>NC_092374.1:73136804-74381447 GCF_030028105.1 Mobula birostris
TCAATATTTTTAATGTATATCTTTATTCATCCATGTAGTTGATATATCGTTTTATTGCTTCATCCGACCTTGGGCATGAACATTTCCTGCACTGCCATTATTGACCCCGTTGTTCCTAAGTTGACTCAACTCAAGCAGTTCCTTCCAGTTTACCTTCTAAAGTCTTTGCCAGATCTGCACAGACTTAGCCTTTCTGAAATTCAATTTAATGGATTTGGTTTTTACTGATATACTCCTTCAAGAAACTTCAAAACTAACAATGTTATGAAAACTTGTTCCTAAAGGCTCAACAACTTCCATACTCAAAATTCTATCCTGATTATTACAGAATATAATATCTAGACTTGCTTTCCCTCTTGTTGGTGCAGGAAAATACTGAGTCAAAAACAATCATTGAATAACTCAATGAATTACTTTCTTGTAATCCATTAGTCACTGGGTTCTCCCACTCAGTATTTGGGAAATCAAAATAACCCATAACTGTAACATCACCCTCAGAATTTGCATTATTAATATTCTGATAGAGTTGTTTATTAAAATCACCATCAGCATTAAGGGGTCTATAGCATACACCCAATGTTATTCCTTTATCCTTATAGCTTTTATCCTTATAGGGTATTGTGGTCCAGCAGGTGGCGCGGTACAGTAGTAGTGGCCTTTTGGATCTGGTGCTACTTTAATTTAGTTTCTAAGTTTAATTTTAATGCACAATTAGGGTTTAGGGCAGTGGATAACAGAGCGACTATCAACCATTGCCAGATACTGCTACAATACAGAGATCACCCAAAAACAAACCTTCATGAAGATCTGCTGGTTAAATTGCGCGACCTCGGCTTGCTAAGGAAATGGGGTCCGCAGTCCTCGGAGTCGCCTGATGCCAGTGGCCGGAGGTGGGGATGTCATGAGTGGTGTGCGAGGAAGTGGAAGCAAGGCGAGCGGGCAGGAGTCCGTGCCAGGAATAAAGCAAGCCCGAGCCGGCCGGCTCTCTCGTCCATTCTGCTCTCCAATGGACATTAAATTGGACTACATCCGACTCCAACGAAATACTCGGTGGGAGTACAGAAACGCCGCCATTCAGCTGTTTATTTATGTAACAGTTTCTCCCCCAAGCCATTAGACTACCAACCTACTGCCCTCCGCTGTGCCTATTGTCTTGTTTAATATTTATTGTAATGCCTGCACTGTTCTGTGTACTTCATGCGATCTGGGTAGGTCTGTAGTGTAGCTTTTGTGTTGTTCAACGTAGTTCAGTGTAGTTTTTGTATTGCTCATGTAGCACCATGGTCCTGAAAAATGTTGTCTCATTTTTACTGTGTACTGTACCAGCAGTTATGGTTGAAATGACAATAAAAATTGACTTGACTTGACTTGACTTGACTTTCAATTCTCACCCAGATATCTTCACTAAATCTTAGTTCATCTCCTGTCATAAGTAGCTTTCACATTTAAATTATCTCTTATGTATATGGCTAATCCCTCACCTTTACAGTCTTGCCTATCTTTCCCAAGTAAAATATATCCTAAAATACTATATTCATCACCATCCTTTGAGGTCATCCAAGTTTCAGTTATTGCTATTAAATCATACTTGTATGCACTTTCATATAATACCAGCTCATTTATATTTCCCTTCATACACCTTTCATTTATACAGGCCATCCTTAGTCTATTACTGATGTCTTTCATTCTATTCCAACCCATTTTTATATTTTTGAAGCCCAAATTTGGTTTACTTGGCACAGTTCGTCCTCAGTATTGCACTGAACTGCAAACTTAGACATCAGTGCTTAAACTTTCAGAAATGAAGGTAAACTCCTGAGTTCATAATTCAAAAGTATGTACTTCATTGCATCACAACAGACATACTTCAATATTAATTAATTTGAATCTTATAATGTAACTAAAGATAATCCTACCTTCAGTGTGCTAGCATTATCAGTTTCATCTTAAAAGACATTCTACCCAACTCTTTAAAATCCATGCAGCACCATATATCTGGGCGTGTTATTTAAAACAGTGTTTGAAAGCTGCAGTGGAAGTCCAGCTGGAGTGAAAAGGCTATTGAAGTGAAAGACTGTGACAACTCTGTAACGTGACATTTCAATCACACTTTCTAGACTGCACAAAAATGAAAGTGTCACCAACAACATGTCAATGTACAGTGCACAGTTATATTGTGTCACATCCCAATGCATTGTTAGATTTACAGAATCTACACTCAGTTGGCACTTTATTAGGTACAACTGTACACCTCCGCAAAAATGCCGATGTCTAATCAGGCAATCATGTGCCAGCAGCAATGCATGAAAGCATGCAGACATGGTGAAGAGGTTCAGCTGTTGTTCAGATCAAACATCAGAATGGGGAAGAAATGCAAACTAAGCGACTTTGACCGTGGAATGGTTGTTCATGCCTGATGGGGTGGTTTGAGCATCTCAGCAACTGCTGACCTCCTAGGATTTTCACACATGTCTCTACAGACTTGATAGAAAATGGTGCAAAGAAAAATCATCTAGTGGGCAGTAATTTTGTGGGTGAATATGCCTTGTTAATGAGAGAGGTCAGAGGAGAATGGCCAGACTGGTTCAAGCTGACAGGATAATAACAATAGCTCAGATAACCATGTCTTAAAACAATGGTGGGCAGGACAGCATCTCTGGTCGCACAACGCAAACCTTGAAGTGGATGGCAGGAGAACAAAAACATACACTTAGTGGCCATTTTATTATGTACAGGAGGAACCTAGTGAAGTGCCTTCTGGATGTATAATAATTTAAGAAAGAATCTTAGTATTTTCCAAAAGCTTCAATTGAACCTGTAGTACCTCATGGACTGGCAATGTACTACAATGGTAATGTAGGTTAATGTGATATTTCGGAGGACGCAAAAATAGAAAAGATTCAAATGATAATCGTTTCTGTTGGCTACGTAAACAATGTTGACCAAGGCAATCGGGAAAATCATATTTTTTCAGTGATAAAGAGCAAAAGCAAATTATCATAAATGCTAAAAGTCTGAAGGTAGTTAGAAATGCTCAGAAGGTCAAGTTGCATTTGTAGAAAGAGCTATGATGGTATTGTGTTCCCTGTACACAAAGCCCTAAACTCAAAAGAAGATTTTAAGCCATATCTGATATAGATATCTATGAGTACCCTCACTATAGAGAGCTTATACTGTATCCACCTACCCTTCAAGGACTAGGTTACTTCCCTGTATATCTTCTGTGGTGAGGTTTAGCTGCCAATACTCATTGCTTGAGTGGTGGATCCCCCTCCGTACCAAGGAGGAGATGTTTCCAGCTAACAAAGTAGTTAAATACAGTTATTTTATTTTTAACGATACATGTTTAAATGCAGACCAATTATTCTTATATCACATTTAACATTCACAGAGGATTTCTAATTTACAAAAGAATTCAAAATTACTAAAGATTTACAAACTACAAAGGATTTCCAAACACAGGTACAATTCTTATGAACGAGAGGAACATTCCAATGAGCTGCAAAAAATGAGTTACCCACTGCAGAAAACAAAGGCTGAGGAATGAATTCTAGTTCTTCTTTCTGTTGTTCTCCTTTTATCATTCTAACAATCCCCAAACTGTGATGGTATTTATACCATTTTCTACTAGTTGACACCATCTGCATGCAATGTTTTCCAGATACCTTTGCAGAGACAAAGTAACTCACAGAGAAGATATAAAAAGCTCCTGGGGACAGAGATTCCATCATCCACAATTAAAGCTGTGAGTACTGATCCCTGAGTACACAAACATCCCAAACTGTAACCATGTCTGATGTGCTCAGTGATATCACTCTATTGTCTTGTATTTGGCTAATGAAGATATGTCCCCTGGTAACTTTATTTGCAAACCTGTGCCTACAACTTCAAAATGAATACTGCTTGCAATTTGCATTATGAACTGGGGACTGGTTCTTGTTTACAACAAAAAGCTGAGCAAAGAACATATGTTAAAAGATTAACTTTATCACCGACATCTCTGACCCTTTGGAAAGGTCATGCTACTGTTCGAGGAAGCCGCTTGGGCCCTGGAAAGTGAAACTCCCTCACAGAGCTAAATTATGTTTCAGATCAATGACCTATCTTTGGAAATGCAAGAAATTAAGAGATACAGAATGCTTTAAGATGAAAGAAGTTTTCATCTCTCTCTACTCTCTCTACATCTATGAATATGCCGTGAGGCATAGCTCAAATGGCATCCATGAATTTGCTTGATGATACAACTATTGTTGGTAGAGTTTCATATGGTGATGAGAGTAAAATATATCAGCTAGTTGAGCAGTATCACAGCAACTATCTTGCACTCAACATCAGTGTCTTCTGCCAGGACAACATTCCCAGTATTGAGACTGAAATTGCACTCTGTGGCCACTTTATTAGATACACCTGTATACCTGCTCATTATTCAAGTATCTTACCCTATTGTCATGTGCAACTTAATGCAAAAAAGCATGCAGCCATAGTCAAGACGTTCAGTTTGTGTTCAGACCAAACATCAGAATGAGGAAGAAATATGATCTAACTGACTTTGATCATGGAATGATTGCTGGTGCCAGATGGGGTGGTCTGAGTATCTCAGAAACTGCTGATCTCCTGGGATTTTTAGCAGTCTCTAAAGTTTGCAGAGAATGGTGCGTAAAACAAATAAAAAATCCAGTGAGCTCCAGTTTTTTGGGTGAAAATGCCTTGTTAATATGAGAGGTCAGAGAATGGCAGGACTGGTTGAAGTTGACAGGGAAGATAATAATAACTCAAATAACCATACAATACATACAACAGAAGAGCATCTCCAAATGCACAACGCATTGAACTTTGAAGTAGATAGGCTACAGCAGCAGAAGACAGTGAATATATTATACATTTAACCTGTTATCATAAATTGCACTTCCTTCTCTGCTAAATCCATAGAATTCTTCTTTATATCAGAACATCCTGCAAGAGCATGAACCCACACAGGTCATCAAGCCCTGATGGTGTATCTGGTAGGGTACTGAAAATCCATGCTGGCAAACCAACTGAAGTGTTCAAGGACATCTTCAACGTCTCACTTCTGTAGGTGAAGTCCCCACTTGCTTCAAAAGAGCATCATACCATCTCCCATGAAGAGCTGGAAGAGCTGCTTCAATCACATCTACAGTGAAGAAGTGCCTAGGGTTTGGTCATGACTAGAATTAACTCCTGTCTCAATAAGGACCTGGACCTGCTGCAATGTGCCTACCCCACAACTGCTCTACAATGGACATAATCTCCACTGGGTCTCCACAGGTCTTTGAACAACTGCAATACCTATGACAATTACAGCTAATCGATCAACACCAACAACCACTTAATACTAATCAACAAGCCTGAAAACTTGGGTCTCTCCACCTCTCTCTGCAACTGGACTCTTGACTTCTTCATTGGCAGACCATAGTCAGCATGGATTAATGATAACATCTTCTCACAGACAATCAACACAGGTGCACCTCAAGGATGCGTGCTTAGGTCTCTGCTCTATTCTCTCTACCCTCAAGGCTGTGTAGCTAGGCATAGTTCATAAATGTATAAATTCACCAATGACAGCACTGTCTTAGCAAAAGCTCAGATGGTGAACGGTCCAAGCTGGTTGATGGTGTCACAACTAAAACCTTGCACTCAATGTCAGTAAGACCAAGGGATTGATTGTAGACTTCAGGAAAGGAAAGTCAGGAGAGGGGGATTAGCAGTAAGCAGTTTCAAGTTCCTGGGTATTAACATCTGAGAGGATCTATCCTGGGCCCACTATATTGATGTAATCATAAAAAAGTACACCAGCAGCTATGCTTCATTAGGAGCTTGAGGAGATATGGTCCTTCTGCAAAGACTAGCACATTTCTACAAATGAACTGTGGAGAGCATTCTGACTGGTCACATCACCATCTGATATGAATTTGCCAATGCACGGAATCATAAATGTCATTAGACAGTTGTAGACTCAGCCAGCTCCATCAGGGTCACTAGACTCACACCCTCCCACCCCCACTGATGGCCCTCAAGAAGAGGTCAGTTTGATTGATATCAGAGAAGTTACAATTAATCCACTTGAAATGCCCTCTTTGGGTAATCCCAGCCAGGTTAATGGTGTGACAATGTAAATGAATGGGTTCAGGGAAGACTTATCAGGATTGGGGACGTATCGGGCAGATTTTCTTGGTTCAGTGTGTTGGTTCAGCTTTAACATGGAGTAGCTGCAAGGATATCTATCAGAGATTAGGTGACAGTTGCAACCAGCTGGAGGGAACATATGAGTGAGCTATGGGATGGGTGGATGGAACAGGGAAGGGGAGAGAATGAAGGAGGGTGGTGGGGGGTATGAGGCAAATAGAACAAATATCCCATGGTGTGCCTCATCATCCTAATTCCATCCACACATACTTCACCCATTAGGTGCACGCCCCGCTCAAACAGCCCCTCATCTAGATCTGGTTCCTACTACCATTCACCTCTCCCCTAATAGTTCCCTTTTTCATCACTTTTATTAAATAGAATCCAGCACTGGTGGCACTGTATCTATCAGTCACTTGCCACTTTCTCCAAGCTCCACTCCTACTCCCCTCCCTGATACAATGTCACTGTTATCTTACACCCATCTTGCTACATCTATCACTTTAGTCTCCTGTCTCACCATTCCCCTTCTTCTCTTTATACTGGCCATCTTGCCTCTCCACTTTCAGTCCTGATGCAGCATCTTCACCTAAAACATTGACAATTCCTTTTCTCCCACAGATGCTGCTTGACCAGTTGAGTTCCTCCAGCGGATTATTTGTTTCTTCAACCCTTTGAATCTGTCTCAATCATCAACCACCTACTTATACTAATCTTGTGCAAAACCATGTTATTCTTCACACATTCCCATCAATTCCCTGCAGATTCTGTCACTCACCTACACTCAGATTAAGCTACATATCTTTGCGATGTGGGAGGAAATTGGAACACTGGAGCAAGCCCAGTTGCAGGCACTGCAATTTGCACGTGCAAACTCCACATAGCCGGAGATGAGGATTAAGCTGGGTTGCTGGGACTATGGGGCAGCAGCACTACTAACAACACCACCTGCAGGATCACCAGATCTGAACAGGATTAGTTTTAGTGAGCTTTGTAGATTTTTTTTAGATTCAATTTTATTGTCATTGTGCCGAGTACAAAGCCAATGAAATGCATTTAGCATCTGATCAGAAATACAAAGAATAGCGTTATTTACAAAATAACTGCAAATAAAAAAAATGCTACAGCACACAAATATAAAAATACTGAGACAGTGCAACCTTAGTCATAGTTATAGTCATATTTTATTGATCCGGGGGAAATTGGTTTTTGTTACAGTTGCACCATAAATAATTACATAGTAATAAAACCATAAATAATTAAATAGTAATGTGTAATTATGCCAGGAAATAAGTCCAGGACCAGCCTATTGGCTCAGGGTGTCTGACCCTCCAAGGGAGGAGTTGTAAAGTTTGATGGCCACAGGATGCAATGCTGCTTAGCGCTGTGATGTGAGGTTCAGCAGTCTCACAGGGAAGAAGCTCTTCCTCTGCCTGCTGGTGTGGGAGCGGAGGCTCCTGTAGTGCCTACTGGATGGGAGGAGAGTAAAAAGTCCATGATTAGGGTGAGATGCATCCCTGATAATGTTTTTCGCCCTGCCCAGGCAGCGTTATATATACCCGTAAACCTGAAATCTTGATTAAATTGTAACTTTTTGTAAAATGTAATGTGAGCAAGATGGAACCTATGAAATTCCAAAGTGCCTTGCTGGTTTGCATGGGCAAACTGACAAGTCTGTGTGTTCTACAGGAGGCGTCATTTTTTTAAAAAGACTGGTGATTTTTTTTATGGCCGGAAGGGACGTTTTGATAACAGGATAGAGCTTCTAAAGAACAAATGGGAAAAAGAGATAAGATTAAGGATAATGGAGGAATGTAATGTTATGGAATGGAGCAACCTAATTATTGTTCTCTTGTAAAAATGTATAGAAGTGCTATGGTCGAAACACAAGATTGGAAATTGTTCTCCAGCATAATGCTTGGAGGTAGTTTCCTCTTACAAGTAAAATAATAAGTGCATTAATAATGTGATCCACTTGGAATTTGTAGTAGTTTGTTACTTTATATTAGAAGACCTAGCTGAACAGTACATGACAGAATTTGTAGGTTCACCAAGATTTGCTTGCCTAGGTACGATAGCAACACAGGAAATTCCCAGGACAGAACTACTGTCCTTGGAAGTAGGTACAGGGGAGACGTCGGGGTAAGTTTTTTACACAGAGAGTGGTGAGTGCATGGAATGGGCTGCCGGTGACAGTGGTGGAGGCGGAAATGATAGGGTCTTTTAAGAGACTCCTGGATAGGTACATGGAGCTTAGAAAAATTGAGGGCTATGGTTAAGCCTAGGTAGTTCTAAGATAAGGACATGTTCAGCACAGCTTTGTGGGCTGAAGGGCCTGTATTGTGCTGTAGATTTTCTATGTTTACTTAGGGGAAACTTCTCGGGAGTAACAGCTGCTAAAGGAAAAGTAGGCTTTTTACTCTTGGCAGTTCTACTTTGATTTTGTCTTGTTTTCACTCTATGCACTGCAATCAATGTTCTGGTCTTGAGTGGATCAGTCTCACTCATCGTGATTCCAACGCATTTGGTGTGATGACAGAAACTTTGGATAAGAACAGAGGTTGACACTTTAGGTTGACCTAGCATCTAGGACACATGAAAGAGATGTGCACAAATGTAGAGGATGGTCTTAGTGTTGGGGACCCTTATACAGGTTGACATAGCACTCAGAATACATGAAATTTTTCTGAGGTAATATGAGAAAGGAAATTAGTAAACCATTCAATAGCAAAAAGGTGTCAGGGACACCGGGTGCCAGAACTAAATTCTGAAATGTATTAAGCCCTTCAGGGTGCAGTAGTAAAAACTGGAGAGTTGATAGAATATTGATAAACGTAAATAGAACAAAATAATGATAAAGTGAAAGATGGGACAGGATGTGGCTTTCCTTGATCCGGAAAGAGAAATCAGCACATGAAAAGAAAATGTAACACTGGGAATAAGCAAAGTGTTTAAAACAGATACAAAAGCTGCAGAGCCAACTTGTTGCACAGAAAGGAATAATATGTGCTGATAACATACACTACCCCGTTCGGGATACAGCAGCTGAGGGCTTTTGTTGCGGATATCAGAACATATGTACCCCAGGATGACTCTAGAGAGTTGTCCATGTAATTAGTAACCAGAGATCAAGACACAGTCCAGGTGATAAATGAGGAAAGGAGATTGTTTATAATGTGCTTGCATCTGAACAGGCACTCCGCTTTGCCAGAAACAAGCACCGTTCTTGGGAAATAAATGAGGAATTAATAAATGCAATACTGACTGTTATGTGTAATAACAATGGACACCCAATAGATGAGTTACATAATTGTTACTACAGGAAAGGAGAACGCCCTGCTGCATTGGTTTGCAAATGGTTTTCCAAGGGGTGTATAGATCAATTTCACAGTGATCAAAAGCCCAGGATACAGGGCCATTGATTAAGAATCACATTGAAACAACAGTTGAAGTCCCCACAATGAATGACTCATAGGGAAATGAATCATTTCCTGGGAATGACTGGGCATTGTAGACAGTGGATTTTAGATTATGTCACTATTGTTAGGACCCTCCAGAAAATTATCTCTTCTCTGTCAACCAGATCCATTATACCCTGAAGCGGAAGAAACATTTGAAAGAGAAGCAATTATATCTGCCTCTGCTTTCGGCTTCCCAGACGATAGGAAGGAGTTTCACACATTCTTCACTATGAATGGCTTGTTCAGATCGTTTTAGCTCAGAAACGCAGGGAAAGACAAATACCAATTGTTATTTCAGTGCTCAGGCCCAATAGCCAGAGGTTTATCAGATTGTCTTCCAGCAGTGGCAGCCTCTTTCCTTGCTGTTCAGCTCTTGCTGAGCCCTATGCCACATAACACCATACCTCCGCTAAGCAAACTGCATGAAATCAAGTTATTCATAAGCCCGAATATTAGAATTACTCACTGTGCAACTCTTAATGTGGCTACACTTCTCCCCACAGAGGAAGGCAGCGATCCACACTGCTGTGAAACTTACACAAGAAATAACAAAGCCTCATGTGGACCATACTAATACTCCTATTAATAATGCTGATTTAATTTTCTTAGTTGATGGTTCGGCTGTATATAGGGAAAACCATGGGCAGGAGATGTAATTGTTTCCCCCTGCCATGTTGTGGAGATAACGGCACTTCCTATGTCTACTCCGGCACAATAGGTGAGCTCCTTGTGCTTAGTAGGGCTTAAATACTTGCTAAAGGCCGGATTGCCAGGATTCATACTGATTCACACATGTGGGCAAGAAGGGAATTACATAAACCAAATTTGTTATGCCACTGAAATATCTCAAGTTGTAGAACAAATCTGTAGACAATGTATGAGATATGAGATGTTCCTTACAAAATCTGGGAAAACTGGTATATGCCTGGATTGGGGAGCATGCCTTATGAAAACAGGTTGAGTGAACTCGGCCTTTTCTTCTTGGGTAAGAGGTGACCTGATAAAGGTGTATAAGATGATGAGAGGCATTGATCATGTGGATTGTCAGAGGCTTTTTCGCAGGGCTGAAATGGTTGCCACAAGAGGACACAGGTTTAAGGTGCCAGGGAACAGCTACAGAGGAGATGTCAAGAGTAAGTTTTTTTACGCAGAGAGTAGTGAGGGCGTGGAATGGGCTGCCGGCAACGGCGGTGGAGGCAGATATGATAAGGTCTTTTAAGAGACTTTTAGTTAGGTACATGGAGCTTAGAAAAATAGAGGGCTATGGGTAAGCCCAGTTATTTCTAAGGTAGGGACATGTTTGGCACAACTTTGTGGGCCGAAGGACCTGAATTGTGCTGTATGTTTTCTATGTTTCTATGTTAAGTAACAGGGGTTCACACCCCACTGTCAGAAGACCTTTTTGTATGCTTACAGACAGACTTTATTGAATAATCTCAATGTAAAGGGTATAGGTATACATTAATCATTATAGATGTGATCTCACAAGGGTTTGAAGCTTTTCTTCGTAGAAAGAATGGTGCAATTACATTACTTAGTTTCTTATAGGAAATAATCCCGTGATTTGGAATACCCTGGAAACAATCCTGTGACAATGATACCCATTTCACTGGTAACATAATTAAAGGAGTATGCAAACCCTTACAGGTGGATCAACATTTCAATTCTCAGTCAGAGGGCCTGGTGGAAAGGAGAAATGGAACAATTTAAGAATAAACTTAACCAAATACATAAGGAAACTAGACTAAAACTAAAGAAATTTGGCCTGTCCCCTAAAACCCTCACTATTTTTTATAGATGCACCGTAGAAAGCATTCTTCTAGGGTGCATCACAACCTGGTATGGAAGTTGTCCTGTCCAAGACCGGGAGAAGCTGCAGAAAATCGTGAACACGGCGCAGCACATCACACAAACCAATATTCTGTCCTTGGAGTCACTTTACACCGCACGTTGTCGGAGCAGTTCTGGCTGCCAGGATAATCAAGGACATGACCCACTGAGCCAACACACTTTTCATCCCTCTTCCCTCCGGGAGAAGGCTCATATGGCCAGATTTGGGAACAGCTTCTTTCCAACTGTGACTGCTGAACAGATCCTGACCCGGATCTGGGCCGTACCCTCCAAATATCCGGACCTGCCTCTTGGGTTTTTTGCACACCTTACTTTCCCTTTTCTATTTTCTATTTATGATTTATAATTTAAATTTTTAATATTTACTATCGATTTGTACTCCAGGGAGCGGGAAGCGCAGAATCAAATATCACTGTGATGATTGTACGTTCTGGTATCAATTGTTTGGCAACAATAAAGTATAAAGTAAAGTGAAATCTGGTGCTGCCTTTGACCCTGACGACTATTCAAGCCATTGCTAATAGAACCATTGGCTTGTCCCTACATTAAATCATAATGGGACAGCCCTTGCACATGACATCAGATGCACTACTGGGAATTAAGCAGTTCATGTACATATCGTGGACGAGAGTATTATGGACTATCATCAACAGGTAAAGGAAGCCCAGCAACCATAAGCAGACGCTAAGTGCCATGACCTCAAGCCTAGAGACTATGTGGTGGTGCAGATATTTAAAAGAAAGAATTGTTTGGAACTTCAATTAGAATGACTATCTCAGTGGGCAATAAACCTATCACATTTCTCTGGAATGTGGGAGTAAACGAGAGCACTCGGGCTAAACCCTCAGAGCCAGGGAGAAAGCACGCATACTGCACAAAGGCAGCACCCAAGTTCAGGATCAAACTTGGGTTCTGTGCAGTAACAGCACCAATTGACACCCAGCTGGGGGTTTGGCTGAATTAACTTCTCAGGGAGCGCTGTGATTTATTACTGCTTTGCTCTAGGAATTCCTGTCCTCACATCAATTACTGCAAGTCAACAGCATGTTCACTGAACCATATGAAATCTGACAGCTGCATCTTATGCTTTGCCTCTATAGTCCGTGAGCCAGTAGAGTTGGTCGGTACCATCTGAGGGGAATAATGCTCATAGTGATTTTTGACAAGGTATACATCTCTAGAGTTAGAAAATATGTGATAGCATTGCACCAGTGGTAGCTTTATTACTTCAAATAAGTAATCACTTTTTGTATATATTCCATATTAACATCAGTGCAGCATAAAATGTTACCCCATCCCCCAAAAGGTAAAAAAGCCTCATTTGGAGAGATTTCTGGAGTTTTATCAATGTCATAATATTTTCCATATTGTTGTATCAAATCAAAACAATCTTAAGCTTTTGTCATAGCATATAGAATTACAGTACAATAATTCAAATGTGGGATTCCACATGGCCATAACCTAGGACCCATTTGGTTGTAAAATGAATATATTTAATCAAAGACTGCTTTCCATACTTTGTTTTCCATACTTTCATACCTATTAATAATCATAATAATTTTCCAAATCTTCCATGTCTTCCACATCTTCATCTGAACTTTCCACACACTCTGAGGTGGATGCCTGGTTCTCACAGTCTGCCCGTCTACACATGTCAGTACACCTGAGGCCATTTGCAACACACAAAGATCTTGGGAGTGAATATTTTTTTGGACAGTTACAGGCCAGTAGATCCAGGACGGCATCAGATGCTGGCTGGCCTTCCATCCAGTGCACCACCAACTGTTCAGCTTCCTCTTCTCTCTCCATCTTCCATCCTCTGCCAACAGGGCTTGGCACTTGTGGGTCAATCTCCAAACATCTTCTCCATATACCAACCTGGTAGTTGGCTCGCTGTGCATGTTTTGTTAAGCAGTCCTTGCATGGTGGGAGTTGATGACTTTTGATTTCACCTTTTTTGGCACAGGAAAGGTGATACCTGAGCTCATTGACCTTGGTGGTCGATGCTTTTGGGGCATAGAGACATGTAAATGCCTCCAGTTTGTCCATCAGTTCTGGGGAGAGGTTCCATTCCTGATCCAACTCTAAGAATATGTCCTGAGTTTCCCTGTTTCTGGTCAGAAGTTTTCGAGCACTTGTCTTTCCTTTGTCTGCAAAAGTGTTTACAGTGTCACATCCTGTATATACGTGTAACCCAATGAGAGCCCTACAAACCTCTATGCCAACAGTGGCAGCAACCTTCCTGATGTCTACAAGACTAATGGTTCTAGTGTCACACTTGTGGAACAATGGGCCCTCAATCTTGTCACAAAATGCTGAAGACATGATAAAGACATCTGTATCTTCTGAGCAGATCACTACAGATTGATATCCCTGTCTTGTGGCATGGGCAGCATGGAGAAGTAGGCGGCCATCTGCTTCTTCTTGTTGACACTAAAGAGCTGACACCTCCTCGCTGTCTTGAGATGTGATTCTGTAACATGTCATTCACAGTTACATACAGAATCTTCTGTAGCTTTGCTCTGTACTCCGCCTTCCTCCATTCATGGACTATGAAGCTAATGAGACTATTGTTGTGACTGACTTTGGTAAGAAAGCTCTTCCACTGCCTCACCATCTGTGTACCTGTGTTACCTTGCAACTCATGACCAGTCTCTTCACCCCGTAGAGATCTTCCACTATTCTTGATAGAGTTCTCCTTGTAGGTGTCGAACACAATATCTATTCTGCTACTCTGACTGCCTTCCCGCAAAGCCATACCCAGAATTGTTGTGGAAACATCTCTGAAAGTAACTTGATCATCTTTCACTCTTTGGACCAAGTTCATTCCATCAACCACTGCAGCAGAGTTTCCTGGGAGTTGCTCTTCCACTGCTAGATTTTTCTGCAAGGTTGTGGCTAAAATAGCTTTATTTGTTTTTCTCAGCAATCCTTATGGTGTGGACAGGGCCTGATATGTAATGAAGCCTGATCTATGATCTTGTTGAAATTGGTTGCCTTGGTCCTCCAAACTTTGAGTTCCCTCTATAGAGTTTGATTTTTCCAAGACAACGTCCCTTAATGATACACTTTCAGGAACCATTAACAATTTTCCTTTATCATCTGGAAATATATCTACTGAATTGCCCAGCTCAGATTCCAGTTTTCTACGAATGTGCTTCCTTGTAGAATCTTGCAGGAGTGTAACTCCACCAGATAGCATGAAAGATTCAAGTTTTGTGACCAAAGAAGTGACTTGTACAATCATCTTGTTGGGTGTGATATCAGTTCTGATGTACTTGAAAAGGTATTTATAGGCTTCCCTTTCAATCCTTTTATACATTTCATCACCATCTGTTTCATCATCATTCTCTTTGTACTCGGGTTCCTTTTTCTTGATTCTGGTATAATCCTTATAGCATGAAACATGATAGTGGGCCTCCGCAGCAACTATGTCTCAGCTTGTTACTGCTGGAATCCTTTCATCTTCCTTTTGGGTTGCACATTCCCGTAGTGTTTGGTCAGCTCTGAGTTGTACAGCTTGCGTAAGCTTTTCATGTGACTTGGAGCCCTTCAGAAATTTCACCTTATCACAAAAAATGCAGATTTGATCATACATCCTTGTTTCTGATGAAGATCTCCTACTTGGCCTTCTTGATGTACAGGTATTCTTACCAGCTTCATAAGTAATGCTTTCCGTGGCTTTCCTTTTCAGAGTCTCTATGTCTCTCTTCATGGTGAAGAGGCTTTGGCATTTTCGGTGATAGTAGATTCTTGGGACTTCTTTTTCTCCAAGTTCTTTAGCAACGCCTAAAATAGGGGCATAGTTTCTCACTTTGGCTGCTTTGAATAATGTTTTCCAGGATTCATAGTCTTGAGGACTAACTAAATGGTCATCATCTTCTTTTGATGTTTTCCAGTGTATGATACACTGCTTCTTAAAGATTCTTTGTGCTTATGGCTCTCCATTCTGAAGCAAAGTGATTCAGCCACTCCAGATCTAAATCTACTCTACTGTTCTCTCTCCTCTATTGTGCAGGACCATCCCACCATCACAGTACCTGAAACAGAAAAAAATCACATTAACATTGCTGGAGAAAAAAGCACCTGCTGCAAAGGTGATATAAATGTATGTATAAATAGTGATATACGAGATATGAATGTGAAACAGAACATGAGAACAGCAGTACATCTTATGTAATGTATAGTCACTGTGTTGTCACTGCCAGTAATAGATAACATTTGTAGAGATGCTAATTTTATTAACCGTTCTGAAAAACATATAGTCTGAGTTTATATTCCCACCAATTCTCAAAGACAAAGTGCCAGTAAAAAGAGAACCATCAGTTTGAAGTAGAATGCTTTATTCTGTGCTATGTATAGTGAACCTGTGCAAGTGAGCTAGCTGGAGTGTTTGCTGACATCTTCAACTGCTCCTTACTTCAGTCTAAGATCTCCTCGTGTTTTAAGTAGGCAACGATAATCTCAGCGCCGAAGAAGAGCAGGGTGGCATGCCTGAATAACTATCGACCTGTGACTCTGACTTCAATTGCTATGAAGTGCTTCAAGAGATTGGTTATGCCACACATCAACCACAGCCTACTGGTCAACCTCGACACTTTGCAATTCGCCTACTGGAGCAACAGGTCAACGGCAGATGCCATCTCTCTGGTCCTACATTCCTCCTTAGAACATCTGGAAAATGAAGATGCATATGTAAGGCTCCTTTTTATTGACTACAGCTCTGCCCTTAATACCATCATTCCTAAGCTCCGGAATCTGGGCCTTGGCACTCAGATCTGCAGCTGGATCTTCAACTTCCTCACAGACAGGATCCAAGCTGTATCTCCTCTACAATCACTATGAGCACAAGGCTGTGTACTCAGCCCCCTGCTGTACTCACTGTACACCCATAATTATGTAGCAAAGTTTCCATCAAACTCAATATATAAGTTTGCTGATAGAATTGTAGGCCGTATCTTGGGTAATGACGAGTTTGAGTACAGAGAGGAGATTAAGAACCTGGTGGCATGGTGCAAAGACAATAACCTATCCCTCAACTTCAGCAAGATGAAGGAATTGGTTGTTTACTTCAGAAGGAGTCGCAGACCGCACAACCCAGTTTACACCGGTGGTGCGCAAGTGGAATAGGTCAAAAGCTTAAGTTCCTTGGGGTCAATATCACAAATGATCTGAATTGGTCCAACCAAGCAGAGTCCACTGCCAAGGAGGCCCACCAGCGCCTTTACTTCCTGAGAAAACTAAAGAAATTTGGCCTGTCCCCTAAAACCCTGACTATTTTTTATAGATGCACCATAGAAAGCATTCTTCTAGGGTGCATCACAACCTGGTATGAAAGTTGTCCTGTCCAAGACCGAAAGAAGCTGCAGAAGATCGTGAACATGTGCAGCACATCACAAAAACCAATCTTCCGTCCGTGGACTCACTTCACACTGCACGCTGTTGGAGCAGTGCTGCCAGGATAATCAAGGACATGACCCACCCAGCCAACACACTTTTCATCCTTCTTCCCTCCAGGAGAAGGCTCAGGAGCTTGAAGACTCGTACGGCCAGATTTGGGAACAGCTTCTTTCCAACTGTGATAAGACTGCTGAACGGATCCTGACCCGGATCTGGGCCGTACCCTTCAAATATCCGGACCTGCCTCTCGGTTTTTTTTGCATTACTTTACTTTCAATTTTTCTATTTTCTATTTATGATTTATAATTTAAATTTTTAATATTTACTAATTTTTACTATTGTTTATATTTTTAGTATTTAATATTTGTAATCCAGGGAGTGGGAAGCACAGAATCAAATATCGCTGTGGTGATTATACGTTCTAGTACCAGTTGTTTGGCGACAATAAAGTATAAAGTATAATTGTTAGAATGAGAAATACCAGCCTCAATACCAGGGATACTCCCCTATTCTTTGAAATAGAACCCTTAGACATCCAACTAAGAATAGAAAGGTCTTTGCTTAAAATCTCTACTGATAGATGGTCATTTCCTCAATTCTATATTGGAGGAGCATTCTTGTGTAACCCTCAGGTTCGGCCAGCAGTGTTATCCTGGTGAAGACAGTCTCTGGCCCCACCAAACGTGTGAAACCTGAGGTGCAAACCCTCGTGTTTGTGTGGAAGTTGTGTAATCTGTTCCCCCATTACAGTACCGTGAAATAACAGACAGTACACCATATGCAATGAAACGATTTAGCTTTATAATTCCTAATTTGACTAAAGGGTTAGTAAAGAAAAGCAAAAAGAAGAAGTCCCATTTTAATGAAACAGTCTAATGTTCACAAGTTCTCAGGCACACAACAAGAAAAAAAAACACTCCCTTCATTGGACGGCGCACACTCCGAAGCCCCCGTTTGTCATAAGGAGGTGGCTGGGAATGGACCCAAGTGCAAGACACAGACACTGAACTACTCAAGACAGGACTAGGATACAGGGTGAGGGCTAGGACATTGACATGAAAACCGGGAACCCGGAACAGGACTGGACAAGAGAGCTATGAGCCAGGGCTGGGACTCCGAGTCAGAGACTGGACAAGGACCCAGAACCTGGGTCTTGCCTCTGGCTCAGACCCCAGAACAAGGCAAGGCAAGAACCTTCAGGCAAGGACGTGACTTGGCTGGCAGACAGAACGAGGTGGAGTCTTCAGGCTTGAGACTTGAGGCGAGAGGTTTGAGGCTTGGGGTCTTGAAGCTTGGCTTGTGGCGAGGCTTGGTTAGAGACTCGAGGCAAGGCTTGGCTCGGGACTTGAGGCGAGGCTGAAGACCAGAGATTTGAGGCGAGGCTGGAGACCAGAGACTCGAGGCGAGGCTTGGGACCAGGGACTTGAGGCGAGGCTTGGGACCAGAGACTTGAGGTGAGGCTCGAGACCAGAGACTTTAGGTGAGGCTTGGCTCCTCCTGGGCAGGGCGCGGCACCCCTGGGCAGCGCGCGGATCACCTGGGCAGGGCACGGATCTCCACCCAACGGAGGCAAGAGACAGGAAGGGACAGAACCAACCGTATGGTAATGGCAAGAAGGCCTGGCTTACCCGACGGAGGCAAGGGACAGGAAGGGACAGAACCAACCACAGGGTAGCAGCACGATGGCTTGACTTACCCAATGGAGGCAAGGGACAGGAAGGGACCTAGATACAGGGTGGCTCCAAGACAAGATTTCAGGCGAGATGAGGTGAGAGTTACCAGCAAAACAAGGCAAGGTTTCAGGCAATGCAAGGCGAGACAATAACTTTAGGCGAGGCGAGAGTTACCAGCAAGACAAGGCAAGGCTTTAGGTAATGCAAGGTGAGGCAAGGACTTCAGGTGAGGTGAGAGTTACCGGCAAGACAAGGCAAGGCTTCAGGTAATGCAAGGTGAGGCAAGAACTTCAGGCGAGGCGAGAGTTACCGGCAAGACAAGGCAAGGCTTCAGGCAAGGAGACAGAAGGCAGGGGAAGGGATACGAGGAGTAAGGACAAGACCAATCCAGCAGACAAGCCCTGGTCTCTGGAGGTATTTATGCAGCCAGCCCCAAAGTGAATCAGCTGCCCCAATTAGTGCTCAACAGGAACAGAAACAGGGTAGACAAGAAAACCTGGAGCAAGGGTCGATGGACCGGACCGTGAACCAGAAAGCGGACTTCACGGACTGGACCATGACACCATTATCTCTAGCTATAACTCCCCAAACACTGCTACTACAGAAAAACCATTACATTAGCAGTGCTCCCACAGAAAGACCATTATGTTAGCAGTGAAACCTTTCCCAGGGTGTTACACTTTCCCCCCACCAAATTTAGTCATGTCCTCATGACATTGAGATAACTTGTCATCCCTTCATGCAAAGCACAAAGTCCAACCCAGGGGTAAGAGGCAATGATATAGCTCCCCACTGTAGTAGGGGCCACATTCTGTTCCCCCAGTGCTACATAGGCCAGCCTATCTGGTGGTCCCCTGATTCTTTGCGACCTCCGTACCCCCTCATCTACTTCTTCATATTCCAACACTACTGGGGATACTCCTGGTCTATCTGGCGAGGCCTCCTCCAGTCTATCAGTCGTGCCCTCCTGCAACTCGTACCCCTCTGTTCCTTGACTGAAATCCACTTCATCCCTTGCAGGGTCTTACTGAAACCCAGGCTGTCCACAGATAGCCCCCTCAATTTCACCTGACTCAGTGTGAGCAAGGTTGGGAACATCTCCCTCAGTCAGTGGGGAGTTAGCAAAAGACAGCATATACCACACCATTTCCTCCTCCTCCGAATTAGTATCCCAGTCAGAGGTGGGTGCTGGTCTAACCTCTCCAGCTGTTGGTCCTTCAGTTGCCCTGTGTCACCACAGATTCCTCTTACTAGGTGTAGACTCCAGGTCAGGCTCTGGGTCAACCTCCACCTCTTGTCCCAGAGGCAGAATGCGGTTCTAATGGAGAATCTTGACAGGCCTATTCCCATCCTTTGGTTTCACCTGGAAAACTGGAACATTTGGCATCTGATTCTCCATCACATAGGGCGTAGCCGCCCAGCAGTCAGCCAACTTATGCTTTCCAGGTAGCACCAAATTTCTTATGAGGACTTGTTCTCCCAGCATGAGTTGGGAGAACCTAACCTTTCAATCATACCTCTTCTCATTTCCTTGATTCCACTTGGCAGCCGTGACCTCAGCTCCCTTCTCATATCAGATACATACTTCAGATAAATCTTCGGTGGTAGGTCTACCTCGCCAGACCTAAGACAAAGGTCAATGGGCAACCTCGCCTCGCACCCAAACATCAGATAATATGGCAAGTACCTGGTAGCTTCATTTCGTGTACAGTTGTAGCAGTGGACCAAATGTCCAATATGTTGACTCCACCTGTTCTTCTTGCTGATCTCCAAGTTTCCGAGCATGTCTAGCAAGGTCCGATTAAACCTCTCTGGCTGGGGATCACCCTCTGGGTGATAAGGAGTCGTCCTTGACTTCTCGACTCTGACCATGCCCAGTAACTCATGTATGAGTCTACTTTCGAAATCCCATCCCTGATCACTATGTATCCACCTGGGAATGCCATAATAAATGAAATACTTCCCCCACAACACTTTAGCCACCATGGACACCCTCTGGTCCTTGAGAGGGAAAGCTTGCACATATCTAGCGTAGTGATTCATGATGATTAATTCATCATGTTGTTGGCATCTGGCTCTATTGACAGGAAGTCCATACACACCAGGTTAAGGGGCCCCACACTCTGCAAGTGGGACAATGGAGCTGCCTGCGTAGGCATCGTCTTCCTCTGTATGCATCAAATGGTCGACTTGCTGTATTCTTCGACCTCCGACATCATTTTGGGCGAATAGAACTGGTCTCTGAGCAATCCATAGGTCTTTTCAACCTCCAAATGTCCAGAATCATCACGAAGTGACTTCAACACAATCCTCCGATACTTCTCAGGCAGAACCAGCTGGGAATGCCATGATCAGTCCGAAGGCGATGTGACCCAGTATAGGATCTGGTTCCTCAACTCCAATCTGCGCCATTCTCTCCACAATGGAGGCACCGCAGCATGTTTTGTCTTCCCCGCATGGGCCATGTCTCCCTTTTCGACTGCTGATCAAATAGTGCCAATATCCGGGTAATCTCACTGAGCAGCTACCACTTCCCCAGGACTCAATTCCGGTAACTGGTTTGTCTTCAGAGCAGTCAAGTTACAGTAAACTTGTGGAATGGTTCATCAGAAGCTCCCAATTGATCTACTGTTCAATCCGGCCCTTGTCTTCCATCTACCTGTACTATGATGGCAAATGGGCACATAGCCTTCACTCCCGGGACAGGCATGCTCTCCCACTCTTCGTCACTGTCCAGCTCTTCATGCGCACATTGGGACAAAGCATCAGCATCAATGTTCCTACTTCCCGGCGGGTACTTCAGGCTGAAATCATAGGCAGACAACGCTGCCAATCATCAATGGCCTGTAGCAACCAATTTCGCCGAGGTCAATATATAATTTAGGGCAGGGGTCCCCAACATTTTTTGCACCGCGGGCCGATTTATTATTGACAATATTCTTGCAGACTGGCCGACCGGGGGGGGGGGTTAGGGTTGCCAATGGACAAGGGTAGCAGTCACATACATTGTGTTTACCCCGAGAAAGACTACCATGACCATAAAGCCTTGCACAGGCACCTATGTGCGCATACGTGTACGAGCTGATTTTTTTTCTACAAATTGTTTTTAGCGATTCGGTTCAGTGACACTACAGTACACTGTACATACATTATCTCTACTTTATATAGGCTGTGTATTTATCGTATCATTCCTGCTTTTACTATATGCTAGTGTTATTTTAGGTTTTATGTAACACAGCGCATGAATATAGTGATAAGTCGCTTATAAGTCAATAGCATCATAACATTTTAAGTAATGTTTGATATTAAACACACAGCACATATTTTCCTCGTATGAACATATAAAATCATTGCAACACACCAATATCGCTGAATCAGTGGGAGCCCTGGGTTTGTTTCCTGCAACAACACGATCCCATCGGGGGTGATGGGAGACAGTGATACTCGAAGGGGATTCCTTATGTCCAGTCTATTCCGCAATTTAGTTTTCGCTGCATTCATTGCAGAAGAGCCCGCTTCGCAGAGATATGTTGGAAATGGAAGTAACGTTTTCAGTGCTTCCGTGGCTATCTCAGGATATTCACCCTTGACTTTGATCCAGAATGCTGGCAGAGATGTTATGTCAAACATACTTTTCAGCCCACCGTCATTTGCAAGCTGGAGGAGTTGATCTTCTTCCCGTGCTGACATGGATGACGCGTGAGTAATGACCTCGCATGCGTTCAAGTCCAACAGTGGGCATGACAAGGAATGAGGAAAGGTGCAGCGGACTCATATCGCCAAATCATATCGTTTCCTTGCGCATGCTTTGCTAAAGTGGTTGGGGACTGCTGAGTTAGGGGATTGTTGTCCGTCCTCACCTCAAATTTGGCATCATAGAGGTAGTCATTCAACTTATTCACTACAGACCATTTCAACACCAAAAACTCTGACATGTGTGTGAGATAGTTTTTCTCAGAGGGCAACAGACTCCGGCTGAGAAACGCAACAGGTCTCAACACGGTGCCCTGATCCTGGTACAGGACACGCCCTAAGCACTCTTTGCTGGCATCCATATGCAGAACATATGGGACTCGGGTTCTGCAAAAGCCAGCACAGGCATTTGGGTCAGCATATCCTTCAGGGACTGAAAGGCCTCTTCACATTTTGCATCCCACCTTGGTCCAAAAGGCTCTGAAGGGCTAAGATACTCTTTACCCTATTCTCTTTTTGTCCTCCATTTCTTCCTCAAGGGAGGGTAACCACACAGAAGCTGATTTAAAGGGTGACTCACTTTCACATAGGCCTTCATGCACCTCTGATAGTAACCAAACAACGAACGCAAAGCACTTGCAGTCTGAGGCCTTGGCCAGGTGGTCACCGCCTCTATCTTAGACAGATTCGTAGCTTCTCCATCCCGTGAGACTATGTGCCCAACATAACTGCCAGACGTCTTGCAGAGCTGGCGCTTGTCCAGGGAAAGTTTTAACCTTCCAGTTTTCAGGTTGCCCAGCACCTTCTGTAGCCTTGCTTCACGTTCATCCAAGGTGGACCCAAACACTATGAGGTCATCCAGATACACCAATATCTCAAGCAAGTTCATATCTGTGGTGATATGACGTGTAAGAACGTGATTGCAGAGAGTTCTGAGCATGCGCAGGAATGATAGAAAGATCGAGAAACTTGGTATTGTAAAAATGTTGTTAAATAAAAGTTCTATTTCTTCCAGAAGATGGTTCTTTATTAGTAACCCATGGTATCTATGAATATAAAGAACACAGTATGGTGTCAGAAGTTAGTCTGGAAGAATAATACATTTCCTAACACAGGAGAATCGAAGAAAATTTTCTGAAAAACGAGTTTGAACTGTTTGGTGTTTGCTAACAGTTTTACAAATGGAAGGTTTGCAGCCTCCACTGACACTTCAATTGTCTGGGAACGTAGCTGAGAAATGGAGAAAATTTAAGCAACGTTTTGAATTGTACTTATCAGTGATCGATGCGGATTGAAAACTGTAAAAAATGAAAGCTGCGCTTTTACTCCACGTAATAGGTGAGGATGCAATTGAGGTATATAATCATTTTATTTTTGAAAATGGAGATAATTTAAAGTTAAAATCGATAATGGACAAATTTGAAGCATTTTGTATACTGAAGCGTAATGTGCCGTATGAGCAGAATAGATTTTTTATATGTACGCAGAGAGCTGGTGAAACTATTGATCAATATATTACTGAGTTGAGACACTGGAGTAAAACATGCGAGTTTGGAGAACTGACAGACTCTTTCATTAAAGACAGAATTGTTTGTGGCATTCTGAATAATGGTCTGAGAGAAAGATTGTTCAGAGAACAAGACTTAGACTTGGAAAAAGCTTTGATGCTCTGCAAAGCTATGGAAACCATGACTTCACAGGCTAAAGAACTTCTCATTGAGAACAGCAATGTAGACGCTGTGAGGAAGTGCGAAAATATTAGAAAAAATAATAAAATGACAACAAAACTGACAGAAAGCAAGACGTCATCTGAGAGAAAAAAACTATGTGATCGCTGTGGGTGGCAGCATCGGCCAAAACAGTGTCCAGCGTATGGGAAAATGTGCAAAGACTGTGGTGAGGGTAATCATTTTTCATGCTGTTGCAGAAGTAGAAAGAAAATAAAACAAGTAAATGCAGTGCTTGAAAATAAACTTAAGGAGTTTTTTTTATAGATGTGCTTTGTGAAAACAAAGTAAGAGTGATTGGTCTATTCCATTGCAAGTGAACCAAAACAATATTCTGTTTAAACTTGATATTGGAGCACAAGTAAATGTTCTTGCAGAATCTGAGTTTAATGCATTAAAGCCAAGACCCAAGTTACATAAGACAAATATAAAAGTGACTGGGTATTCAGGTGCAGACATTCCAGTTAAAGGAACATGTGTGGCAAAAGTATCTCACGAAAATATTGTGCACTCGCTTTCATTTGTAGTGGTGCCAAAGAATATGTAGTCAATACTGGGTTAATCTTCGTGTGAGAGACTGAATTTGGTGAAGAGTATTAGTCCTGGACAGTGACACAGAATCAGAATACAGTGCCTTAGTGAAAGAGTATGAGGACTTTTTCAAAGGGCTTGGTTGTCTTCCAAGAGAGCACACGATTAAAATTGACAACACAGTGCTACCCGTAGTAGACCCATGTAGAAAAGTGCCTTTTGCATTATGTCATCAACTGAAAACAGAGCTTGACAGAATAGAATGGCTAGGAGTCATAAAAAAAAATTGGTGAACCGACTGAATGGGTCAATTCGCTTGTCATTGCTGATAAGAAAAATGGAAAACTGAGGATTTGCTTAGATCCAAGAGATTTGAATCAAGCCATTCAAACAGAGCACTTCAAATTGCCTACTCGTGAAGAAATTATGTCACAGTTTGCTAATGCAAAGTACTTTAGTAAATTAGATCATCCTCTGGATTCTGGCAACTTAAACTAGATGAACCGAGTTCAAAGTTGTGTACCTTTAACACACCTTTTGCCAGATACTATTTGCTTTGGCTTCCATTTGGAATTGCATCAGCTCCTGAAGTGTACCATAAAACCATTCACATGCTCTATGAGCACATTGAGGGCGTAGATACATCCATGGAGGATATTATTGCTTGGGGATCATCTAAACAACAGTATGACGCCAGACTCAGACAAGTCTTTAAGGCTAACCTGAAGTTGAATAAAGACAAATGTCAGCTAGGGGTGACTGAACTTACCTTTGTGGGTGATATCATCAGCAAAGAGGGTGTGCGTCTTGATCCATTGAAGGTTTCTGCTATTGAAAACATGCCAAGACCGCAATGTAAAAGGATGTTCAGAGGTTTAAGGGAATAGTTAGCTACATGGGAAAATTCATACCCAATCTTTCGGAACAGCTTGCTCCATTGAGGCAGCTAACAGAAAAGAAAAACAAATGGAGCTGGAATCATGAACAGGAGAGGGCATGGCAAAATCTCAAGAAAGTGCTCACTAAAGAACCTGTGTTGAAATTCTGTGATGTTGAGAGACCCATCAAAATCTTATGTGATGCATCTCAAGCAGGCTTAGGGGCAGTATTACTCCAAAACTATGATCAGGAATGCCTACAAGTGGCATATGCATCTCGTTCATCATCTGAATCAGAAACAAGGTATGCCCAAATTGAAAAAGAATTGCTCAGCATTATGTTTGCTTGTGAGAGATTTCATCAGATTGTGTCAGGGCAATCTATTGATGTTGAAACCGATCATAAGCCGTTGATTGCATTGTTTAACAAACCTTTAAGTGACTGTCCTTTGCGAATGCAGCAAATGATGATCAAATTTCAAAGATATGTTTTGAATGTGTCATACATACCTGGAAAATTCATGTACACAGCTGACATATTTTCCAGAGCTGCGGATCCAACAACAAAAGACAGTCACAGGGATGCTGTTGATCTTCAGGCATTTGTTGATATGATCATAGAGACTGTACATGTTGCTCCCAAAAAGTTGAATCTGCTGCATCTTGAAACAGAGACGGACAAAATTCTCTGTCAGTTAATACAAGTGGTGATGGATGGATGGCCAGATAATAGGCATGACTGTACACACAAAATAATCTGCAGAAGCTGTGATCAAAGCAACACTTAAAGTACGCTGGATGAACTCAGCAGGTCAGGCAGCATCAGCGGAAACGATGAGTCAATGTTTTGGGCCGGAATCTTTCGTCAGGACTGAAGAATGAAGGAGGTGGAAGGATTTGAAGAATGCTTGTAAGTTCAGTTGAAAGACAAGTAATTTGAAAGGCAAAGCGGTGGGGGAGGGAAAGTATCAACGTCATAGGCAGGAAAACAATGAGTAGTAGAAGAAGGAGGCGGAATCATGAGGGAGGTGATAGGCAGCTGGGGGAAGGGGCAGAGTGAAATAGGGATAGAGGAAGAGTGGGGGAGGGAATTACCGGAAGTTGGAGAATTCTATGTTCATACCAAGGGGCTGGAGACTACCTAGACGGTATATGAATGGTGGCAAGAGAGGAGGTGTAACTACGGCTGACATTTATTCCAGTTCTCAACATTGTATTGATAACAGCTTGGATAAAATCCAAGACTGGCACAGCCTATGTGGAAGTGATTAAAGGCTGAAGACTTGTGCCATCTCTTGCTACTATCGATGAAGCTGAGCAAAAGCAGGCAACTTATTATCTCTCAAATATGCTTTATCCATAAAGTTTGAAAATGTGATTCATATGTTGTAAGTCACATCACAGTCAATGCATTCCATTTATGTGCAAGATTTACATTATGTTGGCAGAACAATTGTTTCCTTTATATACATTCATAACCAAAGTCCCTGAGTATAATAATGGAAGGTCTTAAACTGTGGCCTCTCCCCATAAAGTCTTTGCAGAAACTGCACCAAATTTTAATGTGTTCTGAACTGTGAAATATACCAATTAGACATAATGATTAGCTTCTTTTAAGACAAGTCAATAATATATAATTTATTAGACAAAGAATCTCTAAAGCACTCTCTATACGATCATTGTTTAACTTTGCAGGGTACAAAATTCCTTTGCACCATCACAGCTCAACTAAATTCCACAATTAAAGTCTCAAAGTCAAAACAACTGCACCATCCATGTACATACTGCATATGTTGCCATATACTACCTTGACATCCATTTTCTTGCAGGTATTTGCAGGAAAATAAAGAAATACAATGGAATTTATGAAAAGCTATACAGAAGCAAAGATTGACAAACCACCAATGTGAAAATGAAGACAAATAGTGCAAATAAAAGAATATAAGTATTATTGAGAACGATTTGCAGAGTCCTTAAAAGTGAGTGTAAGTTGAGGAATCAGTTCAGAGTTGAGGTGAGGGAAGTTATACGTGCTGCTTCAGGAGCTTGATGGTCAAAGGATAATAACTGTTCCTGAACCTGGTGGTGTGGAGTTTAAAGCTCCTGTACCTCCTGCCCGATGGTAGTAGCGAGAAGAGAGCATGGCTTGGGTGATAGGGGTTCTTGATGATGCATGCTATTTTCTTGTGGCAGCACTCTTTGTAGATGTGCTCAGTGGTGGAGAAGGCTTTGCCTGGGCTGTATCCACCACTTTCTGATGAGCTTTCTGTTCCTGGGTGTTTCCATACCAGCCTGTGATGCAACCAGTTAGGAAACACTACACCGTGCATTTATATAATTTTTTTCAAAGATTTATGTAACATGCTGAATCTACACAAACTTCTAAGAAAGTAGAGGTACTATTGTCCCTTCTTTGCAATGGCATTTACAGACAATGATATGACAATTCCAAGGACTTTAAATTTACTGACCTTCTCTCTTTCAGAAACATTGAAACAAGGTTTTATACTTTTTATACTGATCCATGTGACAGAGAACCATTAATTCTTTATTTTAATTTGGTATTATTTGTCCAGGTAATTTCATGGCTCTCATATAGTGGCTACCTGTCCTGTTGTTGGGACTTGATGCATTTCTCTAAATCCAGGCTGTCAATAGTCCAGCACTCATATTGGTGTTCTTCAGCATTGACAAGAATGATCTGTCACGATCCAAGATAAGTAAATTTACAATTGCCATTTTCCTAGAAATGCATATTGCCATCATTTTAAATGTTATTTAATGGAATTTTAAATGCTCCACAGACAAAAGCTTAAGACAAGTTCTAAGAAAGCAATTGGCACCATATTTCATCATAACAAAAGCAATGATGAAATCCCATTGAAGATGATGCCCTGCAGCACAATGCGCAACATAACTCACTTTTCTTCTGATTCATTTTGACTGCATAAAATAACCTTTTGTCAGTTGTAGCAGGTAGAGCCCAAGAGAAAGCCAGAACTGATCTTTTCCAGAGCCTGACAAGCATAAGCTGGGAAGCAAGGACAACAGAGAATATTATCCCTAACCAGTCCTAACCAGCTTCAGGTAAACAATGTAGTTTGATTTTCAATTAATTAATGTCACATAAAAAGTTTAAATGTATTACATGCTGAATCCATCTCCTGTGGTGGGTGAAAGCCAGGGCCATTTTCAAATCAGCAAACTTTTCAGATTTGACCCTAGGTCATAATAACTTGTGAAGATTACCAGATCTTTGAGATCTCTCACATGAAATTTAGGTCACCTGAGTTTGGTAGTAAGACATCCAGATACAGACTTGAGCATGGGCACCTGGAATTGGATCTCGAGGGTGGGTTCAGGTCAGAATCCATATCATCTTCAGGTTTATTATCACTGACATACACATAAATTTATAGTTTTGTTGCAACAGTACAATGCAAGACATAAGATTACTGTAAGTTACAAAAATAAATAAGTAATTCGAAAGAAGAATGGCAAGGTGGTGTTCATCGGTTTATGGACCAACAAGAAGTTTGCTAGCAATCTTTGAGGAGTTTAGGTCTTCAGGCTCCTGTACCTCCTGCTCAATGGTAGCAATGAGAAGAAAGAATGTCCCAGATGGTGGTCCAACTTATGGAGTACCTACAGGACCTTCATGATGCTTGTGTTGAATATCAGTACTATGACTACTCCTTTATGGTATTATCTGAGATTGAAAGTACTTTGGATGACCTGAAAAGGATGTGAACTGCAATATGAAAATTGCAATATGAACTGCAATTTGTGCTAAATTTGTGCTGTGTGTATCACTCATGACCACTCCAATTTCCAGAAGGAACTCGGGAAATAGATCAAAATTAGTTGAAGGCTTTGTCTATGGGGATCAGTTCACCAGCTTATTCTGCACCTCCCACTGTGACCCATTGCTGAGCTTACCCGCCATGTTTACACTGATTGGGGTGTATCAACTGCCATCTTGCTGCAGCAGACAGAACCACAATGATGCTAAGAGGAAACAATGGTAAAGCAGAGACCCAATTCCTCCCAGTATGTTGTCTATCTCTACCTAATTCCCCTCCTCCATATGAACCAAGCCCAAGCTTCTGAGAGCTGCAAGCTGATCAATCAGGGAGTGTGGAATAGAGAAGGCACTCAGTGAAGAAGAAATATATAACAATATGCAGGCCATTGAAAAGTCATGATGAGAAATGATGTGGAGGTGAAGTTGCAGAAATACTGTACATAACCATTACCAAACCTTGCAAATCTGGCCCACAATAAATAGCTCTTGAGCACAGTATAGGAATAAACAACGGGTGCAATAGGAGTCTTCTAGCTTTTAGACTTTAGCCTTTCATTCATCCTCAGAGGAAGCTGTATAATATTGGCATGTTTTCTTAAACAGTAGAGAGCCTGATGTTCCTCATTGTTATTTTGAAAGCAATATTGGACAACTTTTTTGATGCCTCTTGACTTGTTAGATCTGTTAGGGCTGGAAATTTTCTTCTGCTTTTAATTCCCAAGGCATAATTGAATACTCGTATGAAAGAAATGTCAAACAGGTTTCTCTACCGGGTGACTAGAATACTGCAAATCCTCGAAATCTGAAATAAAAACATGTAACATGTTGGAAAAATATCATGTTTTCGTGGAGAGACAGTGTCTATGGATAGAAAAGCAGAAATAACATGGCATTCCAGTACGCATCATCAGAACAGTACAATATAGAAAGAAAATGGTTAATAAAGCCTTTCCCTTAAAGAAGCAGTTAGGTCAGTTAAGTTGTCTAAGAGGGTTAGCTTTGTAGCATTGGATATATTACAGTACATCTATTACCACATCCTTTGAAAGAAATCTTTAAAGACAACTGTTTACATGAAGGGACTAACTTCAAAGGGTTTAGGAATAGATATGCCATTAGCCCTGAACTGTGATATTTATCTTTGATGTTGGCAAAATATGGCATTTAAAGAAGCATGCTTTCCAATATATCTTCAGAGGATTCAGAAGGGGAGAAAAAAAAAACTGCTCTCACTTTAAGTAGTGCAGTTGATCACTGGACTATATACTGTCAAATTCAGCTCTGCACTCTTTTGTGACTATTTAAAGTCTGTCCCCATAAGCCACCAAATGAAAGAAGATAAATACTCACCGCTACAAACTGAGCCTGCTGCCCTTTAATCATAACATCAATCATGTAAACCTTCACTTGAGAAGCACGAAACGTTATCCCAAAAACCATGATATTTGAAGTATTGGCTGTTCAGAATCCCAGCCTAGCCTTCCTTCCCCTTATCCACTTGACTGAAGTGGTGTCAAACACCGCAAAATGATTTGTGTGTATGAAGACATGTCGCACGTATTGAGAGTTTTTTATGGAATTTATGGATTGCTACACACAGCTTATAATTAGATTTGGGAAATATTCTATTCTTTCTCATATGCAAGGAGGCTTCTATTCAAAGATGTTTAATGACAAATATTCAGTCTGCCTTCCAGTTGGTCAAATTTTTATTACAACTGAAACAGCTGAACACAGAATAACATGGTTAATTATGAAAGTTAATACTAGTATGTCACAACTAACTGATGATCCAGTAAATTTTAATTGAATGGAGTGCACATCCCACATATTTTCGTAGTTACTGATCTATTTTTTATTTATTATGATACAGTGCAGAATAGGCCCTTCTGGTCCTTCGAATTGCGCCACCCAGCTATCCCCTGAACTTAATCCTAGCCTAATCATGGGACAATCTACAATGCCCAATTCGCCTACCAATCGATATGTCTTTGGATTGTGGGAGGAAATGGAAGCACCAGGAGGAAACCCACAGGTCACAGGGAGAATGTACAAACTCCTTACAAGCAGTAGTGGGAATTGAACCCGGGTCGCCGATACTGTAAAGCGATGTGTGAACCATTATGCTGCTGTGGCACCTCCTTGATCTTGATCTTAAGCATTAGTTGACTTTTTCATTTGCAATTTGTTTATTGTTGCAATATGTACCAAGATTCAGCGAAAAAGTTTGTTCTGCATGCCAACCATACAGGTCGCATTAAAATATAAGTGCATCAAGGTAGTACAAAGAGAAAGGCAATAACAGAAAGAAGCTATAGTGGTACTGTTACAATAAGGTCCAAGGGCCATAGTGAGTTAAATTGTGAAACTAGGAATTCTTCTTTATGGTACGAGATGTCCATTCAATAGTCTTATGACATTGGGATAGAAGCTGCCTAGAGCATGCTAGTATGCATTTTCAAGCTTTTCTATTGTGTGCCCAATGGATGAAGAAGAAAAGAGAATGTCTGGGGTGGGTGGGGTCTTTGATTATGTTTACGAAGGCAGTGGGAAGTACAGATAGAGTCAATGGAGGGAAGTCTGATTTTTCTGATGGATGGACTGTGTCCACATATCTCTGCAAGTTCCATCTTCTTTCTCAGCCTGGCCATACCATGTCAAAAAAATGGCAATGCATGGAAATTCTCAGAACATTCTGCAGGAACTCGGCAGGCCAGGCAGCATGTGTGGATGCGAAGAAACGGTCAATATTTCAGTCTAAGACCCTTTGTCAGGACTGGAAAGGAAGTGTGCAGAAGTGGGGGAGGGGGAGGGGGAGGAGTACCAGCTGGCAGGTGACAGATGAGGGGCAAGGTGGGTGGGTGGGGAAGGGCTGGATAATACAAGAAGCTGGGAGGTGATAGATGGAAGAAGTAGAGAGGCTGAGGAAGAAGGAATCTGATAGGAGAGGACAGTGGAGTAAAGGCAAGGGGGTGGGGAACTGAAAGGAGATGATGGACAAGTCATGAAGGCAGCCCATCAGCACCCTCTGGGGAGAATTTCTAGGGATAATCGCTTGTACCTAAAAATTCTTCTGAATATAGATGTGCTATTCAAGAAAGCGGGCTATCTGGCATTAAATATGTACAGGTAGAAGACATTGGCACTGTAAGTACGACAAATAACATATAATGTCTCTTTTGATGTAGATTCCCTGAATTTATAATGAGCAAATGAGGGCTGCAGGCAATGTGAGCTTTTTAACATGGAATCACATCTAAATCAGAAGGTCGAGGTGAGCTCTAAGAGTAGCTGAAGGACCACACCCTCATAAATCACCACTGGGAAGTCACAAGCTTGTGACTTTTTCCATAGGTGACTCTTCCTTGTTTGTGATTTTTTTCCCGCCTCTTCCTCACTACAAGTCTCCTGAGGCACCCTGACCTTCACAGTCACCTCACAGACCCAATCACAATGCCCTCACTATCTCTACCAATTACAGGCGACCCCTCCTAATACTTTGTCCAGACACCCACTCACCCCACAACTTCTATTTTCTTCACACCCCTTCAACAAGTGACACAACAGGAGTATCTAAACCAGTGGTTCCTAATGTGGGCAACATCCCCCCCCACCCCCCCTGAGTTTCTGGGAGGGGGGTTGAATAAAGATAAAGGAGATAAAGATAAATGATGACTTATTATAAGCATTTGATCCTCAGTCCCTCATAATTGATTACAATGATCACGTAATCATCACATCACACGCTAACCCACCGTTCTCTTAGACTTTGCTCGAAGCACACTAAGGTTGTTGAAAAGCAATATGACACTTCTGTATCTGGCATATCATGAGAAATCTGAGCTGAAGAAATTGTGTTAGTTCAGGGCCCAGCCCATATGTTATTTCGGTTCACATTGTAGTACAGTGTTAGCTAGTACCATTCCCCTACTCTCAACAAACAGTGACATAATTCCTGTGAATTAAGGTATAGAATTCAATGGGGGTAAAGTTCAGAATCTGCCATTTCGAATGGTGTTGACCGCATTTCTCTAACCCACGTCCCAACTAAAATATTGCTGCCCACTTTCGGCTGAGAGTCAGGTTTTGCCTGACCTGTGATGACATCATAACTTTCCCCTTTATTGATCTCGGTGCCTGACGTTGGACTTAAACAATAAGTGATTGAATGTGCTCATTAATCAATAATGAAAATGGCTGAAGCAGGCTAAGTGAAAAGGAAATGTAGACAGCATAGTGTAGAGTATCTGATTTATACCAGCACCAAGCAACCAACAGCAGCCAATGTGTCTGCTGTGTGAAAAAGTTTTCTTTTCAGATGAGGCAATGAAAACATTTAAGCTCTTTCAGCTCTTAGCAAACAAGAATGGGGCATATTTTCAGTCACCATGACAACTTTCTGATACAGAAAACACTTCAAAATATGTTTGCCAGCACTTCACTGACAAAACAGTGATGGCTTGTCCGCTTCATACAACATTTCATTGCTCATTTCTAAATCTAGAAAGCTCCATACAATTGGAGAAGAACTGATTCTGCCAGCAGTAAGCAGGTTCTGAGTACAGTTTTGCATAAGTCATCAAACCAAATAAATGAAGCAATTATAGTCAGCGACAATTCTGTTGAAAGATAAATAGATTAAATGTCTGAGAATGTGGAAGACACATTGCGTAAACATGCTTAAGACAACAGAATTTGCTCTGCACTGGGACAAGTCAACTTTGCCAGGCAACAGATCTTTGCTTCTTGATTATGTTCACTTCATAAAACATGAAAACATAGTTCAAGAGTTGTTATCTGCAAGGAGACTAGAAGTGGAAGTCAATATTTCAGGTTGTTGAGCAATTTTTCAAAGAGAAGGACAATCTACTCACCAACATTCTTACCAGCAGATGGGGCAGGACCATCAATGACAGGACACCACTGAGGGTTATTACTTTCTTGAAACAAGCTGCACCTAATATGTTTACTATTCACTGTGTAGTTCACAAAGAACTTCTTGTCACAAAAAATCCTAAGTGATCAGCTACACAAACCATTAAATGCTGTTGTCACAGCAGTATATAAAATCAAACTCCAGGCTCTCAATGCTCAACTGTTTTGAAAGCTTTGTATTCAAAATGATGAATAGTTTGAGTGTTTGCTGTTGCACACAGAAGTCAGATGGCTCTCAAAAGGAAACTGCCTGAGATGTTTTTAGGTATTCTTTGAAACTGTGATAAAATTCTGTGATCAGACTCGAAGCAATCTCCCAGTCTACGTTAGATACACTGGAGGCCACACCGGGAGCATCAAGCACAATAAGTCACCCCAACAGACTCACAGGTGAAGTGTCACCTCATCTGGGAAGGACTGCTTAGGGCCCTGAATGGTAGTGATGGAGGAGGTGTGGGGCAGGTGTAGCACTTGTTTGAATTGCAAGGATAAGTGCCAGGAGGGAGATCACTGGGGAGGGTCAAATGGACAAGGAAGTCACATAGGCAGTGATCCCTGCAGTAAGCAGAAAGTTGGGGGGAGGGAAAGATGTGCTTGATGGTGGGACCCTGTTGGAGATAGCAGAAGTAGGGAGAATTATGTGCTGGATGCAGAGGCAGGTGGGGTGGTAGGTGAGGACAAGAGGAACCCTATCCAAGGTAGGGTGGCGGGAAGATGGGGTAAGAGCAGACATGCATGAAATGGAAGAGATACAGTTGAGGACAGTGTTGATGGTAGAGGAAGGGAAGCCCCTTTCTTTGAAAAAGGAGGACATTTCCGTTGTTCTGGAATGAAAAAGCCTCATTCCGAGAACAGATGCAGCAGAGAGGGAGGAATTGAGAGAAGGGGATGGTGTTTTTACCATAAACAGGGTGGGAGGAGGTATAGTCCAGGTAGCTGTGAGAGTTGGTGGGTTTATAATAGACATCAGTAGGTAAGCTTTCTCCAGAGATAGAGACAGTAAGATTGAGAAAGGGGAAGGAGATGTCAGAAATGGACCAGAAAAAATTGAGGGCATGGTGGAAGTTGAAGGCAAAGTTGATAAAGTGGATGATGTGGCATAGGAAAAGTGGGGGACAGACACCAGAGTAGGCTTGGATCGTAGACTGTTCCACATAGCCGACAAAAAGTCAGGCATAGCTGGGACACACACAAGTGCCCATAACTATACCTTTTGTTTGAAGGAAGTGGGAGGAGCCAAAGGAGAAATTATTATGAGTGAGGACAAGTTCTGTTAGGTGGAGGAAAGTGGTGGTGGAGGGGAACTAGTTGGGTCTGGTGCCCAGAAAGAAATGGAAAGCTTTGAGATGTTCCTGGTGAGGGATGGAGGTGTATGGGGACTGGACATCTGTAGTGAAAATAAGATGATTGGAGCCAGGGATCTTGAAATCATTGAAAAGAAGCAGAATGTGTGAAGTGTCATGGATTGCATTGCTTGCTTGTCAGAATTATTTGCGAAGTTTACTGAAATCAATCTTCAATTGCAAGGAAATGATATGAATCTTATTAAAGTCAAAGATATCGACTGCACGTTTCTGTCCAAGTTGATCCTGTCTAGGTACAACATTGGCTGTTGCAAGCCTTTCCAATTTCCGAGTTCCTCTGAGTTGGAAGAAAAAGAAAGAATACCAGATGATGATCTTCTCTCAATACAAATCCTAGATTGTGTAATAAATCCATTCCTGAATACTTATAATGTGGAATTAACAGGAAGGATGGAGGAAGAACTGATCTTGCTACAAATGACTGAGCTGAAGCTATGGTTCAAAAAGTCATATCAAGACTTTTGGTTGCAGAAAGAAATCTTTGAACATTATCCTGCACTGTGGAAAAAGGACAAAGCATTATTTATTGCCTTTTCATGTCTACTGGAATTCTGTTTTAATACAGTTGTCCAACTTCTTTCAAAGCAACAAAACTGACAGCAAAGTGCTGAAGGTGGAGATCTGAGACTCCTTGTGTTTAACATTCAGCCTGATGTTGAGAAGCTGTTATCACTAAACCAAGCCCATCCATCACATGGAAGGATTTAAAAGCAATGAAGTCATGAATAGTTGGACTACTAACGTCCACTCTAAAATTGTTCATGAAAATAGTTTTTACTGTAAATAGGTAATTTTATTTGTAATTTAAAATAGAGTTGAATAATTTTTGCAATAATTTACCATGGCTTTGAATTTGAAGTTCCTATTTTCTTCCACTGTGCATTGAAAATCAAATTTCATTATAGTTTTTATGTAATGGCCAGAAAGGGAGAGCGGGTGTCGGGGATATTATTTGAATTGAATTGATTTGACTTTATTACTTGTATCCTTCATATACATGAGGAGTAAAAATCTTTACATCTCCATCTAAATGTGCAATGTGCAAGTTATAGTAATTTGTAATAAATAGTATGTACAACAGGACAGTCAATATAATATAGAAATACAGTTGTATCAGCGTGAATGAATCAGTCTGATGGCCTGGTGGAAGAAGCTGTCCTGGAGCCTGTTGGTCCTGGCTTTTATGCTGCGGTACCGTTTCCCAGATGGTAGCAGCTGGAACAGTTTGTGGTTGGGGTGACTCAGGTCTCCAGTGACCCTTTGGGCCCTTTTTACACATCTGTCTTTGTAAATGTCCTGAATAGTGGGAAGTTCACATCTACAGATGCACTGGGCTGTCCGCACCACTCTCTGCAGCGTGCTGTGATTGAAGGAAGTACAGTTCCCATACCAGGCAGCAATACCACTGGTCAGGGTGCTCTCAATTGTGCCCCTGTTAAAAATTCTTAGGATTTGGGGAACAATACCAAACTTCTTCCACCATCTGAAGTAAAAGAGGTGCTGTTGTGTTTCTTTCACCACACAGCCGGTATGTATAGACCACGTGAGATCCTCAGTGATGTATATGCTGAGGAACTTGAAGCTGTTCACCCTTTCAACATCAGATCCATTGATGTTGTTACGTACCCTGTAACTGGGTTGCCAAACCAGCAGAAATGGAATGCTTGTTGGAGTCTGTGATTACTAGGAACTAATAAAGTTTATTTAAAGAAATAAGTAATACAGTAGACTAATCGCAAGGATATAAATGTAACAGGTTAGCAATGATAATATACACATATACACAGAAATAGGGTAATAGGAATCAACCAAGCTCTATCACAGTCTAGGGGTAAAATGATCAGACTTAAGTGAAGCAGAGCTCAGTTCAGTTCAGTGCAGTTCGAAGTAATTGCTGTTGTTTTACCATTGGGGGGAGAGAGAGAGAGAGAGAGAGAGAGAGAGAGTGAGAGATGCAGCTGGTTTCGGGCAGACCTTTTGATGTCTTCTGATCCCACTGTGGTCACCGACTGTGACTCCTCCGTTCCGGATACGATTGTTCTTCCGCGGTGAACCCGGCACCCAGGCAAGGGCGGACGCACACCCCAGGTTCCCACCAATCGTACCTTTACACCCTGTGAGCCTCTTGACCGATTCCCGCGAACCGGTCCACCAAACTCCCACCAACTTGTGGGGGCACTCTGCTCTTTCCAGGGTCTCGTGGCCTGTCCCGTGCCTTAGCAAACTGGCTCTTTTTATCCCCCTGTTGGGGTATCACCTGTCCATCAAACTTCAAACAGTTCAGGATCAAAGCAAACGGTCTGTCAAGATCTGAATTGTGTTTCTTTCTCGTTAATCTCTCTCTACTCTCTTATTAGCATTTTGAATGTTTCTCCATTGTCTTCCGTTATCTGTCTCATTGGTATCATCCGTCCGGTAGTTCTGCTTGGCATCACATATGAGAATGTCAATAGAGGTTAGGCTCCATTTCTCCTTTGGTCCACAACCAGCTCCTTCATTTTTGCGACATTGAGGGAGAGGTTGTTTTCTTGACACCACTGTGTCAGGATGATGACTTCTTCTCTGTAGGCCACCTCATTATTATTTGAGATCAGGCCAATCAGTGTAGCATCATCAGCAAAGTTAATTAGCAGATCGGAGCTATGGGTGGCGACACAGTCATGGGTATACAGAGAGTCAAGGAGGGAGTTTGTGAGTCAAGGGGAAAGTAACCCAAAAATTCTAAGGAACTACTTATCTAAACAATCCTTCGCCTTCCTCCTATTCCGAATCCAATATTATCCACGGCCTCCTCTACTGTAAAGATGAAGCCACACTCAGGTTGGAGGAACAACACCTTATATTCCGTCTGGGTAGCCTCCAACCTGATGGCATAAACATTGACTTCTCTAACTTCCGCTAATGCCCCACCTCCCCCTTGTACCCCATCCGTTATTTATTTATATACACACATTCTTTCTCTCTCTCTCCTTTTTCTCCCTCTGTCCCTCTGACTATACCCCTTGCCCATCTTCTGGGTTTTTCCCCCCCTCCCCCTTTTCCTTCTCCCTAGGCCTCCTGTCCCATGATCCTCTCATAACCCTTTTGCCAATCAACTGTTCAGCTCTTGGCTCCATCCCTCCCCCTCCTGTCTTCTCCTATCATTTCAGATCTCCTCCTCCCCCTCCCACTTTCAAATCTCTGACTAGCTCTTCCTTCAGTTAGTCCTGACGAAGGGTCTCGGCCTGAAACATCAACTGTACCTCTTCCTAGAGATGCTGCCTGGCCTGCTGCGCTCACCAGCAACTTTGATGTGTGTTGCTTGAATTTCCAGCATCTGCAGAATTCCTCGTGTTTACCAATTTTAACAATCGCTTATCTCAGTCATTGGTGATCGAAACCCAATGGCCATATTTTGTCGTCCATTAAGTAGTCTTTCCAACCACGAAGAGGCTTAATTGATGACTGCACAACAAAAAATTTTGAAAAAGAAAGAAGATCAGAAAATCTGCTGATGTTAGAAATCCAAGTAAGACACATAAAATGTTGAAGGAACTCAGCAAGCCATTCGGCATCTATGGAAAAGAATAAACAGTCAACATTTCAGGCTGAGACCCTTCATCAGGACTGGAAAAAAAAGATGAGAAATTAGAGCAAGGATTTGGGGGGAGGGGAAGAAGAAGTACAAGGTGGTAGGTGACGGATGAAACTGCAAAAGGGGGCAGGTATAGTAAATATTTGGGAAGTTGATAGGTGAAGGAGATAAAGGGCTGCGGGGGCAGCAGCAAAGGGAGATGATGGACAGGTAAAGAGGTAAGATGAGAGAGGGAAACACCTCATGATCTATCAAAAGCTTTTACTGCCAAAGGCTCTGAGTCCCAGAATTTTCAAAAGCAAATTTCTCACAGAGGTGAAGAGCTCCATTTTTGTGTGTGAAGATAGAAGCTATCAGTTGGATCCATTTCCTGATATTTAGCTCCTCTGACTTCAATGAAGTGCAACTTGTCAAATTGGCAAACATTTGGTACAATTCACTGAGATGAATTCCATTTGTCAGGGGCTAAAATATTTATTCATGGACTGAATAAGAAAAAAGCTCAAGAACAATGCAGGAATTGATTCAATTTCACAGAGGAAACCTTACAATGTATCATTGCCAAGAAAGCATTTGAGCCGAACAAACACCAGACCTGAAGCATGATGACCTGGAGATTACTCTAGCCATGTCACACAAAGTGTGATGTTATCACTTTGTGTTTCATTTTGCTGTCATGAAAGGCAGGTTCCATGTGATTACTTGTGGGTAAAAACCCATTTTGTCTCACAAATGCCTTTGGCAGTTGATCAACAAGCAAAACCACCAAATATTAAATAGAGTCTTAGAAAGACTCACTCATTGCACCAGTAATTAGCCACCAATTTAGACTAACCCTACTTTAATTTTATCGTTGTTATCCCCACATTCTAAACCACTCTCCTAAATTCTAACACTTACCTACAATAGTTAATTGGCATATGAACATTCACATATTTAGGGGTGTGGAAGAACACCAGAGCATGGGTAGGAAACACAGGGAGAGTAACTGAACCCAGTCTCTGCTGCTATGTTAGAGTGGTTCTATTAGCTGTGCTACTGTGCAGCCTTGTTTACTGGCAATTTTTCTTACAAAATGTTTAATGTAGTTTCTGCAGTTGCATTCCTATTTATATTATTTCCTATACATTTGAAACTTGAAAACACATAAATGCAATAATCAGATAATTTTAATAAGGATTGCTTATTTTAATCCTAGAGCTGTTACTTAGTTTGAGAAGTGGAAGTTTTTAAAAGAGGTGAGTCACAGGACTTTCTGTCCGGTTTCAGCTAGCAGGAGTATAAAAGAGACACCTTTGCAGATTGTTAGGTGAAAATTCATTGGTTAATTAGTTAATTAGCAGCAGCTAATGATTAGAAGTTAGGGTCAAGGTGAGTGGCTATTGTTGGAGTGGTCAGAGGAAGAGTAGGGAGCTGAGGCTTTGGCAAGAAGAATTGGAGGAAGAGAATGGAGGGTATGGTGAGGTTCTGCTAAGTTCTTTTTCATTCTTTCTTTTTGCACAGGTTAGATCAGTAGGGATGACCATCAGAATGTGAAAGAGACACCTAGATGGTAAGTTGCTTCCCAGGTACCAGGGTCAAGGATGTCTTACATCAGGTCCAAAGCATTCAAAAGGGTGAGGATGAACAACTGGAAGTTGTGGTACATATTTATACCAACAATGCAGGTAGGAAACATAGAAACATAGAAAATAGGTGCAGGAGTAGGCCATTTATACCTTCGAGCCTGCACCAACATTCAGTATGATCATGGCTGATCATCCAACTCAGAACTCTGTACCAGCCTTCCCCCCCCCCATATCCCCTGATCCCTTTAGCCACAAGGGCCATGTCTAACTCCCTCTTAAATATAGCCAATGAACTGGCCTCAACTGTTTCTGTGGCAGAGAATTGCACAGATTCACCACTCTCTGTGTGAAGAAGATTTTCCTAATCTCGGTCTTAAAAGGCTTCCCCTTTATCCTCAAACTGTGACCCCTCGTTCTGGACTTCCCCAACATTGGGAATAATCTTCCTGCATCTAGCCTGTCCAATCCCTTTAGGATTTTAGATATTTCAATAAGATCCCCGCTCAATCTTCTAAATTCCAACGAGTATAAGCCTAGTCGATGCAGTCTTTCATCATATGAAAGCCCTGCCATCCCAGGAATCAATCTGCTGAACCTTCTTTGTACTCCCTCTATGGCAAGGATGTCTTTCCTCAGATTAGGGGACCAAAACTGCACACAATACTACAGGTGCGGTCTCACCAAGGCCTTGTACAACTGCAGTAGTACCTCCCTGCTCCTGTACTTGAATCCTCTTGCTATGAATGCCAGCATACCATTCACCTTTTTCACCGCCTGCTGTACCTGCATGCCCACTTTCAAAGACTGGTGTATAATGACACCCAGGTCTCATTGCACCTCCCCTTTTCCTAATGGGCCACCATTCAGATAATAATTTGTTTTCCTGTTTTTGCCACCTGCCATGAACTTGCCCACTCACCTAACCTATCCAAGTCGCCCTGCATCCTCTTAGCATCCTCCTCGCAGCTAACACTGCCGCCCAGCTTCGTGTCATCCGCAAACTTGGAGATGTTGCATTTAATTCCCTCATCTAAGTTATTAATATATATTTTAAACAACTGGGGTCCCAGCACTGAGCCTTGCGGTACCCCACTAGTCACCGCCTGCCATTCTGAAAAGGTCCCGTTTATTCCCACTCTTTGCTTCCTGTCTGCCAACCAATTCTCCATCCACATCAATACCATACCCCCAATACCGTGTGCTTTAAGTTTGCACTCTAATCTCCTGTGTGGGACCTTGTCAAAAGCCTTTTGAAAATCCAAACATACCACATCCAGTGGTTCTCCCCTATCCACTCTACTAGTTACATCCTCAAAAAATTCTATGAGATTCGTCAGACATGATTTTCCTTTCACAAATCCATGCTGACTTTGTCCGATGATTTCACCGCTTTCCAAATGTGCTGTTATCACATCTTTGATAACTGACTCTAGCATTTTTCCCACCACCGATGTCAGGCTAACCGGTCTATAATTCCCCAGTTTCTCTCTCCCTCCTTTTTTAAAAAGTGGGGTTACATCAGCCACCCTCCAATCCTCAGGAACTAGTCCAGAATCTAAAGAGTTTTGAAAAATTATCACTAATGCATCCACTATTTCTTGGACTACTTCCTTAAGCACTCTGGGACGCAGACCATCTGGCCCTGGGGATTTATCTGCCTTCAATCCCTTCAATTTACCTAACACCACTTCCCTACTAACATGTATTTCCCTCAGTTCCTCCATCTCACTAGACCGTCTGTCCCGTACTATTTCTGGAAGATTATTTTTGTCCTCCTTAGTGAAGACAGAACCAAAGTAGTTGTTCAATTGGTCTGCCATACCCTTGTTCCCCATAATCAATTCACCTGTTTCTGTCTGTACGGGACCTACATTTGTCTTAACCAATCTTTTTCTTTTCACATATCTATAAAAGCTTTTACAGCCAGTTTTTATGTTCCCTGCCAGTTTTCGCTCATAATCTTTTGTCCCCTTCCTAATTAAGCCCATTGTCCTCCTCTGCTGGAATCTGAATTTCTCCCAGTCCTCAGGTGAGCCACTTTTTCTGGCTAATTTGTATGCTTCTTCTTTGGAATTGATACTATCCCTAATTTCCCTTGTCAGCCACGGATGCACTACTTTCCTTGATTTATTCTTTTGCCAAACTGGAATGAACAATTTTTGTAGCTCATCCATGCGATCTTTAAATGTTTGCCATTGCATATCCACCGTCAACCCTTTAAGTGTCATTTGCCAGTCTATCCTAGCTAATTCACGTCTCATACCTGCAAAGTTACCCTTCTTTAAGTTCAGAACCTTTTTGTTCTGAATTAACTATGTCACTCTCCATCTTAATAAGGAACTCCACCATATTATGGTCACTCTTACCCAAGGGGCCTCTCACGACAAGATTGCTAATTAACCCTTCCTCATTGCTCAATACGGAGTCTAGAATAGCCTGCTCTCTAGTTGGTTCCTCGACATGCTGGTTCAAAAAACCATCCCGCATACATTCCAAGAAATCCTCTTCCTCAGCACCCTTACCAATTTGGTTCACCCAATCTATATGTACATTGAAGTCACCCATTATAACTGCCATTCCTTTATTGCACGTATTTCTAATTTCCTGTTTAATACCATCCCCAACCTCACTACTACTGTTAGGTGGCCTGTACACAACTCCCACCAGTGTTTTCTGCCCCTTAGTGTTATGCAGCTCTACCCATATCGATTCCACATCTTCCTGGCTAATATCCTTCCTTTCTATCGCGTTAATCTCCTCTCTAACCTACAAAGCTACCCCACCTACTTTTCTTTCATGTCTATCCCTCCTGAATATTGAATATCCCTGAATGTTGAGCTCCCATCCCTGGTCACCCTGGAGCCATGTCTCTGTGATCCCAACTATATCATAATCATTAATAACAATCTGCATTTTTTAATTCATCCACCTTGTTACAAATGCTCCTTGCAGTGACACACAAAGCCTTCAGGCTCGCTTTTACAACACTCTTAGCCCTTATACAATTATGTTGAAAAGTGGCCCTTTTTGAATTTTGCCCTGGATTTGCTGACCTGCCACTTCTACTTTTCACCTTACTACTTTTTGTTTCTATCCTCATTTTACACCCCTCTGTCTCTCTGCACTTGTTCCCTTCCCCCTGTTGTGAACTAACTTCCTCTCTCCTAGTCTCTTTAATTTGATTCCCACCCCCCAACCATTCTAGTTTAAAGTCACCTCAGCAGACCTCGCAAATCTCCCTGCCAGGATATTGGTCCCCCTATGATTGAAGTGTAACCCGTCCTTTTTGAACAGGTCATACCCGCACCAAAAGAGGTCCCAAGATCCAAAAACTTGAATCCCTGCCCCCTGCTTCAATCCCTCAGCCACGCATTTATCCTCCACCTCATTGCATTCTTACTCTCACTGTCGCGTGGCACAGGCAGTAATCCTGAGATTATTACCTTTGCGGTCCTTTTTCTCAACTCCCTTCCTAACTCCCTATATTCTCCTTTCAGGACCTTTTCCTTTTTCCTACCTATGTCATTGGTACCTATATGTACCACGACCTCTGGCTCCTCATCCTCCCACTTCAGGATATCTTGGACACGATCAGAAATATCCTGGACCCTGGCACCAGGGAGGCAAACTACCTTCCGGGTCTCTGGACTGCATCCACAAAATCACCTATCTGACCCCCTTACTATCGAGTCTCCTATTACAACTGCCCTCCTCTTCCTTTCCCTACCCTTCTGAGCTACATGCTCAGAAGGGAAATGGGAACAGGTCCTACACTCCTATAGGGAATTAGGCAGAAAGCTAAAAAGCAGGACCTCCAAGGTAGTAATCTCTGGGTTGATGCCTGTGCCATGTGCCGGTGAGGGTAAGAATATGATGATCTGGTAGATGTATGCCTGGCTGAAGATCTTGAGCAGAAGGCAGGGTTTCAGGTTTCTAGATCATTGTGATCTCTTCTAGGAAAGGTATGATCTATACAAAAAGGATGGTTACACCTGGCCCCAAAAGGGACAAATATCCTAGCGGGCAAGTTTTCTAGAGCTATGGGGGAGGGTTTAAAATAATTTGACAGGGGGAAGGGAACCAAAGTGATAGAGCTGAGAATGGTACAGTTGTATACAACTAGGTGCAGTGAGTAATGAGATTGTGAGGAAGGACAGTCAGGTGATGAGGCAAACTTGCAGGAGTGAGATGAGTTAAAGGTAGATAATCTTGTAGCATAGAGATTGGCAGGTATAATGTGGGCGTCACTTGGTTATGGCTGAAAGAAGATCACAGTTTGGAGTTTAACATTCAAGGATGTCTGTTGTATCAAAAGGACAGGCAGGAAGTCAGAGGGGTGGAATGGCTCTGTTGGGGAAAAAATGAAATTAAAATCCTTGTGATGACATAGGATTGGAACATGTAGAATCCTTTTAGGTCGAGATTCGAAACTGAAAGATTAAATAGACCCTGATGGAAGTTAAATACAATGGAAGGTAGAAAAGGCATGTAAAAAGGGCAATGTTATGATAATCATGGGGGATTTCAATAAGAAGGTAGATTGGGAAAATCTGGTTGGTGCTGCATACCAAGAGAGTGAATTTGTAGAAAGCCTGTGAGATGGTTTTCCAGAGCAGCTTGTGGTTGAGTCCACTAGCGGAAGAGTAATTATGGATTGGTTGTTATATAATGACCCAGATTTGATTCGGGAGTTTAATGCAAAGGAACACTCAGGAGGCAGTGATCATAATATGGAACCCACCCTGCAGTTTGAGAGGAAGAAGATAAAGTCAGATGTATCATTATTACAGTAGTGGTAATGGAATTACAGAAGCATGAGAGAGGAGCTGGCAAAAGATGATTGGTAGCAAGGATGACATCAGAACAGCAATGCTGAAGTTTCAGTGGGAAATTCGGAAGGCATAGGAATGATACATCCCAAAGATGAAGAAGTATTCCAAAAAGAGGATAAGGCAACCATGGCTGACAAGGAAAGTCAAAGACAGCATAAAAGCAAAAGAGAAGGCATAAAGTATTGCAAAAATTAGTGGGCAGGTAGAGGATTGGGAAGCTTTTAACAACCAACAGGGGGCAATTAAAAATCTATAATGAGAAAAAAGATGGAATATGAAGGTAAGCTAGCCAATAATATGCTTCTTTGAAAAAGCATTGTTTTATTAGCAATAGTCCATTTGGCTTTGTGAGAGGCAGGTGCTGCCTATTAAGCCTGACTGACTTTTTCGAAGTGACAAAACAGACTTTGATGAAAGTAGAATGATGGATGTGGTCTGAACGGATTTTAGTGAGGCATTTATCAAGGTTCCCCATGAAACATTCATCCAGAAAGTCATGGATATTTTCTGCAGTGTGGATTTAGAATTGGCTAGCCCACAGAAGGCAGAGGATGATACTAGATTGAGAGTATTCTGCCTGGAAGTCCATGACTTGTGGTGTACCACAGGGAACTGTTCTAGGATCCCTGCTGTTTGTGATTTTTATAAATTACTTGGATGAGGAAGTGAAAGTGTAAATTAGCAAGATTACAGGAGACACAAAGGTTGGATGCTGTTGTGAACAGTGTAAAAGTGTAACAGTGTAATAGGTGCCAACAGGATATAGACAGAATGAAGAGCTACTCTGAAAAGTGACAGTTGAAGTTTGGAAAAGAGTGAACTGATAAATGTACAGGGGTCTTTGAGTCCATGTTCATAGATCCGTCAAAGTTGCCCCGCATGTTGATAGCGTGTTTAAGAAGGTGTGTGGTGTGTTGGCCTTCCCTAAAGGTTTACTTGCCATTTCAGTTGGTAGCAAGGAAAATAAGTGCAATGTTTGCATTCATTTCAGGAGGTTTATAATATAAATGCAAGGATGTAATGCTGAGGCTTTAAGTCATTGGTCAGGCCACAGTTGGAGTATTGTGAGCAGTTTTGGGTCCTTCATTTCAGAAAGGATGTGCTGGTATTGGAGAGAGTCCAAAGAAGGTTCTCAAGAATCATACTGGGAATGAAAGGATTTATATATGGTAGTGTTTGAAGGCTCCGGACCTGAACTCACTGGAGTCTAGAAGAATGGGGGGTGGAGGAGATTGCATTGAAAACTATTGCATATTGAAAGGTCAAGATAGAGTGGACTTTGAAAGTATATTTCTAGGACCAGAGGGCACAGCCTCAGAATACAAGAGCACCCTTTTAGTGTAGAGATGCGAAGGAATTTCTTCAACTAGAGAGTAGTGTATCTGTGGAATTCATTGCCACAATTGGCTATGGAGGCCAAATCATTGAGCATATTTAAAGCAGAGGTTGGTATGTTTTTGATTATTAAGGACATCAAAGGTTATGGGAAAAGGCAGGAGAATGAGATTGAGAGAGATAATAAATCAGCTATGATGGAATGGCAGAGCAGATGCGATGGGCTGAATGTCCTTATTTTGCTCCTGTCTTATAGTTTTGATCTCACAATCTATCTCATTATGACCTTCAATCTATTGTCTACCTGCACTGCATTTTCTTTGTTACTGTAGTGCTTCATTTCGAACTCTTGTTATTGTTTTACCGAGTGTTACTGTAATGCACTACTGTAATGAATTGATCTGTAAGAACGATATGCAAGACAAGATTTTCACTGTACCAGTGTGTCGCTTGGATCCACAATTTAAACAATGATAATAACACCACTTACCACATAAAGGTGCTCTGGTCCCCAGCTTAGAAGCCGACTTGAAAACACCAGCACGTGAGAAATCAACACAAATTTTAAACCACTTAAAGAGCAATCAGCAAAGAGAGGTTAGAGGAACCCAGTGGGTCAGGCGGCATCTTTAGAGGGAAAAGGATGGAACGATATGGCTATCACTCCTCTACTCTTTCAGTCCAGATTACGTATTTTGACGCCAACTGTCAACTGTCCGTTTTTCTTGTTTGCTCTGCTGCGGAGATGAGAATCATTTAGCTGTTTTTAAAGGGGGATTTGAGGCTGTTGCCCTATTTTTGATTCCCTTTTACTGGAATTGACCAGTTCATTACCTATCTGGATCTTTGAAATAGCAATCCAGTTTGTCATGTTCCCAAGCAGGTTTTATGTAGCTTATCAAAATTTACCTTTCCCAGACTGTCTGGAAATCATACAGCACCGCGACAAGGGCACACAAAGGTCATAGAAGTACATTGGTGCTCACTAAACAGACCAGTTATTACATAATTTATTACCAGGGACATTGAGTATAAAGACCGAATCCTTTCTGTCTTGTTTCCATTTTTCCCTCTTTCACCCATTGTTCCCATCTTCCTCCTTGGCACCCATCCGTCCTATTTATCTCCATCAAATGTTCACTTCCTTTCCTACCATTACTTACTATTTTCCACAATTTTTATTTCTCCTCTCTCTCTCTCTCTCTCTCTCTCTACCCCCCCCCCCATATTTTCACTCCCTCACTCTTCTGTCTCCTCCCTTTTCTCCCAATATCCCCTCGTCTTCCCATACTATCCTGTATACTGAAGGCCAGGTAGGTTCTGCCTTCACTCCAACATTATGATTAAGACAGGTTATCAAGGCCACAGAAAGCCGAGGAAGGTGTTCAGGAAATAATATCTGACTGCCAGGGTTCAGGTGCCTAAAGGTCGGAGTCTAGGCCCAACGACTAGGGCCTGAGAAAGTGGATCTTTGTAAGAGAGAGGATGCTGATTTAAAAGTGTACAAATGTAAAACTTGTGTATCTAAACATCAGTTTCTCATGACCCTGTTTAAATAATAAATTATAAAATAATTTGTTAACATTCAATGATAGTATTTGCTTGTCAAATGGAAAGTAGTTAATAGACTTAGTTTCAGGATGTGTGTGTCCTATTCCCTTAATATAGTCACTTCTCTAACAATTCCAGTTAAGGCTCTGGATTCTAGAAAATAATGAATTGAAATATACAGGGTATCTCCAAATTTCCCCAAGATTTTAATGCGAAAGAAAGTAAAAATCCCAAGTTGCTATTTGTACAGCTTGTCCTTGCTGTTATTCGCTAGCAATGGCATCTAATAGCTTACTGAACACCTATAAGTGATTCATAACAAATCAACTAACATACAGTATTTGTTTACTACTTTAAATACATGCCCTAGGTCATTTGTTTTTCAAAAGAGCACAAGTATGTATAACAGACGAGGGTCTGTCAGTCATCAGCTTCAAACCATTCTCGGATCAATCCCTTTGGACAAATAGCAGGGAGCATGGAAAAACATCAAGGAGAATCATTCAGTGACAGACAAGAACAGGTCTTACTCTCTGTTTGCTCATAGTCAATGAAAGAAATTGATTACACCATGGAAAATAGTTAATTCCTGGGTAGTTATACTGTAAAAGGTATAGTTATGCCATTCTCAAATTTAATTGCTTCAGTATTGGTGACTGGAATTTCCTTCAGGAACCTTTACCTCCCCCGCCCCTCACCTTTCAAGATGCTTTACAAATCCCACATCTCTGAGCAAATTTTTGATTAGATGCTCTGATGTTTCCTCATTTCGCTTATCTTTAGAATAGGTACAAGAGGTGATTGATATGTTCGTGGCCTAAGGCAGAAGGAGTCAATTTTAGAAAACCTAGCACATTTATTTTTTAACACAGTCCCCTCCTACATTTACACACTTAGTCCAGTGGTCATAGAAACATAGAAAATAGGTGCAGGAGTAGGCCTTTCGGCCCTTCGAGCCTGCACCGCCATTCAGTATGTTCATGGCTGATCATCCAACTCAGAACCCTGCACCAGCCTTCCCTCCATACCCCCGATCCCTTTAGCCACAAGGGCCATATCTAACTCTCTCTTAAATATAGCCAATGAACTGGCCTCAACTGCTTCCTGTGGCAGAGAATTCCACAGATTCACCACTCTCTGTGTGAAGAAGTTTTTCCTAATCTCGGTCCTAAAAGGCTTCCCCTTTATCCTCAAACTGTGACCCCTCATTCTGGACTTCCCCAACATCGGGAACAATCTTCCTGCATCAAGTCTGTCCAATCCCTTTAGGATTTTATACGTTTCAGTAAGATCCCCCCTCAATCTTCTAAATTCCGAGTATAAGCCTAGTCGATGCAGTCTTTCATCATATGAAAGTCCTGCCATCCCAGGAATCAATCTGGTGAACCTTCTTTATACTCCCTCTATGGCAAGAATGTCTTTCCTTAGATTAGGGGACTAAAACTGCACACAATACTCCAGGTGTGGTCTCACCAAGGCCTTGTACAACTGCAGTAGTACTTCCCTGCTCCTGTACTCGAATCCTCTTGCTATGAATGCCAGCATACCATTCGCCTTTTTCACTGCCTGCTGTACCTGCATGCCCACTTTCAATGACTGGTGTACAATGACACCCAGGTCTCGTTGCACCTCCCCTTTTCCTAATCAGCCACCATTCAGATAATAATCTGTTTTCCTGTTTTTGCCACCAAAGTGGATAATCTCACATTTATCCACATTAAATTGCATTTGCCATGAACTTGCCCACTCACCTAACCTATCCAAGTCACCCTGCATCCTCTTAGCATCCTCCTCACAGCTAACACTGCTGCCCAGCTTCGTGTCATCCGCAAACTTGGAGATGCTGCATTTAATTCCCTCATCTAAGTCATTAATATATATTGTAAATAACTGGGGTCCCAGCACTGAGCCTTGCGGTACCCCACTAGTCACTGCCTGCTATTCTGAAAAGGTCCCGTTTATTCCCACTCTTTGCTTCCTGTCTGCCAACCAATTCTCCATCCACATCAATACCATACCCCCAATACCGTGTGCTTTAAGTTTGCACTCTAATCTCCTGTGTGGGACCTTGTCAAAAGCCTTTTGAAAATCCAAATATACTACATCCACTGGCTCTCCCCTATCTACTCTACTAGTTACATCCTCAAAAAATTCTATGAGATTCGTCAGACATGATTTTCCTTTCACAAATCCATGCTGACTTTGTCCAATGATTTCATTGCTTTCCAAATGTGCTGTTATCACATCTTTGATAACTGACTCTAGCATTTTCCCCACCGCCGATGTTAGGCTAACCTGTCCATAATTCCTCGGTTTCTCTCTCTCTCCTTTTTTAAAAAGCAGGGTTACATTAGCCACCCTCCAATCCTCAGAAACTAGTCCAGAATCTAAAGAGTTTTGAAAAATTATCACTAATGCATCCACTATTTCTTTGGCTATTTCCTTAAGCACTCTGGGATGCAGACCATCTGGCCCTGGTGATTTATCTGCCTTTAATCCCTTCAATTTACCTGACACCACTTCCCTACTAACATGTATTTCCTTCAGTTCCTCCATCTCACTAGACCCTCTGTCCCCTATTTCCGGAAGATTATTTATGTCCTCCTTAGTGAAGACAGAACCAAAGTAGTTATTCAATTGGCCTGCCATGTCCTTGTTCCCCATAATCAATTCACCTGTTCCTGTCTGTAGGGGACCTACATTTGTCTTAACCAGTCCTTTCCTTTTTACATATCTATAAAAGCTTTTACAGCCAGTTTTTATGTTCCCTGCCAGTTTTCTCTCATAATCTTTTTTCCCTTTCCTAATTAGCCCTTTGTCCTCCTTTGCTGGACTCTGAATTTCTCCCAGTCCTCAGGTGAGCCACTTTTTGTAGCTAATTTGTATGTTTCTTCTTTGGAATTGATACTATCCCTAATTTCTCTTGTCAGCCACGGGTGCACTACCTTTCCTGATTTATTCTTTTGCCAAACTGGGATGAACAATTGTTGTAGTTCATCCACGCAATCTTTAAATGCTTGCCATTGCATATCCACCGTCAATCCTTTAAGTGTCATTTGCCAGTCTATCTTAGCTAATTCACATCTCATACCTTCAAAGTTACCCTTCTTTAAGTTCAGTACCTTTGTTTCTGAATTAACTATGTCACTCTCCATCTTAATAAAGAATTCCACCATATTATGGTCACTCTTACCCAAGGGGCCTCTCACGACAAGATTGCTAACTAACCCTTCCTCATTGCTCAATAACCCGTCTAGAATAGCCTGCTCTCTAGTTGGTTCCTCGACATGTTGACTCAAAAAACCATCCCTCATACATTCCAAGAAATCCTCTTCCTCAGCACCCTTACCAATTTGGTTCACCCAATCTATATGTAGATTGAAGTCACCCATTATAACTGCTGTTCCTTTATTGCACATATTTCTAATTTCCTGTTTAATACCATCCCCAACCTCACTACTACTGTTAGGTGGCCTGTACACAACTCCCACCAGCGTTTTCTGCCCCTTAGTGTTATGTAGCTCTACCCATATCGATTCCACATCCTCCAGGCTAATGTCCTTCCTTTCTATTGCGTTAATCTCCTCTCTAACCAGCAATGCTACCCCACCTCCTTTCCTTTCATGTCTATCCTTCCTGAATATTGAATATCCCTGAATGTTGAGCTCCCATCCTTGGTCACCCTGGAGCCATGGCTCTGTGATCCCAACTATATCATATTCATTAATAACAATCTGCACTTTTAATTCATCCACCTTGTTACGAATGCTCCTTGCATTGACACACAAGGCCTTCAGGCTTGCTTTTACAACACTCTTAGCCCTCATACAATTATGTTGAAAAGTGGCCCTTTTTGATTTTTGCCCTGGATTTGCCGACCTGCCACTTTTACTTTTCACCTTACTACTTTTTGCTTCTGCCCTCATTTTACACCCCTCTGTCTCTCTGCACGTGTTCCCATCCCCCTGTTGTGAACTAACCTCCTCTCTCCTAGTCTCTTTAATTTGATTCCCACTCCGCAACCATTCTAGTTTAAAGTCACCTCAGTAGCCCTTGCAAATCTCCCCATCAGGATATTGTTCCCCCTAGGATTCAAGTGTAACCCGTCCTTTTTGTACAGGTCACACCTGCGGCAAAAGAGGTCCCAATGATCCAAGAACTTGAATCCCTGCCCCCTGCTCCAATTCCTCAGCCATGCCTTTATCCTCCACCTCATCGCATTCCTACTCTCACTGTCGCGTGGCACAGGCAGTAATCCTGAGATTACTACCTTTGCAGTCCTTTTCCTCAACTCCCTTCCTAACTCCCTATATTCTCCTTTCAGGGCCTCTTCCCTTTTCCTACCTATGTCATTGGTACCTATATGTACCACGACCTCTGGCTCCTCACCCTCCCACTTCAGGATATCTTGGACGCCATCCGAAATATCCTGGACCCTGGCACCTTCAGAAAGTGTCCACAGATGGGTGACTAATAAGTTTGTGGCCTAAGGTAGAAGGAGATGAGTTATACAGCTCTTCTTACATGCTCATGCAGTTCAACTCTTTGAGGGATTATGCAGAAAGTTTGAAGTTAATAACTCATCTTCTTCTACCTTAGGCCACTAAATTATTAATCACCCCTGCTGTGGACACTTTCTGGAGGTCCAAGATCCGTATGCTCCATGACCGCTAGACTAAGTGTGTAAATGTAAGAGGGGACTGTGTTGAAAAATAAATGTGCTAGGTTTTCTAAAATTGACTCCTTCTACCTTAGGCCGTGAATTTATCAATCACCCCTCGTATGATGTTGTTCGTATAATGTGCCTTCATACTTTCTGCATGTTATGGAAACATTTTTTTTTGTTATACTAGTGGCCCCTAGCTTCATACGTAACTTTTCTGGGAATCTGGTTGCCCAGCAGAACAAGTTCATGTTGATTTAATCCATACTGAACTACAATGGAGATGCTTGGGAACATTGGATTCCTGGGTTTATCCACAGCTGAGGTTGCTGTGCAATTCCCAGTGCAATGAGCTTTACCAGCCTTATCCCAGCAATTCTAAACCACTATCCAAATAAGAACCATGTCTCTTTCCTAACATCTTTCATTTAAGAGGAGAAAAGATTTGGCAGGAGCCGTTGTACTCTGCATGGATTGTCTGTAATTTGCTAAAATTATATGTGGAGTATAAAAGGTAAATGGCTTTATCAATAGCAGCATGAAGCTCATGAGCACAGTCATTCATAAGCATGGGTAACGCGTTTTCTCCACAGGTCTTTCAGCCATATTTTTCCTTTCTTTGAAAGAGATAGCTCATGCTGCAGTGAAATTAGTTGAATGACAGAAGCTCCCTAAAACAGATCCTTCAAGGGCCATTGTATATCACACACATCTACACACTCTGTGGGTTGTTGCCTTTTAATCGTTCCTCTGGCTGGAGTAGAAATAGTCAAGGTTCAAAGAGCAGCAGTGCCCGACTCTTCCATAAGTTTATTAAAACTGAGCAAATGGAAGACACTAAACAATATGGATACAAGCACGCAGCAACATGATAACCCCCCAGGGCTGTGTGCTCAGTCCACTGCTGTTCACTCTGCTGACCCACAACTGTGCTGCAACACACAGCTCAAACTACCTCATCAAGTTCGCCGATGACACGACCGTGGTGGGTCACATCAGCAAGAATGATGAGTCAGCATACAGAGAGGAGGTGCAGCGGCTAACGGACTGGTGCGGACCCAACAACCTGTCTCTGACTGTGAACGAAACAAAAGAGATGGTTGTTGACTTCAGGAGGACATGGTGCGACCACTCTCCACTGAACATCGACGACTCCTCCGTAGAGATGGTTAAGAGCTCCAAATTTCTTGGTGTTCACCTGGCGGAGAATCTCACCTGGTCCCTCAACACCAGCTCCATAGCAAAGAAAGCCCAGCAGTGTCTCTACTTTCTGCGAAGGCTGAGAAAAGTCCATCTCCCACCCCCCATCCTCACCACATTCTACAGAGGTTGTATCGAGAGCATCCTGAGCAGCCACATCACTGCCTGGTTCGGAAATTGCACCATCTCAGATCACAAGACCCTTCAGCCGATAGTGAGCTCAGCTGAAAAGATCACTGGGGTCTTTCTTCCCACCATTACAGACATTTACACCACATGCTGCATCTGCAAAGCAAACAGCATTATGAAGGACCCCACACACCCCTCATATAAACTCTTCTCCATCCTGCCATCTGGCAAAAGGCACCGAAGCATTCGGGCTCTCACGACCAGACTATGTAACAGTTTTTCCCACAAGCCATCAGACTCCTCAATATCCAGAGCCTGGACTGACACCAACCGACTGCCCTCTACTGTGCATATTGTCTTGTTTATTATTTATTGTAATGCCTACACTGTTTTGTGCACTTTATGCAGTCCTGGGTAGGTCAGTAGTCTTTGTGTTGTTTTACGTAGTTCAGTGTAGTTTTTGTATGGTTTCATGTAGCACCATGGTCCTGAAAATCATCTCGTTTTTACTGTGTACTGTACCAGCAGTTATGGTCGAAATGACAATAAAAAGTGACTTGACTCGACTTGATGTATTAAATATCTAATATATTAACATGATATAATATTGATGAAGGTTCAAGGTTCAAGGTACATTTATTATCAATGTATGCATATACAACTCTGAGCTCATCCTCTCCAGAAAGCCATGAAGCAAAGAAAACCATGGAAACGGTTCAAAAGAAAAACATCAGCACCCCAACACACAAAAAATAACAAATCATGCAAAAGACATCAAGAACATCAGCCCCCACCCCACACGCAAAAAAAAACCAAATTATGCAAACGCAAGTAAAATACTACAAACTTTTTTACACCAATATGGCATTTTATACCTTACACAGCTACGGTACTTTAGACCCTAACTATAAACTCGGATAGCCACTCAGTAGCCACTTTATTAGGTACACCTGTTCATTAGTGCAAATACCTAATCAGCCAATCATGTGGCAGCAACTCAGTGTATAAAAGCATGCAGACATGGTCGGGAGGTTCACATTTATTATCAAAGAATGTATAAATTATACAGCGTTGAGATTTGCTTGTGTAGCCTCCTGGTAAGCCTCAGGCTCGCTCAGCTCGCTTTCATCTCGGGGAAGCAGCCTTCAGCCCCACCAAACTGGGTAATCAAGTTTGTGCGGATGCCGTGTGATGTAACCCATCCCACCAAATAACAGACAACACACAATGAACGATTTACAGATTACACTTTATAGATCTTACTGGAACTATATAATTAATAGAAATACAATATAAAAGGAAAGTAAAAGGCACCAACCACTTTGTGCACAACCATTGGAGCTCAATTAACCAGGTCTTCTTTCCACCATTCGATCTCCTCCGACCTCCTTGACCCGCCACCTGGGAACAACCACGGTGGTCGACCAGAGCGCGTCCAGCACGTCCTTCCTCTTTGGTTCTCCTCCTGAAAAGCCCTGGGCCTCGGACTCCCTCTTGGGTACAATCCTCACCCAGCTTACAGCATCTCTCTCATCGCGTCTCCTCTCTCTGTCCCCATCACACCTTCTGGCAAAGCCCACGAAAACAATAGCTTACAGACACACAAGAAAGAATAACATCTATCCCAATTGGTTAGCAAATGAATACAATTCCCATTATCAGTAATTATAACCCAAACAAGCTGCTACTGACAACTCAGCAGTTAACATTACAGAGAAGCCATTTTATTAGCCTTAGCAGTAATATAAAAGAAGAAACCCTTACACTTGCTCACAGGTAACAACAAAGCAAAAGCACCTGAAAGAAAAAAAAAGAACAAAAATAAAAATAAAAGACCAATACTTAATGCACAAGAGAAAGAAAATAAATACAAATCATGCAAACAAATGAAGCAAACAGTGCATTCCAAACCAAAAATGTGTGCTCAGATCTGAACCCCGCAATTGCTCACAGTAGGTCCAAATCCTCACTTACTAATTTATCATATTAGTGGCATGGAACACAGCAGCCGAGGCCGTCTTCATAGCCTCAGCACCATGGAAATGACCATCACGGAAAACAAGCGAAATCTGCTCTCGTCCCAACCGACACCCTGTCTTTTCAGACTATCTGGGCCACCACTTAAATTGACCAAACAACGGAACAGTGAGAAGCTCCACACCCTGGAGAGCGGGGTGAACATCGCGGAGAGTGAGTAAAATCGGCTCTTGTCTCTGATCTGGGCCTGTGTTTAACTTGCCTAAACACTGTATTGTTCCTTGCACTAGGACCCAGGCACCACTGCTGCAAAAGGCCCCAGGCAACACCACGCTGCCCAGTGACTCGCTCCAGGCCCAGATTTCATCATCCAGCCCAAAGTCGCACTCAAGCTCTTCAAATCAGCTTGGTGCCCAGAGTGATCCCACCTAGGCCAGTTGTATAAGCATCGACATCGAATCTCCTCTGTCTGGGACCTGACTTTTCCTTACGCTCCCCAGGGTGATCCTGCTTCACTCCTGGGCCAGCCGTACAGGCATCAGAACTCTATCTGCATCAACTCATCTCCCAAACTCACATCACCATCACTCGCTCCTTCACTCTTGCAGTGATAATTTAATACAATTTATCTCAGAAAAGGTATTTTTAGTGACAGATGTTTTTAGTCAGATTTCTTAGGTTTTTGACCACCAGCAAACTGTCACAGACTTTTGTTAACACCACCTTAACCATTAGCATGTCTGTGCATAACAAGTGTAACAAATGTAGCCCCTCTGGCCACCCTCAGAGTCGCTCGGCTGGCTGTCGTCTGGGGAAACAGCCTCGGCCCCGCCAAACTGGGTACAGTAATTAGTTTGTGTGGATGCTGTGTGATATACCCCACCCCGCCCAAATAACAGACAATACACCAGATACGATTAAATGATTTACAGTTTATAGATATTACTGGAACTATATAATTAATAGATAGTAAAATATAAAAGGGAAATAAAAGGCGTCACACTTATCAAAGTTCAATCTCTTCATGCACAAAACCGTTGGAGCTCAGGGACCCTTCTTCTTCACCCTGCGACCCCTCGGACCACCTCGACCGGCCGCCTGGGACCAACAACGGTGATCGACTAGACGTTCCACACGAGTCTGTCTCCGTCTCCCCGCCGTCACAGCACCTGGTCCATCCTCTGTTTCTCTCTCCCACCTTCTGCCCCAAAACTCAGCACATACAAATCTTCCAGATACACCAAAGTCATAACAACTATCCCAATTGGTTCGTAACATCCTCTTATCACCCCTTAACCCACAACAAGCTGCTAGCGCAAAGCTTTCTCAGCGTTTAACATAACAAAGAAGCATTCCCGATTATAACATAACAAAGAAGCCATTTTAAATTTAACATACAAAAAAAGAAAGACCCCGTACACTCTCCCCCCACCAAATAAAAATCATGCCCTCATGACTTCTTAATAACTCGCCAACCAGTCCTACAGACGCACAACACACACATACACAGATACACACAGTGACAGTGCTCCCCAAACAGTGGACCCTACGCCCGTCTCAAGGGCACTATATAGGCCAAACTATCTGGGAGCTTCTTAACCTTCCGAGACCTCCGTACCCCCTCACCTAAACCCAAAAGGCTCAGACGCTACTAGGGATACCTTGGGCCTGCTTGCCATCTCCTCTCTCACTCAGGCCACCACTACAGTTCGGAGGCCCCTGTCCCATGTCCGGGGCCCGCCTCTCCTCCTTCCCGATCCTGCCGCAACTCAGACTGCCCACAGCTATCCCTCCCCACTACACCTGACTCAATGGGAGAAGGGCCAAAGGTCTCTTCCTCAATCACGGGGAAGTTAGCGAAAGGCAGCATGTTCCACATGTGCAGCACATCATCCTTCGAATCCGTATCCTTCCTCATTCCCTCGATCGGTAGCTGCTGTTTAAGTTTCTCCAAAATGAAACATTTAGCTGGGGCTACCCCTTCAGCCTCCTGCAGTCGAGATGTCAGCTTCTTTGGGGACTCCTTCAACTCTCGCCACAGCCTCAGCAGTTCTGACTCAGGGTTCTTGGCCATCTCAAGTTGGGACGCAGTTACCCCACCAGCTTCTTCCACCCTGACCTGAAAAGCAGCAGTTAAAGAATGTTCAGCCTCCAGTTTTTTCTTCCTGATGACATCTTTCAGGTCAACTTTCAGTTTTTCCACTTCACTTAAACTCGCGATAGTCATCTTCAGGTTCCTTTCAAGTGTCCGCCTCCCTTTTCCGAGATCTGTCCTCCATTTCTTCACCTCCTCGGGAGTGTAGTCAAACTTCCCTCCCTGGGCTCTCTGTTTTCTGTTGGCCTTAGTCAGAACACTTTCTTGATCATCCCCAACTTGTAAGTCTTCCAATCTTTCCTGAATCGACGTCTTGAGTTTCCGCTGATCCCTTCGAAGGTGGGTCATTGTTTCTTCTCGCTGGATTAATTCATTAGTACATGACCGCAGTGTCGGCTCGGAATTCCGTTGCTCCTTCTCCATGTTGACGAGCGTGAATTCCAAGTCTGCAATGGTTGTCCCACAAGTGCGGCACTCAGTCTCCAGCCGGCATTTCTGAGCACTCAGCTCAGCAGTGCAAATCTCCTCTCTCCCCTGTGTTTCATTCCGATTGACAACCTGGGTTTCCATCCCCAGGTCCACCACTGTCTGTTCCAACACTAGGAAGTTCAACTGGTATGTTGGGTCATTTTTCTCACATTGCACCAAACTCCTCCGGCCAAAAACCTCCACATTTGACACTTCACTTCTGTCGCCCAGGCTCAGCCACTCGCCTCGCCTCATAGTCCCCCCAGGCAAATCCAAGCTCTAGGCGGTCATCCACATACGTCAAAACTCCACACACCTTCACTTCCCCCATGATCTTCCTCATACCCTGCGGGAAGGATGCAGGGGCTCCGGATATGCCCTTGGGCATCTTTTCGGATTGGAAGAATTCTAGGGAACTAATAATGGCTGTCTTTGGCTCGACAGCCACACTCCTCGAGATCTGGCAACATCCATTCCTCAGATCCAGCACATTAAGCCATATCGCATAATCCACACACACGCTGCCTCATCTTCCACTGCGCCAGGGTCCAGTTGCTACGACCTCTCTCTCACTGAGGTCTTCAGCGGTCAACTCCCCTCCCTCGTGGTAGTTCGGAGCGTCTACTAAGAGGGTCTCACCCTCAGCTACTTTCCCCAGGCCGTACCACCACTGGGTTTCACTTAAATTCGGTACCGGCTCAAGGCTGCTACACATGTCCTCAGAAGCAACTCGACACGCTGGGTGCCCAGACAATGCGCCCATGAACTCCAGGATAATTAACCAATCATCGTCTTCTGGATAACTACTGCCACTAGTACCCAAAATCTCCGATGCCCTTGCGGTTGTCAAGGGTAAATGCTTCAGACACTGGTTGTAAAACGAACTGTATGACAACTTGACCTGCGCCCCGGGGTCGAGGATGGCTTTAGCATCGCTTCCCTCTATCTGTAATGACACCCTGGGGCGTGGCCCCTCTAAGCCTTCAGGAATAGGGTCTTTTCCTTGCGGAAGTTCATCGGTACATTGCTGGGAACGTGCTTCCCCAGAGACCCCAAGCCGTTCCCCCACTGGGCCTCCACTAAGTTTCCCAACACCTCTCTGATCAGCTGAACAACTGAAGGAGGGGCTGATCCCCTGAAATGATCCCCCTGGCACTGCAAGCAATTTAGCCGCCCTCCTAGCCAGAGAAGACACACTAAAAAATTTCCCCTGCTATTTCAAATAAATGACAGCTGTCACTATGGTGTAAGTGAACCTGACAGCTCTAACACCGTCACCAGCCCGCCTACTCAAACTTTCAACCAATCCCTGTCGCTCTCCCTCAACCGAGCACTGCCACTCATCTAACAACTGAGAGATCTGCTCCACCCACGTCTCGCATGCCTCCGCCCCTCTTGGGGTGGACACTATCCCAAGCACCAGGCGGAGCCTGCCAGAGCTAGAACATTTATTCGCAGACCCTACCTCCAAATCAGACCACTCTTTCCTCTCTCTCCCAACCACATGGACAGCCCCGAGTGCCACCTCCAACTCGTCAATGCTAGTGTGAACTCGAACAAAGACCTCACCCACCACACATACAGCAATAACCAGCAAATAACCCACAGAGACACACATTACAGATTTAAACAGGGCACCCACACAGCATACCAGTAGACCCAATCCCGGACAAAGCCCACACAATGTAGCTCCCCTGGCCACCCTCAGGGTCGCTCGGCTCGCTGGCATCTAGGGAAACAGCCTCGGCCCCGCCAAACTGGGTACAGTAATTAGTTTGTGTGGATGATGTGTGATATACCCCACCCCGCCCAAATAACAGACAATACACCAGATGCAATTAAATGATATACATTTTATAGATATTACTGGAACTATATAATTAATAGAGAGTAAAATATAAAAGGAAAATAAAAGGCGCCACACTTATTAAAGTTCAATCTCTTCGTGCACAAAGCAGTTGAAGCTCAGGACCCTTCTTCTTCACCCTGCGACCCCCTCGGACCACCTCGACCGGCCGCCTGGGACCAACAACGGTGATCGACCAGACGCTCCACACGAATCCAACTCCGTCTCCCTGCCGAACACCCTCCTCGTGGTCCGACCCTGTTAGCGGACATCGCAGCACCTGGTCCATCCTCTGTCTCTCTCTCCCGCCTTCTGCCCCAAAAGCCCGCACATACAAATCTTCCAGATACACCAAAGCCATAACAACTATCCCAATTGGTTCGTAACATCTTCTTATCATCCCTTAACCCACAACAAGCTGCTAGCGCGAAGCTTTCTCAGCGTTTAACATAACAAAGAATCAGTCCCGATTATAACATAACAAAGAAGCCATTTTAAATTTAACATACAAAAAAAGCATGACCCCGTACACAAACATAAACTTAAATTAAGTTAAATTTTGCATAATTTACAGGGCAAAATAAACATGACGACGTTAATGCAGCTTATAGAGAGAAAAAGAAATATACACTGAGGTGGTGTTAAGGTTTTTCAGGCTGGATCAAGAACATAAGCCTGAACATGGGGAAGACAAAGGAAACATTATGGACTTCAGGAAAGCAGACGAACCATCCTCTCTGTGAATACTTGACTCCTTGTAGAGAGAGTTAAGTGCACCAAGTTCCTGGGAGTTCATATCACAGATGAACTCAAATGATTCCTTTAGATCACCTCCCTGAACAAGAAGGCACAGCAGCACCTCCACTTCTTAAAAAGATTAAGGCAAGCAGGTCCCATCTCAACTGCGTACTGCAGGAGCACTTTTGAGAGTGTCCTGACAAGTTGCATCGCCATCTGATATGGGAGCAGTCGAGCATCAGACCAGAAGTCCTACAAAGGACTGTGAGAATAGCTGAGGAGATTATAGGGACATCCATCAGGGACGTTTACCAGGAGTGCTGCGTACGGAGGGCCCTTAGTATTATTAAGGATCCCACCCGTCCATCCTAAACACAAAATAATCTGCAGATGCTGGGATCAATGCAACACTTGCAACACACTGGAGAAACTCAGCAGGTTGGGCATCATCCATGGAAACGGTGAGTCGACATTTCGGGCCGGAACGTCGACTCGTCGTTTCCACGGATGCTGCCCGACCTGCTGAGTCCCACCCGTCCATCCAGCATCCTCTTTGACTTTCTACCATCAGGCAGAAGACTACAATACATAAAAAGAAGAATGTTCAGAATGAGGAACCGTTTCTTCCCCCAGGTCATTAGGCTTCGCATTTGAACTATTGCTGGTTAATCTGTTCTGTACCTTACAAATATTTAATATTAATGCACTTTAGTTTGTTATTTATGTTTGATTCATCTGTAGGTTTTATCCTTACCTTTATAAGTTATGTGTGTTATGAGTACTACTGTGCTTTACACCCTGGTTAAAGAAACACTGTCTTGTTGCTATATACATTATGTGGTTTTATAATACATGTTAAATGACAATAAACTTGACTTGACATGAACCTGATGACAGTTGGAAAGAACCTTGAGCTGTGTATCATCAGGCTCCTAGTTGTCCTGCCTGATAGCAGTATCAAGAAGAGAGCATGCCCTGGAAAGTATCACTCCTTGATGATGGACATTACTTCTGAGATATGGCCTCTTCCAGATGTCCTCAAGAGTCAGGAGAGCTGTACCCAGAATGTAACTAGTACTCTGTGTGTCGTCTTCTGTTCCTGTGCATTGGAGTTTTTGTATCAGGCCATGATGCACCAGTCAGAATGATTTCCTTAGTATATCTGAAGGTCTTTGGTGGTCTTCGATGATGTGCTGATTCTCTTTAAACTTTTAAGAAAGTAGGAACATTGGAATGTATTTTTCATGGTTGCATCTCTGTGCTGGGCACAGAATGGGTCCTCAAGGATGTTGACACCCATAAACCTGAAGGTGCACATATTTTCCACTGCAGATCATTCTATGATGACTCATGCACATTTGCTTGACTTCCCTGTGCAAAAGCCCACATGCAATCATTGGTATTGTCGTTGAGTACAAGGCCGTTGTTAAGACATCACTTAAGCTGCTGACCTATCTTTCTCTTACACACCTCCATGTTACCATCCATAATTCTGGCAGCAACGGGGGTGTCATAGGTGAATTTGTAGATGGTGTTGAAGTTATGCTTAGCCGTATAGTCACAGGTATAGAGAGAGTAGAGCATAGGACAGGCATGCAGTCCTGAAGTGCATCTGCATTGATGGTCAGTGAGGAGGAGGTGAGGTTTCCAATTCAAACTGATTGTGGTCTCCTAACAAGGAAGTTGAGGATCCAATTGCAGCGACCCATGTTCCGTAGTTCAACAATAAGATTTCACTGTGGTGAACTCCAAGCTGTAGTCAATCAACCACAGCCTGACATCAACATTCTGGTTGTTCAAGCAGTCCAGAGCAGAATGCAGAATTAGTGATGTGATGTCTGCTATTGTTGTGATAGGAGAATTGAAGCGGGTCTAGGTCCTTATTGAGGCAGGAGTTGATTCGAGCCACAAACAAGCACTTCAAGGATTTCCATATGGTGTGTGTAAATGCCTACCAGACAGTAGTCATTGAGACAAGTCACCCTGCTCTCTTTGGCCACTAATACAATCAATGCTACCTCGAAGCAAATGGGAACATCAGGCTACAGGCACAAAAGGTTGACGATGTCCCTGAACATTCCAAACAGCCAGTCAGCACAGGTAGTGCAAAATCCATCCCATCAGTGAAAAAAACACTGAGATGCAGAAGTGATAAGATTACACAGCTGGATCTTTGGTTTAAAACTGCTCACCTCAGACAGTAACAGTGCTCACTTAAGAAGGAACTGTAGACGGTTATGACGTTTTCAATTGGATTCAGTCTGGAATTCAGTTTATCATTACCAGCTGCCATGTAATGTACCACATTGTCACTAAGTACATGAGTTAATACTGACACAGCATGGCTTTTCAGTCAATGCAGCTACAGGCAGTTTGATGTCATGAACCCTACCTTGTGATAAATAAACAACACTTTTATAGAAACATAGAAAACCTACAGCACAATACAGGTCCTTCAACCCACAAAGCTGTGCTGAACATGTCCTTACCTTAGAAATTACTTAGGGTTACCCATAGCCCTCTATTTTTCTGAGCTCCATGTACCTGTCCAGGAGTCTCTTAAAAGACCCTATCGTATCCACCTCCACCACCGTCACCAGCAGCCCATTCCATGCACTCACAATCCTCTGAGTAAAAAAAAACTTTCCCCCGACATCTCCTCTGTACTTACTTCAAAGCACCTTAAAACTGTGCCTTCTCATGCTAGCCATTTCAGCCCTGGGAAAAAGCCTCTGACTATCCACACGATCAATGTCTCTAATCATCTTATACACCTCTGTCAGGTCATCTTTCATCCTCCGTCACTCCAATGAGAAAAGGCCGAGTTCACTCAACCTATTCTCGTAAGGCATGCTCCCCAATCCAGGCAACATCCTTGTAAATCTCCTCTGTACCCTTTCTATGGTTTCCACATCCTTCCCATAGTGAGGCGACCAGAACTGAGCACAGTACTCCAAGTGGGGTCTGACCGGGGTCCTATATAGCTGCAACATTACTTCTCGGCTCCTAATCTCAATCCCACGATTGATGAAGGTCAATGCACCATATGCCTTATTCTGCCAACATCAATGATATTATGAGAAGAGGCAAAAGAAACATTCTTCTCCCTAACTGTTCTGATTTTACAAGTTTACTATATCTTTAGAAGTGGATAATGAGCAATTGGTAATTGGTTTATTATTGTCATATATACCGAATTCGAATGAAAAATGTGGTCTTGTTAGTCATCTATACAAATCATTTCATCTCATCAGTACATTGAGGTAGTAGAAAGCAAAGGGAATACCAGAATGCAGGAACAGTGTGATGGTTACAGAGAAAGTTCGGTCTAGATAGACAGTAAGGTGAAAGGGCCATCACTAGGTGAATTGTGAGGTGAGAAGTTCATCATTATCATACAAAGGTCTGTTCAATAGTCTTACAGCAATGGGATAGAAGCTATCCTTGAGCCTGATGCTTCGTGTTCTCAAGGTTTTTTTTCTTCTGCCTGATGGAAAAGGGACATGAGAGAAGAAAAAATGTTCAAGGGTGCAAGCAATCTTTAATTATGCCAGCTTTTCCCGAGGCAGAAGGATGCCTAGAAAGAGTCACCAGAGGGATGGCTGATTTTCATGATGGACAGAGTTGAGGCCACAACTCCCTTCAATTTCTCAGGCAGAGCAGCAGTTTCCATACCAAGCCATGATACTACATCTTGATAAGATGTTTTCTATAGTGCTTCGATGAAAAACTGGTGATTTTCTTAGCCTCCTGAGGAAGTAGAGGTACTGATGTACATTCTTGGCCACAGCACCTACGTGGGCATGTCAAGACAAGGTTTTGGTGATGTTTATACATGGATACTTGAAGCTCCTAGCCATCAGCACCTACATACTGAGAGGGTTATGTAATCTACACTGCTGCCCAAAGTCAATGACCAGTTCTTGCCATAACACCATGCCACAAGGCTGTCTATCTCCTTTCTGTACTCAGAATTAGGTTGAGTATCACCGGCATGTGTCGTGAAATTTGTTAACTTAGTAGCAACAATACAATGCAATACATAATATAGAAGAAAAAAAATAATAAATAAGTAAATCAATTACAGTATATGTATATTGAATAGATTCAAAATCGTGCAAAAAACAAATAACATATATTTAAAAAGTGAGGTAGTGTTCAAGGGTTCAATGTCCATTTAGGAATTGGATGGCAGGGGGGAAGATGCTGTTCCAGAATCACTGAGTGTGTGCCTTCAGGCTTCTGTACTTCCTACCCGATGGTAACAGTGAGAAAAGGGCATGTTCTGGGCATTGGAAGTCCTTAATAATGGACCTCCAGCCCCGCCGCAGGCCATGGACTCACTCGCCTCCGACTCCGACCTCAGTTCTGGGGCCCTGCAGGCTACAGGCTCCACCACCTCCAGCTCCAGATTCAGCTTGGACCGAGGTCCTGACCATCTCCAGACCGGGACCACTCTTACTGCCGCTGGGTCCTACCGCCCGTCTTATTCCCCCACTACCCTCTTTCCTCCCCGCGACTCCCAACCTTCCTTCTGCCCCTCATCACCCCTCCATTCCTCTGATCCCTCATCCACCCCTAACCCCGCTCTCCCTGAATATCACAACCCCCCTCTCCCTCCTGAGACCTCCCACTCTTTACCCTCCTCTGAACCCGGCCCCAACTTTTGTCGTGTCTTCACCATCCCCTCTGACCTTCCCCTCTCTGAGACAGAACATTCTGTCCTTAGCAAGGGCCTCACTTTTGTCCCGCTCCGACCTCAACTCAGTGAGTTCCGTGCCCGCCATGACGCTCAACTCTTCTTCCGTCGCCTATGTCTCCGAGCCTACTTCTTTGGCAAGGATTCCCCTCTCCCTACTGATGACCTTTTCTCCCATCTTCAACCCTTCTCCTCCTCCTGGACACCCCGCCTGGGCCTTCTACCTGCACTCGATCTTTTCATCTCCAACTGTCGCCAAGACATCAACCGTCTCAACTTCACAACTCCTCTCCCCTGTTCCAACCTCACTCCCTCTGAACGCACTGCCCTCCACTCTCTCCGCACTAATCCGAACCTCATCATCAAACCCACAGACAAAGGTGGTGCTGTAGTAGTCTGGCGGACGGATACCTCTATCTCACTGAGGCTAAACGGCCGCCTCCTGGCACCTCCTCCTACTTACCCCTAGAACAGGACCCCACCAAAAAACATCAAACCATTGTCTCCCGTACCATCACCGCCCTTATCAGCTCTGGAGACCTTCCATCCTCAGCCGCTAAACTCATAATTCCCACACCCTGTACCGCTCAGTTTTACCTCCTCCCCAAGATCCACAGGCCTTACTGTCCCAGTAGACCCATAGTTTCTGCCTGCTCCTGTCCCACCGAACTTGTATCTGCCTACCTGAACTCCATTTTGTCACCCATAGTTCAGTCCCTCCCCACCTACATCCGGGATACATCCCATGCCCTCCACCTCTTCAATAACTTCCAGTTCCCCGGTCCCGACCCCTTCATTTTCACTATGGACGTCCAATCCTTATACATCTCCATTCCCCATTAAGAAGGCCTCAAAGCCCTCCACTACTTTCTGGACAATCGACCTCACCAGTTCCCCACACCCACTTCCCTCCTCTGGTTGGCAGAACTGGTTCTCACACTTAATAACTTCTCTTTTGGCTCTTCCCACTTTCTTCAGACCAAGGGTGTAGCTATGGGCACTCACATAGGCCCCAGCTATGCCTGCCTCTTTGTTGGTTATGTGGAACAGTCTGTGCTCCAAACCTATTCTGGTACTGTTCCCCAACTTCTCCTTCACTATATTGATGACTACATTGGTGCTGCTTCCTGCACCCATGCTGAGCTTGTCAATTTCATCGACTTTACTTCAAACTTCCACCCAGCCCTCAAATTCACTTGGTCTATCTCGGACACTTCTCTCCCCTTTCTTGATCTCTCTGTCTCCATCTCTGGAAACAGACTGTCCACTGACATCTTTTACAAGCCCACTGACTCTCATAACTACCTCGACTATACCTCTTCCCACCCTGCCACATGCAAAAATGTCATTCCCTAGTCCCAGTTCCTCCTTCTCCGCTGCATCTGCTCCCAGGATGAGGCTTTCCATTCCAGGACATCTCAAATGCCCTCTTTCTTTAAGGATCGTTGTTTATCTTCTGCCGTCATCAATGATGCCCTCACCCACATCTCCTCCATTTCCCGCACTTCAGCCCTTACCCCATCCTCCCGTCACCACAACAGGGACAGAGTTCCCCTTGTCTTCATCTACCACCCCACCAGCCTCCAGATCCAGCACATTATGCTCCGCAACTTCTGCCACCTTCAACAGGACCCCACCACTAAGCACATCTTTCCCTCTCCACCCCTCTCCGCTTTCTGCAGGGATCGGTCCCTCCGCGACTCCCTGATCCACAGGTCCCTCTCCACGGATCTCCCACCCGGCACTTATCCCTGTAAGCATAAGTGCAACACCTGTCCCCACACCTCCTCTCTTGCCACCATTCAGGGCCCCAAACAGTCCTTCCAGGTGAGGCAACACTTCACTTGTGAGTCTGTTGGGGTCATCTACAGCATCCGGTGCTCCCGGTGCGGCCTCCTCTACATCGGTGAAACTCGACGCAGATTGGGGGATCGCTTCGTCGAGTACCTCCGCTCCATCCGCCACAACAGACAGGATCTCCCAGTAGCCACCCACTTCAACTCTGCTTCCCATTCCCATTCAGATATGTCCATACATGGCCTCCTCTACTGCCATGACGAGGCTAAACTCAGGTTGGAGGAGCAACACCTCATCTAAGTAGTCTCCAGTCCCTTGGTATGAACATAGAATTCTCCAACTTCCAGTAATGCCCTCCTCCACCCTTCCCCATCCCTATTTCACTCTGCCCCTTCCCCCAGCTGCCTACTACCTCCCTCATGGTTCCGCCTCCTTCTACTACCATTGTGTTTTCCCCTATTCCTTCTTCACTTTTCCTGCCTATCACCTCCCTGCTTCTCCTCCCCCACCCCTTTATCTTTCCCCTAACTGTTTTTTCACATGGAACCTACCAGCCTTCTCCTTCCCACCCTTCCCCCACCTTTTTTATAGGGCCTCTGCCCCTTCCCTCTACAGTCCTGACGAAGGGTTCTGGCCCGAAACGTTGACTGATCGTTTCCACGGATGCTGCCCGACCTGCTGAGTTCTTCCAGTGTGTTGTGAGTGTTGCTTTGACCCCAGCATCTGCAGAGTATTTTGTATTTTCCTTAATAATTGATGCTGCCTTTCTGAAAATGTCCTGAGTACTTTGTAAGCTAGTACCTAAGATGGAACTGACTAAATTTACAATCCTCTGCAGCTTCTTTCGGTCCTGTGCTGTAGCGCCCCCATATCAGACATGTCGGAATGCTCTCCACAGTACATCTATAGAAGTTTTTGAGCGTACTAGTTGACATGCCAAATCTCTTCAAACTCCTAATGAAGTATTGTCACTGTCTTGCCTTCTTTACAACTGCATCGATATGTTAGGACCAGATTTGATCCTCAGAGATCTTGACACCCAGGAACTTGAAACTGCTCACTCTCTCCACTTCTGATCCCTCTATGAGGACTGTTATGTGTTCCTTCGCCTTACCCTTCCTGAAGTCTACAATCAGCTGTTTTGTCTTACTAACATTAAGTGCCAGGTTGTTGCTGCAACATCACTCCACTAGTTGGCATATCTCTCTCGTGACCATCTGAGATTCTACCAACAATGGTTGCATGATCAGAAAATTTATAGATGGTATTTGATCTATGCCTAGCCACACAGTCATGGGTATAGAGAGAGTAGAACAGTGGACGAAGCACACACCCCTGAGATGAACCAGTGCTGATCATCAGTGAGGAGGAGATATTATCACTAATCCACACAGACTGTGGTCTTCCAGTTAGGAAGTCGCGGATCCAATTGCAAAGGGAGGTACAGAGATCCGGGTTCTGTAACTTCTCAATCAGGATAGTGAGAGTGATGGTATTAAATGCTGAGCTATAGTCGATGAACAGCATCCTGATATATATGTTTGTATTGTCCAAGCGGTCTAAAGCTGGGTGAGGAGTCACTGAGAGTGCATCTGCTGTTGACCTGTTGTAGCAATAAGCAAATTGCAGTGGGTCCAGGTCCTTGCTGAGGCAGGAGTTCAGTCTAGTCATGACCAACCTCTCAAAGCATTTCATCACTGTTGATGTGAGTGCTACCGGGCAATAGTCATTACTTGTCTCATTGTTATATGAGATCAGGCTAACTATATGGTGGTGTCATCTGCAAACTTGTGGATGGATACAGAGCAGAATCTGGCCGCAAGTTTCTGAGTGCATAGGGATAAAAGTAAGTGCCTGAGAACTCAGCCTTTTTTGCACCAGTGTTGAGTATATTCATGGCAGAGGAGGTGCTGTCTATCCTTGCCAACTGTAGAAAGTCAAGCGTCCGGTTGCTAAGAGAGATGCTGAGCCTTAGTTCTAGGAGTAGGAGAGAAGCTTGAACCGTCACCATGAGCTTTGTCTCTTTACCTGTTTGTTTTTATTAATAGTTGCAAGCTATCTTCATAACATCAACATTGCATTGCAAATTAAAAAAATAAAAATACTAAAAAAATTTAAAATGTTTTGAAGACATTTTAACTAATGAAGGCTTGTGCATTATCTAACTCCAGCTAATGAAGTTCGCCTTTCTCCCTATAACATACCCAGCACCACAAAATCAAGTAATTACTTCAACCTCCAAACATGGCTATTAACAATGCCATTCAAAACATAATACTGTTTTGAAGAGCATGATGAAAATTAATTTAGATGATTACTATACTTAAGTAACATCATCATAGACAAAGGCTTTCAAGCAAATAGTACAACTTCCAAGAGAGTTGAGAATGAAAATAATCTGTGGCGAAGAATTTTGGACTACAGGGAGAAATTATTTAAGATATCAAGATGGTGAAGAATTCTATATGAAATGTGATCAGAATTTCAGTGAAATCAATAAAATCAAAGACCTAAGTACTCCGTAGCGGCACACACAAAATGCTGGAGGAACGCAGCGTCCCAGAAATGAATAAACAGTCAATGTTTTGGGCTGAGATCCTTTTTCAGGACTAGAAAAAAAGAGAAATCGGAGTAAACAGATGTGGGGGGGGGGCAGGGAGGAAGATGTGCAAGGTGGTAGGTGACAGGTGAAACTGGGAAAGGGGGAGTGGTGAATTAAAGAGCTGGGAAGTTGATTGGTGAAAGAGATAAAGGTCTGGAGAAGGGGAAATCTGATAAGAGAGGACAGAAGTCCATGGAAGAAAGGGAAGGAGGAAGCGCACCAGGGGGAGGTGATAAGAAATAAGAACATAAGAAATAGGAGCAGGAGTAGGCCATCCGGCCCATCGAGCCTGCCCTGCCATTCAATAAGATCATGGCTGATCAGTCCGTGAACACAGCTCCATCTGCCTGCCTTTTCCCCATAACCCTTAATTCCCTTACTTCATAAAAACCTGTCTAACTGTTTCTTAAATATATTTAGTGAAGAAGCCTCAACTGCTTCCCTGGGCAGAAAATTCCACAGATTTACCACTCTCTGGGAAAATCAGTTTCTCCTCACCTCCAACCTAAATTTTCTCCCCTGAATCTTGAGGGAATGTCTGGCAGGTAAGGAGATAAGGTGAGAGAGGGAAACAAGAATTGGGAATTGGGAATGGTCTGATAACTACACCTGCGAAAGGTGCATCCAGCTGCAGCTCCTGACAAACCGAGTTAGGGAACTGGAGCTGGAGCTGGATGAACATCGGATCATTCGTGAGGCAGAGGCAGAAATAGAGAGAAGTTACAGGGAGATAGTCACCCCTAAGAGTCAGGAGACAGGTAGCTGGGTGACTGTCAGGAGACGGAAGGGGAATAGACAGAATGAGCATAGCACCCCTGTGGTCATTCCCACCAATATTAAGTACATCGTTTTAGATACTGTTGATGGGGACAACCTTTCAGGGACATGTTTCAGTGGTTGAGTCTCTGGCACCGAGATGGGATCCTCAACTCAGAAGGGAAGGAGGAAAAAGAGGAGAGCAGTAGTGATAGGGGATTCGATAGTTAGGGGGACAGATAAGAGGTTCTGTGGAAGAAATCGAGAATCCCGGATGGTCTGTTGCCTCCCTGGTGCCAAGGTCCGCAATATCTCGGATTGAGTTCTCGGAATTCTCAAGAGGGAGGGTGAGCAGCTGGATGTCATGGTCCATATAGGGACGAATGACATGGGTAGGAAGAGTGAGGAGGTCCTGAAAGGAGAGTTTAGGGAGTAGGGAGCCAAGTTAAAGGACAGGACCTCCAGGATAGCAATCTCAGGATTGCTACCAGTGCCACATGCAGGCGGGTTTAGAAATAGTAAGATAGCGCAGATCAACATGTGGCTGAAGACATGGTGCAGGAAGGAGGGCTTCAGATCTGTAGATAATTGGGCACTTTTCTAGGGAAGGTGGGACCTGTTCCAGCAGGACAGTCTACATCTGAACTGGAGGGGGGAAAGTATCCTTGCAGGTAGGTTTGCTAGAGAGGCTCCAGTGGATTTAAACTAGATGCAAGGGGTAGGAACAGATGCAGGGAAGAAGGAAGAAAAAGAAAATAGTAAAGCTGTTTGCACCATTAGTGATAAACAGAGAGTAAGAGGTGGAAAATTTCTTAAATGCATTTATTTTAATACTAGGAGCATTATAAGAAAGGTGGAGGAGCTTAAAGCATGGATTGATACCTGGAAGTATGATGTGGTAGCTATTAGTGAAACATGGTTACAGGAGGGGTGTGATTGGCAACTAAATATTCCTGGATTTAAGTCTTCAGGTGTGATGGAATCAGAGGGACAAGAGGGGGAGATGTTGCATAGCTTGTCAGAGAAAATATTACAGTGGTGCTCTGGCAGGATAGATTAGAGGGCTCGTCTAGGGAAGCTATTTGGGTGGAATTGAGGAATGGGAAAGGTGTAGCAACTCTTATGAGGGTGTATTAGAGACCACCAAATGAGGATCGAGAATTGGAGGAGCAAATTTGTAAGGAGATAACAGATATTTGTAGTAAGCACAAGGTTGTGATTGTGGGAGATTTTAATTTTCTACACATAGACTGGGAAGCCCATACTGTAAAAGGGCTGGATGGTTTGGAGTTTGTAAAATGTGTGCAGGATAGTTTTTTGCAGCAATACATAGAGGTACCAACTAGAGAAGGGGCAGTGTTGGATCTCCTGTTAGGGAATGAGATAGGTCAGGTGACAGAGGATTGTGTTGGGGAGCACTTCGGGTCCAGTGATCACAATGCTATTAGTTTCAATATAATTATGGGGAAGGATAGGTCTGGACCCAAGGTTGAGATTTTTGATTGAAGGAAGGCTAACTTTGAGGAGATGCGAAAGGATTTAGAAGGAGTGGATTGGGACAATTTGTTTTATGGGAAGAATGTAATAGAAAAATGGAGGTCACTTAAAGGTGAAATTTTGAGAGTACAGAATCTTTATGTTCCTTTTAGTTTGAAAGGAAAGGTTAAAAGTTTGAGAGAGCCATGGTTTTCAAGGGATATTGGAAACTTGGTTCGGAAAAAGAGAGATATCTACAATAAATATAGGAAGCATGGAGAATATGAGGTGCTCGAGGAATATAAAGAATGTAAAAAGAATCTTAAGAAAGAAATTAGAAAAACTAAAAGAAGATATGAGGTTGCTTTGGCAAGTAAGGTGAAAATAAACCCCAAGGATTTCTACTGTTATATTAATAGCAAAAGGATAGTGAGGGATAAAATTGGTCCCTTGGAGAATCAAAGTGGACAGCTATGTGTGGAGCCAAAAGAGATGGGGGAGATTCTGAACAATTTCTTTTCTTCGGTATTCATTAAGAAGGATATTGAATTGGGTAAGATAAGGGAGACAGGTAGGAAAGTTAGGGAAACTATGATGATTAAAGAAGAGAAAGTACTGGAGCTTTTAAGGAATATAAAAAGTGGATAAGTCTCTGGGTCCTGATGGGATATTCCCTAGGACCTTGAGGGAAGTTACTGTGGAAATAGCAGGGGCTCTGACAGAAATATTTCAAATGTCATTAGAAACGGGCATGGTGTCGGAGGATTGGTGTATTGTTCATGTTGTTCCATTGTTTAAACATGGTTCTAAGAGTAAACCTAGCAATTATTGGCCTGTGAGTTTGACATCAGTGTTGGGTAAATTGATGAAAAATATTCTTCGGGATGGTTTATATAATTATCTGGATAGACAGGGTCTGATTAGGAACAGTCAACATGGATTTGTACGTGGAAGGTCATGTTTGACAAATTTTATTGACTTTTTTGATGAGGTTACTAGGAAAGTTGATGAGGGTAAAGCAGTGTATGTTGTCTATATGGACTTCAGTAAGGCCTTTGACAAAGTCCCACACGGAAGGTTGGTTAGGAAGGTTCAATCGTTAGGTATTAATATTGAAGTAGTAAAATGGATTCAGCAGTGGCTGGATGGGAGACGCCAGAGAGTGGTGGTGGACAGACAGATTGGAGGTCGGTGACTAGTGGTGTGCCTCAGGGATCTGTACTGGGTCCAATGTTATTTGTCATATACATTAATGATCTGGATGATGGGGTGTTAAATTGGATGAGTAAGTATGCAGATGATACTTAGATAGGTGGAGTTGTGGATAATGAAGTAGGTTGTCAAAGATTGCAGAAAGATTTAGGCCAGTTAGAAGAGTGGGCTGAAAGATGGCAGATGGAAATTAATGCTGATAAATGTGAGGTGCTACATTTTGGTAGGACTAATCAAAATAGGACATACATGGTAAATGGTAGGGCATTGAAGAATGCAGTAGAACAGAAGGATCTAGGAATAATGGTGCATAGTTCCCTGAAGGTGGAATCTCATGTGGAGAGGGTGGTGAAGAAAGCTTTTGGTATGCTGGCCTTTATAAATCAGAGCATTGAGTATAGGAGTCGGGATGTAATGTTGAAATTGTACAAGGCATTGGTGAGGCCAAATTTGGAGTATTGTATACAGTTCTGGTCACCGAATTATAGGAAACATGTCAACAAAATTGAGAGAGTACATAGAAGATTTACTAGAATGTTACCTGAGTTTCATCACCTAAGTTACAGAGAAAGGTTGAACAAGTTGGGTCTTTATTCTTTGGAATATAGAAGGTTGAGGGGGGACTTGATAGAAGCATTTAAAATTATGAGGAGGATAGATAGAGTTGATGTGGATAGGCTTTTTCCATTGAGAGTGGGGGAGATTCAAACAAGAGAACATGTGTTGAGAGTTAAAGGGCAAAAGTTTAGGGGTAACATAAGGGGGAACTTCTTTACTCGGAGAGTGGTAGCTGTGTGGAACAAGCTTCCAGCAGGAGTGGTTGAGGCAGGTTCAATGCTGTTGTTTAAAGTTAAATTGGATAGATATATGGACAGGAAAGGAATGGAGGGTTATGGGCTGAGTGCAGGTCGGTGGGACTAGGTGAGATTTCAGGATGGACTAGAAGGGCCGAAATGGCCTGTTTCCATGCGGTAATTGTTCTATAGTTATGTGGTTATAAAGGTGGGGGGGCGGGGGGGGGGGGGGGTTCGGACAATTACCAGAGGTTTGAGAAATCAATGATCATGCCATCATGCCCAAAGCTACCCAGACAGAATATAAGGTGTTGCTCCACCAATCTGAATGTGGCCTCACTTTTTCTGGTGGATGGAGTGTAAAGGTGCTTGGTTGCTTGGCAAAGTGGTCTACCAATTTATGTTGGGTCTCACTGGTATACAGGAGCCTCGGCCCCGCCAAACTGGATAATTCGTTTGTGTGGATGCTGTGTGAGGTACCCCACCCTGCCCAAATAACAGACAATACACCAGATGCAATTAAATGATTTACAGTTTATAGATATTATTGGAACTATATAATTAAAAGAGAATAAAATATAAAAGGGAAAAAAAAGGTGCCACACTTATCAAAGTTCAATCTCTTCGTGCACAAAACCATTGGAGCTCAAGGACCTTCTTCTTCACCCTGCGACCCCTCGGACCACCTCGACCGGCCGCCTGGGACCAACAACAGTGGTCGATCAGACGCTCCACACGAGTCCGTCTCCGTCTCCTCGCCGAACGTCCCGCTCGGGGTCCGACCCCGTTAGCGGACTCACAGCACCTCGTCCATCCTCTGTCTCGCTCTCCCGCCTTCTGCCCCAAAACCCCGTGCATACAGTATCTTCAAATACACCAAAGCCATAACAACTATCCTAATTGGTTAATAGCACCCTCTTATCAGACTCTAAAGCAAAAACTAACTGTTAGCGCAAACTTTCTCAGTGTTTAACACAACAAAGCCGCATTCCCCAGATTAACATAACAAAGACGCCATTTTAATTAGCCTCCACAGTAACATAAAAATCGAAACCCCCTTACATGTTAATAAATAAAAAGTAAAAGTTCTATCCTTCAATCCAGTTTTTCTCTGAGGGATGCCGCATATTTGGGACTGTGGCTTGCAGACTCAGTCTGTCTTGCCAAGTGTGTGTGAAAAAATCCCATGGCCCCAGTTGAAGAAAATTGGAGTTGTTTTTCTCAATGGCTGGCTGATAGGTTACCATGCCGTTACAACTTTGCTGCTGGTGAGGTCTTGTTCTGTAATGGGCTGTGTTTTTTCTCACTTTATTATAGTGACTGCACATTCAAAAGCCTTTATTGGCTGTAAGATACTGTGGAAGATCCAGAGGTTATGAAAGCTGCTCTATAAATGATTCTTCCTTTCCTTCTCTGTTTGCTATTGTGAGAATTTCTATTGCATTTAAACAAGAGACTTTTTGCATTGCTATTTTATAGAGAAAAATAGATATCCAGGAGCAATTGCAAGATAATAATATTATTGAAGCCATAAAATGATGCTATAAACTTCCCTCAGGAATAATTGTCATTGTAACAGAGTGATGAATATCCTATAGAGTTACTCAATCATCAACAGGATTTTCCATGTGTGGTGAAGTCATGCTTGGGCAGATTATATATACTCTGGGATAAATATTATGTCTGTCTACATACCATGCTCCCTCTATTCACCACGGAGGGATTTGATCTTACGCCTAGCTAAAACTAAGAGTCAGTGCACTTTGTATGGCACTTTTACCCACATAGTGATAACTCCCACTTGGTCCATGGAAATTAATGCAATTAACATCAGCTTAAAATGAAACTAAACTGAAATAGAATACAGAACATAGAAATCTACAGCACATCACAGGCCCTTCGGCCCACAATGTTGTACTGACCATAGAAACCATAGAAAAACTACAGCACAGAACAGGCCTTTTGGCCCTTCTTGGCTGTGCCAAACCATTTTCTGCCTAGTCCCACTGGCCTGCACACGAACCATATCCCTCCATACACCTCCCATCCATGTATCTGTCCAAATTATTCTTAAATGTTAAAAAAGAAACCGCATTTACCACCTCAATTGGCAGCTCATTCCAAACTCCCACCACTCTCTGTGTGAAGAAGCCCCCACTAATGTTCCCTTTAAACCTTTCCCCCTTCACCATTAACCCATGTCCTCTGGTTTCTTTTCTCCCCTTGCCTCAGTGGAAAAAGCCTGCTTGCATTCACTCTATCTATACTCATCATAATTTTATATACCTCTATCAAATCTCCCCTCATTCTTCTACGCTCCAGGGAATAAAGTCCTAACCTATTCAACCTTTCTCTGTAACTGAGTTTCTCAAGTCCCGGCAACATCCTTGTAAACCTTCTCTGCACTCTTTCAACCTTATTAATATCCTTCCTGTAATTTGGTGACCAAAACTGAACACAATACTCGAGATTCGGCCTCACCAATGCCTTATACAACCTCATCATAACATTCCAGCTCTTATACTCAATACTTTGGTTAATAAAGGTCAATGTACCAAAAGCTCTCTTTACGACCATATAGTGGGCAAAATTAGGGCACATGGTATTGGGGACAGAGTACTGACATGGATTGAAAATTGGCTGGCTGACAGAAAACAAAGAGTAGCGATTAACGGGTCCCTTTCGGAATGGCAGGCGGTGACCAGTGGGGTACCGCAGAGTTCAGTGCTGGGACTGCAGCTGTTTACAATTAATATTAATGATTTAGATGAGGGAATTAAAAGTAACATTAGCAAATTTGCCAATGACACCAAGCTGGGTGGCAGTGTGAAATGTGAGGAGAATGTTATGAGAATGCAGGGTGACTTGGACAGGCTGGGTGAATGGGCAGATACAGTTTAACGTGGATAAATGTGAGGTTATCCACTTTGGTGGTAAGAACAGGAAGGCAGATTATTATCTAAATGGAGTCAAGCTAGGAAAAGGGGAAGCACAACGAGATCTAGGTGTTCTTGTGCATCAGTCACTGAAAGCAAGCATGCAAGTACAGCAGGCAGTGAAGAATGCTAATGGCATGCTGGTCTTCATAACAAGGGGAATTGAGTATAAGAGCAAAGGTGTCCTTCTGCAGCTGTACAGGGCCCTGGTGAGACCACACCTGGAGTATTGTGTGCGGCTTTCGTCTCCAAATTTGAGGAAGGACATTCTTGCTATTGAGGGAGTGCAGCATAGGTTCACAAGGTTAATTCCCATATGTCGAAAGATTGGAGCAACTGGGCTTGTATGCTCTGGAATTTAGAAGGCTGAGAGGGGATCTTATTGAAACATATAAGATTATTAAGGGATTGGACACGCGGCAGGCAGGAAGCATGTTCCCGCTGATGGGTGAGTCCAGAACCAGAGGCCACAGTTTAAGAATTAGGGGTAGGCCATTTAGAACGGAGTTGAGGAAAAACTTTTTCACCCAGAGAGTGGTGGATATATGGAATGCTCTGCCCCAGAAGGCTGTGGAGGCCCAGTCTCTGGATGCGTTCAAAAAAGAGATGGATAGAGCTCTTAAAGATAGCAGAATCAAAGGTTATGGGGATAGGGCAGGAACTGGATACTGATAGTGGATGATCAGCCATGATCACCGTGAATGGTGGTGCTGGCTCGAAGGGCCGAATGGTCTACTCCTGCACCTATTGTCTATTGTCTATTGTCTATCTACCTGTGACGCCACTTTTAGGAAATTTTGTATCTGTATTCCCAGATCCCTCTGTTCTACTGCACTCCTCAGTGCCTTACCATTAACCCTGTATGCTCTACTTTGGTTTGTCCATCCAAAGTGCAATACCTCACACTTGTCTGTATTAAACTCCATCTGCCCTTTTTTAGCCCATTTTTCCAGCTGGTCCAAGTCCCTCTGCAAGCTTTGAAAACCTTCCTCACTGTCCACTACAACTCCAATCTTTGTATCATCAGCAAATTTGCTGATCCAATTTACCACATTATCATCCAGATCATTGATATAGGTGACAAATAACAATGGACCCAGCACTGATCCCTGTGGCACACCACTAGTCACAGGCCTCCACTCTGAGAAGCAATTCTTTACTACCACTCTTTGGCTTCTTCCATTGAGCCAATGACTAATCCAATTTACCACCTCTCCATGTATACCTAGCGACTGAATTTTCCTAACTAACCTCCCATGCGGGACCTTGTCAAAGGCCTTACTGAAGTCCATCTAGACAATATCCACTGCCTTCCTTTCATTCACTTTCCTGGTAACCTCCTCAAAAAACTCCAATAGATTGGTCAAACATGACCTACCACGCACAAAGCCATGTTGACTCTCCCTAATAAGTCCCCGTCTATCCAAATGCTTGTAGGTTCTGTCTCTTAGTACTCCCTCCAATTACTTACCCACTACTGACGTCAAACTTACCAGCCTATAATTTCCCAGATTACTTTTCGATCCTTTTTTAAACAACGGAACAACATGAGCCATTCTCTAATCCTCTGGCACCTCACCCGCAGACACCGACATTTTAAATTTTTCTGCCAGGGCCCCTGCAGTTTCAACACTAGTCTCCTTCAAGGTCCGACAGAATACCCTGTCAGGTCCTGGGGATCTATCCACTTTAATTTGCCTCAAGATAGCAAGCACCTCCTCCTTTTCAATCTGTACAGTTTCCATGATCTCACTACTTGTTTCCCTTAATTCCATAGACTTCATGCCAGTTTCCTTAGTAAATACAGACGCAAAAAACCATGTAACCTACTCTAGAGACTGCCTAGAATTTCCTAGCGCATAGCCCTCTATTTTCCTAAATTCCATGTACATATCTAAGAGGCTCTTAAAAGACCCTATTGTATCCGCTTCCACCACCGCCGGCAGTGAGTTCCATGCACCCACCACTCTCTGTGTGAAAAACTTACCCCTGATATCCCCTCGGTATCTATTTCCAAGCACCTTAAAATTATGACCCCTTGTATCAGCCATTTCAGCCGTGGGGAAAAAACCTCTGGCTATCCACACAATCAATGCCCCTCATCATCTTGTATGATTTGAAATGATTTGTCTCCATCAAGAAAGATGGATAAGTAATAGTTATCTAAATGTTACAGGGAAGTTCAATTAAACTATAAGCATTTCACATTGATGAAGGGACCCAGAAATAGAGTCAACACCTGTGTTTGTGAGCTGAGGTTGTTTTCTGTGCACCACTGTCATCAGTCATTGAAAGTGGGCATGCAGGTACAGCAGGCGGTGAAAAAGGCGAATGGTATGCTGGCATTTATAACGAGAGGATTCAAGTACAGGAGCAGGGAGGTACTACTGCAGTTGTACAAGGCCTTGGTGAGACCACACCTGGAGTATTGTGTGCAGTTTTGGTCCCCTAATCTGAGGAAAGACATCCTTGCCATAGAGGGAGTACAAAGAAGGTTCACCAGATTGATTCCTGGGATGGCAGGACTTTCATATGAAGAAAGACTGGATGAACTGGGCTTTTACTCGTTGGAATTTAGAAGATTGGGGGGGATCTGATTGAAACGTATAAGATCCTAAAGGGATTGGACAGGCTAGATGCAGGAAGATTGTTCCCGATGTTGGGGAAGTCCAGAACGAGGGGTCACAGTTTAAGGATAAAGGGGAAGCCTTTTAGGACCGAGATTAGGAAAAACTTCTTCACACAGAGAGCGGTGAATCCTGTGGAATTCTCTGCCACAGGAAACAGTTGAGGCCAGTTCATTGGCTATATTTAAGAGGGAGTTAGACATGGCCCTTGTGGCTACAGGGGTCAGGGGGTATGGAGGGAAGGCTGGGGCAGGGTTCTAAGTTGGATGATCAGCCATGATCATAATAAATGGCGGTGCAGGCTCGAAGGGCCGAATGGCCTACTCCTGCACCTATTTTCTATGTTTCTATGTTTCTATGTTTTAGAATGATACCTCGCTTTGCTGAAGACACACACTATAACTCAGATGTACCATCAACCTGGATGAATATAGTTCTGAGCCAATTGCTTAATGCACTATCTAAATCAGAGTTTGGGAGCAGTTTCACTTTCTTATCCTGTGCGTTGTCTGTCTCATCTCTTATGTTGTTGCCGCAGCAAGAGAGCAGGAAATTGGTACTGCCTCGCAAAGGGTTAAGATTGAGGAACACGGTTAACTGGTATCACTCTTGTTCATTGTAGAGATCAGGGAACGAGTCAAACGCTCACATAATCTGCTCAATGCAGATTCCTAAGTACCTTGAGCTAGAAGTTACCTGTAGTCACACAACAGCACACTTTATGTTATCAAAAAAATCTGCAGAAGCTGAAATTGTGAAATACCGCAGGAAACACTCAGCAGGCCAGGAAGCGTCTGTGGAAAGAGAAACTGTTAAAATTGCCGGTCTCTGACAAATTCTCAATGCTTTGTTGCCGCCTTATTTAGATGTAGGTATATGTGATTTTAACTCTTCTTTACAAGATTAGAAATGAGTCATTGATATTGTATCTGAACTCATAAAGAGAAAAGGAGCCAGAACAATTAATTCTCCCTACAGCCACCCGAAACTACAGAAATAATTGAAAGTCATCTGGAATACATTTCAATCAAATCATGGTCTGTTCCAATAAATTGTTTGAAGACTGTTTATTTTAATTAAAACACCAGATGGAAACTATATTGGAAAACAAGCTTAATAATGAATCTATTTAAATTAATCAATCCAGTCGTGCCAGAGAAGGAGTGTAAAGCCAATGATAATAATTAGAGCACCATATGGACTAAGCTTATCTAACATCAGAGCAAGAGTTCACTAGTATTAGTTGAGGATAGAGCATGTTAGATTACTAATGGCTCTAGAAAATACAGCTCCCTAAAATATCCACTTAAAAGAAGTGGCCATGGAGAGACTGGTTGCAATCTAACTAAATTCACTGTTTTCGGAAAAAATCTCAGATGTAATTGAGGGATGCTCCAACAAATTTACTGGGGTTTATCTCATTAAATATATTTACGACATAGATAACTTTTTGCATTGTAGGGGAATTAAGGCTTATGGGAAGAAGGCAGGTAGGCAGAGCTGAGTCCATGGCCAGATCAGGCATGGTCTTATTGAATGATGGAGCAGGCCCAGTAGGCCAGATGGCCAACTTCTGCTTCTGTTTCTTATGTTCTTATGAAAAGAGACTTCTTTAAGTACAGCTGCAAATCACCTCAGTTATTAAAAATATCTGTAATCAAGAAGATTAATATGAAACAAAATCAGAAATCTCTTGATATCACCTTCCCTTTCATTGAAGGCTGGCGATGGCCAAGGTAAGTGTGTCATGGCCATGGTTGGTACATATGAAAAGCTAGATATATACTGCATACATCCCTTTGGATCAGTACATTACAGATCATCCTCAGACTGAATGGCAGGTCCTGGGCCAGAGCAGGAGATCAGGTACACTGATATCCTACTGCAGATCTTCCATGCTTGTGGAGAAGAACATGGCATTTATTCACAAAAAGTAGCCAACCAGCATTGAGTACAGAAATTAGGAAGCATCTGAACAGGTATTTCGAGGTATAGAGGGAGTATATTCAAGTAAAGCAGGCAAGTGGGATTGCTATAAATGAGCATGATGGTTGGCATAAACATGGTGGACCAAAGAGCCCATGATTATTCTAATTCCTAGCAAATGTTGGTTCAATCCAGCCACTTGGGAGACTGACACATTGTTTATTATGTACATTCTGAGGAAGGATGAAAGTAAATCTACAACCCAACATGTGTTTTTGGGCCAATCGAGCAATCTGGCACTTTCCTGTCTCCGAGAGGATTCCACGAAGCTGCAAGCAATACCTACGGCACGGAGGGCAGGAAGCCAGGAGATGGGGTGGAAACCCATGATCAACTCCATCTCTCGCTGATCTCGCCGATTAAAATGCTGAGGAAGATTGAAATCGTTGAGGCACGTGCGGAGTACCATCTACCAGACTCTTGCTCGCTGCTACCGGGGGAGGGTGTCTGCGTGTGACAGTCTCTCTCACCTGTTGCTCCCTAGGGAACGTCTTTTCAGTGATCTCTCTCTCTCTCTCCCCCCCCCCTTCCCCCCGCTCCAAGATTTTGTCAGAAGATAGTGCTAGAGCAAGGTCTAATCGACACAGTCCGCGGATTGTGGACTCCAATTCAATTTTTCTGGCTGCTCCTATTTTTATTGCTAGTTTGGGTGATTTTGAGTTGGGGCAGCCTGCAGATAACAAACATTGAGCAGTTTGCATGATTTTTTTTTTGCACATGGGGGGGTGCAATTGGGTTTGATTTTTTGTGTGTCTGCCTGTGGGGAAGATGAATCTCAGAGTTGTAAGCTGCATACATAGTTTCTTAGCAAGAATACTCTGAACTTTTGAATCTTTGATAATGGCAACTCTCAGAGCAAAACTCTCCTTTTTCCTCCAAACACTGCTTTAAATTAACTCTGCCTCAAATTATTTTATGTGGAAAAATAGGTCTGGAAACTTGTAATATATCAGATAGTTGGGTAACACAAGAATGTAGCTCAGTGCTAGGAGAGCCATTGACCTGAAACATTGGCCTCAATACTTACAGGAAAAGTACAAAAGACGAAGGAAAACGAGGAAACTACAGTGGTTCAAAGGCTGTAAAGTATTTAGAAAAATCTTAAACAGGATGTAAATGTTTCCTTAGGAAAATTCAATGCTCATACCATTGAGTTGTAAGCCACCTAACTGGAATATGTTCTTCTCCTCTGTGACAGACCTCACCATCACAGTGCTGAATGCTGAAGACAAACAGGACAGTGTAGAAATGTTGAAATGACAAGTAACCAGAAGGTCAATATGGTCACTGCAGACAGAGCATGGGTGATCTGCAAAACGGTCAACTGACTTACACTTGGTCTCACTGATGTAGAGAAGGCAATTTTGTGACCACTAAGTACAATAATTCAGATTGTAAGAGGTGCACGTGAATGTCTGCCTCACCTGGAAGGGTTTTTTAGATCTCTGGGTGATGGAGAAGGAGGAGGTGAAGGGTCAAGTGTTGCATCTCCTACCGTTGCAGGGAAAAAGTGCCAGCAGATGGGGAGGAGTGTGTGGAAAGCAATGAGCAGACCCGGAATTCACAGACAAAGTGGTCCCTGTAGGAAAGGGTAAGATGAGACTGGAGGAGGAAAGCTCTTAGAGCTGTTGGAAATCATGGAGGATGCTTGTTGGATGTAGAACAGAGTGGCAGGAAAAAAACAGTTTTTATTTTCAGTTGGTTTGACTAGAGATCCTTAAGCAGTACTGCCTTTGAAAACACCGATTTGCAAAATTAAGAAAAATTACTGAACTGTGGCTCTTCCTTTCACATTGATGGTTTGCACTTGGATTTAGTTCTGGTGGAATGGATAGCTGACTAAATCATTGAGTATGAGGATCAAGTCAAAATTAGTTGAGCCTATCTTAATCCAGTCTCTGGAGAAGACAATTAATATTAATAACAGTAAGTAATTTGGTAAATTAAACTGGTTGTGTAGTTGCTGGAGCCCTCACATGCACTTCCTCTATTTCCCACACATCTGCTTTCAGCCCAGCCTCCAGACAGAGCAGCTTTCCTCCTCCAGCTCTTCTGATCCTCCAATGATTACTGGCTCATGGGCCTCTAGTTTTCCTCCCCTTAAGTCTGCTATCAGTTCCTTGGTTTTATTGACCTTGAGTGAGAGCTTGTTGTTATTACACTGCTCAGGCAAATTTTCAATCCCTCCTGTATGCTGATTCATCACCACTTTTGATACAGCCCACAACAGTGGTGACATCAGCAAACTTGTGAATGGTGTTGGAGCAACACACATAAAAGTTGCTGGTGAACACAGCAGGCCAGGCAGCATCTCTAGGAAGAGGTGCAGTCGACGTTTCAGGCTGAGACCCTTCGTCAGGACTAACTGAAGGAAGAGTGAGTAAGGGATTTGAAAGTTGGAGGGGGAGAGGGAGATCCAAAATGATAGGAGAAGACAGGAGGGGGAGGGATAGAGCCAAAAGCTGGACAGGTGATTGGCAAAAGGGATACGAGAGAATCATGGGACAGGAGGCCCGGGAAGAAAAACAAGGGGGGCGGGGGACCCAGAGGATGGGCAAGGGATATATTCAGAGGGACAGAGGGAGAAAAAGGAGAGTGAGAGAAAGAATGTGTGTATAAAAATAAGTAACAGATGGGGTAGAAGGGGGAGGTGGGGCCTAGCAGAAGTTAGAGAAGTCGATGTTCATGCCATCAGGTTGGAGACTACCCAGATGGAATATAAGGTGTTGTTCCTCCAACCTGAGTGTGGCTTCATCTTTACAGTAGAGGAGGCCGTGGATAGACATGTCAGAATGGGAATGGGATGTGGAATTAAAATGTGTGGCCACTGGGAGATCCTGCTTTCTCTGGCGGACAGAGCGTAGGTGTTCAGCAAAGCGGTCTCCCAGTCTGCGTGGGGTCTCGCCAATATATAAAAGGCCACATCGGTAGCACCGGATGCAGTATATCACCCCAGCCGACTCACAGGTGAAGTGTTGCCTCACCTGGAAGGACTGTTTGGGGCCCTGAATGGTGGTAAGGGAGGAAGTGTAAGTGCATGTGTAGCACTTGTTCCGCTTACAAGGATAAGTGCCAGGAGGGAGATCATTGGGGAGGGATGGGGGGGACGAATGGACAAGGGGATTGCGTAGGGAGCGATCCCTGCGGAATGCAGGGAGAGGGAGTTAGGGAAAGATGTGCTTAGTGGTGGGATCCCGTTGGAGGTGGCAGAAGTTACGGAGAATAATATGTTGGACCCGGAGGCTGGTGGGGTGGTAGGTGAGGACCAGGGGAACCCTATTCCTTCAGTTAGTCCTGACGAAGGGTCTCGGCCTGAAACGTCGACTGCACCTCTTCCTAGAGATGCTGCCTGGCCTGCTGCGTTCACCAGCAACTTTTATGTGTGTTGCTTGAATTTCCAGCATCTGCAGAATTCCTGTTGTTTGCGTTTTTAAATGGTGTTGGAGCTGTACTTAGCCACACAGTCATAGGTGTAATGTAAGTACAGCAGAGGGCTAAGCACACATCCCTTTGATGCACCTGTGCTGATGGAGATCATTGAGGAGATGTTGTTGCCAATCCATGACTGGGGACTGCAAGTAAGGAAATCCCAGATCCATATGCACAAGGTGCTATTGAGGCCCAGATCTTGGAGTTTACTGATTAATTTGGAGGGGATGATAGTATTATATGCCCAGTTGTAATAGATAAAGAACATCCTGATGGATGTACCTTGGCTGTCCAGATGTTCCAGGGTTGTGTGAAGAGCCAATATGATGGTGTCTGCTATAGACCTGTTGCATTGGTAGGCAAATTGGTCAGCACTCAGACAGGAGCTGGTAAGCTTCAACACCAGCCTCTCAAAACACTTCATCACTGTGGATGTGAGGGCCACTGGTTGATGGTCACTTAGACAAGTTAGCATGCTCCTCTTGGGCACTGGGACAATCGAAGTCTTCTTGAAGCAGGTGGGTACCACACACTGCCAGAATGAGAGGTTGAAGATATCCATTGACACACCAGCCAGTTGGTCAGCACGGGTCTTCATTATTCGGTGTGGTAAACCATGTATATATGTTGTATCTCGGTTACCTGTCTGGACACACCCCTCTGCTGACTGCCCCTGTGGCTCCTCCCACAGAGTCCTGTATAAAGGTGTTCGCCTTGCCCCTCCCCCTCAATTCGGGGGCAGACACTCACTGTGGAGGTCGTATTGTACAGCGAATAAAAGCCTTTCAGTATTTTACCAAACCTCAGTCTTTTGGAGTAATTGAAGGTGCTTCAATTTTATTGGCTGTACGTTTTAAAACATGGAACAGACCCTGAGACCAGAAAAATTAGACCTCAATCCGCAAACACCTGAATCTGGAAACACTTTCGGACTCTGGCTGGCCTGCTTCGAAGCGTATCTAGAGGAGATTAAAGCGACCGATCCCGTAGCGAAGCGCAGAGTTCTACTCTCCAGGGTCAGTCCACGGGTCTATTTGCTGATCAGAGACCAGCCGAACTACGACGGCGCGATGAACGCACTCAAAAGGCAATACCTGCGGCCGATAAACAGCATCTATGCTCGGCACCGTTTAGCAACACGGCAACAACGGTCCGGGGAATCCAGTGCTGAGTTTGTCCAGGCCCTACGGACGCTCGTGCGAGCCTGCAATTGCCAGGAGCTGACGGCGGCACAGCATGCAGAACTCATAGTGAGGGACGCCTTCGTCACAGGGACCAGGTCAGTGTACGTGCGCCAGCAGCTGCTGGAAAAAGCCAATCTTACCCTAAATTCGGCGATGGAGCTGGCTGATACGTTGGAGGCCGCTCTGCATAACTCCGAGGCTCTCCAGGCACGCGATCCCCCGATGGCCTCATGGGTGCCGCAGACCCCGCAACCTGCCGGCGAATCGACCTCGGCTGCCGCCAGTTGTGAGTCCGCGAAGTGCTACTTCTGCGGACTGGAGAAGCACCCCCGGAAACGCTGCCCGGCCCAACAAGCTACCTGCTCCAGCTGCGGAAAGAAGGGCCACTTCGCCAAGGTCTGTAAGTCAAAACCGCGAGCGGGATCGAGCAGCGCCGTGTGCGAGACGTGGGGGTCGCCATCTTCCCTGCACACTGCCACCACGTGCGAGACATGGGGGCCGCCATCTTCCCTGCACACTGCCACCACGTGCGAGACATGGGGGCCGCCATCTTGTGTGCCGCCATCTTCCCTGCACGCCACCACCACATGCAAGACATGGGGGGCGGCCATCTTGGTCGGCGCCACCTCCCACCACCTACGATCAACGGGTGCTCACGGGGCACCCCACCACGCCGGACCAAGACAGTGACCCCACCCTGGCTTCCGTGACCCTTGACCAAAGCGCTCCCCACCAGCTCGCAAGGTCAATGATGGACATCCTGGTGGAGGGGCACAGGACAAGCTGCCTGTTTGACACAGGCAGCACGGAGGGTTTTATCCACCCGGCCACGGTGCAGCATTGTGGACTCATGGTACGGCCGGTAAGCCGGAGGGTCACCATGGCCTCCAGGTCGCATACAACAGACATCCGGGGGGGTTGTGTAGCGACGCTAGTGGTGCAGGGCACAGAATATCGGGACTTTACGTTACTGGTCATGCCTCAACTGTGTGCCCCTGTGCTGTTGGGGTTGGACTTCCAGAGCCACCTGAAAAGTGTGACAATGAAGTATGATGGGCCCCTCCCGCCAATTACTGTCATAAATCCCCTGTTTTGTAGAGATATGTCATGTACCCCGCTACTGACCACACACACATACCGACCCCCGCATCCCACACAACATCATGCCAACTGCCACACTACCGACACCACTTGCGGCCTCTCAGGATCTCTCCCCCACCGCTGTTCGCCAACCTGACCCCCGACTGTAAACCTGTGGCAACTAAAAGCAGGAGGTACAGCGCGGGGGACAGAGCTTTCATTAAGTCGGAGGTGCAGCGGCTGCTCAGGGAGGGGGTCATTGAGGTAAGCACAAGTCCTTGGTGGGCGCAGGTGGTGGTTGTTCGGAACGGGGAGAAGAATAGGATGGTCGTGGACTATAGCCAGACCATCAATAGGTTCACGCAGCTCGGCGTGTACCCTCTACCCCGCATCGCGGATATGGTCAATCAGATAGCACAGTACAAGGTGTACTCGACCATAGACCTAAAATCCGCTTACCATCAGCTTCCCATCCGCTGGGAGGACCGCCCTTACACTGCCTTCAAGGCGGACGGCAGGCTTTATCAATTCCTGCGCGTCCCCTTTGGTGTCACGAATGGTGTATCTGTCTTCCAGAGGGCAATGGACCGGATGGTGGACCAGTGCCAACCGAAGGCCACGTTCCCATATCTGGATAACATCACCATCTGCGGTCATGACCAGCAGGATCACGACAACAACCTCCAAAAATTTCTCCAAGCGGCCAAATCTTTCAACCTCACCTATAACAAGGATAAGTGTGTATTTGGGACCACCCGACTTGCTATCCTTGGGTGTGTCGTGGAGAATGGAGTCATTGGCCCTGACCCCAACCGTATGCACCCCTTGTTGGAACTCCCTCTTCCCAATACCCTCAGAGCCCTCAAAAGGTGCCTGGGCTTCTTTTCATATTACGCCCAATGGGTCTCTAACTATGCAGACAAGGCCCGCCCCCTGGTCAAGTCCACCACATTCCCTCTCTCAGCCGAGGCCCACGCGGCCTTCAGCTGCATAAAAGGGGACATTGCCAAAGCAGCAATGCATGTGGTGGATGAGGTCATTCCCTTCCAAGTAGAGAGTGATGCCTCCGACTTTGCGCTGGCTGCTACCCTCAACCAGGCAGGAAGACCAGTGGCGTTCTTCTCCCGTACCCTTCAAGGCCCTGAAATTCTGCACTCTGCGGTAGAGAAAGAGGCCCAGGCCATAGTGGAAGCTATAAGGCACTGGAGGCACTATCTTGCCAGCAAAAGGTTCACCCTGCTAACTGACCAGCGCTCAGTCGCGTTCATGTTTAATAATCAGCAATGGAGCAAAATCAAAAATGATAAAATTCTGAGGTGGAGAATCGAACTCTCCACCTACAACTATGACATCATGTACAGGCCTGGGAAGCTCAACGAGCCCTCCGATGCCCTATCCCGGGGAACGTGCGCCAGCGCGCAGATCGACTGGCTATACGCCCTACATGTAGACCTTTGCCACCCGGGAGTCACCTGGCTTTTCCACTTTGTGAAAGCCCGGAACCTGCCTTACTCCCTTGAGGAGATCAGGATGATGACCAGGGACTGCCAAGTCTGCGCAGAGTGCAAACCGCATTTCTACTGACCCGAAAAGGCACAACTAATCAAGGCCACCCGCCCCTTTGTGTGACTGAGTGTTGACTTTAAGGGCCCCCTTCCCTCCACCGACCGCAATGTGTACTTTCTTAACGTAATTGACGAGTACTCGCGGTTCCCCTTCGCCATCCCCTGCCCCGACCCCACTACCACGTCAGTTATAAAAGCCCTGCGCAAGCTCTTCACTCTGTTCGGATACCCATGCTATATCCACAGTGACAGAGGGTCCTCGTTTATGAGTGACGAGCTGCGCCAATATCTACTGGCTAGGGGAATTGCAACCAGTAGGACCACGAGCTATAATCTCCGGGGGAATGGACAGGTAGAGAAGGAGAATGGCACAGTGTGGAAAGCCACATTCTTAGACTTCAGGTCAAAGGGACTGCCGATCTCCCGCTGGCAGGAGGTCCTTCCCGAGGCACTCCACTCCATCCGCTCCCTGTTATGCACAGCCACCAATGCCACCCCTCATGAGCGGCTCTTTTCTTTTCCCAGAAAATTGACCACTGGAACCACCCTACCATCTTGGCTGACGTCCCCGGGGCCAATGCTGCTCCGGAAACATGCGAGGAGCAATAAATACTCCCCAATAGTCGAGAGGGTTCACTTACTTCATGCGAACCCCCAGTATGCTTACGTGGTTTTACCTGATGGGCGGGACGACACGGTCTCCACCCGCGACCTGGCGCTCGCAGGAGCTCCGAGCCCCTAACCTGAACACTCCGTGGTGACTATTGACCCCGTACCCACCAATGTATGTACCTACGAGACACCGTGCACCCCAAACCCTATACAGACACCACACGACCCTCCCATACCGGGTGCGACGCACACGCACGAGGGATTACCGACGCCTAACGTGCTGGCACCTGAAGTCAGACCGGAGCCAGCACAACCGCCATCGTCGGTGCAATCATCGCCGGTGCTACGTAGATCACAGCGACGGACTCGACCGCCTGATAGACTTAACCTGTAAATACACTTCTTGTAAATATTGTCAGTCACTTCACCCCGCGGGACTTTTTTTAAAAAAAGGAGGGGTGAGTGTGGTAAACCATGTATATATGTTGTAACTCGGTTACCTGTCTGGACACACCCCTCTGCTGACTGCCCCTGTGGCTCCTCCCACAGAGTCCTGTATAAAGGTGTTCGCCTTGCCCCTCCCCCTCAGTCCGGGGGCAGACACTCACTGTGGAGATCGTATTGTACAGCGAATAAAAGCCTTTCAGTATTTTACCAAACCTCGGTCTTTTGGAGTAATTGAAGGTGCTTCACTCGGCCAGGTACTCCGTCTGAACTGGATGCTTTCCTTGGATTCACTGTGTTAACGGCAGGCAGCCCGCACATCATCTTCAGATACCAAGACCTAAGGATCATCGGGAGACACGGGGTGCATGATGGTTCCTACCTGTTCCAGTCATCAAAGTGACCACAGAAAGTGCTGAGCTCATGTGGAAGTGAAGCTCTGCTGTCCCCTATTCCACGAGATTTAACTTTGTAGGACGTTATGGCATTCAAACCCTGCCACAGCTGCCGAGCATTGATTACAGTCTAGTCTGGAATCTCCACTTCGCCTGAGTGATGGCTTTCTTGAGATGATACCTGCACCTCCTGTAGCGTTCTTCATCTCCAGACTTGAATGCCTCTGATCTGATTCCGGATTTCATTGTTCATCCAGGGCTTCTGATTGGGGAAAGCCCTGAACGATTTTTTGGGGAGACACTCATCCACAGCTGTTCTAATAAAGTCTGTAATGATTCTGATGTAGTCATTCAGGTTCTCAGGTGAGTTCATAAACACAGCCCAGTCCACTGACTCAAGGCAATCCTGTAACCGTTCCTCTACCACCCGTGACCACCTTTTAGTTGTCTTCATCCCTGGAGATTTGCTCTTTAGGCTCTGTCTGTATTCAGGTTGGAGGAATGCTGACAAATGATCCAACTTGCCAAAATGCGGTCTCAGGAAGGAACAATAGGCATTCCTTGTCGTAGTGTAGCAGTGGTCTAGTGTGTTGGGCCCTCCGGTGTAACAGGTTACATGCTGGTGATAATTGGGCATTTATCATATTTTGGAAATACTACTCTAAATTTCCTGTAATCAACACGTCTGGAAAACCTTCTTGCTGTTTATATTTTCCATAGTTTTAAGTATTTACTAAAAAATATTCCAGGTGCATCATCAGATTAATGCCAGAGGAAAAAAATGTTGCTAACGTACTCCAGGATTTGGAATGCAGAAAAAAAACACTTGCTTAAGGACATTGGCAGGTTATCCGACAACAATGGGATTCATCGCTGCAAAATGCAATTATTTTAATTTCTGCAACTTCCAAGTGCCTACAAGCTTCCCACTTATAAAATCTCAGACAACTGCAGAATCCTCAGCAATTCATCAAAAGGGACATGCCAGCAGCAGTTTGTTACTCTCACAAGATCCATGAATTTTTAAACAAGAAATTTGAATTGCTCGGGGTAATTTAGTGGAAATCAGCAAAGTCATTTAAAGAGCAACACACACAAAACGCTGGAGGAATTCAGCAGGTCAGGAAATGAATAAACAGTTGATGTTTCAAACCAAGTCCCCTTTTCAGGATTGGAAGAGAAGGGGGAAGATGCCAGAATAAAAAGGTGGGGAGAGGGAAGGAGGACTAGTTAGAAGGCGATGGGTGAAACCAGATGGATTCGAAAGGCAAAAGATTGGTTGAAAAAGGAATCTGAGAGGAGAGTGGACCATGGGAGAAAGGGAAAAAGGAAGGGTGCCAGGGGGAGGTGATAGGTGCGGAGTAGAGGAAATTAGAATTAAAATAGTTGGACATCAGGAAGTTATGCTTTTGGCAATGTGGTCCCCCAATATGTGTTGGGTCTAACCAATATAGAGGAGGCCGCATTGGGAGCACCCGATACAATAGGTGACCTCAGCAGATTCATAGGGGGAATGTTGCCTCACCTGAAGGGACAGTTTGGGGCCCTGAAAAGAGGCAAGGGAGGAAGTGAATGGGCAGGTATAGCGTTTCCGTCACTTGCAGGGTTATGTGCCAGGAGGGAAATTACTGGGGAGGGACAAATAGACAAGCGAATCATGGAGGAGGGATCCCTGCGGAAAGTGGGGGTAGGGAAAGATAAGCTTTGTGGTGGGATCAAGTTCTGACCAAAAACGTTAACACTGTACCAATAAACAATCTGTTGGAGGAACTCAGCAAGTCAAGCAGCATCTATGGAATTGTCAATGCTTTGGGTCAAAATCAGACATTAGCATTGGTGCAAGTTTTCAACCCAAACCGTCAACAATTCCTTTCTTTGAAGAGATGCTGTTCTTCCAGCAGGTTGTCTATTGCTCCAGATTCTAACATCTGTAGTCTCGAGTTTCAATGAACTCTGCTCCTCCTCCAAAGATGCTGCCAGAGCTGCTGGGAGTTGCCAACATTTCTGTTTTTTTTTATTTAAGTAGGGTGTGCATTTCCTCTGGAGGATAATTTCTTCATCTGTGGATGCAATCAGTATTCCTGGTGTAAATACCATTCAAAACTGTGCTAATTTCATTAAAGAGATTTTTTTTTTGCCAAATTTCTGTTTCCTTTGTGAGTAGAAAGCTCAAGGTAGAAACTTCTTGATAGAAGATCAATAAGTTAAAAAGGCCTACATAGGAGAAACAAATCTCTCCAATTGTTCCTGCAATTTGGGCTAAACTTAAGAGGCACAGATGTAAACAAGTGTAGACAGCAGACAGATGTAGAGAGCAAATAGACACAAGAGATTCTATGGATGCTGGAACTTCTTGAGCAACACACAAAATATTGGAAGAACTCAGCAGGTCAGCATTTCTGCAAGGAAATAAGTTCTCAACATTTCAGGCTAAAATCCTTCCTCAGGACTGGAAAGGAAGGGAACAAAAACCAGAATAAGAAGGAAGGAGGAAGAGGAGGAGTTCAAGCTAGCAGGTTATAGGGTGATAGAGTTCTTTATCTTATTATCTTAAAGAGTAGTATTGGTAGAAACCCTCATCACATTTTTAAAAGTTATGTGAATGTGTTCTTGAAGAGCTTTGAAGTGCAGATCTACATACTCAGCGCTCTAAATTTTGAATTAGACTAAGGAGCTCTTCCGTTAATGATCACAGCCACAAAGGCTTCCTATGTTGTGAATTTTCAATTTCTCTAAGTCCATTGACAAACATAAAATTTATCATATGGGCTAGCACTATCAAAAACTGTTGCAGTAGAGAAATACTTTTGTGAAAATATTAGCATTAGAATATTCCCCAGTGCCATGCTAAATAAACAGATTTATTAAAATGGATGAAAAAGGCTTTAACACAAAAAACTATCACTTTTGATTGGAGTTTTAAGTTTACCAGCTAGAAGTAATCTGATTTTAAATATAACTCGAGAGATACAAATTCATAATAACATTCCTGTCATTATTTTGAATAGTAGAACTGTTATGCAATTAGAAACTTTTATAAAATATGCATCTGCTGTCCTTTGCAGGGTCTGATCCTTGTTACCTGCAGTACTGGGTTATTCTCACTCCCTTCCCCTCTCCCTTTGTACTTATTCTGTCCTTCTGACAATCCTGTCCCTAGCCACAACCCATTCCCTCTTAGTTTCTCCCTCTTCCACTCCTCACTTTCTCTACCTCCCTCACATCCTTTGTCCCTATGCCGTTACTCCCCTACTTTCCCTGTCTACCACCTTAATCCTGGTTCTGTCTCTGTCACACCTAAGTTCTGAGATCATAAGGTATAGGACCAGAAGTAGGCTATTTGGCCTATTGAGTCTCCTCCGCCATTCAATCATGGGCTGATCCAATTCTTCCAGTTATCCCCACTCCCCTGCCTTCTCCCAATACCCTTTGATGCCCTGGATAATCAAGAATTTATCTATCTCTGCCTTAAATACACCAATGACTTGGCCTCTACAGCCTCTCATGGCAACAAATTCCACAGATTTACCACCCTCTGACTGAAGTAATTTCTCCGCATCTCTGTTCTAAATGGAAGTCCTTCAATCCTGAAGTTGTGCCCTCTTATCCTAGACTCCCCTACCATGGGAAATAACTTTGCCATATCTAATCTGTTCAGGCCTTTTAACATTCGGAATGTTTCTATGAGATCCCCCCTCATTCTCCTGAATTCTAGGGAATACAGCCCAAGAGCTGCCAGGTGCTCTTCATTCTGTAGCCGTTTCATTCCTGGAATCATTCTTGGGAATCTTCTCTGAACCCTCTCCAATATCCATATATCCTTTCTAAAATAAGGAGCCCAAAACTGTACACAATACTCCAAGTGTGGTCTCATGAGTGCCTTATAGAGCCTCTGTATCACATCTCTGCTCTTATATTCTATACCTCGAGAAATGAATGCCAATATTGCACTCACCTTTTTCACCACCAACTCAATCTGGAGGTTAACCTTTAGGGTATCCTGCACAAGGGCTCCCAAGTCCCTTTGCATCTCTGCATTTTGAATTCTCTCCCCATCTAAATAATAGTCTGCCCGTTTATTTCTTCCACCAAAGTGCATGACTATACACTTTCCAAAATTGCATTTCATTTACCGCTTCTTTGCCCATTCCCCTAAACTATCTAAGTCTCTCAGCAGGCTCTCTGTTTCCTCAACACTACGGGCTCCCCCATCTGTCTTTGTATCATTAGCAAATTTAGCTACAAATCCATTAATCCTATAGTCCAAATTATTGACATACATCGTAAAAAACAGTGGTCCCAACACTGACCCCTGTGGAACTCTACTGCTTACTGGCAACCAGCCAGAATGGGATCCCTTTATTCCCACTCTCTGTTTTCTGCTGATCAGCCAATGCTCCACCCATGCTAGTAACTTCCCCGTAATTCCACGGGCTCTTATCTTGCTGAGCAGCCTCATGTGAAATAACTTGTCAAAGACCTTCTGAAAATCCAAGTACACTACATTTACTGCATCTCCTTTGTGTACCTTGCTTGTAATTTCCTCAAAAAATTGCAATAGGTTAATCAGGCAGGATTCTCCTTTCTGGAAACTATACTGGCTTTTGCCTATCTTGTCATGTGCCTCCAGGTACTCCATAATCTCATTCCTAACAATCAATTCCAACAAATTCCCAACCACTGATGTCAGGCTAACAGATCTATAGTTTCCTTTCTACTGCCTTCCATCGTTCTTAAATAGCAGAGTAATATTTGCAATTTTCCAGTCATCCGGTACAATGCCAGAATCTATCGATTCTTGAAAGATCATTGTTAATGCCTCCACAATCTTTCCAGCTACTTCCTTCAGAACCCGAGGGTGCATTTCATCAGGCCCAGGAGATTTATCCACCCTCAGACCATTAAGCTTCCTGAGCACCTTCTCAGTTGTAATTTTCACTGCACATACTTCACTTCCCTGACACTCTTGAATGTCTGGTACACTACAGATGTTTTCCACAGAAACTCCAGCCATTGCTGATTTGCTGTCCTTCCTGCTCATGTCCCTTTCCGTCAACTTTGGCCAGTTCCCCTCTCATGCCATTGTAATTTCCTTTATTCCACTGAAATACCGACACATTGGATTTTTGTTTCTCCTTGTCAAATTTTAAAGTGAACTCGATCATACTGTGACCACTGTTCCCTAAGTGTTCCTTAATATTAAGCTCTCTTATCACCGCTGTATCATTGCACAACACCCAATCCAGCCGATCACCTAGTGGGCTCAACAACAAGCTGTTCTAAAAAGCCATCCCTTAGACATTCTACAAATTCTCTCTCCTGAGGTCCGGTACTGACCTAGTTTTCCCAATCCACTTTTATGTTAAAATCCCCAACGATTACCATGACGTTGCCCTTCTGACACGCCTCTTCTATCTCCTGCTGTAATTTGTAATCCACAACCTGGCTGCTGTTTGGAGGCCTGTATACAACTGCCATTAGGAACCTTTTTACCCTTGCCATTTCTTAACTCAACACATAGAGACTCTACACCTTCCGATCCTATGCCATCCCCTTCTAATGTTTTAATATTATTTCTTATACACAGGGACACGCCACCTCTTCTGCCTACAAGTTTCAGAGACGGCCGCAACATTATACTTGTCAATCTGTAGCTGAATTTCAAGATCGTCCATTTCAATTCTTATGCTGTATGCATTCAAACATAACACTTTCAGTTCAGTATTTGTTGCTTCCTGTTTCAACTGCACCACACCCCCATTGTCCTGGAATTCATCCCACTGGCTATGAGTATATCTCATCTTCTGCCTGTCCTTTCTATCATCTCTGTCGCATGCTATCTTTGATTTATTTCTGTTTACCCTTCCTCAGCCCTATCACTCCAGTTCCCATCCCCCTGCCAAATTAGTTTAAACCCTCCCTAACAGCTCTATTAAACCATGCCTCACTCCTTCTGAAAAGTCAAGCTGGTGGAGCAACTGGGAGTCCTAGAAGGCCATGGTGGACAGAGCACTTGACAAAGCAGAGACATAGTCTTTGCTTGCTCTGAATGATGTAGTAAAGTCCACTTCAGAAGCAATGGCAGAAATCAGCATCAACCCATCCCAGATTCCTTACTTGATTCCATCCTCCACCTTCCTTTCACATCTGATTCCATCATCTGTCTTTTGTTGCCTCTGCCTATCAATTCTCGGCCTTTGTCATTACAGTGGTGTAGTGGTTAGCAAAACGCTTTACAGTACCAGCAACACAGGTTCAGTTCCTGCTGCTGTCTGTAAGGAGCTTGTACATTCTCCCCGTGGCCATGGCCTCTTTCACACAATAAGAACAAAAAAAAACTAAGTCCATTTTAGTGCCAAGTGGTCATAGCATTGCTGAATTGTAGTTTCTTGGGTTTTGCTGTTTGGCTCAAGAACTGAATGGTTGAAGGGAAGTAGCAATTTTTGAACCTGGTGGTGTGAGACTTCAGGCTTCTGTACCTGATGGTCCTGAAAGAGATGGCATGGCTCATATTGTGGGGATCTTTGATGATGGATGTTGCCTCGCTGAGGCAGCACCTCCTGTAGATACTGCTAATGATGGGGAGAGATGTGCTTTTTAGAGTTACCACAGTTAGAGCCAAGGTCTGTTATCAGCAGTCTTAAGCACGGCTGCCTTAAACAGCAGCTTAGTGTCTGGTTAGTTCTGTGTTTGAGGCAGCGAGGCATTCGTTCCAGAGAAGGAGCCATGGAGGTACTAGTTTCGGGTTGTCTGGACATCATAGAATACCAGGTGGCGATCTTGGCCCAGTCTAATACTTTCTTTGGAAACTGCAAAGCAACTTTTTCTGATTAAACTGCCTATTAGCTCATTAAATTTTAACGTGTTAATTTGCAGCCCTATTTAACAGCTTTTTTTTCATATAAAATAAAATAACTTCAGCTTTAAATTTCCTCTTAAAGGCTTTGCACTAAGAATTTAATTTTTGAATGTCTTCAAAGGTATGCAAGGGTAAAATTCGTAAAAAAAAAAAAATGCCCTTAATAAGTATTAACGTCATAGAGCTATTCAGCACAGAAAAAGGTCATTTGGCCGAGCATATTAATGCTGACCGAGGTGTTTTCCTGCACATGTCCCACTTGCCTGCAATTGACCTAAACTTTACTATTCATGAACCTGTGTAAATGTCCTAAATGTTGTAATTGTACCCGACGCTACCACTTTTTGTTTATCAAAATAAGCCTTACTCATAATAGATTATTTACAAGAGTAAGCCATGCAAAGCCTTTTCATCCTTAAATGCATAGACAATGCATTAAGTAGTGTTCTATGACATTTCGAAGTTCAAATTTCAAAGCTTAAAGTAAATTTTAATTTTGAAGTAGATAATGTCACCATATACAACCCTGTGATTTATTTTCCTGCAGGCACACTCTGCAAATCTATAGAATAGTAACCATAACAGGATCAATGAAAGAGTGCAGAAGGCAACAAACTGTTCAAATGTAAACATAAATAAATAACGAGAACATGAGATAATGAGATAAAGAGTCCTTAAAGTGAGGTGATTGGTGTGGGAATATTTCTTAAAACCACTAGCACCACTGCTGCTCATAGGGCGCATATTATTATAGAAATTGATGCCCCTTCTCTCCTAACCCAGCCACTCACTGTCCAGTAGCGGATGAACCCTATACTGTGGTTCCCCCCTGGCCTCGCCCCGCCAAACAATTGCGGTGGCTGCTCCAAACTTCAGTGCATCCCTTAGCACATACTGCTGCGCCTGGAATGGGCCAGTCAGCAGCATTCCTCTATGGACATCTTGATGTGCTGACAGACCAACAGGCTTCAGGCTGACCAAAGGCTGAGATGACGATCTTCCAGCAGCATTTGATGTCCACCTGTGTGTGTCACTGGGAACGGCCTGTAGATCAGAGAGTCCCCTGTCACAATGCAAAGTTTATTTTTGCCTAGTGAATGATTGATTAATTACCCAAAAGCAAAACTGGAAATGCCAGATTCACTGCTGGATGCTGTTTTAAGATTCTCTAGGGTTAAAGTGGGATAGAAACCTTTCATACTCACTTTGCTTCTGTGATTCCTTGAAAAGTAACATTTCATAATGCATATATTGTACTATTGAATAAATAACAAAATGCTCATTTTGCTCAATGTTATAAGTAAAAGTTGAATATGCCAAGAAATTGTAATTTATGACTCTGGCCTTGATTTTGTACAGAATCTTTACCAGTCTTCAACTTGAAACTTTTAAATTGAAGCCTGTAGAGAATTCTTATTTAAATCTTCTGTAGCTAAGGAAATATTTGCATAACTAAACCATTTGAATATATTATTATTAACATCAATCGTTCAAAGAATTAATATGGAAGTCACTCACGTTAGAATCAGAATTAAGTTGAAGTTCAGGTTTAAGTTTATTGTCATCTGACGGTACACGTATACACCCAAATGTAACAATATTCCTCTGGGCCTCACTCCCTCAACATGTATCACACTCAGAACATAAAACAAAATATTACCATAAAAATGTTAATAAAATATAATTCAAAATGCATGCAGTGCACAGCACAGACTAAACAGTTCGCTGTCCTAGTAATAAGAACTTGATGGTTGCAGGGTATTCATTAGTCTCACAGACTGAGGGAAGAAGCTGTTATCCAGTCTGGCAGTACTAGTCCTGATGCTTCTTTACCTCCTTCCTGACAGTAGTGGGTCAAAGACATTTTGGGCTGGGTGGTGGGGAATCCTCAATAATGCCTCGGGCCCTTTGTCTACAATGCTCCCTGTAAATGTCACAATGGGAGAGGGGGATGGAGAACACCTGTGATCTTCTTGGTGGCTTTTACTATTCTCTGTCGGCTCTTCTGGTCTGATGCCTTGCAGTTTCTGTACCACATAGTGATGCAGCCAGACAGGATGCTCTCAATGGTGCTCCTGTAGAAAGTTGTTAGAAAATGGGGCAGGGAACATTGCATGCCTCAATCTCTTCAGAAAGCGAAGGCGTTGCTGTGCCTTCTTGATTAATGAGGAGGTGTGGTGGGTTCAGGTTAGATTGTCCATTATGTGCACACCAAGAAACTTTGATCTCTTCACTCTCCCCACGACAGCCACTGACGTGCAAAGGAGAGTGTTCGACCTGTGACCTCCTGACATCCACAAGCATCTCTTTTGTCTTGTGGATGTTGAGACTCAGGTTGAGGTTCTCACACTATTTGACAAGTCTCTCTACCGCCTCTCTGTATGCTAACTCATCATTGGTGCTGATGAGGCCAACCAATGTTGTTCATCTACAAACCTGATGATGCAGTTTGAGCTCAATTTGACAGTGCAGTCGTGAATCAGCAGCATGAATAACAATGGACTGAGCATACAAACCCTGTGGGTCACCAGTGCTCAGCGTGATGGAGCTTGAGACGTTGCTGCCAACATCAGACTGACTGGGCATTTGAAGAGCGACCAATCAGTAAGAGAGGCAGTATATAAAAAGAGCTGTACCCTCCAAATATCCAGACCTGCCTCTCGGTTTTTTTTTTGCACTACCTTACTTTCTCTTTTCTCTTTTCTATTTATGATTTATAATTTAATTTTTTAATATTTGCTATCGATTTGTACTCCAGGGAGCGCGAAGCACAGAATCAAATATCGCTGTGATGATTGTACGCTCTAGTATCAATTGTTTGGCGATAATAAAGTAAAGTAAATGAAGTAAAGTGAAGTAAGGAACTACACGGGTAAAAAGACCGTGATGGGAGTTATATACAGACCCCCAAACAGTAATAAGGATGTGGTCTACAACTTACAATAGGAGACAGAAAATCACACCAAAAGGACAATATTACAATAGTCACAGGGAATTCAAATATGCAAGTAGTTTGGGAAAATCAGGTTGGCGCTGGATTCCAGGAGGGTAAATTTCTAGTGTGTCCACAAGATGGCTTTTTAGGGCAGCTTGTGGTTTTAGCCCACTGGGGATCAGGTATTCTGAATCGGGTGTTGTGCAATGAACCAGAATTGATTAGAGACCATAAAGTAAAGAACCCGTAGGGGAAAGTTATCATAATATGATCGAATTCACCCTGAAGTCTGAGCAGGAGAAGCTAAAGTCAGGTGTATCATTATTATGATACAAGTAAGGAAATCCAGGATCCAATGGCACAGCGGGGTATTGAGGCCAAAGCTTAGAGCTTATTGATTAGTTCTGAGGAGATGAAGGTATTAAATGCTGATCTGTAATCGCTGAAGAGCATCCTATGTATGCATCTTTGCTCTCCAGATGTTACAGAATTGAGCGAAGAGCCAATGAGATGGCATCTGCTGTGAACCTGTTGCTATAGTAGGCAAATTTGAGTGGATCTAAGTCACCTCTCAGGCAGGAGATGATATGCTTCATCACCAGCTTCTCAGAACATTTCATCACCATGGATGCAAGTGCATCTGGGTGATAGTCATTGAGGCAGATCACCATGCTCTTCTTGGGTACCAGTGTAACTGAAGCCTGCTTAAAGCAGATGGGTACCACACACTGCTAAAATGAGAGGTTAAAGATCTCAGTGAACACACCAGCTAGTTGGCCAGCACAGGTCTTCAGTACAGATGAACATGAACAGACCGGAAAAAAAAATTTTGTGAAGATTTAGCAGCTTCCAGTTTTGTCATCAAATATCAGATAAAAGATCAAGTTGTGTCCAGGTGTTACATAAATTATCTTGATCCAACAAATTACATTATTCTATGTTGGTTGCAGAAACAAACTGTTGTTCAATTATTTCGTGTGTATTAATATTGATTTTGTTCTTCAATGAATGTCTGAGAAGTCTTATTTAAATTGTATTGTCAGTAATATTTAGACTACTAAACACAATAAATTTTTGTAATTGTTGACAGCTATGAAAATACCATAATAAAGATTTTACAACGGGTCCTTCTTCATTGCACACTAGATACCTAGAGGATGAAACATACAGTGGGAAATTATTCCAAATGGATTGTCTGATGGTATAACTTAAACATATAAATTAAATAAAAATCACTGAGACAGCTCCACAACACTCCAGAATTTAGGTTAGCCCTTTCTAATCAAACACTATGCTCAATTGATAGAAAGAAGTTGATACTACTGAGAAAGAAAAAATAATTCAAGTTAATTTAAGTATCTTCATGGTTGCTTTGTTAGATATCAATTCCCTCTACCAGAACGGTATCTGATGGGTCATCCTCTAACTCTTTTCACATCAAGTAGTTTGGTTTTGCAGGGTTAAGCTTGCTTTCGCACTATTTTCCAATTAGCAGAGCAGAAATATCATATAATAGTCCTCCCTCAATCTAAGCATTACTCATCTTGATCTGCTCTTCAAAATTAAGGCCTGGGAGAGGGACCAGTGGTGACTTTTTCATTCTGGGAGCAGAAGCTGGCTGCAGAAGAAGCCCCCTCAGGGGGGACTTAAGAAAAAGAGCATCCTTGGCTCCCAGGAAGATCAAAAAGATTCACTATTCCCAAAAAACACTCCTGAAATTGACCACCTTTTTTTAAACATCTGAGCGACCTCGAATTACTTCAGATTGGAATAAATTTAATTTGATTGTTTACTTCCCTCAAACATTCTGGATACCTTGTGCTCCTTTACATTGTTCTTTTTACCTTCCCCCTAACACAAGTATGCTGTCCCATGGCTGAGGTCGTACATGAGGGATAATACCAGTGTCTGGGTTCAGAGAGCATATTAAATGTGCAACTGTAGGACCCATTCAGTACATTGGATTAAAGGAGGTCCTTAGTGAGTAAAAGGAATATATCTGCAAATTACGGGTTATTAAATTTAATGCCCATCAAATTCAACTTGAAAATGCAGCATTATAAAGACTAAATGAAAAGAAAAAGAATTTGTATAATGCCTTTCACATGACATATTTTTGAAACATAATCACCTTTTGCACTTTAGGATAGTGCAGGAAAGGTTACTAAAATCCCCGGAATAAAGAGCAAGACAAAATGTTAAGAAAGGAGTAAGAATTCAATGTCAGGCAACATGGAGACAAAATTTTAAAAAAGGGAGGTGAATACAGGACTGAAGAGGTCATATATGAATGCATCCAGTATACAAAATAAGGTAGATAATCCTGTTGTGCAGTTAGGAATGGTATTGTGGCAACACAAAGTTGAGGTTGGATGAAGATCACAGCTGGGAGCTTAATATCTAGGCATACATGTTATATTGAAAGGACAGGCACATGTGTAAAGGGGGTGGGGTGGCTTGGTTGGTAAACAAAATGAAATCAAATCCTTAGAAAGAAGTGACACATGATCGGAAGATGAAAAATCCTTGAGGGTATAATTAAGAAACTGCAAAGGTAAAAAGACCCTGATGGGACTTACCTACAGGCATCTGAACAGTAACCAAGATGTGGGGTACAAATTACAACAGGAGATTGCAAATACATGTAAAACGGGCAATGTTCTGATGGTCATGAGGGATTTCAATGTGCAGGTAGATTGGGAAAATTAAGTTGTTGCTGGATCACAGGAAGAGACAATTCTATATTGGCTGTAGTGTAATGAACCAGATTTGATTAGGGAGCTTAAAGTAAAGGAGCCATTAGGAAGCAGTGATCATAATAAGATAGAATTTGCCTTGCAGTTTGAGAGGCAGAATCTAAAATTGAATGTCTTGGTATTACAATTGAGTAAAGGTTATTAAGGAGGCATGAGAGACGAGCTGATGTAGGTTCTTTGGAAAGGAACACTAGCAGGGATGACAGCAGAGCAGCAATGGAAAAAATTTCTGGGAACAACTCAGGTAGTGCAGGATAGATATATTCTAAAGAAAAAGAAGTTTTCTGGAGGATAAGGCAACCATGGCTGCTGAGGGAAGTCAAACACAGTATAAAAGCAAAAGAGTGGGCATATAATATAGCAAAACTTAGTGGGAAGTTAGAGGATGGAACAGCATTTAAAAAGCACAGAAGGGAACTAAAAAAGCAATAAGGAGATAAAAGATGAAATATAAAAGCAAGCTAGCCAATAATATAAAAGGGGATACCAAAAGTTTTTTCAGATATATATGAATAAAAGAGAGGTGAGACTGGATATCAGACCATTGGAGAATGATGCTGGAGAGGTAATAATGGGGAATAAAGAAATGGCGATGAACTGAATCAAGGATTTTGTGTCAGTCTTCACAGCAGCATTGCAGAAGTTCAAGAGTATTATGTGTCAGAAGTGAGTTTAGTCACTAAGGGGAGGGTGTTTCGAAGCTGAAAGGTCTGAAGGTAGTTAAGTCTCCTTGACCAGATGGACTACACACCAGGTTTCTAAAAGTGGTAGCTAAGGAGATTGCAGAGGCATTAGTAATAATCTTTCAAAAATTGCAAGATTCTGCAATGGTCCCAGAGAACTGGAAAATTGCAAATGTCATTCTACTCTTTAAGAAGGGAGGAACAAAAAAGACAGAAAATTATGAACCCTTTGCAAATACCTGTTTATCTGCATTAATTACTCATAAAAGGTGGTCTGATTTTCATCTAAGTCACAATAATAGACAAGCACAATCTGCCTACCCTAATAACACACAAACAATTGTACTTCTTCTTGTCAATACTGAGTAAACTATTCAAAGAATCACAGTCCAGGTTCAAAAAAGAATGTGAACCTCTCGGGTACAGCCTTGTAGAACAATCATTTGGAGTCAGGTGCTCCAGTTAATGAGATGAGATTGCAGATGTGGGTTGTAGAGGTGCCCTGCCCTATAAAAATGCCACACAAAGTCGTATTATTGAAAGATCTGTTATGTGTACCATGCCTCGACCAAAACAACTTTCAGAGGACCTTAGAAGAAGAATTGTAGAGATGAATGAAGCTGGAAAATGCTACATATGATTAGAAGAAACAGAGGAAGACGAAGGACATTCAAGATTCAATATTTAAGATTGTTTAGTGTCATTTCCAATAAACAAATGTAAAGGGGAACAAAATAATTTTTACTCCAAATCCATTGCAGAACAAAAAAAAAGAAAATAAACACGATAATAAAAAAACTCAATAAATATAAACACATAAAATGGATTATATACATAGATTGTATGTCCATGAAGTGACATTAGGCACAGGAGTGTCTGTACATATATTGACTGATGGAAATGATAAAATAGCGATGGCTGGGGGTGTGGAGGGGTGGGCTGGTGGGTGGAAGTATTGATCAGCCTTACTGCTTGGGAAAAGTAATGTTTTTTTAATCTGGTGGTCCTGACGTGGATGCTACCTAGCCTCTTCACTGATGGGAGTGGGCCAAATAGTCCATCAACAGGGTGGATGAGATCCTTTATGGTGATACTGACACTTTTCTACATATAATGTTTGCCCTTGAGTGTCCTGTGGCAGGAATAGAGTTTCTGATGAGTGTCATTACCAGCCAATCAAAGCACTTCATGATAACTGGTGTCAGTGCTATTGGGCAGTAATCGTTTAGAGAAACATAGATATAGAAAACCTACAGCACAATACAGGCCCTTCGGCCCACAAAGCTGTGCCGAACATGTCCTTACTTTAGAAATTACCTAGGGTTACCCATAGCCCTCTATTTTTCTGAGCTCCATGTACCTGTCCAGGAGTCTTTTAAAGACCCTATCGTATACGTCTCCACCACTGTCGCCAGCAGCCCATTCCACGCACTCACCACTCTCTGTGTAAAAAACTTACCCCTGACATCTCCTCTTTACCTACTTCCAAGCACCTTAAACCTGTGCCCTCTCAAGCTAGCCATTTCAGACCTGGGGAAAAGCCTCTGACTATCCACACGATCAATGCCCCTCATCATCTTTTATGCCTCTATCAGGTCACCCCTCATCCTCCGTTGCTTCAAGGAAAAAAGCCAGGTTCACTCATAAGGCATGCTCCTCAATCCAGGCAACATCCTTGTAAATCTCTTCTGCACCCTTTCTATGGTTTCCACATCCTTCCTGTAGTAAGGCGACCAGAATTGAGCACATTATTCCAAGTGGGGTCTGACCAGGGTCCTATATAGCTGCAACATTACACCTCGGCTCTTAAACTCAATCCTATGACTGATGAAGGCCAATGCACCGTATGCTTTCTTAACCACAGAGTCAATCTGCACAGCAGCTTTGAGTGTCCTATGGACTCGGACCCCAAGATCCTCTGATCCTCCACACTGCCAACACTCTTACCATTAATACTATATTCTGCCATCATATTTGACCTATCAAAATGAACCACCTCACACTTATCTGGGTTGAACTCCATCTGCCACTACTCAGCCCAGTTTTGCATCTTATCAATGTCCCACTGTAACCTCGGACAGCCCTCCACACTATCCACAACACCCCCAACCTTTGTGTTATCAGCAAATTTACTAACCCATCCCTCCACTTCCTCATCCAGGTCATTTATAAAAATCACAAAGAGTAGGGGTCCCAGAACAGATCCCTGAGGCACACCACATGCAGAATATGACCTGGCTACAACCACTGTTTCCCTTCTGTGGGCAAGCCAGTTGCAATGTCCCCTTGGATCCCATGTATCCTTACTTTCTCAATAAGCCTTGCATGGGGTACCTTATCAAATGCCTTGCTGAAATCCATATACGCTACATTTACTGTTTTACCTTCGTCAATATGTTTAGTCACATCCTCAAAAAATTCAATCAGGCTTGTAAGGCATGACCTGCCTTTCATAAAGCCATACTGGCTAGTCCAAATCATATTATGCCTCTCCAAATGCTCATAGATCCTGCCTCTCAGGATCTTCTCCATCAACCTACCAATCACTGAAGGAAGACTCACTGGTCTATAATTTCCTGGGCTATCTCTACTCCCTTTCTTGAATAACGGAACAACATCTGCAACCCTCCAATCCTCCAGAACCTCTCCCGTCCTCATTGATGTGCAGAGATCATCGCCAGAGGCTCAGCAATCTCCTCCCTCACCTCCCACAGTAGCCTGGGGTACATCCCATCTGGTCCCAGTGCCTTATCCAACTTGATGCTTCCAAAAGCTCCAGCACATCCTTTTTCTTAATATATACATGCTCAAGCTTTTCAGTCTGCTGCAAGTCATCCCTACAATCGCCAAGGTCCTTTTCCATAGTGAATACTGAGGCAAAGTAACTCATTAAGTACCACTGTTATTTCTTCCTGTTCCATACACACTTTTCCACTGTCACACTTGATTGGTCCGATTCTCTCATGTCTTATCCTCTTGTTCTTCACATACTTGTAGAATGCCTTGTGGTTTTCCTTAATCCTATCCACCAAGGCCTTCTCATGGCCCCTTCTGGCTCTCCTAATTTCTTTCTTAAGCTCCTTCCTGCTAGCCTTATAATCTTCTAGATATCTCTCATTACATAGTTATTTGAACCTTTCATAAGCTCTTCTTTTCTTCTTGACTAGATTCACAACGGCCCTTGTACACCATGGTTCCTGTACCCTACAATCCTCTCCCTGTCTCATTGGAATATACCTATGCAGAACTCCACGCAAGTATCCCCTGAACTTTTGCCATATTTCTTCCGTACATTTCCCTGAGAGCATCTGTTCCCAATTTACGCTTCCAAGTTCCTTCCTGATAGCCTCATATTTCCCCTTATTCCAATTAAGCACTTTCCTAACTTGTCTGTTCCTATCCCTTCCAATGCTATGGTAAAGGAAATAGAAATGTGATCTCTGTCTCCAAGATGCTCTCCCACTGAGAGATCTGACACCTGACCAGGTTCATTTCCCAATACCAGATCAAGTACAGCCTCTCCTCTTGTTGGCTTATCTACATATTGTGTCAAGAAACCTTCTTGAACACACTAACAAACTCCACCCCATCTAAACCCCTCGCTCTAGGGAGATGCCAATCAATATTTGGGAAATTAAAATCTCCCACCGCAACAACCCTGTTATTATTACAACTTTCCAGAATCTGTCTCTCTATCTGCTCCCCAATGTCCCGGTTACTATTAGGTGGTCTATAAAAAACACCCAGTACAGTTCTTGATCCCTTCCTGTTCCTAACTTTCACCCACAGAGACTCCGTAGAAGAACCCTCCACGACTTCCTCCTTTTCTGCAGTCATGACACTGTCTCTGATCAACAGTGCCATGCCCCCACCTCTTTTGCCTCCCTCCCTGTCCTTTCTGAAACACCTAAAGCCTGGCACTCTAAGTAACCATTCCTGCCCCTGAGCCATCCAAGTCTCTGTAATGGCCACACATCATAGCTCCAAGTACAGATCCACCCACAACATCATAGCTCCAAGTACTGATCCAGAAGGTGTAGAGTTCTTTGGTAAAGGGATAATGGTGGCTGATTTGAAGCACTTGCAGACAGCAACCTGGATGTGGGAAGTGTTGAAGATATCTGTGAAGACATCAGTGAGCTGGTGTACACATTCCTTGAGTACTCAGCCTGGGATATGGTCTGGTCCATCCACTTTATGGGTGCTGACTCTCTGAGGAGTCTTTCTCACAGCTGCTGCTATCACAGACTGAGGCTCTTCACCTGGGAGAGGGTTCGCTTTCTTAGCTGGTATTGTGTTGCATGCCTCGAAGTGTGTTTAGAGCATCGGGGAGGGAGCTGTCACTGGTACAGTCAAGGCTGGCTTCCCTTGCATCATCAGTAATGTCTTTGATGCCCAGTCACATATCCTGGGGACTGACAGGTGTTCCTGATTTTTTTTATTTATAGGAGGTCTTTGTTCTCTTGATGCCTAAGATGGAGTTTCTCCTGGCAGTTCTGAGAACTGTTCTGTCTTCTGATTTAAAGAGAGCTTCACAGCCTTTTAGTGCGGATGCACCTCTGCATTCAGCCAGGGCTTCTGATGGAGTTGCTGGATGACTGTTCTTGAGGTACCAACATCTACACGCTTACAGATGTAGCCGGTGACAGAAGAGGCATATTCCTCCATGTCTGTGTCTTCTCCGTTTGTGGCAGCCTCCTCGAACATCTGCCAGTTAGTCCATTCAAAGCAGTCCTAGAGCATAGAGACTGCTTCTTTAGGCCATAAAGTGATAGTCCTCCTGACTGGTTTCTCCATTTTCAACAGCATTTGGTGTGCTGGGATTAACATTATGGAAATGTGGTCAAAGAGGCCAAGATGAGGGCATGGGATGGCTTTTTAATTACCGCGTCTGTTTGCATGAGTTCCTGTGCAGTAATTCACTGGAACATATTTCCCACTGTGTGTATTTACATATATGCTTAGTAAACTAAATTTAGTTATATCATCTCCATTTTCATTGACCCCAGTAATGTTTTTATCCGAAACTAATCTAATGATTACCCTACTTATTCTTGCAGTTTTGCCTTTAGTTTTAACTGATTGATTAGAGCACTATTATACTTTTACATTATGCATATTGCCAACACAGTCCCCCAGTCACTTCTACCTTTCCACTTCAGTGTACTGCTGCACCTGAACTCCTAAATACTGCAATCCTTGTGTTTGTTGCCCTAAGCTCTGTATCCACTCAGCTTGCCCCTCTCCTGATTCTATCCTCACACTCCCCTTCTCCTGACAAACAAGTTTAAGCCCTTCTGCACAGTACCAATACACTCCCCCAAGCGGAGTTTTTTTCCCCTTTGTTTCAGGTGCATCCCATCAGAAACTTAACTGTCCCACTGTACAGCCTGTGCTCCCAGTCTATGTTAGACATCTCCTCATTCTTCCCATTGCAGTCTCCCTTATGTAGGAATAATACACTAATTTTAGATCAAACTATTGCACCCTCTACTTATATGAGAAATTCAATTATAGTATGATCCAAGAGGATCCCTAACTACAGGATCATTAATTTTGCCTGCCTCATTGCACAGGACCAGATCTAAGGTAGTGTTTTCCTTTGTGGGTTCATTAACCTGCTGTTCAAAAAAGCTATTATAGATGCATTTTATGAAGTCTAGTTCAAGACTGGCTAAACCAATTTGATTCATCCAAATTATGAGCAAGTTAATAATCCCCATGACAACTGCCATTCTATTCTTACAGCTATTCATTAATGAACTAATATGTCAGAGACTACAGAGGTCCAAAATCTGTAACATATGTAGTTATAATGGGGGGGGGGCTTTATTATCCCAATAAACAGCATGAATTGCTATACAAAACATAAACACTACAACACTTATAACCTACTCTATGATCAATCTAACACTTCTCTCCTATATACGTCTCAATTTTTCTATCACCCGCATGCTTATCTAAGAATTTCGTACATCTCCTTAATATGTCTACCTCTACCACCACCCCTGGTGGGGTGAACTGCATACCCACCTTTTCTGTGTAAAATCTTACCACTGTCAACATCCCCTTATTTTTGCCATTCCCTCCCTCGGAAAAAGTCTCTGGGCTATCTCCTCGATCTATGCCTCTTATCATCTGGTATACCTCTATCAGTTCACCTCCCATTATTGTTCACTCCAAAAAGAAAAGCCCTAGCTTGCTCCACCTTTCCACACAGGACATGCTTTCTAATCCAGGAAGCATCCTGATAAATCTGTTCTGCACTTTTGCTAAAGCTTCCACATTCTTCCCAATAATGAGGCAACCAGAAAGGAACACAATATTCCAAGTGTAGTCTAACAGGGTTTTATAGAGCCACAACATGACCCTGTGGCTTTGGAACTCAATCTTCCAACTAAGGAAGGTCAACACACTAAATGCTTTCTTAACAATCCTATCAACTTGTGTTGAAACTTTGTGGGATTAATGGATGAGGACCCCAAGATCCCTCTGTTCCTCCTCAATGCTAAGAATCCTACCATTAACCCTGAATTCTGCCCTTAAATTTGACCTTCCAAAGTGAATCACTTCATACTTTGACGGGTTGAACACCAAATGGTACTTCTCAGCACAGCTCTGCAACTTATCAATGTCTTGTTGTAACCTACAACAACCTTCTACACTGTGAACACCTCCACCAACCCTGTAGTCATCTACACACTAACCCACCTTTTCACTTTCTCATCTAAGTCATTTTTAAAGCTCACAAAGAACAGGGGTCCAAGAACAGATCATGACAGAACACCACTAGTCACTGATCTCCAGGTAGAATATGTTCCATTGATAACCCACTGCCTTTTGTGGACAAGCCCATTTTGAATCCACACAGCCAAGTTTCTTAGGTTCCCAAGCCCCCTGTCTTTCTGAAAGGAAGTCTAGAAAGTAATATCTGGAATAATTTTCCAGAGCCATATATTTCTAATCCAACAAAAGCATTGAGTAAAGGAGCTTGGAGCATTGGGGCATGTTGCTGTTATACAAGATGCTGGTGAGGCCGCTCTTGGAGTGCTGTATACAGATTTTGTCACCCTGTTATAGGAAAGATATGGTTAAACAGGAAAGAGTGCAGAAAAGACATGAGAATTTTTTACCAGGACCAGAGTGTCTGAGTTATATGCAATTGTTAGGTTAGATTTATATTCCTTGGAATGTAGGAGAATGAGGGGCAACTTCATAGAAGCCTGAGGTGGTTGGTAACTGTCCTTTCCCCAGGTTAGGGTGATCCAAAGCTGGAGGGCATAAATTTAGGGTGAGAGGGGAAAGATTTAAAAAGGTTCCAAGGGACAACTTTTCCACAAATAAGGTGCTGAGTACATGGAGTGAGCCGTTAGAGAAAGTGGCTGAGCTGGGCAGAACTGTGGCACTTTTCGAACAGGTACCTGGAGGGGCATGGGCTAAAATTGGGACAACATGGTCAGCATGAATCCAATCGGCCAAAGGGTCTGTTTCCATGCTGCATTGTTCTAGCACTCCGTGACTCTGTAGTTCATATCAGCTCACTAACTCCTTCTTTAGCAAAATCCCAGCTTTACTAGAGATACCAACAACTCATTAGCAAATGATAAAAGCTTTTATTTACCATATCTTTTCAGTTCAGCACAGGACTGGCATGTCTGTTAAACTTGCATTAGCCAAAATCTATCTTTGCAAAAATCAGCATCTTATTATGGCTGCTGTCCTCCTCTTTGTGAGTGTAAGTCCAGTCTGTTCCTGATCTTAGAAACACTACCTTACTATTCTCTTTCCACTGACTAGTTATTTGTCATTTAGGCAATTGTAGGCAAAAATAACCATTTCACATCACTTAGGACAGTGATAATGAATCTGATTCTGATTCTCTCGGGGTTAGCCTTGACCCTAGAAGCCATCAGTAAAATCAACAGACCTGATATGACAGAACATTGTAAGACTGAAACGTCAGAGCAGTTTTTAGGACATTGGACATTCACATGCAGGCCCCAATTTATCAGCTTAGCAGGTCAGACAGCATCTATGGAGAGGAGTAAAGAGACAACATTTCGGGCTGAGACCTCTCATCAGGATCTTTCTTGAGCTTCGATGAAGAGACTCACCCTGAAACATCAACTATATTCTTCTCCATAGATGCCGCCTGACCTTCTGAGTGTTACTCTGGAATTCCAAGATCTGCAGAATCACTGCAACTGAACAGTGCAAATGCCATGAATTGTTGCCATTTTCTGAACTTGCATTGCTCTATTCTTTTGCTTCTTTGGTTCAATTAGGAAGAATGTAGATTTCATTGTTCTTTAGAATGGATGTTCAACAATTTTCTTCATGTCACAGTGAGTTGTTGCTTGACTGGAGCAGGAACTGCCTGGAATGACTTGACAACAAAGCAGTTCAAGGCAGCATCTCCGGTTTCACTTGCGATAGAAATGTGCGCTGTTATCTGCTGCCTTGGTGTCACACGCCTGGAACCTCTCAGTTCTACATTTCCTTTTGTATTGTTTAACACACCAGGATCTTACCCAGTGGAGAGTCAGTTTAATGTTTGAGCAGGGATAGTGATATTCGGTCCACGATCTTGTTTTGAGGAGGCTTCGTGGGAGGCGGGGGGAGAACTCTCATTTAGGACACACTTTAGTTATACAGAGTTCATATCGATCCTAGTAATAGTCATTAATAAGTGTAACCAAGCTAAAGAACTATTGGTGATATACATGTCAGCTGATTTCAAGCCAGACTCTGCGTAAGCACTTGGGTATGAGTAAATGTGTGTTGATCACAGATCGAAAGACAGGACATTCACTCAATTGGATATTATCATGAGAGCATGTTAATGTGCCTTCCCTTTAGTGTACCAGTGTTTCTGTGTGGAGGAGCTTACATGAGAATGTGCTTTCCCTCATAAAAATAGTGGCATAGTCATGGTTACATAGTTACATTAACATAAGGAAATTCAGTCTCTCTATTATTAGTTAGCTGATTGTTTTCCTGACAAATTTACTCCATGGGTCACGAGACACAATTAGCTGGGGCCACATAATTAACCACATAATTATATTATTATTCTGCCTCTGGTTTAAGAAATAGAAAGCTGCTTCACCAGGAAAGAAGGATGGATCATTTTTTATTGACGCCTCAGGAACTAATTCCCGGTTACTCCCATTTGTCTACATGACCTTCTGAAAGACTCTGTTTCACAAAATTAAAACATAGTTGTCAAGAGCAAACAGTATCGTTCTTTGGACACAAATCCACTCTTGCTCTTTTGGACAATCCACCTTCATCTTCAGAATTAATGATTTTTTGCAAGATTCAAAGAAGCTTAGCCCCCAAAACTGTGGTAATATTTGGCATATCTCTACTTTTCCCTTTCAGGGTTCTTTTGAACACTCTGACCTGGAGTTACACACTGACTTCGGTTCTTTGCGGGAATGGAACCCCCTCTTGGGGTTTCAGGACTGGCCGCTTATTCAATATGCCAAGGATGCGACCTAAGAGATTAGCTCGCCTTCGGAGTTCCAGAATCTCTTGGCTCTGGAGATGGGTGGACCGAAGGTCTGTGTCCCGGCAGGAAATCGATGTGTTGTGGGAGATGGAAGATTTCTGGTTGTGTGCCCAGTGGCCTGAGATCTTTGGGCACAGAACTCTGAAAAAGCGACGCAACAGACTTCTAACATCATAAGTCAGTGAGTTGTTTGTTATGTCTCCCCTCTCGCTGTGAAATGGAGACACCTCTTTCTCCCGGTGAATACCAGGTGAATGAGTAGTCTTGGGGGTACTGTAAGTCTGTGTCTTTGCTGTTGCTTTTCTGCATGCTTGAGTGCTCAGTGGTGTGTGCCGATGCTTTTAATTTTACTGGTGGGGGAGGGGGTATTGTTGCTTTGCTGGTGCTTACGCATGGGATGGGGAGCTGGGGGGGGACTTTGGGGTTCTAACATTTAACTGTCATTCATTCTTTAGGACACTTCTCTGTTTTGTGGATGGTTGTGAAGAAAAAGCATTTCAGGATGTATATTGTACACATTTCTCTGACATTAAATGTACCTTTGAAACCTTGAAACCATAACTTGGACAAGCATATTTATTCTTATCATCTTTTAATCTCCTGCATTTAAGGTTCTTCAGCTCTGGAATATGGTTGTGATGATATTTGGGGTTCACTATCTTGAGCACTGTCTCTTGGTTTGGAAGTGCTTCAATTTTAAAGTATGCATACCTATTTTCAAAATCTCCCATGAGATTGTTTCTTGTAATCTCCATAATCCCTTCCAGAAATATCCCTCTCTAAGATATCCACAGCCTTTCAGCTCTCTCCTCCCTTACATTTCCAGTTTTCATTGTTCCATCAAAACTGAGCCCTTGCTCCCAACTTCATCCCTCATGAAGCACCTTAATCCCACAACCACCATCATTGCTAATATTACTCCAATTCCAAAATACCAGTAGTCATTAAATCTAATTCTTATCCTCACTCTAACATGCCCTTAAGCTCCTTAATATCATCATAATCCTATGTACAACTGGCCTACCAGGTAATATGAACCCTGCTTTGGAAAGCAGTTAGTCTCAAGTGGATCCATGTAAGGCTATGGCTGAAGCTGAAAAATATTTGGAGGCTTGCTCATCTGACGAACTGTAGGGAAAGTAACCAGATAAATCTATAAAAAAGCAAAGAAATTATTTGTCATTTGGATTCTGTCTGATGTACATGATCTCTTGCATTTTGAAACTGAATGTGAAGATTTTACCAAATCAGAGGTTAACTTGAAGTGCACATCAACCCCCTAAATCAGGCAGTTGAAAGAGAGAGAGGGAGTGAAAGACAGAGAGGGAGAGAGAGAGAGTGTGTGGGTGTGGGTGTGGGTGTGGGTGTGGGTGTGTGTGTGTGTGTGTGTGTGTGTGTGTGTGTGTGTGAGAGAGAGAGAGAGAGAGAGAGAGAGAGAGAGAGAGAGAGAGAGAGAGAGAGACAGTGAGATAGAGACAGAGAGAGAGATAACCACAACCACAACCATCTTGTCCACCCTGGTTAAGTATTATGTCATGAACCAATAAACCACTCAAATACTGAGTAATCTTTGATGCTTGCGAATAGATCATTCGTAAAGCATAATCACCGTATGCTTTCTAAGCATATATAGTGCACATATCTGAATCTGGGGAGATAGTGCAGAAGAAATTATCTGTGGGTGTACCTTGTGTATTGGTGCCATCTGGTGGTAAAACAGGCCCAACACAGCCAAAAAGAAATCTTGCATAAAGGGGACATTCACGGAACTGGTTCAAAGTAGATTTATTATCAAAGTACATCTATATAACCCTGAGAATCATTTTCTTGCAGGCATATTCAATAAATCTGTAATAGAATCAATGACGGACTGCACTAATTTGGACATTCAACCAGTGTGCAAAAGACAACAAACTATGCAAATACAAAAATAAAGAAGAAATAATAACAATAATTAAATAAACAACAAATATCGAGAACATGAGATGAAGAATCTTTGAAAGTGAGTCCATAAGTTTCGGGAACATTTCAATGATGGGGCAAGTGAAGTTGAGTGAAGTTATCCCATTTGGTTCAAGAGCCTGGTAGTTGATAGGTAATAACTGTTCCTGAACCTAGTGGTGTGAGTCCTGGGGCTCCTGTATCTTCTTCCTGATGGCAGCAATGAGAAGAGAGTATAGTTTGGCTGGTGGGAGTCCCTGATGACAGAAGCTGCTTTCCTGAGATAACATTAAGTTTGGATGTGTTCAATGGTGGCTAGGGCTTTACCTAATTTGAAACTGATCCAGTCAATATCTGAACACATGGCAATATACCCTGCAAACTGAAAAAAATAAAGCTCCTTTTACTATCATGTTTTTCGTGCAACTCTCTTGGGAAAAAAACGAAGCACTCTGGAGAGATGTTCCACTTGAACCAAGAGAATATTTGAATCCAAATTTGGCAACAGGCAGAGCTAAACCACACAGGTGCCCGCAAACTTCTGCCACTAAATCCGATAGTAGAAATATTAGTCATAGAACATAGAATAGTACAGCACAGTACAGGGCCTTCGGCCCACAATGTTGTGCCGACCCTCAAACCCTGCATTCCATATAAGCCCCCAACTTAAATTCCTCCACATACCTGTCCAGTAGTCTCTTAAACTTCACTAGTGTATCTGCCTCCACCACTGACTCAGGCAGTGCATTCCACGCACCAACCACTCTCTGAGTAAAAAACCTTCCTCTAATATCCCCCTTGAACTTCCCGCCCTTTATCTTAAAGCCATGTCCTCTTGTATTGAGCAGTGGTGCCCTGGGGAAGAGGCGCTGGCTATCCACTCTATCTATTCCTCTTATTATCTTATACACCTCTATCATGTCTCCTCTCATCCTCCTTCTTTCCAAAGAGTAAAGCCCTAGCCTCCTTAATCTCTGATCATAATGCATACTCTCTAAACCAGGCAGCATCCTGGTAAATCTCCTTTGTACCCTTTCCAATGCTTCCACATGCTTCCAATAGTGAGGCGACCAGAACTGGACTCAGTACTCCAAGTGTGGCCTAACCAGAGTTTTATAGAGCTGCATCATTACATCGCGACTCTTAAATTCTATCCCTCGACTTATGAAAGCTAACACCCCATAAGCTTTCTTAACTATCCTATCCACCTGTGAGGCAACTTTCAGGGATCTGTGGACATGTACCCCGAGATCCGTCTGCTCCTCCAAGTACCTGCCACTTACTTTGTACTCTGCCTTGGAGTTTGTCCTTCCAAAGTGTACCACCTCACACTTCTCCAGGTTGAACTCCATTTGCCACTTCTCAGCCCACTTCTGCATCCTATCAATGTCTCTCTGCAATCTTTGACAATCCTCTACACTATCTACAACACCACCAACCATTGTGTCGTCTGCAAACTTGCCAACACACCCTTCTACCCCCACATCCAGGTCGTTAATAAAAATCACGAAAAGTAGAGGTCCCAGAACAGATCCTTGTGGGACACCACAAGTCACAATCCTCCAATCTGAATGTACTCCCTCCACCACGACCCTCTGCCTTCTGCAGGCAAGCCAATTCTGAATCCACCTGGCCAAACTTCCCTGGATCCCATGCTTCTGACTTTCTGAATAAGTCACGGCAAAGCAAAGAATGCTGAATGCATCCAGCAGGTGAGACAACATCTATGGAGAGTGTTTCAAGTTTTCTTTGTTTTTATTCTAGTTTTCATGCATCTGAACTTTTATTTTGATTTTCAATTAATACATGTTGAACACTGTTTCTTAAATGTGAATCCATTGATATGAATTGAATGTTGGTGTTCCAAGTGAAGATGTTCTAACATCATGACATGTGTGGTAGATGACTAACTTCTACTAGTGATGATTTTTCAGTGTCTAATGATGTCATCAGTTCCGGCTGCACTCTGCATTGTTCATCAGTTCCTCCTGTGAGTAAGGGAAGATACCAGTGTTCATTTGGCTACAAAAAAGGCAAGTAACCTCAACTGGTGGTTGATGATGGTCTATCTAACAGCAAGGTAATACACTTAAATCCAGCAGCACCATTTACAACATCCCCAACAACAATTGGATATTGGTTGAATTTGTTTCAAGAGATCAATGAGCTGTATTTATACGCCTAAAATCAAAAAATTAAAAAATGTTATTTTCTTTAATATTTATTTTATGTGCTCTGTTACCTTCAAGAACTTGTGCTGCTCCAAATTCTGACTCTTACACATCCCTGATTCCTTTGAAACATTGCTCACCCATACCTTCATCCAGCTAGACCCAAGCTCTACTGTCGTTGCCAAGTAACTGGACTTTGACAACTCACACTCATTCATCAATCACACTTCATTTACTTGTACACAAGTAGAACAGCCCAGCCCCGTCACCGCACTGGTCTGAAGTCTGAACAGAGAAATGCCATTTTGATTCAAAATTGATGAGCAGGTTATATATATTGACCAATTGGTAACTTGTATATGTTCAAATATAAACTACAAGCCAATAACTAATGATACTTTGAAGTTAGTGAAGTAGTTGTCCCTTAGTTGGTGTGTGTTCCTTGAATCCTTCTGTTACATCCTAATTTCCTCTCTCAGCTAATAGCTCTGTTTTCCTGCTGTGCAAAGAGAAGCTATGCTTTTAAAAGATCTTTTGTCAAAGGCTTTCTTGCCTGGAATGTCTGCAGTTTAACAGCAATTTATCCTTCCTGGGTCATTACATTAACCCTTGCCTTGCTGCAACCTACACACTTTCCTAAGATCACCTCTTCTGCTGTAAATTACTACTTAAAGCTCACCTCTCTGACTAAGCTTTTGGTAACCTAAATAACTCTATACATCATTCTGTTTGAAATTTCATTTAGTAATACTCCTGAAGAATTCTATGGTCATCCTAATAGCGTACAGTTATTTAAAAAGCAAAGCAGGGCACTTAGAAGTGTTTAAGAAATCAAGTAATGTTTCAAGAAAAGGAGATCAATATTTGGCCAATTTCTTGGAATTCTAACATAAAATAAAAATTTAAATCAAAACTAAAAAGTTTAAATTAAATTTTAAAATAAAATATTAAAATAAAAACATTGTGTAATTAAGTTAGAATATATATTTAAAATAAAATAAGCTTTACATTTTTGAAATAACTTCTGTTGTTGATTAGGTTATTAAGGAATTTAGATACAAGATAACAGAGATTTTGACTTGAAAGTTTCAGTTCACGTTTGTGGGATGTGTTGATAAAACTGCCAGGTATTTTTCCTCATTTCTAGTTCTAGTTCGAGTTTAACTGTAATTCAACCAGACGTGATTACCCTTGAATCCAGAACAATGTTACACCAGGGCCAAAGTGAAAAACGAAGTACCAAGAGTCACACACAGCACAAGGCACATATAGCACATATAAGGTAGCAAGCATACATAAGATATCAGTAAAATATAGTCAAACATAAAAAGTATAGTCCAAAACCCTGAGTCTGTGAAAATTGCAGCACAACACAGCTTATCTTCTGCTGAGTGAACAGTGGGGGTGGCTCCAACTTCAGTTTGGACGCTGCGCCACATTGTCTTCAGTGGAGCACAAAGACTCCAATACCTCTTTCCTGGCAGCCGTAAACAGGCAACACCTTGGCTTGAGGCCTAGTCCACACTGTAACTGAGGTCACACAGCTCCTCTGCTGTTTGCCCCTGCTGCCCACCAATAAATCAGTGAATTGGACTTGCAGTATTCCACATTAACAGTGTCCAATAGGATTTTACGATCACAAAAAAAAGCAACTAAGACAATCACTCACTGTTAGACCGCACACCGCCTTTGTGCACCAACTCCTCTGACGCCTCTCTGATGTAGGCAACAGCGTTATCTGCTTCAAGTCCAGCTCCTTCACTTTCTCCGCCAATGAAGAAATCACTGATGGGGTAGACCTGCAGTACTTTATGTTCTTAATGTTCAGCAGGGTCTTGTGATCATAAAATAATATGATTAAGAAGAACAATAACACTTTTGGTTGACCCTGTAGAAGCTGCTGTGATCAACCACACTGCCATCTTATTGGAAGGTGGCAAATTCAGCAAATAAGTGTCCGTAGTTCAAAATAAATTTTGAGAATTTTAAATGCTTCAGACAAGAATAAATAGGATAGAACTATTTTGGATACATTTATCTGAAGTTTTATTTGAAGGAGTTTGATAATGTATGGACTATCAGAGTGTTAAATCAAGTGTCTGACATTTCGGAGTCTTACCAGAACACATTGTCAAGCAAGATTTCTCCTTAAGGAAGCTATGCTGACTGTGGCCTAGTTTATCATGTCCCACCAAGTACCTCAAAACCTCCTCCTTAATAATGGTCTCCACATCTTCCCAAGCACTGAAGTCAGGCTAACTGGCTTACAATATCCTATTTTTTGCCTCCATTCCTTCCCAAAGAGTGAAGTGATAATTGCATTTTTCCAGTCCTCCGGAAGCATTCCAGAAAGTAGCGATTCTCAAGAGATCACTACTAATTCCTCCACAATCCGTTCAGCAACATCTTTCAGAACCCTGGGCTGTAGTTGATCTGGTCCAGTTGGCTTGTCTACCTTCAGATCTTTCAGCTTCTCCTTAGTAATATCAACTACAAACATTTATGTCTCTTGACACTCTTGAGTTCCTGGCATTTGCTGGTATATTCCTCATTGAAGACTGATGCAAAATATGAGGGGTGATTGATAAGTTTGTGGCCTAAGGTAGAAGGAGTCAATTTTAGAAAACATAGCACATTTATTTTTTCCTACGTTTACACGTGGAGCAGACGGATCCTTTCTTTGTAGAACTCGGCGTCTTGGACCACCAGAAGTGGTCCACAGCAGGGGTGATTGATGGGTTCGTGGCCTAAGGTAGAAGCAGATGAGCTATTAACTTCAAACTTTCTGCATTTTCACTCAAAGAGTTGAACTGCATGTGCATGTAACAAGTGCTGTATAACTCATCTCCTTCTACCTTAGGCCACGAACTTATCAATTACCCCTGCTGTGGACCACCTGGAGGTCCAAGATGCTCTCGTTACAAAATTTGCTGATGACACTAAACTGAGTGGAAAAGCAAATTGTACAGAGGATGTGGAGAGTCTGCGGAGGGATATAGATAAGTTAAGTATGTGGGGCAAGGTCTGGCAGATGAATACAATGTTGGTAAATGCGAGATCATCAACTTTGGAAGGAATAATAGAAGAGCAAATTATTATTTAAATCAGCAGTAACCAATCACCGAGCCGCAAAGCATGTGCTACCGGGCCGCGAAGAAACGATATAAGTCAGCTGCACCTTTCCTCATTCCCTGTCACGCACTGTTGAACTTGAACATAGGGTTGCCAACTGTCCCGTATTTGCTGGGACATCCCGTATATTGGGCTAAATTGGTTTGTCCCATACGGGACCGCCCTTGTCCCGTATTTCCCCCGCTAAGGTAGAGCGTTCCTATGAAACCTTTCGTGCCGAAATGGCGTGAAGCGAAGAAGCAATTACCATTAATCTATATGGGAAAAATTTTTGAGCGTTCACAGATCCAAAAAATAACCTACCAAATCATACCAAATAACACATAAAACATAAAATAACACTAACATATAGTAAAAGCTGGAATGATATGATAAATACACAGCCTATATAAAGTAGAAATAAAGTATGTACAGTGTAGTCAGGAAGATTAAGCCAAAACCGATTTGTGGGAAAAAAATCTGCACGTGTGCACATGCGCACGTCACGCATGCACATACAGGTGCCCGCTAAAGGCTTTATGGTCATGATAGTCTTTCTCGGGGTAAACACAAGTATCCCGTATTTGATCCTACTTTTATCCCTTATTTGGAAGTGAGAAAGTTGGCAACCCTAAGAAGACATGAGGTGAGTTTAACCCTACTTGAACACCCCCAGCCCCGGTCAGCTGGTCTGCAAGAATATTGTCAATATTAAACCGGTCCGCGGAGCAAGAAAGACTGGGGACCCCTGATTTAAATGGTGGAAGTTTGCAGCATGCTGTTGTGAAGAGGGACTTGGGAGTTCTTCTTCATGAATCACAATAAGTTGGCTTGCAGGTACAACAGGTTATTAAGAAGGCAAATGGAATATTGGCCTTCAATGCTAGAGGGATTGAATTCAAGAGCAGGGAGGTAATGCTGCAACTGTACAGGGTACTGGTGAGGCTGCACCTGGAGTACTGTGTGCAGTTCTGGTCTCCATACTTGAGGAAGGATATACTGGCTTTGGAGGCAGTGCAGAGGAGGTTCACCAGGTTGATTCCAGAGCTGAAGGGGTTAACCTATGAGGAGAGATTGAGTTGCCTGGAACTACACTCTCTGGAGTTCAGAAGAATGAGAAGGGATCTTATGGAAACATACAAAATTTTGAAAGGGATAGATAAAGTAGAAGTAGGAAAGTTGTTTCCAGTGGTAGGTGAGACTAGATCTAGCGGACATTGTCTCAAGATTCAGGGGAGAAGATTTAGGACGGAAATGAGGAGAAACATTCTTTCCCCAGAGAGTGGTGAATCTGTGGAATTCTCTGTGCAGAGAAGCAGCTGAGGCTTGCTCACTAAATATATTTAAGAAACAGTTAGATAGGTTTTTACATAATAAGAGAATTAAGGGTTATGGGGAAAAGGCAGGAAGATGGAGCTGAGTTTACAGACAGATCAGCCATGATCTTATTGAATGGTGGGTCAGGCTTGATAGGCCGGATGGCCTACTCCTGCTCCTATTTCTTATGTTCTTATGTTCTCCCCACTGATCTTCCTCCTGGCACTTATCCTTGCAATTGGAATGAGTGCTACACTTGTCCTTATATCTTCTCTCTCACTACCATTAAGGGTCCCAACAGCCCTTCCAGGTGAGGCGATGCTTCACCTGTGAGTCTGTTGAAGTCATATACTGTATCTGGTGCTGCTAGTGTGGCCTTCTGTATATCGGTGCGACATGACATAAATTGGGTGACTGCTTCACCAAGCTCCTACGCTCCATCCGCCAGGAAAAGTGGCATCTCCCTGGAGCCACCCATTTTAATTCTACTTCCTATTCCCATTTTGACAAATCATTTTATGGCCTCCTCTACTGCCGCGATGAGGCCACACTCAGGATGGAGAAGCAAAACTTTATATTTCATCTGGGTGGTTTCCAACCTGAAGGCATGAACATTGATTTCTCAAACTTGTGGTAATGGGCCCCTCCCTTCACCATTCCCCATTCCTATTTCCCTCTCTCACCTTATCTCCTTACCCGCCCATCACCTCCCTCTGGTGCTCTTTTCCTTTCCCTTTCTTCCATAGCCATCTGTCCTCTCCTATCAGATTTCGCTTTCTCCAGCCCTTTATCTCTTTCACCAATCAACCTCCCAGCTCTTTACTTCACCCCTCCCCCCTCCCAGTTTTGCCTTTCACCTACTACTTTATATTTCTTCCTCCCCTCCCCCAACTTTCTTACTCTGACTTCTCCTGTTGAAGGGTCTTGGCCCAAAACATCGACTGTTTACTCTTTTCCATAGGTGCTGCCTGGCCTGCTGATTTCCTCCGGCGGTTTGTGTGTGTTGCTTAATAGGAACTACTTTATCCCAACAAAGGTCTTTGAATGTTCAGAATTTGTCTTGTTAGTTAAGATGTGTGCCATCATAAATTTGTAATTCTATGGAACCGTTTGTCTATAACCAGAAATATGTAACTCTATCTACTGAAATTGTACTTATCACCTGTTGTTATCATTTTGCTGAAGAGTATAAAAACTTAGTATACATTTAGTTCAGAGAGATTCTCCCACAAGGGTTCTCTTGCATGTCTCCTTATGTTGAATACAGACCAGTTACATCTATTGATCTGCTCTCTGGTCATTCAGTCACAACAGGTGATATAGCTTCGAAAAGGATGATCTTGTCACGCGTGCAGGGATGTTTCCAGAATGATACGCAAGATAAGAAAACGTGGCCAAAAAGTAAGCAAAAAATTATGGTGGGAAAAAGATCATTAATTTGTAAACATATACTTAAGTTATCTGACAAATAACCCTGGGTATGTCCCTGTTGACCCTTACCAATTTTAGTTGATACAACATAGAAAGCGTTCATCTGGGTATACAGTGACTTGGTATGGCAGCTGCTCTGCATCTAAACAGGATTGTACTGCTTCAGAAAGCAGCAGAAGCAAATTTAATTGGGTAACATTTGAAGGTAATTATGTCAATAGAAAGGGAGGACAAGATAGATCTGCTTAGCAGAACACTGGCATGAAGCCAAGTAGCTTCCTCCTATGTTATTACCATAAATAACCTTGGCTGCTTTGGTCTCTCCATATAATTGAAGTCCAGTACATCGAGTCTCAGTCCAGAAACCTTTCCAATATTTATTTTCTTTATCTCAAATTTCAGGCTTTCAACAAAAAAAAGTAAATCTGGATCTTAATTCAGACTATGCAGGGTATTGATAGAATAAATACAAGTAGGCTTTTTCCACTGCGGTTGGGTGGAACAACTGGAGTCATGGGTTAAGGGTGAAAGATGAAATGTTTAAGAGGAACATAAGGGGAGACTTCTTCACTCAGAGTACTGTGAGAGTGTGGAATGAGCTGCCGGCGCAAATGGTACATGCAAGCTCGATTTCAATGTTTAAGAGCAGTTCAGATAAGTGTACGAATGGTAGAGGTATGAAAGGCTATGGACCCTGTGCAAGTTGATGGGAGTAGGCAGTTTAAATAGTTCGGCATGGACTTGATGGGACAAAGAGCCTGTTTCTGTGCTGTACTGTTCTGTGGCTCAATGACAGCAAGAAAAAAATTGATGTAGGGCAAGTTATGGCAAGAAAGAGGAGTGAAAGGGTAACAATTGGAAGCAGCTGGAGTCAGATACATATACATCTGACCATGTGGGAGTTATTTAATGAGCAGAGCTCAGGATCAGTCTATTCCCATAAGGGTGGTAAGATAAAAGAATTTTGGATGACCCAAGTGTTTAGTTAGAAAGAAAAAGGAAACATAAGGTTTAGGAAGTTAAAATCCAACTGGGTCTTGTTGAATATAAGGATAGCATATAAGATCCCTCATGATTCAAAAGATAAAGATGCATGTGAACTAGGATGATTAGGAGGCCAAAAGGGGCCAGAAAATGTTCTTGATGAAAAGGATCAATGAGAATCACAAGGCATTTTATACCTATATTGGAAAAAGAGGATAATTCAAGGCAAAGGAATGTCTGCTCAAGGATAATGGAGGGAATTTGGCTTGGAATGAGAGCAAATGGCTCATGTCTTAAATGAGTACTTTGAGCTGGTATTTACCAAGGAGAAGGAATTGGAGGATAGTGTAAGCAATATGGAGCATGTTGACATGCTGAGACATTTTGAGATTAAGGTGGATAAATCCACAGGTGGTATATATGCCAGAATTTTGAAAGAAGCAGGTGAGATTATTGGGGCTTTCGCAAGGATCTCACTAGCAACAGGTGAGGTCATAGAGGACAGGATAGTAGCAAATGTGTTCTCTGCTCAAGAGGGGAAATGGGGATAATCAAGGTAATTATAGGCAATTCAGCTTTATGTCAGCAGTAGGGAAGCTATTGGAGAATAATATTTATGCACATTTGGAAAGACATGGCCTGCTCAGGGACAAGTCAGCATTATAAGGAACATGTGCAGACTGTGGAAAGGGTGCAGAATGCTGCCTGGATTAGAAGCTATGAGCTATAAGGAAAAGTTGGAAAAACTTGGGTTCTTCTTCCTAGAGAATCAGCGGCTGAGGGGAGACAGTCAGAAACTTTTCCCCAGGGTAGAAATGTCAGACACCAGCGGACATGTTTTCAAGGTTAGAAGGAGAAAGTTTAAAGGCAACATGAGGATCATGAATATGAAAAAGTTTGCAGATGCAGGAAATGCAAAGCAACACAAACAAAATGCTAGAGGAACTCAGCAGGTCAGCTAGCAGCTAAGGAAATAAATAAACAGTCAACATTTCAGGTCGGGATACTTCTTCCGGACCCTTGGACCGAAACAGCAACTGTTTATTCCTTTCCATAAATGCTGCCTGACCTGCTGAGTTCCTCCAGCATTTTGCGTGTATTTCTGGATTGGGTTTCCTTGCCATGATTCTGAGGAAATGATAAAACTCACATTCACAAAGATTTTTCCATGACCAGAGTAGTCATTAGCTTGCACCGATGGCATGGGGAAAGAGATTTAAGGATGTGCAAAAAGCCTCCTTGAAGAAATGCAACATTTCCTGTGATTCCTTGGAGTCTCTGGTCCACAACCACTTAAGGTGGAAGAATATTCAGGATGGTATTGAGAAATTTGAGTTCATGCATTGAGAGTGCAAAGGTGCCTTATGTGAGTGACAGTGCTGCACCATCTCACAAACTTCCCTCCGTAAGCTCACCTCATGCACCTCCAGTTCCTTCAGTGGAATAGTTCGCAGTGTCTCTATAGGCCTCATCATTCACAAAACTGCAGTGGAAGCAGGTTATCGACAACTGTAAAGTACTGCCTAAGGAGAATTACATTATCAAAATATGCTCACCTGCGAGTGCAACAGCCTTGTAGCATTACATGAATGCATACACTTGCCGGGTTGCTATCAAAATCAGTTACAACTGTTAATGTATGGTCTATGGCAGAGCGAGATACCTCGGAGAGTAAGTTCTATGTTTCCACGATATTCAATACACTCCTTGAAAATAATGAATGTTATGACTCTCACCATTACCAATTCAAAACACCGTAAACGCTTTTGCCTTCAGACCATAGAATGTACTTGAAGGAATGCATTTTTTTAAATCCTCTTGTTTTTTCATGTCAGCAGATTGAAAGAAAATGCCTGGATTCACATCATATAGCTTGTCGGATCATTAATAAGAATGAAATACAATATTCTGATTTATTAAAGACCTAAATCTCCAGGGACCCTGGCTTGATTGATTGTTTTTAAGGATATCCTGTCGTTGCAAAATTAGAGAATAATTTAAGGTATTTTGTTACAGCTATACACCAACTGGTCAGTTTATATTTTCACTGTGTTGGCGTCAGAATGCACTCAGACTGTTCATTTACTTCACACCCCCATTCTGAATTTATCTTATAAATTGTACAAGTAGAAATACTCAAGAAAAATACTTGCACACACACCGTAATGCCCAGTTCATTAATGATCAGAAGAACAAAATAATATGCATCAGGAAAATTTGAAGTATCCAGTTTGTTTCTTGTAAATGAAGACAGAAGAGTGGCCTGCTGAAAGTCTTCAGAGAATGGTATTTGAACTAGGAAGTCACTGATAATGGATATGGGAATTAGATAATGATATGTACATTTATTCCATGTATGCTAGCCACACACCCTGCCAAAGCAAAGGTACCTCTTACAGCAGACAAGGTACAAGTGAAGGCAGAAAATGCTACCACTAGAGTAAGTTTGCTTGCATTTCCTAACCCACAGTGTTCTGGCTATTCTTGGAGTATCTGTTATTGAGATTATGTTCAATAGTGAGACCCAAACAACTAAAGATAATGGTACCTTTACATTTCTCACAATTTGTCCCGCTTTACTTTCAACAATCATACATCCCTTGCTCCATGACATATCTTTTATTTTTCCCTGCTTCCTTTCAGCTACCCGAGTAATGCAATTTAGCCAGTGGAGTGATCGAAAATAAAGCTACTACCAATCAAGCCACCCACTAATTCCAATTCAGCACAGAGGCAGCATCTGTATTAGTGATTCAGATTCCCATTCCCATTCCAATTTGTCAATCCATGGCCTCCTCTTGCACGAAGATGAGGCTACCCTCAGGGTGGAAGAGCAACACCTTATATTCCACCTGGGTACCCTCCAACCTGATGGCATGAACATCATTTCTCCTTCCAGTGAACAAAATTTACCCCCCCCCCATTTCCCAATCTGACCTTTTACTTTTTCTCACCTGCCTATTACTTCCCCCGGATCCCCTCCTTCTTCCCTTTCTTCTGTTGTCCATCTTCCTCTCCTATCAGATTCTTTCCTCTCCAGCCCTTGACCTTTCCCATGCACCTGGCCTCACCAATTACTTTCTAGCTAGCCTCTTTCCACTCCCCCCACCTTTTAATTCATTCATCTTCCCCTCTCCTTCTCAATCCTGAAGAAAGACCTCGGCCCAAAACGTTAACTTTTTTTCTCATTTCCTTAGATGATGCCTGACAGCTAAGTTCCATTGGCACTTTGTGTGTGCTGCTTTGGATTTCCAGGATCTGCAGATTTTCTCATGTCTGTATTAGTGACCTGCAGCCAAATTAAATAGACAAGGATAGAACAGGAAAACTATGCAAATAAGACAGCAAATTGATTCACAACATTAGAAGACATAAGTAGTCTTATTATTGACCTTCTGGTCAAGATGGCACTGAGCTGGGCTCTACATCAGAGTTGTGGCTCAGATTTAGCTGTTTTTTTAAGTTCTGAGGGATGCTTTTGTGCACAGAGATGGGAGTTAGGGGTCAAGTCAGGGTTTAGAACAGGGATGTGAGGCGTTAGAGGTCAGGCCAGAGTCTAGACTTCCATTCTACAGTTCACGTTTAAAGGCCAGCAGCAACTAGATAAAGGACATTCATGAACAGATGTCGGACCAGCAAGTGTTATGGATGAAGACCAGTAAGGATGGGGGCTGATGAGACAACACCCACCCTCAGTTCAACAAGTTCCTTGTGGGATTAGCGGGATCAGGGCTCCATACAGACAGGAGGCATGAGGGCCATTGACTCCCTAGGTATGTGAGTTGGCGAGTCCGAAATTCGGGGTTCCGTCTTTGGGAAGTCTGCTGTTTGAAGCCTGAATCCAGTGTCCCATTATCAGTGAGACCCAGGATCAAGGCCTAGAATTTGGAGTCCTGCCATTGGCGAATCCTTTGATCGAAACTGAAGATCAAAACCCAAAGGTCAATCAGAAGTCTGGAAACCCAAAGCCAAGTGTCTGTGAATCAACAGGAGAACTTGGAGGCTTGATTTCTGCATATCCGTGTGTCCAATGGAGGCTGGAGGCCTGGAGGCATCCTCTCCAGGGGTTTGTGGACCATCTGTATGTGTGATGGTGTAGGTGTGTGGATGGGAGAGAAGAAAGGAGTTTGTTTCTTGCTGTTTTGTTGCTGTTGTTCTGCTGAGCACCAAAACTTGCAGGCATCCGTAGGTTGTGTTGTTTATTAAGGCACTTCATTGTATGTTTCGAATTGTATGTGACAAATAAATGAAATTGAATCTGATCTGAATCTTCGTGTCACATGTACACGGAGATAGTATAAGGTAAGTTAATAACAGAATGCAAAACAAAGTGCAATGCAGTAGGCAATCAGGTGCAAGGTCATAATGAAGTAGTCTGCGAGGTTGAGTCCATTTTATAATACTAGGAAACCACAGAAGCTGTCCTTGAGACTGATGATATGTGCTTTCATGCTTTTGTACCTTCAGCCTTCTGGGAGAAGAAGAAAGAATGTCTGGCGTAGGTGGGATTGTTAAATACGCTGGCTATTTTACTGAGGCAGCAGGAAGTGTAGTCAGAGTCCATGGAGGGCAGATCTTTTTCTGTGATGTGCTGTGTCCACAACTCTCTGCAGTTTTCGGTAGCCATGAGCAGAGCAGTTTCCATAAATGCAGTGAAGCAACCGGACAGGATGCTCTCTATGGTGCATAATAAAAATTGGTGGGGGCTAAAAGGGACATACCAAATGTCTTTAGCCTCCTGAAGAAGTTGCTGTGGTGTTTCTCCTGAATGGACCAAGACAGGCTATTGCTGACGATCACTCTTAGGAACCTAAAGTTCTCAACCCTCTCAACTTCAGCACCATTGATGTAGACAGGAGAATGTGCACTGCCCACCCACTTCCTGAAGTCAGTGACCAGCTCTTTTGTTTTGCTGAAATTGAGGGAAGAGTTGTTGTCATGGCATTGTCTTAGTAAGCTCTCTATCTCCTTCCTGTACTCCGACTCACGGTAATTTCTGATACAGCCCACTACGGTGGCATCATCTGCAAATTTACAGAAGGAGCAAGAGCAGAATCTGCTCATGCAGTCATAAGTGTTCAAGGTGTAGAGGGCTGAGAACGTAACCTTGTGGAACAGCAGTGTTTAGAAGTGTTGCTACCTCTCCTTACTGATTGTGGTCTGTTGATCTTTAAGCTGAGAATCCAGTTGCGGAGGGAAGTGTTAACTTCCACGTCTCAGAGTTTGGAGAAGAACTTGCTTGGAATTATAGTATTGAAGGAGGTGGTTGAAGAGATTGCTGAGATATTAGTATTGATCTTTCACAAATCAATGGGTTCTGGCATGGTTCCGGAGAACTGGAAAACTGCAAATGCCACTCCACTCTTCAAGAAGGGAGAGCGGCAGAAGGAAGGAAATTATAGGCTAGTTAACCTGACCTCGGTGGTTGGGAAGATGTTGGAGCCGATTGTTAAAGATGTGGTTTTGGGATACTTGAAGGACAGGATAAAACAGGCCATAGCCAGCATGGTAAGTGACAATCTTGCCTGACACAACTGTTGGAATTCTTTAAATAACAAGCAAGATAGACAAAGGAAAATTGGTTAATGTTGTGTACTTGGATTTTCAAATGACAAGATGCCACACATGAGGCTGCTTCAGAATTTAAGAGTCCATGGTATTAGCATGGAAAGGTACTAGCATGAAAAGAGTAGGAGGCAAAGAGGCAGGAGGCAGGAGACATAAAGAGAGCCTTTTCTGGTTGGCTGCCGGTGATTTGTGGTGTTTTACAGAGGTCTGTGTTGGGACCGCTTCTTTTTACACTGTATGTTAATAATATGGATGATGGAATTGATGGCTTTGTGGCAAAGTTTATGAACAATATGAAGATAAGTGGAGGGGCAGTTAGTGCTGAGGAGGCATAGAATCTACAGAAGGACTTAAATAGATTAAAACAAAAGGGCAAAGAAGTGGCAGATGGAGTACAGTGTCAGGAAGTGTATGGTCATGCACTTTGGTAGAAGAAATAAAAACATGGACTGTTTTCTAAATGGAGAGAAAATTCAAAAATCTGAGGCAGATAGGGATTTAGGAATCGTCCACAGGATTTCCTAAAGGTATATTTGCAGATTGAGTCAGTGGCGAGGAAGGCAAATGCTATGTTAGCATTCATTTCAAGGGGATTAGAATATAAAAGCAAGGGTGCAATGTTAAGGCTTTATAAGGTGCTGAGGAGGCCTCATTTGAAGTATTGTGAGCAGTTCTGGGACCTTATCTAAAGAGAGGATGTGTTTACATTGGAGATGGTTCAAAGGAGGTTCACGAAAATAATTCTGGGCTTGAAAGTCTTATCATATGAGGAGCATTTGATGGCTCTGGGCTTCTACTCGCCTGGAATTCAGAAGAATGAGGGGGGAATCTTATTGAAACTATCAAATATTGAAAGGCCTTGCTGTAGTAGATTTCGAGAGAATGTTTCCTATGGTGGGGGAATCTAAGACCAGAGAGCACTGCCTCAGAATAGAGGGATGTCCATTTAGAACAGACATGAGGAGGAATTTCTTCAGCCAAAGAGTGGTGAATCTGTGGAATTCATTGCCACTGGTGGCTGTGGAGGCCAAGTCATTCGGTATATTTAAGACAGAGGTTGATAGATTCTTGATTTGTCAGGACATAAAGGGAGATGGCAGAAGGCAAGAGATTGTGGCTGAAAGGGAAATGGATCAGCCATGATGAAATAGCAGAGCAGACTTGATGGGACAAATGGCCTAACCCTTCACCCATATCTTATGGTCTGATTGAAGGCAGATGTAGTCAATAAATAATAATCTAATTAAGACAAATTGTTCTTCTTGGTGTTTGGGATGGCTTATATGAGGGGGCATCACTTTAAGGTGTTTGGAGTGATGTCAGAGGTAGTTTTGTTTACAGGGAACGGTAGGTACATGGAGAAACTGCCAGGGATGGTAGTAGAGGCAGATACATTAAAGACATTAAAGAAACTCTTAGACAGGCACATAGGTGAAAGAAAAATTGAAGGCCATGTGGGAGGGAAGGGTTAGATTGATCTTAAAGTGTCAGCTCAATATTGTGAGCCAAAAGGCCTGTACTATGTTATACTGTTCGATGTTCCATAGAGGTCTCTTGAAAGGGTAATGGGAATGCAAAATTAAAAAAAAACTTAAGTATCCAGAGAAAGGGCTGTAGTCAGTGTTAATGGGCACAGAGGAGTCTGGGTCCAACTTCACAACGGACCCTCCAACAAAATCCTGTAAAATGAATTACCTCACTAGAAAGACATATTCACCTGCATTGATTTGGTACTGTAAAATCAGAAAGAAATACAATCTGAAAGAGGGAGCATGCCATCACCTATCTGCACTCTCTTTCTGTATGCGTATTAACATACAGTTGGAAAACTTACTTCTAATTGGGTATCTTTCTGGTTTATGCAAGTTTACTGCTTCCACAGATCTTTTGCTTTAATGTAAATTCTACAGATTAGTCAATATCTGGTCTGCTTGGTTAACGATTAGTCAAACAGTTACATGCTGATTATTGCATGTACATGACATGCTGGTTACTATGAAAATGGACAAGGGAGAGCCAATGGATGTAGTGTACCTGGACTTTCAGAAAGCTTTTGATAAAGTCCCACATAGAAGATTAGTGAGCAAAATTAGGGCACATGGCATTGGGGGCAGAGTACTGACATGGATTGAAAATTGGCTGGCTGACAGAAAACAAAGAGTAGTGATTAACGGGTCCCTTTCAGAATGGCAGGCGGTGGCCAATGGGGTACCGCAGGGTTCAGTGCTGGGACCGCAGCTGTTTACAATATATATTAATGATTTAGATGAGGGAATTAAAAGTAACATTAGCAAATTTGCCAATGACACAAAGCTGGGAGGCCGTGTGAAATGTGAGGAGGATGTTATGAGAATGCAGGGTGACTTGGACAGGCTGGGTGAGTGGGCAGATGCATGGCAGATGCAGTTTAATGTGGATAAATGTGAGGTTATCCACTTTGGTGGTAAGAATGGGAAGGCATATTATTATCTAAATGGAGTCAAGTTAGGAAAAGGGGAAGCACAACGAGATCTAGGTGTTCTTGTACATCAGTCACTGAAAGCAAGTATGCAAGTACAGCAGGCAGTGAAAAAAGCTGATGGCATGCTGGCCTTCATAACAAGGGGAATTGAGTATAAGAGCAAAGAGGTCCTTCTGCAGCTGTACAGGGCCCTGGTGAGACCACACCTGGAGAACTGTGGGCAGGTTTGGTCTCCAAATTTGAGGAAGGACATTCTTGCTATTGAGGGAGTGCAGCCTAGGTTCACAAGGTTAATTCCCGGGATGGCGGGACTGTCATACGTCGAAAGATTGGAGTGTCTGGGCTTGTATACTCTGGAATTTAGAAGGCTGAGAGGGTATCTTATTGAAACATATAAGATTATTAAGGGATTGGACACGCTGCAGGCAGGAAGCATGTTCCCGCTGATGGGTGAGTCCAGAACCAAAGGCCACAGTTTAAGAATTAGGGTTAGGCCATTTAGAACGGAGTTGAGGAAAAACTTTTTCACCCAGAGTGGTGGATATATGGAATGCTCTGCCCTAGAAGGCTGTGGAGGCCAAGTCTCTGGATGCTTTCAAAAAAGAGATGGATAGAGCTCTTAAAGATAGCAGAATAAAAGGTTATGGGGATAGGGCAGGAACTGGATACTGGTAGTGGATGATCAGCCATGATCACAGTGAATGGCGGTGCTGGCTTGAAGGGCTGAATGGCCTACTCCTGTGCCTATTGTCTATTGTCTATATTTATGGAAAGGGATTATAAGAGTTGCTGATGATACCACAGCCATTGGCCAAATTAAAGGTGGTGACGTATCAGCCTATAGAAGGGAGAATAAAAATCTGGTTGAGTGGTGCCACAACAACCTCTTACACAATGTCAACAAGACAAAGCTGATTATTGACTTTAGGACGAGGAAACCAGAGGCCCCTGAGCCAGTCCACATCAGGGTAACAAAGGTGCAGAGGGTCAGCAACTTTACATTTCTTGGTGTTATCATTTCAGGGAATCTGACCTGGGTCCAGAACATAAGTGCCATTACAAAGAAAGCATGGCAGTGATTCCACTTTCTTAATAGTTTGACTTCTATAGATAAACAGTGGAAAGTATATTGACAAGTGAAGGAGTGAGTGAGGGCATTGGCTGAGAAGGAGCGGTTGATTTAAAACCTGGTTGGGACCAGCCTGCAACACAAACGTTCAAGGTTGAACGAGGTGCGACAAGTGAAACAAATTAGTCAAAATATCAGCCAATATAACCAAGGTTTGCTCTAGGGGAGCAGCCTGTCGGGGAGTGGCCTTGTCGAGGGAAGTGCCTTGTGAGAAAAGTGCGAGTCTTCGACAAGGAGGCTAAGTTAGGAGACTATGCCGCAGTTGGAGAGGGTGAGAAGTGGTGAAGAAATGACAGGTCAACTGATTCAGTGTGATGCTTGCATGATGTGGGAGGTCAGGGACACTGATGGTGCCTCTGGCTGCTACAAATGTGGAAGGTGTGTCCAGGTTCTGCTCCTGAAGGACCGTGTTGGGGCATTGGAGAAGCAACTGGATGACCTCAGGTTCGTCCGGGAAACCGAGAGTTTTCTGGACAGGACCTACAGTGAGATCGTTACACTGAAGATACCGGAAGAGAGAAGTGGGGCAACGATGAGGAGGGGATGGATGCTTGGAGTACAGGAGACCCCAGGGGATGTACCTCTTGAAAACAGGTTCACCCTCTTGGAAGCTGTCGGGACAGAAGACAGTGCCCGTCTGAGAGGCGGGTGGGTCTGTGAGTCAAAAATTGGCGCAGAAACAAAGCCGAGGAGACAGAAGTCAGGCAGAGCCATGGTAGTAGGGGAGTCCATAGTGAGAGGTACAGAAAGGTGTTTCTGTGGCAACAGGCAGGATTTAAGGATGGTGTGTTGCCTCCCTGGTGCCAGGATCCAGGATGTCACAGACTGATTGCAGGGCATCCTAAAGGGTGAAGGTGAACAGCCGGAAGTGGTGGTGCATGTTCGCACAACTAGCGTAGGGAGGATGAGAAAAGAAATTCTGCAGTGTAACTTCAGAGAACTCGGAAGAAGGCTGAAAAGCAGGACCTGTAGGGTGGTTATCTCCAGCTTGCTTCCAGTTCCTTGTGCTGGTGAGGACAGGAACAGGGAGATAGGAGATCTGAATGTGTGGCTGAGGAGCTGGTGCGGGAGGCAGGGATTTGGATTCTTGGACCACTGGGATCTGTTTTGGGGTAAGGATGAATTGTACAGAAGGGACGGGTTGCATCTTAACCAGCATTCTGGCAGGCAGGTCTGCCACTGCTACACGGGTGTGTTTAAACCAAGTAGTGGCGGGCGGGGGGGGGGGGGGGGGAGGGGACGAACTGGAAATATAAGAATGGAGTTAAAGGGAAAGGGAGAATAAGAAAAGTTAAGAAAGACAACAGAATTAACAGGGCAGAAAGCTCAGGAAGGGATTGGAGTTTATGGCCAAGTGCAATAGGAATTGATGTGAAAGGTGAGGGGAGTAAAAGTATTACTTTAAAAGGATTAAAAGTATTATATATGAATGCACTGAGTATAAGAAATAAAGTGGATGAGTTTGAGGCTCCGTTGGAAATTGGTAAGTATGATGTTGGGGGAATAACAGAGACATGGCTGCAAGAGGACCAGGGCTGGGAAATAAATATTCAGGGATATACATCCTATCGACAGGACAGACAGGTTGGCAGAGTGGGTGGGGTGGGTCTGTTAGTGAGGAATGAAATTCAGTCACTTACGAGAGGGGACATAGAATCAGGAGATGTAGTCAGTATGGATAGAACTGAGAAACTGTAAGGGCAAAAAGACCCTAATGGGAGTTATCTACAGACCCCCAAACAGTAGCCTGGATATAAGGTGCAAGTTAAATCAAGAGTTAAAATTGGCATGTCACAAAGATAATTCTGTGGTTGTTATGGGGGATTTCAACATGCAGGTAGAGTGGGAAAATCAGGTTGGTAATGGACCCCAAGAAAGGCAGTTTGTGGAGTGCCTGAGAGATGGATTCTTAGAGCAGCTTGTATTAGAGCCTACCAGGGAGAAGGCATTTCTGGATTTAGTATTGTGTAATGAGCCAGATTTGATAAGGGAACTCGAAGTAAAGGAGCCATTAGGAGGTAGTGACCATAATATAAGCTTTAATCTACAATTTGAGAGAGAGAAGGGAAAATCAGAAGTGTCAGTATTACAGTTGAACAAAGGGGACTATGGACCCATGAGGGAGGAGCTGGCCAAATTTGACTGGAAATATACCGTAGCAGGGATGACAGTGGAACAACAATGGCAGGTATTTCTGGGAATAATACAGAAGGTGCAGGATCAGTTCATTCCAAAGAGGAAGAAAGATTCTAAGGGGAGTAAGGGGTGACCGTGGATGACAAAGGAAGTCAAGGACAGTATAAAAATAAAAGACAGGAAGTATAACATTGCAAGGATGAGTGGGAAGCCAGAGGATTGGGAGGCTTTTAATGAGCAACAGAAGATAACTAAAAAGGCAATATGGGGGGAAATGATGAGGTACGAAGGTAAGCTAGCCAAGAATATAAAGGTGGATAGTAAAAGCTTCTTTAGGTATGTGAAGAGGAAAAAAATAGTTAAGACCAATGTTGGGCCCTTGAAGACAGAAACGGGTGAAATTATTGTGGGCAACAAGGAAATGGCAGACGAGTTGAACAGCTACTTTGGATCTGTCTTCACTAGGGAAGACACAAACAGATGTAATAGTGGCCAGAGGACCTAGGGTAACAGAGGAACTGAAGGAAATTCGCATTAGGCAGAAAATGGTGTTGGGTAAACTGATGGGACTGAAGGCTGATAAATCCCCAGAGCCTGATGGTCTGCATCCCAGTGTACTTAAGGAGGTGGCTCTAGAAATTGTGGATGCATTGGTAATCATTTTCCAATGTTCTATAGATTCAGGATCAGTTCCTGCAGATTGGAGGGTAGCTAATGTTATTCCACTTTTTAAGAAAGGAGGGAGAGAGAAAACAGGCATTTATAGACCAGTTAGTCTGACATCAGTGGTGGGGAAGATGCTGGAGTCAATTATAAAATATGAAATAGTGGCATATTTGGATAGCAGTAGCAGGATAGGTCAGAGTCAGCATGGATTTACCAAGGGGAAATCATGCTTGACTCATCTTCTGGAATTTTTTTGAGGATGTAACTATGAAAATGGACATGGGAAAGCCAGTGGATGTAGTGTACCTGGACCTTCAGAAAGCATTTGATAAAGTCCCACATAGGAGGTTAGTGGGCAAAATTAGAGCATATGGTATTGGGGGTAGGGTACTGACATGGATAGAAAATTGGTTGGCAGACAGGTAACAAAGAGTAGGGATTAACGGGTCCTTTTCAGAATGGCAGGCGGTGACCAGTGGAGTACCGCAGGGTTTAGTGCTGGGACCACAGCTATTTACAATATACATTAATGATTTAGATGAAGGGATTAAAAGTAACATTAGCAAATTTGCAGATGACACAAAGCTGGGTGACAGTGTGAAATGTGAGGAGGATGTTATGAGAATGCAGGGTGACTTGGAGAGGTTGGGTAAGTGGGCAGATGTAGTTTGATGTGGATAAATGTGAGGTTATCCACTTTAATGGCAAGAACAGGAAGGCAGATTACTATCTGAATGGTGTCAAGTTAGGAAAAAGGGAAGTACAATGAGATCTGGGTGTCCTTGCTCATTAGTCACTGAAAGTAAGCATACAGGTACAGCAGGCAGTGAAGAAAGCTAATGGCATGTTGGCCTTCATAACAAGGGGAGTTGAGTATAGGAGCAAAGAGGTCCTTCTGCAGTTGTACAAGGCGCTAGTGAGACCCACCTGGAGTATTGTGTGCAGTTTTTGTCTCCAAATTTGAGGAAGGACATTCTTGCTATGGAGGGAGTGCAGCGTAGGTTCACTGGGTTAATTCCAGGGATGGCGGGAATGTCACATGTTAACAGATTGGAGCGACTGGGCTTATATACACTGGAATTTGGAAGGATGAGAGGGGATCTGATTGAAACATATAAGATTATTAAGGAATTGGACACGCTAGAGGCAGGAAACATGTTCCTGATGTTGGGGGAGTCCAGAACCAGAGGCCACAGTTTAAGAATAAGGGGTAGACCATTTAGAAAGGAGTTGAGGAAAAACTTTTTCACACAGAGGGTTGTGGATCTGTCAGAAGGCAGTGGAGGCCAATTCTTTGGATTCTTTCAAGAAAGAGTTAGACAGGGCTCTTAAAGATAGCGGAGTCAAGGGATGTGGGGAGAAGGCAGGAACAGGGTACTGATTGTGGATGATCAGCCATGATCACAGTGAATGGTGGTGTTGGCTCGAAGGGCTGAATGGCCTACTCCTGCACCTATTGTCTACTGACTGGTTACATCATGGCCTGGTATAGAAACTCCAATGCCTTTGAACAGAAAAGCCTACAAAAAGTAGTGGATACAGCCTAGTCCATCATCACTGAGAATATTTACATAGAGAAAAAGAATCTCAGGGTAGTGAGTGGTGATATGTATGTACTTAGAGAATAAATTTTACTTTGAACTTATGCAGTTCTGTCACAGGAAGGCAGCATCCATCATCATGGTCCCCTGCCTTCCGGACTATGCTTTCATCCCACTACTTCCACCAGGAAGGAGGCACAGGAGCCTCAAGGGTTAAGGACAGTTATTACCCCTCCACTATCAGATGCTTGAACCAGAAGGGATAACTTCACACAACCCAAAACTGAACTGTTCCCACAATCTATAGACTCACTTTCAAGGACTCTTCATCTCATGTTCTTGATATTTATTGCTTATTTATTTTTTTTTAGTATTATTTTGCTTGGTTTTCTTTTTTATTTCAAATGAATCTCAGGGTTGTACATATGGTGACATATATGTGCAGTACTTTGATAATAAATTTACTTTGAATGCAGATTGTTTCTTGGTTTTTAATAGAAGCCATTTTTGGTCTGAATAGATACTGTAATATCATATGTTTTAAATATACAAAGGATGATTTTAATCCAAAATCTGAATAGTTTTATATCCTGACAGACTCATTCTCTTTGTCAGCACTTAATTATTTTGGTGTTTATGGGTTTACCATAATTTAACATCAACTACTAATCACTTTTGATTTTCTCAGGCTTGGAGAAAATCACTCCAATTCCCATTGGCAGATAAAATCAGATACTTTGGACCCTGCAGACAGACAGCAATGAATAAGATAAAGTGCTTTTGCTACTAAGAATGGGTTGATAAGTGGCTGCAGCTGGTTTCTATATGTAAACACACAAGCCTTAAGTCTGCAAAATACTAACAATGGCTATAAATGCCTACAAATTTGTTCATGTAACACATTTTTCCCTCAGTGTTAATAGATTTGCCCAACCATGAAACTTATTTTAGGAATGTTTCAAAGCACTCCAGGAATTTGGCTGGGCAGGATTCACCCTTCATTAAATGCAGAGTTAATGTTCATTGGTGCAGCACTATAGGAAGTACAGTGGTTGTTCCAAGAGATCCAATTGTTCGATACTCTTGAGACAAGTTCAGCTCTTGCTTTGAAATCCCTAATTGAGATTCGCTATTAGGTCAAATTCTGTTCTTATTTTGGATTCTTCAGTTTCCACCATCCTGCTCATCTCCAATAGTATCCATCCTCTTTTACTCCCAATCTCCCCCCCCCCACCCAACTGGACTACTTCTCCCAAAGAGGCCCATGAGGGTGACCCCGATCTCCACAATTTTCACCATTCCTTGCTACCTACCTTATCAACCTCAGTCCCCATCCAATATGGCTTGTGGATATGCCCACCTTACCTTGGAACCTCTGTTTTTCCAGACAATGAGACCATTCAGCCCATTGAGTCTCTTCCATCATTCCAGCATGGCTGATTTACAATGCCTCTCAACATCATTCTCCTGCACTTTCCCTGTAACCTTTAATGCCCTTATCAATCAAAACCCTATCAAACTCCACTTTAACTATACCGAATGACATGGTTCCACAGCTATCTGCGGCAATGTATTCCAGATTTGCCAGCCCCTGGCTAAGGAAATTCCTCCTCATCTCTGTTCTAAAGGGACATCCTTGTTTTCTGAGACTGTGCACTCTGGTCCTAAACTCACCTACAATTGGAAACATCCATCTCCACTTCCAATCTGTCTAAGCCTTCTAAACTCCAGTGAGTAGAGGCCTAGAGCCATCAAATGCTCCTCATACATTAACCCTGTCATTCTCAGGATTATTCTCCCAAACCTCCACTGGACCATCTATAATGCCAGCACATATGTTTAGATAAGGAGATCAAAACTGCGAGGAAACTCCAGTGCTGTCTGACAATGCATTTCAAAATCCCAGCGCTACATCCTTGCTTTTATATTCTAGTCCTCTTGAAATAAATGCTAACATTTGCCTTTCTTACCACCAACTAAACCTGCAAGTTGACCTTTAGGAAATCTTGAACAAGGACCCCAACGTCCCTTTGCACCTCTGATTTCTTACTCACCAGCTAGAGAAAACTACATCTTTTACCATATTTTAATTCATTCAGAACATCACTGCTAGATATCCATACTGTGAAGAGTGAATTTTGGGTTTATCAGACTTACATTTAGCAAATGACTTCAGCTACCAGTCTTCACATCTGAATATGTATTGTGGATCTGATTCTAATTCAACTCTGAATAGGTTCACTGATCAGGAAGCAGGCACTTAGCTGATTGTCTGCATATGTGTGAGTCCAATCAAAATTCCATTCATGAATGCAACAGTGATTAACACTTGTTTTGGGTATGATGGTAGGAAGATTGTAAATATGGATCTGTTTGAATCAGCCTGAATTTTCTTTGATCTTTAGCACATAAAATATGTGTAGTGCTGGACCAGGCAGACCTTTCCACCAAAAGCATCTCCATATGATGCCTGCTGTACCTTGTTTTGTTGAGTCAAGAAGCTGCTTTCTGTATTTTTCTCTGGTGACTTCATTCACGCAAATACAATTCACAATCTCCGATTTCACTGCCATCAAACGTGTTTTTAGCTATGTAGCTAAGGGTTCTTTTTGAAATTTCCATACAAAAGAGCAGAGTAAAAATAATGCAACCTTTTATCAGCTGCTCTGCTCTCATCCTTTCACTTAGATGCACTGACTTCCTGTATCTTTTAGAATTGATTTTAAAGTTCTCTTACTTGTTTTTCTGGCTCTTAAAGGTCTGTGCCTGGAACACATCACAGGATCACTTCTACTTTATAATCCTGGTTGGGCTTTCAGGTCTTCTTCTGTTAGTCTCTTAAATGTAAACAATCTCCCTCAAAAGATATTGCCAGATCAGCTTTTATGAACTACACTCCTAAATTTTCAATGCCTAAAACTAACAGGACACAACTCAGTCGACATATAAATGCCAGCTCAAAGCCTATTTATTTAACCTCTTTTTTATTTTCATATTATTTTTATTTTTCATTTTATTTTCATGTTTGCACTTTATCCATTGTAAAGCATTTTGAACCTCATCAGCTGTATGAAGTGTGCTCTCTAAATAAGTTTTTATTATACACTGTATTCCATCTGGACGTCTCTGCCCATTCTTGTAATCGATCTACATTCCGCAGACTTCCTGCTTCCTCAACACTACCTACCCTTCCACCTATCTTTGAGTCATCTGTAAACTTGGCCACAAAACCAACAATTCAGTCATCCAAATCATTGACATTTAACATGAAAAGAAGTTGTCCCAACACCAATCCCTGCAGAACACCACTAGTCATTGGCAGCCAACCAGAAAAGGCCCTCTTAATTCCCATTCTTTGGCTCCTTCCAGTCAGCCTATCTTCTATCCACGTTAGTATCTTTCCTGTAAAACCATGGGCTCTTATCTTGGTTCCTTGAGGTTGTTATAGCCAGGTGAGTGTGTTAATGGGAACATGCTCCCACAACCTATTAAGTGCTCCCAGAGGCGTGTGCCTCAAATAGCCTCTGACAAACAAGTTCAGCTCCCGGCCTTCACGTGTGGCTTACCTAATAAGCCCACTGGAACAGTTTCTACTGACAAGAGAAGGAGCAAAAGTGGGTTACTTTGAAAAAAGTCACTTTGGGCAGATGGATCTCGTCAGCTGTAGTTGGCAGCTCATCTAGAAGGAAAACTCTGATCTCAAACCTCTGCTGCCTTGCAGCTATATCTACTCATGAGGAAGGGATTGGGAGTAAACCCTGAAGAAAAAATCTGGAGCTGGAGTTCCTAGGTCAGTCCTACATTGAGTTCAATGCTGGCGGGCAAATTCTGCAACGCTTCTGGTACCAAACTGTATTGGTTTCTGCCGTTCCTTTGGATTCATCAGATGCCTGGAGAGGGGGAACTTGCTACATGGGCAACAGTTTGCTCTCAATATCGTACTGCCCAGGCTTGCATAATATCCAAAGGTCAACTTTGACTGACGGAGGCCCACACCCTCACTATCTTGCTAAGCAGCCTCATATGTGGCACCCTGTCAAAGGCCTTCTGAAAATCCAGGTAAATAACATCCACTGGCTCCCCTTTGTCTATCCTGCTTATTACTTCCTCAAAGAATTCCAACAGATTTGTCAGGCAAGATTACCCCTTAAGGAAACAATGCAGACTTCGGTCTATTTCGTCATGTGGCTCCAAATTCCCTGAAACTACGCCCTTAATAATGGCCTCTCAACATCTTCCCAATCACAGAAGTCTGGTTAACTGGCCTATAATTTCCTGTATTTTGTCTCCCTCCATTATTAAAAGAATGGAGAGACATTTGCAATTTTCCAGTCCTCCTGAACAATTCCAGAATCTAGTGATTCTTGAAAATCATTACTAATGGTTCCATAATCTCTTCAGCTTTCACTCTTTTAAGAACCCTTGTGTTTAGTGCATATGGTCCAGGAGACTTATCTACCTTCTCAACCATCTTCTCCTTAGTAATAGCAATTACACTCACTTCTGCTCCTTGACACTATCAATTATCTGGCATACTGTTGGTGCATTTCACAGTTAAGACAGAAGCAAAATACTTATTCAGTTCCTTTGCTATTTCTTTGCTCATCAGTACCTCTCCAGCAGTCTGATATCCACGCTTACCTCTCTTTTACTCTTTATATATCCGAAAAAAATACTTTTGGCATCCTCTTTTATATTATTGGCTACCTTGCCTTCATAGTTCTTTTTTATTGAAAAGCTGCTTAAAATAACTCTTTTTCTTGGTTAAAATTTGATGCCTTCAGAAATTTTGGTCTTTGCAGGTGAAATATTTCCCAACAGTGGAATAGTTCTCTTTCTGGCTTTATACTCCTTAAGCCTGATGCTAAAAAAAGTTCTTCACAGATTGTGTTTTATGTTTTTCATTGTGATTCGATTTTCATGGACCAAGATGGTTCATTATTCTGACATTTTTATGTACATCGCTATTGTTCCCTTGTGTTAATTTTGATCGTGTTGCTTTGGCCACACAGAGGGCCCTTCCTAACAAATCTAGATTATACTCAAATCTCTGTAGTGGGACATAATCCTATTAACCTCTTTATCAAAAGAAAGTTGATATAAATACAAACAAATTAACAAATGTTCAGGTCAGCATAGAATTAGTCAAAATTATATTAAACGACAGGACAGATTTGAAGGCCCAATAGCCTACTTCTCTTCCTATTTTCATACATTCTAGCCCATGCTTCCCCTCACAGCTCCGTTACTATTCAGTAAAATTATAATTGATATTTTATCTCAGCTTTACTTCTCAATATTATCCTAATCACCAACAATTTTAATTAGTCCCAAAACACATTGAGACAATCTGAAGATAACAAATGTATATGAATCTCTTTCAGAAAACTCTTCTTTCAATAATAGTTTGAACTCTTTGGCCCATGTTTACGACATTTAGCTCACCAAAAGTTCCTTTAAAAATACACAATTAGACTATTGAGACAAAACAATATCAGATGTTTATTGCGTGTTACATATCCGATTGCTACATTTTATCAACAAACTGATCTACATAATTAAATTAATATACAAAGTTTGCAGATAAAAACAGGTAGTTAATTTGGACAATACAAATTTACTGAGGGAAATGAAATTACTTAATGGAATTAATCTAATGCGATACAGTCTGAACACAGTACATCAAATCACAAAACTTAATGGCATCCCTACTAAATAGAAATATAACATTATAAATCCTTGAGACGATACAACTGATCCCAAAGATTTCACTATCATCACAAACATGTTTTTTGCTATGTAGCTAAGGCTTCCTTTTGTCATTTCCATACAAAGGAGCAGAGTAAACATATTGCAACCTACTATCAGCTGTTCTGCCCTCATCCTTTAACCTAGAGGCATCAAAACATTTTCATGACAATAACCATCATCCTATTAAATCAACACAAGATTTGAAGCTGCATGCACCCAAATGACTTCGAAAATAGACACAAGGAAGATGTTAAAGATTGTCAAGAACAGAAAACTACAAGTGTTAGGATACAAAACTAATGGGAAAAACCCAAACAACAAGGGGCATATTTGCCTTTTCAACAATTGGAGCTAAATCATTAACTGGATGGTACACTTTGAAAAGTGTGCTTCACATACTATGATACAGCCTATCTGATTTTCTATTTACCTATAAACAAAAAAGTTTAATGGGGATATTTATGTGCTACATATCACCTATTTCCTTTTACAAATGACTTACATACTGATGATGCTTTATACTCAAGGATAAAAAGAGGAAATTTGTTGTTTCACAAAGTAAATATGAACACTGAAGTAGATTCTAATCTATGTGAAAAGCCATAACAGGCAAATGTAATTCTGGGTGCCAGCAAGATGTTGAATAATTTTAATATAAAAGGTTGGATGAAGTCATTTTGACCTGACTAGTGTATCAGTTGAAATAATGCATAAATACTTAAATACCTTATTAATGATAGATATTGACCATGGAAAGGGAGCAACAGACTACTTAGTTACAATTCCAAAATAATCACCTTCTCCAGGACAGACCATGTATGGATTTTTAAAGTTTTTTGATGTTTCAAAGTGATGATTGGTAAATAGTGTTTTTGACAAAACTTGAACATTATTTATTTTATAAAGTGGATTTCAAGCAGGCAATATTACTTAAAAAGGAAAATAACGATTGTACTGAATTTTTAAAAAAACATGAAGATGTAGGTAGTAGAAATGCTATTAGAAGTACAAAAAGCAGCAAAATGTTGTATGGTTTACTGTCTTTCTGTAATTTGAATGATAGCATTTTAAACTGATCATAGCAGTATTATACAATACAAATGGTAAAATTTTGCAGCTACATAAATAAATCCAAATTGCAAACATTCCATAGAGCAATAAAATGTAGTGTCAATAACAATTTCATGTTAACATTCAAGAATAGATAAAAGAAAATAACCAAAATAATTAGCTATCTTCCCCTTTTACTAGCCGGCTGGTGGTGTAGTGGCATCAGCGCCAGATTTTGGAGCGAAGGCTCCCAAGTTCGAATCCAGCCAGCTCCCTTGCATGCTTTCCATCTGTGCTGGGTTGAGCATCGAGCTAGCAACTCGGCCTTGTAAAAATAAGAAAGCCTGCTAAAAAAAAACACCGTCATGACGGCGTCCCAATGACTCCACTCGGAGTTAAGGGCTTTCTTCTTCTTCCCCTTATATTCCCTTTACAGAACAGCTCTGTTCTACTTCCATTTGGTTTTAATAATCCATGATACACAAGTGATATCTCACACCACTCATTTTATATCAGACCTACAGCACTCTACCAGAGTTAAGAAATATTTTGCTGTACGAATCCCAATATTTCTTTCAACTGCCCAATTAGCAATCATTGGAAAGAATCCAATAAGATAATATGTGGATTTTACTCTATTACGGCTGTGAAGATTGTTATACAAGAATTAACAGCTTTTGTTAACATTTCATTGCAACATTTAAGAGCATTCTATCTTAAGTCTTTCCTCAAGAATGAAATCCCTATTTTCCTACTTCTGGATGTCATGCATAGGAGGAGGTTTGGATTTTCGCCAAGGGTTCTGACAAGAAACATCACTGTTTTATGAGATCCTATTACTTTTCACCACCAAAGCAGTATTTCTGATCCCTAATCTTTGCTCTTTGATGGATCTGAATGAAATGAGATTAGATGCCTTAAAATTAGCCTCAATGTCATTGGTATAGGAAATTATACAGATGAAAAAAATCCATAAAAATGTCCTATAATATTTTTTTGATGAAATGCATACTCCAGGAGAAAAACAAATGAAGCTTCAATAGGAAACGGCGTATTTTGATTTAACGGCAGCAGTACTTTACCAAGAAATAACAGGTTTGCATGTGGTTTTGATTCAAATGGACACTGCGTATTTTGATTAACGGCAGCAGTACTTTACCAAGATATAACAGGTTTGCATGTGGTTTTGATTCAATAGGATACCGCATATTTTGATTAACGGTAGCAGTACTTTACCAACATATAACAGGTTTGCATGTGGTTTTGATTCAATAGGATACGGCGTATTTGATTAACGGTAGCAGTACTTTACCAAGATATAACAGGTTTGCATATGGTTTTGATTCAATAGGATACATCATGTTTTGATTAACAGCAGCATAACTTTACCAAGATATAAGAGTATGCATGTGGTTTCGATTCAATAGAATACGGCATGTTTTGATTAACGGCAGCAGTACTTTACCAAGATATAACAGGTTTGCATGTGATTTTGATTCAATAGGATACAGCGTATTTTGATTAGTGGCAGCAGTACTTTACCAAGATATAACAATATGCATATGGTTTTGATTCAACAGGATACGGCATGTTTTGATTAACGGCAGCAGAACTTTACCAAGATATAACAGGTTTGCATGTGGTTTTGATTCAATAGACCAAACTCTGAAATGTCAAATAGCTTTGGCTCTCTCTGTGGTGATTTGTCATGCATTTTGCCTCGAAGATCTTCAGCAATGTGCTGCAGACTTCTTCCTTTCAGGTAACATTTCCAAGCAGCTGCACACTTGATAACAGTTGTCTGACAATACTCAGTGGGTTTAAACAAATCTCAAATATTCAGGCAGAAATATACATTCTTTTAATGTAATCCTCCCTCTATAACATAATCACTTCCAGGTGTGTCAGTTTAAGAAATATAATTTAAATTGAAACAGTGAAATAATAAGTTTGCCTCACAGTATGCATGAGTATACAAGGTAGCTTCCTACTGATTTAAGATTTATTACTGAAATATGCTAATAACCCCAGTATAGTTAAACCAAGATGCATTTCTTATTACTTCAAGATAGCGGGGCCAATAACATTGAGATACTACACCAGACATAACTTTATGTTGTTACCAAGGGTCTATATATCATTTCACAAAATAACCTAGAATATGAGGCTTTCTAAACACAATACCCAAACATGTAAACAGTTGCTACTGTACCCAGGAAGAAAACTCAATTCTAGTTTCAAGATAAACACATTTTCCCCAAAAAAATTAAATCTAAAAGAAAATAACCCTGCACGTCTCCTAAAGAACTGAGTTTGTGATGAATTTCATCTTACCAGATTTTTTTCTCTGAAGCTGACTCCAAGAAGTTAAATCATCATTAGCTTATATTTATTGGCTGTAAGCATGACTACATTGAAGTGGAAATGGCACTGCCTACATCCCTCCCTTCACGGCTGCTTTCAAACCAAACTCTAGCTTCCTTTACTAACATAGTATTTCACATTTGTCTACAAAACATTAATACAAACATAATTTAGTCATAACAAAATGGCAGTAAATTTTACAATGCAGTTTCTAAATCTATAGACTATGCATGCACAAAGACATACTAATTATAAAAGTTAATAAAAACTAGAAAAATCAACTCGGAGGTCACAACCCGCATGATGCCATAGTTGACAAAGAGTTCAATATGCTTACTTTAATCTTGAATGATGTAGAAATGTAGTTCTCCATAATTGCACCGTACTCCAAAATAAAAGTTTTACCTTCTTCATGGAGTTACAGAAAACATTATAAAGTTTAGAAAGATAAAGGAACTTGGGATGTCAGCTAACATGGATCACTGAACCTTATTCGCTGATGAAGTTCCTCGTGTTTTAAGGTCCATCACTAAAACGAGAAAACACAATTTGATCAGATCACTAACATAAAACAGATTTCTCAATCACTGGTCATTTCTAAGGGTGGTACAAAACCCCAGTGATCTGGTGTGTCAGATGAAGCAATTACCTTAACAGAATTAATACTGTCCTCAGGAAAATTCATATTGTCAGAAAGAAAACAAAGTGAAATAGATTACAAGGTACAAGGAGGCAAAAGGCTTACTCTTAATCAACTAACATTTGCAACACTCTAAATGTCAATCTAACAGTGGTGCTAAATGTTATGGTGATATTGTGGGTAACAAATGTTCTCCAATACATGGGGAACTAGATGAGCTACAGAGTTTCCCTTCAAAAGTAACTTTTAAAGTAACACCAAAACCTTTTCATCATATATTTTTTCAACACTACATGACACAAAATAAAAGAGAACTGAAAACATACATTTAGATCTTACCCATTAGCTAAGAATGAGAGTGAATTAGTGGCCATGTTGAATAAGTTCATGTTACAGTGATTTTTCTTTTTTACAAAAATCATAATCTAGCACAGTTTTTATAATTTCCACTATGTAATTTGTCAACAGCTGCACCTCCACATTTAAGACTATTTTTGTTTTAGTACTAATAAAATAATGGCAGAAGCATCGTACCCATTCTGAACAAAGATGTTATTTCAGATACGCCATACAGTATTTCCAATAGGAATTACTATTTATTACATCTTGCATTTAAAGAAATTTAATATTTGCTAAAAGTGACACAAAAGAGTTTGTGGTTTTGACATTTCCCTTGGGCCAATCTGCTGTAGCAATGAACCACTGAATGACAAGGGTCTTATCTGGCTTTCCAAGGATCAAAAAAAGACAAGAAATTCCTTTGTAAATTTCTAATTCTTGATGCTAGAAAATGAGTAGTAGAAAGTGGAAAGTATTAATATTGCTGAAAACTACAAGGAGTATATAATTTAACATATAAAAATAAAGCTTTGTTAAACAAAAAAGTAAAAAATATTACCCTTGCACAGTCCGCATTCCTCTAAATTACACAAATACGGACAGCAACAAATATGATTTACTTTCCACACTTTCACATATTTACCTGCTGTCTAGGCTGCTGACTATCTCCTGGACCTTCTTCACAAGCTTTTCATTCTGCTGAGGGTTGTTGTCTATGATACTATGCAGTTTTGTCATAAACGAATCAATTGTGTCAACTGTCACACTTTCTCCACTTCCTACAGAGTGAGGAAAGAACAAATGATGTCCTGCTACATATTAATAGAAAAGCAAATAAATTTCACTGGTTTCCTGAAAAATTATATATATCTGATATAACTTTATACATTTTTCTCAACATTTCCTAGTCTTCCTGTATATGTATTATTTCCCACATGGAACATATCAGAATTTAACAATTAGTTTGAAAATTAAGTTGTTGATCATATTTTCTGAAAAGTAAAGCACTTCAAATATCATGATAAAATTTGACAGATGTTTAATATACAATGCATTTGCTGAAACTTATTTGCAATGTAAACTCTCTTTGATAGGTTGTTTACTAACTACAATTTATCTAATCAAGGAAAACCAAATACAAATTAGTCGTTGACAGATTATGACCAATATGCCCAAAATATACAAAACACGGCATGGATGTAGTACGTGCAAGTATAAATTTTGAGATAGGTACACATCTCACAGGGTACCCACTTCTAGTTAAACAACTGATCTAATTACTTGGTTATTTGTGGCAATTAGACATTCACTACTCAAGATTTTGGAAGAGAAATAAAACAGAAAATGCTAGGAACACTGGGTATCAGTTTCATCAGAGGTAAGAACATCTAATAATCTAACAAAGGGGGAGGAACGAAATTGAAGAGAATTTTTGTGCGAGGGTAGGTACCAAGAAAGATTGACGTTAGTGACAATGGTGTGGCTAAGAGACAGAGATAAATCCTTGCTCACAACTGAGCTGCCTGAAGATGCAGATAGGAGCAGACATCAAAATATACAGCACACAAACAGGCTCTCAGCCTATCAAATCCATGTTGACCATCAAATACACATTTGTCCCAATTCTACACTAAAAATATTTTATTCGCTATCCCAACATATCCCATCATATACCACAGATAAAACCACTCATCTAGTGTACTGTACATAAGTAGACATCATGAGGTGATAAGACCATGAGCTGAATGAGGCCACTCAGCCCATTGAGTCTGCTTTGCTATTCCATCACAGCTGATTTACTATTCCTCTCAATGTCAGTCTCCTACCATCATAACCTTTGACACCCTGAATATTCAAGAACCTTTTAACCTCCACTTTAAATATAGCCAATGACTATATTCCACAGATTCACTGCCCTCTGGCTAAAAAAAATCCTCACCTCTGTTCTAAATGGACGTCCTTCTATTCTGAGCGTGTGCCCTCTGTTCCTAGACTCACTCACAATAGGAAACATCCTCTCCACATCCAACCTGTCTAAGCTTTTCTATATTTGATAGTTTTCAATGAGATCCTCCCCCCCGCTCCCATTCTTCTAAACTCCAGCAAGTACAGGCCCAGAACCAAGCCTTTCATTCCAGGATCATTCTGATGAACCTCCTCTGGATCCTTTCCAATGCCAGCACATCCATCCTTAAACAAGGGCCCCAAAACTGATCTCAATACTCCAAGTGTGGTCTGATCAATGCCTTATAAAACCTCAGCATAACATCCTCGCTTTTATATTCTATTCCTCTCGAAATTAATGCTAACATTGCATTTGCCTTCCTTACCACCGACTCAACCTGCAAGTTAACCTTTAGGAATCCCGCACGAGGATTCCCATGCACCCTTGCACCTCTGACTTTTTAAAAATTTTTTGCCCCATTTAGAAAATCGTCTACACATTTATTCCTTCTATCAAAGTGTATGACCATACACTTCCCTACACTGTATCCCATCTGCCAATTTTTTGTCTATTCTCCTAATCTGTCATTCTGCAGACTCTGCTTCCTCAACACTACCTACCCCTCCATCAAACCTTTGTATCATCTACAAACTTGACCACAAACTTATCAATTCCATCATCTAAATCATTGACATATAACATGAAAAGAAATGGTCCCAACACTGAATTCTGCCCCAGTCGCCAGCAGCCAACCAGAAGATGCTCCCTACCAGTCAACCTCAACGCTTTGCAATTAGTCTACCGGAGCAACAGGTCAACGGCAGATGCCATCTCTCTGGCCCTACATTCCTTCTTAGAACACCTGGAGAATAAAGACGCATACGTAAGGCTCCTTTTCATTGACTACAGCTCTGCCTTTAATACCATCATTTCAAATAAACTGATCCCTAAGCTCCAGAACCTGGGCCTTAGCACTCAGATCTGCAGCTGGATCTACAACTTCCTCACAGACAGGACCCAGGCTGTAAAAATAGGGGACAAGCTCTCCTCTCCAATCACTCTGAGCACCGGTGCCCCACAAGGCTGTGTACTCAGCCTCCTGCTGTACTCACTGTACACCCATGATTGTGTAGCCAGGTTTCCATCAAACTGAATATATAAGTTTGTTGATGACACAATTGTAGGCTGTATCTCGGGTAATGATGAGTTTGAGTACAGAGGGGAAATTAAGAACCTGGTGCGAAGACAATAACCCATCCCTCAATGTCAGCAGGACAAAGGAATTGGTTGTTGACTTCAGAAGGAGTCGCGAACCGCACGACCCAATTTACATCGGTGGTGCGCAAGTGGAACAGGTCAAAAGCTTTAAGTTCCTCGGGGTCAATATCACAAATGACCTGACTTGGTCCAACCAAGCACAGTCCACTGCCAAGAAGGCCCACCAGCGCCTTTACATCCTGAGAAAGCTAAAGAAATTTGGCCTGTCCCCTAAAACGCTAACTAATTTTTATAGATGCACCGTAGAAAGCATTCTTCTTGGGTGTATCACAACCTAGTACAGAAGTTGTCCCCTCCAAGACCGGAAGAAGCTGCAGAAGATCGTGAACACAGCCCAGCACATCACATAAACCAATCTTCTGTCCTTGGACTCACTTTACACTGCACGCTGTCGGAGCAGTGCTGCCAGGATAATCAAGGACACAACCCACCCAGCCAACGCACTTTTCGTCCCTCTTCCCTTGGGGAGAAGGCTCAGGAGCTTGAAGACTCGTACTGCCAGATTTGGGAACAGCTTCTTTCCAACTGTGATAAGACTGCTGAACAGATCCTGACCCGGATCTGGGCCGTACCCTCCAAATATCCGGACCTGCCTCTTGCTTTATTTTTTGCACTACCTTACTTTCCCTTTTCTATTTATGATTTATAATTTAAATTTTTAATATTTACTATCGATTTGTAATCCAGGGAGCGTAAAGTGTAGAATCAAATATCGCTGTGATGATTGTACGCTCTAGTATCAATCGTTTGGCGACAATAAAGTAATTCCCACTCTTTGCCTCCTGCCAGACAACCAATCGGCTATCCGTGCTAGTATCTTTCTTGTAATACAATGGACTCTTATCTTGTCCAGTAGCCTTATGTGCAGCATCTTGTTAAAGGCCTTCTGAAAATCCAAGTAAACAATATCCACTGACTCTTCTTTATCCAGCCTGTTATTTCCTCAAAGAATTTCAATCGATTTGTCAGTCAAGATTTCCCCTTTGAGAAATCATGCTGAATTTGGCCTATTTTATCATGTGCCCCCCAGTACCCCCAAAACTCATCCTTAATAATGGACTTGAACACCTTCCCAACCACTGAAGTTTGGCTGAGTGACTTATAATTTTCTTTCTTCTGCCTCCCTCCCTCCCTTTTTAAAGTGTGGATTGACATTTACAACTTCATGGTCTTCCAAAACCATTCCATAGTCCAACGATTCTTGAAAGGTCACTACTAATGCCCCATAAACTCTTCAGCTACCTCGTTCCGAACCCTGGGTGTAGTACGTCTGGTCCAGGTAACTTACCTACTTTCAGACTTTTCAGCTTCCCAAACACTCCCTCCTTAGACCATCAGCAGCAGCCCAAACAATTTCCAGCTGTAACCTCATGGTCCAGGAAATCTCTCCTTTACCATTACTGTCAATCCAGGGGATCAACCCTGATTTAAAGTGCATAAAGCTTTAACAAAAATAAATTTCTGGAGGAACTCAGCGAGTCAGCAATCATCTATAGACGGAAGTGGAGAGTCACTGTTTCCAGTCAAGACCTTCACTTAAGAACATGTCCATCAAATAAGAACCTGACAATTGCCCAAATTGTAGCCAAGTGCCCTTGATAATACTACTGAATATCACGGTCAAGTCGACTTATCACTAGCAATATCATGAGAGTCAACATTGACCAAAATACAAGTGAACCAACCACGTGGCAAATGTTCACCCTCTGGTACTCCAAGAACTTTTCATTATCTACAGGCACAAAAGTATGCTAAAATACCCCTTGCATGGGCAATGAGTGCAGCTCCACAACACTCAGGAAGCATCCAGAAAAAAAAAATTGGCTTAATTGGCACCTTCGAACACTGCACAATCATCTACACAGCTAATTACACAATGCTCTGCAAGTACATGCTCTGTGTACTTTGAAAGCTCTTTTGAAACCTGCCACCTGTCCTTCCAAGAAAAAGGTAGCAGCTCAACATTGTAAGCACTCTGATATGAAAATAGCTCTTAAGCGCCTCAGGATATCAACACTGAAAATCGCTATTTAGTAAATCTGGGGAAATAACTGTATCTGAAGGACTGCAGAAGTTCAATAATGCATATAAATAATAAAAGTTGGGCATTCTAGCAGTACCCAAATCCCAGAAATGAATAAATAAAAACATCCGGAGATACTCTCAAACCATCCTCAGCCTTGCTTGTTGCTTGGTGGTCGGGGCGGGGTTGAAGCGCTCGGTACAGGATGGTGCTCAGAGAAGCTGTGTCGGAGGGGCTGGTCGGAGCCTCGAAGTTTTCGGACGGACTCAGAGTCCGCTGTGGTCGGGTGCTTCCAATGGTGCTGCATCGGCAAGTTGGTGGTGCTTGGAGGTTCATGGCAGGGAGAGTTCCTCCCTTCTGCCGCCTGCGTGAGATGATGAGCCTATCGGGACTTTGAGACTTTTTTTTAACCGTGCCTATGGTCTGTTCTTTATCAAATTATGGTATTGCTTTGCACTGTTGTAACTATATGTTATAATTATGTGGTTTTGTCAGTTTTAGTCTTGGTTTGTCCTGTGTTTTCTTGTGACATCATTCTGGAGGAACGTTGTATCATTTTTTAATGCATGCATTTCTAAATGACCATAAACGAGGACTGAGTGTCCTCATAATCTAATCTAATCTAATTTCTGTTACACAAACTATCTCTTCAAACATTTCTGAATTTGTTACATATGATCCGCCCTTTATAAATTCATATTCTTTGATTAATTCAAACTTGTCCAAGTGTTGAGTCACTCACTAATTTTCAATTCTACCACAGTCATAAATCCATGTTAAATTGAGATGCCCTATTTACTCACTTTCTATATCCTTACAAAAATAACTGGGACACGTATCAACTTTAAAACTCAGTTAATACATTCGCAACTTTTTCTTTTAAATACTCAATTCAAACCATCCTTGATTCTGGAGACCTGCATATCTAAGTCCCCGACAAAGGCTCTTCAAACGGAAATGTTGGTTCCCACAAACAGGGCCTAAAATGTTGAGCATTTCCAGTATTATCTTAAATCTCATTATTCACATTGCTACCTTCTTTTCTAAAAAAAAATAAATGCACCAGGCTTTTCTTTGCATTTAAGTTTTCTTATATAGGTGGTATTTTGCCCTTTTCACCATTGTGAATAGATATTTATTGGCTGTTAAAAATATAGAGACGTAGAAATTTACAGCCATACAGGCCTTTTGGCCCACAATGTTGTGCCGACCATGTAACTTACTCTGGAAACTGCCTAGAATTACCCTACCGCATAGCCCTCTAATTTTTCTAAGCTCCATGTACCTATCTAAAAGTCTCTTAAAAGACCCTATTGTATCTATCTCTACCACCATCACTGGCAGTGCATTCCATGCACCCACCACTCTGTGTGAAAAACTTACCTCTGACATCCCCCTTGTATTAAATTCCAAGCACTTTAAAACTATGCCCCTGCTCCCATCCCTGTGTTAGCCATTTCAGCACTTTAACAAGTCCTACCATTACATGACTTTAGTGATCCACATTCCCCTTCTTCACTACCAATTTACTTTTCAAAACATATAGAGGATATTGACATTGTTTAGAAATTTCTTGTTTCTATATTATCTATTTGGGCTTCTTTTTGGAGAGAATGTGAAAACCAATCACACTTCGAGATGTGAAATATATTTTCAATTTGTAGCGCTAGGCAATTTGTTCAAGTTATTTTAAACATTGGCAAATCAGAAAAATTGCAAAAGGAAACCCACTCATTAAAAAAAATCTTGCCTATGCTTTTGCTTGTTAAATTGTTGAGACACTAATTTAATTAAAATTGTTTCAGAACTGGGCTGAATTTCTGATTTATCAGATAATTAAGGTATAACCTCTACTCATTTCTGGAAAAAAACCTATTGTTGAACCTAAAGATAGCCAGTGGCAACTTCTGCCCAGACAAATTTTGCACTGATCAAAAGAAGATTAGTAACTTCCTTCATTCTCACACATTCCACTGGAGTTATTAAAATTTCACCACCTTATTTTAAGTCTGCAAATAAAAAACACTGAGGATAAGTAATTCTCTTTTGTTTCTAAGTTATTCTACATCTGTCCCTCTATTAGAAATCATATCTATCAATTATGTTGCTTTCTTGTATCTAATGATGAAAACAATAAATTGAAAAAACCTAGGAAATAATTAAACTAAGTGAAAGGTTAAACAAGATATCTGGAACAAGCAGGAAGAGTCAAATTGCCTACTCTTGTTCACTTACTTAATTTCAATTATTTATTCCAATGGTTTTTTAATTTCAGGTAATGGGTATAGTTCCTAAAGACAGGCTTTCAAGCACAAGTCTTCTTGAATTTAATGATGACCATGTCTCATAAAGGATCAGGTTGCTTTCCAAGTCAACAGCATTATGTTATGAAATGGATCCAAATTGCTCAATGAATGTGTGTGCGGCTCTTACTGCTCTGCAATAATTCCCTAAATCTGCTAAGTAAAATTCTCCATTTTCCAAATGCAATTTATTAAATTGCAGCAATACTAGCTTCAATATTACCAAGTCTACAGGATATTGGCAAGGAATTTAGCTTTTAAAAGTTTTGCAAAAATTAATGAAACCATAAAATAGAGCTGATTACCAACAGCTCAACAATGAAAGCGGTGCTATCGTATATAGTGGATATAGTGATTGTCATCATCCAAAATTGCTTAGGTTCTGGAATGGAAGGTCAAAGATCTTGGCTTTGACCCTGCCTTGTGCAGCTGAACCCTGGACTTCCTGTCAGATCGCTGGCAGGTGATAAGAATGGGCTCCCTCGCCTCCACACCTCTGGCTCTCAACACAGGAGCCCCTCAGGGCTACGTACTAAGTCCCCTCCTTTACTCCCTGTATACCCATGATTGTGTCGCCACCTACAGCTCCAATCTGCTAATTAAATTTGCTGACGACACTACATTGATTGGCCTAATAACGAGGTGGCCTACAGGGAAGAAGTCATCTCTTTGACACAGTGGTGCCAAGAAAACAACCTCTCCCTCAATATTGCAAGAACAAAGGAGCTGGTTGTGGATTACAAGAGGAATGGAGACGGGCTAACCCCTATTGACTTCGAAGGATCTGGGGTCGAGAGGGTAAACACCTTTAAGTTCCTCGGCATCCACATCACTGAGGACCTCACGTGGTCTGTACACACTAGCTGTGTGGTGAAAAAGGCACAACAGCACTTCTTTCACCTCAGATGGTTGAGGAAGTTTGATATGGGCCCCCAAATCCTAAAGACTCTCTACAGGGGCACAGTTGAGAGTATCCTGACTGGCTGTATCACTGCCTGGTATGGGAACTGTACCTCCCTTAATTGCAGGATTCTGCAGAAAGAGGTGCAGACAGCCCAGCGTATCTGTAGTTGTGAACTTCCCATGATTCAGGACATTTATAAAGACAGGTGTATAAAAAGGGCCTGTAGGATCACTGGGGACCTGAGGTACCCCAACCACAATCTCTTCCAGCTGCTACCACCTGGGAAACGGTACCACAGCAGAAAAGCCAGGACCAACAGGCTCCGGGACAGCTCCTTCCACCAGGCAATCAGACTGATTAACTCATGCTGATTTCAGTGTATTTCTATGTTATATTGACTGCCCCTATTTAACATAAATTTTTATATGATTGCACATTGTACATTTAGATGGAGAGGTAACATAAAGATTTTCACTCTTCATGTAGGTGAAGGATGTAAGAAATAAAGTCAACTCAATTCAAATGTAATCCCAAATTCAAGAAAGGAATAAGAAGTACTATAGATCAAAAACACACAAAATTCTTAAGATGCTGGAATTCCAAAGCAACATAAACAAAATGTTGGAGGGATTCAGCAGGTCAGGCAGCATCAATGGAAATGAATAAACAGTTTCTTGTGATGATGCTACCCTCAGGGTGGAGGAGCAACACCTTATATTCCATCTAGGAAGCCTCCAACCTAATGACATGAATACCGATTTCTCCTTCCAGTAAAAATATTCCCCTCCACCACCTCTATTCTTCTATTCCCCACTCTGGCCTCCTACCACCTCCTTCCCTTCCTCCCATGGTTCAATCTCCTCTCCTATCAGATTCCTTCCTCTCAAGCCCTATACCTTTTCCACCTACCTGGTTTCATATGTAACCTTCTAACTAGCCTCCTTCCCTTCCCCTTCCAACTTTTTATTCTGGTGTCTTCCCCCTTCCTTCTCAGTCCTGAAGAAGGGTCTTGGCCCGACACACTGTCTATTTATTCATTTCCATAGAAGCTGCTTGATCTGCTGAGTTCCAACAGCATTTTGTGTATGTTACTATAGATAAGTTAGCCTAACATCCATAGTGAGGAAAAATACTGGATTGCATTATTAAGGGAGTGGTGACAAGCACTTGTGTAACAATAATAGAACTGGGTAAAATTAACATGAAATAACAAGGTTGTTCATGTTTCAAAAATCTATTAAGAGGTTTTTCAGAAAGGGCAAGCCACTGGAGTATGGCTATATGGGGTTTCAGAAAGACCAGGACAAGGTACTGGACAGAGCACACAGAATTTTTCGTCCACTAACAATCCTACATCCCTGCCAGTTCACTTCTGGCACAGACTGAGATTAGTTAATGGATGAAAACATGTGCAGGATTATGTGTCACACATTTGGGAAGGGTGGTTTTGACAATTAGAGCTCCCGGGGAGAAAGTTGTTCACAATATTTAAGAGTACTCAAGAAATGCAGGAAGAGTTAATAAGCAAGTGAAACATTAGTCATGTTTAATGGAATGGCTGACCAGGCATGAAGAGCCAAGTGTTTCCTCCTGCTTCTACTATATTTCTTCCTGTATTAAATACAGGAAAATTGTCACTGTCACAGGTTTAATTACCATGAAAATCAATTTTACTCTGGTTTCAAGTACATTGATATCTCACTTTAAGGTATTCACTGCTTGTCTGACATTTACTCCCTATTAAGCCAAAATTTCCTTCATTAGGAACATTAAGAAGATTAAAGGCAACCAGCAAAAATGTTCTCCTGAGATCTTCAGAGTCCAATGAAGGAGCAGATGCATCTGCTGCTATCCCAGATGCCACACTTGGAAATTTACTCACTGAAGCCATGCCAGATTGCCTTGGCATAAATACAGTGAGTCCATTGAAACCAATGGCAGAAATCAGCCGCCTGGAGAAATAAGGAATTTTTACTTGATTTAATTAAGTTAGTACAAATATTTTAATTGCTTGTTTGTGCACTAATCTACTAAAACTCTCCTGAAAAAAAAACTTAACTATTTGGATATAAATTTTAATAGACCTGGAGTAATTGCGAGCGAGAGTCATATGCACTCTACTTAAATTGCATGTCTAAATCCAGTGATCCTAGGCCTCAGCACTACCAATGAAATTCCTGTCACTCTGGCTGGATACTAGCTATAGCAACAGGAATGGGAGAGGGCAATTTAAATGGTTCAGCATAAACTCGATGGGCCAAAGGGCCTGTTTCTGTGTGTACTTTTCTATGACTCTGGGACTAGTGAGAAAGAAGCCCTATGCTCTCTTCTCATTGTTACCATCAGGAAGGACATACAGAAGCCTGAAGGCACATACTCAGCGATTCAGAAACAGCTTTTTCCCCTCTGCCATCCAATTCCAAAATGGACACTGACCCCATGAACATTACTTCACTTTTTTAATATTATCTGTTTTGCATTATTTTTAATCTAATACACACTTAATTGATTTACATTTTTTTTCCCTATGTTATTATGTATTGCATTGAACTGCAGCTGCTGAGTTAACAAATTTCATAACATGTGCTGATGATAATAAACCTGAATCTGATTCTGCTGTCACGCACCGTGGACCCAGCAGAAGACAGTGCCCTCAGCAAAGTAGTAAAAAAACAGCATGATTCAGGAACTAGATAACTAACAAATCCTCGACTGTAAAAGATCTACCCCATTGTTTTTAGATACCACCTGAGCTCAGTTTCCCTGAGAAAAGACTTTATTTTTTTGTTGTCTAAAGCTAAACCCAATTTGTTCGTAATCTATATAATTTGGAATTGAGTAAAATTTTGTAAATGGATTGGTACTCTCATATCCTCTACTAGGGCACATTTACATATCCTCACATATGATCTTCTGTCAGACACCCACCTATGCTCCGGGAATAGAATATTGCGATCCACTCCTGGCCAGACTTCTTTCACCATCTTAAATTCAGTTCATTCTTAATTGCACCAAGCCATGATCATCCACCACACCAGAGCTCACAACCTAGCTGGATCCCCATTAATATGATCCATTAAAGTGCTTTTTGAGGCTCTTCGTTAAAGATTCTATCTAATTACATGCTTTTGCTGTTTCTGCAAGAGCAGCAGCATATTTGCAAAATACTCCTTTGCTTTCAGAATAGAGCTATATAATATGGAAAACATAGAGAGGCAGAAGTAAACTATTTCTTTACTTCTTGTTCTACAACATCAAAGACCCTCACATATTAAATTCTATAATTATCTGAAGCATTCTCTTATCCTTTTCATCGACTACATGTGAATTTTCATCCTTTTATCGTTAAAACGTAGCTGCGTACTATACAAAATACTTTTGCAATATCTTAATGTGTTGTTTAATAATTAATAAATTAGCCTCGTTTACTATTAACCATTCACTTCTTGTTAATTAGAATCAAATTATTAATTGAACATAATGGAAATAAATTGAAAATTCATAGCTATATCCAAAAGAAAAAACTTCACATCAAAAGCTTAAGCAGAAAAATTTTGCATTAAAATTAAAGTAAAAAACTGCTATAATACTGAATAATTGTGAGGTGAGGTGAGCTGAGGCAGAGATACGTCTGTACCAAAGGAGGTGTTAGGTACTCCTTCCCTCCACTTGCCACCCTTGGGCAAGGTGTAGCATCTGCTCAGCCGCCGACAAGGGTTATGTGAAGACATGGGAGCAAGAGGTGGATGGCCTTACGAGCAGCTGGTGCACATCACAAGTCCTGGTTATGGAACCACAGATGCCAGGCATACAACCTCTGAAGAGTATTGATAATGGCTGGGGTCATCCATCTTGTAAAGACACTGACCAGAAGGCGGCAATGGCAAACCACCTCTGTAGAAAAATTTGCCAAGACCAATCACGGTCATAAAAAGACCATGATCGCCCACACCACATAATGAATGAATTGTGATGACTGTTTAAATCTGTATCTTAACATTAAAGAAATTGATACATTTCTTTCAAAGTACTAAATTACTTACAGGATCAATCCATAGAAATCATATTTCATTAAAAAAAAATCTTTTCCTATTCAAGTTTTGATTTACTCTACCACTAGCCACATGAATAAAATTCCATGCACTGATTTTGTCTTAAGCAAAAGTAAGGTGGTTTTCTCTTGTGAAACTGGCATCAATATTTTAGTCCACACACTGTACTAAATCAACCACTGAACTAAACCAACTAATTCATCCAAATAGGTCACAGAATCTTCAGCTTCAAAACATTTTCTGATAGGCTGCAAATGTGTGGTGGATAGATTCTCTGCTTACAACAACATATTCTTCTGACCTGGCAGTGAGACATCAGTGAAACTAGCTGTTAACATTTGCCGTAAATTGTCAAGATGCTTGTGTAGATTTGCATTTTGGCTTTGTTCTTCAGCCAGCTCCTCCTCCAGTTTCTCTTTAGCACTTCTCATATTGTCAATGTGTTTCTGCAAGACTGCATTCTGCTCTTCATATTCGATATTTGTCTTTCGTAACTTTCTCAACTCTGCTTCTCGAGCTGTAAAACAATTCAAAAAACAATAAGTTTAATTTGCTTTTCAAGATCTGGTTCCCTTAATATTGAAGAGTCCCACAACACACTGGAACATCGTATATTTGCTCAAATACCTCCACTCTGTCTGCAAATGTGAGTGAAATTTTTATTTTTAAGATCAAGAATCATTTAAGCATGGAACTCTGATAAATGATCACTAGGCAAAACACAAGCTCCTGGCACCTGTACTTTCAGCATCTTACATTTTTATTTGACGTTAAGATCACATATGGTAGATAGTCTTTTTGCTGATTTACACCGGGAAGTATTAGAAAGTTATGGGAAGCATTATTACTGGATCGATCAGAATCAGGTTTAATATCACTGGCATTAGTTGTGAAACTTGCTATCCTGTGGCAACATTACACAATAGTAACTATAAATTACTATAAACATATATAAGAAAGAAAATTACATTAAGTCATTGGCAGTGGCATCGTACATCTTGAGAGACGATGGTGTGACACTTTTTCTAATGGCTCTTGGGGCTATTTGCACTTTCTAAAGTGGCTGTACAGCGTCACTCTAGAGTGACAGTCTGCAGGTGAAGGAGGAAGGTGCTCAGGGTGATGCAGCTCTGGCTTTTCTTCTGGCTCTCTTGTGGGTGAGCATGTTGGTCCTTGCTATCTCAGCATGTTGTACACCACTTCTGACTGCGGCCCACCATGCTGTCTGGTTTTCAACTGCTTCCTCCCATGTGTTGAGGTTGATGCCTGCCAGCTTCACGAGGCACTTGCAGACATGCCTGTAGCGGAGGCATGGTCTTCTTCGTGGATGGTAACTCTCATTCAGTTCACCATGCAGCACGTCCTTGGGAATGAATCCGTGGTCCATCTGTTTGGCGCGGCCCAACCATCTGAGGCTGTTATAGCTGAGTAGTGCGTGGATGCTGGAGGTGTCAGCCTGCTGCAGAACCTCTGTGTTGGTGATTCTGTCCTGTCAGGAGACTTGCAAAATGTGCCTGAGGCAGTGTAGATGGAACGAGTTTAGCCTCTTTTCTTGGCTGACGTACGGTGTCAAGTCTCACTGGCGTAGAGGAATGTGATGAACATACATGCCTGGTACACACTCAACTTGGTCTTCTTTGTCAGCTGTCTGTTGTTCCACACTCTCTTGTTCAGTCCGTCCATGACAACCACAGTTTTGGCTATCCTGCTTTTCACCTCTGCTTCGAGAGACAGGGAGCTGGTGACGGTCGACCCAAGATAGGTGAAGGAGTCGACTCTGTCAAGACAGCAACCATCAATGGTGATGTTTGGGGGAGATTCTGCACCCTGGGCCATGACATTTGTCCTCTTCAGACTGACGGTCAATCTGAACTCCTTGCAGGTATGGGCAACGCCGTTAATCAGTTGTTGGAGCCCACCTTCAGTGTGCGATGTCAATGATGTATCATCTGCAAACAGCACCTTGTGGATGAGGGCTGTCCTAACTTTGGTCTTGAAGCACAAGCGAGCGATGTTGAACAGCTTGCCATCAGCTCTTGTGCAAAGGTAGATGCCTTTAGTGCAGTCTGCGAAAGAATAGTGAAGGAGCATGGAGAAGAAGATCCAGAGAGGGTCAGTGCCAGGACACAATCTTGTTCACTCTGCTGCTCACTGGAAGGGCATTAGAAGTTGCTCCATTGAAGCAGACAGTGCTGTGCGCGTCCTTATAGAAGGATGATATGATGCTGTGCAGTCATGTTGGGGGAGCAGCCAATCTTTAGCAGGAGCTTGAATGACTACCCCGTTTCTGCTAATGAGGTTGAACGCCTTTGTCAGATCAATGAAGGCCGTGTAGTGAGAAGATCATGTCCACTGTAGACCTGCCTGCTCTGAGACTCTAGGTAGACTCTGGATGCAAGGCTCTGAAGTTGTGCCAAGATGACGTAGGTGAACACTTTCCCCAAAATACTAAGGAGAGAAATGCCCTGGTAGTTGTTACAATCACTATGGTCACCCTTGATTTTGTACAGTGTGACAGTGTTGGCATCTCACATGTCTTGGGCCTTTCTCCCAGCAAAGACACAGAAGTTCATGGCAAGGCAGGCTTCCCACTCTTCAAGACTTCAGGGAGTAATTTAATCTTTCCGAGGCTTTCCCACTGGCGAGACAGTCGATGAATTTGCTGAGCTCCTCCATAGATGGCTACTCATCAAGCTCTTCCACGACTGGCAAGTCAGGCAGTGCCTCCAGGGCAGCATCAGTCACCATGTACCAGGTTGCATACAGCACTATCCAACATTCAGGCTGCTTACTCTGGACTGTGATGACTACCCCATTTTTCAACTTCAAATGGGCTGTCTTGATGGGCAAAGGGCCTGTTGCTGACTTGATGCTGTCAAACATTTCTCTTGTATTCCCGCTGTCGGCAGCTGATTGGATTTTGCTGTACAAATTCAGCCGGTAGTTGTTTGCACAATGTTGGGCAGCTTGCTGTGCCTTGTTTCTAGCAGCTCTGAGGGCGTCGTGTGTGCTGGTGCAGGGGTTTTGCTTGTAGGCCAGCAGGGTTTTTCTTTTGACCTCAGTCACTTGCTCCATTTCTTCCCAGTGCGCTTTGCACCAGTCTGTGTTCTTGTGCTCCCTTTTTCCGAATGCTGTTATAGCTGAGCTGTAGATGGCATCACAGAGTCGCGACCACTTGGAGTCAATAGAGATACTGTCACCAAAACTGTTCTTCATTGGAGCTTCAAAGGCATTGCAAACTGCTGTGCTCTGATGGTGTTCGCTGTACAGCAGGCTTTAATGCAAGATCAGCCCTTAGTCTTGGAATGACTGGGTCTCTTTGGCGTCAGCCCCACTCTACTGACAACAAAGGAGTGGTCTGTGTCACAGTCTGCACAGTGCGAGTAACTGCGAGTGCCAAGTACACTGTTCAGGTCCCTGCGCCTGGTGATGATAAGGTCGAACTGATGCCAGTGGTGGGACTGTGAATGTCTCCAGGAGACCTTGTGCTGTTCCTTACACTGACAATACATGTTGGTGATGCACGGTCCATAATGGCAGCACCGTTCTAGCAGTCTCTGCCCGTTCTTGTTCATCTTGCCGACGTCATGATGGCCAAGGCAAGAAGCCCATGCTTCGTGGTCAGCTGCAACTCTAGCATTGAAGTCTCCCAGCAGGTACAATCCTTCAGTGCTTGGGATTCTGGATATTGCCTCGTCCAGAGCTTCACAGAACTGGTCTTTGGCCTCTGGTGAAGAACAAGGTGTTGGGGCATAGGTGTTCGGGAGATTTACGAGGCCAGAAAGCGACAATAAGCAGAGAGCAAGGATCCTTTCTGTTCCACCTGTTGGTAGTTCCATGGTGGCGTACATAAGAGTTCTTCATTGCAAACCTAACCCCACACTGCCTTGGGTCTTAATGAGGGAGATCCTGCCAAAAGAAGGTGCAACTGGACTCTCTGACAAAACCGTTACCTGCCAAATGGGTCTCCTGGAGGCAGGCAATCTCAATGTTCAGCCAAGTGAGCTCCCTGTTAATGACTGCTGTTTTCCGGGCATTGCCGATCTGTGGGAGGTCATCAGTCAGTCGGGGATACGTTGTCCAGATGTTCCAGCTTGTGAGGTGAAGAGCTGGCACCTTCCTAGTTTTAATACTTCTCACCTAGTGAGGACTCACAGCTTACTTGTTGAGGTGAACTCTGAGCTCCACGAACCCAGAGAGGAAGGCAAGCAGTGGCGGGATGACACCTACTGACTGACTGCCCAATTTGAGGTGGACGGTAGCTGTCCAGTGAGATATGATGATCTCTTTCACCATCAGAAGTCGCCCCTGGCACTCGTTTCCTAAGCCAATCAGATGAGCTTATAACTGGTAACTGCCACTTCCCGTGTTGTGACATCGATGGAGTGTCCTCTCCATAGTGCCGAGGCTCTGTGTGAGGGGATATGGAGGCCCTGATGTCAAGACCCCCCTCTCGGAGTTGCCGGCAGAGTCCAACGGAAAGGAAGAACCAATACAGTTGGTGCCAGCACAGCTGCAAAAGTTGTCAGAAGGTGACATAGTAAGCTATCTATCTGCCTTAGGACTCCACTCCAGATTTTCTGTACGGATTTACTCCCTTAGCCTTTGCCTTTCCCAAGACACACACAAAGCAGTGCAACTATTTACCCATAGCTTTGATGGTGCTGCCGGCGATAATTCCCTCAGCTGTTTCTCCATAACCTCTGGAAATAATACTAGTTTGATCAAGATCAGAAATCAACAACTTCTGGAACAACAATGCTGTCCAAGGCAGAGCCGCTGTGTACTGGTATCGCTCCCCAGCCGAGCCCCGGGTCTGGGCCAGCCCCATCACAAGGGCTCCACACCTTCTCGCCAGCCAGTCAGTGCCAAATCCTCTGCCAGGGCTGCCAGGCCGACCCGACTGACCCGCACCCATGCCCAGGCCAGACCAACGAATCCATCTCGCAGGTGCACGCTGAGCTGCCTCCCACAACTGGTCCCCGCCGAAAGAAGTCCCCTCTCCACCTTTACCGACCCTTCTGCAGTGATTCTCCCCTCATTACCTGGTAATGAGGGACTCTTTGCTCAGCAGAAATCATTTCCCTTCAGGACCAACCCTCTGACCAATATCGTCCCCACAACCCAGTACTCTTCCCTCCCCCACATTACAGTACTGATCTTTCTCCCGATCTCAGGCTGAGCTCTCCTCCCATTACTGGTCGCACTGCCTACTACCAACCCCAAGTACTCCTCTCACTTAGGTAACTCCTCCAGCTAAGGTACCTCCTCTTCCCCCAAAACTGATCACCCAGCACCGAACCACTCCTTCCATTTCATTCCCCCACCCCGGTCACTATCCCCGATACTGACCCCCTTCCCCATCGGGTACTGACCACCAACCGATGAACTGGCTTTCCGGTCCGGGCCTGCCCCGCTCTGAGGTCTCCACACCCTCCCACCAGCCAGTCAGTGGCACATCCTACATCTGGCCGACCCCACCAACCTGCGCCCTCCCAGTGCCATTTCCTCAACACATGCATATGCACTACAACTAATGCAAAATACAGAAGAAATATACTGAGGTAGTGTTCATGGGTTTATTGTCCATTCATAAATCTGACGGTGGCAGAGAAGAAGCTGTTCCTGAAACATTGAGTGCATGTCTTCAGGCTCCTGTACCTCTTCCTTAATGGTAGCAATGAGAAGGAGGCACGTCCTGGATGATGAGGGTCCTTAATGATGGATGCCACTTTTTTGAGACGTTGCCTTTTGAAGATGTGCTGCATGCTGGGGAAGCTAGTGCCCATGATGGAGCTGGCAGAGTTTACAACTCCATGCAGTTTTGTCCTATCCTGTGCAGAGGCCCCTCCATACCACACAGTGATGCAACCAGATGGAATCTGTAAGTGTTGTTTGTGACAATCAATTCTCCTTAAACTTCTAATGAAATATAGCCGTTGTCGTACCTTCTTTGTAACTGTATCAACAAGTTGGGCCAAGGATAGATCTTTAAAGGTTTTGACACTCAGGCACTTGAAACTGCTCACCCTTTCCAGTGCTGATCCCTCAATGAGAACTGGAGTGTCTTCTCTCTACTTCCTCTCCCTGAAGTGAACAATCAATTCCTTGCTGGGTGCCACTCAACCAACTGATTTATCTCACTCCTGTACACCTCCTCGGTACCATCTGAAATTCCAGCAACAAATACAATCTAGATGCAATTTGAGCTATGATGTCAGCGAGGAGATGTTATTTCCAACCTTCCAGTGAGAAAATCAAGAATCCAGTTGCAGAGGAGGTACCGAGGCCCAGGTTTTGGAGATTGTTGATTAGAACTGAGGGCTAGATTGTGTTGAACACAGAGCTGTAATCAATAAACAGCAGCCTGACATAGGTATTTTCCATGTGATCCGAGACCAAGTGGAGAGCCAGTAAGATTGCATCTGATGTACTAACGTTTGTAGACCAATTGTATAGATAGCAAACTGCAGCGGGTGCAGGTCCTTGCCCAAGTTTAAGAACCAGGTTATTAATTCTACATAAAATAAATGAATGGATGTTTCATGGATATATCTAGAGAAGGAAATTCTAGGCCAACAGCTTAAAACGAGCAGATTTTTTAATATAACTGTGACGCACATGGACTGTGCCTTTAAAAGGGGGAGAGGGGGAAAGGGAGAAAGAAAGAAAGAAAGAAAGAGAGAAAGAGAGAAGGAGAGGGGGGGAAGGGGGAAAGAGAGGAAGAGAGAGAGAGAGAGAGGGAAAGAGGGAAAGAGGGAAAGAGGGAAAGAGGGAAAGAGGGAAAGAGAGAGAGAGAGAGGGAGAGAGAGAAAGAGAGAAAGAGAGAGAGAGAGAGAGAAAGAGAGAGAGAGAGAGAAAGAGAGAGAGAGAGAGAGAGAGAGAGAGAGAAGAGAGAAGAGAGAGAAGAGAGAAAGAGAGAAAGAGAGAAAGAGAGAAAGAGAGAAAGAGAGAAAGAGAGAAAGAGAGAAAGAAAGAAAGAAAGAAAGAAAGAAACTGACTACAGTACTGCTGCCTGCTTCTGGGTTGCTATGGTGAGAGAGAGTTGGAGTTATGTGATGGACAGTTTGATGTTTAGTCGCTTCGCAGCATGTTTATTTAAGCAAGGTCAGATGACTCTCACAGACACAGAGTGGAACACCGATTAAGGCGACCGGTCAACGAAAGGAAGCCAGTGACAGTAGAGTCACTGGGTGGAACTTCTGAGTGCCCACAAGGGTGGGTTGAGGATCGATCAGGAGAATCGATCAGTGGCTGTCACAGTGTGTGGAAGAGTTGACCCTGTGGAGGCTACTGGTGTGTCTACCCTTGCCTAATGATAGCTTTCCCTCGAAGGCAGTCCCCTTTGTGATAAGCTATGTTTGGCTAACTCGAGAGTGGATTCGGAGTCTGACGATGGAAGACTAACAGCACCTGTTAATTCGTTCTTCTCCTATTGTGGATTTCACCTCAGCTTACAAACACCTCCCTCTCCCCTACCAACTCCGTGCACTGAACTGAACTTCCTTACATTACCATCGTAAGACTTAAAATCTTGCCACCCGAGCAAGAATGAGTTTAGGAAATATATATATATGTGTGTGTGTGTGTGTGTGTATATATACACACACACACACAAACACACATATATACACACACACACACACACACACATAACACTGCTAACTTTGGATTTACCTGGGATAAGTTACTACATTAAGTAGTTACTAATAAATAGTGGTTTTAATAGCAAAACCAGACTCAAAGTGTGTTCTATTGCTGCTGGTTCATTTAACCCATTGTGTGTACGTAACATAAGAAAGAGAACACAAAATTATTTGTAATGTGTTTCAGGCGGCTTATTTTCCACATGCTGCCATTTCCACTCTTACGCTAGTCTTTCACATTTTCATTATCAAGTTCTGCACAGACTTCCATCTCTCTGCTCTGCCACAGTCTGAACTTGAACTTAGTGACGGACAGTAGGCTTGCCCCTCTGTGCTTTACTGCTGATACAGTATGAACCTCTCCGTGTCTGAAGAGTGATGGCAGATGGCCTTGTTTTATCAAAATGCATTGAGCTCTGGGATTCTACACCAGGCTATTAGCTTGGAATGTTTCCTTTGAACATAAGAGCAGAGTATAGGCTCTTCAGCCCACAATGCTGTGCTGACCTTTTAACCTAGTCTATGATCATTCTAACTCTTCCCTCCTACATAGTCCTCCATTTTTCTATCATCCATGTGATGTCCTAATGTATCTACCTCTAGAACCACCCCTGCAGTGCATTCCATGCACCCAACACTGTTGTAGAAAAAAACTGACCACTGACATCCCCCCATACTCCAATCACCTTAAAATTATGACCCTTGCCTTAGCATACTGGGAAAAAATATCTGGCTATCCATTCTACCAATGCCTTTTATCATCTTATACAACTCCATCAAGTCACTTCACCGAGTCTCACCCTTCTTCACACCTACGAGAAGCCCTAGCTCTGCTCAACCTTTTATCTTCTTGCAACTGACAAATCTTTGATTCACTCAGACATCTTGCAACTCTGCCTCTTCCCTTCTTTTAATTTTTCTTTAATAAGCATGAATACATTTTTTTATTAACTCCAACATCATTTCACCCACTCAACATGCTTTCCTGATTTACTACTTCTCACTGCCATCACTACGAACAGCCATATCACTCATCAGTACTAGACTATTCCATCCATTAACTTTCCATCCCGAGGGTATAGTTCACCTGCATTCATCTCCAATTATCGTGCAACCCTGCTACAAAGCTGCCTCAATTTTAAAATCAGACGACAGGTAATGGGAATAATGGTTGCAATCAGTATTTCCTAACATTGTTATTATAGCTACAAGGTTTCTTTCTGTTTATGCCTTTGTTATTTATACAATATCAAAGTTTGTCTCTTCGATCAGCATATTAAGTAGCCTTTGTTCATTTTGTCATAACCACGGAGATTTTGATAGATGCACATCAGTGGTTTTAACATTCTCTTATGCACATTAATTTTTTACATTTCATATTTCATGCAAATGATCTTCATAAACTATTTCCAGTACAATGGCAATGCTTAATTACTGACAACTTTCCTGAACCATTTGACCCATCTGTTTTGTAATAACAAGATCTCAATTAGTTTTCATGGATGCACAACTTAATAAATATATTTAAATTGTGTTTGGTAAATTGGCTTATTATTGATTTAAACCTCTGAAATTACAACAACTGATAGTACCCTCAAAGTCATTATGAAGTGTCTTTTAATGGAACAATAACCTTTTGATATATCAAGGCCCTTAAGTACATCATGCTGTTTTGAATTTCCCAATAATAAAAGGCACCTTGCAGACATGTCCTTTGTCATTTAGTTTCATGTGTTTCACAAGGACACTATTTCACAAGATAAACGATGATTTGTACCACAAAATCACATGCAATGACTTCACTGACTTACAGTTGATCATAATTCACCCGGTCTCTTAAAGATTTGAATCACTGTATTGAAATCCTTCCATTACTTCACCACATCACAGATCTCCAATCTCCTCCATATTAAATATCTGTTTTTCATTTCTCTTCCACAGAACTTAGCCTGTTGCATTCCTCCCACTTTCACTCCAGTGTTCACAGCCACTTCAGCCAATCAGATCCCACCAACTCTCCAGCTTCCACTTCTTCTTTAAACACCACTCTTAAAATGTCACTTTTTGCCCTGGTTCCTTGGCTCAATACCCATTAACTTAAATCCTCATTACAGTTTTCAACATCAGAAAATCTATATAAATTCAAAGTTGGTGTTTTGAACCAAGTATTTAATCATAAATACACATAATTAAAAATTGTTGATTCCCTACCTTTGTTATGATCAAGAAATTCTTCAGTAAAAATTGGAATATTAAACATAGACATTTTCCCTTGCTGCTCGTTGTTCTTCTGAGAAAATAAAGTGAGCTGAATTAAAGATGTGAGTCATTAAAAAATGTATTGGATTTTGCTGATTCATACTGCTAAGCCAGACTGACTAAAAGAAGCCTATACCACTTACAGAATTTTTATGCATTATTTTTCTGCATACTTCTGGTGCAACGACACCAGCTAAAAGCAATTTTCAACTGAACATGCATTAGCAATGTACTACTATAGCTACTTCGTAGTTAGCTGCATGGCTAATTAGCGAGCCTTTAGACTCACAGAACAATCTAAATGAAACATTACACTTTTGTATATTAGCTGAGACACCTAGACTTGCAGCTGTTTGGACCATTCCCCTCTACCTGAAATGAACTTGTGTTACAGAGCCACCTGGTGTCACTTCCCTACACTGCACTGTCAATTACTGTACATTTCAAGGAAACAACTGCTGAAATTGCAATTTGGCTGTAACATAATTTAGCAAATCTCAAGGCAAACTTTATTGCAAACACAGTAGACAACTATAATAAAAAGACTTGTACCTAAAGCTGAACTGCCTTTTTGAAAACAATCCAACTGTGACTTTTAGTATGATACCGAGATGCATTCCAGAAGCTCTTACCTCACCATGCATGCCATTTGACAATGAATGAGCGGTTTCTAAAATAAGGATAAATGATGATTAATTGATAAAAACAAAGTTTTGGAAAAGCATTGATCCATAAAATTTCCACCTGTCTTACTGTACCTTAGATTTATTTTCTTTGCAATCTGACGTGCAATGAAAAGATACAAAATCGGTAAACATCTATTTTTATCTGCTGCTAAGAATCCAGTTTTTAAACTAAATATTTTTCTGTTAGTACACTATATTAATGATAAGAAAAAGCAGGGCTACCTTTTCTTAGCTTCTTTTCCTGGATGGCAATTTTGCTCATTTTATAAGCTTCAGTTCGCTGGTACTCCTGCAGTTCTTTTATATACTGTTGCTTTGCCCGTTCAGCTTCATCAAGGTAGAACTTAAAAATGAATAATACATATTTTTAAGAATTAATGTGGAGGGGGGAGAATGAAAAGTAATTCATTGGTTTGTCATATTGGATATATGACTACAAAGACTAAGAATAATAAATCATAGCTTAAAATGTGCGCATGTGCCGGTCGTGCATGCAGCTGGTTACAGTTGCTCTGTAATTTCTTACTTTTAAACTTTTTAAACTTAGTTATTTGTTGTATTTTTTTTCTCACGGTAACACGTTGAAGCTGCACCCTCTCTAATATGCTGGTGGAGAGAGTTTTATTTGTTTTTTTAGCGCTGGAATTAGTTACTTTCGGACACGTCTCGTTAGCGTGGCAGCAGGATGGCCGCATTGTATATTCAAGGGACCAATTGATTGTGCTCATGCCCGCTGGTTTAGCAAACAGAGCAGCGGACATCCCGGCTGAAATCTGGAGGAAAACACACAGAGGATGCAGAGGGGGATCAAAAAGGCCAGGGAAGAGGACCGGGTTAGGCTTATGGAGAAGAGAAGTTATAAGCCATGTCTCCCCTCTCTCATCATGGGAAACGTGAGGTCGCTGGGGAATAAAATCGATGAACTGACTGCGCTTGTCAGTAGTCAGAGAACATTTCAGGAGAGCAGTGTCATGACTGAGACGTGGCTGCACGACGACATACCCGATCAAAGCGTTTCCATAGAGGGCTTCCAGACCGTTCAAGCTGACCGGAATTGCACTGAGAGCGGTAAGCGCAAAGGAGGGGGGCTGGCGGTTCTGCTAAGTAACAGATGGTGCAATCCTGGGCATATTACGATCAAGGAATGTGTCTATAGCCCGGATATTGAACTTTTTGCTGTTGGACTCCAACCATATTATTTGCCAAGGGAAATCTCGCATGCAATTGTGGTTGTTGTGTACATCCCTCCCTCTGCCAACCCGACGTCGGCGTGTATCATTTACACCGTCATAGCCAGATTACAAACCCAGCACCCGAGTGCCCTCATTATCATCTCAGGTGACTTCAACCAGGTTACCATGGCTAGAACACTGCCTAACTTCACGCAGTATGTGAGCTGTACAACCAGAGGTGAGAGGACTCTGGATTTGATGTACGCTAACGTTAAGGATGCATACAGCTCCTCTCCCCTCCCCCCAATGGGAAGGTCAGATCACAACCTGGTGCATTTAAAACCCTGCTACGTGCCTCTGGTGAAGAGTAAACCTGCAACCTCAAAGACAGTGAGGAAATGGTTGGAAGAGGCTTATGAGGCGCTCCAGGGTTGTTTTGAGGTGACAGACTGGCAGGCACTCTGTGAGCCACATGGAGAGGATATTGATGGGCTCACAGAGTGCATCACTGATTACATTAACTTCTGTGTGGACTGCAATGTTCAAATAAGAACTGTCCTTTGTTATTCAAATAACAAGCCATGGGTGACAAAGGACATACTGAACACTAAAAAGAGGGCGTTTAGAGATGGAAATAGGGAGGAGCTGAGGGCAATACAGAGGGACCTGAAAGCCAGGATCAGGGAGGCTAAAGACAGGTATAGGAGGAAGCTTGAGTGGAAACTCCAGCAGAACAACATGAGAGCTGTCTGGAGGGGGATGAGGACCATCACTGGGTTTCGGCAAACTAGCAACAGAGGAGCTGAAGGCAGTGTGGACAGAGCCAATGAACTTAACCTGTTCTTTAACAGATTTGACACTGTGACCCCTGCCCATCCCCCACGAGCCATCTGTTGTCGGCTCCCAACCAACACATATTCCACTCTCCCCTCCTACCCCTCCTCACAGTCCCCCACCCTGCTCTCATGACTATACCACTTCCCCACACGAAACCACCATGGTGGGCTTCACGGCTGAACAGGTGAGAAGACAGCTGAAACGTCTCAACCCAAGCAAGGCTGCAGGACCGGATGGTGTCAGTACCAGGGTGCTCAAAGCCTGTGCCCCTCAGCTATGTGGAGTACTTCGCCATGTCTTCAACATGAGCCTGAGGCTCCGGAGGGTTCCTGTACTGTGGAAGATGTCTTGCCTCGTCCCTGTGCCGAAGACGCCGCGCCCCAGCGGCCTCAATGACTACAGACCAGTGGCATTGACCTCCCACATCATGAAGACCCTGGAGAGACTTGCTCTGGAGCTGCTCCGGCCTATGGTCAGGCCACACTTAGATTCCCTCCAGTTCGCCTACCAGCCCCGACTAGGAGTTGAGGATGCCATCGTCTACCTGCCGAACCATGTCTACGCCCACCTGGACAAGCCAGTGAGCACTGTGAGGGTCATGTTTTTGACTTCTCCAGTGTGTTCAACATCATCCGCTCTGCTGTGCTGGGGGAGAAGCTGACAGCGATGCAGGTGGATGCTTCCCTGGTATCATGGATTCTTGATTACCAGACTGGCAGACCACAGTACGTGTGCCTGCAACACTGTGTGTCCGACAGTGTGATCAGCAGCACTGGGGCTCCACAGGGGACTGTCCTGTCTCCCTTTCTCGTCACCATTTACACCTCAGACTTCAATTACTGCACAGAGTCTTGCCATCTTCAGAAGTTTTCGGATGACTCTGCCGTAGTTGGATGCATCAGCAAGGGAGATGAGGCTGAGTACAGGGCTACGGTAGGAAACTTTGTCACATGGTGTGAGCAGAATTATCTGCAGCTTAATGTGAAAAAGACTAAGGAGCTGGTGGTAGACCTGAGGAGAGCTAAGGTACCGGTGACCCCTGTTTCCATCCAGGGGGTCAGTGTGGACATGGTGAAGGATTACAGATACCTGGGGATACGAATCGACAATAAACTGGACTGGTCAAAGAACACTGAGGCTGTCTACAATAAGGGTCAGAGCCGTCTCTATTTCCTGAGGAGACTGAGGTCCTTTAACATCTGCTGAACGATGCTGAGGATGTTCTACGAGTCTGTGGTGGCCAGTGCTATCATGTTTGCTGTTGTGTGCTGGGGCAGCAGGCTGAGGGTAGCAGACACCAACAGAATCAACAAACTCATTCGTAAGGCCAGTGATGTTGTGGGGATGGAACTGGATTCTCTGACGGTGGTGTCTGAAAAGAGGATGCTGTCTAAGTTGCATGCCATCTCGGACAATGTCTCCCATCCACTACATAATGTACTGGGTGGGCACAGGAGTACATTCGGCCAGAAACTCATTCCTCCAAGATGCAGCACAGAGCGTCATAGGAAGTTATTCCTGCCTGTGGCCATCAAACTTTACAACTCCTCCCTTGGAGGGTCAGACACCCTGAGCCGATAGGCTGGTCCTGGACTTATTTCATAATTTACTGGCATAATTTACATATTACGATTTAACTATTTATTACTATTTTCTATTACTATTTTATTACTATTTATTATTTCTATGACTATTACTATTTACTAATAGTAATATTACTATTACTATTTATTATTTATGGTGCAACTGTAACAAAAACCAATTTCCTCCGGGATCAATAAAGTATGACTATGACTATGACTATGAAAATAACGGCTTGGGCTTTGGAATAGACAACCAGCACTGTCAGCTTACTGCAAAACTCAGTACAAAAATATTGTAATTACCTTTAGTATTCCTACCTCTGTATACTTAGAAAAATATTGCAAAGTTCCTTCAGTAAAGTCTTGTGCATTGTTGCATTATTCAAATTTAAAAGGGCATCAGAAAAGACTGAGTAGTCAAATTTTGATGGAACTGCTACACTTGAATCTTCTAAACACCCTGAAATGTTCCTGAATGTCTCAGAAATAACCCATAACATTTGGCAACACCGAGAAGCCTGAAAAAGCCATTTAAAGCGAACAGGGAACTAGGGTTCTGAAAGGCAAGTTTAAAGAGAATTAGGTTTCAAATGAAGCAGTGCCAGAATCCATGCAAAAGTTTGGGCATCCTGGTCAAAATTTCTGTTACTGTGAATAGCTGAGCAAGTAAAAGATTACCTGATTTCCAAAAGGCATAAAGTTAAAGATGACACATTTCTTTAATATTTTAAGCAAGATTACTTTTTTATTTCCATCTTTTACAGTCTCAAAATAACAAAAAAGGAAAAGAGCCCAAGCAAAAGTTTGGGCACCCTGCATGGTCAGTACTTAGTAACATCCCCTTTGGCAAGATCACAGCTTGTAAATGCTTTCTGTAGCCAGCTAAGAGTCTTTCAATTCTTGTTTGGGGGATTTTCGCCCATTCTTCCTTGCAAAAGGCTTCAAGTTCTGTGAAATTCTTGGGCCGTCTTGCAAGCACTGCTCTTTTGAGGTCTATCCACAGATTTTCGATGATGTTTAGGTTGGGGGACTGTGAGGGCCATGGCAAAACCTTCAGCTTGCGCCTCTTGAGGTAGTCCATTGTGGATTTTTGAGGTGTGTTTAGGATCATCATCCTGTTGTCAAAGCCATCCTATTTTCATCTTCAACTTTTTTTTTACAGATGGTGTGATGTTTGCTTCCAGAATTTGCTGGTATTTAATTGAATTAAATCCTCCCTCTACTAGTGAAATGTTCCCCGTGCCACTGGCTGCAACACAAGCCCAAAGCATGATCGATCCACCCCTGTGCTTAACAGTTAGAGAGTTGTTCTTTTCATGAAATTCTGCACCCTTTTTTCTCCAAACATACCTTTGCTCATTGCAGGCAAAAAGTTCTATTTTAATTTTATCAGTCCACAGGACTTGATTCCAAAATGCATCAGACTTGTTTAGATGTTCCTTTGCAAACTTCTGATGCTGAATTTTGTGGTGAGGATGCAGGAAAGGTTTTCTTCCGATGACTCTTCCATGAAGGTCATATTTGTGCAGATGTCACTGCACAGTGGAACAGTGCACCACCACTCCAGAGTCTGCTAAATTTTCCTGAAGGTCTTTTGCAGTCAAACGGGGATTTTGATTTGCCTTTCTAGCAATCCTAAGAGCAGTTCTCTCGGAAAGTTTTCTTGGTCCTCCAGACCTCAACTTGACCTCCACCATTCTTGTTCACTGCCATTTTTTAATTACATTACGAACTGAGGAATATATATCTGGAAAAACAGACATTCTCGACTAAATAAGGTTCTGTAACGACACACATCAAAGTTGCTGGTGAACGCAGCAGGCCAGGCAGCATCTCTAGGAAGAGGTACAGTCAACGTTTCGGGCCGAGACCCTTCGTCAGGACCCTTCACCAGCAACGTTGATGTGTGTTGCTTGAATTTCCAGCATCTGCAGAATTCCTCGTGTTAAAGTTCTGTGGCGACCCACTCTCCAGCGCACTCGAACCGGCTCACAAAATGACGCGCGCCGGCAGAGAGGCCGGCCCCAAAAAGGGCACCAGGCCATCTTCACCAGCAGCAGGAAATACCTGCGCGTAGGCAGGGTCTGTGAATATGCATTCCCCACAGCAGTCCTGCCTGGGGAGGGCGGGAATGGGAAGGCTTTAAAGGGGGCCGCGAAGTTTGAATAAACCTCTTTTTTCACAACTACAACTCACCGACTACGTGTCGTTATTCTAGCGCTGTGTGTAGCACACCGCTAGAGTTCATCTTCAAAAATCTAAGAAGAATGGAGGTTTAGCTTTACCAAATTTTAGGTTTTATTATTGGGCAGTCAATATACGAAATCTTATGTTTTGGACATATTATGTTAACTGTGAAGACTGTCCGATATGGCTTTCTTTAGAAGCTAACTCTGTTAATAAATTTTGTATTACTTATCTTCTCAGATCCTCACGTCCTTTATCTTTTAGCAAACTGACTGAAAATTTGGTCGTTAGACATACTTTGAGGATCTGGGTACAATTTAGGAAATTCTTTGGTTAATTGAGATTTTCTTTGTATAGTCCCATTTGTTCTAATTATTATTTTAAACCTTCGATGACCGATTCAGTTTTTAAAGAATGGGATAGATTGGGTATTAAATGCTTCCAGTATTTATTTGTTGAAGGAAGTCTTCTATCTTTTGAGCAATTGTCAGTTAAATATCGTTTACCCAAAACTCACATTTTTCGTTATTTACAAATTAGAGACTTGTTGCACTCTCAATTATATAAATTTCCTATAAGTTCCGATAAGGACTTATTAGATGTAAATTTTAATTTGAAACTTTTTTATAATGGTTCAATTTCCAATATTTATGGTATGCTATTAGGAATGAGAAATGCTCCTATGGACAAAATTAAAAATCTTTGGGAACAAGATTTACAGACTTCAATCTCTGAGGAAACTTGGAATGAAATTTTTATATTGGTGAACGCTTCATCGTTAAGTGCCGGTCATTCTCTCTTACATAGGGCTCACATGTCTAAAGATAAACTACCTCGTTTTTACTCGGATATATCTCCTTTCTGTGATAGATGTAATAATGGAGAAGCTTTGTTAATTCACAAGTTTTGGACACGTCCGAGTCTTGAAAGATATTGGTAGGAAGTATTTCAAACTTTCTCGGTACTTTTCAAGGTAAATTTTAAGCCTAACCCTTTGACCGCACTATTTGATATTGTTGGAAGAAAAGACTTCATTTTGGAGACACCTGATATGTATATTTTGGCTTTTATTTCTCTTATAGCTAGAAGGGCTCTTTTGCTTAAATGGAAGGATGCTGCCCCACCTACTCATGCTCAATGGTTACGTGATGTTATGTCAGGCTTAAATTTAGAGAAGATCCGTTGTTCAGTTTTTGAATCTAGCCAAGACTTTATACATTGTGGGGATCATTTTTGAGTTATTTTCAAAGACTTTGATTTGTTGTTGAAGTACATATGGTGGCTAATAATATATTTTACTACATGATAAGGGTTTTCTCCCTTTTTACATGCTTGTCCTAACAGCTCTGACTTCAGTAGTGGGTTTAGATATTTTTTCTGTATTATAAAATTATTATATTTCAATATTACGATTTTACTTAATTTTTTATGAATACAGGGTTTTGTGATTGTATTTTTAATATAATGTAAGGTGCCCCCCGCTTTTTGAACGTTCGCTTTACGAAACCTCACTGTTACGAAAGACCTACATTAGTACCCTGTTGTCGCTAACAGAAGGTGTTTTCACTGTTACGAAAAAATCAGCGCGCGCCCCGAGCAGCCGTTTGCAAGATGAGTTCAGAGGCGATGCAATCGGCAATGATCTGGTCTGACAATTACGTGCCGGGCGGTACCTAATTAATTAGCATGTTTATTTTGACTTCTTTCTTAAAGATGTGCTGGATGCGTCCCAGCTACCACTGGACACCTGCATGCTTCGCAGCAATGTATTGCTTGGCGGCCTGGAGGGTGGGGGCCACTGCACCACCCAAACTCCGACAAGTCTAACACACCATCATCAGTGTGCTCTGCGCTTTCCTGATTCCGGTACGTGATACTACACTGTACATACATTATTTCTACTTTATATCGGCTGTGTATTTTTACGTGTTATTTGGTATGATTTGACAGCTTCATAGCTTAAAGGTTACTGGAGAGCGCTAACACCGTGTTTTTGCCAACAGTGCTTGCGTGAGATTTTCACTACAGAGAACAGTTCAGGCAATGATTGTGGAAAAGTAGTTCTACTTTTTTCAGCTGTGTATTTATCATATCATTCCTGCTTTCACTATATGTTACTGTTATTTTAGGTTTCGTGTGTTATTTGGCATGATTTGGTAGGTTATTTTTGGGTCTGCGAACATTCACAAAATTTTCCCATATAAGTAAATGGGAATTGCTTCTTCGCTTTACAACATTCCGGCTTACGAACCGTTTCATAAGAACGCTCTACCTTCGGATGGCGGGGGAAACCTGTATTTGGTACTTTTTTTCTCTTTTGACTTATAATATATAGCTTCTTGTACTTTGTATTCTTCCAAGCAGAAACTAACAAAAATATTGAAAGAGAAGGTGGGGGGTGGGAGGAGGAGTACAAGCTAGAAGGCCATAGGTGAAGCCAGGTGGATGGGAGAGGGTTATGAAATAAGAAGCTGAGAGGTGATAGGTAGAAAAGATGAAAGGCTGAAGAAGGAGGAATCAGATAGGAAATAAAGTCAACCATAGGAGAAAGGGAAGGAGGAGGAACACCAGGGGGAGGGGATAGGTGGGAGAAGAGAAGGGGAGCCAGAGTGGGGAAGTCAACTGGGGGGGGGGAGGGGCAGAGAGGGGCAGGGGGGAAAGGAGGAGGGGGGTAAGGAAGAAAAAAATCATTGGAAGTTTGAGAAATTGATGCTCATGTCAATACATAGGAGGCTACCCAGACAGAAGATGAGGTGCTGTTCTCCAACTGGACTGACCTCATTGTGTCAGCAGAGGTAGCCAAGGACAGACATGTCAGAATAGGAAAAGGGATTGGAATTGAAATGGTTGGCCACCAGGTAATCCTGAATTTTGCAGATGGAGAAGTAGTCTCCCAATCTACGTTGAATCTCACCAATCCACCGGGAGCAGTGGATACAGTGGACAACTCCAACAGCTTTGCAGGTGCAGTGTTGCCTCACCTGAAAGCACTGTTTGGAGGTGAGGGAAGAGGTGAATGGGCAGGTTCAGCAATTCTTCCGCTTGCAGGGATAAGTGCCATGAGGGAGATTAGTGCAGAGGGACAAATGGACAAGAGAATCACAGAGGGAGCAATCCCTGCAGAAAGCAGACAGTGGGAGGGAGGTAAAGATGTATTTGATGGTAGTATCCTATGGAAGATGGCAGACGTTGCAGAGAATTATGTGCTCGATGTGGAGGCTCATGGAATGATAAGTGAGGACAAGAGGAACCTTACCCCTGTTAAGATGGTGGGAAGATGGGGTGAGCGCAGATGTCCAGGAAATGTGGACACCTTCTGAGATCCTGCGAGGAGATGAGGATGAGGGCAGCATCAATGATGGAGGAAGAGAAACCCAATTCTTTGAAGGATACATCTTTAAGTTCTGAAAAGGAATGACTCATCCTGGTAACAGATCCGATGGAGACAAAGGAACTGAGAAAAGGGAATGGCATTTTTACAGGAGACAGGGTGGGAAGAGGTATAGTCAAGATAACCATGGGAGTCACTGGTTTTATAAAAGATATCAGAAACAGTTTGTCTCCAGAGATGGAGATAGAGAGATCAAGAAGGAGAAGAACGGTGTCAGAAAAGTTCCAACTGAATTTTAGGGCAAGGTGGAAGTTGGAGACAAATTAGATGAAATTGACAAGCACAGCATGAGTTCACGAAACAGTTGTCAATGCAGTGCATTAGGAGTTGGGGAATGTTATCAGGAATGGCTGAGAACATGGACTGTTCATGTAGCTAATGAAAAGGCAGGCATAGCTGAAACCCCATGTGGGTACGTATCAACACACCTTAAGTTTGGAGAAAGTGGGAGGAGCCTAAAGAGAAATTGTTGAGTGTGAGGACCAGTTTCGCAGACAGTGGAGGGTGATGGTGGAGAAAAACTGGTCAGGTTTGTTGTCGAAAAAAAAGTGGAGAGCTCTAAGGCATTCTTGATGCAGGATAGAAGTATACAGGGACTGGACATCCATGGTGAAAATTCGGGAATTAGGGTCAGGGAATTGAACATCGCTGAGGAGATCGACAGCATGTGAAGTGTCAAGATGTAGGTGAGAAGGGACTGAACAAAGGTGATAAAATGGAATTGAGATATGCGGAGGTGAATTACAGATGAGATTGGAGAAAATCTATCTTTTAAACAACACTAATATGGATTACTTTATCAGCACATACATTTATTTAGCTGCTACACCACCTTCATTAATTTCTTTAGTTACTTAACAAAAGAATTTGCTCAGATTAATCAAAGACACAGTGCCTTAGCAGTTTACTAGTATTTAAAAAAAGCAGATAATACACTGTAAATCACCAAACCTGTTTGTCTTCAAGTGGGAGTTTGCTCCATTCACTGCCCAATGTTTTGGTGATTTCTGGAAAAGGTAAATCTGGTTGCTGTGCCCGTAACTGTTCACGGCGTTCATTCAAGAATCGCATGTATCCTGTCAGTGGAGCTTTGGGACCATTGGGGACATTTTTTTTGCGCTTTTTACCCTTTGGCCAGCCTCTTTTCTTGGTCACATGCTGCTGATAAGAATATAAAAATATTGAACTACCATTATAAAACCTGGAGTTAAATGTCCAGTGTTTTCTTTTCAAACATAACACACAGGAACAGAATTAGACTGTTCGGTCCATCAAGTCTGTTCCACCATTCTATCATGGTGGATTTATTATCCTTTTCAACCTCAATTTCCTTCCTTCTCCCCATAACATTTGGCACCCTTACTAATCAAGAACCAAACAATATCCGCTTCAAGTATACCCAATGAATTTGCCTCCTAGCTGACTGTGACAATGAATTCCAGAGTCACCACACTCTGGCTACAGAAATTCCTCATCATCTCTGTTCAAAAGGGATGTCTTTCAATTTTGAGGCAGTGCCCGCTAGTACTAGACTCTCCCACTATAAGAAACATCCTGTTCACATCCACTCTATCTAGGCCTTTCAATATTTGATAGGTTTCAATCAGATTCTGCGCCCCCCCCCCGCCCCACCGATTCTTCTAAATTCCAGTGAGTTCAGACCCAAACCCATCAAATGCTCCTCATACATTAACTCTTTCATTCCTGGAATCATTCTCATGAACCTCGTCTGGGCCCTTTCCAATGCCAGCACATGCTTTCTTTGATAAGGGTTCAAAACTGCTCACCATATTCCAAATTCAGTCTACCCAGTGCCTTAGAAAGTCTCCATATTTTGTTATGAAAGCAGTAAGTTCAAACAATTGATCATTGTGAGTTAAAATAAAACATAATTAGAATGTATTTTCAATCTGATTTCAACAAAACATGGTAATTAAGTAGACTGGCATTCTTCATCTTGTTCACGTCAGCATTAAATAATCACTTAAACGATAGCCATCTACCTACACAGCGGAACTCTGAACACTGTTCCAGACTGTTTAGAATTCTATTCTCAGAACACACCCAAAAAGAATATTTCCCGTCCTGATAGTCATTGTGAATGTCTCAGAAAACTTTGTGCCTCACATTAAAATTTAGGATGTGAACCAACAAAACTGAATTTTTCTGAAGTCCACCTACATAACAGTGAGAACAGTCAGAGAAAGGAAACATTCATTCTGAAAGCTTCAAAGTGTTATATTGAGGGTAACCATGGGAGTGCGTACATTGAGGACTACTTTGTGCTGCTTCACGCATCTATGCTGAGATTGTCAATTTCATTAACTTTGCCTCCAGCTTCCACCCTGCCCTGAAATTTAACTTGCAACATTTCTGACATTTCCCTCCCCTTTCTCAATCTCTCTCTGTCCCCATCTCTGGAGACAACCTGTCTACCGATACCTTTTATAAAACTACTGACTCCCATGGTTACCTTGAGTACACTCTTTAGTACTCTTCCAGTGTTCCAATAAATCTCATTGGGCTGTGTAACTGCCTCACTTTGAGCTATCGTCTCAGAAATGAAAACTTCAGGTAAAGAAACTGCTGAACTAAATTTGGAAATAATGGAAACTCTTTGCATCATATCATGCCAAACTACTAAAGATTTATTTTACACTGTATAGTGCAAAAATAAAATCTGTTTCATTCTTTAAATGCATCAGTGTATCAAATACACATTATGGCTCAAGTCTCTTATTATGCCACAGAACCCAAGCCATTACGGCTGTGGAAATCAAACAATTATCTGACCCAACCAATTAACATATCTAGGGACAATGGGAAGAACTGGAATTAATTTATTGTAGTCACAATGAAAAGCTTGCCTTGCAAACTGTTCATTCAGATCAAATCATTACATAGTATATTGAGGCAAAACAAAATTGAATAATAACAATGCAGAATAAAGTGCAAGTCACACAGAGAAGTGCACTGCAGGTAAACAATAAAGTGCAAGAATATACTGAGAAAGATTGAGGTCAAGAGTCTAACTTATCAAACTAGGGAACCACTTAATCGTCTTATAACAGCAGAACTGCCTTTATTTGAAGATTAACTTGAACTTTCTCCATTATTGGGAAGTAAAATAAATTATATTGGTTAATCCTCCTGTGATTTCTCTCTTAAAAAAAAATACAGTGTATGGTGTGGTTAGAAGCTAAAAGAGAAGCTGTTGCCTGTTTTAAAAGAACAATAGAGTCAGAGTTGTTAAGCAAATAGAAATAAGTTCTTTGCCACACAACATCTATGTAAACCATTTTGCCTATGTTTTACTAATCCCATCTCCCCACATACCATCATTCAAATACAGGTCTAGATACCTTTTAGCTGGTAATACTGTGTCTGCCTCCAACACCTTCTCAGTTCAGTCCGGATACCTATTGCACTTTGTTTCATATCCCCTTCAAACAACTTCTCTCTCACTTTAAACTTATGTCTTCTGGTTTAAGACACTTCAACCACAGGAAACTGATGACCTAACTATCAACTCTAATGATGCCTTTTATAAGTTTCCATACCTCTATCACATTATCTCTCAGCTTCCTTCAGTCCAGGGAAAGTCGACCCAGCCTATCCTATCTCTCTTTATAACTCAAGCCCTCCATTCATGCAACATCCTTGTGAATGTTTTCTTGCACTCCTCTCCGGTTTAATCCCATCTTCTGAAAGTGTATTGACCAGAACTGCATAAAATACTCCTTGTGCAGCTTCACCAATGTTTTATACAGTTGGAACACGACATCCTGACCCTTGCTATATTTCTGTGGGAAAGCTTCCATAAACAGCCCTCTTCAAGTCACAGCAGCTCAATTGGGTTAAGGACTGCACTCTGACTTGGCCATTTCAAAACACAAATTTTCTTCTTTTTAACTATTCTGTTGTTGATTTACTCTGATCACTGTCTTGTTGCATCTTCCAACTTCTATTAAGCTTCAGGTGATGGACTGCTACTCTGACATTCACCTGTAAAATTTCTTGATACAATTTCCCTCAATGATTGCAATCTGTCTAGGCTCTGAAGCAACAAAGCGGCCCCAAACCGTGATGCCCTTTCCACCAAGCTCTACAGTTGGAATGTTGCTGTGCAGTGTCCCTTTTCCTCCAACATACTGATGTGCATTTCTGACAAAAAGGTCAATTGTGTCTCATCTGTCCACAGAACACTGTCCCAGAAAGACTCCCTAAAGGTTAGCTTGCAGGTTGTGTCGGTGGTAAAGAATGCAAATACAATGTTAGCATTCATTTTAAGAACACTAGAATTTTAAAGCAAGGATGTAATGCTGAGGATTTATAAGGCATCAGTCAGACCGTACTTGGAATATTATGAGCAGATTTGGGCCTCTTACCTAAGAAATGATCTGCTGGCACTGGAGAGGCTCCAGGAGATTCATGAGAATGATCCCAGAAATGAAAGGGTTAATGTGTGAGGAACAGTTGATGGTTTGGGACCAGTACTCACGAGAGCTTAGAATAATGGGGGTGGGGTCTCATTGAAAGTGGTCAAATATTGAAAGTTCTAGATAGAGTGAATTTGGGGAGTATATTTCCCATTGTGGGGGAGTCTCAGATCAAAGGGCACAGTATCAGAATACAAGGACGTTCCTTTAGAACAGAAATAAGGAGGAATTTCTTTAGGTTGAGGGTGATGAATCAGTGGAATTCATTGCCTCAGATAGCTGTGGAGGTAGTCACTGGGTATGTTTAAAGTGGAGGGTGATTGGTTCTTGATTAGTAAAGGTGCCAAAGGTTATAGGGAGAAGGCAAGGGAATTGAGTTGAGAGGGATAATACATCAGCTAAGTTGGAATGGCCTAATTCTACTCCTATATCTTATGGTCTAACTTCTCAAAATGAATCACTCTGCATTTGTCCAAATTAGTTTCCATCTGCTATTCTCTATCTTATTCTATCCTTTATAACCTTAATCAACTTTCTTCACTAACAACTGAACCTTTAGCACCATCAACTTTGGTGTCATCTTCAAATTTATTAATCGTGCCAGCTACGTTCTCATCCAAATCATTAACATTTGTGACAAAGAATAAAGAACCCAGCACACTGCCTGCAGCACACCAATAATCACAGGCATCTAATGTGAAAAACAACCCTCCACCACAATCTTCTGCCTCCTTCATCGAGCCAATTTGATATAAACTCACTAGCTTATCCTCGATCCCATATGCCCCAACCTTCCTGATCAATCTATCACACAGAACCTTTCTCGTTTCTCAGGTCTATCCACATGACCTCACTGAACATTCCATCCAGGATATCCTAAATACTGCCAGAACATTCTCCTTAATCGTACTGCAACTCACCCTCCTCTCCTACTTCCATCTCTTTCATGCATGAAGCATAAATATCTGGTTCACTGAATTGCTAGCCCTGCCTATTTCTCAATGATATTTTTGTTATAGGTATAATATCATATCCCATGTACCAATCTATGCTCTGAGTTCATTTGGAAATGCAAGAGACTACAATTGCTGGAGTCTGGAACAAAAGAGAACTGCTGGAGGAACTCAGCAAGTCAAGCACTGTTCAGCAAGTCCCCCTTTTGATTTATCCTTTTCTCCTGCACCCCACCCACTCCATTGTTACCTAGATCCATTATTCACCCACCTGGTTCCATCTGCCCAACATTCTTATACACCCATCCACCTGGTTTCTTTTCTCTTGGTCTATTCTTCCTACCACACCTGGCTCCAACTGCCCACAATCCCTCACCCCACCAGGTTTCTAGTTTACACCTACCTGAGTAGGCCTAGCAAATCTCCTTACAAGGATATTGGATACCTCCTGCTCAGATCCATCTGTCTCTCTTGTACAGTTCACCTGTCCCCTAAGAAGATCCCAGTGGTCCAAGCAACTCTTCCCATCTGAACAATCTCTTCAGCCAGATTCATTTGCCTATCCTTCAATTCCATGCTCACTACGACACACAAGGAGCAATTCTCAGATTTCATCCTTAGATGTCCTGCTTTGTAACCTTCTGCCTCAGTCTCTATATTCACTTTGCAGAACATACTCTCCCTGTGTTGTTAGTAACAATATGAACCATAACCTTCTGAAGAATGTCCTGTATTTAGTTCAAAAGATCCTTGTAACCCTAGCACCAGGGAGGCAACAAACTATCCTGGAGTCTTGTTAGCAGCCACAGAAACACCTATTTGTGTCCCTGATAAGCAGGCCTATCACTACTGCTCCCCTAGACTTTGACCTGCCCTCAAGAACTAAAAAACCAGTCATGGTGCCACTGATCTGGCTGCTGCAATTGCTTTCTTCTGAGAAGCCGTTCTAGCAGCCCACCCTCCTACCCATTTCCTCACCCCCACCTATCAGTATCCAAAACAATATCCCTGCAAAAGAGGGGAATAGTACAAGAGATTCCTCGGCTTCTCCTCCTGGTAGTCACCCAACCATCTAATAACCCTGCAGTGTAAACTCTTGATATAACACTTTCTGCTTCCTCATCGAGTCCAAATGCCACTGCAACCAGTCTATGCAATCTAAGAGGAGCTGCAGCTAGACATACCTCCTGCAAATGTAATCGCCAGGAACACTTAACTTTTCCTTGATTTCCCACAATTCACAGGGAGCATGCCATTTAACTGTCTGCCATTTCTATCTCTGTGGGTCGTACTGGGTTAAAAAGAAAAGACTTAAAATCACAGCAGAGCACAATGCTGTGAGAAAAATAAGTGTGCAGGAAGATTAACTTTCAAACACTAGCAATAATCCAAATAACCCTTTAATTGGATTCTTTATGCCTTGAAAAGCAGTGTATTGGGTAAATGGAGGTAAGTACAAGTACCAACAAATTAGCAAACTGATCACCCGTCGAAAGCAACAAGTCAAAGCAATCAAATGCTCTCATCAAATTGAGACCAACAAATTCATCAACAGTGAGAACATTGTTCTATGTAACAGCCATTCATGGGAACAAGTGACAAACATGCAAGAAACAGCTGTATACAAAGAAAATGGTCCCAATGTACTCTCCAAGAACAGAGCAATTCCATTTGCCTACCTGATGCTTGAAAAGTAATGAATCAAAAACAGACGGTTGGTTTGAGCAAAGTGTGTAGACTAGAGTATTCAAAGAATCTACAGAACAGAACTGCCCCGAGCTTTGTGACTATCAACTAAATGGCATTGGAATTTTTGCCCAAATTAAACTGGGAAGCATTCACCAACAAATCACACCTCTGAGAATTAAGTATAACATCTGGCAAAGTTCCTTTCAGATAATGCTACTTACTTCTTCATTTTTCTTCTCAATGGGTTTATCATTCTTCTGAGATCCATTGTACATATTATGATCTTTTGACGTCTCACTTCCATCCTGTTTTACTTCGTGTGGTGATCCTGGAGCACCTGAGCATCTACAGAGGTAATGTAACAGAAGTATGAAATGGTGAAGGGGGTGGGGTGGAGGGCATTACTGGAAGTTCAATAAATCAATGTTCCTGCCATCAGGTTGGAGGTGGACGGAGCGTAGGTGCTCAGTGAAGCGGTCTCCCAATCCACGTTGGGTCTCACCAACATACAGGAGGCCACACCAGGAGCATCGAACATAGTAAATGATCCCAACAGACTCACAGGTGAAGTGTAACCTCACCTGGAAGGACTGTTTGGGGCCCTGAATGCGAGGGAGGTGGTGTAGGGGTAGGTGTAGCACTTGTTTGGCTTGCAAGGATAAGTGCCAGGAGGGAGATCAGTGGGGAGGGAGTCACGTAGAGAACAATCCCTGCAGAAAGCAGGGGCACGGAAAGATGTGTTTGGTGATGGGATCCCATTGAAGATGGCAGAGGTTTTGGAGAATTATGTGCTGAACGTGGAGGCTGGTGGGGTGGTAGGTAAGGACAAGAGGAACCCTATCCCTGGTAGAGTGGCGAGACGATGGAGTAAGAGCAAATGTGCTTGAAATGGAAGAGACGCAGTTGAGGGAAGCATTGATGGTGGAGGAACGGAAGCCCCTTTCTTTGAAAAAGGAGGACAACTCCTTTGTACTACAATGAAAAACCTCATCCTAACAGCAGATGTGGTGGAGGCAGAGGAATTGAGAGAAGGGGATGGCGTTTTTACAAGTATCTTGTAGAATTTTTATTTTAATTCTACACAACATCAAGGGGCAAAAGGCCTGTTCCGGTGCTGCACTGGTCTATATTCTCCATATTTCCCTGAATAAAAATTCAAATTCCAACGCTTACAAGGTGCTCAGAAAGTTTGATTAAAACTACACAAAAGCAATGTTAGTCTGTAGTCAATGGATTTGCTGAAAACGTCAGTAGATGGTCTGTCTCCAGAGATGGAGACAGGGAGCTCAAAAAAAGGGTGATAAGTGTCAGAGTTTGAGGGCAGGGTGAAAGTTGGAGGAAAATTTGATGAAATTGCAGGAAGTAGCACCAATGTAGTTGTCAATGTAGCGGACAAAATGTTGGGAGTGAAGGCTCGGAAAATGGACTGTTCCAAGTAGCCAACAAAAAGGCAGGCAGAGCTGAGGCCCATGTGAATGCCCTTGGCTACACTTACTGACTCAGTTATCTTGACTATACCTCTTCTCATCCTGTCACTTGTAAAAATGCCACCTGCCATCACCCCCAGTTCCTCCATCTCTGTCACATCTGTTCTCGGGATCAGGTTTTCCATTCTAGAACATCTGAAAAGCCATATTTTTTCAAGGAACAGGGTTTCTCTTGCACCATCATCGAAGCTGCCCTCACACACGTCCATTTTCCACACATCTTCCCTCACCCCATCCTTCCAGTGCTGTAGCAGGGTTAGGGTTCCCATTGTCCTTACCCACTATCTGATGAGCCTCCATACACATCATTCTTCATAACTTCCACTATCTCTAACTAGATCCTACTATGAAACACCTTTATTTCCACCTCCTCCTTTCATAGGGATCACTCTCCACATAACTCCCTTGAACACTTGTCCCTCCCCACTGATCTTACACTTGGCACTCATCCCTCCAAGTGTACCACGTACTAAACCTGTCCCTACACCTCCTCCCTCACCACCATTCAGGGCTCCAAACAAACCTTCCAAACAACATTTCAACTGCGAATCGGTTGGGGTCATTTATTTTCCCTCCTCCTAATTCTAGTCCCGATGATGGGTCTCGTCCTGCAACGTTGACTGTTTATTCAGCTCCGTAGATGCTGCCTGACTTGCTGAGTTCCTCCAGCATTTCGTGTGTGTTGCTCAACAACTCAAAAATGGCAGTTTTTGAATTATCAAGTTCATGTTAATTTACTGAACTTTTATTGAAAGCCAGTGAAGAGATGAATGTACTATTCTAGTAAATGGCCCAATAATTTATATTAAAGCCTAACTTTTGATTAAGATAACAGAAAGTGAGGATGTGCCATTTACAGCACGTATCAAAACACGTCAAGGTTTTATCAGTCAAGATGGCGCTAGCAAACAATGCGACTTCAGGCGGTACCTTCTAGATAACCCATGAAAACTTCACTTCCTCATTTTCTTTTTATTTTAAATGTGCTTCTGGAACTGTTAGAGCCTGTGATTTATAGCCTGGAGATCAATCCAGTGATTTAGCACTTTGCTGTATTCAAGAAAATTCTAGTAGGAGATCAGCCTTGAGCCAAAGAAGCTTAAGTGATTGGGTGTGTGCCCATGATCAACTTCCTTTCTCACCCATTAAACTGTCGAAGTAGATTGAAACAGAGGTGAATGCAGAAGGCGAGCAAGCGTGTAGTACCGACTACCTGCCTCTTGCTCGCTACTGTGATGGATCTCACACTCGCTGCTGCCAGATAAGGTGTCTATGTATGACAGCCTATCACTCGCTGCTCCTGAGGGAAGGTCTCTGTGTTCAAGTGGTCTCTCACTCCCTCAGTGTTATCAGAAGATGTTATTGAAGTTCTGTAATTTACGTATTTTTTACATATATTCTGCGTTTTCACCTTTTCTTTCTTGTTGCCACTTGAACATGAGAACGTAAGAAATAGCAGCAGGAGTAGACCATCTGGCCCATCAAGACTGCCCTGCCATTCAATAAGATCATGGCTGATCTGGCCATGGACTTATCTCCACCTACCTGTCATTTCCCCATAACCCTTAATTCCCTTACTATGCAAATTTGGTGTGATTTGTTAGCTTTTATTTGTGCAGGGGGAGGGAGTGTTGGGGTTTAATGTTCTTGCCGTTTGCAGGATTTATTTTTCTGCGTGAGGAGGTTGATGTTCTTATTGCCTTTTGCGCTTTTTTTTGTGTGGGGTTTTGATGTCACTGCGCAATTTTTTTGTCTGTGTGGGGGGTGTTGGTGCTTTTCTTTGAACTGACTTCCATGGTTTTCTTTGTTCCGTGGCTATCTGAGGAGACAAATCTCAGAGTTATAATTGCATACGTACTATGATAATAAATGAACCTCTGAGCATTTAATAAGGCAGTTAAATTGACCACTGTGGAAGAGATTATTAGGGAGGTCACTAAAAACTTGCTCAGAGGAAAGCATTTGAAATCTATCTGAAAGAAGATGTCCATTCAGAAAACTGGTCTACTGCAATTTTGCTAAATAAGTCAAACTAGTTGTGCAACCATAGTAAATAGATATTAACAGCCACATGCAACTGATGAACATATTTATAAAACATTAGAAATAAATATTTCCATACTAAAAACTGAACTTACCCAGAGTCTGGAGTACAATCCATCATTGGCAAATGTGCAAATGACGAAGTCAAACAACAGAGGTTACACAATGTGCCTGAATAGAGAATTGCAAAAGAAGCTGCATTAACACCTGAAAATTACAATTCTGTACAATTCCAGGTTCAAATTAAATAAAGTCAGGTGCACAAGAACCAATTTTTAGCATCTTATTACAAGTTCTACAAGAGAATCCTTCTATATTAGTACATATTTAAATTTGGACTGACTACCTCTCATTATTCACTAACTCTCATTATTCTGCAAAATTTTAAAACGTATAATTTAAAAACAATAATACAAGTTTACACTAGGTAGCTGTGGTAGTGTGCACCATGGGAAGTACGCTAGGGGAGCAGGAGACAGTATTCAGGTCCGTCTCCCAATGCTGTGGCATTGCATTACAATTCCGGGGCACAGCTAGATATAGGAAAACCATTAGATTCTCAGTTGCTACAAAATCGACATCCTATCAATGACAAAGTTTGAAATAAAGAACAACAATGCAAAATAATTACAAAACAATATTATTCTCCCTTTAAACAATTGTCAAGATAAAGTTTGTGATGAGATGTGCTGGAGCCACAGGTGGTGTACCTGCTGCTGTGCTTCAGGAAGAAACTGTAGAGGTGTCCACAAGGGTGGAAGCCATGGTGTAAAATACGCCCATAAAGTGTACACACTATAACCATACTGAAGTTTACCAGCTGCAGTGCACTCTAGGACCACAACCATCCCAGTTTGCCACTTTGCACGCTAATGTCACTGCTGAATGTGCCTGGCTTGATGTTCACCACAGTTACAGCTGATTGTACCTGCTCCAGTGCCTACTAGGGCAAATACTGGTTGCAACTGCCATCATGGACTAATGCCCACAGTGTATGTAACACCCACTGAGCCTTCTCCGCCACTCCATCATGTTATCCCTCTCAATCCCATTTTCCTGCCCTGGTTAATCAAGAACTTATCAGCTTCCACTTTAAACATACCCATGACTTGGCCTCCATGGTTGTCTGTGGCAATGATTTCCACAGATTCACCACCCTCTAGCTAAAGAAATTCCTCATCTCTGTTTGAAATGGATGTCCCTCTATTCTGAGGCTGTGTCCTCTGGTCCGAGATGCACCCACTATAGAAAACATCCTCTCTACATCCACTTTATCGCAGCCTTCTCAATATTTCAGAGGTTTCAATGAGATTTCTCTTCACCCTCTAATTCTTCCAAATTTCAGTGAGTACAGGCCCGGAGCCATCAAACACTCCTCACACATTAACCCTTTCATTCCCAGAATCATTCTCGTGACTTCTTCCAGGCCCTCTCCAATGCCAACACATCTTTTGTTAGATGAAGGGGCCAAATCTACTTAATACTCCAAATGTAGTCAGACCAATGCCTTATAAGCCATTATTTTTATATTCCGGTCCTCTTGAAATGAAAGCCAACATTGTATTTGCCTTCCTTTCCACCGACATAATCTGCAAGTTAAGCTTTAGGGAACGCTGCGAGAGGACTCCCAAGTCCCTTTCCACCTCTAATTTTCTCCACACTTAAAAATAATCTACAATTTTATTCCTTCTATCGAAGTGTATGACAATACCCTTCCCTACACTATACTCCATCTGCCACTTCTCTGCCATTCTCCTAACCTGTCTAAGTCCTTCTGCAAACTCCCTGCTTCCTCAACACTACCTGCCCCTCCAACCATCAATTCTATCATCCAAATCATTGACATATTGTTGGGGTATATTCTGCAGTTTGGGTATATAGCAAAACATTAAATTCAGCAACAAATATTTAGACCTGAATATGGATTGTAGATTAAATGTAGCCCTGCACGATAGTTTCCTGGAGCCGTGGTCACCATTAATTGAAAACCAATGCTGATTAACATTCATTTTGGACGTCTGGATGTCATGTTGGCGCATGGCCAAGTGGTTAAGGCATCGGTCTAGTGATCTGAAGGTCGCTAGTTCGAGCCTCAGCTGAGGCACCACGTTGTGTCCTTGAGCAAGGCACATAACCACACATTGCTCCGCGACGACACCAGTGTCAAGCTGTATCGGCCCTAGTGCCCTTCCCTTGGACAACATCGGTGGCGTGGAGAGGGGAGACTTGCAGTATGGGCAACTGCCGGTCTTCCATACAACCTTGTCCAGGCCTGCACCCTGGAAACCTTCCAAGGCACAAATCCATGGTGTCACGAGACTAATGGATGCCTATATATGTCTGGAGTGTGGGGACGAAAATGGAGGTTTGAAAAGTAGTCCAATTGCAAACAAGAGCAAATCTGTAGATGCTGGAAATTCAAGCAACACACACAAAATGCTGGAGGAACTCAGCAGGCCAGGCAGCATCTATAGAAAAGAGTACAGTCAACGTTACGGGTTCTGATGAAGGGTGTGTTGGTTTGTATGAAAACTATATGTAATTCAAAGGAAGCACTGTAGATACATTGTAACTATAGAATTGTCCAGCGGCTACCTTTGATCTTTTGCATACAAAATGTCAAGTTCTATTGGGTCAAACAGGCCTCTTCCTCAAAAAGTATCTCATTTTGTTGAATGAACACTTCTGTATCCACTAGCTTCAGTGTCTTTCTGGTGATTTTGTTCATATTACAACACATATGTGAAATGAAGTGACCCCAACAGAGAACCTGGGGGACCTCACTAGTCACAGGCAACCAACCAGAAAAGGCCCCCTTTATTCCTACTCTTTGCCTCTTGCCAGTCAGCCAATCTTCTATCCGTATTATCATCTTTCCTGTAATACCATAGTTCTTACCTCGTTAAGCATCCTCATGTGTGGCACCTTGCCAATGGCCTTCTGAAACCCTTAACCAGGTGTACCTACCACACCACATCAATCCCTGAGGTGAGTATGCCCACAGCGAACTGCAACCAACCCACTGGTGTCTACAAACTGCTGCGCACTCTACACTACACTGCTCTGTGTACACACCACATCCCACATTCTCAGGTATACACACTGTAATGTCAAAGTTGAATTTATTGTCATATGCAAGAGTACACGTATTTATACATGAAATAAAAAACTTACTTGCAGCAGCACAGGCACAATACATCATATAAGATGCGTTCGCATAAAAGCAAATTATGCACAATTTTTATGAGAAAGATCACAATTAGAACAAAACAATACAGTCCATTGTAGTGCAAAGTGATCGAAGTAGTCAGAGTGCTGCTAAACAGTAATGAGTAGGGTTTTGTTGGCTGGCTCAAGAACCGAATGGTCGAAGGAAGTAGCTGGTGTGGGATTTTCGGCTTCTGTACTTCCTGCCCAATGGTACCTGCTGGATGGTGAGCATCTTCCTTACACTGTGCCTCCGGTATAATGGGCAGGCACGTGCTTGTGATCTATCAGGCAGCTTTGCACATTCCGGTGCATTTGAATTGCATACCAGACCTCGATGCAACCAGTCAGGATACTTTCAACAGCACACCTGTGGAGATTTTAGTAGTAAGTCAAATCTCCTTAACCTCCGAAGAATGTAAAGGTGCTGGTGCACTTTCTTTATGATTGTAAGTACATGCTGGCCATCTGATATGCGAATGTCCAGGAATTTAAAGCTGCTGATTCTTTCCACTGCTAATTCCTCAATGAAAACTTGTGCATGCTCACTCTTCTTCTCCTTCCCGAAGTCAACAATCAGTTCTTTAGGTTGTTGCTGCAGCACCACTCAACCATATGTTCCCATCTCGCTGTAGTAAGCTGACTCTTCTCCACCTGTGATTCATCCAACAACTGCCTCGTCACTGGCAAATTTCAAGTACTTTGTGTGAAGCCACAGAGTCACTGTGTACAGAAAGGACGCAGCATTGAGGTGCTACTGAGCTGATGATCAGCAAAGATATGTTATTGCCAACCCTCATGGACTGAGGGCTGCTGATGTGGAAATCAAGTATCCAGTTGCAGACGTAGGTACAGAGACCAAGGTCTTGGAGCTTGACAATGAGCTTGGATGGGATGAATGTATTATACAACAAGCTTTAGATGATGAACAGGAGCCTGACGTATGAGTTTGTGTTCTTCAAATGCCCTAAAGCAGAATAAGAGCCAAAGAATTGCATCTGTTATTTGCCTGTTGTAGCACTAGGCAAACTGCAGAGGATGCAGATCACCGTGTTCTCCTTGGACACTGATATAATAAATGCCTTTTTGAAGCAGTGCGGAAACTCAGACCACAGAAGCAAGACACTGAATACTTGTATTAATACTCCAGCCAGGTACACCATCTGGACCAGATGCATTTCATGAATTCACCCTCTTGAAAGGCACCTGGACATCAGCCTCAGGGCCTGAAATTACAAGGTCATCTGGAAATTTTTAAAGTTCAAAGTAAATTTATTATTAAAATACATAAGTATATATGGTGATATATATAGTTGCAAAAGAAAAGTTTGTGAACCCTTTGCAATTATCTGATTTTCCTCATACAATGTGGTCTTATCTTCATCTAAGCTACCATAACAGACGAACATAATCTGCCTAGACTAATAACACACAAACAACTGTACTTTACATGTCTTAACTGAACATATTGTTTAATCATTCACATTCCAGACTGGAAAAAGTTTGTGCACCCTTGTATTTAACAACCTCCACCAAAGTTTGCCTGTAGTTGCTGATCAGATTTGTACAATGGTGAGGAAGAATTTTAGACCATTCCTCCAAACTGTTTCAGTTCAATACTTCTGGGATACTTTGCATGAACTGCCCTCTTCAGGTCATGCCACAGCTTCTCAATTGGTTTAAGGTCTGCACTCTGACTTGGACATTCCAAAACACAATTATTGTTTCTTTTTAAACCATTCTGTTGTTAATTTACTCTTGTGTTTCAGATCATAGTTTTGTTGCATCATCCAACTTCTATTAAGATCCAGGTCAGACTGCTACCGCGACTTTCTCTTCCAAAATATTTTGATACAATTTTGAATTCATTATCTCCTCAGTGATTGCAGTGGCCCTGAGGCAGTAAAGCAGCCCCAAACCATAATGCTCCTTCCACCACGCTTCACACTTGGGATGAAGTTTTGGTGTTGCTGTATAGTGCCCTTTATCCTCCAAACATAGTGATGTGCATTTCTGCCAAGAAGTTCAATTTTTGTCTCATCTGTCCACAGAACATTGTCCCAGAAACACTGTAGAACATCCAGGTGGTCTTTTGCAAACTAGAGACATGCAGCAAAGTTTTTTAAGAGAACAGTGTCCTTCTATGAACACCACTCTTGTTCAGTGTTCTTCTTCTAGTAGACACATGAACAGAGACTTCAGCAAGTTCCAGAGATTTCTGCAGGTCTTTTGCTGTTACCTTTGGGTTATTTTTCACTTCCTTCAGCATTGAACGCTGTGCTCTTGGTGTGATCTTTGCAGGACACCCACTCCTAGGGAGAGTAGCAACAGTACTTAATTTCCTCCACTTGGAGACAATTTCCCCTACTGCGGACTGATGGACACTCAGGTCTTTAGAATGATTTTGTAGACTTTTCTAGCTTCGTGCATCTCTACAATTCTTATGAGGTCATCTGAAAGTTGTTTCGATCAAAGCATGGTACACATAAACATTTCTTTCTTGAGAAGTGCAGGCTTTGTCAGTAACCTGACTTTGTGTCTTTTTTATAGGGCAGGGCACCTCTATAACCCACACCTCCAATCTCATCTCATTCATTGAAAGACCTGACTCCAAATAGCTTTTGTAGAAGGCATTACCTTACATACTTTATTGAAATAAGACTATCATTGTTTAAATGGTGTACTCAGTATTGATGAGAAGTACAATTGTTTGTGTATTATTAGTTTAGACAGATTGCGTTTGTCTGTTATTGTGATTCAGGAGGTCAGACCACATTTTATGAGTGATTAAATGTAGAAAACCGGGTAATTGCAAAGGGTATATATATCCATTTTCTTGTGAGCATTCACAGTAAATACAAAGAATTAATGAGAAATCACACAAACAACCAAAGTGCAAAAGACAACAACTTGTGTAAATACAAAAAAGAAAAAATAATAAAAAATATTTAAGAACATAAGTTGTAAAGTCCTTGAAAGTGAGTCCATTGGTTGTGGAATAAGGTCAGTGTTGGGATGAACAAAGTTATCGATTCTGGTTGAAGAGCCTGCTGGTTAAGAGGGTAATAACTGTTCCTGAACCTGATGGTGTGGCACCTAAGGCTCCTGTACCTTCTTCCTGATGGTAGCAACGAGAAGAGGTCATGACCTGGGTGGTGAGTATCCTTGATGATGGATGCTGCCTTCCTGCAACAGCACACAAGGAATGCTGTCCATAAGAACCTAAGACAGAGGAGGAGAATTAGGCCATTCAGCCCATCGAGTCTTCAATGACATTTCATCACGGCTGATCCTGGATCCCACTCAATCCCATACACCTGCCTTCTCTCCAGATCCCTTGATCAATTTCCGCCTTAAATATACACATGGACTTGGCCTCCACTGCAGTCTGTGGCGGAGCATTCCACAGATTTACTACTCTTCGGCTAAAAAAATTCCTCCTTACCTCTGTTCTAAAGGGTTGCCCCTCAATTTTGAGGCTGTCTCATCCAGTTCTGGATATCCCTACCATAGGAAACATCCCCTCCACATCCACCTCATCTAGTCCTTTCAAAATTTGGTAGGAATGTTGCAGAAAGGGGGCTCTGTGGGTGTGTCGTGGCTCTCCCTACCAGAGCGTGCATGACAGGGATTGAGGTCATTTGAGAGTGATGGGCTGTTGCCACTTATACTATCCAATCTCGCCTTGTAGGAAGTGACATTGTGCATGCCCTGCCACGGCTGTCAAGCATCCACCTACAATTCAAGTTTAGTTGGAATGGCCTCTGTGCTCTCAATGGCTTTCTTGTGATTGTACCTGGACTTCTTACATGAATGGGGTCACCAGCCCTAAATCTTACAGATTACAAATGCCTCGTTCATTCAGGGCTTCTGGGTGGGGAAAACTCATGAAGATTTTGTGGCTACACACACAACCTCATATGTCCTTAAGAAGCTGGTGATGACTATTCATTTAGGTCCACTGACAAACCTTGAAAACGGTCCAGTCCACAGACTCAAAGCAACCCTCCACCTCTGCCATCTCGCTGTCTGTAGTTCTCTTCACTGGTGCCATGCTCTTCAGTCTCTGTGCATACACAGGCAGGTAGTTGGATTTACCAGACTGGTGGTGACGGATGGATTGGTAGGCATTCCTGATGATGAGTTAGCAGTAATCAAAGTGTTCAGAGCAATGCAGGTGATTTGCTGATAGCAGTTAGGGAGAAACTTCTTCAACCTAGTCTGATAGAAGTCTCCCACCGCAATGCAACAGATGTCAAGAGTACACTACTCCACTCTTACTGATTGTTGCTTAGTTGTTCAAGTGCCAGCTTGATATACACACACACTCAGACTACATACACACAAAGCACACACACACACACTACAAACACAGCTTTGTGTACACACACAGTATGGTGCATACATTCACACCACACAAAAAGCCCAGTGTTAACACACACACTCACACAAATATACGTAGTCCAGTGTACGCACACACTACACACACTAAACACTCTACATACACATACATACATACACACACACACACCCCAGAGTACACATGCACACAGCCCGGTGTATACACTACATACATTATATGTATGCACACTACATACACACAATAGAAACACATAACTTACACAATACACACACACATATTATGCACAAACACATAGCCAGGTGTATACAAACTACACACACTCACTACAGATACACACAGACACAGGCACACACTATATACAGAAAGCCCAGTATACACACACAGACAACAAACACACTACGCATACACGCACACTACACACACAGCCTGATGTACACATACGCTAAACACACACTACACACATGCATGAGCGTGTGCGCACAAACACAGATCTCAGTGTACATAAACACACTACACACATAGATCCAAGTCTATATATACAGAGACACTACACACGAACAAACACACTCTACACTGACACACTATACACATGCACACTACACAGACTCACATAACACTAACTCTACACACTACATGCACTGACACTACACCCACAATTCACAAACACACACATGTACACACAGTTACTACATACACAGTACATGCAAACTTACACACTACACATGCATACACACAAACACACTACACGCCCATGCACATACATATGCCTGGTGTACACATATACTACAAGCATAAACACATTACACATGCGTATACAGGCAAACACTACACACTTGCACACTACACACACAGCCCTATGTATACACACAGTACACATTACACAGACACTGCACACACAATAAACACACTCACTCACACAGCTCAGTGTACGTACACACACACACTCACACAGTCCAGTGTACATATACACACACAGTCCTGTGTACATACATACTACATACTACACATATACACAGCACAGACATGCACTACACAGATACATACACTACATATACAGCCACACACATGCTACACACACACACCTCTACACAGCCCAGTGTAGACCCACACACACCTCTACATAGCCCAATGTACACACACCACACACACAGCCCAGTGTATACACACAACACACTATCAGCAGCCCGGTGCACGTGTACATAAACACACACCTCGGTGTCCACACGCATAACAGTACACAGCTCAGTGTACCAGCCCCGGATGTACCTGTTGCTGCGCTGTTTGCTCACGGCGCTCCCACGTGTGCAGCTCGCCGTGCCTACCCGTCCGAAAGCCGCTCTCCCTCCACCGTGATCCCACTCCAGTCCGCTGCGCTCTTCCCGTCCACATTCAACCGTAAACCCACACGCTACCCTGCTTCTACTGCCGGGTTACAGGGCGGCAAGAGGAAGAGGTCACCAGGCATCGGTATCGGCATCGGCACCCGGCAGGCGGCTCGGTAGCGCCCCCGCCGGCCGGAGGAGTCCGTCCGACCGCAGTAGCCGCGTCCAGCCCTTGTCTTGGAGACCAGAGCACCGTATCGTCCGGAGAATGCCCGTTTGGAGCAGTCCCTGGATTAAAATTCAGCGGTGCAGCTTTAACATTTAAATCCTGTTATAATCCGCGCAGAATGCAGAAAACATCAGAGCTTCAGGCAGAATTTGTTGTGAGGGAATCAGTTCTGAATCAAGTTAGGTTCAACAAAATATTCCAGATGGAGAACAAGGATTGGGGTTGGGATAAATTAGGGGGGATTTCTCCATAGCTGGTGGCGAGCCTTTATAATTCTCTGCCCCAGACGGCTGTGGAAGCTCAGTCACTAAACTAATTCAGAACAAATGGATCGATTTCTGGATACAAGGATTAAGCAGAAAAATGGCTCTGAGGTAAAATATGTTTAATTAATCACGGGTGGACCAGGCTCAGATAGGGAAATGTTCTTATTTCTTAAATTCCTGCGAATAGGGAGAGGGTAATAAATGTGACAGAATTATACAGCACAGACACAGGCTTTTCAGTTCTTCAAGCTTATATGAATATCCAGCAGCCAATTGCACAAATCCTACACTATTCCCATTTGATCCTTCATATATTTCCATCAATCTCCCTTACATTCTACAACCTATCTACATACCACAGTGAATCTACTGTGCCATACAACCAAACCACATACCTTTGGGATTTTTGTAGGAAACCAGAATACCCAAAGGAAATCCAGGTGACTTCATGGATACATCTGCACAAGCAGTACTAGAGGTCAGTGTTAAACCTGGGGTGTGGCACCACTATGACTGCTGCTGTATTCTGACAACTACAACTTCCAGCAAGGCTGACACCCAGTCTTCCTTTGCTTTCAGCACCGTGGAGGAGCAGGGCTCCAAATGTACAGCACATTGAAAGAAGTGTAAGTGAATGGCTGCTTCATCTGGAAAAACGGTTTGGGCCGCAGAGTAGCAGGAAGGGGCAACGGGTTGCATCTCTTGCAGTTGCATGGAAAACTGCTGTAAGAAAAAGGAATGGCGTGGAAATGAAAGAGCAGTCACAAAGAAAGTGCCAAAAAGGAAAGGAAGAGGAAGGTATGTCTGGTAGTGGAATCTCATTCAATTGCAGTAATTTCAAAGGATTATTCATTAAATATGAAAGCTGGTGGTATGTGACCATGAGAATTCTGTCCTGCCATTAGAGAAACCAAATGTTGATTCTGTGATCACTTTACAGGGCACCTGTAGTTAATCAACAGAGGCAACCCTATGCTTTTAGGTGTCCTCCACTTCAATTCGTCACCCCACTGCCATTCAGACTTGACTTATTTATTTTAACAATATAGCATGGAGCAGGTCCTTCTGGCCCCTCATGCCACCCCAATAAACCTAATTAACCCTATCCTAATCACAGAGCAATTTACAATGACCAATTATGTCTTTGGACTGTGGGAGGAACCTGTCTTTAGTCTGTTGCACTGCCGTAACAAGGTCAATGCAAGCCTGAGCAACAGCACCTCATCTGCCATGCGATTTCAATCCTCCACGTTTTGATAATGCATGTTCTCTTTCTTTATCAAATTGGCTATTTCAGCTATAAATCATACATCTATAATATTGGCTTAGTTCTTTTTACCCCTTTCCAACTGCATGCCCTGATTTTTTATCTCCAACACATTACTTCTTGTAATCCTCCAAATGGCCCTTTATCAACCCATCCCCATAGAAACCCTGGTCTCAGCCAGATCTGGATCTTTTCTTTGTCTTGTTAATTTCTCTTTCCAATTTATCTGCAGCTTAGAAGTTACTTCTGATGAGGGGGGTCTATGAATTTCAACTGACACATTAACTCTGTTTCTCTCTCTATAAATGTTGCCTGACCATGGTGAGTGTTTCCAGCATTTTCTTTGTTTCATATTTTCGGGAACTGCAGTTTATTTCATTTTGTGGCCTGAAAAGGGTTGTACACAATAGAATATCATTCTACTTTCAGCTATTACTTTAAAAATATCACATTTTTCAGTTCTGATCCCAGGGATTTTGCACAGTTGATTTTTTTTTTGCAAGTTGTTTCATTTTTCAGTATTTTCAGTATCTACTTAAGAAGGTACTGAGATGCTAGCTTTCACTAATCTGGGTGTTGAACACAACTTTATAAAACCTTGCTTAGATCTCACACTGTAGGAAAGATGCCAGAGAAGGTGGAGAGGATATTCGCCCTGATGTGATGGACTGTTTCATTTATGAGGAGAGACGAGAGAGACTAAGTCTGTTTTCTCCGGAATGGAGCAGATTAGGAGGAGACAGGATTGAGGTATATAAAATTATGAGGGAAAGACTGCAGGAAATTTTTTCCCATATAAGAGACAGAAAAAGATAGAAATATTTAGACAAAGGGTAAGAGATCCAGAAGGGATCTGAGAGACGCCTTTTCCATCCAGAGAGTGGTGATGATAGATTAGATTATGAGGAGACACAGTTCTCTTTTATTGTCATTTAGTAATGCATGCATTAAGAAATGATACAATGTTCCTCCAGAATGATATCACAGAAACACAAGACAAACCAAGACTAAAAAAACCTGACAAAAACCACATAATTATAACATATAGTTACAACAGTGCAAAGTAATACCGTAATTTGATGAAGAACAGACCATGGGCATGGTAAAAAAAAAGTCTCAAAGTCTCTAGAAAGTCCCAACATCTCACGCAGATGGTGCAAGGGAGAAACTGTCCCTGCCATGAGCTTCCAGCGCCGCAAACTTGCCAATGCAGCATCCTGGAAGCACCCGACCACAGCCGACTCTTGAGTCCATCTGAAAACTTCGAGCCCCCGACTAGCCCTCTGACACCGAGCACTGAGCACCATCTCTGCCGAATGCTTTGGCCCCGGCAACAGGCAATAGGCAAAGCCGAGGGTTTGGGGCTTTCCCCTCCGGAGATTCTCGATCGCACAGTAGCAGCGGCAGCGAAGCAGGCATTTCAGAAGTTTCTCCAGATGTTCCTCTGTGCTTCTCACGTCTATCTCCATCAAATCAGGATTGTGCATGCCCCCTATTTAACAAATACAATATAATTTCGGAGCGGCTGCGCACGCTGTGTCGCGCCGCCATCTTCTCCTCCCCTCCATAGAATACACTGAATATAGAATACATTGTCTGAAAGAACTGCGGGAGCAGAATCACAACAGCATTAAAAAAGTACCTAGATGACCAGTTGAATCCCCTAAGCATAGACAGCTATGATGCCATGTACTGGAAAATGTTATGTTCCCATTTATTGGTGTGGACTTTCAGGGTCAAATGGCCAGTTTCCATGCTGTATGACTCTGACTGATCACACCAAATTACAGTTGGTAGAATTTTGAAATTCCCTTTAACAAACAACTATTGATTCTAAGCTGCTGTGAGATTGATATTATTTTCTCCACGACAGCTTACAAAGGGTATTGGGAAATACAACTTTATGAACTGAAGTCTCCAATTTGCCATGATGTCATTGAATGTTGGAACCATATTTCTGTTGTGTATTGAATATTTTAATAGTACTTGAGTTATATTGTAAATCAGAATCAAAAGAAAAGGATGTCCATTTCAGCAAACGGGGCTGTATTGAAGAGATTGTCAGACCATAGTCAGTTCAGTGATGGACATAATGATGCACTGAGAGATCATCTAGTTTGTCGAATCTTACAAGAAAGCATTCAAAAACTGCTCCTAACTGAAGCACAACTTACATTTAAAAGTGCAGTTGAAATAACTGTATCAATGGAAACAGCAGAGATGCAATTGAGTTGCAGGCAGGAATGAAAGTGAGCGTGAACAAAATTGCAGTGCCTAGACAAAAACCAGCCCGGCTGAATAAATTGTGTTACTGTTCTGGCAGGGGTTTATGTACACTACACCAATGCAGATTTAGAGGCAAAAGTTGCAGAAAATGCAACAAAGTAGGACACATACAAATAGCGCTTCGGGCAGTCAAAAATAAATGGACTGCACAGTGGAGAGAAAAAGATTAAAAGGCGAGTGGCAGTTTCAGAAAGAACACTATTCTGCACACTGTTGGTGAAAAATCTGACAATGAGAGTGACCCACGACTGGCTAGCCTTGAGATTTACAACGTGAAAAATAACACATCTTAGAAAGAAGAAAAAGAAAGGGGAAGATGGCATAAGTGCTATGGAAATGGAAGAGGAAAAACAAGACTGAATTTCTTGAGAAATTAGCAAATTCAGGGATACTCACAAGAAACTAGAAGAAGAAAAAGAAAGGTGAGAAAAAGAAAGACGAAATTAAAAAGGAGTGAGACATAGAAAGAAAGAGCATGAGTGAGAAAGAGACTTCGAAGAAAGAAGGAACGTGCAAAAGAGGAAGAGTGGCAATGTGAGCGTGAGTGGGGTGGGGGCTGTGAGTGAGACCGTGATAGGGATTGTGTGAGAACCAAGAATAAGGAAGAGGAATGTGACCAAGAAAGGGATCAAGAATGGGATAAAGAGAGTGAAGGAAGCCAAAGACTGGGAGAGAAGCTAGGATGGAAGTAGATCTGGAGGAAAAGCCGTGAAAAGTAGAAGAAAGGTGTCCAGAGCTGTCATAACCACTTCCTGCAGGCAAAGAGTCAACTACTACAACCACCACGGAGGAGCCCAAAAGCTGAGATTGTTTTCACAGCCACAAGTCTCACCAGCCAAGCAGCGTGACCTCCCTTGTCAGAGAAGATGTTATCCCACAAGAGTAAGAAATCCTCCACAGTAATAACATCTTTAGACCTGAATAGGACAATTTAAAACTTACTAGCTTCCATCTGATGCGTTGTACATTGAGTTGTAGTTTATAGCTAAGCAGGGAGAAGTGTCATGGTATTTAATATTTCAGTCATATTTGTGTAATATTGTAAATATATTGTTTGATTAAGCATTTTTTGTTTAATTTATTACGAGTTGTATGTCAAAGTAAATGGCATGTCATTACACTGCCACATGATATGTGCACACCTAGGAAAAAACAAAGTTAGACATGTATTATGGACTCTCCATGTATTGTTTTCAATTTATATACTTTGGAGTCACAACACAGAACAGTTCATTTTACTTGGTTTTATCATTCATTATCAATTTAATTTTAATGAACCTGCAGGGTCACATTTTGTGAAAGATCACAGAAAAGATCAGGATTGGACCTAAAAGCAACTTGGAGTCAGATCTAAGAGCTCCACAATAAAAGTACAGTATGTTTGTGCCTCACAGAATTAGTCTTTGTAGTTTCCTGGAATTTCAGCAGATGGCATCTGATTATTAACTCTAAAATCTATAACAAAGAAAATCACACTGCTGCTACTCTCATCTGTTTTAAGTCTCTTAGCTAGAATGAGCCACTGAATATTTGAAGCTTTTTTCCTGTCTGTATCCTTACTATGTGATTGTAGCTAGAACTATGCAATAGGGTTCAGCTCACAGTGTCAGTTACTACCTTTGCTTGGTCAATAGGGAAGATAATTCTGGTTATGTGTAGTGCTGGAATCAAGGTCTGTCTAAGATCATCACCTATATATCTATTGCAGTGTTTCTTTTTCAGACCCGGACTCTGATCCAGTCAAATGTCACTCAACACAGAGATGTTAATGTGTCTTTCATCTTGTGAAGTCCACAATTTAAAAATAATGCTTAACTGCACCTCTGACTTATTACTTTTAAACATTAGATATTGAAGAATATTTTATTTCAAGACATCCAATGCCATTTCCAGGAAAATGTATTTGGAGTATTCATCTTTGATCTTTGAGTATTCATCTTCACCTCACTGCAGGAGGTTGTTGAGCAATGTTCCCTCTAAGGTGTGTGCATATGCACGCACACATCTTTTGCTATTAGTGCACAAAGGAATTTAAACTGCGCACAAAAGGTTGTCACCTTCTACCTTGTTGGCATATTGAGTATATTTCATGATCATACACAATCACATTTCCTTTTCTGGTTTCTGATGTGGACAGTGTTGACAATGTGGAGTTTGTGATGATTTGTCTGTAGATTTTAGAACTGGCTTCTTTATACTGTTTTTATTGAAGAAATTATTGATTCACTGTGTCGAATTCCAAAGAAGCAAAGGGCGTGAAGCACAAAAGAACTGCTAGTTCATTTAAAGCAGAATGGTTTAATGAAACAGTAGCAACTGCTACAGGGAAAGCTCATAAGGTCAAGAACGTGCAGCTATGGGAAATATGTAGGTACAATATTGAAACTGGTGTTACCTGTATGTATTGTAGCAATGCAAAACTTGCTGGAGAATTTGTAGTATATGAGAAAAAAGAATCAGTGATGTGTATTATTTTATTTATTTTAAACAATGAACAACAAACTGGACTTGGTAGTTTATGAGCCTTAGAATAGCTTTGGGTTTATTCCACTTAAATATTCAGTGCACATGTTGTTGTCACTGGACAAAAAAATTGCACAGCACAAAATTTTTGCACACTCTGGTCATTACAAATTAGTGGAAGCATTGATGTGGAGGCTATGAAGAAGGCGCAGAACAGGCTTATCAGGATGCTGCCTGGCTTAGAGGGCATGTGCTACGATGAGAGACTGGATAACCTTGGGCTGTTTTCTCTGGAGTGCCGGAGGCTGGGAGGAGATGTGACAGAGGTTCACAAGATTATGAGAGGCATAGATAGAGTGGACAGAGAGTATCTGTTTCCCAGGGTGAAATGTTTAATATCAGGGGGCATGCATTGGTAGTGAGAGCAGTTAGGTTCAAGGGGAAATTGAGGGTTACGTTTTTTACTCAGAAAGTGCTAGACACTTGGAATGTGTTGCCCGGTACAGTGTTAGCGGCAAATACATTAGAGGCTTTTAAGAGACAGTTGGATAGGCACATGAATGTAAGGAAGATGGAGAGATATGGACATGGTGTAGATAGGAGGGATTAGTATTTGGAAGTTTTTGACTTGTTGGTTTGGAACAACATTATGGGCCGAATGGCGTGATCCTGCGCTGTACTGTTCCAAGTTATATGTTCCGCGTATATATTTTACAGAAGATTTAATTACTTAAGTCATATTTAAATACTGAATATGTGTCGTGGTTATTCCAAAATATTACTGAACAATGGAACAAATTTAAAACAAAGTGCAGCGAATTCAGGTTAATTGAGCCTTCGGTTCATCAGGGCTGCCACTTAATTGGGTCAACTCTTAATAAACGAAAATCAATTGAGAAAATTTCCAGGATTCCCTCTGTTTATTTGGGACACCATGCTGCATAATTGGGGTAGGAGACTGTTGTTGGACAGGTTCTAACTAGCATCAGTCGTGCACACTTGCATGGCCATTAGACGCTACACTGTGCTTAGAGTGGTCAGTTTTTAAATAGTATCAGTTGCATGTCCTGTGTGCATGAAGCAGTGTTTTTTTTTGTCAGTGATAGGTGGTGAGGAATAAGTAATAAGACAATTCAGAACTGTTGCTCACTGTGGTTTCAAGCATTCAGAAATGGCCGGGAGTGAAAATGAAACAATTCCACTACTTCAACAGTTTGGGAATTAAGAAGAATTTGAAGGTATCGACAATGAAGATTTGGAAAATACAATCGTCAATAGCATTGTACGAAGGCAGTCCATTATTGACACAAGGTGTCTGTGCTGATTTTGTTGATTGTATACATTGGATGAATTGCAACGTCAATTATTCTTAGGAACTAATACAGTGTACAGTTTTATCGTACCATAGTAGTATTGGTACTACAATAGTACTATAGTAATTTATTCTATATTTCACTTAGATATATAATTTGTTCCTAAGTTTGTCTTTTTATGTCTTTTTAACTGTTTCCATGAAACTTCAGTTTGGTTTGTTGAGGCTCTCAGGGCCTCACGACTGGCCGTTTTTCTAAGTGCCGAAGATGCGGCCTGGAAGACTAGCACACCTTCAGGTGCCAGATTTTCATGGCTCTGGAGGTGGGCAGATTCGAGGCTGGTGGTGCCGCCACCTGATGTGTCGTGGGAGTACATGGAAGATCAAGAGCAGCGAGCTGGCTGCTGGCTGTGTGCCCAGAGACCCGAGTTATTTGGGCACAGAGCTCGGAAAAGGCAACGCAAAAGACTTTTAGCACCTTAAATCAGCGAGTTGTTTTGTTATGTCTCCCCTCTCGCTGTGAAACAGGGACACCTCTTTTTCCCTTATTAGGAGGAGAGAGAGAGATCCTGTCGTATGTCGAATACTGGGTGAACGAGTAGTCTTTGGAGTACTGCAAGTCTGTATCTTTATTGATACTTTGCTGCACACTTGAGTGCTCAGTGGGGAGTGTAGATGCTTTTTTTGCAGGTGGGGGGTGGGGGATTGTTCCTTTGCTGCGGCTTATGTGTGGGAGGGTTAAGTTGGGGGGGGGGGGCTTTGGGGTTCTAACAGTTAACTGTCATTTATTCTTTGGGACACTACTCTGTTTTCATGGATGTTTACGATGAGAAAGAATTTCAGGATGTATATTGTATACATTTCCCTGTCATTAGATGTACCTACTGAAATGCATTGAATTGCGGCAGCAACTTAATTGGACCCAAATGTACATGTCCCAACAATACACATAAAAGTTGCTGGTGAACGCAGCAGGCCAGGCAGCACCTCTAGGAAGAGGTGCAGTCGACGTTTCAGGCCGAGACCCTTCGTCAGGACTCACATAAAAAGTTGGGTCTCGGCCTGAAACGTCGACTGTACCTCTTCCTAGAGATGCTGCCTGGCCTGCTGCGTTCACCAGCAACTTTTATGTGTGTTGCTTGAATTTCCAGCATCTGCAGAATTCCTGTTGTGTACATTTCCCAAAGTATCCCAATTAACTGGAATCGACCGTTTGTTTTCCCTGTGTTCTCATTGGCCGAAGTGACAGCAGGCCAGCTGTTGCAGCAGCAGGACATCTGGTAGCATCACTTATTAGACTTTGTTCATTTTCTCAAGAAAAGTGCTCACTAAGGCTACGTCCACACTAGACCGGATAAATCAGTAACCGAAGCTTTTTCTCTTCGTTTTGACTCTCCGTCCACACTGAAATGCCGTTTTCCTCCCCCGAAAATGGAGCTTTTCTAAAACACTCTCCAGTGTTTAAATCTGAAAACGCCGGTTGGCCGTTGTGATGTTGATGTTCGTCCATCGTCGATGTCGATGAGGACCTTGACACCATTTTGATGGTGTCAAGACTAGCGCGTGGTTTGGATTTAAGTGAGGGAGAGCGTCAGCCTCACTCTCTCTTCCCAATTCCCATCTGGATCCAGTGGCAAGACAGAGTAGAGATGGCTGGAGATGGGACTAGGCGCAGTGGATGACCAGGACGTTGTAGTGTGTACGGGGTAACCGGCTAATTTTAAAAACACTGTCATGACGTGCCGGAACAAATGGTGGTGGCAGCACAGCATTTCATTGTTTTCTTGAACGCAACCTTCAACACCACAACAACAACATCTGACAATAGATGTGTAACAGCCTAATGTAACATTGTATGGCAATACAAGATAACACTGATGCAGACATGTTTCATACATTTAACCAGGTGCTTTATTTGTCATGGTCCCTCCTGGCAATCCCCCACCTTACTATTTACCTCAGGAATTGGGCTTCAATCCCCTCATTTAATTTCCGATCATTTCCAGCTTCCACTAACTACACACACCTGCTTTCCATCAGAAAATGCAGGATAAAGACCCTGTGATCAGAACAAGGAGCTGGCAGTTCATTGGTCGACTCTGGTGTGAGTAACCTCATTTCATGGTTCTTAGGACTGTTATAAGTCTAGCATCGCTCCTGGATTCTCTCCAAACCCAAGACTTCAGGTAAAGACTCTCCTGGAAAACGATTCCACGCTTGCTACGGCAATAACGCCTCCCGACTCTGCCCTCGCGCCCGTGTTCTGCACTTAGGTTCGTCCACCGCCACGCTCGTGTAACATTATTAATGTATTGCATGTGCAAACATTCAATAGATGTAATTGTCACTTTTGCCCAGTAACTCATTTTATTTCACATGTTAAATACAGCAAAATAATACACAAGGACATGGCAAAAGTAAAGGCAAACAAATGAGGTAACAGCAAATTTCACTTTTGCCCAGTAACAAGCCTTATTGCATTTAGTTGTAGCTGTCGTCCCTTTCATTGGTGAAGAAACTATGGCTGTAGGAAGTGTTTCTGGACAAACACGCACCAAATCTTTTGTTTGGCAATTTCCTTTTAAGTTTTTCTAGTCTAACTGGACAAACGTGCACCAAGTATACTGTTTCCTCTTTGCTTGTTTTCAGTGTCCTGCATATGCCCAGTAGGAGGAGATTCTCCCAAATATCCATTCTAATGTGGACGGATGTATTTTGAAAAATGCCTGGTGTGGACGCCTATCATTTTTATGCGAAACCGGTGTTTTCAAAATTATCCGGTCCAGTGTGGACCCTGCTCTTCTTGGGCACTGGTATGATTGTCATCTTTATGAAGCAAGTAAGAACCACCGACTACATCAGTGAGAGATTAAAGATATCCTTGATCCCTCCCACCATTTGGTTGGCACAGGTTTTTAGTACTCTACCAGGTACACTACCTTGTGCGGGTTCAGTCTGTTGAAAGATGTTCTGATGTCGGTCTCCAAGACAGAGATCACAGGTCACCAGATGCTGCAGGGATTTGCATAGGTGTGATTTTTATTCTCACTTTCAGAGTGTGCATAAAGGGCATTGAGCTCATCTGGGATGAAGAATCTTAGCTATCCATGATGTTAGGTTTAGCCTTGTAGGAAGTCATGACCTGCAAACTCCGCCAGAGCTGACGTGCATCCGATTCCATCTTTGACTTCAATCCGAATTGTTTTCTCACTCTTAAAATAGCCTTCAATAGGTCACCGTCATCATCAACATCATAGCCTGTCACACCAGACAGCCAGCCACTCTAGTGTTGTTTGGTTGATGTTGAGCAGGTCAGTGTCAGCTAAATCAGGTGAGAGTGGACAGTTGCGCAGAACGTGTTCAATGTTCTGCAGCCTTTCGCCACACTCACAGGATTCACTAGTCTTTAAACCCCACTTCACCATATTGTCTCCCATCCTACAAACTCCCGCTCTCGCTCTGTTGAGAATGCACCACTTCCGTCTGTCAAGCAGTGCCCCGTCTGGTAACATTTCTGTGGGGTCTTACACTGTATTGTTTGGTGGGGTTCTGGCTTCTGTTTGTTGCCAGAGGTCAATCTGTATGTTTGGGGGGATGTTCCGTGCAGTAGTTCCTCCACTGTAGCAAAGCATTTCCTCGATTTTAGGCGGTTGGAAACTGGCACATGATGATGTAGTGGGTGCTGTGGATCCGAGTTCTGTTTACCTGTCATATCTGGGCTTCTTGTATCGTTCTGTACCTCTGCTTTTGAATGCTATAGGTCTAGGCCTCAGCAGACTACTAATCTCCTGGTTCATCCGTAGCTTTTGGTTTGGGTAAGTCCAGTATATGTTCGAAATAATCTTAATGTCTAAAATTTACCCCCATAAGAAAAATACAAGCTGTATGCGGCTGTCGCAACCACAGACGCTACTGTGGGATCCTGTGGCAGCTGAGTCACAGGTGATAGAAACTCAATGTCCAGCCCTGGATTGTCTTAACAACCTAAACAGGTCAAAGGCTTTTTCATGTGTTTGCAAATAACTGTGATTATCAGGGTCACTTGGAAATAGTTGACATACGAGGGGTGATTGTAGGGTTGCCAACTTTCTCATTCCCAAATAAGGGACAAAAAGAGCAGTCAAATACGGGACACTTGTGTTTACCCCGAGAAAGACTACCATGACCATGAAGCCTTGCGCGGGCACCTGTGTGCGCATGCGTGACGTGCGTATGTGTGACGTGCAAATACGTGATGTGCGCATGCGTGTTTTTCTACAAATTGGTTTTGGCTTAATCTTCCCGATTCTGTCTGAGTGAAACTACAATGTACATACATTATTTCTATTTTATATAGGCTGTGTATTTATCATATCATTCCTGCTTTTACTATATGTTAGTGAATTTTAGATTTTATGTGTTATTTGGTATGATTTGGTAGATTATTTTTTGGGTCTGGGAACACTCAAAAATTTTTCCCATATAAATTAATGGTAATTGCTTCTTCGTTTTACGCCATTTCAGCTTACGAATGGTTTCATAGGAATGCTCTACCTTAGCAGGGGAAATACGGGACAAGGGCGGTCCTGTATGGGACAAACCAATTTAGCTGAATATACGGGATGTCCCGACTAATAGGGGACGGTTGGCAACACAAGGTGATTGATATGTTCGTGGCCTAAGGTAGAAGGAGTCAATTTTAGAAAACCTAGCACATTTATTTTTCAACATAGTCCCCTCCTACATTTACACACCTAGTCCAGCGGTCGTGGAGCATACGGATCTTAGACCTCCAGAAAGTGGCCACAGCAGGGGTGATTGATAAGTTTGTGGCCTAGGGTAGAAGGCAATGAGTTACACAGCTCTCTTTACATGCACATATAGGTCAACTCTTTGAGTGATTATGCAGAAAATTTGAAGTTAGTAACGCATCTTCTTTTACCTTAGGCCGCAAACTTATCAATCACCCCTGCTGTGGACACTTTCTGGAGGTCCAAGATCCGAATGTTCCACGACTGCTGGACTAAGTGTGTAAATGTAGGAGGGGACTATGTTGAAAAATAAATGTGCTAGGTTTTCTTTTTCTCCCCGGGGGAGTTTTCTTTAGGGGTAAGATATAAAAGTAAAATGGAGGGAAAAAAAGAAGAAAAAAAATATGCTAGATTTTCTAAAATTGACTCCTTCTACCTTAGGCGACGAAATTATCAATCACCCCTTGTAGATCTGAATAATGATGATATCAAAGATTTTTTTAAACTATCAATACAATTATTTGAAAACACATTTAGCTAATGGAACTCAATTTAAAAGGAGTAAAAGCAATCCAGTTACCATCAGTTAACGTGTCCAATGAGGTTGGTAACCCTCATCCTAATGAATTAAGGGAGTTGCTCAGTGCACTAGCTGTGATGGCCATAATGATGAGGGGCTGGATACCCAGTTTATTGAATCTCGGGAACCTCCTGGGACTTGATGGAAATCTGGGGTGAAGCAAGGAAGAATTCTTCTGGCCTGGGTGGATGTCAGGAAATGCTGATTGGTGAAATTTTTAAACAGCGATTCTGCCAATGAGTGTCAAAACAGGGAATGTGTAATCCAGGAGTTATGGTCACAAAAACATAACATGTTTTTTTATGTATATGAACTATTAATCACTTTCAGTTACTTTAAAATATTCTTGGTTTCTGATAAAAGACTTTACACCATAGTTAAAGCAAACTGTGTTTCCACTGTTGGCTTATAGTTCAAACAACGGTGCTTTGATTTGGTCTGTGTTGTTTTTGTCCTGATTTGTATTGGTTTAGATCTTTCACTCTGATTTCTGCATTAACTGTGTGGCATCGAAAAAAGCTGCAGAGAGTTGTAAACTCACTCAGCTCCACCATGGGCTGTGGCCTCCCCAGCATCCAGGACATCTTCAAGGAGTGATGCCTCAAAAAGACAGCGTCTATCATTAAGGACCCCCATCATTCAGGACAGGCCATCTTCTCATTACTACCATCAGGAAGGAGATACAGGAGCCTGAAGGCACACACTTAATGATTCAGGATTAGCTTCTTCCCCTCTGCCTTTCGATTTCTGAGTGGACATTGAACCCATGAACACTATCTCACTACATCTTTTGCACTACTTATTTAATTTAACACATATATAATTACTTACTGTAATTCACAGTTTTTATTATTATGTATTGCAATGTACTGCTGCCACAAAACAACAGATTTCACGACACATGCCAGTGATATTAAACCTGATTCTGATTCTGATTCTAACATCCTTTTGGGGAAAGTTAACAAGACTCTGTGCTGCCTGCTAGCTTTAAATCACAGGCTTTGAGGTGCCCCATCACTTCACTTACCATATTTAATCTTATAGCTACTCATCAACTCTCTAACCCTTTTATTTATTTATTACCAATCGTATCAGGTTTATTTCTGCCTGTTAAACAGCTATGTCCTGATTTTCATGTAAGCACTTTTTAGTTCACTCTATTCGTCAGGGTGCAATGCAATTCCCTCCCTGGCCTAGGAATATTATATGCCCAGTACGTAAGCTAATGCAGCTCAAGCAAAAAGAATTTGGACTATCTTAACCTTCACATTGCTCTTCATGTCAACAACTTCTGCAAATATTTTTAGATGTGGTTTAAATTACCTTTAACTGAGCCTAATGCCATTGCTCTGAAACTAGGTAGGGAAATTAAGCTCACTGGAAAAGTCAAGTCCGGAAGGAGTGATATCTGTCTCTCCCTTGTTAGTGAGAGAGAGAGCCTGTGGGATGTTGAAACTGTTGGAGTGTTAGTTTTTGATGTACTGTAGATCATTTTCTCTCTTTGGGAGTTTTACTGTGGGTAGGCGGGAATGCTGATGCTTCATGCTAAAATAAGTGGAGAGGGAGGATTGATGCTGCTTATGTGCAGGACTGAAGCAGGGGGCTTTGGGGTTCCTACATTTTTTCTGTCTTCCATTCTTTGGGGTTTTTCTTCTGTTTCGTGCATGTCCGCGGAGAGCGAGAATTTCAGGTTGGATATTGTATACATTCTCTGATATTAAATGGAATTATTGAACTGTTGAACAAGTAACAAAGGCAACAAGAGGATTTCAGCCACAACTGATCATGAGGTAAAACAACATTACCAAGGTGAAAACCGGCATTCTGAGTGAATGTTCAGAATTGATATTCAAATCTCTTCTCAGCCTCAAAAATGATACCAATGACCTTACACATCAGCTTATGCTGATAAAACTCTCAGGGGAGATGCTTCATCAGGCACATGTCAGAATCTCTGTTAGTCTACTACATTGTGCTGTAATATTCAGAGTGTATCAGAGAGGGCATTTTCATTCTTATACATTGGTTAACCATATGCTTTCTATTCTTACACTTCTTTCTATTATTGTATGGAGAGACCACGGATGCTGGAAATCTAGAGCTACACTGGAGCAACTCAGGATCAGGCAACATCCCTGGAGGGAAATGGAAGTTGACATTTAAGTTCAAAGTAAATTTTAGTATCAAAGTACATATATATCGCCATATACAACCCTGAGATTCAATCTGGATCGAGGCCCTCAGAACTGGAAAGAAAGAAGGGAGATAGGCAGTATTAAAAAATGTGGGGAGGAGGCCGAGCTGGAGCTGATGGGTGATAGGTGAATGTAGGTGGGGGGAAGATAAGCAAGTGGGAATGAACCGAGAAGCTGGGAGGTGATAAGTGGAAGTGAAAATGGAAGAAAAAGAAGAAATCTGATAGAAGGTGACAGCAAATCATGGAATAAAGAGAAGAAGATGAGTTAAGAAGAGAAACTGAGAGGAATGTATGAATGATGGTCAAGAAGGGCATTGAAAGGGAAAGAGAAGAATATTGCGGCCAGTGGAATAGAAGAAACAAAGGTAGGACAGAGGGGGTTGTTACTAAAATTTAGAGAAATCAATGTTCATACCATCAGATTGAGAAACTACCAAAGCAGAATATGGACTGTATTTAGAGTCATAAAGTCATACAGCACAGAAACAGGCCCTTTGGCCAATCTAGCCCATGCCAAAAGCATTTAAATAGCCTACACCCAACGGTTGAGCTCCAACGGTTTTTGTGCACGAAGAGATTGAACTTTGATAAGTGTGGCGCCTTTTATTTTCCTTTTATATTTTATTCTCTTTTAATTATATAGTTCCAATAATATCTATAAACTGTATATCATTTAATTGCATCTGGTGTATTATCTGTTATTTGGGGGGGGGGGACCTCACACAGTATCCACAGAAACGAATTACCCAGTTTGCTGGGGCTGAGGCTGTTTCCCTAGACGACAGCGAGCCAAGCGACCCTGAGGGTGGCCGGGGGGGCTACACTTGTATTTACCCTATTTATACCCCTTATGATTTTGTATACCTCAATCAAATCTCCTCTCAATTTTCTATGTTCTAAAGAATACAGTCCTAACGTATTCAATCTTTCCTTATAACTCAGGTCCTCCAGACCTAGCAATATCTTTGTAAATTTTCTCTGCAGTCTTTCAAACTTGCTTATACCTTTCCTGTAGATAGGTGACCAAAATTGCACACAATACTCCAAATTAGGCCTCACCAACATCTTATACAACTTCAGCATAACATCCACCTTTTGTACTCAATTCTTTATCTATGCAGACTAATGTGCCAAAAGCTTTCTTTACAACCCTATCTATTTGTGAAGCCACTTTCAATGAAGTACGTATCTGTATTCCCAGATACCTTTATTCTACCAATATGGGTGTATGGGCTGTCAGGGAGGGGTAGCACCTCTGGTGGGGGAACATGTTGCGTCCTTTTCAGGGCGGTTAGTCCACCTTTGGTCCCCACCTGGCACTCAGCTCTCACCTGTGGCTCCCCGTAGCTGTTTGCATGCGACAGCGGCCACACCCCGGGCAACGGCTTCGACAAGCCGGCTAAACCAGGTGAGGGTAGCTGACGGGTCTCAAACCCTCGGTGAGATAGGGAGTTGTCTATCCCAGCATGTGAAGACAAACTCCGGCGGATTGAGCGGACGAGACCAATGGAAGGTCCAACGGTCAAGAAGGCGGTCTCTGCAAGCGTCATGGAACGTGTAGAGCACGACAAGACACAGAAGACGTTCTGGTCATCCACTGCGCCTAGTCCCATTTCCAGCCGTCTAGACTCTGTCTTGCCACTGGATCCAGATGGGAATTGGGAAGAGAGAGTGAGGCTGACGCTGCGCAACTCTCCCTCACTTAAATCCAAATCACGCGCTAGTCTCGACACCATCATTATGGTGTCGAGGTCCTCATCGATGTCAATGATGGACGAACAACATTCTACCATACTCTTCAGTATCCTACCGTTCACTATGTAAGACCTAGCCTGGTTGGTCCGAATGAAGTGCAACACTTCACATTTGTCTGCATTAAATTCCATCTGCTATTTTTCAGCCCGTTTTTCCAGCTGATGCAGATTTTTCTGCAAGCCATGACACTGTCCACTGTCGAAAATTTTCTGATCCACTTAACCACATTATCATCCACTCCCTCTAACCTGTGTCTGGCTTCAACATGGCAGAGCAAGAAGCCATGGACAGACATATTGGTGTGGGAATAGGAAGTGGAGTTGAAGTGCCTGGCCACCAGAAGATCCTGCCTGTCACGGTAGTTGGAGTGGAGGTGCTTGATGATGCAATTTCCCCAAATCTGCATCAGATCTAACTAGTTCAAAGGAGGCTGCAAAAGGAGCACCAGATGCAATGAATGCAATAAATAAATGGATTAACATGTGAAGTACTACATCACTTGGAGGGGCCCTCACGGCAGTGAGGGAGGAGGTATAAGGCATAACTCTTAACATGGTTGCAAGAACAAGAGCTTGGAGAGGAATCAATGGGGAGGAATCAGCAGATAAGGGAGTCACAGAGAGAATGGCCCTTTTAGATTTAGATTCAACTTTATTGTCATTGTGCCAAGTACAGATACAAAGCCAATGAAATGCAGTTAGTATCTAACCAGAAATTCAAAGAATAGTGTTATTTAGAAAATAACTGCGAATAAAAAGTAAGTGCTACAGCACACAAATATAAAAGTACTGAGACAGTACAATATGGGTGCAATACTGCTTAGCGCTGTGATGAGAGGTTCAGCAGGGTCACAGCCTCAGGGAGGAAGCTCTTCCTGTGCCTGCTGGTGCAGGAGCGGAGGCTCCTGTAGTGCCTACCGGATGGGAGGAGAGTAAAAAGTCCATGGTTAGGGTGAGATGCATCCTTGATAATGCTTTTCGCCCTGCCCTGACAGCGCTTATGGTAGATGTTCTCAATGGTGGGCAATTGGGTGCCGATAATTCACTGGGCAGTTTTCACCACACGCTGGAGTGCTTTGTGGTCCGATACGGGACAATTGCCATACCACACTGAGATGCAGTTGGAGAAAGATGGTGATGAATCGGCATATAGAAGGGAGGTTGAATATCTGGCTGAGTGGTGCCACAACAACAACAACAACTTGTTACTTGATATCACCAAGATCGAGGAGTTGGTTATTGACTTCAGCGGGGGGAAACCGAAGGACCGTGAGCCCTGCCTCATCAGTGGATCAGAAGTAGAGAGGGTCAGCAACTTTAAATTCCTCAATGTTATCATTTCAGAGGACCCGTCCTGAGCCCAGCAAGTAAGTACAATCACAAAGAAAGCAGGGCAGCACTTCTACTTCTTGAGATGTTTGTGAAGATTCTGTATGACATCTAAAACCTTGACAAACCTTCTACAGGTGTGTGGTAGAGAGTATATTGGCAGACTGCTTCATATCCTCGTATGGAATCACCAATGCCCTTGAATAGAAAATCCTACAAAAAGTAGTTAATATGGCGCAAACAGAGAAAAAAGTATCTGCAGGTGCTTGGAATCCAAAGCAACACACGAAATGCTGGAGGAATTCTGAAAGCCATACAACTATGGAATAGAGTAAAGAGTCGACATTTTGGGCCAAGACTCCTCATCAAGAATGTTTTCTTCATAATTGCAACTCCTTGCAGGGCACAGGGCAGATCTCTCCAGTTCATTTTTTCCCCACTGATCCCTCTCCAAGGTCTTGTCCTTGCAACCACGTTAAGTGTTACACCTGCCTCTATACCTCCTCCCTCACTGCTATTTAGTGCCCTATACAGACCTTCCAAGTGAGATAGTACTTTTCACGTGGATCCATATTTATTACATGAAGTCCCGATAGCCCGAAATATTGACTGTTTACTCTTTTCCATAAATGCTGCCTGGTCTGCAGAGATCCTCCAGCATTTTGTGTGGATAAGGTCCAATCCATCACGGGTGAAGCCCTCCCCACCAGTGAGCACTTCTACATAGAGTGTTGTCACAGGAAAGCATCATCCATCATCAGGGCCATCCAGGTCATGCTCTCGTCTCACTGCTCCCATCAGGAAGAAGGTACAGGAGCCTCATGACTCACATCACCACGTTCAGGAACTGTTATTACCTCTCAATCATCAGGCTCTTGAACCAGAGAGGATAACTTCACTCAACCTCATTTGCCTCATCACTGAACTGTTCACACAACTTATGGACCCACTTTCAAGAACTCTTCATCTCATGTTCTCAATTTTTATTGTTTACTCATTTATTGTTATTATTTATTTATTTGCTTTTGTATTTAAGGTTTGTTTTCTTTTGCACTTTGGTCATCCACCTTGTTGGTGTGATTGATTCTATTATGGTTATTGGATTTACTGAGCATGCTGACAAAAAATGAATTTACTTTTCTGGTTGGCTGTCGGTGACTAATGGTGTTCTGCAGGGGTCAGTGTTAGGACCGCTTCTTTTTACGTTATAAGTCAATGATTTGAATGATGGAATTGATGGTTTTGTGGCCAAGTTTGCAGATGCTACAAAGATAAGTGTAGGCCCAGGTACTTTTGAGGAAGCACTGAATCTGCAGATGGAGTTAAACAGATTGTTAAAATGGGCAAAGAACTAGCAGATGAAATATAGTCTTGGGAAATGTACAGTAAAAGGAATAAAGATGTAGACTGTTTTCTAAATGGCAGAAAATTTAGAAATCTGAGGTAGAAAGGGACTTGGGAGTTCTCATGCAGGGTTCCCTAAAGGTTAACTTGCAGCTGAGTCAGTGGTAAAAAGGGCCAATGCAATGTTAGCATTCATTTTAGAAGGACTAAAAGCAAGGATGTAATGATGTGGCTTTATAAGGCATAGGTTGGAGAAAAGATCTAAGAAAAGATTTATTTTTACAGATACAGATATCGAGCTGTGCTGCCCCAGTAACCCCCGACAACCCTGATTTATCCATAACTTAATCACAGGATATATTACAATGACCAATTAACCTACCTGGTACATCTTCGGACTGTGGGAGGAAACTGGAGCACCTGGGAAAACTCACACATCCCATGCGGAGGACATACCGGGAACACTCTAACTGAACTCCAAACTCAGACACCCTGAGCTGTAATAGCGTTGTGCTAACTGGTACACTGTCTTGGTGCCCCAGTATGTAGCATTGTGCTTGCATTGGAGAGGGTCAGGAAGAGGTTCACAATAATGGTTTTAGGAATGAAAGTGTTAATGTATGAGGAGTATTTGATGGCTCTGGAATTTAGAAGAATGAGGGATGTTCTCGTAGAAACTTATCGAAAATTGAAAAGCCTCAAAAGCCTCGATGGTTCCTATAGTGGAGAAGTTTAGGACCAGAGGGCACAGCCTCAGAATAGAGAGAATATCCCTTTAGAACAAAAATGAGGAGGAATTTCTTTAGCCAGTGGGTAGTGAATCTGTGCAGGCCAAGTCATTGAGTATATTTAGAGGTTGATAAGTTCTTGATTGATAAGGGTGTCAAAGGTTACGAGGAGAAGTCAGGAGAATGGGGTTGAGAGGGATAATAAATCAGCCATGATGGAATGGCAGAGCAAAACTTATGGCTGAATGGCCTAATTATGCTCCTATGTCTTATGATTAGTGTAGAGTGGAGGGGTGGGGAAGATGTGCCTGGTGGTGAGATCAAGTTGAAGATGGCAGAAGTTGCAGAAATTGGTATGTTGCATGTGGAGGCTCGTGGAGTGGTAGGTGAGGACAAGGGAGACTCTGTCCCTGGTGGTGAGAGGGCATGGTGAATTGATGAGGGGAGACATGCAGGAAATAGAAGAGATGCAGGCGATGGTGGCCTCAATAACAGTGGGAGAGGGGGTGGTAGGAAACAGACTTTTTTCTGAAAGAAACGAAGATATCTCAGAATCTGTTAATACAAAGCCTCATCCTGAGAACAGATGTAGTGGAGGCAGAGGAACTGAGAGAATGGAATAGCACCCTCACAAGCGACAGATTGCAAAGAAGTGTTATGAGGTAACTAGAGGTTTGTAGATGTTGGTGGATAACCTGTCTCCCGAAATGGAGACAGGAAAATCAGCAAAGGGGAGAAGATATCAGAAATAGACCAAATTAATGTGAGGACAAGGTGGAAGTTGGTAGCAAACTTTTGCAGGAAGTGTCACCACAGCAGTCGTCAATGTAGTAGGGAAAGAGTTAGGGAGAGTTGCCAGTGTAGATTTAAAATGGGCTCTCGACCTTACTTACTTATTTATTTATTCTTTATTGTTGCCAAACAATTGATACTAGAACATACAATCATCACAGCGATATTTGATTCTACGCTTCCCACTCCCTGGATTACAAGTATTAAATATTAAAAATATTAAAATAGTAAAAATTAGTAAATATTAAAAATTTAAATTAAAAATCATAAATAGAAAATAGAAAAATGGGAAGTGAGGTAGTGCAAAAAAAACTGAGAGACGGGTCCAGATATTTGGAGGGTACGGCCCAGATCCGGGTCAGGATCCATTCAGCAGTCTTATCACAGTTGGAAAGAAGCTGTTCCCAAATCTGGCCGTACGAATATTCAAGCTCCTGAGCCTTCACCCGGAGGGAAGAGGGATGAAAAGTGTATTAGCTGAGTGGGACATGTCCTTGATTATCCTGACAGCACTGCTTGGACAGCGTGTGGTTTAAAGTGAGTCCAAGAATGGAAGATTGGTTTGTGTGATATGCTGTGCCGTGTTCACAATCTTCTGCAGCTTCTTTCGGTCTTGGACAGGACAGCTTCCATACCAGGTTGTGATGCACCCTAGAAGAATTCTTTTTTTATATATTGCATCTATATGCCATGAACCAATACAATTAAGCAAGGGGTCTGCACCCCAGGTGGGGAACCCCTAGTTTAAAACAAGTTTTGCACCACATGGTCTACAAAAAAGCAGGCATAACTGGGGTCCACATAAGTGTCCATGGCTACATCTTTGGTCTGGAAAAGAAGAAGGAGCTAAAAGAGTTAAGAGTGAGTACCACTTTTTCCAACCAGTGGAGGGTAAATAGCTTGGTCTGTTACCCAAACAAATGAAGCATGTCTCGAGGCCTTCCTAATGGAGGAGACAGGTGTGCAGGAACTGGACATTCTTGGTGAAAATGAGGTCAGCCCAGAAACTGTAGATTGTTGAAGTGGTGGGAAGCTTGTGAAGTATTATGTCTGTAGTTGCATAGGGACAGAACAAAGGGCGACAAAATGGAGTCGAGATAGAAAAATGTGAGTTCCACAGGGCAGAAACAATGGGCCAACTGTAGCAGTTTGGTTTCTAAATCTTGCATAGGAGGTGGAGACTGAGTGCAAACATGGGGAACAATGAGTCTGGGGTTTGTAGAGGGGAGATCTCCAGAGGTGATGAGGTTGATAATGGTCTGGGGGACTATTCCCTGATTGTTCTACATGGGGGCCTGGCCCTCTAATATCATACGTGATTTTATGCCAATTCTCACAACTAACACTCTTAGCACAATGCTAACACTCTTAGCACAATGCTAACACTGCAATGATTAAGTTATTCTTGTGATATTGAAGCATTTCTAAACATCTTCAAGATTAACATCTAAAAAGATGCCCTAAATAAGTGTGCTATGCAAGAACCTTCCATCAAAACAAAACTACAATGATATCTATACAGCCATTTTACTGTGGCAGATTCAAGCATTACATCAAAGTAATTCACTCTAACAAAGCCTGACATCCAGCTGGACGTATATTATCATGCTGTTTGCTTCATTTCTTCAGTCACTTCTTATCTGCATCACCAGAAACGTATGTATGTTGGTCTTCCTTCATCTGGTATTTATCAATGTTATCATAACAAATGTGATGCATTTATTCCTGCTTCTATCTGACCTGCACTTTCTGAAATAAAGCTGATTCTAGCAGCTAACAATGATCCGTTTGAATACAACTAGAACTGGACCATTACGGAGGTGAAAAACAAATTATATCTGTAGCAATTGCATTATGGGATTCCTGTCAAGTGGTAAAATATCAGGAGACTGATATTAAACACCTATGACAGCCAAAATTGTTTTTAAACAGTGAAATACATGAGGAGATAAGGTCAAAGGGGCAGAAGGTTAATCACATGTCAGAAATGAGAAAGAAAAGTAGGGAGATTCGGTGATCATGGGTGGATTATGCATGGCAGTTTATGGAATAGGGTGGGGCCACGAAAGCAAGGATGAGAATGTTATAAATAAGACAAGATTTTAAACCACAGAGTGTTAGGATAATGTTCAAAGTTTACAGCATATTTATTGTCAAAGTACATATATGACACCATATACAACCTTGAGATCATTTTCTTGTGGGCATACTCAATAAATCCATGGAACAATAATCATAATGGAATCAATGAAAGGCCGCACCAACTTGGTCATACAATCAGTGAGCAAAAGACAACGAACTGTGCAAATACTAAATACTATAAAAGAAAGAAATACTAATAATAAATAAATAAACAATAAATATCAAGGACGTGAGAAGAAGAGCCCTTGAAAGTGAGTCCATAGGTCGTGGGAATATTTCAGTGATGGGGAAAGTGAAGTTATCCCTTCTGCTTCAAGAGCCTGATGGCTGAGGGGTAGTAACTGTTCCTGAACCTGGTGGTGTGAGTTCTGAGGTGGTGGTGGCAGTCCCTGATGATGGATGCTGCTTTCCTGTAACAGCGTTTCATGTGGATGTGCACAATGGTAGAAGGTGCTTTACCTGTGATAGATTAGGCCCTATCCACTACATTTTGTAGGATTTTCCATTCAAGGGCATTGGTGATTCCGTACCAGGCTGTGATGCAATCAATCAATATACTCACCACTACTCATCTATAGAAGTTTGTCCAAGTTTTAGATGCCATGCTGAATCTTCGCAAACCCCTAACGAAGAGGCTCTGCCATGCATTTACGTGCTGGGCCCAGGTCAGGTCATCTAAAATAATAACACTGAGGAATTTAAAGTTGCTGATCCTCTTCACCTCTGATCCTCCGATGAGGACTGGCTCATGGACCTCCAATTTCCTCCTCCTGAAGTCAATAATCAGCTCCTTAGTCTTGCTGACATTGAGGAAAAGGTTGTTGTAATAGCAGCACTCGGCCAGATTTTCAATCTCCCTTCTATATACTACTTGGTCACCACCTTCGATGCAGGTCTCGTCAGTGGTTTTCATCAGCAAACTCGAATATGACATTTGAGCTGTGCTCAGCCACACAGTCATAAGTATAAAGTAAGTAGAAAAGAGGGTTCAGCACTCAGCCTTATGGTGCACCTGTGCTGATGGGGATCATGGAGGAGATGTTGTCAATTTGAACCGACTGGGGTCTGCAAGTGTGAGGAAATCAAGGATCCAATTGCAAAAGGAGGTTTTGAGGCCAAGGTCTTGGAGCTCATTGTTTGGTTTTGAGGGGATAATGGTAATAAGTGCTGAGCTGTAGTCAATAAAGTGCATTCTGTTGTATGTACCTTTGCTGTTCAGATATTTTAGAGTTGATTGAAGGGCCAACAAGATGGCATCTGCTGTGGACCCGTTGATCCAGTAGGCAAATTGGAGTGGATCCAAGTCACTTCTTAGGCAGCAGTTGAAAATTTTCATCACCAACCTCTCAAAACACTTCATCACTGTGGATGCAAGTGCTATTGGATGATAGTCATTGAAGCTAGTCGCCATGTTCTTCTTCGGCATCAATTCTTGGAGGCTACGTGAAACTGTCTGGGGTGAAGGGGAATTACTCTGAAGACCAAGCTGAAAGTCTACTGCGCTGACATCCTACCCACCCTCCTCTACTCGTGGGAAACGTGGACTGTGTACATGAGACATGCGCATAGACTGAACCACTTCCACTTGTCATGCCTACAGAAGATCATGAAAATCAATTGGCAAGATAGAATTCCTGACACACAGAAGTGCTGTCTGCAGCTGACATGCCCACCATCCACACATTGCTGTCCAAACATCAGGTCAGATAGGCAGGCCATGTTGTCTGATTGTCAGACAGTTGCATGCCCAAGCAGTTGTTCTTCAGGGAACTCTCCACAGGGAAGCTCTCCCGTGGAAGTCAGCAAAAACAATTCAAGGGCACGCTCAAGACTTTGCTTCTTGGGAACATGCAGCTTTGAATCACTCATCCTGGTGCAGCCTTCTCAATAAAGGTGCCACCAAAGCTGAAAAGAATCGCAACGCTGAAACAAAAGGGAATTGACAACAGCAGAAAGAACGAGTAGCAGGCACCTCAATGACAGAACCTTCACCCACTTGCCTCATGTGTGGGAGGTCCTTCCTATCCCGGATCGGGCTCATCATTCGCCTCCGGACACACAAATAGCAAACACACCCACCCAAGGATGTCAGTGGTCCTCGTTGCTCATGATGGACACGCACACGCATCCACACACACACACACACACACACACACACACACACACACACACACAGAGGCACTGGTATAATTGAAGCCTACTTGAAACAGGTGGGTACCTCAGACTGCCAAAGCAAGAGGGCAGGGATTTCAGTGAACACTCCAACCAGTTGATCAGTTACTTGCTCCAAGTTACTAGGAAGGCAGCACAGTAGGAAAAGGTTAGTTGATGAACGGTAGAACGTGTTGCTACATCTAATAAGGATGCATCGTAAGACCATAAGACATTGGAGCTGAATTAGGCCATTTGGCCTGTCGAGTCTGCTCTGCTATTTCATCACAGCTGATCCACTTTCCCCCTCAACCCCAATCTCCTGCCTTCTCCTGGTAACTTTTCACGCTCTGACTAATCAAGAACTTATCAACCTCCAAACTAAATACACCCTATAGCCTGGCCTCCACGGCCACCTGTAACAATGAATTCCACAGATTCACCACCCTCAGGCTAAAGAAATTCCTTCTCATCTCAATTGTAAATGGATGACCCTCTATTCTGAGGCCGCGCCCTATCGTCCTAGACGCCCTCACTATAGGAAACATCTTCTCCACATCTACTCTATCTCCACCTTTAAGCATTCGATAAGGTTCAATAAGATCCTCCCCTCATTCTTCAAAGTTCCAGTGAGTACAGGCCCAGAGCCATTAAGTGCTCCTCATATGATAACTCTTTCATTTCTGGAATCATTCTCATGAACCTCTTCTGAATCCTATCCACATTCAACACATCCTTTCTTAGATAAGGGGCCCAGAACTATTCACAATAGTCCAAGTGAGGATTTACCAGTGCCTTATAAAGCTTCAGCATCACATCTTTGCTTTTGTATTCTATTCCTCTCAAAATGAATGCTATCATTGCATTTGTCTTCCTCACCACTGACTCAAACTGCAAGTTAAATTCCAATTATATTTAAATTTAATTATAATTCCAATATCAATTCTACTTTTGAAATGTTGAATATTATTATTAACATAGGCATGTTCCAATTGTACAGCAGAGTTGACAACTGTGTAACTCACCAGGACTTAACATTTGCACAGTTCCACGAAAGCAAAGCAAAAGTGCTGTAGTTAATTACAGTGTGAATTCAAAAGGAATACCTCCGCCTCTCATTAGATGATTGAGACTTGTATGAAACAGGATCCCTCTGATAAAACAATATCCATCTGATTGTGATTTAGTGTATTCTGCATAATAATCTCATGTGCATTTTATGCTAAATAAACACACCAATGTCAACTCTCAAAAATATTTACTAGAAATATACAGATTACTGGTGATGGGGAAAAAAAAGCAAATTTTGACCATCAGCCCAAGTTAAGAAGCCCAATTTCTCTTCCACTGACAATCACAGACTATCGCACATACCAACTAGGCTGATTGAACCCAAAAACTAATAATTTCAGTTTCAAATTATTTTCTATTGATACTGAAGGTCCCTTCACTTCAAAGAAAACCTGTTAAAGTCACAGAGGGAGTGCAGAGAATATTCGTTAGATTGACTCCATGGATGGGAGTTAAATGTTTACACGAGAGATTGGTAATGCTATCAATTTTCAGAGAAATTTAAAAGAAAGCTATTAATGATTAAAAAGAAACAGTTTCTGCCAATATAAAAATGCTACTCAAAGGACACTGACTTAAAATGTTTGTGGGAAAAAAAAACTTAAAATGAGACCATAGATTTTTACATAAATAGATTTCTTCTGCAAAACACAGATCAAAGAGTTAGAAGGAGTTGGATAAGTACTTGGAAGAGAAGATTGCAGGCTAAGGACGAAAAGGAGAGGTGTAAGCCTCACTAGTTGTAATATTATGATGGAAAACGAGAGGTATAAGCCTTACTAGCTGTAATATTATGATGAATTGGTTCTTTGTGCTTTCAGATAGCAGAGCAAATGATCTGCCTGAGATACAGCAACACATAACAATTTAGTATTTTGTATTACCTCACTAATGTGATTTTCAGCACATAATCCATAGAAACCATAGAAACTACAGCACAGAAACAGGCCCTTTGGACCTTCTTGGCTGTGCCAAACCATTTTCTGCCTAGTCCCACTGACCTGCACACGGACCATATCCCTCCATACACCTCCCATCCATGTATCTGTCCAATTTATTCTTAAATGTTAAAAAAGAACCCGCATTTACCACCTCGTCTGGCAGCTCATTCCATACTCCCACCACTCTCTGTGTGAAGAAGCCCCCCCCCCTAATGTTCCCTTTAAACTTTTCCCCCCTCACCCTTAACCCATGTCCTCTGGTTTTTTTCTCCCCTTGCCTCAGTGGAAAAAGCCTGCTTGCATTCACTCTATCTCTCCCCATCATAATTTTATATACCTCTATCAAATCTCCCCTCATTCTTCTACGCTCCAGGGAATAAAGTCCTAACATATTCAACCTTTCTCTGTAACTGAGTTTCTCAAGTCCCGGCAACATCCTTGTAAACCTTCTCTGCACTCTTTCAACCTTATTTATATCCTTCCTGTACCAAAACTGAACACAATACTCCAGATTCGGCCTCACCAATGCCTTATACAACCTCATCATAACATTCCAGCTCTTATACTCAATACTTTGATTAATAAAGGCCAATGTACCGAAAGCTCTCTTTACGACCCTATCTACCTGTGACGACATTTTTAGGGAATTTTGTATCTGTATTCCCAGATCCCTCTGTTCCACTGCACTCCTCAGTGCCTTACCATTAACCCTGAATGTCCTACGTTGGTTTGTCCTTCCAACGTGCAATACCTCACACTTGTCAGTATTAAACTCCATCTGCCATTTTTCAGCCCATTTTTCCAGCTGGTCCAAGTCCCTCTTCAGGCTTTGAAAACCTTCCTCACTGTCTACTACACCTCCAATCTTTGTATCATCAGCAAACTTGCTGATCCAATTTACCACATTATCATCCAGATCATTGATATAGATGACAAATAACAATGGACCCAGCACTGATCCCTGTGGCACACCACTAGTCACAGGCCTCCACTCAGAGAAGTAATTCTCTACCACCACTCTCTGGCTTCTTCCATCGAGCCAATGTCTAATCCAATTTACCCCCTCTCCATGTATACCTAGCGACTGAATTTTCCTAACTAACCTCCCATGCGGGACCTTGTCAAAAGCCTTACTGAAGTCCATGTAGACAATATCCACTGCCTTCCCTTCATCCACTTTCCTGGTAACCTCCTCGAAAAACTCCAACAGATTGGTCAAACATGACCTACCACGCACAAAGCCATGTTGGCTCTCCCTAATAAGCCCCTGTCTATCCAAATGCTTGTAGATCCTGTCTCTTAGTACTCCCTCCAATAACTTACCTACTACCGACGTTAAACTTACCGGCCTATAATTTCCCGGATTACTTTTCGATCCTTTTTTAAACAACGGATCAACATGAGCCACTCTCCAATCCTCCGGCACTTCACCCGTAGACAGTGACATTTTAAATATTTCTGCCAGGGCCCCCGTAATTTCAACACTAGTCTCCTTCAAGGTCCGAGGGAACACTCTGTCAGGTCCCAATCATTGTGTAAACAAGCCAGAATTATTTAATGTCAAGGAAAAATTAATGATTCTGTTTTCCTTCCAGCAGATGCAGCTGTTTTAAGCTGTCAGTAATTTTGTGTTGTAGAACTTACCATAGAGGAAAACTAAATCAGATATAACTTATTTTGCCTCAGGGATATCATTAGCAGCATTGGTCTAATTTATTGAAGATCCATGACAATCTTTTGTGTTTTACATTGCAGTCATTGCCTGAGCTAGAGTAAAACAAAAAATGTTTCCATGTACAGATCTGAATGAACAAAAGAAGATGAAAGAGAAAATATCATCTTATACAAATGCTGCAAGTTCTAGCATATCACCATTTAGTGCATTAACGTTCTCACCATTTCTCACTGGGACAATGTTTCCACGAAGAAGCCCCAGGTTTTCTGGCTTGAAAAAAGTCAATTGTCTTTATCTGTCCTTAACCCTACATCCTGTGGAGGATAGTTGAGTGCTTGTTCTTGTAAATAGATCAACTATAATCTCACTGAATGGCAGGAACAGTTCAAGGGGCTGATTGGCCTCCTCTTTTTACTGTGTATACTAAAATCATGGTCTCTGCATGCTAGCTTGAGGAGATGTGCCTGAGTTGATGGAGAGTAAATAACCTCGTAAGGCCTTCCACTGTGTGAGGACGGAGGGTTCATGAAGAGGACAGAAGGTTTATTGAGTGCTTTGAAGCCACCCAGGATAAGGTATTCAACCATCATAATACACAACAGACATGGAAGCAAGAGACTGCTGTGCCATTGTGTAAAGCCAGGAATGTACTTAGTCTCCTTTCCCCATGTGGTCTCTATAACATCCAAAAAATACCTATCAGCATCAGCCTTGTGTGTATTAATGGTCGAGCTATCAGTAACTTCTGAGGATGTGAATTCTGGTGATTTATAACTCACTGAGCCTGGAAATCTCCCTTCATCTGAGTGTATAATAGTTATTCCTTTATTCTGTCACCATGCCCTGGTTTTCGCCATTTCATCATAGCACACCACCTTTAATAGTCCTCAATAATAAGCATTTTTTATGTTGATATTAGTTTTCAATTACAATTGTCAAGATTAATTTCTATAATCTTCTCTTGAACAATTAAGATAATGACACTTTTTTCCTCTTTTACTCACTTTGATTTTATGACTATCATTCTTCTGCAACACTGCTTTCTCTCACTGTTTAATTATAGACTAAATAGTACTATATGGTATCCCTGACATGATCTTAAATTAAATGACAATGTCAGAATTAAAATGTGCAAACCAAAGACAGATCACTTATCCCAAATGGACTCTGAAAGTATTTATTCCTCATATTTATATAACTTACTGGCACATCTTTCTATTCCCATTGACTCCACTCCCCCCACCCACAAAAATTATTCAGGTTTCATTTTAAAAGTATTTAAACTATCTGCTTTAAACACTCTCGTAGTGAGGCCAACATTCTGTGCACAAGTATTCCCTCTCCTGAAAACTAAAGGCCACAAATTTATCGATTGCATGGTAACTGTAATCAGCTACATTCCTTCTAAGTTTGAGCACTTATGTTGAGAGCTATCACTAGTTTATTGTACAAAGACAACAGAAGTGCAAGTTATTCTAAGTTAAAAAGCAAAGTAATATTATATAAATGGAATAACCCTTTAATGTAGCAATGATTTTGCAGTTACTCAATATCTGAGTTATTTGTTATTTGGATATATAAATCCCTGAAAGTATAGCGATGGATTTTGGAGCATAATCATTACAAAACTTCAAAACATAATTTCAAAATGTCCTTTGTATTTCCTGAATAATGAGAAATAGATTATTTTGTTAAAAAGGCAGTGTATCAGGCTGAACAACATTGGGCCCACTGGCCCAAGAATTCCTCGCAGAAGTGCAAAAAATGTGAGTTGAAATGGCAGCTGAATTTACAACTGAACTCAAAGCCAACCCAGTGATGTGCTGTTGAAAGGAGCCAAGTGTACCTAGCATCCACCTCTCATTTTCACACCGGTGATGGCTAACGGTAGCGAAGGGGTTAGCAAAACGCTATTGCAATTCAAGACGTTCCAGAGTACAGGGTTCAATTCTGCCACTGTTCTGTAAGGAGGTTGTGCGTCCTCCCCATGGAATCTGTGGACTTTCTTCAGGTGCTCTGGTTTCCTCCCACGGGCCATTGTTGGTTCATTGGTCATTGTATATTGTCCCATGACTACGTCAGGATTAATCAGGTTTGTTGGGCAGTGCTGGGGCAGCATGGCTGGAATCACATGGCCGCACTGTATCGCTAAATAAATAAATAAATAATATAATATAATATAAAGACTCTAAAACAGACGAGTTAAATGGGTTCTGTACTCTGTAGGAAAATATTTTCCTTTAATATTTTACAATATTTTCAATCAGTCTTGTACTGACTAATTATTATATTTTGTGATATAGTCAACTTGAACCATCTCTGATTATCAAAGGCTTTTAAAACTATAGCATATTAGGACAAGGGCTTTCACAAAACAGCTTCGGAGGGTCTGCTGGTTGTCTAAAACCAGCTGCATCTCACAGGGAACCTCTCAGGAGTGCAGGATCCATGCATCCAGCTTTTCAAGGCAGGTCTCAGCCCAAAATGTTGACTGTTTACTCTCTTCCATAGAAGTTGCCTGACCTGCTGAGTTCCTCCAGCATTTTGTGTGTGTTGCCCGATTTGATAATAATATATTTATCTATTCATTTATTAATCTGTTTGTTATGCAAAATATACAGATTTTCTACAGTTATTTTTCTAAATGTCTTTTGAAACAATGTTTGAAATGAAATAGTTTGAATAAGAATAATAATGCTTAATAAAAGATTAAAATAAAATTTATAACAACGATGTATTTTTACATTAATGTGTCATTGAAATAACCTTGGTAGATTCCGAGAACTGTTTTTACATTATGTACCAACTAAAGCTTAATTATAGACAATGCCTAGAAGCATTGACCAGAATAAGTAATGTAGGGCAATATGACTTAATTGTGCAGGGAAAAAAATCTGACTTGGAGAGGACATGCAAAACCTAACACTCAAGAAACCAAATATCTCAGCTTCTGAAAATGTGAAATAAAGGCAAAAAGTCCTGAAAATAATCAGCAGGACAAGCAGCATCCAGGGAGATAAAAATGGATAGTTAGCTTTTCAGAACCTTTCATCAAAATTTTTACAATTTTTTTGAACGCATCGTTTGTTTCAAACCGCAAATGCATGATAAAAAAATACTTAAGTCAGGCCACATCTGTGCAGAACAAAACTGCATTGACATTTCAGGTCAATGACCCTCATCAGAATGTACCTTGGAATCTTGTGCTCTTGTGTGTGGCCATAATATTCATGTGGTTGCTCCAGTTAAGCTTCCAGAGGATTTGATAATGCAAGGTATAGAAAGGCAAGAAGAGGAGGTTGGTTCCTCTATTAATGAGACAGCGATTATCAACTGGCTCTTGTGTGTGTAACTTGCCGCTTGTCAGCTCAAACTGGATATTATCCAGGTGTATAATTATATGGTTAAAAGATCTAGCCAACAGAGCACCATTAATTTCCTTTATCCCTCAATAATTTCCATTTATCTTCTGCAGTATCTCATTGGAAAGCAACACATCGATGCTATTTGCAAGGCCACTACCCGACTCTGCTCTTTTGTTCTTCATTGATCAAAGATGTTATGCTCAGTTTGATCTTCAGGACATGCTGCTGTCAGATTAATTTAGATTGCATTTCCTGAGGCAGCTGGCAGGTGAGAACCGGATGGTTGAAAGATCACAGCTCACTCGATTTCTTTTAAATAATATTTGACATCTGTCAGCAAGAGTCAAATTCAGTGACTCTCAAGACATAGAAATGAACTCTAACATACTGCTGTACTGGGTTATTTAATTGAATTGGCAATGAACATGTCACCTCAGATTATATACCAGGGCACATCATACCTTGAAATATTTAAAAGGACTTTGCCAAGCCACCCTTTATTGGAGTCTGAAAGAAATTATCACATGATCAAACATTATTTATTGCTAACAAACATTTGTCCCTTACAAATACTCAAACATTGTCACATACTGTAATTAACATCAGAATAGATATGCCTTGCAAGTAATCAAGTGTTATTTATATTTACCAAGCTGTTAAAAATCAATATAAAGTACATAAATATAATTTGTTTATATTGATTCCAATTAATTCAGGCAGCAACGTCCAATGTACTGTCAACTAGCAGTGCTACAGGGCAAACGGAGTATATCAATTATTGGATGCTGAAAATCAGCTCATACATAAAATAGATACTTTTTAAGGTCCAGATGTCACCCCCAAGGCCAGTATTTATTGCCCAAGTGAATTACCTTTGAGAAGGCAGTGGTGAAATGCCTTCCTGGATGGCTGCAGTCCTCTAGTTGAAGGTTTATGCTGTTGGGCAAGGAATTCCAGGATTTAGACCCACATTTCACCTGCTTTGCTAATTGATTGTTCCACCTTCATGACAACATTTAGCACTTCCTACCCAATAGCTGATAGACAAATAGATAGACTGGGCATAAATTAGTAAAGAAAAGAAGAGATAATAATACTCTTGGAATTATTTAAATTTAATAAGATTAATTATTTCTTATTTGTCATCTGTTCTAATTCCCTTTTGTTTTAAAACTTCTTAAATAAGTTTATTTTCAAGGAATACTTTTGTAATTTTTAATTATTTTTTTTCCTATCTTTGAATGGGACAAATATTTAACACAAGACTCTTAACACCCTTCCTTCCAAGATAGAGCATGCTGCAGGTGGGCCCTCTGCACTTTACTACAGCAACCTTTCTTTTGTTAATGCTCATACTGAGCTAACAAGGAATTCTGTTTTGTAGTTACTGTAACAGAGAAACAACTGGAAGGAATATCCTGCTACGCTCTGTCCGCCAGAGAAAGCAGGATCTCCCAGTGGCCACACATTTTAATTCCACATCCCATTCCCATTCTGGTATGTCTATCCATGGCCTCCTCTACTGTCAAGATGAAGCCACACTCAGGTTGGAGGAACAACACTTTATATTCCGTCTGGGTAGCTTCCAACCTAATGCATGAACATTGACTTCTCTAACTTCTGTTAATGCTCCTCCTCCCGTTCTTACCCCATCCTATATTTATCTATTTATCTATCTATCTATCTAGCTATCTATTTATATATCTATTATTTTTTCCTTTTTCTCTCTCTCTGTCCCTCTCACAATAACTCCTTGCCTGCTCGCCATCTTCCTCTGGTGCTCCCCTCCCCCTTTCTTTCTCCCTAGGCCTCCCGTCCCATGAACCTCTCCCTTCTCCAGTCTTGTATCCCTTTTGCCAATCAACTTTCCAGCTCTTAGCTCTATCCCTCCCCCTCTTGTCTTCTCCTATCATTTCGGATCTCCCCCTCCCCCTCCCACTTTCAAATCTCTTACTATCTCTTCTTTCAGTTAGTCTCGGCCCAAAACATCGACTGTACTTCTTCCTAAGAATGCTGTCTGGCCTGCTGCGTTCCACCAGCATTTTGCGTGTGTTGCTTGAATTTCCAGCATCTGCATATTTCCTCGTGTTTGCGTTGGAAGGAATATCTCTTCGCATTAAAGGGAATAAACTGAAGGGATGTGCATTTGAACTCAACAAAGTACATAAATAATGAAGGAAGCAATCTGAGTGAAAACTAACCAAACAGAATATAATTTGTCAAGAATCTTTTATAGGAGGTAAAACGGGATGGTCCCAAAGATATCTTTGAAGGTGTTATGAGTGCCAGATTTCCCATAGCTTGTGATGGTTGAGAACTTGAGATATCACATACAATGGATCTGAATGCACAGAAGCTACAGAAACATCACTGAAATAAAACTTGGGTGCTTGGAACATAGGTTGGTTCATTGTTACTGATTTCACCAACAGAAGGCACATGAAATGCAAAATGAGCAGCAAAATGTCACAGCTTCAATTCTTGCATTTTTAATAAACTGACACATTCTATCGCAGAAATGCATCTTCAGAACATTTTTAAAAAATGCATCATGATTGTTCGACTTTAAAGAAGTCATTTAGTGTCTACAAATCGCTTTTCAGAAGCCATCCAGCTTCTGACCAGTAACATTAGTCTATATGTGCGTGGTTGGCAAGTCAACTTCTTGAAAATCATGAAGAACAGTTTACATCATCTACCTGTGTTTTTAGAATCTCGCCAGAAAGTCTACTTCCACTTGTTTGTGGTTACTGTGAACCCGACGAATGTCTAGAATCAGGAACAGATTTACAATTAATAACATGTTGTGAAATTTGTCATTTATGCGGCAACAGTATAGTTCGTGCAAGACATCAAAAAATTTGTTAATTACAATAAAAAGTAAATAAATTATGCACGAGTGGAACAGCATAGGTTCCTGGACCTCTCAGAAATCTGAAAATGGAGGGTAAGAAACTGTTCCAAAAATGTTGAGAGTGGGTCTTTGGGCTCAGGTACCTCCTCCCTGATGACATCACCTTTTGAAGATGACCACAATGTTGGGAAGGCTTATTCCTGTGACGGATCTGACTGAGTCTACAACCCTCAGCAGTATCTTTTGATTTTGTGCATTGGAGCCTCCATACCAGGCAGTAACAGCAGCTCTTTCACCTCAGACATTTGAGGAAGTTTGATATGGGCCCCCAAATTTCTACAGGGGCACAATTGGGAGCATCCTGTCTGGTTGCATCACTGCCTGCTATGAGAACTGTGCCTCCCTTAATCGCAGGATTCTGCAGAGAGTGGTGTGGACAGCCTAGCACATCAGTAGTTCTGAACTTCCCGAATCAGGACGTTTACAAAGACAGATGTGTAAAAAGGGTCCGAAGGATCATTGGGAACCCAAGTTACCCCAACTGCAATTTAATCCAGCTGCTACCATCAGGAAAATGGTACTGCAGCATAAAAGCCAGAACCAACAGGCTCCAGGACAGCTTCTTCCACCAGGCCATCAGACTGATTAACTCATGCTGATTTGAGTGTAATTCTATGTTACATTGACTGTTCTATTTATTATAAATTATTATACATTACAATGATTGCACATTGCACATTTAGACGGAGACATAACGTAAAATTGTTCTTCCTCATGTATGTGAAGGATGTAAGAAATAAAGTCAATTCAATTCAATATTGCATACAGTCAGAATATTCCCTGCAGTACATCTGCAGAAATTTGCTATTCTTTGATGACATTCCAAATCTCCTCAAACCCCTAATGAGTTGCTGGCCCGCCTTCTTCATGATTGCATCAATATATAGGACCTAGCATAGAGGCCTGGGGACATGGACACCCAGGAACCTGAAGCTGCTCACCCTTTCCACTGCTGACCCCTTAATGAGGACTGGTGTGTGTTCCCTCAACTTCCCCCTCCTGAAGTCCACAATCAATTCCTTGGTCTTGCCGACCTTGAGTGCAAGTTGTTGTTGCAACTCCACTCAACCAGCCAATCTAGCTAACACCGCTACGCCCCCTCAACACCATTTAAGTTTCTGCCAACAACAGTGGTGGCATCGATGAATTTATAGATGGTGTTGGAGTTCACAGTCACGTTTTACTATACATGTCCATTCCCATGATCGAGCAGCCTCCATCATGTAAGTTCATCTCTATATTTCATTCTTTCACCTGCATAACAGACTAAAACTGATGCTCTTTGCCTTTTGCCCACTGCTGGCATTATAAGTAACATTCAAAATACCTTTCTCCTTGCCTCTGGCTACTTGCTGCAGGGGTCACTTGCTGTCCGAATTCATTATGTTTCATCTGCTTTTACAAACAGCATAATGTGTCCTGCTTAGTTTTGTGAAACAATGAACATCTCTGAAAGGACTGAAAAGTGCTGAATGATTAACCGGACGCCGCTAACAGGTTCTTCACCACGTTCATCCATTGTGGTCGCATGACTTTAGCCTTTTATTATGACGCTAAATTGAACTTCCTTGCCCTTCTCAATTCTATTTTCAGGGCTGTAACAATCTCTAAACGCTTGTGTATTTAAGAACTGAGTCTCAGTATACTCATTGGTAGAGTCACACAACGATCAATTCCAAAGCACTTGGTCCACAAAGATGTGGTAGTTACAGTGAAGTCACTGATTCCCTCCCATTACTTATAGTCACAGCTTTGAAATGAGCAATTTATGACAAATCTCTGAGGGTACGATAAAAATAACCCCATCTAGAAGAGTGAAATAACATTGCACAACTAAATTGAACTGAGCATTGATGGGTTGTGATTTGCAAATGATTACTTATTGTTTCCAGGACCACTTTCACTAGAAGGAAGATTTATTTTGTTCCCATATGACAGTATTGTCATTCTCATAACTACCCATTACCTCTGTAATATTATCAGTATAAAATAAGTATTTCCATGGGTTCCAGGTAGGTACCAAACAACTGAGATATATTTTATACTTTGCCATCATCCCTATTATCTGGCTTGAGTCACCTCTGCTCTTTCCCTGGAGCCTTGTTTACAATTACAATTCCCCAATTGTTTGAATTAAAGGACGCATTTTGGAATTGGGACACTTTTCTTGTGCCCCTGTGCAGTTCACAGATCACAGTTCTACTTTGTGTTGTCTGGACTTCCCCTAGTTTCACATCCTCATTTACTCTGTCCTGTCTGGATTCTTTCCATGGCCTTGTCAGTGAAGAAATAAATGGACTCACTAATCATAGGACCATAGAATCATAGGGTAATATAACATGTAAATGGGCCCTTCATCCAAAAGGTCCATGCTGATCACAGCATCCACCCTGCAAGTCTCAGTTGCCTGCAATTGGCCCAAAACTCTCCAATCCCTTCCCTTCCATGTACCTATCCAATGCCTTTTACATGTTGCAGTTGTACCCACCCCAATCTCTTACTCTGCCAGCACATTCTACATACTCAACATCTCCTGTGTAAAGAAGTTACTTGTCAAGTCTCTGAAATCGCTTGCCTCTTGTATTTACGCCCTCCATTTTTAGAGTCCGCGACTCTGTGGAAGGCTATGTCTGCCCACGTTATCCGTACCACTCATGATTGTATAAGCATTTATGAGATCATTTCTCATTCTCCTAAGCTCCACAGAATAAAGTTCCAATATGGCCAACTTCTCCCTATCTCAGGCCCTGTAATCCAGGCTGTATCCTTGTAAATCTCTTCTGCACCCTCTCTAGTCTGATAATGTTTTTCCTGTAACAGGGTGATCAAAACTGTACACAATATTCCAAGTGTGATCTACCAATGATTTATCTTCCTGCAACATATGTCTCTACTCCTAAACTCAATGCCTGAATAGTGAGGTTCCTTAATGATGGACTCTGCCTTATTGAGGCACTGCATCTTGAAACTGTTAAATAACCAATTTGTTAAACAGCTTCTTCGCCATTCCGTCTTCTTGCATGGACAGATTTAGCAAACTGTACACCTGTATTCCTTGGTCCTTCTGATCCACAGCACTCATTAGTGATCTGCCACTCACTATGCAAGTCCATTCCTTGTTTTTATATCCAAAACTCATAACCTCACACCTATCTAAATTGAAATTAATTTGCCATTCCTCAGATCATCTTGCTAACTGATCAAGATTCTTTTGCATTTCATTCTAATTTGCTAATCACACCCAAATCATTTACATTCATCGTGAAATACTGGGGCGCCCAACACTAACTTATAGGGCATCGCACTAGTCACATGCCCTCAGTCAGAAAATCAACCTTTCCCTTTCTATCATTGAGCCACCTCACCAGCTCCCCCTGCATCCCATCTGTCCTAACTTTCCAGTTGAGTGTATGAACAGGCTCACAGTCAGTGTCAGCAAGGTCGAGAATCGATTGTGTACTTTAGGAAGGGAAAGGGAGAAGAACATACACCAGTCCTCATTGAGGTGTCAGCGGTGGAAAGGATGAGTAGCTTCAAGTTTCCTGGCCATCAACACCTTGGAAAATCTATTTTACACCCAGCACATTGACGGAGGCACACAAACAGCTCATTATGGATTTGAGGAGATTTGGTATGTCATCAAAGACTCTTGAAAATTTCCACAGGTGTAGAGTGGAGAGCATCCTGACTGGTTGCATCAGCACTTGGTAGGAAGGCTCCAATGTGCGGCAATGAAAGAGGCCACAGAGGGTTGTAGACTCAGCCAGCACCATCACAGACACAACCCTCTCCACCATCAAGAACATTGTCAAGATGCAGTGCCTCAAGAAGTAAGCATCCATCCTCACTATCCGGGACATGCACTCTTCTCTTTACTACCATTGGGGCAGAGGTACGGATGCCTGAAGGCCCACGTTCAACATTTTAGGTAAAGCTTCTTCCATTCCATCATCAGATTTCTGAACGGTCGATGAACCCATGAATACTACCTCGTTATTCCCCTTTTGAACTATTGGCTTATATTTGTAACCTATAGTCATGTTATGCCTCGTGCTGTACTGCTGCAACAAAACAATGTATGTCACAATATATGTCAGTGACTATAAACCTGACTCTGATTCTGATAGGTGCTGGTGATATTTAGTGACGTTTTGAGTGCAGTTAACTAGCTATTCTACTAAATATTCTGGGCTATGATCACTGCAATTTCCCTTTGGGAGGTGTGCATTTGAAATGTCTGAATGACCTGATGTTTTTGTGATCTCCTGAAGGATTCGGCGAACCGGACTCCTGAGAATGCAGGTACGGCCAATGGTGGTGGTCATTGCTGAGCAGACCTCAGGCTGCATTGCAACATCGGAGTTGGATTACGAGAAACAACCTGGTGTTTAGCCGATTTAAGGGCCAATCCAGATTAGAAAGATTAAGGTGCTGAGGCTAAGGGCAGAGGACGAGCCAGTGGTCTGCTCACTTCTCCACGTCAGCCGAGATTCCCCACCTGAGCCTGTCCCACCTGCCTGGACTGTCTCCCCCTCCTCCCTCTGCTACTATCATGTGATTGGTGCAGAAGTCTTCGGTCCCTACAGCCAGGTTCGGGAACAGTTGTTGCCCTGCAGCGCTTGGCTCCTGGATCGGCTTCAGTCACCTTAGCACTGAGCGGGCTCCATTGGGGTTCTAGGTTGGCTTCACTTGCCTCAGCGCTGAACAGACGGTGCAGCTGTGGACTCACTTTTGGGGATTCTCTGATTCATGTTCCGTGTATTATTTGTTTCCTTTTTTAATTGTTTGCATAATTTGTTCTTTTTTCACACATTGGATGTTTGTTGGTCTTTGACGTGTATGCTTTTTTGTGAATTCTATCGTGTTTCCTTGTTCTTATGGCTGTCTGCAGGAAGATAAACATCGAGGTTATGTATGGTATACATGTATACATACTTTGATAATAAATATACTTTGAACTTTGATTCTGATTCTGATTCAGTTCTGCACTGAGGATCTCAATCACTGAAATCAGCTGAAATCATTTGTCCTGTGATTGATTGCATTCTTCATAAGTATTTTGAAATTAGCTGTGTGAAAGCTTGGTAACTGGCCAGCATGATGTAAAAGCGGCAGGGCATCCTAAACATTGAATGTAGCATTTCAGAGATGGTAAATCAGGATTGGCATCTCCAAGATACCTTATGTCAATTAAAGCCTAATGCAAGTAGAAAAATAAAGCTCAAAGACACTTAACACCAATAATTTAAAAAATGGTTTTGTGTCAGCACAGCTTATTTGTGTGGTATCAGTGACTGGGCTAGTGAAGTCAATCACTCAAGCAGAGTGTTAAAAAATTACTCCAACACCCTGGCTGTGATTCAGTCAATCAGTCTCTTTAACTAATGCTGAAAATGCCTCAACATTGTGATTACAATTTACTTTACTGCTTCAGATTATCCTATTTGCTTCAACAAGATTTATTGTGAGAGAACCTACGATTTTGTTACTTTCTGATCAGCCTTATAGAATCAAAGGTTTCATTTGATTAATATGGATATGTAGCCTCTCTGAGTATGTTTAATCCATTGCTAAATTTCATGCATCCGCGTATATTTTTACTGCTTTCTAGCTACCCTGTTGAAAATTCTCAATTGGCTCAAAAATATGAGATTGCTTGAAATGTCATTCCCTGACAGATGTGCATCTGATGTATATTTGCCAAGAATCTCAGTGATAATTCACTGTTAAGAAAATGAAAAAAATAAATTCCCGCCAGGACCAGATAATTTACCAGTACAAGGACATTGTCTATGTTACATGGTGAGACTGCAGCTGGAGTTTTATATATAGTTCTGGTCTGCATATTTAAGAAAGGATGTACTTGCACTGGAATCAGTGCAAAGTAATTTGGATAGGTAGCTTTCTGGGGTGGGGCAGGGGGTGACAAATGAAGAGAGCCTGTGCTCAGTGAATGGACTGCTTTAGGACAACGAGTGGGATTCAGAGGGTGATTACAGGGCTTGATGCTGCAAGGATGCTTCCCCTAATAGAGGTATCTCGTACTCAAGGACAGAATAACAGGTCTTTCACTTCAGATGGAAATATCTTCTGTCAGAGGGTGGTGAATCTTTGAACTTTCTGCCTCAGAGAGCTATAGAGGTAGAATGATGGCAGGGACTGTTGGATGTTAGAACTACAAGGGATTGAAGGAAAATGGGAAGACAGCAGAAGCAGAAAAATTGATTCACCTGTGATTTAAATGAAGGTCAGAGTCAGCTTGAGGGTGAAATGATCATCTCCTGCTCCCGTCCCTTGTGTTTTTATACACTCACTCTATGACACAATTTTGAGGTTGATTTTTTTTTCTATTCTGTAAAATAGTGGAGGCTACTGTCAGTTCTATTGTCAGTCCATGAATTCTGTATCTATAGTCTTAAATGGCTTTAGCTGGCTGATGGTACAGTGGCATCCTTACAGGACTTTAAGACCAATGTTCCCGGCTTTGAATCCAGTCAGCTCCTTGCACACTTTCCATCCATGCTGGGTTGAGTGTCAAGCTAGCAACTTGGCTTCATAAAAAAAAAAACAGACAAACACTAAGGAAATGACATTAGGTTACTGCCTGATGCACCACAAGGCGCAGAGAGGAATAGTCTTAGATATCACTGGCACCAATGATTTCCTTTTGCTCATCATGATATTTATGTGCTGTCTCGGATGATGTCGGCGATCATGGTCTTGACCATGACTGTTCTTGGCAAAATTTTCTACAGAAGTGGTCTTCTTCTGGGCAGTGTCTTTACAAGACCGTGACCCCAGCTATTATCATACTTTGCAGAGATTGTCTGCCAGGCGTCGGTGGTCGCATAAGCAGGACTTGGTGATATGCACCAGCTGCCCATTTAACCATCCACCAACTGCCGCCATGGCTTCACATGACCCAGATCGTGGTGGCGCGGGGTTGCTGAGCAGGTGTCACACCTTGCCTGAGGGTGACCTGCAGGCTAGTGGCAGGGAGGAGTGCTTTACACAACCTTTGGTAGAGTTGTATCTCTACCCTGCCTCCCATTCCTTAGCATGGAATATTTTCACAGGGTTATTGGTGTTATAGGCAGCATAATTGAGCCTGGAGATTTTCTGTTTCTGGCTGGTCATGTTTGTTATTACATTAGTGCCAAGCATATTGTGAATTAGATGCAAAAATTGCTGTCAATAAATAGTTTATTTGGGATCTTGGGAGCTACATAAAATTACTTTCTATATACTATCCCCTTCTTTCAAAACCTAGTTCTCTCAAAAACTCTCATCAACTATCCTTTTGTTCTTTATTTCCATCAGCCTATACTGGGTGAAACTCACAGATGTCAATTAACCTATTGGCACATCTTTAGGATGTGGAGGAAACCAGAGCACCAGGAGGGAATTCATGTAGTCATGGAAAGAAATGCAAAATCCACACAGACAGGACTGGAGGTGAGGATTGACCCCAGGCCTCCGGAGCTGTAGGGCAGCACTCCAAACAGCTGCACCGATAGGGCAGCCGTTCTAATGGCTGCACCAATGGGCCACTCAGCCCAAAGAAATATTTTCAAACTAAACTATCATATAATGTAAACTTTTTTTTACATACTTGGAATTAATTGGTAATGAAATGAGCACAAGATTTCCAAGCCCAATGCAGCATTTTGCTGCTCAATATTTAATTTGATTTTGTTAAGGTTGTGGTTTTTGTGGATGTGCTGTATTTTTTTTTGGTTTTTTTTGTTTGTTTGTTGGTAATAAAACAAATAAAAAGAATATATAAAAAAATGTAAAGCTTGGATATAGAAGGCTGTTCCTGGGGATGCATAGCAGAAGAACTGCTCAGTTGTTTTGCGTATATCTGGCTGTTTAAACTATTTCCCAAAGCTCACAGAAAAATACGAAACACTAGGCAGACTTCAACTTTCAAATATCTCACGTCTGTGGACAAGAGGGGCAAAATCCAAGTGCAGAGACCTAAAATGGTTACTAATTTTATTCTTCATCCCGCTCTGCCTTATCTGTCTGGAGCTTCCTGCAGTGTTATAAAGAAGTCCAATGAAACTTGAGAAGCAATAGCTGATCTTCCATTTGGTACTTAGTTTTGCAGTGTTACCAGTGTCAAACCCACCATCAAGAGTAGAAGCAGAGGGGACAGTTTGGTGAAGTTCTATACACAGGCCCAATGGGACTGCATAATGCTCCACAATTTAAGGGACATTGGAAACCCAATGTCTAGCAGACTCGCTGCCTTGCAGTTCTTTTTTTTATTCATGAAGTGGGAAGTTTGAGGAGTTTGAGTGGGGAAAAATTGAATTGGCTGAAGGCTGACAGTTTCCAAACAACCAAAGAACTTTGGGTCACCATTGACAGCTGTGTGGTTGACCCAAGGAACTTTCTCCCCTGGCTTGTTCATGTGTTTCATTCTTTCTCACATGCAGCAAAGAGAGGAAAGGGTTATTCAACAATTCAACAATTCAATTATTCAACAGATGTGATATACACCAGGCTATACTGCTTGTGTTAATAAAGTTAGCATGATTTAAATATATAAAAATATATTTAAAATATAACAAGGGCAAAACATCTAATACCAAGCCTCTTCATAGCCTTAACCACATGGACCCTTTTTTTATAAATGCAAATGTGTTTTATACAGATGACTAAATGCATGAGAATGCAGTATACACTGGTGATAATGGATATGCCTTTTAGGTGAGTAGAAACATAATCCACAGGAGAAACGATGTCATATCTGTGGCTATGATGTTGCTAAAAGAGGTTATTCATTGATCTGGAATACTGGAGATGATGTCAAGTAAAATGTTCCATGTTCTATATTCTATGTTCTACGAAAATGGTCCACATTTCATCCAGCAATTGGTAAAATAAATTTATATAGGCATCCCTTAGTCTCGTGAGACCATGGCGCAGGCCTGGGCCCGGTTGTATGGAAGACCAGCAGTTGCCCATGCTGCAAGTCTCCCCTCTCCACGCCACCAATGTTGTCAAGGAGAAGGGCACTAGGGCCAATACAGCTTGGCACCGGTGTTGTCGTAGAGCAATGTGTGGTTAAGTGCCTTGCTCGAGGACACAACATGCTGCCTCAGCTGAGGCTTGAACTAGCGACTTTCAGATCACTAGACCAATGCCTTAACCACTTGGCCACGCGCCAACACAATAATGTAAGGTATAAAATATAAGCAATACTTGTCATGCCCAGATTAACTGCAGTCAACAGTGGTATGATGCTATAGGGTTCCCTGTCCGCAAAGCTCTAACTCAAAAGAAGATTTTAAACCCTACCTGATATAGTATCTATGGTTATCCTCATTATAGTATCACTACAGTATCCACCTACTCTTTAAGGACTAGCTTGCTTCCCTGTCTAGTCTCTGTAATGAGGTCTAGCTGCAAATACTCGCTGCCTGAGTAGTAGGTCTTCTACCAAAGAAGAGATATTTCCAGCTGACAAAGTACACTGTAGTTTAAACACAGTTTTCATGATGCACATTTAAATTTAGGGAAATTATTCTTAACACACAAGATTTCAATTTTTTTTAAAATATTTGAATTACAGAAGATTTATAAACTACAAGGGATTTCCAAACACTAGTACAATTCTTACGAACTAAGAAAACGTAGCAATGAGTTGCAGACGTATGAGTCATCCGTCACAGAATCTGAAGATTGAGGAATGACTTCTAGTTCATCTTTCTGTCATTCCTAACAATCCCCAATAGTTTTATACTATTTTCCTCTAAATGACACCATCTGCATGTAATGTTTTCCAGATACCTTTGCTGGGACAAAGCAATTTACAGAAATGGTCTAAAAGCTTCTAACAACAGAGATCCCAACTATCAACAATCAATTCATCCCATGCATCCCAACTTGTAACTATGGTTGATGTGCTAATTGATATAAACCCATTGTTTTGCATTTGGCTAGTGGAGACAAGAAGCCTCATGGTCATTGCACTTTGCAAACCATATCTCTCAGCAGCCAGCTGTGGATTAGTTGCTGATGTTCTGTAACACTATTGTTTGCAACGCTGTCCTTTTAACTTTAAACTGATTACTGCTTGCAATTTACAATGAGAACTGAAGGCTGCTTCTTGTTTACAGCAAAAAGCTAAGCAAAGAATACTTGTTAGAAGTTTAACTTTGTCACCAACGATTCTGACCCTTTGGAAAGGTCATGCCACTGTGCTAGAAAATTGAAGTTTGCAATAAGCCTTTTGGGCCCTGGAAAGTGAAAATCCATTACTGTGGCAGGAGCAAAGCAGAAATGAATTCTGAAGACCAAACTTGCTAAGCTGTTGAGAAAACAGATTTAAAATGGTCAGAGGCCCTGACCATTGTGCATATGCTAATGAGGTCCAGTCCCAGCAGTGTGACTAGTTTGCCTCCCCATGAGAGAGTAATGGACTGCCTTGAAGTTGCCTGCCAGTGTCTCTTTGAGTGACAGAGAAATGGATATACATAGCATATGTGAGAACATGTCGACCAACTGCATGGCATTGACCAAGTGTTTGAGAGGTTTCTATTCACAGGTATTGGAAGCACAGAAGGAGGTAACCGGTATTTATGAGCTTGGGGACTATGTTTTTGTTAGAACATACCAGAGAAACAATTGCTTAGACCGACAGTGGGATGGGCTGTACCAAATGATACTGACTGCCTATATTGCCGGGAAGCATGAGAGGTAACCTACGTGGAATCATGAGTCACATTGCAAACACATTCCAAACACATTCCAGCACTGGATTAATGTCTAAACTACTCTCGCTTTGCCTTATTGTAACTCAATGTGTAATTGTTAATGCATAGCAGGATAACCAATAACATGATCTGTTCTGTTGGATATGTACCCATTGTCCTACTACTGCTGTCTCGGGATGCGCTCACATGCTTTCCCTTAAATGAGACCTGGTGTAAAGGACAGTGGGGAGCTTTGTTAAGTAGAAGAATGAGCCTCCAAAGTAGAAAAGAATGGGAAAATGCACCAGTACCTCTGAAGGGAAATGGACCAGTGTCAATATTTTGTTTACTATAATACAGTGAGGCCTGCTTTAAGTTCCTTAGCTTAGAACCTACAAGCCCTCCCATCCTTTGGGAATGCAAAAAAAAAGGAACCACACCTGTCAGCTCCCAAAAATGAGCCTGTTCTCCAGTATGCAGACAGAGGTAAGGTATGCAACTGTCAGTGGGCCTACAATCTCTGTTTCGAGGGAAGTCAACAGCTCTGGTTGTCAATGGAGCAACCCCACCCCTGTACCAAAATTGTACTGGGGCCTTACAGCTGTCAGGATACTGAGACTGACACATACACCTGTAGGATCAGGTGGGACTGACATTAGGATTCATTAACCTATGCCCCTAACTGGATGAGGTTCTGCAAGAACCACACTAATTGGTACCCCATGGTTAATTAGTCCTGGATTATTCAGGAATTGTGACCACATTGTCGATAAAAACCTACCTCTGGACTGGGCAGAGATAATTGCACGAGGCTTACAGGGTAAAGTAAGTTAATGGTTTTCACCATTATTTCCCCAGAAAGTGTCACCATAGGTGGCAGATCAAGAATCATAAGAAATTCTGCAGATGCTGGCAATCTTGGGTAACACGCACAAAATGCTGGAGGAACTCAGCAGGTCAGGCAGCATCTGGAGGAAAATGAACAGTCGATGGCTTGGGGCAAGACTGGAATGGAAAGAGGAAGAAGCCATATGAGTAGGTGGGGGTGGAATAGGATTCCAAGTTGGCAGATAATTGGGGAGACTGAATGATGGGGAAGGTGGGTGGGTGGAGGAGGGGAGATAAAGTAAGAAGCTGGGAGGGATAGGTGGAAGAGGTATAGGGCTGAAGAGGAAGGAAACTGATAGGAGCGGTCAGTAGATCATGGAAAAAAAATGAAGAAGGTGGAGAATTAGCGGAAGGTAATGGGCAGGTCATGGGAGGGGAAGAGATGGCAGGGGAGGGGAAGAGATGGGTGAAAGGGCCACCAGAACAGGGGAAACAAAATATTAGGGTTGAGTTAAAACAGAAGGGAGTGCTTACTGGAAATTAGAGAAATTCGTGTTCGTGTCATCAGGTAGGGGATTAACGAGGCAGAATGTAAGATGTTGCTCCTCTAACCTGTCTTTGGTCTCTTCCTGACAATAGACAAGGCATTGGACAGACATGCCTGTGTAGGAATGGAAAGTTGAATTGGGATGTGTGGCAACTGGAAGATCCTGGCTGTTACAGCTGACAGAGCGAAGGTGCTCAACAAAGTGGTGCCCCATAATATGTGGGGTCTCATTGATGCTGAGGAGGCTGCACCAGGCTCACTGTAGAATAAGAGTCCTCCTACCACACAGAACACTGGATTTCACCAGCTTCTCCAAGTACTGTTACCCATTTGGTAGCGGAAGATTTGAAGAGAGCTATGATTAATATTTCAGTTACGACAGAGAAGATAGAAAATAACACTAGAGCCCTGCAAATTGAAATGAAGTCCTTATTTAAAGTGATGTTACAGAACTATATGGCCCTAGACTTCCTGCTGGTGGATGGTGAGAGTGTTTGAACTGCTGTCAATGATTCTTACTACTATTTCATTGACTTGAGTAGTCGCTTAACAACAGTCATGAACATAAAGTGGCAAATGAAATCCCATTGGATGGTGGATGGACACAAGAAGATGGGGGATGGTTGGGAGGAATTGTTACACATTTGATAAGATATACCTCCAGCATATTGGCTATCATAGTGATGATCTACCTGTCTATCCAGGTAGAATTATACCTAGCCCACACCTTACACAGGGATATAAGACAACAAAGACCCTCTAAGCTGACAGCTGTTTCCTGTTCCCCATAATTGAAATTATCATATAACCATATAATAATTACAGCACGGAAACAGGCCATCTCGGCCCTTCTAGTCCATGCCGAACTCTTACCCTATCCTATTCCCACCGACCTGCACTCAGTCCATAACCCTCCATTCCTTTCCTGTCCACATATCTATCCAATTTAACTTTAAATGACAACATAGAACCTGCCTCAACCACTTCTGCTGGAAGCTCATTCCACACAGCTACCACTCTCTAAATAAAGAAGTTCCCTCTCATGTTACTTCTAAACTTTTGTCCTCTAATTCTCAACCCATGCCCTCTTGTTTGAATCTTCCCCACTCTCAATGGAAAAAGTCTAACCACGTCAACTCTGTCAATCCCCCTCATAATTTTAAACACCTCTATCAAGTCTCCCCTCAACCTTATATGCTCCAAAGAATAAAGACCTAACTTGTTCAACCTTTGTCTGTAACTGAGGAGATGAAACCCAGGCAACATTTTAGTAAACCTCCACTGTACTCTCTCAATTTTATTGACATCTTTCCTATAATTCGGTGACCAGAACTGTACACAATACTCCAAATTTGGCCTCACCAATGCCTTGTACAATTTCAACATTACATCCCAACTCCTATACACAATGCTCTGAGTTATAAAGGCCAGCATACCAAAAGCTTTCTTCACCACCCTATCTACATGAGATTCCACCTTCAGGGAACTATGTACTATTATTCCTAGATCCCTCTGTTCTAAAGCATTCTTTAATGCCCTACCATTTACCATGTATGTCCTATTTTGATTAGTTCTACCAAAATGTAGCACCTCACATTTTTCAGCATTAAACTCCATCTGCCATCTTTCAGCCCACTCTTCTAACTGTCCTAAATCTCTCTGCAAGTTTTGAAGACCTATCTCATCATCCACAACACCACCTATCTTAGTAACATCTGCATACTTACTAATCCAATTTACCACCCCATCACCCAGATCATTAATCCTCTCGTATCCCTTTTGCCTATCACCTGTCCAGCTCTTGGCTCCATCCCTCCCCCTCCTGTCTTCTCCTATCATTTTGGATCTCCCCCTCCTGTCTTCTCCTATCATTTTGGATCTCCCCCTCCAACTTTCAAATCCCTTACTCACTCTTCCTTCAGTTAGTCCTGACGAAGGGTCTCGGCCTGAAACGTCGACTGCACCTCTTCCTAGAGATGCTGCCTGGCCTGCTGCGTTCACCAGCAACTTTTATGTATCCAGATCATTAATATATATTACAAACAACATTGGACCCAGTACAGATCCTTGAGGCACACCGCTACACACCGTCCTCCAATCTGACACACAGTTATCCACCACTACTCTCTGGCATCTCCCATCTAGCCACTGCTGAATCCATTTTACTACTTCCGTATTAATGCCTAACGATTGAACTTTCCTAACTAACCTTCTGTGTGGAACCTTGTCAAAGGCCTTACTGAAGTCCATATAGATAACATTCACCATTTTACCCTCGTCAACTTTCTTAGTAACCTCATCAAAAAATTCAATAAGATTTGTTAAACATGACCTTCCACGCACAAATCCATGTTGACTGTTCCTAATCAGACCCTGTCTATCCAGAAAATTATATACATCATCTCTAAGAATACTTACCATCAATTTACCCACCACTGAAGTCAAACTCACAGGCCGATAATTGCCAGGTTTACTCTTAGAACCCTTTTTAAACAATGGAACCACATGAGCAATACACCAATCCTCCGGCACCATTCCCGTTTCAAATGACATTTGAAATATTTCTGTCAGAGCCCCTGTTATTTCTACACTAACTTCCCTCAAGGTCCTAGGGAATAGCTTGTCCGGACCTGGAGACTTATCCACTTTTATATTCCTTAAAAGTGTCAGTACTTCCTCTTCTTTAATTGCCATACTTTCCATAACTACCCTACTTGTTTCCTTTACCTTACACAATTCAATATCCTTCTCCTTAGTGAATACCGAAGAAAAGAAATTGTTCAAAATCTCCCCCATCTCTTTTGGCTCCGCACATAGCCGTCCACTCTGATTCTCCAAGGGACCAATTTTATCCCTCACAATCCTTTTGCCACTAACATAACTGTAGAAACCCTTTGGATTTATTCTCACCTTACTTGCCAAAGCAGCCTCGTATCTTCTTTTAGCTTTTCTAATTTTTTTCTTAAGATTCTTTTTACATTCTTTATATTCCTCGAGTACCTCATTAACAAGCTACCTATATTTATTGAAGATCTCTCTCTTTTTCTGAACCAAGTTTCTAATATCTCTTGAAAACCATGGCTCTCTCAAACTTTACAATAGAATTTGATCCAGAAGTCCTCTACGCCTTAATGGACATACAGAGTGTTGATGACTGAAAGCTATCATGGTTGCCGTAAAAGGTAAAAAGGGGTAAGTGTGGAAAAATATTAAAAACATTAGCTGCAAGCTGCAAGTGGACAGAAACCTGATCACGGAATGAAGGTCTTCCACACAGAGTTTGTGCAAAATATTTAATTCTCACCATAGCTGAAACACAGTACACATACGGCTTTGAAGGGTTCCATTTCTATGTTTTGGAATATGCAGTGTGTTGTTTGGGTGTTTTTTTGTTTGACTGAAGATTAATTTGCATTATTAAATAAACTATGCCTCAGGATTACATAATAAGATCGCAACTAAATTGGTTGTGGTAATAATAATACTTGAATATTCATTTTTTAAATTATTCCTGGGGGTGGGTGGTTTGCTCTAAGGGTATCCCAGTGCTACTTTGGAAAGCTATGAACACGATTACCAAAGGATAACATGACAACATGACCCATCTGTATATAAAGGAGAGTCAGTTGACGGAGAGGGTGGTGATTTCCCCTACGCTAGGATGTTAATAGAAGAAGGACTTTGCTGTTAACAGTCAGTGTACTTCAGTTAATTCCCATAAAGTCAGAGTGCTCTCTACTAGAAAAGAGCAGAGCAAGGAACCACTTGCTGCTAGTGGTCACGAAACCAAGCACTATTACACAGACAATGAGTCATTCCTCAATATGAACATGTCTAGATATATTTGTTATAAAACATTTTAAAGGGGGCATGGGAGTCAACATTATGGGTACATGAATATCTTGTTAGCAAATCAGTGGATAACAAGAACTGGGATGTATTTGTGATGCTTTCCAATTAGTCACATTCACTGCCTGTCTGTTTCTTCTAATATAAAGGGAACTGACAAATGCAGTTTGTTAAATCCAAGGGAAATCAAGGCTTCATGGACCTGGGATTGTTTTGGGATTAACTGCAATGGAACAGCAGATCTTTAGCATCCCAGATTAAAGATGGCCTGATAATGCTTTTGTTCATTACTGGGATGGAGTTTTGGATGTTCTCAACATGGAGATGCTGGGATTGTCCTCCATGTGTTCTAAGAGGCTAAGAAAAGACTGGATGCAGGAGCTTTGATGGTTAATGGGGAGAAATTATGTCCATCCACAGAAACTCAGGAGAGTTGGGGGTGGGGGAAGTGAATGTACTGGCAGTAAATAAAGAAAAGGTGCTGGGGAAGCTGAAATGCCTGAATGTGGAAAAATCACCTCCATAGGTAGATAGGTACATAGGTAGATCTGGCCGGTGCCCAAAGGTCTTGACATTGACCTTTTTTCTGAATTCCTGAGTCGGAATGCCCCATCTTTGAATTCAAGAGATCTCCATTAGATTCCCAGCTGTGCCGGAGTCAATAAGCACCTTAGGTTCATGGGTCTGAGAGCCCCACGACAAGGAAGCTGCATGCATTACTCAATTAGGGGAAGCTGACTGATGAGAGAACCGACCCGCCAGGACTCCCATCCCAGCTGACGGGTATCCTCTTTTGCTGGGCGCTTGGGACCTGCTACCCGGAAATGTTCTGGATTGCCACAATAGAGGCAGGAACCTATTCTCCTGCGCCACTTTCGCTTCCCCTGAGACAGTTACGTGTGCCCTACTTTCGAAGGCTCCTCCGTGGACTGGGTGCTGAGTGGTGAGGGAGGGGCAGAGGGCAAGGAAAGATGACAATCAGACGGCGCATAAGAAGTTTGAAGCATTCTTCCCCTGCGCCATTCAGTTACCCATTTGTCAACTCGAATAGTCAGATTAATCAGGTCATCCAAACTCTCCTGCTCGTCACAGACAGAATTATCATGTTGGATCCCTGCGTCCAGTCCACACTGGAAGGCAGTGATGAGAGATCTCTCGTTCCATTCCGTCTCTACTGCAAGCATGCGGAATTTGAATGCATAGGCTCTCATCCGTCCCTGTCCCTTGGCGCTGGTCCAAGATTCGGTGGGCAGCCTCCTGACCCCATGCTGGAAGGTTGAAAACTCTCCTGCAGTAAATTGTTGGACTGGGCTGTAGGTTATCCTTGCTCCAGTAAAGCATTGAACAGGCTGAGTGGAGGTCATCTAGGAGATTGAACATGTACACCTGTTTTTGCGCATCATTACCAAAACAATCAGGCTGGGCTTGGAATGTCTGCGCACATTGGGTAATAAAATTCCTTTTTTTTTCATTTTTTTTATTGATTTAAAAGAATAAGGGTAAATACAAACCAGAGGAAATGTTATCTCAAATACATAATTCAATAATGGTACAAACAGAGAAAGGAGTATACACTGTCAAAATCATGTATAGTATTAAGCTAATACAAAGAGAAAAGAAAACCACCTCTCCTCTTAACAATTCATGAAAAAAAAGATTAAAAATTTTCTATTATCTCCAATAAAATTCCTGTAGTCATCAGGATCGCCAGAATATCTGCCTGGTGGTGGAATACTCAGCTCTTGTACAGACGCGGAGTCTGTGGGGGTCCGAAGGCGGGAGTCAGTTCTGGTCCAGGCATGGTAGAGGGAGCGTTAGTGGCAGAAATTTATGGAGCAGCAGAAAAGAAGGACCTCCGGGATGCTGGGTCCGTCCTTGTGTGATTGAAACTTGCTGCCAGTTCATTTGGATATGGCCCAAGCATGGAGAGAGAGACACTGAAGCAGGCTGCTAGTTCACAGACTTTAATGCGAACAGAGCTTAGAGGGAAAGGAAAACAATAAACGCTCGGACAAACAGGGAAAATAATGCGAACTGTCTGGCATCTCTTTCTTTCCCTTTCATAAATTTTAAAAACTCATAAGCAAACATCTATAATTTCTGTTAAATAACTGGCTTAAGCCAAAATGAGATTTAATTTTTCTAAAGGTAGGTTCAGTAAATTTAATTTAAATAAAGGTTGTAAATTGATTTTAATTAATACTATTTACAATGTGAACATTTATTGACAATGTTGCCAATAGTAAAGTTACTAAAAACCATAAACCAAAGCAGTATGAATAAAAATATAGACTAAGATACAATTTTATACAAGACCTTGAAAAAATTTTCTTATACTGTAGGTGACATGATCAGACTGAAATATTGGCCTAGCTTGTGAAACCTGTGCTTGTTTTTCTGCTGCACAAATACTCAATTCTGGGTCAAATTTGAGATAAGCACACATGGATTTCACCTTCAAATGAAATGAGACAATTTCTATCCTTGCTCCTGATGCTTGTTAAACAAGAAAAAGCTTGCTCACACATACAAGAAGTTGAAAACTGCAACAATATATTTATCGCTTTCCTACAAACTGCAGGATATTCTTCTTTCACAGAAATCCAGAACTTGTCTAGGGGCAAGTCAATAAACCTCATCTTGAGTGCACGATCAGTCTGAAGCTCACAAAGTCCTTCCTCTTTTCTCAAAATCAAGTTCTTAGGCTGAGCAGAAGATTCGGTGAAAGGGTCCATCACCCAGTCATAGACTTGTGTAGAAAAGGAGGAAATATACTGTTCACTTTTGCTCTGCAGTTCTTCCAGGTGGTTTTCAATAATACTCTGGACTTTCTGATATCCTTCCCCACTCTCAAGCTGAAACTGCAGTGGAAATACTTCAAGATTTTCTTTTACAACATGATTTTCCAAAGATTCGGTTTTCTTCTAAATCCAAGGATCTTGTCACTTGAATTCAAAACATTTTCTCCAGGGCCTTGCAGAGACTTGTCAAATGGTTCAAATGATGACAAATGTCTTCTAAGTAGGCTTCTTCATCTTCAAAGCACACACAGAAAAATCTGGCCTACTATTTTCTTGAAAGTACTCCTGCAATTCAGCTTTCAGCTCAAACACCCTGTTGAGAATTCTCCCTCTGCTAAGCCACTGGATTTCTGTATGCAGCAGGAGACCAGTGTGCTCTTTGTCCAGATTTTCACACAGTTTTTTAAACATTCTTGAGTGAACTGGTGCTTGTTTAATAGAGTTGACCATATTTGTAGCATCATCCAGAACTTTTTTCATTTAAACGCCAAGAGTTTTTGACATCAGCACCTCTCTGTGAAGAAGGCAATTTGTTGTGATAACATCAGGATTTTCTTTTTTTACAAGAGAAAAGAAACCTCTCATGGAACCAACGATTGATGGGGCACCATCAGTACAGATGCCAACACAGTTCCTCCAAGACAGACAAGTTTGTTTCCAGATATGAAGACAAAACATTAAATATATCTCAGCCTTTGCTTGTTTCAGGCAGATCTTTGCAACAGAAAAAGTTTTCTTGAATTTCACCATCATTTACAAATTTTACAAATGCCACAACACGATATTTATTGGTGAACTCTTGACTCATCAACCTGGATAGAGAAGCTGTTGCTTTCTTGTTTATCACACAAAACCTCTTCAGCATCATGTGATATGTCATCAATACGTCGACTTATTGTACTGTCTGAGAGTGAAACCTTTCCAATTTCTCATACTGTATCTTGTCCTAGCATTTTACCCACTAGAATTTTACATGTTGGCATTATTAGCTTCTCGCCAACTGTGTGACTTTTCCTTTTCTGGGTAATAAGTTCTGCTACTAATTAACTTGCTTCCTGAGGCCTTTTACTGACTGTGACTCTATAAAAAATAGCTTTTCTCTGTTTTGAGATTCATTGTAAAGACGGACTTTTTTGTGTCGTTGTTGCACTATTACCATGAAATAACTCAGAATATTATAGTTCTTCATCATTAACCTTATTACATTTGTCCATAGGCCCAGTTCTAGAATCCTCCTCTTCCATTTCACGCCTCATCTTCAAAAGTCGCTACATTGGACTGTCAGACATGTCTGTAAAACACAGGTTTTAATTTAAAAAACGGCATATAACTAAACAAGAAAAACGCAAAAAATATGAAAACTTCACAATGCAATTCAATTCTAACCTACAAAATCCACCTTTTGTAACATTTACAACAACAGCAAAGTGGCAGGCTAGCAGCTAAGTCATGGCACGTAAAAATTCCTTCTTTAGAATGCAAATTTCCCTCCAATTTTCTACTACACTGGTAGAGTTTGTTTGCTCTCATAAGTCAGTTGGCGGCAAAAATCGGGGGAACTTGATGGAGATGATTCAAGAGGGAGACGCTGACGACATGGCCCAAGTTGGGTGAGTCCATTCAATGCTTGGAAAATGCATTTCCCACTATCATCAGCCTTCTGTCCTCCACTCGGTGCAATACAGTGCTCACCAATTACCAACGGCCTCCTCTGTCTCTTGTCAGAAGCTAAGAATGGACTCAATCAAATAAACATGGTCCTACTGCTCACTGCCGTACCATCCTGAGAGACCTCTAACGAGATTGCCAACAGAGCTGATCAGTCATTGGCCACCACTATGGTGCTAGTATTCCGCATCGTGTGAAGTTCAAAAAATGATGTTTTTTTATCACAATCCCTTGCAGAACCCCTCGTGACCTCCTGCAGAACCCCCCCCCCCTGGTTCAAGAGCAAACCATCCCTGCTGTACAGGTCCCACCTTCCCTGATAAAAGCCCAATAATCCAAAAATGTTATGCCCTCACTCCTACACAACTCCTTAGTCACGTATTAACCATAGAATCTTCCTGTTTCTGACCTCACTAGCACATGAGATCACAGCCCTGGAGGTCCTGCCCTTTAATTTAGCACCTAACTCTCTGAACTCTCTATGCAGAACCTCATCACTCCTCCTACTCATGTCATTGGTACTTACATGGACCACGACTTCTGGCTATTCACCCTCCCACTTAAGAATGCTGAGGACTCGATTTAAGACAATTAGGACCCAGGCACACGGGAGACAACATACCTTCCTGATTGAAGTCCCCTCCTCTCAAAACTTACAATGTTCGGATTGGCCTCAAGTCAAGGTTCTTCACTGTAGCAGCCCGCTGCTGCCTTTTGTACTTGGGCAATGGATCTAATTGAAGTCCCCTCCTCTCAAAACTTCTGATGTCTGGTTTGGCCACTGGTCAAAGCTCTTTTGCATTAGGGAACCTTTCAGTTTCTGAAACACCTTCTCCTTAGTAAAAGTGATGACCTTTACTCCTGCCCCCTGACACTCTTGAATTTCTGGCATACTGCTAATGTCTTTCACAGTGAAAATGATGCAAAATACTTATTAAGATCATCTGCATTTTTTTTGTTCCTCCATTACCATTCCTTCATGTCTTTTTCCAGCGGTCCAATATCCACTCTCACCTTTCTTTTACTCTTTATGTATCTGAGAAAATCTTTGGAATCCTCCTTGTGGTGATGGGCAAAAACCGGGAAGATACTCCTCCTCTGTTTTGGTGATACCAAGTGTTTACTAGGCAACCATTTGAAGGGCACTTGCACTTAGTTCCTTGAACATGTTATTTCAACGCCCCTTCTCATTCCCACACCAGTCCTCAGCCTTTTCCACTGTCATGATGAGTCCAAACACAAACTTGATGAATAGCACCTCTTACGTTATTTGGGAAGCTAGTCACCCTGTGGTGTGAACATTGAATTGTTCAGATTCAGGCAACCCACTCTTTTGCCCCATTTTACTTTCCCTCTTCTATTGGTTCACCTTTTCCATCACCCCCTCACCCCTCACTAACTAAATTATTGCTAAAGTTTGGCAGGGATGATATGCTCAAATCAAGTCACAGCATACTGACTCACACGGAGAGTGTAAATCTGAGGAAATTGTTGGGTGATCAACACATGGCTAATAGGATTCAGATAATGGGCCGTAGGGTTTTCTACTGTACTGCAGGATTCAATAATTGATTTTTTGTTATAATATGTTCTAAATGTTACCAAAGACTACTCAATAACAAGTTACTAACTTATTGCTGGCACGGATTCCTTTGGTTGGAAAAGTTTTGAGGATAATTTGCACTTAGGTCATTGATTGACGCTTGATTATTGTTAAAATATTTGTATTTGCTTATCAGCATTCTGATTGGGTTAATATTAAAAATAATTTAAGTACAAATAATATTATTAAAACAATACATAGAAAAATGTAATCTTTAAAAATTCTGAAATCACATCATCTACCCCTTTTGGAAGATGTGAGTCTTGTGCTGTATTCTGCCCAAGGAAAGTTCCAAACAGGTCTAACGTTTAAACTAAAGTCACTTTCATCATCTACAGTCACAATGTAACACCCTTCAGACGGGCATATTTTATCTCATCAGGGCATAGGACATGCAGCAATCTTGAAAAACTAGAAGGTTAAGGATGAGCTATTTTCAGAGGTGAATACAATTTATTTTAAATTTACCAACTTACTGCTGGTGATTTGTAACTTGGTGTATTTACCTTGCAATAGTATCACTAATCAATCTGTGCATTAATAAAGCATGTGTCATTCTCATCAAAAGTTTGTTTAATTAAAAGTAAACTAGCTTTGATGATCAGTCAGTCTTGTGTGGTCAGTGTTTCATTTCAGGCAACTGAATGGCAAAAAGGGCTACTCTAATTACAAAATTAACTTCTACTCAGAAGTTTATATACAAGCACTTATTAAGACAGTGTTACTTTTCTTTGTACAATTGCACAGTACACTTGAATGCAGGTTAAGCTATTAAGATGGAGCGACTTATTTTGATGTCAAATAAAACATTTAAGAAGGTAGAAAGTAAGCATTCATTCAAAACCTTCACAGTTCATAAATCCTATTTTAGGGTGTGTTCAGTGCAGACGCTCACTCACCATTCACTGGCTCATGAAGAATTAACAGGCTTTAGTGCAGTATCTTGTGGCCATCTATGAGTTGAAAGCTATTCTTAGTCAGCTGCTCTGAAATGAATGGTGTTAAAACTCAGGAAGGGTCTACAGCAGGGGTTTCCAACCTTTTTTATGCCATGGGTCCTGACTATAAACTGATTGGTCCATAAACCCCAGGTTAGAAGTGCCCTGGTCTACAAGTGTGCGGGGATAATTACGTTGCAAGTACTTGAGGACAATTGACAACACCAAGTGTTTACTGGAATGTGCTGCACTCTATAAAGGACCTTTGGTATTGAAGAGTAGGTAAAATGATTAAACCAGAAGTGCTAAGTCAAACAGATCCCAAATCAAAATATACAGTGTAATGCGGTTAAAACAATTATGCAATATTGTATGTAGAGAACATGATGAAGATTGGGAAACACTAATGGGATTAAGGAAAAGGAATAAAAATAACAGACCAGTTAAAATGGCATATTTTTAAGTTTACAGCATTAACTTTCTCCTATGGTAATGAACTATAAATGTATGAAATACAAGTTTGCTGAACTGTCCCATTTACACCTCGGCCTTCACTTTTTCAGTCATGTTTAGTGCAGAGCTAATGATTAAATGCAGTATCTGCTGTTCTTTGAGTGCTGACTCAACCAGTAGGCTGCAACAGTGCAACCTGTGAAGTATATGGCAGTCTGTGATTTCCTTATTTAACTCCACCAGAGATTATGATTTCCCTCTGACTCTATAATGATGAATGTTTACAGCCTCACCTTTGTTACTCTTGCAAAATTCAATCCAATTCAGGCAGACCTTCCATTACTCAAAGTCACTGACCACCTATCTCTGTGGCACACTTGTTCTGGTGCAGCTCCTGCCATTGTCTTCTGTAGGAAGCCTGTTTCCTAACACATGCATGGTGACTCATCGCAAAGTCAGGGCTGTCTCAGCAGAAATAGGCAGATGCACTCATGCAACACCCTGTGAGCCCTTGAAACCAGGTGTACGGATGTCTAAGTTGTCCACGTGATTGGGACCATTAATGTTGCTCTTAATGTTTTTATTCAATCACTTCCCAACTTCCTTTTATCTCTTAAAGTGTTTAGGAAATCTTCTAAATTCCTGAACTACTTCTGGTGTTTCATTCAGAAAAAAATTAGTCTCTCTCACCTTCACCAGTCACATTTATTGCATCAGTTGGCATAATGTTCTGCGTGCGACAAAATACAGGTCTCTGCTATCATCATATGTATTATGTGGAAGAAAGTTCATGTACATGCCCCTGTGCTGACCTTTGCTGCATGTGCAGAAAATGTACAGTGTTCCCTCTGAGAGATGCCCACTGAGCTGAAAGAGGAGTCTGCCTCATGGTTAATGGATCATAAAATAGCATCAGTTTTTATCCACAGAAGTGCAGTTGGTAAACAGTTTTGACATCTTGGCACACGTTATACATGTACAAAAACTGAAGACCTGTCACTTCAATCTCCACTATTGATTTAGGAATTTTGTGCAGAGATATTTTTCTCAAAACAGTAACTGGCATGGATTTTGCTGTAAGAGGCTTTTTAGGTAATGCATCATCTTGTAGAATCATAGAGCTCTACAGCACAGATAGGCCTTTCAGCCTATCTAAATGGTGCCAACCTGTTTTTCTTCATGGTTCCATCTACCTGCACCTGGACCATAGCCCTTCATACCTCTCTCATCCAACTATACAAACTTCTCATAAATATTGCAGTTGAACCTGCATCCACTACTTCTGCTAGCAACTCATTCTGTAATCACACCATCATCTGGGTAAAGAAGATCCCTCCCAGGTTCTCCTTAAATATTTCACCTTTCACCCTAAACCTATGGCTATCAGCTATCAGCCCTCGGGATTTGCTTTTCTCCTACCTCTGCTGCTGAATGTGGGGATCTCTTTGTGATGAAGCATATTATTATCATAAGTTTTACCCATTTTAGGGTAAGTGCTTAATGAGGTTCAAAACTGCAAATATTTTTCTATGATAGTCTGATGCCAGAATCAGATCAAAGAGTTCCTTCCTACTTGTTCAATGAAAGCAGGAATATGTGTTAAATCTTGAAAACTTTCCTTGACTTGCAACAATTTCTCTATCCTTACTCTGCGAAAGGTCTGCTGTAGATGGTACATTGTTTAATTGACAGGAGCCTTTTCAAGATGCAATCCATTGAGCAAGTTCACAGTTTGGTTTTGACTTCATCATCAAATCCTGGCTCTCACACCATGCAAGAAAGAGGGACAACAGTCCTGGAAGCAATACTCACAGATTACATTAATTGCTTGATCAATAGTTTGTTAAATAAGATGAAGACGTTGTGATAAAAATGGCAAACACTTGCCAATTATTAATGGCATAGGATTAGTGAGACTATCTTTGCCATTTTAGATTATAATTTTCTCTGAGCCTTGTTGACACTCAGTTAAAATGACAGGTATCACCTTTACAAATAAAATCTCCTGGACAGGAAACAATTTGTACCAACTCTTGATAACCATAAGGACTTATTCAGACTTTGCTAATAATCTTCTGTTAAAGTTTAATCTTTTCTTCATTTTTATAAATTGAATTTGAAAAGACTGAAGTGGCCTTTTTTCACTTAAATAAAAACTCAGAGACAAAAGGGAAGCTTATGCTTGATATTGTGACACAGTAACATAGCAACAGGGGCTTATGCGTTCACTTACACATGGGGAAACTTTTAAAGTCAAAAAATCAAAGATGTGGAGAACTAAAGCAAACTCCTGCACTTCCAGTAGAAATCAACATTCAGAACCTCACTGTCCCAAAATGCTTTGCAGATAAAGAAGTGAAGTATTGTTGCTAGGGTAATACAGAAAATGAATCTATTATATTACACACAGCAAGCACTTGCAAATGGCTGGCCAGTTAATCTGGCACTGTTTTCTTTACATACATTTTGGATCTTAGCAAGATTAGCATGGCCAACACTTATTAACCTTCCCTCATAGCCTTTATTAAACTGTCTTAACTACTGCAATTCATCCACTGAACGTATTCCCAGATTGCAAATGGGGAAAGAGTTCCAAGATTTAGATTAAGTGACAATGAAGGTCCAACATGTATTTTCAAGACAGATGGTGATGTTTCCATGCAACTGAAGCCTTTGTCATTCTTGATGGGAAAGATTGCAGGCTTGGGAGATTCTGTTGGAATAGACTTGGTGAGCAACTGCAATACATTTTATAGGTGATACACTCTTTGTGCCAGTGGTGGAGTGTATGAGTGCTCAGGCTCGTGGTAGTCTGTCATTCTGAGGGAGTAAATTTTGGCCAAGGCTCTTGATTTGCAAAATAATTACGTGAGCCCTATACATCTGCTTGACAGGGCACTTTGGGCCTAAATGTAGAGTCCCATCTGAAGGATAGATTTTCTGATCAGGCAGTGATCTAGTATCCTGACAGTGGGAGTGCAGGTTTTCAACTTGAGGTCTCTAGAATTGCCTAGCTCCAATGGGAGAAAGAGACTGGTGATCTGTGGCCAAATCAGCTCGGCGGAGTATCAGTTCCTTTGTCAAGATGTCAGATATTAAAGAGAAAGGTTTAGAAATGATGCGGAAGAGAAGGATTTCATGAGCCTCAACCAAGAAAAGCAAAGGTACAAGTGTCCACAGCTGGGCAAAGAAAGCAGGAAATGACTTAGATGCAATGCTTGGTGGAGTGTAGAGGTTGTAATCAGTTCAAGCACTGGAAGTTATAGAAGTGGGAAGGGATGAGGCAACGGAAAGGTTCAAAAATGAGAATGTGATCATTATAAGAAAATGATCAAGGTTACACACATAAAATGCAGGTCAGGCCCCATCAATGGAGAGATATAAGCAGTCAATATTCCGGGCTGAGACCCAACATAAGGACTGGAAAGGAAAGGTGAAAAAGCCAGAAAAAGTAGGGGGGAGGGGAAGTAGGCTAAACTGGAACGTGACAGGTGAAGCCAGGTGAGGGCAAGTGTGAGGGAATGGGAAAAGGGGAATGAAGTGAGAAGCTGGGAAGTGATAGATGGAAAAGGTAAAGGCCTGAAGAAGAAGGGAGAAATTACTAGAAGTTAGAGAAAATGATGTTCATGCCATCAGGCTGGGGGCTACCCAGATGGAATATGAGATATTGTTTCTCCAGCCTGAGAGTGGCCTCATCATGGCAGTATAGCAGGCCATTGTCCAACGTGTCAGAACAGGATTGGAATTTAAAAATGGGTGCCAGTAAATTCCAGTTTTGGAGGGTGGAGCTGAGGTGCTCAGCAAAGTGGTCTCCCAATCTATGTCGAGTGTCATCAATGTGGAGGAGGTTACACTGGGTACCCTGATAGACTCACAGGAGAAGTGTTGCCTCTTGGAAGAACTGTTTCGGATCATGAATGGTGGTGAGGGAGAAGTTAAGGGGCAATTGTGGCACTTGTTGCACTTGCAGGGTAAGGGCCAACAGGGAAATCAGTGGGGAGGGGTGAAGAGACAAACGGGTCACGGGGAGAGCAATCCCTGCAGAAAGCGGAAAGTGGAAGGCACTTAGGAAACACGTGTTTAGTGATAGGATCCTATTGAAAATGGTGAAAGTTACAGAGAATGTTGTGCTGGATGTGGAGGCCCTTGGAGAGTAGGTAAAGTCAAGGGAAACACTATCCCTTCAGTCCTGAAGAAGGGCCTCATCCCAAAGTGCCTGCTTTTCACTTCCATGGATGTTGCCTGACCTGCTGAGTTCCTCCAGCACTTTCTGTGGGTTGCTTTGGATTACCGGCATTGGCAGAATTTCTTGTCTTTATGAAGCTCTATCCCTGTAATGCTGAGGGGAAGGTGGCATGAGGGTGGATGTCCAGGGGATGCATCTAAGGGCAGCATCAATGGCAGAGGGAGTAAAACCCTGTTCTTCAAGGAAAGGGGAAATTTCAAATGTTCTGGAATGGGAAGTCTCATCTGGAGAACAGATGCGGTGCAGACAGTGTCACTATGTGCACTGGCAATGTCAGAACCCAAATGCGGAGCTAAGACAGGCTCCAGTGTATAGACAGCTGCCAGGGTTTATTCACAAGAATTCCAACAAAACTTTGGTGGGCTGGCTGAGTAACACCGTGAGATGTAACATTTTCAAAACTGGGACTCCATAATTAGGGCATCTTCTTAAATAATACTAGTAACATGGAATCCCCAAGCCTATCAAAATAAATTTAACAAATTTAAACATAAATAACCTGGAGACGGCCTTACAAAGAATAAGTCACTTGAGAAAAAACACAAGGAACTTTAAATGATTTATAACTCTCATTAAACAACAATTAACCAATTCAGGTCTTCTAAAAACCTCAGAGGTCAATGTTCTCTGGCTCCTGCTCAAACTCCAAGAGCTTATAACACAGAGGAACTGAGAAAATGAAATAGCATTTATACAAGGGACAGACTGGGAAGAGGTATAGTCAAGATACGTATCTGTGAGTCAGGAGATTAATAAAAGATATCAGTAGACAGTCTGTATCCAGAGATGGAGACAGCGAACTCAAAAAAGGGGAGAGAGGTGTCATGTATAGGACAAATGAATCTGAGAACAAGGTAGAAGCTGGAGGCAAATTTGATGAAATTGACAAGCACAGTATGGATGCAGGAAGCAGCACAATGTAGTTATCAATGTAAGACAGAATGGGTTGGGGACCATTGCCAGTTAAATCTTAGAACATAGTCTGTTCCACATAGCCAGTTAAAAAGCTGGTATTCTGGGGTTGATGCAGGTGCTATGGCGACATTTTTGATTTAAAGAAAATGAGAGGATTTGGAAGAAAAATTTTTGAGTGTGAGGACCAGTTCTACCAGATGGAGGGGGGCAGTGGTGGAGGGGAGCTGGTTAGGTCTGTTGCTTAGAAAGAAGTGAAGAGCTTATGGTCTTCCTGACTGAACATCCATCATGAAAATAATACTGTTACGGTCAGGAAATGAAAAGTCTTTGAAGAAATCAAAAGTATGTGAAGTGTCGTGGATGTAGATGGGAAGGGACTGAGCCAAAGGGAAAAATGGAGTCAAGGTATGTGAATACAAGTTCAATGGGGCAGGAGCAGGCAGAAACAATGGCCATACTGAGAGAGTTGGGTTTGTGGATCTTGGGTAGGAGATCGAAACGAGCAGACAGACTAAAGGAACTATGAGGTTGGTGGCAGTGGATGAGATATCTTCAGAGTCAGTGAAGCTGTTGATGGTGCAGGAGACAATGGCCTGATGCTCCTGAGAGGGGTCCTTTTCAAAGGGTAAGTAAGAGTAGGTGTTTGAGAGTTGCCACATGGCCTCAGCATGATAGAGGTCAGTCTGTCAGACCACAACAGCAACATTTGTCCATGGATTTGATGGTGAGATTTGGACTGGCACCAAGAGAGTGGAGGAGAGTGTGTTCAGAGTGTATAAGGTTCAACTAGGAAACAGGAGTGCTGACGTTGAAATGGTTTATATCTCATTGGCAATTACAGATGAAAAGATCCAGAGCAGGGTGGTGAAGAGGAGGATGAAGGCTGAAGATTGGAGAAGGGATCATTGGTGTGGGGAGGGGAATCCTCACCAAAGAAGTAGGCTCAGAGATGGTGATGATGGAAGAAGAGCTCAGTGTCATGGTGGGCACGGAACTCACTGCGTTGCAGTTGCAGGGGGACAAAGTTAAGGCCCTTGTGGAGGACAGATGATCAGGTTTGATGGATGAATGTGATTTTATTCAAATTTGGACAGCAGCGGCTTGATTTCACAGTTTTCTAGATGTTGGAAAGCTAGAAGCTGGGAGCAATGGAATAGCTGAGTCAAAGAAAAACATGATTAATAACCTGGTATGGGTAGACTTGAATTGGAGTGGAGATAGTGTAGCCAGAAACAAAAAGTCAAGTATCTTGACAGAACAAAGAAGCACAGTAATAGAAATTCACATGACTATACCTGCTAAAAGCACAGCTAAGACATCTTTATAAGCATGTAATTTGACACTGAGAAATAATACTGACAAGATAAGGTGTCTTGGAATGGCCTTTTTTTGCAAGGAACTGGATAATGAACTGGAAATATGAATACGCACCCTTATAATTAACAACTCTGTAGCCTGATAAGGAAAGACAACATATTTTGTTTACTCAGTCCTTGCATGAATGTCAGCATGAAATAATTGACTTCAGACGTGTGGGAATCCAGATCTGGGCCAAGAACAAAGAATGCCTTCAGAAGAATGGAGGGAAAAACATATCAAAGAAGACAAAATCAAAACATGGGGAGCAACAACTCAGGAACAACCAGCACAAGAAAGAGGAATCTTGGTCTGGAGCATCAGAGAAGATTACCACCCACTGTCATGCAAGCCCGGCCACTTCATTTCACAGTGGTATTTGAGTTCAAGCAATGTGTCTTGCAAATTAGTGTAAAAAGTGAAACAGTACATTAAATATGAAGTTATTTGAGATCAGTGATATACATGCATGCTTAAGTAACTTGAGTGCTAATAAAGATTAAGTTGTTCTAAACTTGATGTAGGATCTTTTTGTCTGAGACATCAATTTACATCCTGTAGAGGTGACACGTTCAACAATTGATAATGTTACGGAACTGTATGTTGGAAGATATAGGATTGGATACTCGGGCTGAGAATGCCAAAGCTTTGAATAGACTTGCTCGGCCTGAAACATTAGCCAGGGAGGCAGCTGGAGTCACTGGAGCAGAAGCAATGTTTTCACTAGGCCTGAAGGCAATTACTTCTCTGTGCTTAACTCGGAATTACAAATAATTCTGTATTGGCGGTTGCGTGTGTTGACTGCACTGAGGCAGGTGAGGGCAAAAGAGAGAGAAGCAATTGTGAATTTAAGTTTTGCATTTCCTGAAAAGCAACATCATTTTTTAACTGATATTTAAAAGATATGGGGATGCTACTTATGAAAACCAGAAGGGGACCAAGGGTAGATTACCAAGACACCCAAGTGCTAACTGCACAGAAATAGTAAACAAAGCCATCGGAGGAGATGGTTTGGGTATAGCTGGTTGAAGAGGAAGGGCCCAGGCAAGAGTTGTTCCACCAGCTGAAAACTGGAAGAAAGAAAATGGAGAAGGGTGGCACAGACAAGCAGGTCAAAGGTGGCAGAACATTTGAGAAGAGAAAGGGGATGGTGAGCTATTGTTACAGAATCTGAGAAGATCAAAGTTCAAAATGAATTTATTATCAGAATATGTCTGGTACCTGAGATTTCTGTTTTTTTTTGTTTTGCTGGCATTTAAAGGGAAGAAAAAGAAATACAACAGAATTTTACAAAAATATACATGAACAGATAAAGATTAACAAACACTAATGTGCAAAAGAAAAAAATCTCTGCAAATTAAAATAATACTGAGAACATGGTTTGCAGAATGTCCTTGAAAGTGTGGCCATAGATCATAGCTTCAGTTCAGAGTAGTGGTGAATGAAGCTATGCAACTTGGTTCAGCTTGATGGCTGTAGGGTAACAACTGTTCCTAAACTTGGTTACTTGGCACCTAAGGCTTCTGTATCTCCTGCCTGATTGTAATAATGAGAAAAGAGCACAGTCTGGATAGTGGGGGGGTTTTGATAATGGATACTGCTTTCTTGTGGAGTCTAAGATCAGAGGGAACAGACTCAGTATAGAAAGATGTTCCTTTAGAACCAAGATAAGGAAGAATCTCTTTAGCCAGACAGTGGTGAATCTGTGGAATTCATTGCCATAGACTGCTGTGGAGGCCAAGTCATTGGGTATATTTAAAGTGAAGGTTGATAATTTCTTGAATAGTAATGGCATCAAAGGTAATGGGGAGAAGGTGGGAGAATGGGGTTGAGAGGGATAATAAATCAGCCATGATGGAATGGAGGAGCAGACTCAATGGGCCAAATGGCCTGATTCTGTTCGTGTCTTATGGTCTTATAGAATGAGGAGAGATTTGACAGAGGTATTCAAAACTGTGAGTGGCATAGAGAAGATAAATGCGAGCAGGCTTTTTTAACTTAGGTTTGGTTAGACTAGAACAAGAGGTCATTGGTTAAGGGTGAAACGTGAGATGTTTAAGGGGAACATGAGTCTTGTGAGAGTGCGGAACAAGTTGCCAGAGGATGTGGTGGATGCAGGTTCGATTTCAACATTTAAGTGTAGTTTGGATAGATTCATGGATGGGAGGGGTCTGGAGGGATATGGTCTGGGTGCAGGGTGATGGGACCAGGCGGAGTAATAGTTTGGCATGGGCTAGAGGGGCTGAAGGGCCTATTTCTATGCTGTGTACTATGAAGAAGGAAGATATATTTCAGGTCAAGCATGCTTATCTGAATTGGGGAATGAAAGAACAGTTTAAGTTATAGACAATGTGAGGGTGCATTGGACAGGATAATAGGATTCCAGTTGTCTTGAGCTAAATTGAGTTCATTCAGCTGATGTTTTAATGAAATCATTTGGACAGAGAGAATATAAAGGTTGTGAAAAGTCGGACTGTAGGTTATGTCCAGATGTGTCAGGCTGTACTCATGAAGAGATCAGAAATGAGCCAATATCAAGGATGGCTGACCGACAGCACAGACAGGGAAAGCATAGACATGATTTTAGAGAATGTGATGTTGGATGTTGAACGTGGAAGGATGCAACATGGCCAGACAGAAGATGAGATGCTGTTCCACAAGATTATGCTGGGCCCCATTATAACAATGCAGGAGGTAATGCTTCAACCGCCGAGTGTGCCAGAGTGCTCAGGTTTTTATTTCAGATTGTTAGTTTCTAAAAAAAATTTCATTGACTTTCAGGCACGTATCTGAATGCATTACAAGTTAAAAAGTTGTTCAGGAACAGGCAAGAAGTTGGCTCAGGGATAGTACAGCTGGCTCTAAACTCAGAGGGGTGAACTGAAAAGCCAGGACAGAAGAGCTGATGCTGAACTCTCGATTTTCAGGGGAATGGTCAGGGAGCAGTGTGCTATAGGACATATCACATATTCCCAGGAATTTGGAAATGTTCATTTCACTTTCAGAAAATCAAATAGAAAGTAAAGAGCTGTTTATGCATTATTAATTAGTCAGTACTTTCCTGAGACTGGGATAAAGCAGCGATATTTATATTCGTTTAGGGTTTGCAAAGTTGGGGTGGGGGAAGGCATAGGGCCGGTAGATGTTGAGAGCTTCCAGGTGAATTTTGGTGGCACGGCCTCTCACAAAACTATCCAAAGTTCTTTGAAAGTAAGCTGTTGCCTTTGGGTGTGGAATCCCCGTTAGATATGACTGTTGAATTTCATGACTATGAAGATCAGAAGGCAGCTATTCAGCCCATTGGATCTGTGCAGAGAAATCCCATTAGTTCTAGCCCACTTCTCTTTCTACTTGCAGCTGTGCAACATATTCCTTTTCACACTTAGCCACACTCAATGGTCATTTCTTCTACTGGCATGTGGGAAGAAACCAGACCGCCCATAGGAAATCCAGAGGGCCACAAACTCTACACATATAGCGTCAGATCTTAAGACTGATCTTGCATTCCTGGAGCTGTGTTTGTGATCCATGAGATTCATGTGGAAATGCTAGTAACCTGCCAAATAACATTATGTAGGTAAAGTCACGTCCCCTAACAATAAGCAATAAACCTCAAGGGCAAAAAAAGAAAGAATTGGTGAAATAGTCCCCCTGTAACACTGGTGCATTGCTTTATCACTTCATTGGAATTAAAAACCACAGATGCATGGCTTTATAGTAGAGGTATTAAAAGACACATAAAATTCAAAACAAGATTGAAATGTAAAATGGCTGATTAGATTAGAAAGGGTATTATTCAAATATCTTAATCAGTGTGCCAGCCAATATTCTTATTGCACTGCCATGTACATATCATCATTAAGTAACAAGGCCACCTATGCAAATTGGAATCATGGTGCAAGACTTAATGTTGATTAGGAATATTGAGCAAGGACTGGTTTGCTTTAATAAGTAGAAATGTGTGTCAATCAGATTCATGGCAAATGAATACATGTTATCATCTGTTTTGCTAATGACACCATCAGAGGAACCATTGGGCTTTCCAATTTGTTCACTGATTTTCTCATGGCTATCAGGACGAATATTTGGTCATCAGGTAGGTTGCTTTACTAAAAAGTTTTATCCAATATAACAAAAAATACAATTTGTACTTTATGCACTCATGTTTTTATTATGGAAGGAGCAATCAGTAATTCAAATCTTAAACTTACCATTGTTACTACTTTTTATTTCAAAGAATTGATCTAATTGTATTATTCATAATTTATTTAATTCAATAGAAATAAATATGATCTGTAAATTGTATGATTGTCATTAAATTTTTTTATTGATCATAGCAGGAATAAATCCTGACAATTCTACTGAAAGTGTAATTAACTTTAAAATGCTTTGGATAATCCTTCCTGTGTCTTGAGTCTTAATCTTTCCTTGAAGCTTGAGTATTTATCAAATGAACTGACATTCAATCATCTCCCATGTGCATCTGTTTCATACATAGTTTCTCTATTTTACCATTCAGTGTCACCCTGTCTTCATGTCAAATAATGCTCTGCTTTACGAATATCTTCTGAGCCATTGATTCATTTATCAAGCTTAAGGCTGCTTTCTGGTTGAAGGCCATTTTTAACTGTAAGCCGAGTGAGTAATTTATCAAGTTGTTTTCCATTTCAACAGCACATAGATTAGTAATAAGGCCACACACTGCAGCTGCACTGTTTAAAAGTCAATTTCAGCAAATTGTCCGGAAAAAAAAAAATCATTCAATAAATCTGAACTTTAAAGCTCCTCAGTTTCGGAATCAGTTCATTTTACTATCGGTTTTCAGTCACTTTGATGGTACAATTTCAGTCTCACTTTAGGATCATTTGACCTTGTGAAATACATTCATAAGAATCAAACAGTGCAGTTGAAGGCATTTTGGTTCCCCATGTCAGGTTGATTCCCAGGTTGACTTGTTTGCCTTTTGTGGAGAGATTAAGAACATTATGTTACACCCTATCAAGTTTAGAATAAGGTGTGATCTCTTTTTGAAACATACAAAATACTTAGAGGCTTGATAGGATATATGGGGAACTGATGATTTTCCTGGCAGAACTGTCTAGAAAGAGGAGTCACAGTCAGCAAACTAGGGGTCACCCATGCAGGACAGAGCTATTCTCAACATATTGGTCATTACATGTTCAGCGATTGAGAAAATCAGAGGAAATGGTGTAATACAGAAACCGCCACTGAGACAAAAGATCAACCATGATCTTATTGACTGGCAAAGTAGGCATGGTGGTGGGTGGGGGGGAATGATTAGTGTTCTCCTGCTTCTACATCTTATTCCCTTCTAATGTGGTTAGCCTCTACCTTTAAGAAAGAATAAATACATGACTGAAGAATTAAGAACAATTATTTTTGAACTTGCAGTAGAAGACAACTGATACTATTTATAGATTGGAAAAATATGAGGGTCTCTTCAGCAGCTGTTTCTAATCCTGTTTACGTTGGAAGGTCAAGGACATCAGAATCACAAAAGCACCAAGACCCCAAATTGCCCACCATCATAAACCATCCTTTACTGGCATCGCAAAGGTAGGAACTGGGTAGAGAATCATGATAGCACAAACGGAAGCCTTCAACCCTGTTTGTCTCTGCTGGCTCTTGGTTAGAACTTTCCATGTAATCTATTTCTCCTATTTCTTTGTTTATCCTTGTAGTCTCAAGTAGTTGTGAAAGACCATAGTGCCAACACATCTCTGCATACCAATCACAGGCTGAGATCTCACTAAGTATTTCAGAAATTGTTTCACCATAATTTTCTGTCACTTTCTTCACAATCAGCAGGGATTCTGGGATTGAGCTCCGTGGTACTTGTGTTGACCTGCTTTCCTCAATTCATAGTAGCTTTCCTGAAAAAGCAAATTTAAAGTTTAGAAGTCCCAGTTGAGAATTGACCCACAATGCATCAACATTTCTAGCTCAGCACTCTGAGTTAGCTATCCGGTGCAGGCCACAAAGGGTAGGAGTAATTTAATACAATAGTCATCATAGTCCAGCAGCTATTGCATCTGTCTCATCTTTTTCAAACCTTGTCCTCAGTACTTCTTAAGGAACAGAGAACTTGTAAAATGGCAAATTTTGGTTCTTGTTGGTTTCACTTTTCCTGGAGTCAGGAGCTGAGGGTGAGAGTAGTAACTTGTAAAAAGGCAAGTCTTGTTGATTAGCTAATGGAAGGGGACTTTAGCCAATAAAAGAAAGGTAATGTTAAGCAGAGAGGCCACTTTGGAGTAGCCATTGTGACAGTGTGCTGGGACAAGAGTGGAGAACTGAGGCTTTGGCTCAGAGCCTTCAGTAGGGAGGCACAAGTAGGTTTTTTTAAATGTTCTTGTTAATCTGAGAAGCAAGATGGTGCTGGTGAAACATGATGATGTGTTGTGGGCAGCTTAGAAAACTTCCAAATTTACTTCTGAACTACTCTCAATGCAAACTTCCACCTGTAATTTCCCTTTTAATAACATACTTTAGAACTGTCTAAATAAACTAGTGATTTCATGATCTTCTGAAGGACTTGGCGGACTGAACACTCAAGCCTGCAGGTATGGCACCTTTAAGTAGACGAAGGTATGTCACCATTGCCAAAAGAGAGGGTGGAGGGGAGGACTTCAAGCTGGATTAAAACACCGGGGTATGAAATTTGCTCTATCAAGTATCTTGTTTACCAAATGTACAGTCTCTGGAGAAGAAGATCGTTCTAAGGCCAAGATTGCTGTATCGGAGGGAAATGAGGAATTGCTGTGCTCTGTGTTTCGTGGAGATATGGCTCGCTCCAGACACACTGAATACATTGGGAAGACCCAATGCCTTCTCGATACACAGGATAGATTGTCCTGCTGCTTTTGAGAAGGCAAAAAGTGGGGTCTGTGTTTCATATGACATCTTTGTGATTCTCAAGCATAGCAGTCTTGCCACAGCCTTATTTCCCCAACCTGAAACATCTAATGATTAAGTCCTGAGCATTTTATTTACCTAGAGAGTTCTCCTCCATGATCCTGACCACAGTTTACATACCACTAAAGGCCAATATTATGCAGGCACTCGAGGTACTGTGAGCCGCCATCAGCAAACAAGGAACAGCCTACCCTGCTGCCTTTCAAATTATTGTTCGGTCTTCAATCAGGATTGTTTGAACAAATCTCATCCCAATTATCATCAATATATCACCTGCCACACGAGGGGTCACAACACACTCAACCACTACTATACTACTAGTAGGCATGCCAACTGTTCCAAGCTTAGATTGCATTCTGGGAAATCTGATCACTTGGTTGTCCTCCTCCTACCTGCTCACAAGCAGGTGATAAGGCTAAAAGCAATGCTCCAGAATTAACGACAATGAAGAGGTGGTCATGAGAGGCAGAAGGATGACTATGGGTTTGCTTCGAGTCAGTGGGTGTGTCTGTGTTCAAGGGCTCATCAGAGGATCTGAACGAATACACCGCAGTTGTCATGGACTTTATTAAAATAGTTGTAGACAAGTGTACCCCCACAAAATCATTCAGTCTTCCCCAATCAGAATTCCTGGATGAATCATGAGATCCGCAATCTGATGAGGGAGAGATCAATGCATTCAGGTCTGGCAACCAAGTAGTTTACAAGAAGTCCACATATGATCTCTGGAAAGCCATCTCATGTGTAAAGTGTCAATTCTGGACCAAACTTGAATCACTGAAGGATACTCGATAGCTATGGCAGGGCTTGAATGCTCTCACCTCCTATAAATTAAAATCAAGTGACATAGATGACAGCTCCCAATGAGTTCAATGCCTATTATGCTTGTGAACTCCGACAACCCTTGATGACCCTGTGAATTCCATCTCTGAGGTCAACTTGAGAGCATCCTTCATGAGTGTGAACCCATGGAAAGCATCTGGCCCAGGCAGGGTACCTGGCTGGCTACTAAAGACCTGTGCTGATCAACTAGCTGGAGTGTTCACCGATATCTTTAATCTCTCACTTTGGCAGTCTGAGGTACCCACCCGCTTTAAGCTGGCTTCAAGTGTACCAGTGCCTGAGAAGAATATGGTAACGTCCCTCAATGACTATCATCCACTGTGATGAAGTGCTTTGAGAGGTTGGTGATGAAACTTATCAACTCCTGTCTGGGAAGCGACTTGTATCTGCACCGTGCCATCTAAAACTTTGACAAACTTCTATACATGTGCAAATAGAAGTATATTGACTGGTTGCATCGCGGCCTGATACGGACCCTTGAATAGAGAAGCCTACACAAAGTGGTGGATACATCCCAGTCTATCCCCACCGGTGAGCATTGGGATAGGATTTCTTCAGTGTATTAAAGAGGGGTTCTTGAAGCAGGGAATGAGGAATCCAAGTAGAGCAGAGAACATATTGGACCTAGTTTTGGGAAATGACCCATGATGTGAGAGACACCAGACAGTGGGTGAACATTTTGAAAATAGAGAACATAACATATTGAAAGTCCAAAATAAAATTGTTATCAAAGTGTGTATTGTCATCATACGCTACCCTGAGATTTGGTTTCTAGCAGGCAATCACAGTAGAACAAAGAAATTATCATCATAATCAGGTGCCATGCCCAGTTTGAGCTTTGACTGCCATGGCCCACACACTCCTGTTTCGGGTGAAGTAGATCAATTCATTGGTATCATTTCCAGTTCTCTAGCTGCTGTCTCCATCATCATTTGTCTTTGTCTTCCTCTTGCTTTCTTCCCTTCAATCTTTCCCATAATTACCGTGCAGTCTAACTCCTCTTTCCTCATGACATATCCAATGAAGTTACGTTGGTTTTTCAAGATCTCGTACATTATATCTCTTTTTGTGCTTGCTCTGTTCATGACATCCTTGTTAGATATTTGTTTTGTCCATGATATTCTTTGTATTCTCCTCAAAAAACACATCTCTGCTGCTACTATTTGTTTCCTCATGTTACTAGATATTGTCCAACATTCTGAGCCATATAACATAACTGCATAAACGTAACATTTCAGTACTCTGAGGCGGGTTGTCATGTCTAGTTTAGTATTGGTCAGTATACTCTTCATTCTCATAAAGGAGGACAAAGAAATACAGTAGAATAAAAGTAAATCTACACCTAAAAGACTAACAGACAATCAATGTGCAAAAGTAGATGACCTGTGCAAATATGAAATAATAATAATAGATCGATAAATAAATAAACAAACAAGAAAGTAAATAATAGAACATGAGTTACAGAGTCATTGAAAGTGAGTCAATAGGCTGTAGAATTGGTTCAGTATTGAGGTGAGTGAAGTTAACCACGTTGGTTCAGGAGCCTGATAGTTGAAGGGTAATAACTGTAAAGTCTGTGTCTTTGCTATTGCTTAGCTCACACTTGTGCTCGGTAGTGGATGCGCTTTTTGTTTTTGCCGGTGGGGTGGGGGGGGATTGTTGCTCACGGGAGGGGGAAGCTGGTGGGGGGGACTTTGGGGTTCTCACATTTAACTGTCGTTCATTTTTTGGAGCACTTCTCTGTTTTCATGGATGTTTTGCAAAGAAAAAGCATTTCAGGATGTATATTGTATACACTTCTCTGACATTAAATTGAACCTTTGAACCTTTGAACTTGGTGGTATGAGACCTAAGGCTTCTGTGCGTCCTTCCCAATGGCCTGAATATATTCACCCTATCTACACCCCTCATAACTTTGAATACAGTACCCCATTCTCCTGTACTCCAGGGATTAAGTCCTAACCTATTCAACTTTTCCTTATAACACAGGTCCTTAAGTCCCTGCAACATCCTTGTAAATTTTCTCAGCACTTTTTCAGACTTATTAATATCTTTCCGGTACATAGGTGATCAGAACTACACACAATATTCCAGTTTTAGCCTCACAGATGTCTTATACAATTGAGTTTATGAGGAGATCATAAAGGAGCTTGGTGTTGGTCAGGCAGGGGACATTATCTACATGGGCACATGATAAAGTCCCTCACGGAAAGTTGATTTCTAAGGAAAAGATCCATGAGTTACAAATATGGATTCAGAACTGACTTGCCCATAGAAGACAGTGTAGGGGTGGAAGGTTGTTACTCTGGCTGAAGATTCTGCAAGGGTAGATGTTAGGACCACCGTTTTTGTGATATCTATTTTAGCCAGAGAGTGGCGAATCTGTGAAGTTCATTGTCTTTTCTTTTTAAATCTTTTTATTAATTTTTCAAAATTACAAACTCAATAACAAAGTTGGTACAAAGAGATTGGAAAAATATTCGACATATATAAAATGAATTTTAAGTCACATAGATATAAAAGACTTCCAAACTCATAATGAGATTAAACATTAAAAAAGAAATTACAAGAAAAAAAAATAAACAAAAAAAACCCCAAAAGAAAAAAAGAAAAACAAAACCCAAGAAGTAAAAAACAAAACAGGGCTAGACCAACAGCTTATATCGGACATGTTCAATAATGTCGTTAACTCCGCTCCTCTCATCATATAATTTAAATTTAGAAAAAAGATTCAGAAAGGTCAGATTACATCATATGAAAATGTTGCATAAAAGGTTTCCAAGTTTCTTCAAATTTAACCGACGGGGTCAAAAATATCACTTCTAATTTTTTCCAAATTTAAACTTAATATGGTTTGAGAAAACCATTGGAATGTAGTTGGAGGATTAGTTTCCTTCCAGTTCAACAAAATAGATCTTCTCGCCATTAAAGTAACAAAAGCTATCATTCGACAGGCTGAAGAAGACAAAGATCTATGTTCTATCATTGGCAATCCAAAGATTGCCGTAATAGGATGGGGTTTTAAATCGAAGCATAGAACTGTTGAAATAATATCAAAAATGTCTTTCCAATATTTTTCCAAAAGAGGACAGGACCAAAACATATGAGTTAAAGAAGCCACTTCAGAGTGACATCTATCACAAGTAGGGTTTATATGGGAATAAAAACGAGCTAGTTTATCTTTGGATATATGAGCTCTGTGTACTACTTTAAATTGTATTAAAGTATGTTTAGCACATATAGAAGAAGTACTAACTAATTGAAAAATTTCATTAAATTCATTGTACCGGCTGCTGTGGAAGTCAAGTCTTTATGTATATTTAAGGCAGATGTTGATGGATTCTTGATTGGTCAGAGCACGAGGGGATATGGGGGGAAGACAAGAGATTGGGGCTAAGAGGAAAATGGATCAGCTGTGATGAAATGGTGGAACAGACTCGATGGGCCAAACAGCCTAATCCTACTCTTATGTCTTATGGTTTTATTGTTTTATATCAATGATTTGAATAAAAATTAAATAGTTAGATTGGGACATTTGGGGATAACACCAAAATTAGTGGATCTGTAGACAGTGTAAGCAGCTGTCCAAGAATACAGTAGGATATAGATTAGTTAGAGATATCTGTAGGGAAGTAGCAGATGGAGTTTAATCCAGGCAAGTGAAAGGTGTTGCACTTTGGGAAGTCAAATGAAATGAGAAAGTGTGTATTTAATAATAGACTCCTGAACAGCATTGAGGTATAGAGGGATGTTGGGGTCCAGGTCCATAGTTCCTTGAGTGTAGCTACGCAAATAAATAAGGTGGTAAAGAAAGCATATGGTATGCTTGTCTTCATTTGCAAGGGTGTTGAATGTAAGAATAAGGAAGCCATAATGGAGCAATACAAAATTTAGTCATACTCAGTGGATGAGCCTCTGGGGGACAGTGACCACTGCTCCCTGGCCTTTAGAATTATCATGGAAAAGGATAGAATCAGAGAGGACAGGAAAATTTTTAATTGGGGAAAGGCAAATTATGAGGCTATAGGGCTAGAACTTGCGGGTGTGAAGTGGGATGATGTTTTTGCAGGGAAATGTACTATGGATATGTGGTCGATGTTGAGAGATCTCTTGCAGGATGTTAGGGATAAATTTGTCCCGGTGAGGAAGATAAAGAATGGTAGGGTGAAGGGACCATGGGTGACAAGTGAGGTGGAAAATCTAGTCATGAGGAAGAAGGCAGCATACATGAGGTTTAAGAAGCAAGGATCAGATGGGTCTATTGAGGAATATAGGGAAGCAAGAAAGGAGCTTAAGAAGGGGCTGAGAAGAGCAAGAAGGGGGCATGAGAAGGCCTTGACGAGTAGGGTAAAGGAAAACCACAAGGCATTCTTCAATTATGTGAAGAAAAAAAGGATGACAGGAGTGAAGGTAGGACCGATTAGAGATAAAGATGGGAAGATGTGCCTGGAGACTGTGGAAGTGAGCGAGGTCCTCAATGAATACTTCTCTTCGGTATTCACCAATGAGAGGGAACTTGATGATGGTGAGGACAATAAGAGTGAGGTTGATGTTCTGGAGCATGTTGATATTAAGGGAGAGCAGGTGTTGGAGTTGTTAAAATACATTAGGACAGATAAGTCCCCGGGGCCTGACGGAATATTCCCCAGGCTGCTCCACGAGGCAAGAGAAGAGATTGCTGAGCCTCTAGCTAGGATCTTTATGTCCTCGTTGTCCACGGGAATGGTACCAGAGGATTGGAGGGAGGCGAATGTTGTCCCCTTGTTCAAAAAAGGTGGTAGGGATAATCCGGGTAATTATAGTCCAGTGAGCCTTACGTCTGTGGTGGGAAAGCTGTTGGAAAAGATTCTTAGAGGTAGGATCTATAGGCATTTAGAGAATCATGGTCTGATCAGGGACAGTCAGCATGGCTTTGTGAAGGGCAGATCGTGTCTAACAAGCCTGATAGAGTTCTTTGAGGAGGTGACCAGCCATATAGATGAAGGTAGTGTAGTGGATGTGATCTATATGGATTTTAGTAAGGCATTCAACAAGGTTCCACAAGGTACGCTTATTCAGAAAGTTAGAAGTCATGGGATCCAGGGAAGTTTGGCCAAGTGGATTCAGAATTGGCTTGCCTGCAGAAGGCAGAGGGTGGTGGTGGAGGGAGTACATTCAGATTGGAGGATTGTGACTATTGGTGTCCCACAAGGATCTGTTCTGGGACCTCTACTTCTCGTGATTTTTATTAACGACCTGGATGTGGGGGTAGAAGGGTGGTTTGGCAAGTTTGCAGACGACGTGGTGGTGTTGTAGATAGTGTAGAGGATTGTAAAAGATTGCAGAGAGACATTGACAGGATTCAGAAGTGAGCTGAGAAGTGGCAGATGGAGTTCAACCCGGAGAAGTGTGAGGTGGTACACTTTGGAAGGACAAACTCCAAGGCAGAGTACAAAGTAAATGGCAGAATACTTGGTAGTGTGTAGGAGCAGAGGGATCTCGGGGTACATATTCACAGATCCCTGAAAGTTGCCTCACAGGTGGATAGGGTAGTTAAGAAAGCTCATGGAGTGTTAACTTTCATAAGTCGAGGGATAGAGTTTAAGAGTCGCGATGTAATGATGCAGCTCTATAAAACTCTGGTTAGGCCACACTTGGAGTACTGTGTCCACTTCTGGTCACCTCACTATAGGAAGGATGTGGAAGCATTGGAAAGGGTACAGAAGAGATTTACCAGGATGCTGCCTGGTTTAGAGAGTATGCATTATGATCAGAGATTAAGGGAGCTGGGGCTTTACTCTTTGGAGAGAAGGAGGATGAGAGGAGACATGATAGAGGTGTACAAGATAATAAGAGGAAAAGATAGAGTGGATAGCCAATGCCTCTTCCCCAGGGCACCACTGCTCAATACAAGAGGACATGGCTTTAAGGTAAGGGGTGGGAAGTTCAAGGGGGATGTTAGAGGAAGGTTTTTTACTCAGAGAGTGGTTGGTGCGTGGAATGCACTGCCTGAGTCAGTAGTGGAGGCAGATACACTCGTGAAGTTTAAGAGACTACTAGACAGGTATATGGAGGAATTTAAGGTGGCTTATATGGGAGGCAGGGTTTGAGGGTTGGCACGACATTGTGGGCTGAAGGGCCTGTACTGTGCTGTACTATTCTATGTTCTATGTTCTACATTTGGAGTATTCTTTGCAGTTCTGGTCACACCATTATACAAAGGTTGTGGAAACAATGGAGAGGATACTGAAGAGGTTTACCAGGATATTTCCTTGATTAAAGTGTATGAGCTCTAAGAATAAGTTGGAGAAACTTTGGTTATTCTCGCTAGGATATTTTGGGCACTTACAGGAGACCTAACAGAGGTAAGACACATATAGGTTAGAGAATCAGAATTAGAGAACTAGTTTAGAAGTATCAAACACCAGAGAACATGAGGAAGAGCGAGAAAGCACAAAGGCAATGTGAGAGGCAAGTTTTTTTGCACAGAGCGGTAGGTGCCTGGGATGGGTTATCAGAGGAAATAATGGAAGCGGGCAGCTTGATAGAGTTCATGGTGCTTTTAGACACATGCATATGAAAGGAATGGGAGGATATGGATGACACATAAGGGGAGGATATTTAGTATACATTGGAATTAAGATTGACACAACATCATGGAACAAATGGCCTGTCTAGAACTGTACTGTTCTATGTTTGAAGACTGACCATACTCCTTACCCATAGGTGAAGACAAAATTGTTTATCATGTCTTTCTTCATAATAGAACAGTCTATCCAATTGCAATATGAGCTCACTAGTTGCTACTGAAGTGCATAACGTGTATTGAAACAAGGCTTCAAAGAATCAATGCAGTTAACAATTGAAGGATGAAATTTCTTCAATAATAACAGACTAATCAGTAGTTGACTACTCATTTTGAGAATTGTCCTTTTGACCAATGAAACTTCCAAAGAGCATTACTATGATTTCTGCACTCGGGTATTGCTTATTTTCATGTTACTGAAGATGGCAATGTTTTTTTTTATATGTGGAAGCTTCCAACTAGGTTGGAAGAACCAGGAAGAACAGAAGTATCCTAGGATAGTAAGGAAGCAGTCTAGTTTGGGTCGTGTTCACACACTTCATTCCCACGCAGTCAACCAGGACTGTATCATTACCAAGATTCAATAATTCAGCAAGCTTGTTATACTTCAAACACTCACTTGGAATTCAAAGCTTTTCATGAATCCTTCCCTCAAAGTTCAAGTCATAGCTGGCCATGCAAATAATTTTGTTTCATGGACAATGCGAAGTAGCCAGGTGTTCACATGACGTGTTCCTCCTTTACCATACATCCGAGGGTTGGATTCAGGGGGATAAAGTATGTCCCCTTCTTCCATGGCTTCTGATTCTTCTGTATTCCATAAGACCATAAGACCATAAGACAAAGGAGCAGAATTCAGCCATTCGGCCCATCGAGTCTGCTTTGCCATTTTATCATGAGCTGATCCATTCTTCCATTTAGTCCCTCTCTCCCGCCTTCTCACCATAACCTTTGATGCCCTGGCTATTCAGATACCTATCAAACTCTACCTTAAACATACTCAATGACTTGGCCTCCACTACTGCCGTGGCAACAAATTCCATAGATTCACCACCCTCTGGTGAAAAAATTTCTTCGTATCTCTGTTCTGAATGGGCACGTTCAATCCTTAAGTCATGCACTCTCGTACTAGACTCCCCCATCATCGGAAACAACTTTGCCACATCCGCTCTGTCCACGCCTTTCAATGTTTGTAATGTTTCAATGAGGACCCCCCCCCCATTCTTCTAAACTCCAAGGAATACAGTCCAAGAGCGGACAAATGTTCCTCATATGTTAACCCTCTCATTCCTGGAATCATTCTAGTGAATCTTCTCTGTACCCTCTCCAACGTCAGCACATCCTTTCTAGAATAAGGAGACCAAAACTGCTCACAGTACTCCAAGTGAGGTCTTACCAGTGCTTTATAGAGCCTCAACATCACATCTCTGCTCCTATACTCTATTCCTCTAGAAATGAATGCCAACATTGCATTCGCCTTCTTCACCACCGACCAAATCTGTAGGTTAACCTTAAGGGTAAGACTCCCAAGTCCCATTGCATCTCAGAACTTTGAATTCTCTCCCCATTTAAATAATAATCTGCTCGTTTATTTCTTCTGCCAAAGTGCATAACCATACACTTTCCAACATTGTATTTCATTGGCCACTTTCTTGCCCATTCTTCCAATCTATCCACGTCTCTCTGCAGACTCTCTGTTTGCTCAGCACTACTGGCCCCTCCACCTATCTTCGTATCATCAGCAAACTTAGCCACAAAGCCATCTATTCCATAATCCAAATTGTTGATGTGCAACATATAAAGAAGTGGCCCCAACACGGACCCCTGTGGAAAACTACTGGTAACTGGCAGCCAACCAGAATAGGATCCCTTTATTCCCACTCTCTGTTTCCTGCCAATCAGCCAACGCCCTATCCATGTATGTAACTTTCCCATAATTCCATGGGCTCTTATCTTGTTAAGTAGCCTCATGTGTGGCACCTTGTGAAAGGCCTTCTGAAAATCCAAATATACAACATCCACTGCATCTCCCTTGTCTAGCCTACTTGTAAGTTCCTCAAAAAATTGTAATAGGTTTGTCAAGCAGGATTTTCCTTTAAGGAAATCATGCTGAGTTCTGCCTATCTTGTTATATGCCTCCAGGTACTCCGTAACCTCATCCTTGACAATCGACTCCAACAACTTCCCAACCACCGATGTCAAGCTAACAGGTCTATAATTTCCTTTTTCCTTCCTTGTCCCCTTCTTAAATAGCAGAGGGACATTTGCAATCTTCTAGTCCTCCGGAACCAAGCCAGAATCTATCGACTTTTGAACGATCATTGCTAATGCCCCCGCAATCTCCACAGCTACTTTCTTCAGAACACAAGGGTGCATTCCATCTGGTCCGGGAGATTTAGCTAGCCTTAGGATATTCAGCTTCCTGAGTACTTTCTCTGTCGTAATTGTGACTGCGCACACTTCTCTTCCCTGACACCCTTGAGTGTCCGGTATACTGCTGATGTCTTCCTCAGTGAAGACTGATGCAAAATACTCGCTCAGTTCCTCCAACATCTCCTTCTTTCCCATTACAATTTCTTCAGTATCATTTTCTATCGGTCCTATAGCTACTCTCACCTGTCTTTTACTCTTTATATACTTGAAAAAGCTTTTAGCATCCTCTTTGATATTATTTGCTAGCTTCCTTTCATAGTTCATCTTTTCCCTCTTAATGACCACCTTAGTTTCCTTTTGTAAGCTTTTAAAAACTTCCCAATCCTCTGTCTTCCCACTAATTTTTGCTTCCTTGTATGCTCTCTCCTTTGCTTTAACTTTGGCTTTGACTTCTTTTGTCAGCCACGGTTGCATTCTTTTTCCATTTGAAAATTTCTTCTTTTTTGGAATATAACCATCTTGCACCTTCCTCACTTCTCACATAAACTCCAGCCACTGTTGCTCTGCCGTTGTTCCCGCTAGTGTCCCTTTCCAGTCAACTTTGGCCAGTTCCTCTCTCATGCCACTGTAATTTCCTTTACTCCACTGAAATACCGACACTTTGGATTTCGGTTTCTCCTTTTCAAATTTCACAGTGAACTCAAACATATTATGATCCCTGCCTCCTAAGGGTTCTTTTACCTCAATCTCTCTAATCACCTCCGGTTCATTACACAAAACCCAATGCCAATTCCCCAGTGGGCTCAACAACAAGCTGTTGTAAAAAGCCATCTCGCAAACATTCTACAAATTCTCTCTCTTGAGATGCCATGCCAACCTGATTTGCCCAATCCACTCGCATGTTAAAATCCCCCACAATTATCATAACACTGCCCTTCTGACAAGCCTTTTCTATTTCCTGTTGTAATTTGTAGTTCATATCACTGCAGCTGTTTGGAGGCCTGTATATAACTGCCATCAGGGTCCTTTTACCCCTGCGATTTCTTAGCTCAACCCATAAAAACTCTGCACCTTCCAATCCTATGTCACCTCTTTCTTTTTTTTTGTAATATAATTTTTATTGAATTTTCAAAAGGAATAAATGAAAAAATAGAATCTACCCCCCCCCCCATATAAAGTCCTACCTAAAAAGGAAGAAAGAAAAAAGAAAGAGAAAAAAAAGAAAAGAACTGCCTGGGTGTTGGAAGGTTTCCACATGCTCCATGGGATTCAAAATAAATTTGGTATAATTATTCGTTACTTTCCCCAAGTGACCAAGGTCTTTATCGGAGCACTTAAATATGCCATCCTATCTTTTGTAAATAAGGGCGCCAAATATTCAAAAATGTTACATATTTGTCTCTTAAATTATAAGTAACTTTTTCGAGTGGAATAGAACTAGCCATTTCATTATTCCAACGATCCATACTTAAATACAAATCAGATTTCCAAGTAACTGCTATAGTCTTCTTAGCTACTGCCAATGCAATTTTTATAAATTCTTTCTGATATTTATTCAATTTAAGTTTCGGTTTTATCCCTTCAATATCACCTAATAGAAATAATACAGGGTTATGTGGAAGTTGAGTTCCAGTAATTTGTTCCAATAAGATTCTTAAATTTATCCAAAAGGGTTGAATTTTAAAACAAGACCAAGTAGAATGTAAAAAAGTACCTTGATTACACCGAAAACATTTATCAGATAGATTTGAATTTAATCTATTTATTTTTTGCGGTGTAATATATAATTGGTGTAAAAAATTATATTGTACTAATCTAAGTCGAACACTTATTGTATTTGTCATACTGTCAAGACAAAGTCTTGACCAATTTATTTCAATCATATTAATATTCAGATCTGTTTCCCATTTTTGCTTTGACTTATGGGTTCCTTGTTTAATTGCCTGTTCTTGAATCAAATTATACATACAAGAAATAAATTTTTTAATTTTCCCTTTTTGTATTAAAATTTCAATTTCATTAGGTTTTGGCAAAAACATTGTTTGACCCAGCTTACCTTTTAAGTAAGCCCTTAATTGAAAGTAACAAAAGAAAGTATTATTAGATATTTTATATTTATCCTTTAATTGTTCAAATGACATCAATATACCTCGTTCAAAACAATCTCCTATAAATTTAATCCCTTTTTGATACCAATTATATAAAAGTTGATTGTCCATTGTAAAAGGAATAAGTCTGTTTTGGAACAAAGGCCTCCTTGCTAATAGAGATTTCTGTGTTTCATTATCAACATTTATCTTATTCCATAGATCAATCAAATGCGTTAATATAGGAGATTCTTTCTTTCCCCATATCAATTTAGATTCCCATTTATATATAAAATCTTCAGGTCTATTTTCTCCTATCTTGTCTAGTTCTATTTTAATCCATGCTGGTTTTCGATCATCGAAGAAAGATGCAATAAATCTAAGTTGATTTGCTTTATAATAGTTTTTAAAGTTTGGAAGTTGTAACCCTCCTAACCCAAATTTACATGTCAATTTTTCCAATGATATTCTTGACATTTTACCTTTCCAAAGAAATTTTCTCACACATTTATTTAACTCTTGAAAAAATTTCTGTGGCAATTGTATTGGTAATGTTTGAAACAAATACTGTAATCTAGGAAATATATTCATTTTCATAACATTGACTCTACCTACTAATGTTATTGGTAATATCATCCATTTGTCAAGATCTTCTTGAATTTTTTTCAATAGTGGTAAATAATTAAATTTATATAAATTCTTTACATCATTATCAAGTCTTATACCTAAATACTTTATACCATTTACCGGCCATCTAAATTGGGTTACTAATCGACATTGACTATAGTCTCCTTTAGTAAGAGGTAAAATTTCACTTTTATCCCAATTTATTTTGTAACCTGATACCTTCCCATATTCATCCAATCTAGAAGATAATTTATGTAACGAATGTTGTGGGTTTGTTAAATAAATCAAAACATCATCGGCAAAAAGATTAATTTTATATTCCTCCTGATTAACTCTAAAACCCATAATATCTGGATCAATTCTAATTAGTTCTGCTAATGGCTCTATCGCCAATACAAATAAAGCAGGTGATAGTGGACAACCTTGTCTAGTTGACCTTTTTAACTGGAATGGTGTTGAAATTTGAGAGCTTGTCACTACTTTAGCTTTAGAGTTAGAATTTAAAGCTTTAATCCAATTTATAAAAGATGTTCCTAACCCATATTTTTCTAGTACTTTAAATAAAAAATCTCAATCTAATCTATCAAATGCTTTTTCTGCATCCAAAGCTACTACTATACTCTTCTCATCCCTTTTTTGTGCCAAATGAATTATACTGAGTAGCCGAGTTACATTATCTGCCAATTGTCTATTTTTAATAAATCCTGTTTGATCCATATGTATTAATTTTGGTAAATATTTAGATAATCTATTCGATAAAATTTTTGCTATTATTTTATAATCCGTATTCAATAAAGAAATAGGCCAGTATGATGTTGGTTTCATAGGATCCCTGTCTTTTTTTGGCAATACTATTACAATTGCTGTTGAAAAAGATTCTGGAAGTTTATGTATTTTTTCTGCTTGACGTATTAGTTCCATAAAAAGAGGAAATAATAAATCTTTAAATTTTTTATAAAATTCAGGTGGAAAACCATCTTCTCCTGGAGATTTATTACTTTGGAGTGATCCTAAAGCTTCTTCAACTTCTTTTAATGTAAAAGGCATATCTAATCCCTTCTGTTCTTCCAAATTCAATTTTGGAAGAGAAACTTGTGGTAAAAACCTTTCTATCTCGTTAACATCATTTTGGGATTCTGACTGATATAATTCAGAATAGAAATTTTTAAAAGTTTCATTTATTTCAAAAGGTTTATAAGATATTTTATTTGCCCTTGTTCTAATTGCATTTATTGTTTTGGAAGCTTGTTCTGTTTTCAACTGCCAGGCAAGAATTTTATGTGCTCTCTCACCTAACTCATAATACCTTTGTTTAGTTCTTATAATTGCTTTTTCCGTTCTATATGTCTGAAGCGTATTATATTGTAACTTCTTATTGACAAGTTGTTTTCGTTTTTCTTCTGACATATATCTTTGAGATTCTTTTTCTAATTTTGTAATCTCTTTTTCCAATTGATCTAGTTCTGCCATATATTCTTTCTTAATTTTAGAAGTATAACTTATTATCTGGCCCCTAAGGTATGCTTTCATCGCATCCCATAATATAAATTTATCATCCACTGAATGAAAATTTGTATCCAAAAAAAATTGAATCTGTTTTTTCATAAAATCACAAAAATCTTGACGTTTTAATAATGTTGAATTAAATCTCCATCTATAAGCCGCTTCTTCCTTATCAGCCATTATTATTGTCATTAATAAAGGGGAATGATCTGATAATATTCTTGCTTTATATTCCATATTTTTCACTCTGTGTTGAATATGCATTGATAATAGAAACAAATCTATCCTTGAAAAAGTTTTATGTCTATGGGAGTAGAACGAATAGTCTCTTTCTTTAGGATTGATTCTTCTCCATATATCAATCATGTCACCTCTTTCTAATGATTTGATATCATTTCTTACCAATAAAGCCACGCCACCCCCTCTGCCTACCTGCCTATCCTTCCGATACACCGTGTATCCTTGGACGTTCAGCTCCCAGAGACATGCATCCTTTAGCCACGTCTCAATGATGGCCACAAAGTCATACCTGCATTGCTACAATGAAACTGAGGCCACCACCAGGGTTTAAGTGGAGAACAATATTCGATCCTGAGTGGCAAAACATTATTCTGAAGAAGCTACATTCCCTTCTCTCGAGTTCAGATATTTAACCAAATGAAATATTGCAATATATTAAGAGGAGAAATATTCACAAATGTCATGGAAGCGCCTTTAGATCAGCAAAGAAATGCAGTCAATGACATCATTACTATTTCTGAATGCTAAGCCAACTCTCGAAAGACAAAAGCAATCAGATTTCTGACCCACAAAAGTAGTCATCATTGTGCACACTTCATTTTCAAAGATTTATCACAAATTAAGCCATCATTGTTAATTTAAAGATGATCAGTGAGAAAGAATTGTTTTGTCAGATTCAGTTATCACCATCAATGTCCTTTTGGAATTCCAATACATTGTATTAAATAGTCACCTACAGAGGAATATTCCATGATAAATGTCTGTGCAAAAGCCATTGTCCATGACAGGTTATTACTAATAAGAAAGATCAAAGGAATTATTGAAAATATTTGCTTGTGCTAATGACAACTATTAACATAATGGCCATCATTTCATCTTGTTGAATGCCCAGTTTCTATATTGAATACCAACCAGTTGAAGCTGTGAGTTCTGAAAAGAACTGTGGAAAACAGTTTCCCTTGATAGTGTGCATTTCATATTGCTGTCCTTACTTTTGAGCATCATTTAGAGCATAAGACATTGGAGCAGAATTTGACCATCTGGCCCATTGGGTCTGCTCTGCCATTTAATCATAACTGATCCATTTCCCTCTTAACCCCATTCTTCTGCCTTCTCCCTATAACCTTTCATGCCCCCACTTCTCAAGATTCTATCAACCTCCACCTTAGGTACACTCAATAACCTCATCCCTACAGCCACCTGTGGCAAAGAACTCTACAGATTCACTACCCTCTGGCTAAAGAAATTACTCCTCAACTCCATTCTAAATGGACATCCCTCTCATCTGAGCCTGTGTCCTCTGGTCCTAGACTATTCCACGACAGGAAGCATCCTCTCCACATCCATTCTATCTAGGCCATTCAACATTTGATAGGTTTCAATGAGATTCCCCCCCACCCAATTCTTCAAAATTCCAGTGAGTATAGGTCCAGAGGCATCAACACACACCTCTTGTAATAAGCCTTTCAATCTCTGAATCATTTTTATGAACCTCTTTGAACCCTCTGTGATGTCAGCCCATCCTTTCTTAGATAAAGAGCCTAGAACTGCTCATTATACTCCAAGTGTGGCCTCCTGGGTGCCTTATAAAGCCTGATCCTTGTTTTTATATTCTAGTCCTCTTGAAATGAGTGCAAACTTTGCTTTGCCTTGCTCACCACTGACTCATACCTGCAAGTTAACTTTTAGGGAATCCTGCATGAAGATTCATAAACCCCTTTGGACACTGGATTTTTAAATTTTCTCTCCATTTAGAAAATAGTCTACACTTTTACTCCTTCCACCAAAGTGCATGGCTATACACTTCCTGACAATGTATTCCATATTCCATCTGCCACTTCTTTGCCCTAATCTATCTAAGTCCTTCTGTACCCTCTCTACTTTCTCAACTATTTGCCCCTCCACCTATCTTCATAATGTCTGCAAACTTGGCCCCAAAACCATCAATTCTTTATCTAAGTCATTGACATAAAAAGAAGTAGTCACAACACCGACCCCTGCAGAACACCATTAGTCACTGGCAGCCAATCAGGAAAGGCTCACTTTATTCCCACTCTTTGCCTCTGCCAATCAGCCAATGCTAGTATCAACCATGCTAGTATCTTTCCTGTAATACCATGGGCTCTTTTCTTGCTAAGCAGATTCATGTTCAGCACCTTGTCAAAATCCTTATGAAGGTACAAGTGCATAACATCCAGTGATTCTCCTTTTTCTATCCTGCTTGTTATTTCCTCAAAGAATTCCAAACAATTTGTTAGGCAAAATTACTCCTTAAGGAAGCTGTATTTTATCCTGTGCCTCCTAATACCCTGAAATCATATCCTTAACAATTGACTCCAACATCTTTGCAACCAATAAAGTTAGGCTAACTGCCCCATAATTTCCTTTTACTGCCTGCCTCCTTTCTTGAAGAATGGTGTGATAGTTCCAATTGTTCAGTCTTCCAAAATAATTCCAGAATCTAGTGATTCTTGAAAGATCATTATTAATGCCTCTATAATTTCTTTTTTTACCTCTTTCAGAACCCTAGCAGATAGTCCAACTGGTCCATGTGATTTATCCAACTTCAGACCTTTCAACCTTCTCCCTAGTAATAGCAACTGCACTCACTTCTGCCCCTCGCCACCCTCAGACTTCCTGCATACTATTAGTGTCCTCCACAGTGAAGACAGATGCAAAATACTTAATCAGTTCATTCACCATTTCCTTGTCCCCTATTACTACCTCTCCAGCATCATTTTCCAGTGGTCCAATATCCACTCTCACCTCTCTTTTACTCTTTATATATCTGAAAAAAAAACTTTTGGTATCCCCTTTGATACTTTTGGCTAGCTTACCTTCGTATTTCATCTTTTCACTCTTAATGGCTTTTTAATTTGCTTTCTGTTGTTTTTTAAAAATTTCCCAATTAACTAACTTCCTACTGATATTTTCTCTATTATATGCTTTATCTTTTGCTTTTATGGTGGCTTTGAATTCCCTTGACAGCCATGGATGTGTCAGCCTGCCTTTATAATACTTCTTGAGGTTGTAACTCTCCCTTGCTTTTTGAACTACACCCAGAAACTCCAGACATTGCTGCTGTGCCATCATCCCTGCTAGTATCACCTTCCAATTATCTTTGGCCAGCTTCTCGCTCATGTCTCTGTAATACTGATACACCTGACTTTAGCTTCTCCCTCTCATATCCATCATTTTATAATCACTGTCTCCTAAGGGTTCCTTTATCTTAAGCTCGCTAATCAAAGTCACTGACCCTCATACCAGGGAATTAAATGGCAGCATAGCAATATCTTATGCTGATCAAGCATGTTTCAATATTAGTCATCTTTTACACATTTGTACTGCTCTCCTTGTTGGTGAAGTAGGAAGTACACAATTCAGCAGTAAGCCAAACTTCACTCAACAGAGGTCAGTCTTACATGTAAAATTACCAAAATTATACACAACATGAGTAAGCAAAGTTTTAAAATGTGTGAGAAGATTAATATTATGTATGCATTCCTTAAGTTACCAAGCATGGTGCAACACTATACTGATAATCAGGAATAAACTTGTACATAATATTAACACAATATTACTCAGATAGTGTTCTCCTAAATGATCTAAAACAAAACTTACAGACTATGATTTCAATGGTGCAAACAAAAGAAAGTCAACACAGTATTGTGTAAATGTGCTTCAATCCGACAGAAAAACTGCCAAAACAAAATTGCTATCCTCCTCACCTGGACCAGCATGCATTGGGATGACCTTGGGTCATAAAAATTGCTAAATCAGTGCCAATATTATTTTTTTTTACTACCAATGTCATGCCAAATTAATCACCCTTTAGCAAAACTCTAACTCTGGTCCAATATAACCTGAGCATTGATAGACAACATAAATAAATGTGTCAGTACCGAGCCTAATTAAAGAGAATTTGAACAATGTTACCATAATGAAAATTGTTCATCAATTCACAGCATAATGCAAGGCCAATTTTAAAATAAATTAGCTTGAAATTTACTATCTCACCTTTGGTGTCTTCAGAAGGCTGTAATAAGATGGAAGACAATGCCACAAAGCAGAATCCATTTTTGATTGTAGATGAACTGCTGTTGTAGTAGGTTAGAGAGAACCCTGTCACAGAACTATTATTCTGCAACTATCTTCTGCAGTTCATGCCTGCTCCACAATTTTTAGGTTTGTATGTCAATGACACACAGAATATTAACATCATTATTTTGCCATTTGAAGAATTAAAAATACATTATTTGTTTGGTTTATTATGTTTACCTCTCAATATGTATAGGTTGCCGGCTGCTGGTGTAGTGGCATCAGCGCCAGACTTTGGAGCAAAGACTCCCGAGTTCGAATTCAGCAGGCTCCCTTGAACGCTTTCCATTTGTACTGGGTTGAGCTTCGAGCTAGCAACTCGGCCTCATAAAAATAAGAAAGCCTGCTTAAAAACCGTCGTTGTGACAGCATCCCGATGGCTCCACTCGGAGTTAAGGGCTTTCTTCTTCTTCTTCATGTACAGGTGAAAAAAGGTTTCATTCTTGATCTAAATTACAAGTACCATTCACTCTAAACCAAACCAGCAAATTCCAGGCTCCAGTTCACACATGAACTGTGAAATTCACACTGCTAACACTGTATTTTTTCAACTACCTGTCTCTTTAATTGCAATCTTCTCAAACTGCTGCCGTACCAGTTAACTTACCAATGATATGTGAATCAGAGTGGAATCAGTTGTACATTGAATATTTTGTCTGGAATTACAAATGGCTCTCTCTTTCTCAGTTCACCTACTCTCAGGAAACATGCTGCAGTTTTACAGAACAAATTCAAACAATAGCAGAAAAAGTTGGTAGCATTCAGCTGGCCAGGCAGCCTCTGTGAAAAGAGAAAGAGGGTTAACACTTCAAGTTGAAGACAGCAAGGAAGAAGCAGAGGGCCCTCAGACCCTACTGATGTAGACTACTGTGAAATTTCTTCCAACCTTGACTCCATCCTTTCTCCCCAGTTCCTCTTTTTCCTATGTCTCTTCAGATGCCCTCCACCACTTTGACAGTTTCCAAATCCCTTATCACGGCCATTCATCTGCTTCATTAACATAATCATTCAAAACCTCATTGCACATCAGAAGAATTTGAAGATAGTGCTTTTTTTTTCTTTCAGCAAATGCCCTATTGGTTCCTTTCCACCAACACACATATTTGCTTGGCTAAATTTATCTTCAGGTCAAACAAGTTCTCCTTCAATTCTAACCATTTTCCCCAATCGTAATTATATGTAGCTATGGGCACACAAATGAGCCAAAGCTATTGATGTCTCTTATGGCAGACAGAACAGATTTTGCTTCAGTGCTATCCAGCCAACTGCCATAACTTCTGTTCTGGTATGGCAGTGACTCAACTGGTGATGTTTCCTGCACTCAAGTAGAATTCAGATTTCGTTTCACTCCAGCCAGTTTCCACTCTTTCTTTTCCTTTCTGGACCTCTCATCCTCCATTACAGGAAATGGGCTAGCCAAAATCCATACAAGCCCACAGACTCCCACAGCTACCTTAGTTATATGTCTGTAAGAACACTATTCCATTCTCCCGGTTCTTCATTATTCCTAAACTATGGTTTTCCCTCATAGTGAGTAAAGCTCTTGATAATGTCTCATCTATTTTCAACATCACTGCCCTCAACAACTCTCCTCTTGCTCAAAGCAAGAATAGAATGCTTCTGGCCATTACTGACAATCCTAACAGCATCCACATTCAATTAATCATCTTTTGCAATGTCCACCAAGTCTGATAAGATTACTCAAATGGAAAAATATTCACTGCTCTTCCATCCCTAACTATGACTTTTTATATTTCTCATGCAACCATCCGACTTACATCTGCCAGTTCACATCTTCACCTTCCCCTCATGATGAGACCCAAGTATTCTTCCCAGGAGAAGCAATGATTCACTTGCACTTCTTCCAATCTAGTGATCAGCATTTAGTGGTCATAACCAGGTATCCTCTATGGAGAAACCAAGCATTGAAAGAAGAATCACTTTGTGTTTCACTTGCATTAATCTGCAGGAGTTACTCTGAGCTTCCATTCCCTGCTGTTTAATTTTCTATTGCATTGCCACTCTGATGTTTCTGTCTATGTCCTCCTACATAATTAGAATAAATATTGAAAATAACACTTCACCTTCTGTCCGAACAAGTTCTGTCCTTTGGACTTAAGGTGAAAATCACTGACATTAGGTAACTTACTCATTCCTCCAGCATGCTACAGTTTGACCATTTCAGCCAGTCATTCAACTGTGCTCAGTTTTTCTTTCTCCATTAGTAGAACATGGCCTGCTGAGCACATCCTACAGCCTTGCTATTCACAAAAAAATAAATGAAGCTTAAAATGACAAAAAAATGTTGGTTCAAGTTAGTTCCTTTCACCTATTGATCTCACCCTATGAAATGGTATTCCCTCTTCATGTTGCATCTCTACAAGACATTGGTGAGACTGCATTCAGAATATTGCTTGCCATTTTAGTAGCCATATGATGCAATGGTGAAAGATGTGATTAACCGAGGGAGAAAGTACAACAGATTACAAGACTTTTGCCAGGACTGGGACATCAAAGGGTTAATCTTCAAAGTCTTTGACTTCATTTGTCTATTCGATGTGCCTAAAGTAGGAAACTCGTTAAGTGGACATTTCCCAAATGCGCACATTTTACATAAGGTATTATATTGAAAGAATATCAGTATTTGCTTCTGAACCTGGTATGATACAAGAGCAAATAGCATAATCTTGATTAGAGTGAGCTTTTAATGTGTATCTTATAGGATGAGTGAAGAAAAGAAAGATTTAGGGAAAGGTTCCAGGCATCAGGTCATGAATAACTGAAAACCAGGGATCTGACTGAAGCTAAACAAAGAAGTGCAGAGACCTAGGAGCTTTATAAACAGGGTTTAAGCTAGTGAAGATCAATAACCTATGGGATATTACAAGTCAAGCCATTAATGAACTGAGAGGAAAATCAGTTCTTTTAAAAACAAAGGGAAATAATGGACAATAGCAAACAGAGTGCAGCAAATTACAGATGTGCTTTCCCTTGGGATGAAATGCACTTATGTTAGAAAATGATGAAGCTCAGATATCATACATGCCTCACAGCAACTGCAATACTTTATTTTACACTACAGCGTACTGTGCACAATTCTGATTTGATGGAGACAGACGTGAGAAGCGCGGAGGAAAATCTGGAGAAACTTCTGAAATGCCCGCTTCACTGCCGCTGCTACTGTGCGATCGAGAATCTCCGGAGGGAAAGGCCCCAAATCCTTGGCTTTGCCTGCTGCTTGGCGGCCGGGGCTGGGGTCGAAGTTCTCAGCAGAGATGGTGCTCGGTGCTCGGTGTCGGAGGGCTGGTCGGAGGCTTGAAGTTTTTGGATGACTCAAGAGTCGGCTGTGGGTCGGGTGCTTCCAGGGTGCTGCATTGGCAAGTTTGCAGCACTGGAGGTTCATGGCAGGGAGAGTTTTCTTCCTTCTACCGTCTGCGTGAGATGATGGGGCTTTCGAGAGACTTCGAGACTTCTTTTTACCGTGCCCATGGTCTGTTCTTTATCAAATTATGGGATTGCTTTGCACTGTTGCAACTATATGTTATAATTATGTGGTTTTTGTCAGTTTTTCAGTCTTGGTCTATCTTGTGTTTCTATGATATCATAACTGGAGGAACATCGTATCATTTCTTAATGCATGCATTAATAAATGACAATAATAGAGGACTGCGTATCCTCATAATCTAATCTAATCTAATGTCCTGTATCTGCTTGTTATTTTTGTGCTGACGTTTTAGATAATGTTTGTAAGTATCGACACAAATGTGTCTTCATCTAATGCCACTGCTCAATTGACGAGTTTTCACAATTATCTGCTCCAACCAGACCATCAAAAATGAGCTTTTCTGCCATTGGAAAAGTGATGCACTAAGAATTGTTTAGTTTATGGAATTACAAAAGAAAGCATTCAAAAACAGCTCTTAACTGAAGCACACCTTACATTTAGAAGATCAGTTGAAATCACTGTTTCAGTGGAAACCACAGACAGAGATGCAATTGAGTTGCAGTCAGCAATGAAAGTGAGTGTGAATAAAATTGCAGCATCTAAACAGAAACCAGCCTGGCCAAACAACTGTGTTACTGTCGTGGCAGGGGCTCACATACACCAAATAAATGCAGATTTAAAGCCAAAACTTGCAAAAAATGCAAAAATGCAGGACATTTACAAAGACCCTGTCAGACAGCACTGAGAAGAGAAAAAGATAAAAAGCCAAGATACAGTTTCTAAAAACACAAGGTGTTGATAAAAAATCTGATAATGATGAGAGTGACACAGGATTGTGTAGCCTCGAGATTTACAGAGTGAAAATTAACAATAGACAAAGTAATATGGCTTATGCCAGCAGTGAATGACAAATTAATTAAAATGGAATTAGACACTGGTTTAGCTGTTTCAGTCATTCCACAAAGTTGAATTGAATGGCATTTCAAAGATATCAATCGGAAGCCTGCAGATATTCAAAGAATTTATGCTGGAGGAAAGATAGCTCCTGTGGGAATGACATTCGTAACACAGAAATACAACAACCAACAATTCACATTGGGCTTGTATTGGTTAAAACAGAAGGACCAGCATCATGGGGGTGTGATTAGCTGAGACAACTACAGCTTAATTGGAGATCCATTCACAATTTGCATGCCACATCCCCTGCGATGAAGCTATATGAAAGCGAATTAAGAAAGATACTCGATGATGCCACAACTGTCTCCATGCTGAACACAATGAACCATTCCTCAACAGAGGACAAATAGATGTTGGTGCCAATCTCTGTGCCTCTGGTTGCAAAGCATATTGGACCAAGGAAGGACCATGCCGAGTGGAAGTGACAAAAACAGTGGTCCAACAACAAGAGTTTTTGTAGGCAACGTATCTGAGAAAACTTCTCATATATTAATCAGGTAGTTACTTGTGAAATGTGGCTTGGTTTTAAGCTGGAAGAGAATTTAAGGAGCTTCAGGAAAGTTGCAAGCATTTAGCTTTTGTGAGTATAAAGAACCAGAGTCTAATTTGCATGCATTAAGATTATTGTATAAACTTCAAGTGGGAGAGAAAAAAAACTTCTTGTAAAAGTAAATGCAAAGACCAAAGCCCATCAAGATGAATGGAAGGCCAAAAAGAAAGGAATCAATGGAGATATGAAAACAGAGGATTTGTCAGATGATGTTGTGAATGTGGAAACCAAGAGGAGAGAACAGATTGTGAAGGGAACAATAGAAGGATTAATAAGAGAATACTCCAGTAAATTAAATGCACCTTCCCAAGATCAAGATGCACAAACTAGAAGAAGAATAAGGAAAAAGAAGAAAGGTGGATACCTTTACAGTCTCAGAGTCAACACCTACATCCACCACAGAATGGCCCCAGAACCTGAGATTGTTTCACAGTCACAAGTCTCGCTTGCCAGACAGAGTGATCCCCCTTGTCAGGAAAGACGTTATTCCACAACAGTAAAAAGTATTCCACAGCAATTAAATCTTTTAGCTTGTATGGGACAATTTAAAGTTTACTCCATTGTGGATACCTGCTTAGTAGCTATATGATATAATATACTCTGTATGAAGTTGAGATGCAATGTCTATTGAGTTGGAGTTATATCTAAGCAGCGAGGAGTGTTGTGTATTTAATACTTTAGTAATATTTGAGTAATCTTGTGTATATGCTGATTGATTAAGCATTCTTGTTCATTTAAATAATTCACTAGGGGTTATACATTAATTACTTATGTCATCACACAACCATGTAATAAGTGCACATCTCGCTTAAAGTAAAGACAATGTTAGACCCGCATTCCTGGACTCCCATGTCTTCCTTTGAATTAGTTTGATGCTTTGAAGTTACAAAACATAACCTTGTTGTAGAGTGGAATTACAGAAAAGAATTTAGGTCTATTGATTCAGAATCCAACTCCCTCTGTCCTCCCTCCACTTGCAATCCAAGGGAAGCTGTGGTGGCACATTATGTTGATTTCTATTCAATGTTGCCTGATACAGTTATGTAGACAAGGTCATGTCCCACAGCATGCATCAAATGTTCTTTCAGATCATTTAACTAAAATGGAATTTACTGTTTGTTTACTTCCTTCATTCAAATGCACTTCATTGTGGAACATATGTTGTCAAGTGAACTGGATGTGTTCCAGTTGCATTAATGAGGTCCCTGTATCAATGTCATATGATGCTAACTTAATTCTCAATGAAGGCGGATCTGGCATCTGTTAACTGGAGCTTGGCTTACCTTCTCCTACTGGATAGAGGATTGCTAGACTTTCCAAAAATCAGAAATCAGACGATGCAAGAAATCTGAAATGAATCCAGACAACGCTCTAAGTCAATGGGCCATATAATCCCCAGGGGGGCCATGACAGATTCCATTGGGACCACAAGTGAAAATCACGAAACTGGGGTGAGGCAAATGAGTTTCTAAATGGTTCATGATAAGTTTACTGTTTTAATGAAATATAACTAAACTGTAGAAAAAAATGAATATATGCAATTTAATTGGAATCCCGAATGAAATGAATGGGAAAATATGCTAGGTTATGCAAATGACGCTGAACGTCAATTCACACTCTGCAAGGCGGCCCACTGAACCCCACTCCACATCACTGATTATAGAGTGAGTAGGTGGATGTGACCCAGCATGATACCCAGCAATGTGCTCCACCAGCTAGTGATAATGATTACTTTGTTATAGATACTTATCACCTGTTATGCCACTGGCAATTAGGGCAGCAATGAATGTCCTCCATCTCAGGCAGTGTACAGGCTTTCCTTCACCATGTCAGTAGCTTCCTCTCAGTTTTCACTGCTGTCAGCCATACAAATCCCAGGTGGAGACTCAGGAATATCGTTGCACTCAGATGTAGAAGGATTCTTCATTGCTGTTTCCGTAACAGTTTAGTTTTACTAGTAAGAGCTGTTAGCCCTGAGCTGACCCCTGAACCTTGAGGGCCTGTTATGGGTTGCCCTACCAAGAACCGAAGCATAAAGCCCTGACTCAAGCCAACATAGACTTCTAGGTCATTGAGACATGCAATCCTCCTGTGGTCCTCTTGGAGCCTTGTTATAGATAATTACAACAGGGAACCATCTGCACCTAATTCCAAGTGAAGGACTGTCAGAAGCTGCCAGGTTTTCCTTAACAAACCCGTTATCAGCAGGGCATAAGGCCAAGAAAGACAAGACACTGGATTGCTCAAAAAAAAATACTGTGCATGATCATTTTCAGTCAGGCTGACAGTAAAGCAAATACTTCGTGAAAAAGCAGCTGAGATGGATAAAGGTTTTCTTGCATCTTATGAGATTTCAAACTGAATTGCAGATGCTGGCAAGCCACATAATATAGGAAAATCATTGATTCCGCCTGTAGTTTCTGTTGTAATTTCTAGTGTTATGAATTGAACACATATGAAACTATTCAAGACATAATCTTCAGCAACTCATCAGTATCAAGGCGATTGATGAAATGTAAGATGATGTGGAAAAACAACCAGTTACACAACTGCAGTTTAAGAAGTTTACCCTGCAAATCAATGAAAGCACATTATGTGATAATGAAGCCCTTCTGAAGGCATATGTTTGGTTTTTCAATGACGATCAGGCCAGTGAGGAAATGCTTTTTGCTTGAAAGCTTAGGACAGATACCAAAAGTGAAACTACTTTTTGATGAAGTCAAGAGCTATCTCTTGGAAAACAACATTTTGCAGGAAAATATAATGGCTTGTGCGACTGATGGTGCTGTTTTGATGGTTTGAAGATATAGAAGATTTATTGCTCATTTAAAAATGCTGTGCATGACGAGTTTGTATACACTGTGTCATCCACCATCAGCAATTGGTTGCAAGAAAATTGGGAGGATGTTTGCGGCTGTAATAATGCTGTGAATTTCATCAAATCAAATGCACTGCAAGATCATCTTTTTCAACAACTTTGTGAGGAAAATGAATAAGCTTTTAAATAGCTACTAATGCATTCAGAGTCCCAGTGATTATCAAAAGGTAATTGTTTTCATGGCTTTGTTGAACTTTAGGATAGCATCGTAGCATTTCTAAATGATAATTAGCTTGGAGAACAAATTTAGCTTGCCAAATCTTGACATATTTTACCTGTCAGATATAAAGCATTTGTAAAACATTCCTTGCAACCAGATAATCAAAAACTCACTAGTTTGCATCAGTCACAGGATCTTACTAAATATCCAAAGTAACAAAATTAAGTGCTTTTTCTTAGCTGGATGGAAGAATATGATATAAATTATTAATAAGGTATCCTATTCAGAGCTTAGAAATAGTTTGTATTTTTCATATACATCTCTAACATTAAATTGCACCTATAATCTGTTAAAACATAAGTATTAACTCTGTATTAGAATAGTTAGCACATGTGACAAAAAAAACTTCAGCAGCTGACGGAAACTATAGAGGGTAGGGGCCATAGAGATACATAAATCAAAAACACAAGTGGGCCACAAACAGAAGAAGATTAAGAACCACTGCTCTAAGTGTTTGACACACTGTATCAGAGAGGGAAACAAAGTTATTATTTCAGGTCAATGGCCTTCCAAGGGTTGCTCTTGTATTGCAGAATGTCTTGTAGTTATTTAGTTGCTACTGCCACTTTGACTTTCCTTCTGAGAGCAACCATTTACAATTTATCCAACTAACTGCACTGGGTTGCTATTAACATTTGTAGCAAATCGCTTCTAACCTGAATATGAACTGAAGAAATGATGAAGCATTAAATGTATAAATGGAAATCGCAAACTGGAAGAGATTAGATAATCCACCAAGCCCACACTGGAATGATCAGAAATTTCCATCACTTCCCACCACATCACCACATCCCTACTTCAAGCAACCCTCTGTAAACAGGTAGTCTCTTAGAAAGAAATAAAAGAAGTTCACTGGGAAATATTTTGGTAAAATTTCTATTTCTTAAATGTTCATAGCAAAAAAAAACAGTATAGTAAGTTTGATTAATAGGACTAGATGTTACAATCCCTAAAGTTTCTGCACTGCACTGCACTTGACTTGAGTGGAAGTAGTTCTTAAAGATGACCACTAGATGATGTTACTACCATTACGACACATCTTCAGTTGTGTACCTCGACATCACTGGGTGTTTCGGCCTTTTATCACAAGACAACCTCAGCCGAGGCAGGCCCACCACAGGCTGATCAGACCTGGGTGTGTGTCACATGGTTAGTCTCTAGATGGTCACTTGGCAGCCCAGACAGCACCCCTTCTTTTCAGCCACAGCCAGTGGCTGCTCATTTCAGCAGCGTTAACAAGTGCTTTGATTGTCTTCCTAGGGTCTGCCCTCTGACTCCTACTTCCCTCAGCAGCCTTATGGTGGAAATGGCTACAAGGCCCCTGCACCCCACCTCAACTGGGTGCACTTTTACATTCCAGCCTCACTCCTCTGCTTCAACTGTAAGGTTGGCATATCTCAGTCTTTTCCGTTCATGAGCCTCATACACAGCATCCTCCCAGGGGACCATCAGCTCAATGATACAGACGCACCGACAAGAGTTGGACCAAAGGACCAGGTCAGGCCGCAGGTTGGTTGTTGCAATTTCAGATGGGAAGGTAAGGTTCTGGCCTAAATCAACATGCATTTCCCAGTCCCTGGCTGCACTCGGTGGGCATGAGCCGTGAGGTAGTGGTTACTCTCCGACCCTCAAGTTCAGTTGCCAAACACCTCAGCACTTGGTTGTGTCGCCAGGTGTTTCTGCCTTGTATTAGGCTGGTCTTGCAACCAACCACGATGTGCTTGAGGGATGCCGGAACTGCGCACGGAGGATAGGCTGGATCCTCTCTCAGCCAAAGATTTAGGTTTGTAGGAGAGGGCAAGACATCATATGTTGCTCTGATGATGAAGCTCAGTCTGTTTGACTCCATGCTCCACAGCTCACTCCATGTGATTTTCCTCCTCTTAACACCCTCCCACCTCATCCAGCAGCCTTGCTTGGCTTGGGATATTACTTTAGCACATCTGGCTGCTGCTTCTTGGTGGCACACCTCCTCCACCACCAGGTGCCGGCGTTCAGTTGTAGCAGCCTTTTGCCAGGTAGGTTTCATCACTCCAAGGCCAAGGCCTCCTCTGCCCTATTGGACATAGCCCACTATGTCCCGGTGTCGGAGGGCGGCATCTGCGTCCAGCACTGCTGCGGCTGGGGTCCATTTCTTCCCTGTTGTTAGAGTAGGAGCAACACCTCTTATGATTAGGCCCTGAGATTTTTTGAGTGTCATTTCCAGCCTTGCTTTGGCACATTTGTATTCCTCCATCAGGCTAGGAATTGGCAGAGAAAGGGCTCTGTTCTCGTAAAGTCCTATACTGATAAGGCATCTTGGTAGCCCAAGCCACTTCCTCACATGTGATTCACCAGCCTCTCCAGTCGATTTGCATGAGACATAGTGACCTCACAGATGGTAACTGGCCACATAAGTCAGGGCAGCAGTCCAAACTGAAAGCACCAAAGCTTCAACCTCCCTGGGAGAGCCGTGTTGTTGATTGGCTTGAGGCCACTGATTGTATCCTGCCTTAGTTGTTCCACCTGCTCTGTGTCTCTGAGGTTTGCGCTGTACCAATGTCCGAGGCTTTTGATGGGCTTCTCCAGAACAGTTGGTATTAGTTCAGCGTTGATACAAAACCTTATGTTGGTGAGCCGGCCTTTGACAATTGAGGTTCTGCGAGACTTACTGGGTTTGATCTCCATTCATGCCCACTTGATGTTTCCCTGGAGTTTATCCAGCAGGCGATTGGTGCATGCTTTTGTTGTTATTGTGGACATGTCATCCATGTACGCCCTGATTGGAGGGAGGTGCAGCCCATTCCTCAAGCGTTTCCCTCCGACCACCCATTGTGATTCTTGGATAATGAGCTCCATTGCCATGATAAATGCCAGAGGAGAGATGGTACAGCCCGCCATTATGCCTATCTCAAGGTGCTGCCACGTGGTGGTGTTATCTTGTGTTGTAACACAGAACTGCAGATCCTGGAAGTACGCTTTGACCAGCTTTGCAATGCTCTCAGGAACCTGGAAAAAGCTGAAAGCTGCCCACAGAGTCTCGTGAGGTACCGACCCAAAAGCATTGGCAAGATCTAGGAAGACCACATACAGGTCCTTCTTTTCTTTCTTGGCTGTTTGTATCTGGTGCCAGACATCCTGGGAAACAACGTATTCCTGCTTTCTGTACTGATATGTCGACAAATTTTTGGCTCTGCAATAAGCCTGAGAGTCTTTGAGCTACGACACCAAAGAAGATCTTCCCTTCCACATTCAGAAGACTGATCTGATGGAACTGACTAATTGTTGAGGAACTCTTCTCGCCCTTCCCATGCCTTAGATATAATTCCTTTCCCTCACACCACCTTCATTAGATTCCAGAGGTATTTCAGGACACTGGGGGTGTTCTTATAGAGCCTGTATGGGATGCCATTAGGCCCTGGAGCTGATGCTGATCTTGCTTGTTTAACTTTACTTTCCACCTCCCTCCATGTAGGGGGCCTTACATCCATCAGGTGCTCAGGTGGGTGGATTGGTGGCATGTCACTCAGAATGGTGACTGGCTTATGCCTCTGGTTATCAGAGTGGGTCTTCCTCAGGTGCTCCTCCAATTCCCTCACAGGTACTCTAACAATCTCGCTCTTCGCCTTGCCAAAGAGGCTTTTGATGAACTTGTAACACAAATAATAAAATATATAAAAATTGCCTCACTCTACTGTAAGTAATAAAGAACTAAGAAAGAAGACAAAGAAAGACAAAGAGCAAAGGGCTCATTGTCATCTTTATACTGAAAACTAGTTCAAACTAGACACATGATCACATCAATCCATCTTGAAAATTTTGAAAGGGATAGATAAGATAGAAGTAGGAAAGTTGTTTCCATTGGTAGGTGAGACTAGAACTAGGGAACATTGCCTCAAGATTCAGGGGAGAAGATTTAGGACGGAGATGAGAAACTGTTTTTCACAGAGAGTGGTGAATCTGTGGAATTTTCTGCTCAGGGAAGCAGTCGAGGCTTCTTCTGTAAATATATTTAAGATACAGTTACATAGGTTTTTACATAGTAAGGGAATTAAGGGTTATGGGGAAAAGGCAGGTAGATGGAGCTGAGTTTAGAGACAGATCAGCCATGATCTTATTGAATGGCGAGGTGGCTCGATGGGCCAGATGGCCTACACCTGCTCCTATTTCTTATGTTCTTATGTATGTTCTCTTATTGTAAAACCTCCTGTTAAGTGCAATCTCAAGTGTAGTAAAGGAATCACATCTCCCTGTTCAAGAAATGCAGAGTTAGCATGTACCACAGCCCCCAAACCAGTGTACTTCAAAGGTCATGTCAGTCAGGGACGAGAACAAGAAAATAGTATTGGAGTTATTGCTGTCCTCATACTGTTTAAATGCACATTCTTTGGTCCTGCCTGATGGGTCAAACTAAGACTGTTATTATTAGGTATGCGATTCAGCTCTTTACTTATTTTATAATTACATCGGAGATCATGTTTAGGTTTGTACATTACAAGGAAAAAAGCAAGACAATCATTCCATAATTGCTAATAGATTTTTGAGAGTTATTTAATCATCAATAAATAAGTTTCTGTAGTCCACATTCGCTTAAAATAACGTTAAATGCTAAGTACATGGACATACTCCAGAGGGGGATCACAAAGTCGAGGAAAGAGGACTGGGTTGAGAAAACAGAGACTTATGCAGAAGAGGAGTTCTGTGGGTTAAAAAATGGACGAGTTCACGGCGCTAGCCAGGCGTCAGAGAACATTTCGGGAGTGCAGTGTGATGTGTTTCACCGGAACGGGGCTGCACGAGGACATACCCGATCAAAACTTCTCCATGGACGGCTTCCAGACCATTCGGGTTGACCGGAAGTGCACTGAGAGCGGTAAGCGTAAAGGAGTTGGGTTCTTACTGTTCTGGTTAACAACAGATGGTGCAATCCGGGTCATATTATGAACGAGGAACGTGTTTGTAGACCGGATATTGAACTTTTTGCTGTTGGACTTTGGCCATATTCCACCGAGACACAACACTGGGCGGCACGGGAGGTCGTTCCTGCCTGTGGCCATCGAACTTGCAGCTCCTCCCATGGAGGGTCAGACACCCTGAGCCAATAGACTGGTCCTGGACTTATTTTTTATCTGGCATAGTTTGCATTTTGTTGTTTGATTGTTTGTGGTTTTGTATTGCTATATTTATGCTCTATTCTTGATTGGTGCGGCTGTAACGAAACCCAATTTCCCTCGGGATCATTAAAGTATATCTATCTATCTATACTCATAAATGTACCATTTAAGTCAGAATCAGAATCAGAATCAGGTTTAATATCACCAGCATATGTTGTGAAAGTTGTTGTCTTTGCAGCCACAATACATTGCAATACACAACAATAAAAAACTGTGAATTACAGTTATAAATATAAAATAGTTAAATGAAAAAAGTAGTGCAGAAAAGAAGTAAAGAAGTAGTGACGCAGTGTTCTTGGGTTCAATGTGCATTCAGAAATTGGATCACAGATGGGAAGAAGCTGTTGCTGAATCATTGAGTTTATGCCTTCAGGCTTCTGTACCTCCTTCCTGATGGTGGTAATGAGAACAAGGCATGACCAGGCTGATGAGGGTCCTTAATGATGGATGCCACCTTTGTGAGGCAGCACTCCTTGAAGATATCCTGGATACTACAGAGGCTAGTGCCCATGATGGAGCTGACTAAGTTTACAACTCTCTGCAGCTTATTTTAATCCTGTGCAGTAGCCCCCCACCCCCATACCAGATGGTAATGCAGCCAGTTAGAATGCTCTCCACAGTACATCTGTATAAATTTGCAAGCGTTTTTGGTGGCAGACCAGATCTGTTCAAACTCCTAACGAAATATAGCTGCTGTTGTGCCTTCTTTGTAGCTGCATCAATATATTGGTAAGTAATGTATTTTCTGTTAAAGAATTTTGCACTTGGAACCTGTGCTCACATTATCCTGAAGAACTGAGCTCCTTTTCAGTTATGGTTGCTTCATTATGTGAAGGATGTAGAAGCTTTAGAGAGGTGCAGAGGAGATTTACAAGGCTGTCGCTGGACTAAAGTGCCTCCTTCAAGCTATAGTAAAGTAAAATCCATTTGGGGAGCATGACTTATGAGAATAGGTTGAGTGAACTCGGCCTTTTCTCCTTGGAGCGACGGAGGATGAGAAGTGACCTGATAGAGGTGTACAAGATAATGAGAGGCATTGTTCGTGTGGATAGTCAGAGGCACTTTTCCCAGGTCCGAAATGGCTAGCACGAGACAGCATAGTTTTAAGGTGCTTGGCAGTAGGTACAGAGTAGATGTCAGTGGTAAGTTTTTTATGCAGAGAGTGGTGAGTGCATGGAATGGGCTTCCGACGGCAGTGGTGGAGGTGGAAATGATAGCGTCTTTTAAGAGACTCCTGGATAGGTACATGAAGCTTAGAAAAATAGAGGTCTATGGATAAGCCTAGGTAGTTCTAAGGTAAGGACATGTTCAGCACAACATTGTGGGATGAAGGGCCTGTATTGTGCTGTAGTTTTTCTATGTTTCTATGTTATGAAATCCACGTTTGACAACTAAACTTTATCCTTTCACAATGGGAATTTCAATAGAAAATTGTTTCTGGAATAAGAATCCAACTTACTACCCTTTTCATCTTCAAGGCTCATCACACCAAGCCAAACCCAGTTTATTATTTCCTTTAAAGCTCAATACATCCAACAGTGTGATACTCTGCCAGCACAATGAATTTAAATTGTCCATTCAGATCTTCATGGCCATCAAACCCATTTCCCTACAATACTAATGTGATGGTATTCAGTGAGCCAAGGCTATGTTAGTTTCAGTTGTAGTATGCCAATGAACAATAAATTAAATATATGTAAAACACAAGAGCTGGAATCTGGAGCAAGATATAAAACGCTGGAGGAACTTGGCCAGTCATGTAGCATCTATGCAGAGAAGTGGGCAGTTGATGCTTCACATTGAGACCCTTTAGAAAGAAGTGTTGATTGTCTGTTTAGGTGATGCTTGACCCAGTGATTCGCTCCACTGCTTTGTGTGTGACAATGAATATAAAGCATTTTAGAAACTGTAATAACAATTGATTGTCAGTATCTAACAAATCAGATGGAAATATCAGTTCTTGACATGCCAAGAACATCTGCATTAGTTTTGTATGGACAATAGAGGCTTAAATGTGCTTTATGAGATGTTGTAAAACAGAATAATTGCTTCTACATCCAGATAAAGGAGTTTGTTTCTGTCCTGGAGCTATCTGGTAGCTTCATCGTCCTTATGATATCCATTCTGAGTGAATAACCCTTTGCAATACAGAGCTGAATGCTCGATCAGATCAAAGGGTGTGTGAGTTGTTCTGTTTCAAATTATCCATGGGAATCTTCAGAGAAGACTTTCTTGTACAGGAGCAGTCCAAAGCTTTGTTGAGGATCTCTATCACCCATCCCACAATCTCCTTGACCCACTACCGTCAGGAGCAAGGTACAGGAGCATCAGGACAAGGACTGCCAGACTGGGTAATAGCTGTTTCCCTCAGGCTGTGAGTCTAACGAGTACTCTGCCACAACCAAGGTATCGTCACTAGGGGCTCTGAGCTGTTCATTGTTTACTGTGCTGTTAATTGTTTACCTGTGCTATGCACTACATGCACTTTGAATTATATTTCATTAACTTAACTGTGGTAATATTTTATGTCATGTACTGTGTGATATACATTTTGTGGGTGCACCTTGGTCCAGAGGAATATTGTTTAGTTTAGTTGTACTGTATATATGTACAGTCAGATGGTCACTAATATGAACTTGAACTAGGTGGACTCTAACTGTTTAATCCTCATCAGGATATTTTAATGAACTCTTAACATAATGTATAAAAAGAAATAGAAGGAGCCTAATCAATAACACCATGAATGTGGAAGCACACTGATAATGGAAGATGGCTCATGTCAGAGAATACTTGGAACTAAAATCACTGAGTAATGAAAAATGACAGAATATGCATGACTACTAAATCCCACAGCATTAGCAACATTTGTCTTCATGCCTCATTAAGGACATAATCCATTGGCTTTAAACTTTTATGGCAAAATAGTACTTTGCTTTCAACTTGAGTCGATCAAGTGAGTAGCCTTGCAAATGCACTCAGTAGCTCTTCAATTGCCAGAAGCTCTTGTGAGGATGCTGGATGCAAGTTTCTCAATTTTTCATCTGAAATTATCATCACGCTGGTGATCACCAGTTACCAGCTGAACAACATGCCACAAGAATTCTATACTATGCATTTGAAATTCCAGCAATAGCTCAACTGGTAATGATTATGCTGTGCTTTTCAGAATTAATTCATGGCTGATATTGAAGTAGTGCTGTATTCTCATAAGTGTTGACTTCCTGATGTTAACACAGTTCTCATTTTCTTGTCAAAGTTATCCCTTGGCACTAGTTCAATGAAGGAATGCACTGGGAAGGATACTGAATGGTGTGGAGAAACAAAGGGATCTTGGACTGTCCATTCACAGATCTTGAAATGTAATGTAAAATGTCAATAAGCTAGTTAAAGAAAAAATATGCAGATGCTTTCTTCAGTTAACTAAGGTAGAGAATTTCAGGACAGGGAGATTGTACTAAAACAGTGAAAAAGCTCATTAAGTCAATATATCCATTTCTGGTCACCACATTAGAGTAAAGCAATGATTGAACTCGGGAGGATGCAGAGGATATGACAAGATAAAACAATTCTAGCAATGAGGAAAGACTGGATAAAGGGGGTTTGTTTTCTTTGAAACAAAGGAAACTGAGGAAAGATTGAATTGAGATGCATAGTGAGGGGTCTACATAGAGTAGATAAGAAGGGCCCACTTCACTTTGCAGAAAGGTAAAGACTAAGAAGTATAAATTTAAATTCGATAACAAAAGGATTAATGGTAAGTAAGGAAAAATGCTTCCGTGCAATGGATGATGGGGTCTCGAACTCATTATATGAAACGTTAGGAGATGCAGAAACCCTCATCTCATTTAAGCAGTACTTGGTTGAATATCTGTAAACTGCAGAGCCACAAAGCCTTTGCTAGAAGGTACGATTTGGCCAGGGACCACTTTGTCAACTGGTGCAGATACAGAGGGTCAAATATACCTGGATTGATCTTATGATTTGAGGCTGAATTCTCTGTGGTGTACTGGCCAATGAGAATTTTGGGAGATGAAGATGACCGAGTATTCCACATCTAGTCAGTTGGAGGGTCTGATGGTACTCTGCTTCTTTCTTAAACAGAGGCCCAACCAGTCCCCCTCCACCAATTCATTGATTCACCCAGCAGAGCTTATCCTCATGCTAAATAACTTCTTCAATTCCATTAATTTCTCTAGATCAAATGTATACTTATGGACACACACAGGGACCAAACTACTGCTGCCTTTCTGTTTGATATGTGGAAGAGCCTTCATTTTAGCCCTCCTCAGGCCCACTCCCACACTTCTTTATCTGGAGCATTTGTAGCTGCATTTGTGCCTCTTCCTGCACTCATGCTGAAGTTGAACATTTAATCACTCTTGCCCCTGATGTACACCCTGTGTCACCTCCAAATAGTCCCTCTCTGACTCTTCCCTTCCCTTTGTCAATCTCTCTACCTCCATTTCGGGGGATTTGGAAACTAGCAAATCCATTGCAAACTCGCAAGTTGCCACAGATAGGTTGACTGTATTTCCTCCCACTCTAATCTCCATTAGAACTTCATTGGTTCTATTACATCTTTTATTGATCCTATTATGAATTTATTGAGTATGCCCGCAAGAAAATATATCTCAGGATTGTATATGGTGATATATATGTATTTTGATAATAAATTTTACTTTGAACTTTTGAATTATTCCCTCAGTTCCTTCGAGGCCTTGAATTTGAGAAGATTTGGTATGTCACCAAAGATGCTGGCAAGTTTCTACAGATGTACCATGGAGAGCATTCTAACCAGTTGCATCACTATCTGGTATGGAGGGGCCACTGCACAGGGTTGTAAACTTAGCCAGCTCCATAATGGGCAATAGCATCCCCACCAACAACATCTTCAAAAGGCAATGCCTAAAGAAGACCCTCACCGTCGAGGATATGCCTTCATCTCGCTACTGTTACGTACCTTGTAACTGGGTTGCCAAACCAGCAGAAGTGGAACGCTTGTTGGAGTCTGTGATTACTAGGAATTAATAAAGTTTTATTAAAGAAATAAGTAATACAGTACACTAATCACAAGGATATAAATGTAACAGGTTAGCAATGATAATGCACACATATACACAGAAAAAGGGTAATAGGAATCAACCAAGCACTATTGCAGTCTAGGGGTAAAATGATCAGTCTTAAGTGAAGCAGAGTTCAGTTCAGTTTAGTGTAGTTCGAAGTAATTGCTGTTGTTGTACTGTTGGAGGGAGAGAGAGAGAGAGAGAGAGAGAGAATGAGAGATGCAGTTGGTTTCGGGCAGACCTTTTGATGTCTTCTGATCACACTGTGGTCACCGACTGTGACCCTTCCGTTCCGGATACGATCGTTCTTCCGCGGTGAACCCGGAACGCAGGCAAGGGCGGACACACACCCCAGGTTCCCACCGATCGTACCTTTACACCCTGTGAGCCTCTGACCGATTCCTGCGAACCGGTCCTCCAAACTTCCACCAACTTGTGGGGGCAACACTGCTCTTTCCAGGGTCTTGTGGCGTGTCGTGCTTTAGCAAACCTGCTCTTTTTATCCCCTTGCTGGGGTATCACCTGTCCATCAAACTTCAAACAGTTCAGGTTCAAAGCAAATCGTCAGTCAATATCTGAACTGTGTTTCTTTCTCGTTAATCTCTCTCTTCTCTCTTATTAGCATTTTGAATGTTTCTCCATTGTCTTCTGTTATGTCTCTCATTAGCATCATCCGTCCAATAGCTCTGCTTAGCATCACACATGACACTACCACCTTCAGGAAGGTGGTACTGAAGCCTGAAGATGCATATTTGACATTTTAGGAACAGGTTTATCCATTTTGCCATCAGATTTTGGACCAATCCATGAAGCCATGAACACTACCTCACTACTTTGCTCTTTTTCCCTCTGTTTTATATATACTGCATATATTATTTTTTGTAACTTACAGTAATTTTCATGTATTGCTCTGTACTACTGCACAGCACAACAAATTTCACTACATATGTCAGTGATAATAAGCCTGATTCTGAATTTACTCCAATGATGAAATATTCTGTTCAGGTGCTACTGAAATATCTGCCTTCTTCCTTAACTGTGGTTTCCACTCTTCCAGATTGAAAACACTTGACTGCATCTCAAGTATTTACCACATCTAAGCTTTTGCTCTTTTCTCCTGGACAGAACAAGAGCTGAGTTCCCCTGGTCCTTACCTTCCCTGCCACTGACCTTTGCAATCAATGCATCACACTTCACAATTTCCACCAGCACCTATTAAATTTCTCCACTAGACACATTTTCCCCTTGCCTTTACTTCCTGTAATTGCTCCCTTTCTAATTCCTTGTCGCTTATTTGCTCCCACTTGCTACTCCCTATTACATAGCACTTCCCCATCTAACTGCAGGAGGTGCCACTTCCCTTCCCATTGAGGAGCCCAAACGGTCATCCATTTCCACCTCTTCCCATTTAATGTACTGTACTGAGAAACCAATGTCGATTGAGTGAACTTCAGTTTCCAGTTGCTTGTCATTTTAATTCAATATTCAACTTACTCTGATCTATACGCCTGTTGCCCTCTACACCAATACCCAAGTCATTTCATTTTCTTTCTGGGTATATTGCAAGCTTCTAGATTTAATACTGAATTCTATACATTTAAATCCCTTGCTTTTTCTTCCTGTCAATATCAGAAACATTTCTGCCTGCCTTACGTAAGCCTTTGATAAGGTACCCCAAGCAAGGCTTATTGAGAAAGTAAGGAAACATGGGATCCAAGGCGACATTGCTTTGTGGATCCAGAATTCGCTTGTCCACAGAAGACAAAGAGTGGTTGTAGATGGTTCATATTCTGCATGGAGGCCAGTGACCCAGTGGTGTGCCTCAGGGATCTGTTCTGGGACCCCTACTCTTCTTGATTTTTATAAATGGCCTGCATGAGGAAGTGGAGGAATGGGTTAGTAAATTTGCTGATGACACAAAGGTGAAGGGTGTTGTGGATAGTGTGGAGGGCTGTCAGAAGTTAAAATGGGAAATCAATAGGAGGCAAAACTGGGCTGAGAAGTGGCAAATGGAATTCAACCCAGTTAAGTGTGAGGTGGTAGGTCAAATATGATGGGAGAATATAGTATTAATGGTAAGACTCTTGGCAGTGTGGAGGATCAGAGGGATCTTAGGGTCTGAGTCCATAGGACACTCAATGCTGCACAGGTTGACTGTGTGGTTAAGAAGGCATAAGGAGTATTGGCTTTCATCAACTGTGGGATTGAGTTCAAGAGCAGAGAGGTAATGTTACAGCTGTACAGCTGTTCTGCACCCCCGCTCCCCCCCGCAGATATTCATCAACCTCTGGTTGGTTCAGTTTATCTACCCTGCCAGATAGTTCGAACCACCTTACTGATGACAATACATTTCACAGAACAAAAAACTTAATGTGCTGGCGAAAAAGCAAGCAGCTGGAGGGGTTCAGTGGCTACGGCAGGATTTGTTCATTTCCCTCTGCAAGTGTAGCATGAACTGCAGAACTTATTATTTATTTATTATTGAGAAACAGCGCGGGATAGTCACTTCCGGCCCTCCAGCCACGTCGCCCAGCAATCCCCGATTTAACCCTAGCTTAATCATGAGAAGATTTCCAATGCCAAGCACATAAAGAACCCCTTGTTCTTTACATTCCTCCCCCACCTTCTCTCCTAATATAAACTATCTCTTTTCCCTAGATTTAATGAGGGGTTACAGACCTAAAATAGTGACTGTTTCGCTCGCAATACAGTATATGCTGCCTGACCTGCGGAGTTTTTATCCATCGCTTTCTACTTTTGATTCAAATTTCTAGATCCTGCAACCTTTTTTCATCGTCATGGCATTGAAGATGTGGCTTTGTTGGTCCAGAAGCCTGCCTCTCCCAGCAGCTGCAGGGTGGATGGTTTGATGACGCGTGGGCAAGAAGTGGATACTCAAAAGTTTATGGGAGTCATTGCAATGTCACAGTGCAGAGATAGGATATGGAATGCTGATGGGTAGAATTGGAGAGAGAGAGAGGGAAAGTCACAGAGGACAGTGTGCCGTCTGCAGCTATTTATAACTACAGAAAGATAATGGTTTATTTTGCCCATTCATCCGACCGGCAGAGAGCCTCTCCTCATAACCTAGACACCCAGTCCAATGGGGGTGATTCTTTCATTCACTCTCCCGTTGTTCACGACTTTCATAGTCGCTCCCTCCTCCCCCTCTCCACAATTTGCCCTCCCCGTTCCGTTCTCGCCGTTCCGCGCTGATCCGGACTCGCCTTCTGCCTTCGTCAGACTGCGTGCGGATCAAAGGAGGAGAGAGCTGCGAGGGGATCTCTTCGCCTGTTCGCAATTGCACGCCCCGTATTTCGGCCTCGCCTGGGCACCCCAGAAGGGGATCGACGGGTGAAGACCATGCTGTTAACGTTAACAGTCTCCTTGCTGTTTCTCGTCTGCGAAAGTAAGTACAAACTGGTCTTTCCGTGGTTATCGACCGGGGTGAATTTAATCAAATGTGGGGGAAATCTCATCCCAAAGGCACAGGGGCAGGATCTCATGAGTTGATCTCCAGGAGTATTCGCGGAATTCACACCAATCGCAGTGTGTTATTGATGCAGCGCGTTGCCAACCGGTTCAATGTTTATTTCGGAGGAACCAGGAGGCGCTGAACCCGGGTCCCTCTGCTGTATATTCAGCACTGTTGGCGCACGTTATGGTAAAGCGTTCCCAGGGAACGATCTCTGCAGGGCAGCGCATCATCTCCCATTATACGATTTGTCATCTGAGTGGAACTTTCTAGAAAACTTGAATTTATGAATGGCAGCTAGAGCACTATAATTAGTTCCTAACCGGAAGTACTGACACTGCCTCTTGAGCTCCTGCAGAAATTGACACCCTCTACTCCGATTCACACTTACTGTAATTATTTGAAGTTTATCCCGCACTGCTCGCTCTAGCTCCTACCCAAAACCCAGAAACTGGACTGTCCGGGTAGGCCAATCCGCTTTGCCCGCTCCTGCCCCACTGAACTCGTGTCCTCTTATCTCGATTCCATTCTATCCCCTTTGGTTCTGTTCCTTCTCACCCACATCCACGGCACTTCTCACTCTCTCGAGCTCCTCACTAACTTTCAATTCCCTGGTCCTGATCGCCTCATTTTCACCTTGGATGTTCAGACCCGATACACTTCTATCCCCGGTAAGGAAGGGCTCAAAGCCCCACACACAAAACGCTGGAGCAACTCAGCAGGAGAGTAGCATCGATGGAATCGACGATAGTCAATGTTTCGGGCAGAGACCTTTCAGCAAGACTGGAGATAAGAAGATGAGGAATAGAGTTAGAAAGTGATGGGAGGGGAGGGAGAATCACAAGGTGATAGGTGAAACCGGGAGGGGGAGAGGTGAAGTAAAGTGCTGGAAAGTTGATTGGTGAAAGAGTTACAGGTCTGGAGAAGGGAGAATCTAATAGGTGAGGACAGAAGGAAAGTGGGGGAGGGGTGTGAGGGGAAGAAGCACAAGAGGGAGGCAATGTGCTGATGAGGAGATAACGTGAACGAGGGAAAAGGGGATGGAGAATGGTTAGGGGGGGGCATTACTGGAAGTTTGAGAAATCAATGTTCATGTCATCATTGGAGGCAACCTAGATAGAATATAAGGTGTTGTTCCCCCAACCTGTGTGTGGCTTAATTGCGACAGTGGAGGAAGCCTTGGATAGTCATATTGGAATAGGAAGTGGAATTAAAATGGGTGTCCACTGGGAGATCCCGCTTTTTCTGGTGGATGGAATGTCGGTGCTTGGTGAAGCAGTCTCACAATCTATGTCAGGTCTCATCAATATACAGGAGGCCACAGCGGGAGCACTGGACACAGTATATGACCCCAACAGACTTACAGGTGAAGTGTCGCCTCACCTGGAAGGACTGTTTGGGGCCCTGGATGGTAGTGAGGGAGGAGGTGTAGGGGCAGGTGTAGCACTTGCTCCACTTGCAAGGATAAGTGCCAGGAGGGAGATCAGTGGGCAGTGGGGAGGAATGAATGGACAAGGGAGCAAATCCTGCGGAAAGCAAAAAGTGGTGGGGGGGAGGGAAAGATCTGCATGGTGGTGGGATCCCATTGGAGATGGCTGAAATTGCAGAGAATTATGTGCTGGGCGCAGTGAGTACAGGCCCAGAGCCATCAAACACTCCTCATATGATAAGTTGTTAAATCCCAGAAAAATTTTTGTGAACGAACTTTGAATCCTCTCCAACGTCAGTGCATCATTTCTTTGATAAAGACCCTAAAGCTGCTCATAATACACCAAATAAGCCTCAGTAGTGCCTTAAAATTACATCCTTGCTTTTACATTCTAATCCTCTCAAAATGATTGTTAACATTGCATTTGCCTTCCTCGCCACTGACTCAACCTGCAAATTAGCCTTTAGGGAGCCTGCACAAGGACTCAAGTCCCTTTGCACCTCAGTTTTTTTGTATTTTTTAAAATTTAGAAAGCAGCCTCTACTTTTATTTTTCCTACCAAAGTGTATGACCATACACTTCCCAAAATAGCACTCCATCTGCCACTTCTTTGCCCATTCTCCTAATCCGTCTAAGTCCTCTGTTGCCTCTCTGCTTCCTCAACACTACCTGCTCCTCCACCTATCTTTGTGTTGTCTGCAAACTTTGGAAGAAAGATTGAGAATCCTCAGGATTTTACTTGGGTTTTGGTTATCAATTTAACTAAAAGCAGCTTGTTTTCAGTCAGTAAAACTTATCTGTGTCATGTTAAAATGAATCCAAACTTTGAGCAAGTGAGCAAAACAAAAAGAAGATGTTAGAGGAACTTAGGGTGCTAGGCAATATCAATGCAGGGAAATGGACAGTCAAAATTTCAGGTCGCGACCCTTCACCTGGACACTTCATCTTCATTGTTGTCCAGATGAAGAGCTTTGACAACCAAAGTCAACTGTCCTTTTCCCTACATAGATGCTGCCTGACCCACTGATTTTTTGCTCCAGATTCCAGCACCTTTAGTCTCTTACATTAACAATGGGAATGTTATGTTCATTTCACGTTGGTTTCCCTTGGTAGTGGCAAGAGTGAGGTCTGTGCTTGAGAGAAACCATTGAAAAGAACAAGTGTCATTGTGTGTGGGTTTCACTTGGCTTAATAAAAAGAAATTAGGTTTAAATGGAGCGGCCACTATGGGAGTGGCATTATTGGAGTAAACAGAGTTAAAGTGGAAAACTGCGGCTTACCCCTAGAGCAGGGGTTCCCAACCTGGGGTCCATGGATCTCATGCTTAATGGTATTTATCTATGGCATAAAAATGGTTGGGAACCCCTGTTCTAACAGCTTCAATGAGAAGAGGTGGTGGCAAAGGTTCCAGGGGCTCTGTTGGTTCGGCCAATAATGAATGGGCCATGGTTCAATTCTGAAGTTTGAGGCTTTGCCTCAAAAGGTTTCAGCAAGGAGCCACAGGTGAGAAGCAGGCAAGGTTATTTTTAGAGCAGTTGACTAAAAGGATATCAAATTATAACTAAAGTAAGGATGCATGATCGGGTGATGTGTTGTAGCTGCAAGATGTTGGAGATGGTGGACCCCACTGTGATTCCTGATGACCACATCTGCAGCAAGTGTTGGTTGCTCGGGGATCTCAGGCTCAAAGTTATGAACTGGAATCTGTGCTTCAAACAGCGCAATGCAACAGGGCGTGGGAGAGTTGCCTGCACACTGTCTTTCAGGAGGCAGGTTGAAAGTAAGTCACCTGGGAGCTTAACATCAAGGAGACATAAAATATCAAAAGTACAGATAGGTGGGCAGGGTTGGGTAAGGTAGCTTTGTTGGTAAAAAAAAAAATCATATTCTTAGGAAAAAGTGCCATAAGATCAGAAGATGTAGAATGCTTGTGGGAAAAATTAAGAAACTCAAGGGTAAAAAGACCCTGATTAGTGTTACATACAGGTCTTCAAACAGTAGCCAAGATGTGGGGTACAAATTACAAAGTGGGATAGAAAAGACATGTAAAAAGGGTAATGTTAAAATGGCCATGAGGCAGGTGGGTGCTTAGTAAGCAGGTGGATTGTAAAATTCATATTGGTGTTGGATCACAAGGGAAGAAACTTGTAGAATCTCTTCAAAATGGCTGTTTAGATCAGTTTAAGATTGAGCCCACTAGTTCTCGATTGGATGATTTATAATGAACAAGAATTGTTTAGGGAGCTTAAGGTAAAGGAACCTTTTGGAGCCAGTGATCAGAATATGGAATTCACCCTGGAGTTCAAGAGGGAGAAGCTCAAATCAGGTATGTCAGCATTACAGTAAAGTAAAGATAACTACAGAGTGACGACAGAGCAACTAGCCAAATTTGTTTGGAAGGGGAAACCAGGAGGAATTATGGTATAACAACTGTGGCTGGAGTTTCTGGGAGTAATTTGGAAAATGTAGGATCACTCTATCTCACAAAAGAAGCACTCTGAAGGAAGGTAACTGTGGCTGACAAGGAAAGTCAAAGACTGCATAAAAACAAAAGAGAGGATATACAATATAACAAAAAGTAGTGGGAAGCTTGAGCATTGGAAAGCTTTATAAGGCAACAAAAGGCAACTAAAAAGCAATAAGGAGAAAGAGGATGAAATATAAAGTTAACTTCGCTAATAATATAAAAGAGGATAGCAAAAATTTTATCAGATATATAGAATAAAAGGGAGGCAAGAGTATACATCAGACATTCCACCCTGCAAAAACTCATTTCAGGGAGGTAGCACCATCAATTTGTGGAAGACTCCTGGGAGAGGTGGGATGTCTGCAATAGAGTAGCTCCTTAGCAGCTGACCAGCTAGTTTAAATAACGTTAGCTATGCTAATGAACGAATGACACCTGTTAAACTCACCTCAACATGTCTTTTACAGTCCTAACCCACCATGGGCAATAGAAAAGTCACTGTTGCAAACAGTGCAGCGAGCAACACTGTCATTATTTTGACCCCTATTAGGCAGAGGTATACTTTAGTGTAGTCTGGGGTGACATACATTTTATATTTTTTTTGGAACACTCTGCCATGGTGCGCGCTATCTCTCTCTCGTGGTCACTCACACGCTCTCGATTGCTTTCTCTCTCGCGTTCTCGCTCGCACGCTCGCTTGCCTTCGCTCTCTCTCTCACGTGCGCTCTCTTTCGTGGTCGCTCTCGCACTCTCTCTTGCTTTTCTCTCACTCGCTCTCAAAAAAATTGATTTCCGTGATATTGTATATAATTTGCGGGCATCAGGGAGCCACTATTAATATGCGGGAGACTCTCGGAAGTTCCGGGAGAGGTGTGATGTCTGTATACATTGGACTGCTGGAAAACATGTTGGAGAATAAGTAATGGACCACAAAAATGGTGGATGAACTGAATAATAATTTTTGTGCCAGTCTTCACTGTGGAAGACATCAGCAGCATGCCAGAAATTCGAGAATGTCAGAGGGAAGATGTGAGTCAGTATTAATAAGGAGAAAATGTTTGAGAAGCTGAAAGGTCTGAAGAAAGATAGATCACCTGGACCAGATGGACTATACTCCAAGGTTTTAAAGAGGTAGCTGAAAAGATTGTGGATGCATTAGTATTGATCATTGAAGAAACATTAGGTTTTTTACATAGTTCCCGAGGGCTGGAAAACTGCAAATGCCACTCCATTCTTTAAGAAGGGAGGGAGACAAAAGGAAAGAAATTAAAGCCAGTTAACCTGCCTTCAGTGGTTGGCATTATTAGAGTCCATTACATAAGTTTTCAGGATACTTGGAAGCACGTGATAAAATAGGCCAAAGTCAGCATGGCTTCCTTTAGGAGAAATCTTGCCTGACTAATCTGTTGGAATTCTTTGAGGAAATAACAGACGGGATAGACAAAGGGCTGTCAATGGATGTTGTTTGCTTGGATATTCAAAAGGCCTTTGACAAGACACCATACATGAGGCTGCTAAACAAGGTAAGAGCCCATGGTATTACAGGAAATATAATAGAACGGACAGAAGATTGGCTGTCTGGCAGAAGGCAAAGAGTGCGAATAAAGAGAACCTTTTCTGCTTGGCTACCGGTGACTAGTGGCGTTCCACAAGGGTTAATACTGGGTCTAATGTTAATGATCTGGAACATGGTATTATTGACTTTGTGGATAAGTTAGTGAATAGTATAGAGACAGGTAGTTTTGAGGAAGCAGGGAGTCTGCAGAAAAATTGAACAGATTAGGGGAACGGGCAGAGAAATGGTAGACGGAAAACAATGTTGGAAAATGTATGGTCATACATTTTGGTAGAAGGAATAAAAGCATAGACTATTTTCTAAACAGGGAGTGAATTGAGAAATCAGATGTGCACAAAGGCTTGGGAGTCCTAGTGCAGGGATGTTAACTTGCAGTTGAGTTGATAGTAAGGAAGACAGAAGCAATGTTAGTGTTTATTTCAAGAGGACTAAAATATAAAATATAAAAGTAAAGATGTAATGCTAATGCTGAGGCTTGATAATACATTCATCAGAGCACATTTAAAGTATTCTAGGAGAGTCTAGGACCAGCGGGCACAGCCATGAGATGTACCGTTTGAACAGAGATGCAAAGGAATGTCTTTAGCAAGAGGGAGGTGAATCTGGAATTTAATGCCACAGATGGCACAGATGCTTATGGGGGCCAATTAATTGAGTATATTTAACGTGGGGGTTGATAGGTTCTTGATTAGTAAGATAGTCTAAGGTTTCTGGAAGAAGGAAGGCGAATAGGGTTGAGAGGGATTATAAATCAGTCTTGATCTAATGGTGGAGCAGACTCGATGGGTCGAATAGCCCAATTCTCTTCCTATGTTTTCTGGCCTTATTTTAGATCAACATTCTTCATTCAGTCATTTAATATAGGATATCAAAGCAACAGGAGGTTAGATAAACATAAAGCTTAAACTCAATTTGTAGTCCTACTGAATGAAGATTGGTTCATGAATAGAAGTGCATTTATGCCCCAGGGAAATGTATTCACAACTAGCAGTATATATTAATTTGCATATCTGATACAACTGTAAGATATATTTTTGCATCTGTTAAAATAGCCAAAAGTGCTTTTCATAAATTAAAATTTGACAATTTTAATATATTTAGAAGTAACAATATTTTACTTAAGCAGTAATTTGCTATTCATTTTGTGTAGGCTAAGAAGTAAATTATGTAATGCAGCTGACTGGATTTAACGACAGTCAGATCATAGATTCAGAGCTCATTTGGCCCGTCAGATCTAAACAGAATCCCATCTGTCACATCTCCTCACGCTTGTAGCACTGCAGATTGTTTTCCCTTTATTTCTACCATGCAGTCCCAGATCATAATTAGTCTCTGCAAAATGCTGTAAGTCATTTTTCTTCATTTCTCAATCCCCTCTCACGCTTTGGTCCAGAAGAAAGGTCTTAACCAAAACATCGGCTGTCCACTTCCCCTCACATTTCTGCCTGACCTGCTGAGTTCCTCCATATTTTTGTTTGCTGCTACATCTTTTATCTTTCACATTTAACTCTTGTATTCTGTAGTCATTGAACTATCAACCAATGGCAACAGTTCCACTCTATTTGCCCTTATAGACCTCCACCAAGTTTCTCTTCAAGGATAAAAACGCAGCTGAAATTTTTAGGTCTACAGACTATTCTAGTTAGTCCTTTCTGCATGTTCTTTAGAACATCTGACCAACTGTGAGGGCTAAATCAAAACTTTAATGCACATGCAGATAAAAACTTGGAGTGCTCTATTGATGAAATGTGGCCTGCGTGCTTGGTTCAGTAATGTTAACAAATAAACTGGCACATACACTCAGTGGCCACTTATTCGGTACTACCTATACCTAATGAAGTGGCCACTACGTTATGTTCATGGCTGCCTGCTGCTGTAGACCATCCAGTTCAAGGTTTGACGTGTTGTGCATTCACAGATGCTCTTCTGCACACCGCAGTTGTAGCACGTGGTTACTTGAATTACTGTCACCCTCCTGTAAGCTTGAATGAGTCTGGCCATTCGCCTGGGACTTCTCTTTTTAACAAGATGTTTCCCCCCACAGAACTGCTGCTCACTGGATGTATTTTGTTTCTCTCACTATTCTCTGTGAACTCTAGAGACGGTGTGTGTGAAAATTCCAGATCAGCAGTTTCCAAGATACTCAAACCATATACTGTACCATGTCTGACACCAACTTATTGGACCTACCTGAAGGCACACGCTCATTCAAGTAGCTCTTGACAAAGTCATTGACAACTGGGACATGTTCAATCAGATCCAAAGATAAATCTCTGTGCACCAAATTCAAAGCAGTTTCTCTCCATATCCCATATCCCTTGACCATACCTTCGCAGTCCTCACCATGGTCCTCAGTCTCTGCCTGTACACCAGGTGAAAAGTACAACCAATTGAGCAGACTTGATAAAGTGAGGGTGACATCTGCTGCAAGAGGTGAAATGATTTAAAGCAGGAATTCTTGCTGATTGGACCCATTATAGAGCAAGCAGAAGTAAACCCTGCAGCTGAGCTTTCCAGAACCCAATTATATAATTCATTGGTAGGTTCATAGTTACAGAGCGCTACACATTATTACTGATAAAATCTCTGCTAACACTCAGTGGCTACTTTGTTAAGTATCTCCTGTACCAACATAATGGCTATTGAGTATATGTTCATTCACTTTCTCTGCTGTAGCCCATCTACTTCAAGGCTTGATGTGCATTCAGAGAAGCTCTTCTGCACGCCATTGTTGTAATGCGTAGTTATTTGAGTTACTCTTGTCAGTTTGAAGCAGCCTGGCCATTCTCCTCTGACCTCTCATTAACAAGGTGCATTTTCCCACAGAACTGCCACTCACTGGATTACTTTCTTTTGCACCATTCTCCGTAAACTGTTGTACATGAAAATTCCAGGAGATCAGCAGTTTCTGAGATACTCAAACTACCCTGTCTAGCATCAACAATCATTACATGGTCAAAGGCACTTAGATCACATTTCCTCTCCATTCTGATATTTGGTCTGAACAACAACTGAACCTCTTGACCATGTCTGCATGCTTTTATGCATTGAGTTGCTGCCAAGTGGTTGGCTGATTAGATATTTGCATTAACAAGCATGTGTACACATGTACCTAATAAAGAGGCCACTGAGTGTATATTAAACTGTCACAGAAAGAAAATAAATCTCACTTATAAACTTGAGCACATGATGTGTAAGAACTGGCTACCATATTTGTGGAGACAAAAGACTGCAGATGCTGGAATTGGGAGCAACACACAATGTCCTGGAGAAGTCAGCAGGTCAGGCAACATCTATGGAGTGAAATGGGCAGTTGATGGTTTGGGTTGAGAACCTTCAGTACAGATGAGATGTCTTGACTAGAAATACTGCTTGTCCATTTTGCTCTATAGATGCTGTCTGACCCAATGAGTTCCTCCAGCAATTTGCGTGTTGTATCACATTTATGTTTGTAATTATAGGATGTACTTCTGCAATAATTCATTGGCCAGATGCAACTGGGTATGTTGAAAACACAGTAAGGTACAATGTAAGTAAGATGTAGAAAAGACATCTGGTTGTTGGTACTAAATAAAATGTAGAGTACAGGCTATTTGTTGAACTCTGTTCCCGACATTTGGATCGATGGATCACATTGGCAAGAATATAGGAAGGAGAGCAAACAAGTAGGCAGTAATAAGCCAATTCTCTAATAGTATTGTTGTACAGAAATCGCTGAAAGTCAACAGCAGATACAGCAGACAGGAAGGAAAATAGAATGATAGTTTTTATTGCAAAAGGATTGAATACAGGTGTAAAGACATCTTACGATTAGAGCCTTAGAACCATACCTGGCTTATTCTATACAGTTTTGGTACTGTTACTCAAGAATACAATACCTGCTGTAAAGTACTTGCAAGGCTTGTAGTACAGTATTTGGAAGATTACTTCCTAAGATGACAGATTTGTCAAAAATAAATTCAAGCACCAAATTAACAGAATGTAACATTAGAAATAGAAACAGGAAGAGGCCATTTGGTCACTCTGTCATTCAGTAAAATCCTGGCTGATCTTGTGCCCAAGCACTATTTTTTTTGTACCAACCCCATGTCCCTTGACTTCCTTAATATCTCAAACCTATCAACCTATCTGGAATGTACTTAACAAATGAGCACAGTGGCTAATCGAGTTGCTTCCTCAGCAACTCATGTTCTATCCTGACCTGTGCCTTGTAAAACAACAGAATTCCTCTCCCAGAAAGATCGATCCTTTTTCCTTGCCAAAACAGAGTTTTAACATACTTTATTCACCAGCAGGCATCAGAGGGAGGCTCGCTTAAAGCCAAAGAGGATCCAGGGATACGGAGATTGTTTTATCTGATCCACAGTTTCATTTTGGGAATTCTCCACATGGATCCAATGGCACTGGCAGAAGATTGACTGACTGGCAAGAAGCAAAGAGTGGGAATAAAGAGGGCCTCTTCTGCTTCACTGCCAGTGACCAGTGGTGTTCCACAGGGGCCTGTTTTGGGACTGATTCTTTTTATGTTATATGTCAGTGATTTGGTCGATGGAATTGATGGCTTTGTGGCCAAGTTTGTGGATGATGCAAAGATAGGCACGGGGTCATGTCATGTGGAGGAAGCAGAGTACCCACAGAAAAACTTGGACGGATTAGGAAAATGGGCAATGAAGTGACAGATGGAATATAGTGTTAGGAAGTGTATGGTCATGCACTTTGGCAGAAGATATAAAGGTGTACACTATTTTCTAAACGGGGAGGAAATTCAGAAATCAGATGTGCAAAGGCTCTTGGGAATCCTCGTGCAGGAACTTGCAGATTGAATCGGTAGTAAGAGCATAAGACATAGGCCACTCGGCCCATTGAGACTGCTCCGCCATTCCATCATGGCAGCTTTATTATTACTTTCAACCCTATTCTCCTGTCTTTTTCTCGTAACCTTTGACACTCTGACTAACCAAGTATCTATCAAGCTCTGCTTTAAACATACTCAATGACTTGGCCTTCACCACTGTCTGTGGCATTGAATTCCTCAGATTCACCACCCTCTGGCTGAAGAAATGGCTTCTCATCTCAGTTCTAAATGGGCATCCAAGACATCCTCTCCACATGCGCATTGTTCAGGCCTTTCAATATTTGATAGGTTTCAATGAGATCCCCTGTCATCCTTTTAAACTCCAGTGACTACAGGTCCAGAGCCATCACATGCTCCTCATACTTTAACCCTTTCGTTCCCAGAATTATTCTCATGAATCTGCTCTGGATCCTTTCCAATGCCAGTTCTGGCTACCGCTGCACCGCTGCATTCTCCGCTGCCTGGTATCGGTCCGTGGCCCGGAGGTTGGGGACCACTGGTCTATGTTGTTTATTTGGATTTACAGAGGCCTTTTAGAATTGCCACACATGAGGCTACTTAATAAGATAACAGTCTATGGTATTACAGGAACGATACTAACATAGATTGAAGATTGGCTGATTGGCCAATCCAGTATTGTCTTTCTCCTAGTGGGCTCAGCCAAAAGATGCTTTAAAATGCCATTTCATAGGCAATCTACAAATTCCCACTCTTGTGATCCAGCACCAACTTGATTTTCCCAATCTTCCTGCATATTGAAATCCCCCATGACTATCATTACATTGCTTTTTTTTACATACCTTTTCTATCTCCCTTTGTAATTTGTATCCCACATCCTGGCTACTAGTTGGAGGCTTGTATAAAACTTCCATCATGGTCTTTTTACCCTTGTAGTTTGTCAGCTTTACCCACAAGGATTATATGTCTTCTGATCCTATTGTCACCTCATTCTAATGATTTCATTTTAACAGATATTTTACCAACAGAGCCATCCCACCCCCTCTGCTTACCTGCTTGTCCATTTGATACAAAGTGTATTCTTGGATGTTAAGCTCCCAACTATGATCTTCTTTCAGCTATGTCTCAATGATCCCCACAATGTCATGCAATGTTAGCTTTCATTTTGAGAGGACTAGAACAATAATGTTGTTATATAATACCACCAAGGATATAATTCTGAGGCTTTATGAGATATTTGTCAGACTGCACTTGGAATATTTTGAGCAGTTTTGGATGCCTTATCTAAGAAAGTATGTGCTGGCAAATGTTGGCGCATGGCCAAGTGGTTAAGGCATTCATCTAGTGACTTGAAGGTCGCTAGTTCGAGCTTTGGCTGAGGCAGCGTGTGCATCCTTGAGCAAGACACTGAACCACACATTGCTCTGTGATGACACCGGTGCCAAGCTGTATGGTTCCTAATGCGCTTCCCTCCGACAACATTGGTGGCATGGAGAGGGGAGACTTGCAGCATGGGCAACTGCTGGTCTTCCATACAACCTTGCCCAGGTCTGCGCCCTGGAAACATTCCAAGGCACAAATCCATGGTCTCATGAGACTAATGGATGCCTATATAGAAAGAAATGAGCTGACATTGGAGCGGGTCCAGAGGAGGTTCATGAGAATGATCATGGAAATGAAAGGGTTAACATAAGAGGAATACACAGAAAATTCCGGTGGAATTCAGCAGGCCAGGCAGCATCTATGGAAAAGAGTAAACAGTCAACGTTTCAGACTGAGATCCTTCATCTTGGCCTGAAACGTTGACTGTTTACTCATTCCATAGTTGAAGCCTGACTTGCTGAGTTCTTTTGGATTCCCATCATTTGCAGGTTTTCTCGTTTATAATGTATGAGGAGTGCTTGTTGTCTCTGGGTCTGTCTCACTGGACTTTAGAAGAATGAGAGGGGATCTCATTGAAACTCAGCCAGCATTGAAATGCCTAGATAGAGTGGGTGTAGAGAGGATGTTTCCTAGAGTGGGGGAGTCTAGGACCAGAGGACATAGCATCAGAATACAAGGACTTCCCTTTAAAAGGACATGAGGAGGAATTTCTTTGGCCAGAAGGTGGTGAAACTACGGAATCCTCTGTGGAGGCCAAGACATTGGTATATTTAAAGCAGAGGTTGATAGGTTTTTGATTATTAAGAGTGTCAGAGGTTACGGGAAGAAATCAGGCAAATGGTGTTGAGAGGGATAATAAATTAGCCATGGTAGTATGGTGGAGCAGACTCAATGGACTGAATGGCTTAATTTTGCTCCTATGTCTTATAGTCTTAAGGCATAGTTCAATCGTAGAACTGGTGAAGACAAATCTGTACTTGAAGGTATTATGTAGTCCTTAGGCGAGGTACAATATGGGAATTTTATTGTGAAGGTCTGTAATTTGTTGGGGCATTAATGGAGACAAGGATATCAGTCTGTTGGAAAGTTAGTCTTAGTCTTAGAACAAGGCCTTATGAAAAATAAATTGTGATTTATTGAACTTCAACAGGAGTGTAATGTGCAAACCATAAGCACAAGTGATTCTGCAGATGCTTGAATTGTAGAGTAATCCACACAACATGCTAGAGGAACTCAGTGGTTCAGGCAGCATCTGTGGAGAAGAATAAAGAGTTGCTGTTTTGAGCCGAGACCCTTCATCAGGACTGGAAAGGCAGGGGGAGAAGCCAGAATAACTAGGAGGGGGAGGGGGAGGGTTTAAAATTGATAAAGAGGAAACTAGAAGTTACAAGTAAGGCATTATTTCCTTAGGTCCCACACCACCATGTTCAGGAAGTTATTACCTTCCACCTGAATCAGGGCCTCATTCATCTTTGCAGGGAGATAGGAGAAATTGTTCAGAAAATTTGGGAAGTCCATACGTTGTGATTACCCTGACCCAGATTCGAAATTGCTTTATGTCATTTCCAGTACATAAGTGTAAAGGAGAACAAAATAATTGTTACTCTGGATCTAATGCAGCATGAAAACAAAACACATTAAGATAAAGAATGCAACAATTAAAAAAAACAATTGATCTAAATACATAAGATAGCTTTTAAACATAGATTGATTTTCTGTGTATTAAAATGATGCTACGTACAGGAGTGTCTGTACATAAGTTGACTGACAGGAATTGATAATGTAGTGGTTGTTCGGGGTGTGAGGGGGTAGGTCAGTGGATGGAGGTGTTTTTCAGCCTTACTGCTTGGAGAAAATAACTGATCTTGAGTCTGATGGCCACTGTTTCCTCTAAGCTGCGTGGTTGCACAGCTGCACAATAACTGAGATGCGGCCATGCACATAGCCTTTGCTGCGCAGCTGGAATTTTCTTTTATGTAATGTTAATATAATTTTTAAATTATGCTAATATAATTTTGGTCTATGTTAATATAATTGTGAAATACCCTGCAGTTAATTGTGTTAATAAAATCCATAAATTTTATAAATAATAAATGTATCACAGCCTTTACTTTGAAACCTTTTAGATCTTCAACGTATTTACATTGTCACTGTTTCAAATTACAACTGTATTACAAATTGTAACAATAAATGCAGAATGGAAGTCAGCAGCTCCTTGTTAATAAACCTCGTCACTGTCTTGTCAAAACACTTTACTTTTGCCATTTTGCCTGTTAGTTGTTTTCACTGCCTGACATTGCTTACTTGTGTTGTGAATTGTAGTTTGTGATTGTTTGATGTGAAAAATTCTATATTTTAACTTTTTTGGTAATTAATCAAAAGTATGTGATTTTTGTTAATGAAGCTGACAAGTTAAAGGATAGTGTACCTATTTTGTTCTCTTGCATTCAGGTGTGATTCTACATAATCACAGTATGCCTATTTAAAAAAAACAGTTGCCTCAAACAAGTGCCTCACAGTTTTCAGACCGGGTAAAAACTTCCAACTCAGAGCAATGGTTGGTCTGCACAGCTATAAAAAAAATTGAGGCAGAACGTTGCTGGTGGTCCTGGCATGGATGCTACGTAGCCTCTTTCCTGAGGGGAGTGGGACAAACAGTCTATGAGCAGCGTGGATGGGATCCTTCATGATGTTACAAGCCGTTTCCTGGTACCTTTCTGTATATATTTGTAACGTTCCGTTATATTGGCTCGTGTATGTCTAGGGGAAATCCCGCCCAGCACCTGATTCAACACTCCCCTCAAGGTCAGTCGCCGCCCGAATCAATCACAACATCAATCATCAGCCAGCACACCCAGTAAATTTTAACAAATACACTTTATAGATATTACTAATTCTATGATATTAATATGCATTTGATACAGAGAGGAAAGTAATGGAAAAAAAAGGCGCCACCACTTATCAAAGTCCAAGTTCTTCGCGCGCTACCGTTGGAGCTCAATTCGACGTCAGACGACCACCCGAATTCCGTCGACTCACGGCTCGGGACCACCCTGAGTGATCGACCGGAGCCTCTCCGCACGTCCGCCGTCCTCCCCGTCTCTCCTCCGACTCCCCGCCAAAACTCAGTCCACAGTCATATCATACAGCATGGCATCCGAAAACAAAACCATACATAACCACCCATTGGCTAATAGAACCTTGGTATCTCATTTTAAAGTAAAACAAACTGTTAGCGCAAACTCTCTGCAGCGTTAAAACACAACAAAGCCGCATTCCCCAGATTAACATAACAAAATCGCCATTTTAAATGTAACAAAAGAAAGACCCCGTACACTCTCCCCCCACCTCAAAAAGTCATGCCCTCATGACGTTAACAGAGTTCACCAGTGCTCCTTGTAAAACACAAAACCCACCCAGGTGCATAAAGCAGTGACATAACTTTGCAGGGCAGTAGAGATCACACCCTGCTCTCCCGGCGCTATATAAGTGAGTCTTTCCGGGGAATGCCTACTTCTCTGAGGCCTTTGTACTTCCTCTGCTGACTCTCCCTGTTCAGACACCCCAGTTGACCCCTTGAGCCTATCTGTCGGACCTTCCCCTTCACCGGGATCCCTCTGCCCCTGTGAGCCCTCTGGCGCGGGTTCTGCCTCCACCCTTTCCTCCCCCAATCCCGGCTGTAATACAGGCGGCTCTGCAACACCCTCCCTCGGTTCCCCTGACTCAGTGATGGAAGGGCCAAGAGTCTCTTCTCCCGGCACCGGGGAATCAGCGAACGGAAGCAGGTACCACACGTCCGAATCATCTTCCGATGACGTATTCCTTTTCGAGGTGGGGACCGGCCCCGTCTCCTTCGCAGCGGGCTCTTCCCTCGCCCCGCGCCCTCGCAAAGTCCTCGTAATAGGCGTAAACTCCCATTCGGGCTCTGCGTCCATCTTCACCTCTCGACCCAGAGGCAACAGGTGGTTCCGATGGAGTACCTTGACAGGCCCCTGCCCGCCCTCAGGTCTCACCCGGTAAACTGGGAGATTCGGCATCTGACTCTCCACCACATATGGGGTGGCTGCCCAACGATCCGCCAACTTGTGCTTACCCTGTAGTCCTAAATTCCGGATAAGGACTCGGTCTCCCGGCAATAGCTGGACGAACTTTACCTTCTGATCATACCTCCTTTTATTCCGCTGGTTCTGCTTGGTGGCTGCCGCCTCAGCCAACTCGCACGCCCTTTTCAACTCTCTCCTCATATCGGACACGTACTTCAGACATGGCTTCGAAGGTATTTCCCCCGCTTCAGTCCCAAAACACAGATCAATGGGCAACCTCGCTTCCCGTAGCATCATTGCGAGTACAATTGTAACAATTAACCAAATGGGCAACGTGCTGACTCCACTTACTCTTCTGTCCAATCTCCAAGGTGCTGAGCATGTCCAGAAGGGTCCGGTTAAACCTCTCGGGTTGAGGATCACCCTGCGGGTGATAGGGGGTGGTTCTGGACTTTTCAACCCCAAGCATATCCAGCAATTCATGTATAAGCCTGCTCTCGAAGTCCCGTCCCTGATCACTGTGGATCCGCCGGGGAAGGCCATGATGAACAAAGTACTTCTCCCATAACACCTTCGCCACTCTAGTCGCTTTCTGATCCTTAGTAGGAAAAGCCTGCGCATATCTAGTGTAGTGATCCGTGAGGACCAAGACATTCACGGTATTGCTGGTGTCTGGTTCGATAGACAGGAAATCCATACACACCAGGTCCATGGGTCCCGCACTCTGCAAGTGGGATAACGGAGCCGCCTGAGCAGGCAAGGTCTTCCTCCTGACGCAACGGCTACAGGTCTTACAGTATTCTTCCACCTCCCCCCTTATCCGGGGCCAGTAAAACCGGTCCTTGACTAATCCATAGGTCTTCTCTACCCCTAAGTGCCCGGAATCATCATGTAGAGCCTGGAGCACAGCCTTTCGATACTTCTCAGGCATGACCAGCTGCCAGCGCCGGGGGTGGTCCGGAGGCGACAGGACGTGGTTCTTCAGCTTCAACCGGGGCCACTCAGCAGTAGAGGAACGGAGGCATGTTTCGCCTTCTCCACCTGCCCCATATCACCCTGGCTAACCGCGTACCAGATAGTGCCAATGCTTGGGTCATCACGCTGAGCCGCCTCTACTTCCTGGGGACTCAACTCCGGCAGTTGCCTGTTCCTCAGAGCAGTCACATTACAGTAAACAGTGGGTAGCGCGTCATCGTCAGCCCCCAGTTGATCTACTGCCCGATCCGTTCCCATCTGTGCTCCTACTTCCCCGTCGCTCCCAATTTGACACATGACCTTTACTCCCTGGGCAGGGACACTCTTCCACTCCTCGGCCGTGCCCGACATAGCTGACCGACGTCTTACAGAACTGGCATTTATCCAGGGAAAGTTTTAATCCTTCCTCCTTCAGCCGACTCAGCACCTTCAGCAGCCGCTCCTCATGTTCCTCCAATGTAGATCCAAACACTATCAGGTCGTCCAGGTACACCAATACCTCCAGCAGGTTCATGTCCCCCACTGTCCGCTCCATGAGTCGCTGGAAGGTGGCTGGGGCCCCCGAGATACCTTGGGGCATTCGTTCGAACTGGAAAAACTCCAGGGGACAGATAAAGGCGGTCTTCTCCTTATCAGTCTCGCTCATCGGAATCTGGTAATACCCACTCCGCAAATCCAATACACTGAACCACTGTGCACCACTCAGACAGGCCAAAGCATCTTCCACCCTCGGGACCGTATATTGGTCGGGAACAGTGCGGCGGTTCAGGGTCCTGTAGTCCACGCACATGCGTACCTTCCCATTTTTCTTCCTTGCCACCACTGTGGGGGACGCATAGGGGCTTCGGGACTCCGCAATAATCCCTGCGTCTTTCAACTGCCGTAAGTGCTGCCGCACATCTTCCACCTCTGCTGGGGCCAACCGCCGCGACCTCTCCCTAAACGGGGTGTCATTTGTTACCCGAATAGTGTGCCGAGTGCTCTTGGAACATCCTACATCAAACTCGCCCTGAGAAAAGACACCCCCTAACTTCAGCATCTTCTCCACCAGCCTGCTCTTATACTCCGGCGGTACAGGTGAGTTTTCAAAATTAAAGGCCTCCTCGGTCAGCCGCCCCCCGTTTCCCAATAGTTCTCCTCCAGTGGGCTTCACGGGGGCGCTGGACATCACCGTCACCGGGAACAAGTGCGCGAGGGGCATCCCGCGCTTAAAGCTGAGCTCCCTCTCCGTTATGTTCCTTACCATCACCCCCATCCGCCGTGCCTGTACAGCTGAGGGCCTCTGCAATTCAGGTCTCACCAGCGCCCCAGCCGGGAACCGGGACTCCCTTTCCAGGTCGTCGGGGGCGTCTACTAGCAGGGCCTCTCCCGGCGGTAATCCGGGGAATCTGGGGGTCCCCATCACTAATGCCGCCTCCCCTGGCCGTATCACCTTAGGCCTCGCCTGAGTGCACCACACCGTCCCTCGTTTGCACTCAGGATCCAGCCCCTGGGGGTCACCCACTCCTTCGTACACCGCTCGGAACACGGGGTGGACCGAGAGGGTCTCCAGAAAGTTCTCCCCCACTTCTTCTTACAGGCTCCCAAGAGCCGTCGCACCAGAGGGGAGTTAGTCCCCTCTAGCAGGGCAGCACCACCGGTTTCCACCGGGTCTGGACAGACCAACACCAGCGTCTCAAAGGCTTCCGATACTCCCACATCTCCCTCTGAAAATTCCAATCTCACTGACAAGTATCCATCGTACGGGTAATCACCATCACTTATGCCCCAAATCTCCAATGTGTTAAACGGAGTTACTGCCAAATGCTTCAGATATTTGTTGTAGAACGACCGGTACAGTAAGGTAACCTGCGACCCGGTGTTAAGGATGGCTTTCGCAAAGATTCCCTCTATCCGTAGGGACACGCTGGAACAGGGTCCCACCAGTCCATCAGGAATTTGGGCTTGTTCTTTACGAGGTTCCATAGCGGTTTTCTGGGAACGTGTTCCTCTCGAGACTCCAGTCCGTTCCCTCACTGAGCCTCTCCTAAGTTTCCCGACACCTCTCCCTTCTTGGTGGCCCGGGGGCCCTCCCCCCTCGGCGCATCTCGTCTCTCACAATCCTTCCGCAAGTGGCCAGCTTCCCCACAGCGATAGCACGCCCCCGGCCACTCACATTCCCGGCGGAAATGCCCCTCTCTCCCACAGTTATAGCACCCACTACTCGCCGCCTCTCTCCTCCCGATACGGGCCCCCGGGGACCCCTTGGATTTCTCTGGTCTCACCCCGGCTACCACCTCCTGAACCGCTGAAGACCGTCCCTGAGGGTCCGAGCCCCCTGGTCGGCCCAAAGCACACTCCTCGGCCCGTACCTCTCGGATCAGCTGTCCGAATGATGGAGGGGAGCTCCGCTTAAATGACTGCCGTACACTCCAAGCCACCCTGTCATCCTCCCGGGAACCGCTACATATCTGGCTCATCCTTAACTCCGCCACATAGTCCTCCCTCACTACCCCTCGTCGCAGCAACCCCGTAAGCTTTCCTTCCAGCCTGAAAGCATAGTCTGAGAGCTTTTCCCCTCTTCTCTGCCCCATCCGTTGAAACTCTGCCAAATGCCGCCAGGGATCCCCTGACAGTCCAAACACTTCCTCCAAAGCGTCCAAACACTCCGATAGGGAAGCCAAGGGGCGTGCCGCTCTCAGATCGCGGACCACCCGGGCCGCCCCGCCCCTTAAGCTTTCCACCAATCGCTGTCTCTTTTCCTCATCCGAAACTGGCCACATCTCTAACAATTGGGATGTATCTTCAACCCAGGTATCATAGTCAACCTCCCCTTCCGGGGTGGGCTTGGCTCCCAAGAAAATTCGCAGCTTCGGGCGGGGCCCCTCAACCCTTCTCGCCAGGGAGGTAATGGCAGCCGTTAACTCGGCAGTCTCCTCAAGCCCATGGGGGCGGGGCCTGGCCAAACCTTCCCACTCCACACCTCTACCTCTTGCTACGGGCCTCATCTAGCTCCTCCTCCTCCTCCAGCACCTCCTCACTTGCGTCCTCGGGGAGGGTATGGAGACCCCACGGCCCCGCCTCCCCTGGACGTGGACTGTCGCTGGTAATTCTAAAGTCATGACGTCGGCACTCGTCGGCACCAACATCCAGCTAGCCTCCAGTTCTTTCCCACCCCTTCTAGCTACAAGTTCTACCTGCCCGATACCTTTAATCAAACTCAACCCTCGCACCAGTACCTCTGCCGAAATGCGATAATCGACCCCGCTTACCACACATGCATGATTCACCAGTACCTCCTCCAATTCACACCAACTTACAATCTTATCTCGATCCATCTTCACACCACTTACCGCAACAAGTACAACTTTCCCGAAAAAGTCCAAATCCCGGACGAGCCCCCACTTGTATCGTTCCGTTATATTGGCTCATGTATGTCTAGGGGAAATCCCGCCCAGCACCTGATTCAACACTCCCCTCAGGGTCAGTCGCCACCCGAATCAATCACAAACATCAATCATCAGCCAGCACACCCAGTAAATATTAACAATACACTTTATAAATATTACTAATTCTATGACACTAATATACATTTGATACAGAGAGGAAAGTAATGGAAAAAAAAAGGCGCCAACACTTATCAAAGTCCAAGTTCTTCGCGCGCCATATCATACAGCATGGCATCCGAAAACAAAATGATACATAACCACCCATTGGCTAATAGAAACTGGTTATCTCATTTAAAGTAAAACAAACTGTTAGCGCAAACTCTCTGCAGCATTAAAACACAACAAAGCCGCATTCCCCAGATTAACATAACAAAGTCGCCATTTTAAATAACAAAAGAAAGACCCGGTACATATTGATGGCAGTAGGCTGGTGCCAGTGATGCGTTGGGGCAGTTTTGATTACCCTTTGTAGAGCCTTCCTGTCCACACAATGCTACTTCCATACCATACAGTGATGCAGCTTGCTAGGATGCTCTCTGCAGCACACCTGTAGAAGGACATGACGATAAGTGTGCACAGACCTGCTCTCTTCAGCCTCCTCAGAAAGTAGAGATGTTGGTGAGCTTTCCTGGTTGTGTAGAATGTGTTCTGGGACCATGTGATGTGAGATGTGCACTCCCAGGAGTTTGAAACTGCTTACAGTTTCCACTGCTGTGCTGCCAATAAAAAGAGGAGTGTGAGTGGTGTGAGTTCTCTTGAAATCGATAACCATCTCCTTTGTCTTTTTGACATTGAGGAAGAGGTTATTTGCATTGCAGCAGGCCTCAGGCTCTTCCAACTCCTCACTGTAGGCCGTTTCATTGTTGTTGGTGATAAGCATCACCACGGAGTGTCAGTGGTGAACTTGACAATGTGTTTACTTGGGTGACTAGCTGTGCAATCGTGTGCGAGTGGAGTGTACAGCAGTGGGCTCAGGCCACAGCCTGGGGAGCACCCGTGTTGGGGATGATGGGGAGGAAGGAGTGGCTGTGCATCCTGACTATCTGAGGTCTGTTAGGAAGTTCAACATCCAGTTCCACCATGGTGTATTTAGACCGAGGAGTAGGAGTTTGTACACCAAGGATGAGCTAGGAAAGAAAAACCCAGAAACTAAAATTAGAAGAGTTTTCTAATTTCTTAACACTAAAAGACTGCACCATAATTACACCATAAATCAAAATAGAAATAGAACCAGTTAAAAGATAGTGTGCCTATTTTGTTTTGTTGCTTTCAGGTGCTCTACCTCCTAATACAGAGGAACGCTTAGCTAGTTATCTCCTACATGCTGATCGCTATAATCGGCTCATCAGACCTGCAAAGAACAGTACTGATATAGTAACTATTGCAATAAAGGTGTCCCTCTCACAGTTAATAAGTGTGGTGAGTACGCTACTTTATTTGAAAATATCCATTTGATATTGAACTTTGCGAAGAGGTCTGTTGTCTGAATGTTGCCATCTGGTTCTGGCTCACATACATGTCACCTCTTCCCTAATGCTTCCCATTAAACACTTGGATTCCAGCACTTGGTAGTCTTTGTTTTCTCACTTACTGTATCACCCTCCAGCAGCTGTCTCCACCTTCACCCTCCCCACACCCCTCCTGGCTCCATCTTTTCTTCTCTGCCTCCTTTCCTCCCTCCTCCCCTCCCCCGCCACCTAACTCAATCTGCCTGTCATCCTTCCACACTCCAATCCATCAATCAATGTGTTCAATCACTTCTGGCTTCACTCTCACTCTTATTGTACTAACCATTTCCCATTTTCATTCTCGGTTCACTTACAGGGTTAGGACCCAAACTATTGATCATTTGCTGTCAATACAAGATGCTGCTCAGCCTGCTGAGTTCCTCCAGCAGCTGGGTTGTTAGTCAGAGAAATGCAGCAGCTGTACAGAACAAATACAGGCCGAACAGTCCATGCCAGCCAGAGTTCCCACTCAACTAGATATAATTTTCTATGTTTGCCCAATACCCCGCTGAGCCCTGTCCCTCCATGAACCTATCCGGATTCTTAAGTGAAGCTGTTATACCTGCCTCAAGGATGTCTAGCAGTTCATTCCACAAACTCACCACCCTCTGCTTGAAAAAGTTTCCCTTCAGGTCCCTTTTAAGTCTTCCTGCTGTGGTCCTAAATCTATGCCCTATAGTTTTGGTCTCCCCTACCCATTAATGAAGGGGTCAATAACTCTACTGGGTGTTTTTTATAGACCACCCAATAGTATCAGAGACATCGAGGAGCAGATAGGGAGACAGATTCTGGAAAGGTGTGAAAATAACAGGGTTGTCATGGTAGGAGATTTTAACTTCCCAAATATCGATTGGCATGTCCCTAGAGCGAGAGGTTTAGATGGGGTGGAGTTTGTTAGGTGTGTTCAAGTAGGTTTCTTGACACAATATATAGATAAGCCTACAAGAGGAGAGGCTGTACTTGATCTGGTATTGAGAAATGAACCTGGTCAGGTGTCAGATCTCTTAGTGGGAGAGCATTTTGGAGACAGTGATCACAATTCTATCTCCTTTACCATAGCATTGGAGAGGGATAGGAACAGAAAGGTTAGGAAAGCAATTAATTGGAGTAAGGGAAAATATGAGGCTATCAGGCAGGAACTTGGAATTGGTGGCAAATGTTCAGGGGATATTTGCGTGGAGTTCTGCATAGGTACATTCCAATGATACAGGGAAAGGATGGTAGGGTACAGGATCCGTGGTGTACAAAGGCTGTTGTAAATCTAGTCAAGAAGAAAAGAAGAGCTTACAAAAGGTTCAAAACACTTGGGAATGATAGAGATCTAGAAGATTATAAACTTAGCAGGAAGGAGCTTAAGAAAGAATTTAGGAGAGCCAGAATGGGCCATGAGAAGGCCTTGGCAGACAGGATTAAGGAAAACCCCAAGACATTCTACAAGTATGTGAAGAGCAAGAGGATACGACGTGAGAGAATCAGACCAATGAAGTGTGACAGTAGAAAAGTATGTATGCAGCCGGAGGAGATAGCAGAGGTACTTAATGAGTACTTTGCTTCAGTATTCACCACAGAAAAGGATCTTGGCGATTGTAGGAATGACTTACAGTGGACTGAAAAGCTTGAGCATGTAGATATTAAGGAAGAGGATGTGCTGGAGCTTTTGGAAAGCATTAAGTTGGATAAGTCACTGGGACCGGATGAGATGTATCCCAGGCTACTGTGAGAGGCGAGGGAGGAGATTGCTGAGCCTCTGGCGATGATCTTTGCATCATCAATAGGGACGGGAGAGGTTGTAGAGGATTGGAGGGTTGTGGATGTTGTTCCATTATTCAGGAAAGCGAGTAGGATAGCCCAGGAAATTATAGACCAGTGAGTTGATACGTTGATGGAGAAGATCCTGAGAGGCAGGATATATGAACATTTGGAGAGGCATAATATGATTAGGAGTAGTCAGCATGGCTTTGTGAAAGACAGGTTGTGCCTTTCGAACCTGATTAAATTTTTTGAGGATTTGACTAAACACACTGATGAAGGTAAAGCAGTAGATATAGTGTATATGGATTTCAGCAAGGCATTTGATAAGGTACCCCATGCAAGTCATATTGAGAAAGTAAGGAGGCATGGGACCCAAGGGGACATTGCTTTATGGATCCAGAACTGGCTTGCCCACAGAAGGCAAAGAGTGGTTGTAGATAGGTCATATTCTGTGTGGAGGTCGGTGACCACTGGTGTGCCTCAGGGATCTGTTCTGGGACCCCTACTCTTCATGATTTTTATCAATGACCTGGTTGAGGAAGTGGATGGATGAGTTAGTAAATTTGCTGATGACACAAAGTTTGGAGGTGTTGCAGATAGTGTGGAGGGCTGTCAGAGGTTACAGCAGGACACTGATTGGATGCAAAACTGGGCTGAGAAGTGGCAGATGGTGTTCAACACAGATAAGTGTGAGGTGGTTCATTTTGGTTGGTCAAATATGATGGCAGAATATAGTATTAATGGTAAGTCTCTTGGCAGTGTGGAGGATCAGAGGGAACTTGGGGTCCGATTCCATAGGACACTCAAAGCTGCTGCGCATGTTGATTCTGTGGTTAAGAAAGCATACGGTGCATTGGCCTTCATCAATCGTGGGATTGAGTTTAAGAGCCAGGAGATAATATTGCAGTTATATAGGACCCTTGTCAGACCCCAGTTGGAGTACTGTGCTCAGTTCTGGTCACGTCACTATAGGAAGGATGTGGAAGCCATAGGGTGCAGAGGAGATTTTTAAGGATTTTGCATGGATTGGGAAGCATGCCTTATGAGAATAGGTTGAGTGAACTCAGCCTTTTTTCCTTTGAGAGGTGACCTGATAGAAGTGTACAAGATAATGAAAGGCATTGATCATGTGGATAGTCAGAGGCTTTTTCCCAGGGCTGAAATGGCTAGCTCGAGTGGGCACAGTTTTAAGGTACTTGGAAGTAGGTACAGAGGAGAAGTCGGGTAAGTTTTTTTTACGCACAGAGTGGTGAGTGTGTGGAATGGGCTGCTGTGACGGTGGTGGAGGCAGTTATGATAGGGTCTTTTAAGAGACTCCTGGACAGTTATATGGAGCTTAGAAAATTAGAGGGCTATGGGTAATTCTAGGTAATTTCTAAGGTAAGGACACGTTCAGCACAGCTTTGTGGGCCGAAGGCCCTGTATTGTGTTGTAGGTTTTCTATGTTTCTACCCTGGGAAAGATTATAGGAATTGGGACAATATGCTGCAGTAATAAGGCAATGATATTATAAATCACCCTGACCCGTGAAGGCCAGCGAGCTAAATGCCATTCTCTACACTCTGTCTACCTGTGATGCCGTTTTCAGCAAATATGCACTTGTACACCTATCTTTCACTATATTCCATAGTTCTTTACTATCCATTAGTACTACACTTGTTTAACTTTCCAAAGTGCATTACCTCACACTTGTCCGTATGGAAATTCATTTGACACTCTTCAGCCCACTTCTCGAACTGATCAAGATCTCTTTGTATTCTACAACGGCCTTCACTGTCAACAACACCTCCTAATTTTGTGTCAAATTTCAAAGATCAAAGTAAATTTATCATGGAAGTACATATATTCCACCACATACTCTCCTGAGATTCATTTTCTTGAGGGCATTCACAGTAAATACAAAGAAACACAACAGAATAGATGAAAAACTGCATACAAGACAGGCAAACATCCAATGTACAAAAAACAACAAGCTGTGCAAGTACAAACAGAAAACAAGGAAATGATAATAATAACTGAGTAGTAGATATTGAGAATGGGTTATAGAGCCCTTGAAAGTGAGTCCATAGTTTGTGGGATCACTTCGGTGTTGGAGTGATTGAAGCTGAGTGAAGTTCTCCCCTCTGGTTCAAGAGCCCGATGATTGAGGGGTATTGTTGTTTCTATATCTCCTTCCTGATGGCAGCAGCCCAAAAGGAGCATGGCCTGAATGGTGGAGATCCTTGATATGGATGCTGCTTTCCTGCGACAGTTCCCCTTGTAGCACCATAAGACCATAAGACATAGGAGCAGAATTAGGCCATTCAGCCCATCGAGTCTGTTCTGCCATTTCATCATGGCTGATCCTGGATCCCACTCAACCCCATACAGCTGCCTTCTCACCATATCCTTTGATGCCCTGATCAATCAGGAAATGATCAACTTCTGCCTTAAATATATACACAGATTTGGTCTCCACTGCAGTCTGTGGCAGTGCAGTCCACAGATTTACTACTCCCTGGCTATAAAAATTCCTCCTTACCTCTGTTCTAAAGGGTCATCGCTCATTTCTAAGGCTGTGCTCTCTGGTTCTGGGTACCCCACCACAGGAAACATCCTCTCCACATCCACCCTATCTAGTCTTTTCAACTATCGGTAGGTTTCAATGAGACACCCCCCCCCCCGCCACATTCTTCTAAATTACAGTGAGTACAGGCCCAAAGCTGCCAAACACTTCTCATATGTTAACACCTTCATTCCCAGTATCATCCTCGTGAACATCCTCTGGACTCTTTCCAATGACAACACATCCTTTCTGAGATATGGGGCCCAAAACCGTTGGCAATACTCTTAAGTGCGGCCTGAGTCTTATAAAGGCTCACCATGATCTCCTTGCTTTTATATTCTATTCCCCTTGAAATAAATGCCAACACTGCATTTGCCTTCTTTACCACAAACTCAACCTGTAAATCAACCTTTTGGGAGTCTTGCACGAGGACTCCTAAGTCCCTCTGCACCTCTGATGTTTGAACCTTCTCCTCATTTAGATAATAGTCCGCACTATTGTTCCTTTTACCAAAATGCATTTTCATACATTTCCCAACACTGTATTTCATCTACCAGTTGTTTTGCCTGTTCTTCCATTTTGTCTAATTCCTGATGCAATTGCATTGCTTCCTCAGCACTACCTACCCCTCCACCTATCTTTGTATCATCCGCAAACTTTGTGACAAATCCATCAATTCCATTATTGAAGGCATTGAGAAACAATGTGAAAATCGGCGGTCCCAATACTGACCCCTGAGGAACACCACTAGTCACTGGCATCCAACCAGAAAAGGCCCCTTTTATTCCCACTCATTGCCTCCTGCCTGTCAGCCATTCCTCTATCCATGCCAGTATCTTTCCTGTAACGTGATAGTATTTTATCTTGTTTAGCATCCTCATGTGTGGCACCGTATCAAACACTTTCTGAAAATCCAAGAAAACGACATCCACTGCCTCTCCTTTGTCCACCCTGCTTGTTACTTCCTCAAAGAACTCTTAACAGATTTGTCAGGCGAGATTTCCCTTGAGAAAAACCATGCTGACTTTGACTTATTTTACCATTAGTCTCTAAGTCTTTTGAAACCTCGTCCTTAATAATCGACTCCCAACACTTATCTAATCACCGAGGTTAGGCTAACTGGCCTATAATTTCCTTTCATTTGCCTTCCTCCCTCCTTAAAGAGTGGAGTGACATTTGCAATCTTACAGTCCTCTGGGACCATGTCAGAATCAAGAGATTCTTAAAAGATCATGACCAATGGATCCATTATCTCTTCAACAACCTCAGGTGACTTATCCACCTTTGAGTTTGCCTAGCGCTCTTTCCTTTGTAATTCCAATGTCATTCACTCCTGCTCCCTGCCACTCACAGACCCCGGCACACTGCTAGTGTCTTCTACAGTGAAGATAGATGCAAAGTACCCATTAAGTTCATCTGCCATTTCTTTGTCCCCCTTTACTACCGCAACAGCATCATTTTCCAATAGTCCAATATCAATTCTCAACTCCCTTTTTTTTCTTTATATTATTGAAGGAAACTTTTGGTATCCTGCTTTATATTATTGGCTAGTTTGTTCTCATATTTCATCTTTTCCCTTCTTATAGCATTTTTAGTTGCTTTTTGTTGGAATTTAAAAGCTTCCCAATCATCCAACTTCCCATTAACTTTTGCTACCTTATATGCCCTTTCCTTGGCTTTTATGCAGTCCTTAACTTCCCTTGTCAGCCATGGTTACTTACCCTTGCCATCTGAGAACTACTTCTTCTGCGGGACTTATCTATCCTGCGCCTTGTGAACTATTCCAGAAACTTCTACCATCCCTGCCGGTATCCTCCCTCAATCCACCCGGGCAAGCTCCTCTCTCAAGCCTCTGTAATTCCTTTTATTCCATTGCGATACTGATGAATGTGACTTATGCTTCTCTCTCTCACATTGCAGTATGAATTCAATCATATTATGATCACTGCCTCTTAAGGGTTCCTTTATGTTAAGCTCCCTAATAATTCTGGGTTGTTACACAACACCCAATCTAAGATAGCCTTTCTCCAAGTAGACTCAAGCATAAGCTGCTCTAAAAAGCCATTTTGTATGCATTCAGCAAATTCTCTCTCTTGCGATCCAACACCAGCCATGATTTTCCCAATCCGCTTGCCAATTAAAGTCGCCCATTTCATTTGTGTCATTATTACATGCCATTTCCCAGTTCCCCTTGCTATCTGAAACCAACATCTTGGCTACTATTTGGATGCCTATATATGACATCCATAATTTTTTTTTACCCTTGCAGTTTCTTAACTCTACCCACAAAGACTCAACATTCTCTGACCCTAAGTCACCGCTTTCTAAAATTTAATTCCATCTATTACCAACAGAGCCACACCACCACCTATGCCTTCCTGCCCTGTCCTTTCAATACAAAGTATATCCTTTGATGTTAAGCTCCCAGCCCTGGCCCTCTTGCAGCTACAACTCAGTGATGCCCACATCATCATACCTACCAATCTCTAATTACGCCACGAGTTTGTTCACCTTATTCCGAATGCTACGCGCATTTAAGTACAACATCTCCAGTCCTGCAGTCTTCACCCTTTTGAATTTAGCCTTTGTGGTACAATTTAACTCTTTGCTCTGTCTACATTTGTACCCAATCGTTGGCTTTTCCTTCCTTACATTCTTGTTTTCTCCATCATCTACTTGTAAACCTGCTGGCTCATCCTTAGCTCTAACATCCTGGTTCCCACCCTCCTGCCATATTGGTTTAAACCGCTCCCAACAGTTCTGGTAAACCTGCCCCCAAGAATATTGGTCCTCCTCAGATTCAAATGCAACCAATCCCTTTCATACAGGTCCCACCTGCCCTAGAAGAGGTCCCAAATATCTAGAAACCTGAATCCCTGCCACCTCATTCTATTCTTATCCTCACTGTCCCAAGATTACTACCCTTGAAGTCCTGCTTCTCAGTTTCCTTCCTAACTCATCGTATTCTTTTGACAGGACCTCCTCCATTTTTTTACCTATAGTCAAAGTGATTAGTAGGTTAATTGGTCACTTGGGTATAATTGGATAGCGTGGGCTGATTTTCATGTTCTGTGAATTAAATAAGAATGCAGTGTTTTCACTTTGCCAGTACCATAAAATGTCTTCACTTGTGTTGTTTTGGAGTAAATTTGTTCAGATATAAATATTAAGATTTTTATATTTCTCCAGAATGAGCGGGAACAGATTATGACCACAAATGCTTGGCTCACCCAGGTTTGTACGATTTATTATATTGATGATAAGTTTAAAACACAGGAACGATATTAAACACATTGCATGATGAATGGAGTCTTAATTGTTAAGCTTTTCTTCCTGGAATTGTGCAATGAAATGACTGGACAAAATCAAGCAGTTCAGTTCTGAAGGTGACAGTTTATATACATGCACCCTGAAAGTTACATTGAAATTAACTCTATCTCTGTGCTAGGATATGAAAAGCAAATAACAGGTATGGTTTCCTACATTATATCAAGAGTGTCCAAGAGCCCATAATGGATATCACATCAGCGATACTAAAGTGAATTACTGATGCATGGAAACTTACTCAGTTTTTAAATCAGAACACAGAAGCTTTGAAGGATCAGGGTTAATATTCAGGTTGAATGTGATACCCAGCCTCTTTCTTTCAGTAATAGCTTAAACCCTTTCCTGCTGCTCCATCTATGCTGCTGTTAAATCTTGAGTTTCCTGTGAGTTCTTTGTCACCATGCTCAAGTTTGTGTATTTGGCTGCCCCTGCCAAATCCCCACTTCCATACCACCAAGTTAAATCTCTTCCAAGGTCCTACTCTACACTATTCATGAAACCACTTCTAATTTTCCTTCTGTTTCTACTCACTCTATTTCTAAGCTCATTTTTAGCCTCTGTCAAGCTCATTTCATGCCATCCTGCCTGATTTGCTGTAAGCTCCTGTGCTCCTAACTTCGTTGCACTGGAAATTGCAAACTTTTCCTTTCAAAACTACAACTCTACTGTCAAACCCCACCCTCCCGCCTAGTGTTTGCAAACTTAACCCCATCTCCTTGCCTAGATGCCTAATCTTTGCCATTTTTCTGAGAATTCCCATTTTCAAATTTCCCCTTTGGCACTCTCTCATTGCCAGTGCTTGAACGTAACTCCAGCTGAGTCATTAGCACTGTGGTGAATGATCCCTCATTGTCCTTCACAATCTCATGTACCTTCTGACATGGAGGATTTTGCCAGCTTTCACTTGCTCTTGAATTGCCTAGCTCCTGATCAGCATAAAACTAAAGCACCTTCTATTGTGGCTAATCATAAACAAAAGAGATTCTGCAGATGCTGGAAATCCAGAGCAATATACACGAGATGCTGGAGGAGCTCAGCAGGTCAGAGAGGATCTATGGAAATGAATAAACTGTCAATGTCTCATCCTGAAATACCAATTTTTTATTCAGTTCCACAGATACTGCCTGGCCTGCTGGGTTCCTCCACCATTTTGTGTGTGTTTCTATTGTGGCTTCTTAGTTCAATCCCTCAACCCTTTCTCTGGAGTCTCCTAATTCATGGGCCTTTCCTCTTCCTCAAACTGCAGTTGGTAATATCCTTTGAAGATCACATAAACACTAATGGTTCCCAGTTTTAATTGTCCACAGCCTCCCTTAATCTTTCAGCTGCCTGTTTATCATCAGACTGTTTTTCCAAGGTCCAGTTATGAAACTGCTGCATTAAAAGTAACATTATCCTTGGCTCTAGGTCAAATTGAGAGGGATTATCTACAATCCCAGTTTGCTACATGACTCTTAATCTCAGTTTCAAATTCTTATCCTCTCAATCACAAGGACCATTTGTTTCTACCTCTATAACACTACCCATTGGTTAGCTGAGAGATCACCAATAAATTCTTCACATGAATGGAGAATAATGGCTGGAACAAATGGAATAATAGCTAAGATTCTGGGGCTATGGTCTCAACAAAAGGAAGGGGGTGTGCAGCACATTAGAAAACAGATGAAGAACAGGAGAAAAACAACTCTGGCAATTGCCTGAAGTTCTCATGATAAATTTGAATCATGTTTGATCCTAGATGTATTTAAAGATTCTAGATGTTTTTGATTACAATTAATACAATACCAGGAATATTTAGTACTGCTGTATCACCTTTTTTTAAACATAAATCCACTGGGAATGAAGTTTGGTCTTGCAGGTGATTTTGTAGCTAAATTCTATATGATACACAATCCTCTGGGTAAAGGTAAAGGCATCCGTTAGTCTTGCGAGACCATGGATCTGCACCTGGAAGGTCTTCATTCTCCAGGGCGCAGGCCTGGGCAAGGTTGTATGGAAGACCAGCAGTCATGCTGCAAGTCTCCATGACACCGATGTTGTCTAAAGGAAGGGCATTAGGACCCATACAGCTTGGCACCAGTGCCGTCGCAGAGCAATGTGTAATTAGGTGCCTTGTTCAAGGACACAACACATGTTGCCTTGGCTGGGGCTCGAACTCACGATCTTCAGGTCGCTAGTCCAATGCCTTAACCACTTGGCCATGTGCCATTTTTAAATCCCCTGGGTAAGGAGGTTTTAAAAAAGTTATTGATAGAGTTTCAGGGAGTTGGAAACCAGAGTGCTGGAGCAGCTACGAAACTGGTTATGAGAAAAGATGTTGTTATGCCTACATACAAAGACAGGAATTGGAAGATTGAGCGTGGTGAGATTAAAATTATGAGTTGCATCTATTTCAATGTAATGAGTATTGTAGGTAAGGCAGATGAGCTTGGGGAATAGATCGGAATATGGTATTATAATACTGTAGGCATAAGTGAGACTTGGTTGGAAGAGGGACAGGATTTGGCAGCAAATACTCTGGGGTTCATTTGTTTTATACATGATAGAAGAAGAAGGAGGGGAGGGCTGGCATTATTAGTCAGGGAAAATGTCATAGCAGTGCTAAATCAGGACAGACTAGAGAACTCTTCTACTTTGGAGGCTATATGGGTTAAACTGAATAAGAAAGAGATGACCACATTAATGGGATTATATTATAGATCTCCCAACAGTCAGTGGGATTTAGAGGAGCAAATTTGGAGAGAGATTGCACACTGTTGTAAGAAATGTAAGGTTGTGATAGAAGGTGATTTTAACTTTCCACTTATTCACTGGGACTGCCATACTGTGAAAGGGCAGGTTGGCCTAGAGTTTGTCAAGTGTGTTCAGAAAAGTTTCCTTAATCAATATATAGAAGTCCAAGTTAGAGAGTGTGTGATACTGGATTATCCGTTAGGGAACAAGACAGTTACCTACAATACTCGTTGCATAGAAGTGTGTTCAGGGGATTCACTTTGCATTGAGTGATCTTAATTCCATTAGTTTCAATATAATAATGGAAAAAAGATTAGTTTGCTCCTCGGGAGAAAGGCCAATTTTAATGGCATCAGAAAAGATCTGGCAAATGTGGACTGGGACAGGTTGATTTATGGCAAGAGGTGTGCTTGGTAAGAGGGAGGCCTTCAATAGTGAAATTTTGAGAGTACAGAGTTTGTATGTTTCTGTCAGAATGAAAGGCAAGAATAACCGGTTTAGGAAACCTTGGTTTTTGAGAGATATTGAGCCCCTGGTTAGACAAATATAAGCAGCAAAGAACAAATGAGGTACTTGAGTATAACAAATGCGAAGAAACACTTAAGAGGGAAATCAAGAGCACTAAAAGAAGGCATAAGCATAGGCATAATAATCTTTCGGAAATAGTAGGGACAGAGGGTCCAGTGAGATGGAAGAACTGAGGGAAATACATGTTAGTAGGGAAGTGGTGTTAGGTAAATTGAAGGGATTAAAGGCAGATAAATCACCAGGGCCAGATGGTCTGCATCCCAGAGTACTTAAGGAAGTAGCCCAAGAAATAGTGGATGCATTAGTGATAATTTTTCAAAACTCTTTAGATTCTGGACTAGTTCCTGAGGATTGGAGGGTGACTAATGTAACCCCACTTTTTAAAAAAGGAGGGAGAGAGAAACCAGGGAATTATAGACCGGTTAGCCTAACGTCGGTGGTGGGGAAACTGCTGGAGTCAGTTATCAAAGATGTGATAACAGCACATTTGGAAAGCAATGAAATCATCGGACAAAGTCAGCATGGATTTGTGAAAGGAAGATCATGTCTGACGAATCTCATAGAATTTTTTGAGGATGTAACTAGTAAAGTGGATAGGGGAGAACCAGTGGATGTGGTATATTTGGATTTTCAAAAGGCTTTTGACAAGGTCCCACACGGGAGATTAGTGTGCAAACCTAAAGCACACGGTGTTGGGGATAAGGTATTGATGTGGATAGAGAATTGGTTGACAGACAGGAGGCAAAGAGTGGGAATAAATGGGACCTTTTCAGGATGGCAGGCAATGACTAGTGGGGTACCGCAAGGCTCATTGCTGGGACCCCAGTTGTTTACAATATATATTAATGACTTGAATGAGGGAATTAAATGCAGCATCTCCAAGTTTGCGGATGACACAAAGCTGGGCGGCAGCGTTAGCTGTGAGGAGGATGCTAAGAGGATGCAGGGTGACTTGGATAGGTTAGGTGAGTGGGCAAATTCATGGCAGATGCAATTTAATGTGGATAAATGTGAAGTTATCCACTTTGGTGGCAAAAACAGGAAAACAGATTATTATCTGAATGGTGGCTGATTAGGAAAAGGGGAGGTGCAACGAGACCTGGGTGTCATTATACACCAGTCACTGAAAGTGGGCATGCAGGTACAGCAGGCGGTGAGAAAGGCGAATGGTATGCTGGCACTTATAGCAAAAGGATTCGAGTACAGGAGCAGGGAGGTACTACTGCAGTTGTACAAGGCCTTGGTGAGACCACACCTGGAGTATTGTGTGCAGTTTTGGTCCCCTAATCTGAGGAAAGACATCCTTGCCATAGAGGGAGTACAAAGAAGGTTCACCAGATTGATTCCTGGGATGGTAGGACTTTCATATGATGAAAGACTGGATGAACTAGGCTTATACTCGTTGGAATTTAGAAGATTGAGGGGAGATTTGATTGAAACGTATAAAATCCTAAAGGGATTGGACAGGCTAGATGCGGGAAGATTGTTCCCGATGTTGGGGAAGTCCAGAACGAGGGGTCACAGTTTGAGGATAAAGGGGAAGCCTTTTAGGACCGAGATTAGGAAAAACTTCTTCACACAGAGAGTGGTGAATCTGTGGAATTCTCTGCCACAGGAAACAGTTGAGGCCAGTTCATTGGGGATTCACAATGCCACTTATCAGTGCACCGAGTTTTTGATGTTTTCAAACCTTGGAGAGGCAGTGTTGTATAAGGGAAAATGGTTTATTTCAATACAGTTACGTGATCCTGATATTAGTTACAATTGAATAAATAGAAAAGGTTAGTTGACTGAGAGTCTGTAGCATTGGTGTTAATACTTTTGTAAAAACTAAGGCTTACAAATTTACAAGTGTTGCTACAGTTCATGGGTCACTACTGATGAAACTACATCAAACTAGCAAAATTTCGCAACATTTTCCAAGGTTAGTCTCATTCAGAAGTTGGATTATTGCTTTGTTCTACTATTGAATCACGTCTTAATTAAATATTTGTAGAAGCCCACTGCTTAGATAGTGAAGTAGATTGCTTTAAGTTGATTTAAAGACTGATATAAATTGCAAAATAGGTAAGTGGGGAAAATACATAGGGAAAAAGAAATCATTCCAAACCTTTGCTTCATATTTATTGATACTTATTATCTCCCTATAAAACCACACATAATAAGGTTTTATAACAAGCTTGCAAAAGCACACTTAGATAAAACAAACAAAAGTAAACATCTGCATGAACAAAATTGGTGCAAGAGCATGATTTGCCTCACGTTCCCAGGGTCATTGTAGGCTCGCTTAAGGAAAAATTGAATTGAATTGACTTTATTTCTTACATCCTTCACATACATGAATAAAAATATTATGTCACTCTCCATCTGAATGTGCAATGTGCTATTTATTGTAATTTGTAATGAATAGTACGTACAACAATATGGCATAGAAATATAATTGTATCAGCGTGAAAGAAAACAAGGAAACTTCCACATTTCTTTCCATTTGTAAAACATCCAGGGCACTAAGAGTCGGCGTGACACAGAAAAGTTGAAAGAGAGCACTGAGGCTTTTTGCCAAATTATTGATTAAGCACATAGGTTCAAAGAGCTTATTAAAAAAGGAGAAAGAGGCAGAGAGGCAGAAATATGTCAGATGGGAATTAAACATCCTGGCTGCTGCAGAAGATATGGCTGTCAATGGTAAAGGAATTAATTGCACTTTGGCAAAATATGACGGACCTAAATCTTGAAGGATGAAGTTATCTGTATCTGTGTGATTATTTATGAAAGTTGTTTTAATAGATAGATAGATGCGTTATTGATCCCAAAGGAAATTACAGTGTCACAGATATACAAATGTACAAATATTAGAAGGGAAGTAAGAAAGAATAAAAATGAATTACCTCAAACATTCTAACGGGAGGTGGGGTGGGGGTGCGTCATCACTTCCCTGGCTAAAGGTTGACTCATTATAGAGCCTGATGGCTGAGCGTAAGAATGACCTCATATAGCGCTCTTTAGAGCAGCACAGTTATCTTTGTCTATTACCAAAAGTGCTCCTTTGTTCAGCCAAGGTGGCATGCAGAGGGTGAGAAACATTGTCCAGAATTGCCTGGATTGTCCATAGGGTCCTTTGTTCTACCACAGCCTCCAATGTGTCCAGTTTGACTCCAGTAACAGAGCCAGCCTTTCTAATCAGTTTATTAAGCTGTTGGCATCACCCGTATCGATGCCATTGCCCCAGCACACCACTGCATAGAAGATTGTACGGACCTCAGTCTCCTCAGGAAGTAGAGCCATAAATCATCAATTAATATTCCATTAAGTTCTCGTAATGAGTGTTTGACCAAAATGCAGCAATGGGTCCAGTTTTCCCGGTTATAGAGAAATCTCTTTCATGACATTTGATGAAGGCAATCTGACATCTCTCTTACAAAGTTTATTTTGTTATAGAATGAACAAAACAAAGTAAAGAAACATTGCTAATCACCCATGATCTGCAATTGATTTTATCCAACCAGGAATGGAATGACTATCGGTTAAGATGGGATCCAGGAAAATATGAAGGCATCGACCAGCTCAGAATATATTCTCGGCATCTTTGGCTCCCTGACATAGTGTTATATAACAAGTAGGTTAACTATTTATCACATTGTTTTTTTGCACTTTGACAGAACTTTGCAATTTTAGGGATTTATAATTTCACCTAGTCCTGTTTGGGCGAAGGCATGAAAGAAGCAGCTTTTATTTGTCCCAAAAATGACTTAAGATGGTGTAGACATACATTTCCTGGTTGAGCCGTTAAGGATAATACTGCAGGGTCCAAGAGACTGCACATCCTGGGAGTTTATCTTTAGAAACGTTAGGATGATAACCACAGATACATTGCTGTCAGAGAATCAGATTGCAGAATCACTTTTCATGTGTTGTGCATTAGAGGCAGTGACTGCTTTTAGCATGTAGATATTGTATAAACATAAATCCTGGAAGGATGGTAGAGGCAGAAAGCTTTGCTTATATTAACTATCACCGACAAGACTGTGGATTGAGAGCCAAGATTAGTCTCAATATCTCTTCGTTAGCCAGCATATGAATTAGGAGCAGTAGGTCATCTGGCCCCTCTGACTTTTTAAAAATTCATTTACGGGATGAGGGCATCGCCAGCTAACCCAGCATTGTAAGAATATCATTGTTGATCTCAACTCCACATGTCTGTCCAACTGTAGGAACCATTCACCCCTCTACTTATCAAGCATTTACCCACAGTAACTCTGTCTTAAAATATTCTAAAACTTGACTTCCACTATCCTTTGAGGAAGAAAGTGCTAAACACTATTACTCTCAGAGAAGAAATGTCACCTCATCCCTGTCTTAAAAGGGTAACCATCTACATTTTAACAATGACCCTAAATAGTTCAAGTCTTTCTAAAAAGAGAAACATCCTCCCTATATGTAGATCTCATGATCTCATCATTCATTCAGGTCCCTCTCACCCATCTAAGCTCCAACAAGTATAATCTAGTCTGTCAAATATTTCATCCTAAGGCAACCCATCCACTACATACTGTAAACCAGTCCAAGGATTTAGATCAGAGCTGTCATATTCTTCTCAGGTAGTCCCTCAGAATCTAGGAAGACTTGCTTCCACTCTGATCAGCTGAATTATGAAGTAGTTGATGAAACCATTGAAGGGATTGCCAACTCTTGTACAAATTGGACAGGAGGCTTGACAAACTAGGATGTGAGTGAGTTGAGATGTGGTTTGATTGTTCTGCCATTTATGCTGGGTTCCTCTGGGTTTAGAATTCCCATTATCTCAAGAAGGATTTGTCTACACTGTTGAATTATTTCCTCTCTCTGCATCATAATGTTTTCCCATAACAGAGCTCAGAATGGAGTGTCTGCTTCAAGAATACAAATGAGGTGGCCTTCCCCCATCATTGCCAACTGAGACTATTTTGGGTCTCAGGCCTGAGGATATGGGAGAGGACACTGATGTGATCTGATTCCTTTGTCACTCAGTGTCATCTGCAGACAAACAAAAAATGGAAAGTCCCAGCCACTTGAAAGGAGGAAGTAATTATACTTCTCTCCAAATATCCTGAGAAATTAACACTATATATTTCTTTCTTTCCAGTGCTGATGGAACCTATGAGGTGTCCCTCTATACTAATGCAATTGTATACAGCAATGGAGATATCTTCTGGCTGCCTCCTGCCATCTATAAGAGTGCCTGCAGAATCGAAGTGAAACACTTCCCTTTTGACCAGCAAAACTGTACATTGAAATTTCGATCGTGGACATATGATCGCACTGAAATTGATTTAGTTTTAAGCAGTGATGTTGCAAGCAGGGATGACTTCAAGCCCAGCGGAGAATGGGATATTGTGTCACTTCCAGGGAGAAGGAATGAGATTCCATCAGACCCAACATATGTTGATATCACATATGATTTTATCATCAGGAGGAAACCATTGTTCTATACCATTAACCTCATCATCCCCTGTGTGTTGATCACTTCTCTTGCAATTTTGGTGTTCTACTTGCCCTCTGATTGTGGCGAGAAGATAACACTGTGTATTTCTGTTCTGCTGGCACTAACAGTCTTTTTACTGCTCATATCGAAGATTGTTCCACCGACGTCACTGGATGTTCCACTAATTGGCAAGTACCTGATGTTTACCATGGTTTTGGTAACTTTTTCAATAGTCACCAGTGTCTGCGTGTTGAACGTTCACCATCGGTCACCCACCACCCACACCATGCCTGAATGGGTGAAGCAAATATTTCTTAAGAAGCTGCCGACTCTTCTGTTAATGAAGCGGCCAGAAAATCGAAGTATAAAGGACCGAATGAGGAAGAAACAGCTGTTGACCTGTATCGATAGTGAAATAGACCAAGCTGATTTTCAAACAAGCTGTGGGAACAAAGAGCCAGCACTGAGATGTGGCTGGAGACTGAGAGACATGTCCTATCAGCAGGATTTAAGGAAGAAGGGATCAGCAAAGGCTCGGTGCAACATAGAAGAGGCAGTGGATGGTGTCAGATTCGTAGCAGAGCACATGAAATGTGAAGATGAAGACCAGAGTGTGAGCTTATCCTTTCTTTCCTCTTATTTCAACATCTAGAGAACAAAGTTACTAAGCAGTAAAAAATATCCAAATTGATGGTAACTTTAATTAAAGATTTATTTTAGTATTATCGTCAAACAGACTGTGTCTCCCATAGACCTCTGCCTTGTGTTTTGTTCCAAGTAGAGCCATGAGAACCCAAAATGCAGAAAGTGGTCATTCAGCCCATCAAGTTTATGGCTGCTACCTCTTTGGACAGACATAAACTAAGGATACTGTACTGTCGCTATCCGTACATCCACTTCCAAATACTTCCTTTCATAAATTATTGGTCTCTGGATGAGTTGGCAGCCGTAGTTGATCAGAAATATTGAGGTGCTGGTTGGGAATAAGAAGGAGGTATGAGTCCAGTGCAGGCAGCTGGGATCAAGTGAATCCCTGGAGGAGTATAGTGAATGCAAGTACCTACTCAAGAAGAAAATCAGGTGGGCAAATGAGAGGCATAAGTCAGCTTTGGTAGGGAGGGTTAAGGAGAATCCAAAGAGATTTTATAAGTACGTTAAGGGAAAAAGAATAACTTAAGGGGAAAGAAGGCCCCTCACAAAGCAAATATGTTCGTATGGAGCAACAGGAGATGGGCAAAATGGTAAATAAGAGAAAATCTGCAGTTGCTGGAAACCCAAAGCAACACACACAAAATGCTGGCAGAACTCAGCAGGTCAGGCAACATCTATGGGAATTGTCATGTACCCCGTGACGGGTTAAAGAACCAGCAGAGGTGGAAAACACTTTGGAGTCCAGCATTGCTATTAACTAATAATATTTAATAGCAACCTCGCAATACAGTAATACAAATGTAGATAAATCAAACAGGTTAGCAATGATTATATATAAGTAAGTAAATCAGTAAGTGTGGAAATATATGTGAAAAACCAAGCTTCTTCAAGTCTAGGGGTAAAAGATACAGTCTTACGATGATGAGTAAATTTCAGTTCAGTTCGTGGTGTTGAGTTGAGTAGTGATGGAGAGAGAGAGAGGGAGAGATTTGAGTCTTCAGGTGAGCTGACGCCGTCGATTTTCTCGTTGTCCTCCGAAATCCTTTAAAAGTCACCGACTGTGACCACAACAAAGGGGACAGTTTTCCTGTAGTGGAGCTATCAACCTAGGCAAACGTTAGACACATGGACAACTCCCCACCGGTCAATCCCTTTTCTCACTGCAAGAGCCACTGATCAATCTGCTTGATCGATCCTCCAAAAACCCACTTTTTCTGTGGGTACAACAAAGCTTATTCAGTGTCCAAAACTTGTGCCTGAGGTCTATATCGTCTGACCTCCTATTTATCTCACCATACTGAGTACCAACTGTCATTCAAATAACTCCTTCCTTTGACTGTGTAAGAAATGTACAAGCAGGCAAATGTCCTTGGAAGTATAAACATGCTGCCGAAAAATCATAACATTGATTGTCCATCAAATAACACCGCCCTCGGTCACCACTTACGGGCTTACGGGCTGCTTGGCTCTCTCTCTCTCTCTCCAACTCAGCAAAAATCCAAAAGTTCCTCCTGCCTTAAAGTGACAGTCCAACAGTTAGTCTCCGTCTCTCTCTCTTGTTCTTTCTCTCTCTCTTTTCAAAACAACATGTTGGTGTTAAATAACTCTCTCTCTCTCTTTTTCAAAAGCACAGTTCATAGGGGTAATTCAGGACCCTGTCGCAGAATGAATAAGCAGTTAATGTTTTGGGCTGAGAAAACGGAGTCCTGAACCTCAGCCATAACATCGACTGCTTACTCTGTTTGCTCTGTTCTTACTGTAGAGAAAGACATGATGACTTTATAACTAAGGAAAGATAATTGGGATGTCTTGGGGATAATCTATATTGCAGAAGAGGAGGTGCTGGGTATCTTAAAATTTATGATGGTAGACAAATCTCTAGGGCCTGATCAGGTACACCAAAGAACAGTGTGAGAAGAAATTAATTACAGAGGCCCTGGTTGAGATGTTTGCATCATTGTCAGCCCCAAGTGAAGTGATGGGAAGCTGGGGGGTAGTGAATGTTGTGTAACATTTAAGAAGGACTGCAAAGAAATACCTTGGAACTATAGACCAGCAAGTTTAACATTTGTGGTAGGTAAGTTACTGGAAAAGATTATGAAGGGGTAAATTGTTTGTATATCTGGAAAGACAGAGGTTGATTTTTGGGTAGATAGCATGGCATTGTGCATGGAAAATCATATCTTATGAACTTGATAGAGTTTTTTGATGAAGTGACTCGGAAGGTTAATGAGGTTTTAGACATGATCTTTCTGGACTTAACTGAGGCCTTTGCTAAGGTTCCACATGGTAAGCTGCTCTGAAATGTTAGATCATATGGAATGCAGGGAGAGCTGGTTAATTGGATACACAACTGGCTATGATGGCAAGAAGCAGATAATGATGGTGGAAAATTGTTTCTCAGAATGGAGAATGTGTTTAGTGGTGTGCCTCAGTGGCTGGTGCTGGACCCATTGTTGTCTCATGCGTATCAAGGCATGGTTAAAGCTTGGACGAGAATTTACAAGGCATGGTTAATAACTTTGCTAATGACACTAAATTGATAGTATCATAGAGAGTGAAGAAGGTAATCAAAAACAACAGGGGAATCTTGACTATCTGTATCAGAGGACCAAGGAATGCCAAATAGAGTTTAATTCAGATAAGTGTAAGGTGTTTTTGGAATGTCAAATGAGGATAAGACTCTCACAATTAATGGCAGGTCTCTTTGGACTGTTGTATAACACAGTGACCTTGGAAATCAGGGACAGAGTTCTCTGAAATCGGAGTTACAGATGTACAGGATGGTGAAGAAGGCTTTTGACATACTGGCCTTAATCAGTCAAGGCATTCAGCATAGACATGTGGAGCTAATGTTACAGTCATACAAGAATCTAGTGAGGCTGCACTTGAAATATTGAGGAGTATTATGTTCAGTTTTTTTCACCCTGCTAAAGGAAAGATGTTATTAAATGGATAGAGTGCAGAAAAATTCCAAGGATGCTGCCAGGACTTGAGGAACTGAATTATAGGGAGATATTAGACGGCTAGTTTTTTTCCCCTTAGAGCACAGGAGACTGCAGGGTTAATAACGTCATAAGGACACAGATAAGGTAAATGCAGGCAGTCTTTTTTCCAGGATTGGGGGATCAAGAAGTAGTGGGCACAGGTTTAAAGTGAGAGGGGAAGTTTTAATAGGAAATCAAAGTGCAACTTTTTTATGCACAGATGATGGTATGCATATGAAATAAGTAGTTAGATAAAGTAGTTGGGACAGGTACAAAGGCAACTTTTAAAGTACGATTGGGCAGGTACGTGTTTAGAAGTATAATGACCAAATGCAGGCAAATGAGAGTAGTTTGGATTGACATCCTGATTGGCAGGTACCAGTAGGGTTAAAGGGCTGTTTTCATGCTGTTTGTCTCTGACTTTGCAGCTACATCAGGTAATGGCAGAACATTTCATGCACTACCACCCTCTGTGCACAAAATAACCTTTGTATATCATTTTTCTCTCTTTAAAACAATTGTACATTGGATTCCCCATGCAGAAATAATCACCTTTTCCAATTCACTTTATCTGAACCCTTCAGAACTAAAGAAAGCTAAAAACTGTATTCAAACCTCTATCAGCTTTCCCTGTGCTTAAGGCATAATGGTTGCCTCAAAATTCATCCCTGTTTGATTGCGTCATTAACATGCATTATGATGGGTTTAGCTAAACACCAATGTTTGTGAAAGTGAATTTTTATATGTATTATTTGTTCACCATAAGGAAAGACAGATTAATACCACTTTTCAGTGCAAACATGTTTTACCAATGTATTGTTTTCTTGTGTTACTTAAAAAGTATTTTTTTCCAGCACTGAATGATCAATCCATTTTACCATGCTGCTGAAAGCTCATCAAAAAAAAAGCAGAGGAAGATTGTTTTGCCCTCAACAGAAATTATGCCACCCAGCACTCACCTTACTGAGATAAACTTACATAACCGAACATGCTTCAGCAGACCACTGTGAAATCAGGGTTCCACCAGAAGCTTTTGCTAGCAAATTGGAACACATCTTCCCATCCTTCTAAATCAATTGAGAAAAATGCTTACGTGAACCACACTATTAAATCCTTACCCCATTCTGCTTCATTTAACTGCCTCGTCTCTACCACTCAGCAGTCATCTCCCATCAAAGTCAATATCAGCTTTCCCTCTGACATCACTCATCATGACTTCTGGTGCTGTCTGTGTGTAAATTGCATGTTTTCACTGAAATATCGTGGGTGTTTCCATTTCTTCCCACATCCGAAATGTATGCAGGTTGGTAGGTTGATTTGTTACTGCAAAAGGGCCCAAGTGTGTAGGGTAAAATCTCGAGGAAGTTGCAGAGAATGCGGGTTAATACAGTGTGATGAATGTAAATGGGTGGTTAATGGTCAGCAGGAACTCAGAGATAAAGGACCTGTCTCCATGATGTATGACTCTATGAACTCCAACAGCATTAGTGAACACAAGGTTTGCCAGCCACCCTGTCCTTGTTATGGATGAAGGCAATTATTCTCTCAAATCAACTGAGAAGAGAGAGCTGCATTCATACAGTAATAAGAATAACCCTTCAGTCTCTATTCTTAATCTAATAAAAATTCTGCTTCTTTGAGTCAATTGATCGGATGCTATACTTACATTAGGAAGTAAATTAATCTATAAGAACACAATCCTTGCTTTTTCCATTCCTTTTACCCTACTTCATAGTATTGAGACTTGCACAAAAATAATCAAATTCTGAATCTGTCTGCTCCTATAAAGCGAGGACGAGCTCCCCAAAGCCTCCCGCCAAATCCTGTACTTGCACTGCTCTGCCAGCCTGCTGGCCGTGCCTGTGTATATTGACAAATCAATGAACGGATCAGACCTCTGTTGGAGGTTTGTCAGCCAATAGCATCAAGAAGTGGATCTTGCACGTATCTCAAGCAAAAGAAAATATGCAGATGCTGGAAATCCAAGCAACACACACAAAATACTGGAGAAACTCAACAGGCTAGACAGCATCTATCAGAGTACAGTCGATGTTTTGGACCGAGACCCTTCAGTAGGACTCATGATGAAGGGTCTCGGCCCAAAACGCCGACTGTTTGCTCTTTTCCATTGATGCTGCCTGGCCTGCTGAGTTCCTCCAGCAATTTGTGTGTGTCCTTTCACATATCTGCCTGATCTGTGGTAGAAAATCCTTATCTTCCTTCCCAGCAAACCTGTTAAACCCCAGGACTAATGGTGAAGGCACTGATTCCTGCTGGAGTAGTCTGGTGAATCATTTCTATACATTCTCTGTAGCAAATATAGGTAAGGAGATTAAAACTGTTCAGAATACTTCATGTATAGTCACACCAAAGCCCCATATAATTGTTGTGAGACGTCTTTACTCCCGTAGTCAGTTAGTGACAATATATCATTTTTCATCCTAAAGACCTGCTTTAGCTGCATATTATCTTTCAGTAAATAATGTACAAGGGCTCATGTGTTCCTTTGAACATCAGTTTTACTCAGTGTGTGCTTCAAAATATTTAGCGTATCTGTTTTCAATAGTGAATATTAATAAAGTGACAATTTTATTAGGTACACCTGTACCCCTGTTCATTAATACAAATATCTAAACAACCAATCATGTGACAGCACTTTAATGCATAAAAGCACGCAGACATGGTCAAGAGGTTCATCAGAAGTCCACACATCAGAATAGGGAAGAAATGTGATCTAATGGAATGGCTTGAGTATCTCAGAAACTGGTGATCTTCTGGGATTTTTTTTCATGCACAACAGTCTCCACAGTTTACAGAGAATGGTATAGAAAGCAAAAATTGTCCAGTGAGTGTCAGTTCTGTGGGTGAAAGTGCTTTGTTAATGAGAGACGTCAAGGGAGAGTGACTGGACTGGTTCAAACTGACAGGGATGTAAATAACCTCATATTACAACAGTAGTGTGCAGAAGAGCATCTCTGGACACACAACACATCAAACCTTGCAGTCAAGTGGCTATGTTGTATATAGGATATATTGTATATATTTTCTGATATTAAGGGGGTATTGAACTACAGCAGCAGAAGACCACGAACATACTCTGATAAAGTAGCCATGAATGTCAATTTTTCAACCATCTGCTACGTTGTCCACTCATCTTTCTTTCGATATTCCCTTGAAGTCTTTTGTTTTCTCATCATTCCCACTTACTGTATATTTGTGTCATTCACAAACTCAGAAATATCGCATTCGGCCTACGCAGCTAAATTCCCTTTATGAGTATGAGTAGTTGAGATCTAAGGTCCGATCCTTGCACTGCCCAGTATTCATCACCCAGAAGGGAAAGCACTCTTTATTCCTTCTCATTCCCTTCTTTCATTAACTAATTATCAAGCCGCTCTCGTATACTACCCCAGATATCTTAAGCTCTAACCTTGTTTGCCAATCATCTGTGTGGAAGCTGACTGAAAGTCTCCTAAAAGTCCAAATACATCACATTGACTGGATACCTCCCCCCCTTTGCTCTACTGGAGACATCCTCAAAAAAACTTCCCTAGATAGTCAAAAAAAAATGCTGGAGAACGCAGCAGGCCAGGCGGCATCTAAAGGAAGAGGTACAGTCGATGTTTGGGGCCAAGACCCTTTGTCAGGACTAACTGAAAGAAGAGATAGTAAGACTGTACCTCTTCCTCTACCAGCATTTTTTATGTGTGTTGCTTGAAATTCCAGCATCTGCAGATTTCTTCGTGATTGCTAGATAGTCAAATAAGGTTTTGCTTTCACATGTCCATGTTGAGTCTGCACAATCTGATGTTATTTTTTATAGACGTCTCATCCTTTTTTAAGGATGCTATCATATTCTGAACTACTGAAGTAGGGACAACAGTTTATAATTTCCTGTCATCCCTCTCTGTCTGTTGTTAAATAGTGGGGTTACATGTATACCCTGTAAAAAAAACACAAGCATGGTTTTGAACATTATAACCATTGCATCCAACTACTCTAATTCTGGGTGTAGACTATCAGGACCATGCGAGTTATCCAATTTCTGGCTGAATAACTCCTTGAGTGTTTTTCCATGAATTAATCCTTTACATTGTCAGTGCTAATGTGATTTGTCCTCTCTGTCAGTAGATTAAAAGCCTCTATTACAATATGACCTTGTCTTAATGCCTCACTTCCCTCACAATTACTATTCACCACCAATGCTTTCTACTCTCCGCCAAATTAACCATACCTAGCCATTTTAGTTTCATACTGTGATATGATCCAAAGATATCTCTACTACTGCTGTTATAAATACTTTCATCCACCTCATATTCTTAAATTTTGAATATGCATTTGCATAAGGTGGCACCTTGTTGATTGCCATCTGAACAACTCCATATATCCAGAAGCAGTAAATACCAGAAACATTCAATAAGCAGAGTGATTATCAGCAATGTTTCTCTTTCTACTGAGTTTGCCTGATGTACTGAATGTTTCCAGCATTTTCTGTTTTTGATTCTGATTTCCAGCACCTGTAGTTTTCATGATTTTCCTCCATTGGTTTTCCAGTACCTGCATTACTGATCTCATCCTAATATACAGGTAATCTGACTTATTGCGCTAATAGTGACAAGGTTTGTTCCATCTTCAGAAAAACAAGCCTTGCTGCATTAGTCGATGTGCAGTGACATTTAGATACCTTGCAGATGTTGCCTCTGCTATAGCTTTTATTTGTGATTAAGGCAACAAGGTTTCTTTATTCATTTGTGTGAGATTTTTAATTTCCCAATTCAGTACACTCTGCAGCTGGCGTAAGCATTCACTTTCAGCACTTGCGGGAGTTTGAGCTAATTGCAAAAATAGATAATAATAAGTAATAAGTAAAATTGATTACATTTTTAAAAGTTTTCTAGGCCAGTTATACATGAATCAATGCATGCATTTGTTTGTTGTTCCTTAGCCAAATCTAGACTTCACTAGAGACATGAAAGTTGCTTGCATCTAAAATTCTCAGTATAAGGACCTTACAGGTGAAAACTAATAAACTTTACAGTGCTCTGAGGATGTGGAAAGCACCTTATAATTGCAAACTTATTTACCTTCATCACTTAACATCTGCCAGCAATCTCAGAAAATTAACAGCCTTACTAATGTGTATGGCATGCAAGACACTTCATTGCTAAACAGGGAACTACTGTTCAGATGCCAAGGTTAATGTGGCCTCTTCCTGTACAGCCAATACAATAAATGTAATGATACCTATTGCACTGTCAATCCAAAGACCAGATGAAACATTTCAAGTGCCCTGAATGTTTCCTAATAGTCATCATGGTATTTCTTGCATGTTGTAAACCTGTCAATTGATCACTGTCACTGAATGGATGGCCAATTAAAGAGCATAGAGCTAAGTAAGGAAGATTACTATAGCCAGCACATCTCTGACATTTTCACTAAGGAAACGCAGTTATAGGAGGCTCATTTGCTGCCCATTAAATACACCATCGATAAAACAACAGCAGTGGCCATGTGATCAATACTCCTTCCAACTCTTTCATATTTAGTTGATATTGCAAAACAATCTGACTTCTCAGAAAAAAACTTTCCTGAAATTGCTTGCATTCCTGCTGGATTTAGCATTCTAATTTTCAGTCCACCTGCATGACTCATTTTATACACATGGACTCTCTCAATCCTTTTGTTTTTCCTCAACCTTCATCACACATTCTCGTATTCCCCCTTTAACTCACAGAGGAAAATGAAGTACAATGGCTCTGTTTAAAATAAACTGTGACATTATTGCAGTGGTAAGGAATGATATAGAATTATTTTGGGTGGAGGTAAAAAGAAACAGTAAGGACAATAAGTCACTGGTGGGCATGCTAACAGGAGCTGCTCTGTAGTATAAAGTACAAAGCAAGACATAAATAGGGCTGTAAGATAGGTACACTAATAATTATAGATGCTTTGAATCATCATTAATCAGACAAATAAAATTGACAATGATACCCTTGATGAGAAGTTCTTATGGTATATTCAAGATGATTTCTAGGTTGTGCAATGAAATTGCATTTAATAGTAATCTCTCAGTAAAGGATGCCTTGAAAAGAGTGTGGCACTTCAAATTCAGATTGAGAGTGCGAAACTTGATTATGAAACTGATGTCTTAAAGTTAAATAAAGGCAAGAATAATGGAATAAGGAGAGTTATCTAATATGGACTGGAAAAATAGATTAAAAGGTAAATCAGTGGTAGATAGGTCAGGAAATATTACATGGTTCTCAGCAAAGCTACATTCCAAAGAGAAAGATGAGTTTGATAAGAGCGATGCACTACTGTGTCCAAGAGGAAGTTCAAGGTGGTAGAAAATTGAAGAAAAGACGAGATACCAGCAATGGACAGCTACAAACTACAAAGAGAGCTAGCAAAGAACCAAAAACAGAGAGTTCCAGCTTTTATAAACAAAAAATATAAAAGGGAAATGAGCCACTAAAGGAAGCCTGTCCTCATCTTCTAAGGGGAATCTTGCATCATTCACTCTACAGCAGAAACCTTGAAGCAAACCTTGGGGTTAGTTGGGGAAGTAGACGATCCTGGATGAAGAGAACAGGTGAAAGCCAATTTGTAGACAGGGAGAAGCCCTATAGTGTGCAGGGACCCTATACAGTGCCACCCTCTTCCTCCAGCATATCATACGTGATAAGGGAAGAATACGAGTGGCTGTTTATTTCACACAAGGCAGCCTGTCAATTTCGATAAACCTTAAATCTTTAGTCGTTTTTTACCATATGTCAAAAGCCTAACTCCAGTTTATGGAAGGATATTGTGAGTGAATTAGTGGTGACCTACTAAGCGAGGCAGCCATTTACTCACCAACATTTCCTTTAAGGATCAAGCTAATGAGAAGATCAAATTATCTTTTTAGTTGACCTGGATCATTCATTTTCTGTTCTTTTGACATTTTCACCTAGCTTCGTGATTTCTATCCAGCTAACTAACACCCTATAATTTTTGGCATATTTTTGTAATTGCTTCAGGTTGAACCACTGTTCTCAGTGCTCGCATTTTCTCCTGACAACATGGGAACATGTCAGTTGGAATATTAGACTGTTCACTGTACACAAGGTGAAATCTACAGCCAGCTCAGTGATAATGGATTGCTTTGTAGTGTCGACTCAGTAAGAGATTAATTAGCTGGTAGAATTTATACTGCAGCTTTCCGCCCTGTTTGAGCTCAGGTTTAAAATGCAGATTTCCACCAGTACTCTGGTAGCAAAATATTAATATTTCATTGGCTCCTATCATGTCCTTTTCGTCTTTAGTTTTCTCTTTGAGGTACCTCAAAGCAGTAGGCTCCTAATGTGGTCCTATTTCCCCTTCACTGGAGCTGAGAAACAGGATTTATATGGCATCCGTGCCCTTTCAAGCTTTTTAAAAAAGTATTTATCAGATAGTTAGCAAGAGTTTACGATCAGTAGGATATGCTAGATTGATCACACATTGGTCTTGAAGTTCAAGTTGTGGAAAGGCCAGAGGATGAGCATCTTGCCCACTCGTGGCTTGGACTGTGAGGGTGCCTCCTTATTCTGTCACAGGAGGCTATTCCAGACCCTGAACAGGTGAATGTCCTGCCAGCCTCATTTCTGCCTCCTCTCATGTCGAGGATTTGTGTCTCAGGTGGTCTTCTGGCCCAACCAACAGCTGCGAGTTGTTGAAGATGGCCCTGAAAAGACTTCTGTAGCTTATCAACTGCATGCTGATCTATGTCGAGAATGATGCACAGTGGAATGGAAACCAAATCACTCCGACATCTCTCCTGTTCTGCCTTTTGAGCAATATGATTATATCCTGGGCTTCCTGGTGGAGTCAGAGCAGAGCCAGATCCCAGTTGGAGATGAGCCATAATGTTGTCAATGAAGTCTGAAAGGTGCTCTATCTTGCAAAATATTCAATTTGAGTCGGTCCGTACTCAGTGAAAGGAACTAACTATTGTCTAATCACTGCAATTTCATCACAAGACAAATAGTGACATATTTCACCTACTTTCTGGGGCTAAGATGAAACTGAGATGGAACAATACACGATTCAGATGTTGGGGCCCACAGTAACCATTAAGCAGTCACCAGTGCTGGAATCAGTTAAATCTGTCATCAAATATCCTGAGTCTGAAGCAGCATTTCTTTGTTAACTGAAACACTATTTCCATAGCGAACCGATAAATAAAGGCAGGAAAATCAGGAAGAAATAATTGATGGGATATTCCGCTTCATTAAAGTAACTTCTCGTTATTCATTTTAGGCTGGATAGGTTAGTGAATCTCAGTTAAGCAGATCCCCAATTATTCATTTAGAGATACAGTGTGGAATAGGCCCTTCTGGCCCTTAGAGCTACATCATCCTGCAGCACCCGACAGCCCTGGTTTAACACTAGCCTAATTGTGAGACAATTTACACTGGCCAGTGAACCTACCCAGTACACCTCTGGACTGTGGGAGGAAACAGAGCACCCGGAGAAAGTCCACACATTCCACAGGGAGGATGTACAGAGACTCCTTAGAGCGGATGTCAGGATTGAACACCAAAGTGCAACACCCCGAGCTGTAATAGTGTCATGCTAACAGCTACACTACTGTGGTGCCCAGTTCCTTGAATTCTCCAGCTCATCCTTTTATCAATTTTGTACGAGACTTTCAATATTCCTCCAGTTTCTAATTTTGCAAATTGCCTCCTAGAAAATCTATTCTTTACTTAACTTGCAACAAACTTTTCCATTGTGTGAGGTTCTCAGTTATTCATGCAGAGTACTGCAAAGGAATGCTTAATGACTTGGAGGGATTCGGTAAAACACAATGAGATCACCCAATGGTCATTTGGCCAAAGCCCAACCATGCTTGCTAAAGTGATGAGGAGTGGAACAGAAGATGCCATTTACCCATGATGCCATTCGCGGCTCCCAAGCCAAAAGCTGTGAATGAACCAAGATCTTCATTTTCTGTTAAGGTCCAAAACTGTGGCACTTAAGTCTGTCATAGTCATAGTCATACTTCATTGATCCCGGGGGAAATTGTTTTCCGTTACGGTTGCACCATAAATAATAAATAGTAATAGAACCATAAATAGTTAAATAGTAATATGTAAATAATGCCAGTAAATTATGAAATAAGTCCAAGACCAGCCTATTGGCTCAGGGTGTCTGACCCTCCAAGGGAGGAGTTGTGAAGTTTGATGGCCACAGGCAGGAATGACTTCCTATGACGCTCTGTGCTGCGTCTCGGTGGAATGAGTCTCTGGCTGAATGTACTCCTGTGCCCACCCAGTACATAATGTAGTGGATGGGATACATTGACCAAGATGGCATGCAACTTAGACAGCATCCTCTTTTCAGACACCACCGTCAGAGAGACCAGTTCCATCCCCACAACATCACTGGCCTTACGAATGAGTTTGTTGATTCTTTTGGTGTCTGCTACCCTCAGCCTGCTGCCCCAGCACACAACAGCAAACATGATAGCCCTGGCCACCACAGGCTCATAGAACATTCTCAGCATCGTCCGGCAGATGTTACAGGACCTCAGTCTCCTCAAGAAATAGAGATGGCTCTGTCTCTTCTTGTAGACAGCCTCAGTGTTCTTTGACCAGTCCAGATTATTGTCAATTCGTATCCCCAGGTACTTGTAATCCTCCACCATGTCCACACTGAACCCCTGGATGGAAACAGGGGTCACCGGTACCTTAGCTCTCCTCAGGTCTACCACCAGCTCCTTAGTCTTTTTCACATTAAGCTGCAGATAATTCTGCTCACACCATGTGACAAAGTTTCCTACCGTAGCCCTGTACTCAGCCTCATCTCCCTTGCTGATGCATCCAACTATGGCAGAGTCATCAGAAAACTTCTGAAGATGACAAGACTCTGTGCAGTAGTTGAAGTCTGAGGTGTAAATGGTGAAGAGAAAGGGTGACCCAGGTATGGCTTGCAGAGGGCTTTTTCAAGAGCAAAGAAATAATTCTGAGTGAGGTTGGTGGCGACGTCGCATGCACATCAACTCTGACAGGTTTTGCAGGACATTACTTCCTTCAAAGCGAAACCCAATAGCATGAATGACAGCGATCTTTCACCCCCAGACAAGCTCAATGCCTTCAATGCCCGCTGTGATAGGGAGAATATAACTACAGCTGTGAAGATCCCTGCTGCACCCGATGACCCTGTGATCTCTGTCTTGGAGGCCTATGTCAGGCCGGCTTTCCAGAGGGTGAACCCTCGCAAGGTATCAGACCCTGATGGAGTACCTGGTAAGGATCTGAAAACTTGTGCCAACCAATTGGCAGGTGTATTCAAGAACATGTCAAACTCTCATTGCTATGGTCGGAAGTTTGTACCAACTTCAAAAATGGAACAATTATATCAGTGCCCAAGAAGTGTAGTGTTAGCTGCCTTAATAACTATCATCAAGGAAGTACCCACATCTATGGTGATGAAATGCTTTGAGAGGTTGGTCCTGGCTGGAATCAACTCCTGCCTCAGCAAGGACCTGGACCCACTATTATTTGCCTATTGCCACAATAGGTCTTCAGCAGACACAATCTCAATGGTTCTTCACAAGGCCTTACATCACCTGGACAATACAAACACCTATATCAGGATGCTGTTCATTACAGATCAGCATTTAACACCATCATTCCTACAGGCCTGATTGAAAAGCTACAAAACCTAGGCTTCTGTACCTCCCTCTGCAATTGGATCCTTGTCCTCCTAACCGGAAGACCACAATCTGTGTAGATTGGTGATAACATCTCTGCCTCACTGACAATCAACACTGGCGCACCTCAAGGGTGTGTGCTTAGCCCACTGCTCTACTCTCTTTCTATCTATCACTATGTGGCTAGGCATAGCTGAAATGCCATCTATAAATTTTCTAATGATACAACCATTTTTGTCAGAATCTCAGATGGAGACAAGGGGTTGTACAGGAACAAGATATACCAGCTAGTTGAGTGATGTCACAGCAACAACCTTGAACTCAATGTTAGTAAAACCAAAGAGCTGACTGTTGACTTCAGAAAGGGTGGGACGAGCGGACACATAGCAATCCTCATAGAGGGATCAGAAGTGGGGAGAGTGAGAAATTTAAGGTTCCTGTGTGTCAAGATCTCTGAAGATTTAACCTGATTCCAACATATTGATGCAACAATAAAGAAGGCAAGACAGTGACTTTATTTCATTTGGAATCTGAGGAGATTTTTTTACCTAAGAAACTCAAATGTACTTTGGAGAGCATTCTGACAGACTGCATCACTGTCTGGTATGGGGGTGGTGGGCTACAACACCGGATTGAAAGAAGCTACAGAAAATTAGTCAGCTCCATCTTGGGTACTAGCCTCCGTGGTATCCAAGACATCTTCGAGGAGCAGTGCCTCAGAAAGGTGGTGTTCATTATTGAGGACACCTATCACCCAGGACATGCTCATTGTTGCCATCAGGAAGGAGGTAGAGAAGTCTAAAGGAACAGTTTCTTCCCCTCTGCCATCAGTTCCTAAATGGATATTGGCCCCATGAACACACACACACACACACACACACACACACACACACATATATATACACACTTATTGTAATTGATTTACTTATTTTTCCCTATATTATCATGTATTACATTGTACTGCTGTTGCTGCTAAATTAACAAATTTCATGACATATGCCAGTGTTATCAGGTAGTACGCCTGATTCTGATTCTGATACTAGGGATAAGCCAACATGGAATTGGCAATCTGATAATAATGCCCATGCTAGGTCACTTCGCCTCTCTCCCAAAGCCCATCCCAGTGACCAGAATTCACACAACGATCTGAAATTACATCGGTAAGCATCCACTTAGTTGCCTTTTCTAAACAGTGAATATTTTGTAAATTGATTGCGGCAATAAAGTTGAATGAACCCCCGGAGCCTGAGATTAAATATAGCAGTTAGTATGGGGGAAAAGAAAACAGGAGTATAATTCCATAGTCAGTGCCCTATGGACAAGGAGGATCTTTCTGTTCTTCTAAATGGTGCTGTGGAATAGTTAGTCCCCCATCTAAGTGGTAAACATAGCCTTAGTTTAACATTTAATTCAGAAGCTTTTCTCCTGCTCTTTACCGCACTGAAGTGTCTTCCCTGATTGTGTTCAAATGATGTTGCTTGTGTTTTTTATGAGTTAACATGCAGGCAATGATGAACTTAGAAGTTAAGAAAGTCAGGAGTGAATTTATTGTTATTTACACAAGTACATGTATTCACAGTGGCATCAAAATGTTATGTGCAGCAGCAGCATAGGAGCATGGCATCATATAATCAGCATTCACAGGAAAAGCATAAATTAAACAAATTATACATTATTTTTACAATGAAGAAAACAATTATAACAAAAAACATAAGTTTTAATGCATAGTAATCAATATGGTCACAGTGCTGCTAAACTCCAGTGATTTGTATTGTGCCAGTTGGTTCAAGAAACAAATGGATGAGGGGAAGTAGTTGTTTTTGATCCTGGTGCTGTGTGCCTCTGCATCACTCTGTGTTCTACTGTCATGATGAGGCCACACTCAAGTTGAAGGAACAACACCTTATATTCCATCTGGGTAGCCTCCAACCTGATGGTATGAATATTGATTTCTTGAACTTCCAGTAATGCCTCCCCTTCACCAATCCCCATTCCCTTTTCCCCTCTCTCACCTTATCTCTGTCATGGTCTGGTCCATGAAATCCGCATTCCGGTTCACAGTCCAGTTCATGTTCCTTATTCCAGGTTTTCTGGTTTTCCCCAGTTTCTGTTGAGGCAGCTGAATCTCATTTGGGCTGACTTCATAAATACCTTCAGGATTCAGCCTCTGGCTGCTGGATTGTTCCTGTCCATACCCCCTGTCCCCTCCTCTCCCCTCCCCTCCTCTCCTCTCCTCTCCTCTCCTCTCCCCTCCTCTCCCCTCTCCTCTCCCCTCTCCTCTCCTCTCCTCTCCTCTCCCCTCTCCTCCCCTCTCCTCCCCTCTCCTCCCCTCTCCTCCCCTCTCCTCTCCCCTCTCCTCTCCTCTCCTCTCCCCTCTCCTCTCCCCTCTCCTCTCCTCTCCTCTCCTCCCCTCTCCTCCCCTCTCCTCCCCTCTCCTCCCCTCTCCTCCCCTCTCCTCCCCTCTCCTCCCCTCTCCTCCCCTCTCCTCCCCTCTCCTCCCCTCTCCTCCCCTCTCCTCTCCTCTCCTCTCCTCTCCTCTCCTCCCCTCCCCTCCCCTCCCCTCCCCTCCCCTCCCCTCCCCTCCCCTCCCCTCCCCTCCCCTCCCCTCCCCTCCCCTCCCCTCCCCTCCCCTCCCCTCCCCTCCAGCCTAGCCTAGCCTAGCCTAGCCTGTAACCCTTGCCTGCACCGTTGTCTAGTTCAATCGCCGGAGCAAGATAAGGAAATGTCTATCGTTGTTTTGAACTGTTTCTGTGTCCACACCTTCACTAGGTAGGTCCAGCCATTTGCTGCTACTTAGTGTTGGGAACTGTCTGTATCCACGCCTTTGCTAGGTAGGTCCGGCCGTTTGCCGCTACCAAGTGTTGGGAACTGTCTGTATCCACGCCTTCGCTAGGTAAGTCTGGCTGTTTGCCGCTACCTAGTGTTGGGAACTGCCTGTATCCATACCTTCGCTAGGTAGGTCCGGCCATTTGCTGCTATCTAGTGTTGGGAACTGTCTGTATCCACACCTTCGCTAGGTAGATCCGGCTGTCTGCTGCTGCCGTGTGTTGGGAACAGTCTCGTCGTATTCTGCATTCTGTGTATGAGTCCCGGTCCTATATCCTGTTTCTAAGGAGGAGTCCTGGCTCTGTGTTCCATGTTCCTGTCTCTCCCTTGACCAAGGCTCTGCGTTCTTGTCTCTCCCTTGACCAAGGCTCTGCGTTCCTGTCTCTCCCTCGACCAAGTCAAGACTTCAGGGTCTTGTCCAGATCTAGCCATGATCCAAGAACCTTGTCCTGTCCTAGCCATGGCTTTGTGTTCTCATCTTGTCCATGTGCCTCGCCCAGCCCAGGAGTACCTTGCCCAGCCCGGTGCTGCGGTTCCCTCGTCCTGTGCTGGGGTTCCCTTGCCCTGTCCAGGAGTCTCGCGTCCAGTTCTGTTGCCACTCCTCTTCCTGTAGCCATGTCTTGTCCTCGCCTAGTTCTGGAGTCCGAGCCTGAGTCAAGTCCCAGGTTCTAGGACCTTGCCCAGTCTCTGGCTCGGAGTCCATATCCAAGCCTCAAAGATCCCCAGCCTCAAAGAACCCAAGCCTCGTCATGTCCTCGCCTAGTTCCGGGGCCCGAGTCAAGACCAAGGTTCTGGGCTCCTGTCCAGTCTCTGGCTCGGAGTCCAAGCCCAGGCTCCTAGTTCCAAGTTCCATGTCCTGGTTCCACTATCCTAGTCAAGTCCTAGCCCAAGCCCTGTATCCTTGTATCGTCCAGGGCCTGTGTCATGTCCAGCATCCTTTCTTCCCCACTTCCCTTGCTTCCTTGTCACTCCGTGTCATGTTCCTAGTACTTCAGTGTCTGTGTCTTGTATTTGGGTCTGCCCCCAGCTGCCCCCTTATGCCAATCGCCTTGCCTGCCCATCACCTCCCTCTGGTGCTCCTCTCCCCTTTCTTCCATAGCCTTCTGCCTTCTCCTATTAGATTCCCTCTTTTCCAGCCCTGTTTCACCAATCAACTTCCCATCTCGTTACTTCACTCTTACCCCTCCTAGTTTTACCTATCACCTTGTGTTTCTCCCTCCCCTCACCTCACCTTTTAACTCTACTCCTCATCTTTTGTTTCCAGTCGTGATGAAGGGTCTCAGCCCAAAACATAGGTGCTGCCTGGCCTGCTGATTTCCTGCAGCATTTGTGTGTGTTGCAATAAGATGGGATGTCCTGGATGGTGGGGATTCTTGATGATGGATGTTGCTTTCTGGAGTAATTTAAACTTTGAAGAATTAACTGCAGAAAATTATGTTGTTAAAGTCTTTGCTAGATTATAAATGGAAATGGACCTTTAAGTTATTTTGTTTTTGGACATTTTGTCCTGAAAATAGATTTTATAAGAAATGTAGAGTAGCAAGCTCCGAAGGCAACATTTTGAACTGAGATGCTATTTTTCTACCTGGGTATAAGGGCAATGGAAAAGGTGGGAAATACTTAACAGGTCAGGGAGTCACGGTGAAAATGGAAACAGAAGTTGACATAAAGCTACTCTGACCTGCTGAGTATTTCTAGCATTCTCTTCTTTTTATATTCTTACTTACAGCTATCGTAGTATTTGTATTTTGAATACTCAGAATGCATGTATGGCTACAGACAAGGGTAAATTGTGCCAATATTTGCTCACCCATACCTTAAAAGTTATTTTCAATGTTTCTCCCTGTTTAACGTCAGTGGAAGTGTAAAGGAACAAAGTTGAGCTAAGTTGTTAAGTTTCCTCTTGCCCAAATTCATAATGACACCTGGCGCATTTTATGCCATATGATTTAGAAGAAGTAGATGAAAGGTTAATGACACTGTTAGGGAAGGAATGCATATGTCTGGATGATCCCAAGGATGACATCACTCAAAAAGGACAGAAAAAATACACACAGCAATAAATTCCTTTCAACGTTTGTGTTAATATTTTAACAAATTATGTTCTGACATGTATCTATCTCTGATTTTCAGATCAGTGAAGACTGGAAGTACGTTGCTATGGTTATCGACCGCCTGTTTCTGTGGATATTTGTATTTGTGTGTATGGTTGGTACCTTGGGTCTGTATCTTCAGCCTTTCTTTCAAAACCACACTTCACCACACATTTTCTGATGCAAAGTGATGCTCTTCCCAGCGCAATGGTTACATTTTCCAATCTGAAAGAAAATCCAAGGCACCAAGCAAGCATGTGCTGTTTACAGACACAGAACAATGGTGATATTGATGACACTATCCACTTTAAAACAAATACTGTTACATGATCAACCAATAAAGAAATTTTAACATGATCTCCTGTTTCCCTCACCCCCACCAATTTGGGAAAAGTTGAAATAAAAGCTCATTGTAAATATGTGCTCTGCCAAGTAAGAGCTTCCATTTTTGAAAATTTCTAGCACGTAGGTCTCTATGGGCTCAGTGCCCACATTGAATTTGATTCAAAGATTATTACAATAGAATGACTGGAAGGATATGAAAGAGCAGCACTCACATCAAAAGCCAATAAACAAAAACTTCCCACTCTTGATTTGCAGTAAATGATACAAACCAGGAATTTCCACTGGAACTGCTGACTCTTCATTACTTCAACTCCTAATAGACAACATGATTTATACAATTGTGTGAGAAAGACCAAATGGTATACTTTTTAATCACCCAAGTCTGTACATGAAACATAGCTCATGCTTCTATTGCTTAGTGCTGTTGATGCCATCGCATTGCTTGTTGGTCAACATTTTATTGAACATGAAGAAGGCTTTACATTAATTCAACGATCCAAGCAAATTATTGTAGATATCATTCAGGTAAAAGGTATGAGTTATGTTTGCAATTCTGGGCTGTGGCGTTAATGAGTATATGGGATGTTTCTGTAAGGAGAAAAAATGGACCAAGATATTGAACATTAATAAAAAAAAACTTCTTCCTGTAAACCTGATATGTGGATTGATCTATATAGCTCTTTCCCCAGAATATATTCTTTTATTTGCAGGATAAGAACGTCCTACTGATGAGGCCAGTATGAATTGCCCACCACTTGATTAAGATAGTGGTGAGCTACCTTTTGCACTGCTGCAGTCTTCCTCGTGGAAGTGCTTCCTCAGAGCTGTCCAACAGTGTACCCTAGGATGTAGACGTGGTGATAATAAAGGAGCTTTAATTTATTTCTAATTTGGGATATTCTGTGACTTGCATATAGTCGTGTACATATATAACTGTTGCCCTTATAATTCTTAATGGCAGGAGTGGAAGTCTTTGGGAGCTAAGCTTGGCAAGTTGTTACAGTACACTTACTAGATGGCATGCATTGCAATATTATGTGCCTAATTATGGAAGGAATTAACATTTTGGTGCGGAAATTGGAGGGTCAATGAAGCAGGTTTTTCTTGTCAAGGGTAGTTTAGCTTCTGGAGTTGCACTCATCCAGGTAGAGATAATTCCATCACACTTCCAATCTGTCACTGTAGATCATGGAAATACTTTCGGAAATCAAGTGGAGATTTCACCACAGGATATTCAGCCCATATTTCTGGTGGCTGTTCCAGCCAAGGTTCTGCTCAATGGTGGCATACAGGATGTTGATGGGGTATCAGTAATAATCAATTTATTGATTGTTAGTAGAGACCTGTCAATTGTCTGGTGCATATCACTCACTATCAGCCCTTACCTAAAGTTTGTATAGGTCTTGCTGTCCACATGCATGGACAAGTTCGTGATTTAGAGAGTTGCAAATTGAACAAAACATTCACAATTATCAGTGAAGAGCCCCACATTTGATATGATTGGGGGAAGACCACTAATGAAACAGCCTAGAACATATCCAAATTCCTACAGTGATGTCCTTCAGTGGAAAGGATGAACCTCCAGCTAACGTTATCATCCTTTGCCCTGGGTAAGGTTCCACAGCTAGAGAGATTTAATGTGATTCCAATTGGAACCTTTATTGTGCTGTTTTGATATTACACTTTTGCCTTGACTTCAAGATTAACTCTTGCTTATTTCTAGAATTCACCTTTCTACATCAGAATACACTGAGACCTGAATGAATTCTGAAATCATTTGGCAAGAACCAGATGGGTGATGAAACGTCTCATCCACAGTGCAAGTGCTTGATGAGCAGGTACAGCTAGCTTGCACTGTGGATGAGACTTTTCATCACCCCACTAATGATCATACAAGGCTAAGGGGTCTTTATTTGTCATTTAACTTGCCATTTGTTCTGCCACATATGGTCTGGACCTGGCCAACTGCATGTACTGTTGGGTGGATGCTGGTGTTGTGCTAAACCGAAACAACTTAGACTGAAGCAGACATAGTTCAGAGCAAAGTCTTGAGCAATAATTAGGAAGATGCCTACTCCCATGACCTCTGTTGTAAACGTCCCTGATGATACATGGAATGAGTGGAATTTGCTGAAGACTGGCTTCTGAGATGCAAGGGACTTCAGGAGGAACAGCAAGATGTCATCCACAGTACACTTCTGTCTGAAAGTGCAATTAAAATTATTTGGCCTGGAGGCCAAAGCATGAAGGTTTCTGTTCTCTGTGGTGCATTATCACACTGATTTTTTTCAAACCACATTTGGACAGTTGTCAAAGTTCAAAACTTAATGTAAATTCATTTTCAAAATACATCTAGTCACCATATACAATATTGAGATTCATTTTCTTGTAGGTATTCACAATTAGTATAAAGAAACATAATAAATCAACAAGATAGACAAGATAAACAACCAAAGTGCAAAAGACAGCAAACTGAAAATAAAAAAAGAAAACAATAATATTGAATGAATAAGCAATAAATATCATGATCATGAGATGAAGAATCCTAGAAAGTGATCCATTTTTCTCAGCCCCAGTCTTCTGCCTTCCTCCAATATCCTATTATGTCCTGACCAATCAAGAATCTGCCTTAAATATACATAAAGATGTGATCTCCACTCCTGCCTGTGGCAACAAATTCCACAGATTTACCATTCTCTGGCTTAAGAAATTCCTCCCCACCTCCATTCTAAAAGGATGCCACTATTTGGTGGCTATGTCCTTTGGTCTTGGACTCTACAGCCAGAGGAAACATCTCTCCACATGCACTGTATCAAGTCCTTTCACCATTCAATAGGTTTCAATGAGTTCACCCCTTGTTCTTCTGAATTCTAGTTAATACAGGACCAGAGCCATCAAACGCTCTTGGTCTGACAAGCCGTTCATTCCTGGAATCATTTTCATGAACCTCCTATGAACCCTCTCCAATTTCAGCACGTTCTTTCTAACATAAGGGGCCCAAAACTGCCACAATACTCCAAGTGAGCCTTAGCAGTGTTTTACAAAATCACAACATGACATCCTTGCTGTTATATTCCAGTCCTCTTGAAGTGAATGTGGACATCACATTCGTCATCACAGACTCAACCTGCAAATTAACCTTTCGGGAATTCTGCACAAAGCACTCCCAAGTCCCTTTGCACCTCAGTTTTTATATTTTTTTCTCCATTTAGAAAAGTCAACTCAAGTCCCTTTGCGCCTCAGTTATTTATATCTTTTCTCCATTTAGAAAAGTCAACCATTTGATTTCTTCTACCAAAGTACATTACCATACAATTCCTAACACTATATTCCATCTGCCACTTCTTTGTCCATTCTCCTAATCTGTCTAAATCCTTCTAATATAGGCTCTCTACTTCTTCAAAACTACCTGCCTTCCACCATCTTTGTATCATCTACAAACTTTGCGATAAAGCCATCATCAAAATCATTGGCATTGTACTTAAAAGGAATCAGTCCCAAATTAGACCTCTGCGGAGCACTACTAGTCACCAGCAGCCAACCAGAAAAGGCTCCCCTTAGTCTTACTCTTTGCCTCCTGCCAATCAGCCAATGCTTTATCCATGCTAGAATCTTTCCTGTAATACCATAGGCTTGTAACTTGTTAAGCAGCCTCATGGGTGGCACCCTGTCAAAGCCTTCCAAAAATCCAAGTATACCAACATCAACCAATTCTCTTATGTTTACCCTGCTTGCTATTTCTTCAAAGAATTCCAACAGATTTGTCAGACAAGATTTTCCCTTGAGGACACCATGCTGACTATGGGGTATTTTATCATGTGCCTCCAACTACCCTGAGACCTCATCCTTAATAATCAGCTCCAACATCTTTCCAACCACGATGTTAGACTAACCGGCTTGTACTTTCCTTTCTCCTGCTTCTCTCCTTTCTTGAAGGGCGGAGTGACATTTGCAATGATCCAGTCTTCCTGAACCATTACAGAATCTAGTGATTCTTGCAAGATCGTTACTAATGCCACAACAATCTCCGCAGCCACCTTTTTCAGAACACTGGAGTGTACATCATCTGGTCCAGGTGACTTATTTACCTTTAGACCTTTCAGTTTCCCAAGAACTTTGTAATAGTAATTTCACACACTGCATGACCCACTGAACTTCCACCATATTGCTAATGTCTTCCACAGTGAAGACTGATGCAAAATAGTGATTCAGTTCATCTACCATTTCCTTGTCCCCCATTACTACCTCTCCAGCATCATTTTCCAGAGGTCTGATAGCCACTCTCACCTCTCTTTTACACTCTATGTATCTGAAGAAACTGTTGGTGTCCTCCTTAATACTATAGGCAAACTTATTTATTGTATTCCATCTTTACTTCTTAATGACTTTTAGTTGCTTTCTGTTTGTTTTTAAAAGCTTCCCAATCCTCTAACTTCTTGTTGGCTTTGACTTCTCTTGTTAGCTACCATTGAGTCATCTTGCCTTTAAGATTACTACTTCCTCTTCAGGATGGATATATCCTGTGCTTTCTGAATTGATTCAGGAAATTCCAGCCATTGCTGCTGTGCTGTCATCCCTGCCAGTGTTATTTTAAAATCATTTCTGACCAACTCTCTCATGCCTCTGTAATCTGTTTACTCCACTATAGTACTGATACATCTGACTTTAGCTTCTCCTTCTCAATTTCAGAGTGAATTTGATCATATTATGATCACTTTCCCCCAAGGGTTCTTTTACCTTAAGCTCTCTAATTGACTCTGGTGCATGTAGAAACTCCTCCTCCTGGAATCCAGCACCAATCTGATTTTCCCAATCTACCTGCATATTGAAATGCACCATGACTATTGTAACATTGCTCTTTTGGCTTGCATTCTCTAAGTCCTTATAACTTGTAGATCACATCCTTACCACTGTTTGAGGGTCTGTATACATCGTTTTACCCTTGCAGTTCCTTAGCTCTACCAGCAATGATTCAACACTTTCTGACCTTATGTCACTTCTCTCTAATGATTTAGTTTCATTCTTTACCAACAGATAAATGCCACTCCTTCTGCCTTCTTGACTGTCCTTTCAATACATTGTGTATCCTTGGACATTAAGCTCCCAGCTATAATCTTCTTTCAGTTATGATTCTATGATGCCCACAACATCATACATGCCAATCCATAACAGTGCTACCTTCAGTCCTATATTCACCTTTTTGATTTTTTCCACCTTTTACATTGCAACTCATTTTGTTGACTGTAATTTTGCCCCTCCATCAGGCTCTTCTCGCTATTCATTGCCTCTGTTTGTAAACCAAGTATCTCATCTTCAGCACTATCCCTGCCAAATTAGTTTAAACCCTCTGGAACAACTCTAGCCAGAGTTTGGACCCTCTCAGGTTCAGGTGTAAACTGTCCCTTTTGTACAGATCGTAACTTCCCCAGAAGAGATCTGATGATCCATAAATCCGAACCCCTGCCCCCTACACCAGTTCCTCAGCCATGCAATCACCTGCGAAATATCCTCACTGAATGTGGCACAGGCAGCAAATCATGAGATTACTACCCTGGTGGTCTTGTGTCTCAGCTTTCTATCTAGTTCCCTAAAATCTCTCTTCAGGATCTCCTCACCTTGTGCACCTATGTCATTGGTACCAATATGCTTCAAGAGATCTGGCTGCTCACCTTTGCACTTGAAAATGCCGTGAACCTGATCTGAGATCCCTGATCCTGACACCAGGGAGGCAACATACCATCCAGGTGTCTCTATCACACCCACAGAACCTTGTCTCCGTTCCTCTAACTATGGAGTCTCCTATTAACACTGCAGTCCTCTTCACCTCCCTGCTTCTCTGAGCCGCAGCACCAGACATAGTGCCAGAGGTTCAGTCGCTGTGGCTCTACCTGGTAGGTCACCCCCTCAACAGTATCTAAAGTTGTATACTTATTATTGAGGGGAATGGCCACAGGTGTACACTGCACTGGATGTGCATTTTCCCTCCTTCTCTTGACAGTCACCCAGTTACCTGTCTCCTGCAACTTAGGGATAACTACTTCCCTGTAGCTCCTGTCTATCACCTTCTCATTCTTCCATATGAGTCGAAGGTCATCCAGCTCCACCTTCAGTTCCTTAATACGTTCTCTCAGGAGCTGCAGCTCAGTGCACCTGGTGAAGAGGTGTGTATCTGGGAGACCTCCACTCTCCCAGACTTCCCACATCTCACACACAGTACAAAACACTGCCCCTGGAGCCATTCTTACTAAACTACTGTGACACTCTGCGGGGTGGGGGGGTGCGTGGTTGACAGCTCACCCTGGCATTTCTAATGACCAGTACTGTTTATTGGTCTTATGTTAAAATGCTTTTGTGGAATTGTGGTGGGAAGTTCTAGTTCATTTATTGTTACATTTTAGCTTGGGATATACAGTTATTTGCTTGCATATTTGTGGGTCACACTGACTGTAACCGGGGTGTGTGATTGTCACCTCCCTCGTCTGGTGAGACTAGTTGGGTTCACTTTCTGAGTCACGGTGCCTGGTCTGTTTTGTGTTTATCAGGATAAAATGGCTATTGTGTTCAATGAGCTTCCTCATCTGACACCACCTTTCCAACGAGTAGAAGAAGGGTGAGCCACGGTCCAAATCCTGCAGCATTTGGATCCGTGACCTCACGTACGCACCTCGGGACTGCTGGAGCTGCAGGTTCCTTAGTGCGTCCTTCTTCTCCTGGTATTCCTGCCACAGCTGCTGGTCAAACTCAGCAAAACATCCTGACTGCCCCAGTAACGTGTCACATTATTTGTGGAGCTTGGCCATTGTTTGATATTCTTTTAAGAGTGTTCTGGATTGAAGACGTGATTGATGCTGTCGTAACTACCCATGATGATCCGTTCTGAAATTAAAGATTGTGCCTTAAAGTATTTTTGAAGACATTACCAATTAATGAATGCTGAGGAACATTGGTAATTTCCACTTGGCTAGTTTTAGTTGATTTTGTAGCGGCAAAGTTGTTCTTATGGAGTACACCTTAAAGACTACTTATACAGTATCATGTTTGTATAGGCCCCCAAGTGTAGAAATGGGATGCATATCACCATACAGCCACACGTAAACAGAGGTAGAATGTCCATAAATACTGTACATTTACATTACAGATGTGGTTAAGATAGATAAAATAATACACTGTATGTGAATCTGGCAGGAGGAACTTTGTTCTCTGCTTTACCTCAGATAACTACTCCAGGTGTTCCCTACTCCATCCATATTCTGCACTTCTGTAGGGTTTTGATTTATTGTTCTATTAGTACACCACATTTATAAGAATATTTGTTTTCTTTTTAAGGCTGCTATCTCAAGTGTGATAATAAAGCATCCAACTAATATTTTGCACCATGTTTGTCAGTGAGCCCGTATAATTAATTAGAACAAACATGAAGGTGAACATTTTGCATTTCTGAATACTGCTGGAAACATCCTTTTGATCCAGTGTGTAGGAATTTCTTGCAACTGTTTCTTCTGACTGAGTCAGCCCATTGTTTAAGAATGCATCTCCTCAATTAGCTGTCTTGTATCATACTCTTTAACTAAATGTCTTAGGATGTCACTGGAATGATTGATGCTAATTGATCCACATTCTATTTGGACTTTGAGGTGTGGATATTTTCCAGAAGTATCCAATGAAAAAGAGACTTGATGATTCTTCCATTGATATGGGCTTGTGGACTATGATACAGCATGGTAATACATTTGAGTGTGAGAATTATTGAATGAGTGAGCAGAGAAAGGAAATTTAGGGCACTATACCAGCCCTATTAAGATATCTAACCTGCTCCACTCCCTCCGTGTTCACAATTGCTTTTTTCTCAATTCTGCAAGACTATAAACACCTACACGAAAGTTAAAGACAGGAACAAAATCCAATTTTACTTGAAATTTGTGGGGTTTTATTTTATAATTTTCTTGTCACTATAAACAGGAATGGATTAGGCAATTCAGGCTGACAGACCGGGGCCAGTCCCACCAGTCAGAAAAAAAAGGCTTGTATTTATATAGGTCCTTTCAATACTTGGGTATTTGTGACAAACAGTGTGGTGCTTCTTGAAGTGCAATCATTATTGCCATCATACATTTGAAACAATCAATTACATCACAGCTAATGTATCATATTTATACTTGTCTGGAAAATAATCCTTCTATTCTCTTTGTGATATCCAGTAGATCGGAAGCATCAAGCCTCCATCAAGGCTGTGAAACATGTTAAAACATCTATGCTTCAGTGTTTAATGTGGAATCAAATTTAAACTCCTTTGCCTTCCCCTGAGTTTATGCCAATGTTTTTGCTGCAAATGAGCCAGAAAATATGTGCAGCATGGAGACCGCAACTGTTAGCAGAAATGTATCACGGGATCACTGAGCAGTCAGAGTACCGCACTGTACCATTTATATGAAAAACTGTCACCTCTTTTCCTCTACATAATAATCAAAATAACTATGGCTAATTTGACTGCCCATCTATCATATGAATTGAACACATATATCTCTTTACCCAGTATATGTATTGGATATCAAGAATATTCCAAAGTAGCATTACCTTCATTAATCATTTCTGCAGGCATTTATAACCATCCATGAAATGCAAAATAAATCAAATTATTGGAAGTTTGCTTTTGCATTAAATGACAGCTAAGTTAATTTGTGCCAAAGAAAATGATAACGTAGCCCAAGGAGCTTTCAAGGAATGAATATCTTTACATGCTTTATCAACTGTTAAGGTTAAAAAATCACTATCATATTTCAGGGATATTTAACATGATCCCTTTTCAATGGCAGAATCAAAACTAAACATAGCCTAAATTAAGAGTGATGTAAAAATGCATCAAACTTTCCTTGATACACAATGTGTGATAGATATTTTTCCCTAAAACATGACATTACTTTGAATTTTAGACAACAGCTTTAGATTCAAAATGCAACATAAAAAATTCAGTTGAGTCTAACTCTCCTGCGCAGTGCTGAGTGAGTACTACATTGTCAGAGATGTTGAACTGAAGGTAATGCATTAAACTGTGAGGCTGCCTGTACTCATAAAAGAATCCAGGGCACTACATGGAAGAAGAGTGAGGAAATCATTCCTGATACTATTACAATAATTAGCATACCACCAACTTTACTCACTCATGTTTACATTTTGTTGGTAGAGTTAAACACATGTAAAAATATCAACAAACGACTCTGCTCACCTCTACAAAGTTAATTAGAGTTTAACCCACAGAAACAAGTGTGGAGAGCTGCATACTACTGGTCACCTATATTCTTGTTGCATTCCGTATCAGTGAACAAATTTCTCCTCGGTCTGCTGTTTTCTGCTTTATTGTTTGTGGGAGTTTGTGCAAATTGCCGGCTTCATTTCCTGTAACATAGCTGCTTTAAATTTTGAGACAACCCAAAATTTTTCATGGACAAATGGCCACAGTGTTGTTCAACAGGTCCCAAGTGAAGAGAAAGAACTAGGCCTTTCAAATTACTTTTAAAGGGTGGTCTCTGTTGTAACACAGGAACTGATGGTCTGCTTACCATTAACTGACAGGAGTGTGGTTGTGGTATTAGCTTGTTTCTAGAGGTGAAATGCTAACTACTAATTACTGATATAGACATTTATTAAGTAGTAATCTACATTCAGTGGCCGGTAGTGCTGTGACATCAGTGCTGGACTCCGAAGCGAAGGTTCCCGAGTTCGAATCCAGTCTGGCTGCTCCTGGGCATGCTGTCCATCCATGCCGGGTTGAGTGTCAAGCTTGCAACTCGGCCTCGTAAAAAAAAACTGGGCTGTGAGAAGGATGTGGGGGACCACTCACAGAATCTTCCCTCCAAGACAACCACTTGAAAAAAGTGGTCGCCGAGGCTCTGGCAGAGTTTGGCACACAAAAAAAACAATCTACATTATTTTAGAAAACAATTTTAAAAGAACTTGTTTCAGTAGCTGTTTTTAAACTTTCTCTGCTATGTTCCCTCTCATGCCAATATGCCAATGAGACAACTCCGTTAGGCATGGCTACAAAGCCACACAATTAATTTTGTATTGTCCTTCATAAACTTGAGGAAAAATGAAATTGCATTATCTGTTTAATTTACTGATTCCATAACATCGCCAGATCCACTGGTGAGGTATCAAACCAGAGTCAATTCTCCAGGACCAAAGTGTTGAGGACATTCAGCCTACTCCAGTAGATGGACTATAGAGTCTGTACATCTGCTACCAAATTCTTGAAACCGAGAAACTACTGTGAGTTCCAGGAAGGCAAAAAAAAAACACAACAAGGGCATTCTCTTAGCTGTTACGAAAAACTGTAAATCCTCACCAACTCATGGGAAATGCTGACTTGACACAAATCAGGTATCTGGAAAGGCACTGAACACCTTGAATCTCATCAATGGGTGAATAAAGAAGTCAAACGAATATGGGGAAAGGAGCTGAGAACCTCCTGAATAGCCAGTTGACTGTCTCACCAAGAACATCTGGCCCCATCCTCAGCAGAATCTGGAGATCCCATTTAGTCTGCATCAAGTTCCTTTGAATCATGAATCTCAGGGTAGTATATGGTAAAATACTGTGTATGCACTTAGATAAGGAACTTACTTCGAACTTTGAATCACAGTCCTGAAGTAGAAGGAAGTCAACAACACTCTGAAGGACTGGAGAAGAGTGGTTCTTTCTTCCTAATGGTACAGAATGGCAGTTAATGAGAGAGAGAGTAATTTACAGTACGTAGGCAGTCCATTGGTGCTGGAGTCACAGGCATATGGGGATGTCAAAAATGATCTATCTGATCTGATCTGGCTGACAAGAATACCAAAATGTTTCTCAGCTAAGTTCCAGATTATATTCCCGCTGTCACCGGATGCGCTATATTAATCACTGACATCTTCTTCCTATTTGTAGGGAATAGAAAGCCATTGTATCTCCAGCCAGCATTTACCAAGTGCTCCAGCAAGCATGGGGTACTTCTTGGGCAATCTTTGCTCCATCGGTTGGCTTGCTTGTATAACTAGCTTCAGGATCCAACAGAAACTATTCTTGCTAAATTGAATCAGCCTGCCATCATACAGCCGTTCAGCCTAAATTTAAAGATTCAAAGTTCATTTATTATCAAATATATACAACTCTGAAATTCGTCTTCCCAACAGATAGTCAAGAAACAAAGAAGGAATATGGTACCAACCCATTCAAAAAACATCATCAAATCTCAACCCCCTCCCCACCTCCCTCTAGGATTATGAAGGATCCCAGAAACAATATGTGAGTGCTGTGTCTGGACCTGCTCCTTCCCTCTCCAACCACACTCCTACCTGCTACTTCTAGTGTGTTGGGTCATTCACATCCAGGTCATTAACATTTCCAGATAAATCACAGAATTCAATAGCTGCTGGCAAAACATGAAAACGTGACATTTAGAACTAACGTTTGGCACTTAAGGGAGATGACTGATATCAAGTAAAACAAGTGAGCAAGTTTAATGCTGCTATGGCCTGTTCCTGTGTGCAGCCTTCTGCATCAGAAACCAATAATCTCATTGTGCACATTCTTTACAGCAAAATGGCTTGTCAAATCTGCAGATAATAGCCTTTGTTGCTTGCTCGATGGCAAAAAAACAAATCAGCTAGCTGCTTTCTGTCTTCCTTCAACAGTATCACTGCAGAGCCACCAGAAGCCTAATTCCAGAAATTGTTTCTTTTGTGCTAGCCTAGTGGCTGAGTCTGCTACTGAAATGCGGTATCAATGTAGAGGTCAAACCTGGCACCAAGGTAGGGGCCTACTTATACAGGGCCTAATCACAGTACCTCAAGGTTCAAGATTCATTTATTATCACAGAATGCATAAGTTATACAACCTTGAGATTTGCTTGCTCACAGGTAGCCACAAAGCAAGAAACCCAAAAGAACCCAATTAGAAGAATAAAAGTAAAAGGACCAACATTTGATGCACAAGAAAAAGAAAATAAAGTATAAATCATGCAAACAATTGAAGAGAACAACAGTATTCTGAACCAAAATTGTGACCTCAGTTCATCATATTAGCGGGCACAGAGCACCGCAGCTGCGGCAGGCTTCATAGCCTCAGCGCCATGGAGATGATCATCATGGATCAAACCCCTGTCTTTTCTATCTGTGCCAGCTTTTAAATTGCTCAAACAATGGGAACAGTGAAAGGCTCCAGTCCTCTGGAGAGAGGAATGAAGATCACGGAGAGTGAGTGAAATTGGCTCTCGCCTCCAATCTGGGCTAGCATTTAAATGGTCTAAACAGCAAATCGTACCTCACATTAGGACCCAATTGCTGCAAGAGGCTCTGGGCCTAGATCATGCTGCCAGGTGACTCATTCCAAGCCCAGATTCCATCACCCAGCCGGAAGCTGCTCTCCAGCTCTTCAGATCAGCTCGGTGCCCAGAGCAATCCACCCTTGCACCCAGACCAGTTGAACGAGCACCGGAACTTCTCTGCCCAGGCCCTGACTTTTGCCCCTGGCACCAGAGTGATCCAATCTTGCTCCCGGGCCAGCTGTATGTGCGTCAGAATTCCAACTGCAACAAATTTGCAACACACCATCTTGGCTCATCCCCTGAGCTCACCTCGCCATCATTCACCCCTTCACTGTTTGTAGCAAAAACTTAACACAATTTACCAAAGAAAAGGTATTTTTAGTGATGCTTTTACTCATATTTCTTATCTTTCTGACTACCAGAAGCTGTCACACACGTTCGGTAATGTCATCTTAACCGGAAGCCAGCCAGTACTTCACACCTTTCAGCTACAGGGTGTCATCTTGTTAATAATTACCTTGCTCATTGTACTCAGGGGAAGAAAAAGCAGCAGGAATTTCAGAAGCAAATCGGTTATGAAGCCTTGTAAGGAGTGGTTTTCTTGAAGCTTCAATACATTTGTAAAACATACATAAATATATGCAGAAGTATATCTTTTCTTGGTAGGAGACATCTGAGTCTCTTCACATCCCTTTGGAAGGCAGACTGTTCATACAAATCTTTCTCACTTATAACATAATGGCAGTAGAAATACTCAGATGTGTTTATTCCTCTTTTCCATGCTGAATGTTTGTGGGAAATATGGTAGCTTTCATACTATTTCTCATATCTTTCTTACAACATGGAAGGAGGCCATTCTGTCCATTACTAAGAAATTCCATCACTCTCACTCCCCCTCAATTTTCTTCCCTATGATCTATTCTCTTTCTCCTGATTTGCCTCCCACCCGTCAATCAGCATAAGATGAGCTGGGATGTCAAAGGAAATGCCAGCACTCTACAGCACTTGGTCATAGGGAGGACAGCCACACTCCACACAGACAGCACTGGAGATCAAGATCTTAGCACACTGGAGCTGTTAGGCAGAAGCACTATCTGCTGCATCACCATGCATGCATGCTATGCAAGTATGAATAGATTTAACCAGTTATAATTTGGTAGCTACATTTTTAAATCCCCTTTCAGTTTCCTGCATCAAGTCCATATCAATATAGCCTGCATGTTTGATTTTTTTGCAAGCTGCTTACATTTCCAACAGCAGCGAGTGTTGACTTTGTTCATACATGGCTATTTCTTCCTCTGTTCAAAAGACCAGAATCACAATAAATCTGTTCTTTGACTGGAGCAGATACAGCCTATTTGAATGGATGAATCTGACAGAAGTCTCTGCAGGAATTCACTTGAGAAGAGCTAATGACTCCTCTTTAAAACAATATACCTTATTTCACAAGGATCGACAGAGTTTAATTTGTCTCTGCAATTCAATTAAAAGAATCATATTATTGAAATGGTTGAGAAATATTTCTTTCAACAAAATTTCTTTTGCCATACCATAAAGTTATTATACCATAAGATAAGAAGGTATATACTAGGCAAAAAGCTTCTGAAATGAAATGAAAATTACTTATCTACTTATTTAAAGATATAGCCCTTTGATCCACACTGCCCAGCAACCCTCAAACTAGTGAAACATCACTATGAATGGAGTTGCAGCAACATGAGAGAGGGTCACTCTCTGAGCAACACAGACTTCTGAGCTGGCTACTGGTGTTTTCAGTGTACAGAAATGTGTCGGGTATTGTTGCTTACAGTAGCTAAAATCAGGAAATGATATTAAATGGGACCAAACTATAGAGACAGGTCACATCAAGAACAGACAGATCTCAATTAATTTGCACTGGGGAATATGTTAATCTGACAGAGCAAGGTAAGCAATGGTTCAAAGGTTCATTTACTAACAAGGTATACAACTCTGAAATTCTTCTTCTCCAGCTAGCCACGAAACCAAGAAAAGTGACATGATCAACAACCCTCAAGTCCACTTCCCCGCAAAAAAAAACAAAAACAAAAACAAAATTGGCACAACGACCCCAAATCTCACGCACAAAAAAAGGAGAATGATCAGGTGAAAAACACAGAATATAAAAAACTATAAGACTGAAAAAAATCCATAGTCCAAGTCCATATCCAAAATGTAGAAAACCTGGGTAACATTCTCCAGAGACAGTAGAGTGGCCCCACTAGTGATCAGGAGGGAGTCTCCACTCTCCAACAGTAGTGTGATACGCTAGCGATCAAAAGGCCGTCTCCCTTCTTCTGTAGCAGAGCGATCCCACCAGCGATCAAAAGGCAGGCAGCCAACGCTCACCTTCCACATTCGCCTCAATGTTTCTGTCTCCTTCATCACTTTAATTGGCAAACAATGGAAGCTTTAATTAGCAAACATCGGCTCATGCCCCATCCTGCAGCTTTCTCGCCATGAGGTTCATGAATGCTGCCCCTGCCTCCCAGAATCCCTTCGGAGACTGCAGGGTGCTGAAACACCCAAACGATCTCCAAACTGCAAATCACAAGCTCCAACAGTTCCAGAATCACAAGTCAAAAAACAAATGTAAAAGACATAAAATAAGTGAAATATATGGTTATATATGGTCCTGCTGAAAGGTCTCAGCCCAAGACGGCGACTGTACTCTTTTCCATAGATGCTGCTGGGTAAGCTGAGTTCCTCCAGCATTTTGTGTATGTTGCTTGGATTTCCAGCATCTACAGATTTTCTCTTGTTTGAAATATATGGTTTCATGATCTATCCATAAGATGTCGACCGTAGGAGTGTTGTATGCAGGCACCATCTTGACTGGAAGTCTCCTTTGTCTCAGAAGGATTTTCGTAGTTTGGTTCATCAGACCTTCAATGCTGGTCTTCTCACAGCAGCACTACTGTGGATGCTGATCTCTTGGGCCAGGTTCATGGAGATAACCAACTAGACAGTATTCAGTCCAAAAATCTTCTGCATTTATTGTGGTACAAGTGAAGTGGGCATCATCATGGTCTTTCACCTTTCAGTATTATAATCCAGCAGATACAGTGTCTAGACCAAGAGTGCTACCTTAACATGTTGTGGCTGTTTCCCCGACAAAACAGGATATTCTTTATGACAAGATCAAGCTCCAATCATTTTGTTGAAAGACTTCATTACAATTAGCCTGTCCTACGTTTACCTTGCTGATCACATTTTGCCAGAAAGTTGTATCATTTCTGACCACGGCAGTGAAGATGTTCATAAAGATCAGCTCTCACCACTCTTCAAGAATACATCCAAGCACTGTTTAAACGTAATGGGATTTCTGCCTCTACAGTCTTGAAATTACAAAGATTCAGACTGTGACTACCATCTGGGCAGAAATATGTTTCTTCATCTCTCTTCTTGGTTGGGTGGTATCGCAGCAACAACCTTGCACTCAACGTCATTAAGACCAAGGAATTGACGGAGGACTTCAGGAAGGGAAGTCAAGGGAACACACGCCAGTCCTCATTGAGGCATCAGCAGTGGAAAGGGTGAGCAGTTACTGGGTGCCAACCTCTGAAGGTCTATCCTGGGCCCAAAATGCAGATACATTTACAAAGAAGGCATGAGAGTAGTGATATTTCATCAGGAGTTTGAGGAGACTTGCAAATCCCTATAGATGCACAGTGGAGAGTTTTCTAACAGGTTTCATCACTGTCTGCTATGGAAGGACCACTGCACAGGATCAGAAAAAGCTGAAGGAAGTTTCAGAGTCAGCAAGCTCCGTCATCGGTGCTAGCCTCCCCAGTGCCAAGGAGTCTTCAAAAGACAATGCTTCAAAAAGGTGTTATCCATCATTAAGGACCTCCATCGCCCAGGGCATGCCCTCTCCTCATTGTTGCTGTCAAAGAGGAGGTACATTAACTCTATCAAGTGGGCTCTCAGCCTCCTTCACTCCAAACAGAAAAGCCCCAGCTTGCTGAACCTATTCTCATAAGATATGCTCTCTAATTCAGGCCGTTTCCCGGTACATCTCCCCTGCACCCTCTCTAAAGCTTCTGCATTCTTCCTATTAATGAGGTGAGTGGAAGTGAAAACAATACCCCAAGTGCGATCTCACCAGGTCAACATTACCTCACAGCTCTTGAACTGAAGGTCCAACTAATGAAGGACAACTCACCATATATCTTCTTAAACACCCTATCAACATGTGTAGCAACTATGAAGTGGAACCCAAGGTCCTTCTGTTCCTGCACATAGCTCAGAATCCTGCCATTAACCCTGTATTCTGCCTACAAATTCAACCTTCTGAAGTGAATTACTTCACACTTCTCCAGGTTGAACTTCATCTGTCACTTCTCAGTCCAGCCCTGAATCATGCCAATTGTAACCTACCACAACCTTCTACACCAGTGATTCCCAATGGGGGAAATAGGGCAAATAGAAGTCGTCATGGGGCGCTCAAGATTCTTGATGGGGGCAGTAAGCTGCATCCTAGCTTGAGACTTGAGATCTGACCAAATATTAGTAGAGTAGGCACTTCCAAAAAAAAATGGATGAGGCACTAAAACACAGAAAGAACTGTAGCTCGGCAGACAGTAAGTACCCATCATCACAATATATCTGAGACACGGCAATCTCATCCGACCTTTCCAACCAAACAGACATTATTGGGGATGCATAATTAGCAACCTTGGTTCCCAACAGTTCCTCTTAACTCATGGCACTGAATGAGTTCATGCAATTTAACAGTTGGTAAGTGAAGTACACCCTCTCAACGTTCTCTACAGATCAATGGAAAACAGATCAAGCAATGATACAGCACTGGCCGGATCCAAACAGTGAAATAGAGCCAATCAGTGAAGCTGCTGACCCCCAAGGATTCTTCTTGAGGTGTTCAACAGTGACCTCGGCTTCATATGTGTGGTCAAGAACCATCTCTGGGGATTATGAGACATTATATGATTGGTCAATCGTGTTAACTGGAATAGCATGAAGGTAGCTTGCTAAACGCTAGCTCTATCCCGACTAACATTCAAATTCCATTCTGAATGCTTGTCAATTAATTTTCATTTATGCTTGTGTGAATTTCTAATTTTAATTTAGCCCGGTTAATGATGGATAAATTCATACAACATGATCTCAATGAATCTGAAGGTGGTGAAGCTTTGAATTCTAATACTGCTAAGAAAAAGAAACTACAGAAAGTGCATCCATATAATGTTACACTCCTGGAGTATGATTTTATTCTGTCCCTATCAGATCAGCGATGCCTCATGTGCCTTATTTATAATGCTGTACTATCTAATGAAGCCATGAAACCATCAAGATTGCACGAACACTTCCATAAAAGACACCCTGAAAAGGTTTCTTACTTAGTTCCAGAAGATGAAAGAAACATTTGAAAAGCATTGCACACTTGAGACAATTGCCAAGAAAGCTAAAGTGACCTTGATAGTAGTCTCATTGCTTCTTGTAACATTTCCAAAATGATAGCAAAGTGTGGAAAATCTCATATAATTAGTGAAAGATTAACAACGCCTGCTGTATCAGAAGTGCTCACCATTGTTATCAACAGGGATACCAGTATTTTAAAATCCAAGCAACACACATCAAAGTTGCTGGTGAACGCAGCAGGCCAGGCAGCATCCCTAGAAAGAGGTGCAGTCGACGTTTCAGGCCGAGACCCTTCGTCAGGACTAACTCAATATTTTAAAATCCAATATGCTAATTGCATATGTTCGGTTGATCAAAAATGGAAAACTTTATGAAGAAATCATCTTTTGTAAAAAATTAAAAACAATTATCAACAAAGAATCAATCTACAATGAGCTCAAAGTGTATATTAAGGATAAAAGTATTCTGATTAGCAACATGATTTCTTGGGCAACAGACGGAGCACCAAATATGACAAGTCACCATGCTGGTTTAGTAGCATTTATATATATAAAAAAATTCCAAGTCTGTTTGTAATCTATTGTGTAATTCATCATCAACATCTTGCAGCTGAAAACTTCAGCCAACAACTTTTTCAAGCATGACTCTTGTAATATCTGCTATCAATAAAGTTAAAGCTCATCCATTAAATAGCAGAATATTTCACCAGTTATACCAAGATAATGATGAAGAGTTTAAATGCTTACTTCATCACACTGAAGTGTGTTGGTTGTCAAAATGCTGCTGCTTAAAATGATTCTTTGATCTTTCTTTTCATTGTGGTTGAATTTTTCCTCAAAGTTGAAACAGCCATGGAAACAAGATTGAATTTCTGCGTAAAGATGTGGTATACCCAGCCGATCTGTATGACAAAATTAACATTCTAAGTATGGAACTGCAGGGTGACAATTTCAATTTAATCCAGGTGAAAAGTGAAGTTTCCACTTTTATTGGAAAATTGGAAATGTATAAGTAAAACATCAGGAAAAAGAATGTTCTCACAGTTTCCTTACATGGTAAGTATGGCACTCTCTTTCACAGATGGTGATTTGCAGGAGTACTACTTATACCTGCAGTCACTGAAGAAGGATTGTCAGAATCGATTCAAGGATTTGAATGATATGTAAATTCTGGACTGTGTAATTAACCCATTTCTTTGCAAGGAGGAAGAACAGGAAGAGAGCTTGCAAGAAGAAATTATCGAAATTCAGAATGATGAATTCAGAAACGCTTTTCAAAAATGTTGGCTTCTGAGGTATGTGGCTACCTTGTTATATGAAGTTTCCTGCTCTTTGGAGAAGAGCCGAACTTCTCTTCATTGCATTTCCATCCGCCTACCTTGTTGACAGAGGCTTCAGTGCAATGAACCACATACTCACAAAAAACAGAAACCACTTGGACATTGTTACATGTGAGGACTTAAGGCTTTTGCTGTCACAACTTGAATAGGATATTCCAGCTCTTGCTAAAAACCATCAAGCTCAAGGATCACATTGATATTGAAGCTACTGTACAGCACACAGGTACTGTGTCAGCTAGGTTTAAAGACAAATAAAAATTTAAAGCAGAATCATTTCCCTTATGTTAGCATATGGTGGACATGTCTTTCCACTATGGGGGTGCAGGAATATGTGCCTAAGAGGGTTTTGGCAAGTATGGAGGTACTTTAGGGGGGCATTGGACTAAAAAAGGTTGGGAAACTCTGTTCTTCACCATCCACAACTCCACCAACTTTCGAGTCATCTGCAAACTAACCAACCCTTCCACTTCCTCATCCAAAACATTAATAAAAATCACAAAGAACAGGGTACCAGAACAGATCCCTGTAGAACACCACTGATCACAGACTTCTAGGCAGAATACACTCTATTCACAGCCACATTCGGGCTTCCGTGGGCAAGCCAATTCTGAACCCATCCAGCCAACTTTTCTTGGATCCCTTGCCTCCTAAATGACCCTACCATGTCAAACATCTTACTAAACTCCATTTACACCATATCCACTGCTCTACCTTCATCAATGTGATTTGTCATATCCTCAAAGAATTCTGTCAAGTTCGTGAGACATGACTTACCACCCACAAAGCTATGTTGACTATCTCCAATCAGGCTATGCTTCTCCAAATGCTCATAAATCCTGTTTCCAAGAATCGCCTGCAATAATATGCCCACCACTGAATTAAGACTCACTTGTCTATAATTCCCAGGGTTACTCCTGCTCCCTTTCTGGAACAAAGCAATAACTCCAAATCTTCTGATACTACTCCTTGTCACAATGGTGGTGCATTGGGAGCAAGGGTGGACCCAAATGCAAGACACATCTTGTGAGGTTAATTAAACTTAGTTTATTGTTCAAAACCAGGAGAGCAAGGCAGGAGTAGGAATAGCGGACTGAGGACTATGACTGGGCTGGGACCAAGGGTCTGAGCTAGGACTCGGAATCGGCTTCCAGAACTAGGGGAGACATGAAGAGGCTAGGGTATGGACTCCGAGCACGAGACTGGGCAAGGACCCAGTACCTGGGTCTTGCCTCAGGCTCAGACTCCAGAACCAGGCATGGACATGACGTGGGCTAGGGGGAGGAGGAACATGGAAAACAGAGCCTCGGTCTCAGGAGAGCAGGTACATGGAACCATGGATACATACACAGAACACAGAGTTGGGACCCCTCCTTGGGTACAGGACATAGGGCCGGGACTCATGAACCCCTGAGGGGCAATGGCAAGACGGCCTGACTTACCCCATGGAGGCGAGGCCAAGACAAGACAAGACATGACTCCCCGCGGGGCAACGGCAAGATGGCCAGACTTACCCAACAGAGGCGAGGACCAGACAAGACAAGACCAACACGAAAGAACACCAGACAGTACCTACCTAGCTCTGGCAATAGAACTAGACCGAAGTGCAGGCGAGGGCTGCAGATGAGGTTTCGAGGCGAGAGGGGCAGAGAAGGGATTCAGACAGGGGGGATAGGACAGGAATTGCAGACCGCCAGGGCCAGGACTCGACTCGGATCTGGGAAGCCACCAGGGCCAGGACTTGACTTGGTACTTGAATGCCCCCGGAGCCAGGACTTGACTTGGAGCCTCCGGGTAGTGGCGAGCTCTCGACTCGACCCTGGAACAGTAGGCAGCGGCTCCTGATTCTCTCCGGCGGGTTAACTGACGGACCCACCTTGATGAGGAAACGCTGCAGGCTCACTTCGGTGAGGTAACTGGATAGGGTTGCTCCGGTGAGGAAGGGCAAATTACCGGCACTTGCTTCGGCAGAGACTAGGCTTGCTCCGGCCAGATGACATCGGCACACCGTACCTTTGATGACTTTGCAGATGCTCCCGCGCCGAACGGCTGAAAGCCGGAGTCTATAAACTACCGGTTCAGCCGAGCGTTAATTGCCTCTAATCACCAAAGCCAAGGGACACGGGAAAACAGTGGATCAACGGTCCGGATCGTAACATAAGCAAGGTAAAAGCAAGGTAAGAATGCAGAGAAGGTTTACAAGGATGTTGCCGGGACTTGAGAAACTCAGTTACAGAGAAAGGTTGAATAGGTTAGGACTTTATTCCCTGGAACGTAGAAGAATGAGGGGAGATTTGATAGAGGTATATAAAATTATGATGGGTATAGATAGAGTGAATGCAAGCAGGCTTTTTCCACTGAGGCAAGGGGAGGAAAAAACCAGAGGACATGGGTTAAGGGTGAGGGGGGAAAGGTTTAAAGGAAACATTAGGGGGGGCTTTTTCACACAGAGAGTGGTGGGAGTATGGAATGAGCTGCCAGATGTGGTGGTAAATGCAGGTTCTTTTTTAACATTTAAGAATAAATTGGACAGATACATGGATGGGAGGTGTATGGAGGGATATGGTCCATGTGCAGGTCAGTGGGACTAGGCAGAAAATGGTTCGGTACAGCCAAGAAGGGCCAAAGGGCCTGTTTCTGTGCTGTAGTTTCTATGGTTTCTATGGTTTCTATGGTAAATTTAAAGGGACCCCGATCCAGACCATGACACTCCTGTGGCCAGTGAGGACACAAAGATCTTCAATGAAGGTGTATTGATCTCTTCCTTCACTTCCTGTAGTAACTTTGGATATTTCCCACCTGGCCCCGGGGACATATCTATCTTAATGTTTTTCAAAAGTTTTAGCACATCCTCTTTCTTAACATTTCAGCCTGTTTTACGCCATCCTCACAAATGGTAAGGTCTCTTTCACTGAATAAATTTTTCATTATGGACATCTCCTACCAGACCTGACTCCAGCTATGTTTTACGTTTCTTCTACTATACCCGATTGGTTCCACTCTCTCTCTGTCTATCCTGTTCTTCACATACGTGTTGAAAGCCTTTGTGTTTTCCTTAATTCTACTCACTAAGGCATTCTCGTGCTTCCCTCCAGCTCTCCTAAGTCCATTCTTCATCTCCTTCCAGGCTATTTTATTACTCTCTGGATTAGAACCTTGTCTGATCCTTGATTGTTAAACCTTCTTTCTTCCTCTTGACGAGATGTTCCACATCTCTTGTCAACCATCATTTCTTCACTCTACAATCTGCAATGGGGCCTCAATGTGACAAACCTATCCAAGACCGCTCCCCCCCCCCAGCATGCTCCCTAAACAAACTCCACATTTCTGAATTGCATTTGCCTGAGAACACCCTGTTCCCAATTTATGTTTGTCCCCAAGTTCCTGCCTAATGCCATCATTATTCACCCTCACTCAATTAAATACTTTTACTTAACATCTGATCGCATCCTTCTCCAAGGCTATGGCAAAGGTTAGGGAGTTGCACTTGATATCTCCAAAAGCTCACCCACCAGGAAATCAGGCACATGACTTGATTCATTGCCTCCCACCAGAGCCAATATGACCCCTCCCATTGTTGAACTGCCTACATATGGTGTCAAGAATAGTTTCTGGACACCCCTGACAAATTCCACCCCATCGAAACCTTTTGTACTGAGGAGGTGCCAATCAATATTAAGGAAGTTGAAGTCACCCATGCTAACAACCCTAGTACTTTTGAAATTTTCCAAGATCTGCTTCCCGATTTGTTTTTCAGTGTCTCTTGTTACTACTAGGGGTGGGGGGTGGTCTTTAGAACACTGCCAGTTGAGAGATTACTCCTTCCTTTTTCTGACTTCCACCCACACTAAGCCTGTGGACAATCCCTCCATAAAATCCTCCCTTTCTGCAGCTGTGATACCATCCCTGATTAGCAATGCCACACCTCCTCTCTTTTCTCTCTCTCCCTGTTCCTTTTGAAACATCTAAACCCTAGAACCTCCAGCAGCAATTCCTGTCACTGTGACAGCCAAGTTTACATAACTGCCACACTGTCATAGTTTCATGCATTGACCCACATTCTAAGTTCTTCACTCTCAGTCCTGATACTTGCTGCATTAAAATACTTACACTTCAACTTATCCCACTGACTGTTATTTTGCCCTAATCACTGCTTTTCAATCCTTACAATCTTTCTAATTGCTGTACCTACCTGTATAACAACTGACCCATCCTCTGACCTATCACTCTAGTTTCTATCCCCCTGCCAAACTAGTTTAAACTCTCTGAGTAGCTCAAATCTACCTGCAACCATATTGGTCACCCTCAAGTTCAGGTGTGACCCAAATTGTTGTTTTGCAGCAGTAGCACATTGCAATAAATAATAATAAATTAGCAATAAATTACATTAAGACATATATTTATGTATAAATTAAACAAGCAGTGCAAAAAGATAGCAAAAAAATAGAACTAAAATGGTGATGTAGTTTTCAGGGATTCATTGTTGATTCAGAAATCTGATGGTGTACGTGAAGGAGCTATTACAAATACATTGTGTGTCCCCTCAAGATCCTGTACCTCCCCCTTGATGGCAGCAATGAGAAGAAGGCAGGTCCTCATGATGGGGGTCCTTAATGATAGAGGCATCGCCTTTTGAATATATCCTCAATACTGGGGAGGCTAGTGCCCAGGATGGAGCTGGAGGAGTTTACAGCTCCCTACAGCTTTTTCCCTATCCTGTATAATGGCCCCTCTATACTGGATGGTGATGCAACCAGTTGGATTGCTCTCCATAGTACATCTGTAGAAATGTGTGAGAGTCTTTGGTGACATACCAATCTCCACAAACTCCTAATGAGGTATAGCTGCTGCTGAACCTTCTTTGTAATTGCATCAATATGTTGGGGCCAGGATAGATCTTCAGAGATATTGACACCAAGAAGCCTTTCCTCTGCTGATCCCTCAATGAGGACTGGTGTGTGTTTCCTCAATTTCTCCTTCCTTAAATCCACAATCAACTCCTTGGTCTCACTAACATTGAGTGTAAGGCTGTTCTTTTGACACTACTCAAACCGGTGGTCAATCTCACTCCTGTACACCATCTGAAACAACATCATCTGCCAACAATAGTTGTGTCATCGGCAAATTTATAGATAGTGTTTGAATTGTGCCCAGCCACACTGTCATGGGTGTAAAGAGGGTAGAGCAGTGGGCTAAGCACTTTAACTCGAGGTATGCCAGTGTTAATTGCCAGCGAGGAGAAGTTATTTCCAATCTGCACTGACTGTGGTCTCTTGATGAGGAAGTCAAGGATCCAGTTTCAGAGGGAGGTACGGAGGCCCAGGTTTTGGAGCTTGTTAATTAGTACTGAGGGTATGCCGTGTTATACGCTGAACTGTAATCAATAAGCAGCAACCTGACGTAGGTATTGCTATTGTCCAGGTGATCCAAAGCGGAGTAGAGAGCCAGAGAGAAAAATAGACAAATTGCAGTGGGTTCAGGTCATTGCTTAAGTGGAAGTTGATTCTGCCCATGACCAGCTTCCATTTTAATATTTGTATTAGACCTATGGGTGAACACCTCCCTTACAACAGCATTAATATACTGTACATGTACATGTGTTATATCTATAATTTCTTATTCATATCATCTCATGAAAGGCATGATCCTGCAAGAAACGTATTCAGTGCTAACCCTGATGATATCCCATGTTCTTTCATTTATCCATTCACACTATGCACTGGATGGATGCTGAGAAAACTAATGCTTACAAATTGAAGCCTTTTATGAACAAACATTGTGCATGATCAACAATATTACAGCCGATGAAGAGACACTTCGCAAAATGACCTCAAAATGAGGGAAATTTCATGAATAGTAACAGTAATAAAATGAAATCTAATTAAAATCTTGGTTGGAACCTGATCCACAGCAGAACTCTTGGAAAGTGCATGTCTTGTGCTTACATGGATAAAACCTTTTTTATCAAAATAAGCACAAGACATGAGTTTGAAATGCTGCAGGGATTGGCTGTTTTGTGTTCGGGATTAGAGGTTAATGAGATAACATGGCTGCACTACAATTCATCGGGTATGTTTCTCTATGGTTCAAACCCATTCTCACATTTTCCAATCTTACACTCGATAAGAATATTTCGTTTTCATTACGGTGTGCCCCCCACGCTAACTTTTCTATAGTTCCCAGAGAGGGCAAATCCAAGGTTTTAAATCCTAGGATTGAAGCTTGCCACACAATACGACTCAGTAGTGAAGGAAGAAACAACAACAAACTGTAAATGATGTGTATTTGAAATATGGTATATATAATATGATGAGTGTAGAAAACACTGCATAACTTAGAGCAATCCTGTCTATAAAAAAAGACAGAAAATGCTGGCAATATTCAACAGGTCAAGCAATATCTGAGGAGAGAGATTGATTCAGAAAAGTTCATTGACAAGAAACATTAACTCAGTTTTTTTGTAAATAAAGTACTGATCAGTAAGAAATGCTATTCTTCTTAATCAAATCCTGGAGACGTTTAATTTAGTTGTTAGGAAATAGTTTGTTCTTACTTAATAGCCATGTTCTACCAGCAAAATTCAATACCAGAATTGTGCATTCCAGAACACTGAAGGACAAACAGAAGAGAATGGCAGCATTTGTTGAATTGCGGCACAGGAAACAGGACATTGCATTTCACCTCTATTTTGTGGCTTGTTCTTTCCAAATTTCCCAGATTGTACCCATTCAAGCTGTCTTCTTGCTGCTGGGAGCTCGGGCCTGGGAGAAGCAGGAGCTTGCATGTTGCTGTATCAACATAAGGGACCTGCTGTGAGAACTTAAAGGGTAGTACTCGCTTAAAGTAGCCTCAATCAGTGTAGCAAAACCACTTGCACTCAATAAATGGTATGATTCTGCTGGAATCAAAGATTCATATTGCACGAGAAAAGATCCTCTCACATCTGGTCCATACCAACCATCATGCAGCTGTTTTCACTAATCCCATTTTGTTCCTCATATTCTAATCAGCTCCCCTCAGGTTCTACCATGCATCTTCACAACACAGACAATTTACGGTTGCCAATTAAATTGCCTCTACAGGTCCGTGTGATGTAAGAGGAAACTTGAGCAGGGAGAACATGCAAACTCCATATAGAGTGCACAGGATGTAAGAATCGAACTGAGGTCACCAGAGCTGCTAAGGTGGTCGACCAGCGTACCATCACAGTTCTTTACTAGAGTGAAAAGGATGAATAGGAAGCTCATTTAAAACTTGCCACATCTTACATTGGGTTTGATGACCGCTGATGCAGCACCCACCTCAACCATCCAGCCACACAGGTTTTGTGGGTGCACAATTCACTGGTGTGGTGCAGCCACACAGAAAGGCTCACAGGCAGCAACTTAGCAGTGGAAATGGAGGCCACCTCTTGGCCTACCAACTTTTCAACATTTCCAAATATCTCTAATGATAACAGACATTTAGAAGCAATTAAAAAATATAAAAAAATTAATAAAATAATAAGTGTAAATTCCATAATTAATGAAAACACCTATGTTAATTAAAATAACGAGCTACCATAACAAACCAATAACCCCCAGCTTAATTTAAATTGAAGGCACAATCCTTTACACACCAGTGATTAGTGCAAAGCTGAGGGGCTAGGTATGAAGTGCATCCAGTTCATAACAGAAATTCCCTACACGCAGGGTCAGAGTAAGGGTTGAGATGTCACCAGTTGTATCTCACTTTAAGTGCAATTCATATCTTCATGCTGCAATGCATACCGCTCCTATTTCTGTAGACTAACCAGCTAGCCATTCAGCATCAAACAGTTAGGTACTCTTAATTTCATAATTTCTTAATTTCACTTTATGATGGGATTATGACTTGAACTTTTCAGTCCAGCTTTTTATTTATTTGCTAATCCATACTGCATCCATTCACATGTTTTTCTGTAAATTATACTCTAGCTAAAACATTTGCAGGTGTGTGGATTATTGGAGTGACACAGGTTATATCAAAGCCTTTTAAATATCAATATCTAGCACTGTTGCATTTGGCTCGAATTCATTGCTGCTTTCAGAAATGAATCATATCGATCTAAATTTGAACTGAAGACAGACTCTCCGGAAATTTGTCATTAAAACCACAAGTCAGCCAATATCTGTCCACAGAAACTAATGTAAACTGGTGCTGGTCTTTCATTAGAACTGATAAAAACAGGCAAAAGGCTTAAATTTCCTATTCAGACACATATTGCTCCTTCTTTTTTGAGTCCTTGTCTCAGAAATCTTTGTCAAAAGTCAGAATCCTACAAGAAAATGAATCTCAGAGTTGCCTCTGATGACATATATGTAGGTATATGTACTTTAATAATAAATTTACTTTGAACTTTTCAATTCTTTACACTACTTTTGTTAACACTTGCAACAACACCACACTCTTGTAGATCACAGCAAAATAGGTTTTTTTTTGTTAACAGTTTAGGTGCTTTATCATTCATCTTATCTCGCATACCTACATTAACATGAGACAATTGATGAAAAGTTCTGGGGAAATGATAATGATAATAATTGATCTGTTGGATCGTGCACTGCATTCGTGCACCACCAGTGATAGTGCCTTCTTCCCTGGGTGGCTGAAGCAGACTGCAACACAGTGCACAACAAGTTCAGCTCCACTGCTAACCAACAACTCACTAGTGGGGAAGAAACGGAGTACTTGATGTTCTTGATAGCCAGCAGTGTCATGCAATTGTGAAAAAGATATAAAGAACTAGCAATTGCATTTTTGGTCAGACCCACTGCATCTGAGTGGACTGCCATCTTACCGGTTCCTGCTCGTGGGGAGAGGGGATGGAATACAAGCTCATGGGTGATAGGTGAAACCAGGTGAGGGGGAAGATGGGTGCATGGGAGAGTGGGGATGAAATAAGAAGCAGGGAGTGATCCACTATCCTCTCCTATCAGACCCCTCCTTCCCTTTCTTAGTACAATACAATACAATCACTAACATCTGCACAACATCTGCAACCCATATGTCACAGAAGTCTCTTCACGTTCTGCTGTGCAATCTTACCTCCATGGAATATAGCAGAAAATTAACCAACTCGTGCTCCCATTATATCAATAGCTTGCTAAAAGGCTTTGTGTATTTCTCGATGAATTGCATTTCACATACTGAACGTAGATCTCTGCATAAAGTACATTTATTTTCTGAGTATCTGCACTCTGCAGATGTAGGCTGATTTATCTCTTTCTGCATTGCTCACAGTGGAGGGATTCTTATTCCTGATGCTAACAATTGCAGCCACTTCTCCTGGCCATGCTGATACACAGGACCTCCCTCCTGCTATGGATACCATTAGACAGGGATTTCCTAGTCTCTTTAGTTGGGTATGGGATTGACCTCCCTGCAAGGCAGCCAAAGTGTTTGTGGTTGTGTGGCTGCCAAAGGGAATTCATTTTAATTTCAAAAATAAATTTCTATTCATTAAAAATATACATAAATTTGGTTCTAAAGGCAGTTGCTCGCTTTCATTGTTTACATGATTTGTGTTTTTTTTTCTTTCTCTGCGCAGTGGTTGTTGGTCTTTTTGTTAATGGGATTCTTTTGGTTTTCCTGTTTTGTGGCAGTTTGTAAGCAGACCAATCTCAAGTTTGTAAGATTTATACATACTTTCAGAATAAATGTATTTTGAATTTCTAAAAAATACAAATCATCAAATAACTCTCTTTATGTTCATGGTGTCATTCAATCAGTAGATTCTATTTACAAATCATAACTACCATTCACGTGACGTCTTTTAGCAGTACACTCTACAAGTGTTTAAGAGGCTTTCACACTGAACACAACACTTCAGTGTCTAGAGATGGCAGGACGCTGGAATGTGTTCCTTCCTCAGAAAGGTTTGTATTGGCTACATCAAGCTCCAGCACATGAGGCTGGAGCCTGGAATGTGTCAATCAGCAACATTCTGTTATGGACATTTTGTTACATGGGGATCAATGAGGGGAAATTTCCTTCTGGTCAATGTATAGAAACGTATCACAAATGTGTAAAATGCGACAGCATCCTTAGTCATTCAAGTCACATTTTGGTGCTTATGTCTAGTTGTGAACACCTCCATATATATGGTTTGAAACTGGATTTTAGTCAATTTCACCAATTTCAGCAGGGGCCCTAATTGGATATGGTGTTAAACCGTGCTGTGGTTTTGAGTATACCAAAAATAACAGTTACCCAATCTCAAGACAAATATTTCTGTATCTGTCAGTTTATATATGACCAACAATCGATCCCTTGCTATCAACATAAATCCTTCTCATAAGACCAGCCAAATGTGACTTCCCAAGAGCTCCACATTTCTGAAGAGGCTTGGATTGTTTAGACACATGGGAGAACAAGGTTCCCCAAATCAAGTGCTAAACAGAAAGCAAGAAAACCTTTGTTTTTGTTTTTGTTGAAACCAAATTTAAAACTCCTTCTTTGGCAAATTCCTCTATTTTCTGCTGGAATGTAAGAAGAGCAGAAGGAAGGAAATGCCTTTGAATGGGATTAGAAATTATTGGTCCACATGGGAAGGGTGGACCCTAGGGCCTGTTTCAGTGCTGAATTATTCTATTGCTCTTTACCTTTGAATCTATTGCACCAATGAAAAGATGACATGGCATACATTGCAGGAAACCTGGTCCAGGCAGTGTGGTGGATATTCCAAGCGAGGTTTTAGAAGTTGATTGTGAAATAGATGCAATTTGTCCAGCAGTAACAGATGCTCAGAGAAAAGAGGATCCTCAGTCCACACAGGGAGCATAGCCTTAAAAGTGGAAACGTGGGGACTTTTGAAAAAGTCATCTTATGTTTTGTACATTTGGGTCCATCCTGTCATCCATGGGCATCCTTGCCAGTATTGGTAGCGGCTTGCATTTGACACTGAATGGCTCAACTGTCCTAGTAAAATGTGCCCTCGCTAGCGCTGGCTGAAGCTAGCTGGGTAACCCAGTCTTGCTTTAGCAATGGCCTGATGATCTTTGACCTTAAACATTAACAAGTAACACAGATGGAGCCTCACCTGCTGAGTATTTCCAATACTTTCAGCTTTTATTTAGACACTTTACTGACTCAAGCCACGGGGCTAAACCTGAGTCAATTCACCCCACCTCCTCCAAAAGCCACTAAACTTCCTACTTTTTGTCATCATATCTCCACCTTCCCTTCTTAGAACATTACAAAACACATCTTCAGCCCCCTAGGTCCATGTTGACTACTACATTTCCATCTAAACCAATCCCATTTACCAACACTTGGTCTGTATCCAGCTTTAGAAGCATTCCAGTCCAGCCAACATTATGGTGAATCTCTCCTGCACTGTCTGCAGTCCAATCACATCCCTCCTATGTTGTTGTGGACAAAACTACTCATAATACTTCAGCTGTGACCTAACCAAAGTTTTATAAATTTGTAACATAACCTCCATGCAATAATACTCTATGGACTGGCTAATGAAGGCATGTATAAGCATGCTTTTTCATTACCTTACTTATCTGTGCTCCCACCTTCTCAGATCTTTGGAATGTAAACCATGGTCCCTCTATACTCTCCAAGGCCTTACCAATTATTCTGTCCTACTCTTCTTAGCCCTAACAAAACACATCACCACATGTTCATCAGGATTAAATTTCATCTCCCATTACTCTGACCATCCTACCAATTGATCAGTATGCATCATGAGCCCTGTGGGCCTGTGCACCTGCACATATTAATTGTTGTCTTATCCAGTGTCATTAAGCCATTGTGCTTTATGTTTAACCTTATCTATTTTACTTTGACTTGCATTTGTTTTCCGTGTACTATGATTATTTAAAGCGGACTCCTGACTTGTCTTTGTTTCTGACTCTACATCGGAGACTATCAACGCCACCAATTTTGTTATCTCCAAACACAATCATTCTTCCGATCACCATATTCAAATATTTAATGTCTTTACAACAAAGTGAGCATCCCAGTACTGGCCCCACTGCTCTTGTCTCTTAGCCCTTATGCAAAAACGTTTTGACCCACTTTGCAGAATTAACTGAAGGGAAAACTGGAATGTTTGCCTTGTAGCATGACTGATTGCTCTGTACTGCAACACAAGAAAAGGCAAGCTGTCAAATACCTGCCTTTGTCATTTATTCATGACCCCAATGATCTTATTTTCACAAATAACACAAATAATATTTTTAATTTCCTCTCTCCACATCCTTCACTTTACCCCTCCTACACAAACTTATGTTACCCTCTCCTAAGCATAACATTCACCTTTTTTTTCTGCAAGGAGGGGCATAGAGGTATAGTCTAGTGGTTTTATGTGGAACAATTGAGGGAGTCTGCTCTGCGTTTTCCTGTATGTTTTCACTGAATCGTCATTGATTGATTCAAATCTGAATGTGGTGATCATGGTGGGAAAAAGTGAAGATGGATGGTCCTATCTTTCCTTCTCTTAGGAGGCACGGGACTATCACCCTCCTAGGTACAAAGGATGTGGTCCACTGTGCCTCTTCCTCCGTCATCCGCACTCACCACACATCAGGGATGGTAGGAAAAGGATCTGTCCAGTTAATTGGTATGACCATATTTCAATAGCAACTTTTGATTCTGTCGATGAGGCTTTATGTCCACTTTGAATGGAAATTTACATGAAACCACAATTTGACAGTGGCTTCCTGTGAACCCACAGGCCGATGTTGTATGTGTGTTTGAGAACGCGAGAGAGAGAAAGAGAGATTTATTTCCCATGACGATTCCCCGCTGTGCTCTCCGACCCGCAGTGTGTTTCCGCTGAGGGAGGAGCGCAGGCGGATACCAAGAGAAAGACTGACAGGAGACGGGGAGTCCAAATCAGCAACTTCGGATCCAAAAAAGAGATCAGAGCCTGGGGGCTTGTCTCCGCCTTGCTCCAGTCCTGGTGCTTGGAGATCCTGTGCAGTTCGACTGCCTCTGGTAACTCAACTCCGACCAAAAATAGCCGTGTCGGCACTCAAAGGAAACGAATGACAACTCCAGGGAGGACGCATCTATTAATCCCCATTGGTTTGCTTTTACTGATGCCCGGTAAATTTATGGTTTTAACCTCAATGAAAATGTAGATTCCGAAAATAAGGACTAAATTAGGATTATTGTATAGAATGTAGTCTCTGTGTTTGTGCAATTACTATTCTGTTGCCTTTATAAGTGATATTTGTGTGTGTGTGTGTGTGTGTGTGTGTGTGTGTGTATGTGTGTCTGTGCGCGCAGATTGTCTTGCCTCCAAAGCAGAAGACCGTCTATTCCGGAGAATATTCCGCAAATATAATCGGTACATCAGGCCCGTCGAGAACGTCTCCGACCCGGTGACAGTGCAGTTCGAGGTCTCCATGTCTCAGCTGGTCAAAGTGGTAAGTGTATGGAATCAACTCGATGGCAAGTGTGTATTTCAATAGATAGTGCTATTACTTTTTAAAGTTGGTAATTCCTTTCATCTCAATCGCCTCTTTTGACAGGATGAAGTCAACCAAATAATGGAGACGAATCTTTGGCTTCGGCATGTAAGTTGTATGAGTTATACTGTACGGCTGTTCATCTCTGGGAGCAATGGCCTCACTAATGTAACAGCAGTAGTATTGGAACCAGTATAGTCTACTTACCAGTTTCTCGGCTGTAGTCCGCTAATCTGGGTGCAGTTTCTGCTCTGTATTTACTTCCAGTATGTGCCAGACTGCCCTCCTTAATTTAATCACTGTTCACTTCATTACCAATAGCAAGCAGATTTGCTGTGAGATATGCACTGAAATATCAGCAGCAGGAACATCAGCATCCTCTTCCTTTAGTTGATAGACAGAATGAAATCATTTGCATGGATTGTTCCATTATACCATTTATCCTCAGGATAGGTTTACCCTCTCTTTCAGGGGAGTCAGCTTGCAAAAGTATTTTAAAACAGATGTGATTCAAAGCCAAATAAATTCAAAGTGCAATATGGCAGGTTTGTGAGAGAAGGTCAGTGTCTGAGTCTAATCACATTGCTCATTAATAAGCCAGATGAGGGGTGGGCAGTTAGCTTCCTTCTGCACTGTTCCGGTCCTTAAAAAGTCTGCCTATTTCTACCTCCATATCAGCTAATTATTTCAGGGCTCTCCTTGTCAACCTACTTAAACTGAGGTGACTTAAGACTTTGATGCTCCCCCCACTCTCCCAAACTTACACCATTTTTCCTTGAGTTTGTTTACTTGCCCATGGTCCATTTCCTATCTTTGTGATCCCCTCCTTCCTGATTTCCTTGAACTCCTCCAATTCTGCAGGCCCTGATGAAGGGTTTCAACCCAAAATATTGACAATTCCTTTTCTCCTGCCGATTCTGCTCAGCTGGCTGAGCCCTCCCGGTGAATCAATTGTTCCAATTCTGACTTCTTGATGATTCTGAAGTTAATTGCTCCATCCTTAGTGGCTGTGTTCCTTATTGCCAAAAAGAGCAATCCCATCATTCCCATCCAGCACCAATCACCCATACCAAGCCTCTTCAAAATAGTGCCTTGGAATCTTTCATTTTGATGTGGGAAATTTACTGGTGTGTCTGAAAAACAGTATCTCTGCGAATGCAGTACTACCTACACTGAAGTATCAGTCTAGATTCCCGCACTCATTTCCAGAATGAGTTTTGAACCTTCTGACAGATTTCTGACAGTGCCACCAACTGAACTAGAACTGGCACTTAAGGCTGACATGAAGCTATCCTTATGCCACAGTTAACTGGCCAGTTAGATTCCTCGACCACATTAGAAACAGGAAGGGAGCAGTTACTCTTTTGGGAGTATTCTCTACGCCCCCTGGTAGCAGCAGAGATACAGGGGAGCAGATTGGGAAGCAGATTTTGGAAATGTGCAAAAATAACAGGGTTGTTTTCATAGGTGACTTTAACTTCCCTAATATTGATTGGCACCTGATTAGTTCCAAGGATTTAGATGGGGCAGAGTTTGCTAAGTGTGTCCAGGACAGATTCCTGTCACAGTATGTAGACAGGCCGACTAAGGGGAATGCCATACTAGATCTAGTACTAGGTAATGAACCGGGTCAGGCCACAGATCTCTCAGTGGGTGAGCATCTGGGGGACAGTGACCACCGCTCCCTGGCCTTTAGCATTATCATGGAAAAGGATAGAATCAGAGAGGACAGGAAAATTTTTAATTGGGGAAGGGCAAATTACGAAGCTATGAGGCTAGAACTTGCGGCTGTGAATTGGGATGATGTTTTTGCAGGGAAATGTACTATGGACACGTGGTCGATGTTTAGAGATCTCTTGCAGGATGTTAGGGATAAATTTGTCCCGGTGAGGAAGATAAAGAACGGTAGGGTGAAGGAACCATGGGTGACAAATGAGGTGGAAAATCTAGTCAGGTGGAAGAAGGCAGCATACATGAGGTTTAGGAAGAAAGGATCAGATGGGTCTATTGAGGAATATAGGGAAGCAAGAAAGGAGCTCAAGAAGGGGCTGAGAAGAGCAAGAAGGGGGCATGAGAAAGCCTTGGCGAGTAGGGTAAAGGAAAACCCCAAGGCATTCTTCAATTATGTGAAGAAAAAAAGGATGACAGGAGTGAAGGTAGGACCAGTTAGAGATAAAGGTGGGAAGATGTGCCTGGAGGCTGTGGAAATGAGTGAGGTCCTCAATGAATACTTCTCTTCGGTATTCACCAGTGAGAGGGAACTTGATGATGGTGAGGACAATATGAGTGAGGTTGATGTTCTGGAGCATGTTGATATTAAGGGAGAGGAGTTGTTTGGGTTGTTAAAATACATTAGGACGGATAAGTCCCCAGGCCCTGATGGAATATTCCCCAGGCTGCTCCATGAGGTGAGGGAAGAGATTGCTGAGCCTCTGGCTAGGATCTTTATGTCCTCGTTGTCCACGGGAATGGTACCGGAGGATTGGAGGGAGGCGAATATTGTCTCCTTGTTCAAAAAAGGTAGTAGGGATAGTCCGGGTAATTATAGACCAGTGAGCCTTATGTCTGTGGTGGGAAAGCTGTTGGAAAAGATTCTTAGAGATAGGATCTATGGGCATTTAGAGAATCATGGTCTGATCAGGGACAGTCAGCATGGCTTTGTGAAGGGCAGATCGCGTCTAACAAGCCTGATAGAGTTATTTGAGGAAGTGACCAGGCATATAGATGAGGGTAGTGCAGTGGATGTGATCTATATGGATTTTCGTAAGGCATTTGACAAGGTTCCACATGGTAGGCTTATTCAGAAAGTCAGAAGGCATGGGATCCAGGGAAGTTTGGCCAGGTGGATTCAGAATTGGCTTGCCTGCAAAAGGCAGAGGGTTGTGGTGGAGGGAGTACATTCAGGTTGGAGGATTGTGACTATTGGTGTCCCACAAGGATCTGTTCTGGGACCTCTACTTTTTGTGATTTTTATTAACGACCTGGATGTGGGGGTAGAAGGCTGGGTTGGCAAGTTTGCAGACGACACAAAGGTTGGTGGTGTTGTAGATAGTGTAGGGGATTGGCAAAGATTGCAGAGAAACATTGACAGGATGCAGAAGTGGACTGAGAAGTGGCAGATGGAGTTCATCCCGGAGAAGTGTGGGGTGGTGCACTTTGGAAGGACAAACTCCAAGGCAGAGCACAAAGTAAATGGCAGGATACTTGGTAGTGTGGAGGAGCAGGGGGATCTCGGGGTACATGTCCACAGATCCCCGATAGTTGCCTCATAGGTGGATAGGGTAGTTAAGAAAGCTTATGGGGTGTTAGCTTTCATAAGTCGAGGGATAGAGTTTAGGAGTCGCGATGTAATGATACAGCTCTATAAAACTCTGGTTAGGCCACACTTGGAGTACTGTGTCCAGTTCTGGTGGCCTCACTATAGGAAGGATGTGGAAGCATTGGAAGGGGTACAGAGGAGATTTACCAGGATGCTGTCTGGTTTAGAGAGAATGCATTATGATCAGAGATTAAGGGAGCTAGGGCTTTACTCTTTGGAGAGAAGGAGGATGAGAGGAGACATGATAGAGGTGTACAAGATAATAAGAGGAATAGATAGAGTGGATAGCCAGCGCCTCTTCCCCAGGGCACCACTGCTCAATACGAGGGGACATGGCTTTAAGGTAAGGGATGAGAAGTTCAAGGGGGATATTAGAAGAAGGTTTTTTACTCAGAAAGTGGTTGGTGCGTGGAATGCACTGCCTGAGTCAGTGGTGGAGGCAGATACACTAGTGAAGTTTAAGAGACTACTGGACAGGTATATGGAGGAATTTAAGTTGGGGGATTATATGGGAGGCAGGGTTTGAAGGTCAGCACAACATTGTGGGCCGAAGGGCCTGTACTGTGCTGTACTATTCTATGTTCTATGTTCTATGAAACACACTGGACTTTTTATTCAAAGAAGTCTTCCAGCAATATGGATACAATGTCTTGAAGAAGTTGTCAGCCCTCAACCCTTTGCTCAGATAAATTGGTATTACAACCAGGGATTTTGATCAATTTAACCGAGTTTTTTTTTCACGGTAGCAACCAAGAAACAGGGAAAATTGTAAAGCATGAAAAACTAAAAATTCCAAAACTGGAATGTCAGCAGTTCAGAAGTATTCCTCCCTCTTTGCTCAATACTTTGTTGAACCACCTCTCGCAGCTATTAAAGCCAGTAGTCTCTTTGGATAATTCTCTATTAGCTTTGCACAACATGATGGAGCAAGATTTACCTATTCCTCCTTGCAAAATTGCTCAAATGGTGCTAGGTTAGTTGGGGAACAGTGGTGGATAGCAATCTTGAGGTGTTGCCAGAGGTGTTCAATTGGGTTAAAGTCAGGACATTGACTGGGCCACTCAAGGACATCAATTTTTCTCATTTTAAACCACTCCATGGTTGCTCAGGCAGTGTCCTGCTGAAAGATGAACTTCCTCCCTAGCTTAAGCTTTCTGGCAGAGGCTAGCAGGTTTTTATCCAGAATTTCTCTGTATTTCATTTTCCCTTCAATCCAGATCAGATTCCAATTGCATGATGCCCCTTCCACCATACTTTACTGTCGAAATGGTGTTACGTAGCTGATGGGCAGTATTAGATTTATGCCACATGTACTGCCTGTAAATAGAACAGTACAGCACAGTACAGACCCTTCGGCCCACAATGTTGTGCTGACCCTTAAACCCTGCCCTCCATATAAACCCCCCCCTTAAATTCCTCCATATACCTGTCTATCAGTCTCTTAAATTTTGCTAGTGTATCTGCCTCCACCACTGACTCAGGCAGTGCATTCCACTCACCAACCACTCTCTGAGTAAAAAACTTTCCTCTAATATCCCCCTTGAACTTCCCACCCCTTACCTTAAAGCCATGTCCTCTTGTATTGAGGATACAAGACTGAGCAAAGTGTCACTTAGAAGATACTGTAAAGATGTGGAAGAAGGCCCTGTGGTCAGATCAGGCTAAAGTGGAACTTTTCGGCCTCAACACTAAGCGGTACGTGCGGCGTAAATCCAATACTGTGAGTCTGAAGATTAAGTTTTCTGTGAACAAATAAAGCACTGATACTATTTAGTTACTCTTTGGACCTGAGGAAAACAATATATTTTTTTATCTCTATGTAAGAATTTTCCAATTCCTTTATATAAGTATTTGAAAATATAATAGATGTTCATTATTTAATGCTTTGCAGGAATATTTAAAGTTCTCAGAGAAGATGAGACCTTAATCAGCAGCTTCCTTCTAGAACAACAACTAAATGAGATCACTTAATAACAGAATCTTACAGATTTCCATGCTCAGTACTTATGAAATCTGTGAGCTTTTACTGATTACTAATTGTTATTCATTACCAATATCTTTATAATAATAAGCCTATATTATTGTAATATGTTGTGGCTTGAAGACAGCAATAGGAAATCTGTTTTCCATCCTTATTTTACTGATTATTATTGTTACATCTTTATTAATTATCAGTCAAAATGGAAGCCATCTACAAAGCTCAATTATAGATTTCATTATCTTTGGAATATGGTTACCTTTCACAAGAACAATAGCAATTAAAGGATTAAACATGGTATAAAATCTTACCACTAAAATTGTGCATTATGTATCATAAATAATTACACAATTGATAAAGCAATGCATATCCTTCTGAATGCATTTCTGTTTTTCCATGAGTAACAGATCTGGAATGATTACAAATTCAGATGGAATCCAGTTGACTATGATGGTATCAAGTACATCCGAGTCCCATCTGACAAGATTTGGAAGCCGGATATTGTACTATATAACAAGTAAGTTTTAAGATCAGTCAATGGGCATTAGTGCTTCAATCTAATGAGAGAATTTATGACCATTTCCACACTTGAAAGTTGCACTGATTACTTCTGGATTTTCCACCTTTACAGTGCCGTTGGAGGGTTTCAACTTGAAGATAGCACCAAGGCTCTTCTCAAATACGATGGCACTGTTACCTGGATGCCTCCAGCTATTTTCAAAAGCTCCTGTCCTATGGACATCACCTATTTTCCCTTTGACTATCAGAATTGTTCTATGAAATTTGGATCATGGACCTATGACAAAGCTAAGATTGACCTAGCGATCATAGGGTCCAAAGTAAATCTGAAGGACTTTTGGGAGAGTGGCGAATGGGAGATCATTGACGCCCCTGGATATAAACATGAAATTAAGTATAATTGTTGTGAAGAGATTTATCCAGACATCACTTACTCTTTCTACATACGTAGACTGCCTTTGTTTTATACTATCAACCTGATCATTCCCTGTCTGTTAATCTCTTTCCTAACTATTCTAGTTTTTTATCTTCCCTCTGACTGTGGGGAGAAGGTCACTCTTTGCATATCTGTCCTCCTCTCTTTGACAGTATTCCTGCTGGTTATCACAGAAACGATCCCTTCAACCTCCCTGGTGATTCCTCTGATTGGCGAGTACCTCTTATTCACGATGATATTTGTGACTCTCTCTATCATTATTACAGTCTTTGTACTGAATGTTCATTATCGAACGCCAGCCACCCACATTATGCCATGGTGGGTGCAAAAAGTCTTCTTGGAAATCTTACCTAAAGTTATGTTGATGAAGAGGCCTTTAGAAGAAAAGAAAACTGAGAAACTAAGAAGCAGGCGAAGGAAGGATAAGTGTATCCAGAAAGACTGTGCCAACCATCTGGAATATGGAAAATTCGAGTCAGATGAAGATCAGACAAGATCATTCTGCTTGTACTGCAAGGAGCCTAAGAGTACTGTAACCTCTAACCTGGAAGGACAAATCAGTCCTCAATCACTTGAATCTCTGCTTGGTGTCTCAGTTCTTTCTTCTGAAATTCAACAGGCAATAGAGAGTATCAAATACATTGCAGATAACACAAGGAGTCAGAATGAAGCTAAAGAGGTTAGTAAGTTTGCTGTGTGTATCTGGTAGAGTCATAATATCATAGAGACATACAACATAAAAACAGGCCCTTTGGTTCAACTCAACTGTGCTGCCAACAAACTAGTCTGCATTTCTTCATAACACACCGAGTCCCTCGTATCCATGTACCTATCTAGGTAGTATTTAAACGTTACTGAAATACTGCCTGTAAAACTAGCACCACCCATTGCGTGAAGAAGCTGAACCTACTCTCCCTATTAAATCTCTTGTCTCTTAAACCAATGCCTTCTTGTTTTTAGCAATCTGCCCCCAGCTCTTAGTTAAAACATAATGTGCTTTCACCCTGTTTATACTCCTAATCATCTTGTATACCTTGATCAGGTGACCCCTCAATCTCCCACGTTCCAGTGAGTAAAGTCCCAGTCTCCCCTCTGTCAACCCACCTCTCAATCTCCCACGTTCCAGTGAGTGAAGTCCCGGTCTCCCCTCTGTCAGGTGATCCCTCAGTCTCCCACGTTCCAATGAATAAAGTCCCAGTCTCCCCTCTGTCAAACCACCCCTCAATCTCCCACGTTCCAGTGAGTGAAGACCCGGTGTCCCCTCTGTCAGGTGATCCCTCATTCTCCCACGTTCCAGCAAGTGAAGTCCCAGTCTCCCCTCTGTCAAACCACCCCTCAATCTCCCACATTCCAGTGAGTGCAGTCCCAATCTCCCCTCTGTCAGGTCATCTCTCAATCTCCCACATTCCAGTCAGTAAAGTCCGAGTCTCTCCTCTGTCAGGTGATCCCTAAATCTCCCACATTCCAGTGAGTAATGTCCCAGGTTCCTCTCTGTCAAAACACCCCTCAATTTCCCATGTTCCTGTGAGTAAAGTCCCAGTCTTCCCTCTGTCAAGCCACCCCTCAATCTCCCATGTTCCTGTGAGTAAAGTCCCAGTCTCCCATCTGTGAAACCATCACACAATCTCCCACATTCCAGTCAGTAAAGTCCCAGTCTAGCCTCTGTCAGTTTACTCATCAATCTCCCACGTTCCAGTGAGTAAAGTCACAGTCTCCCGTCTCTCAGTTCATCTCTATATCTCCCATGTTCCAGTGAGTAAAGTCCCAGTCTCCCCTCTGTCAGATCACTCATCAATCTCCCACGTTGCAGTCGGTAAAGTCCCAGTCCCTCGTCTGCAAGGTTACTCATCAATCTCCCATATTCCAGTTAGTAAAGTCCCAGTCTCCCCTCTATCAAACAATCCTTCAGTCCCCCACGTTCCAGTGACGAAAGTCCCAGTTTCCTCTCTGTCAAACCAGCCCTCAAGCTCCCATGTTCCCGTGAGTAAAGTCCCAGTCTCCTCTCTGTCAGGTGATCCCTCAATCTCCCACGTTCCAGCGAGTGAAGTCCCAGTCTCCCCTCTGTCAAACCACCCCTCAATCTCCCACATTCCAGTGAGTGAAGTCCCGGTCTCCCCTCTGTCAGGTCATCCCTCAATCTCCCACATTCCAGTCAGTAAAGTCCGAGTCTCTCCTCTGTCAGGTGATCCCTAAATCTCCCACATTCCAGTGAGTAATGTCCCAGGTTCCTCTCTGTCAAAACACCCCTCAATCTCCCATGTTCCTGTGAGTAAAGTCCCAGTCTTCCCTCTGTCAAACCACCCCTCAATCTCCCATGTTCCTGTAAGTAAAGTCCCAGTCTCCACTCTGTCAAGTGACTCCTCAATCTCCTACATTCCAGTGAGTGAACTCCCAGCCACCCCTCTGTCAGGTGATCCCTCAATTTCCCACGTTCCAGTGAGTAAAGTCCCAGTCTCCCATCTGTGAAACCATCACACAATCTCTCACCTTCCAGTCAGTAAAGTCCCAGTCTAGCCTCTGTCAGGTCACTCATTAATCTCCCACGGTCTAGTGAGTAAAGTCACAGTCTCCCCTCTCTCAGGTCATCTCTATATCTCCCATATTCCAGTGAGTAAAGTCCCAGTCTCCCCTCTATCAAACCATCCTTCAATCTCACACGTTCCAGTGACGAAAGTCCCAGTTTCCTCTCTGTCAAACCAGCCCTCAAGCTCCCATGTTCCCGTGAGTAAAGTCCCAGTCTCCTCTCTGTCAGGTGATCCCTCAATCTCCCACGTTCCAGCGAGTGAAGTCCCAGTCTCCCCTCTGTCAAACCACCCCTCAATCTCCCACATTCCAGTGAGAGAAGTCCCGGTCTCCCCTCTGTCAGGTGACTCCTCAATCTCCTACGTTCTAGTGAGTAAAGTCACAGTTTCCACTCTGTCAGGTGATCCCTCAATCTCCCACGTTCCAGTGAGTGAAGTCCCAGTCTCCCCTCTGTCAAACCACCCCTCAATCTCCCACATTCCAGTGAGTGAAGTCCCGGTCTCCCCTCTGTCAGGTCATCCCTCAATCTCCCACATTCCAGTCAGTAAAGTCCGAGTCTCTCCTCTGTCAGGTGATCCCTAAATCTCCCACATTCCAGTGAGTAACGTCCCAGGTTCCTCTCTGTCAAAACACCCCTCAATCTCCCATGTTCCTGTGAGTAAAGTCCCAGTCTACCCTCTGTCAAACCACCCCTCAATCTCCCATGTTCCTGTAAGTAAAGTCCCAGTCTCCACTCTGTCAGGTGACTCCTCAATCTCCTACATTCCAGTGAGTGAACTCCCAGCCACCCCTCTGTCAGGTGATCCCTCAATTTCCCACGTTCCAGTGAGTAAAGTCCCAGTCTCCCATCTGTGAAACCATCACACAATCTCTCACCTTCCAGTCAGTAAAGTCCCAGTCTAGCCTCTGTCAGGTCACTCATTAATCTCCCACGGTCTAGTGAGTAAAGTCACAGTCTCCCCTCTCTCAGGTCATCTCTATATCTCCCATATTCCAGTGAGTAAAGTCCCAGTCTCCCCTCTATCAAACCATCCTTCAATCTCACACGTTCCAGCGAGTGAAGTCCCAGTCTCCCCTCTATCAAACCATCCTACAGTTCCAGTGAGCAAAGTCCCAGTCTCCTCTCTGTCAGGTCACTCCTGAATCTCCCACGTTCCAGTGAGTAAAGTCACAGTTTCCACTCTGTCAGGTCACTCCTCAATCTCCCACATTCCAGTGAGTAAAGTCCCAGCCTCTCCTCTGTCAGGTGATCCCTCAATTTCCCACATTCCAGTGAGTAACGTCCCAGTCTCCCCTCTGTCAAACCAGCCCTCTATCTCCCACATTCCAGAAGGTAAAGTCCCAGTCTCCTCTCTGTCAAATCACCTCTCAATCTCCCATGTTCCAGTGAGTAAACTCCCAGTCTCTCGTCTGCAAGGTTACTCATCAATCTCCCACGTTCTAGTGAGTAAAGTCACAGTCTCCCGTCTCTCAGTTCATCTCTATATCTCCCATGTTCCAGTGAGTAAAGTCCCAGTCTCCCCTCTGTCAGATCACTCATCAATCTCCCACGTTGCAGTCGGTAAAGTCCCAGTCCCTCGTCTGCAAGGTTACTCATCAATCTCCCATATTCCAGTTAGTAAAGTCCCAGTCTCCCCTCTATCAAACAATCCTTCAGTCCCCCACGTTCCAGTGACGAAAGTCCCAGTTTCCTCTCTGTCAAACCAGCCCTCAAGCTCCCATGTTCCCGTGAGTAAAGTCCCAGTCTCCTCTCTGTCAGGTGATCCCTCAATCTCCCACGTTCCAGCGAGTGAAGTCGCAGTCTCCCCTCTGTCAAACCACCCCTCAATCTCCCACATTCCAGTGAGTGAAGTCCCGGTCTCCCCTCTGTCAGGTGACTCCTCAATCTCCTACGTTCTAGTGAGTAAAGTCACAGTTTCCACTCTGTCAGGTGATCCCTCAATCTCCCACGTTCCAGCGAATGAAGTCCCAGTCTCCCCTCTGTCAAACCACCCCTCAATCTCCCACATTCCAGTGAGTGAAGTCCCGGTCTCCCCTCTGTCAGGTCATCCCTCAATCTCCCACATTCCAGTCAGTAAAGTCCAAGTCTCTCCTCTGTCAGGTGATCCCTAAATTTCCCACATTCCAGTGAGTAACGTCCCAGTCTCCCCTCTGTCAAACCACCCCTCAATCTCCCATGTTCCAGTGAGCAACGTCCCAGTCTCCAATCTGACAAACCATCCCTCAATCTCCCATGTTCCTGTGAGTAACGTCCCAGTCTCCCATTTGTCAAACTATCACACAATCTCCCACGTTCCAGTCAGTAAAGTCCCAGTCTCTCGTCTGCGAGGTTACTCATCAATCTCCCACGTTCTAGTGAGTAAAGTTGCAGTCTCCCCTCTCTCAGGTCATCTCTATATCTTCCATATTCCAGTGAGTAAAGTCCCTGTGTCCGCTCTATCAAACCATCCTTCAGTCTCCCACGTTCCAGTGACTAAAGTCCCAGTTTCCTCTCTGTCAAACCATCCCTCAATCTCCCATGTTCCAGTGAGTAAAGTCCCAGTCTACTCTCTGTCAGGTCACTCCTGAAACTCCCACGTTCCAGTGAGTAACGTTCCAGTCTCCCTTCTGTCAAACCATCACACAATCTCCCACGTTCCAGTCAGTAAATTCCCAGTCCCTCGTCTGCAAGGTTACTCACCGATCTCCCACGTTCTAGTGAGTAAAGTCGCAGTCTCCCCTCTGTCAAATTACCCTTCAATGTCCCACATTTCAGTGAGTAAAGTTCCAGTTTCCCCTCTGTCAAACCATTCCTCAGTCTCCTACGTTCCAGTGAGTAAGGTCCCAGATTTCCCTCTGTCAGGTCATCCCTGAGTCTCCCACATTTCAGTGAGTAAAGTTCCAGTTTCCCCTCTGTCAAACCATTCCTCAGTCTCCTACGTTCCAGTGAGTAAAGTCCCAGTCTCCTCTTTGTCAGGTCATCCTCCAATCTCCCACATTCCAGTGAGTAATGTCCCAGGTTCCTCTCTGTCAAACCACCCCTCAATCTCCCATGTTCCTGTAAATAAAGTCCCAGTCTCCACTCTGTCAGGTGACTCCTCAATCTCCTACGTTCCAGTGAGTGAACTCCCAGCCTCCCCTCTGTCAGGTGATCCCTCAATTTCCCACGTTCCAGTGAGTAAAGTCCCAGTCTCCCATCTGTCAAACCATCACACAATCTCCCACATTCCAGTCAGTAAAGTCCCAGTCTAGCCTCTGTCAGGTTACTCATCAATCTCCCATGTTCTAGTGAGTAAAGTCGCAGTCTCCCCTCTTTCAGGTCATCTCTATATCTCCCATATTCCAGTGAGTAAAGTCCCTGTCTCCCATTTGTCAAACCATCACACAATCTCCCACGTTCCAGTGTGTAACGTCCCAATCTCCCCTCTGTCAAACCAACCCTCTATCTCCCACGTTCCAGCGGGTAAAGTCCCAGTCTCCCCTCTGTCAAACCACCCCTCGATCTCCCATGTTGCAGTGAATAAAGTCCCAGTCTGCCCATTGTCAAAGCATCCCTCAATCTCCCATGTTCCAGTGAGCAACGTCCCAGTCTCCAATCTGACAAGCCATCCCTCAATCTCCCATGTTCCTGTGAGTAACGTCCCAGTCTCCCATTTGTCAAACCATCACACAATCTCCCACGTTCCAGTCAGTAAAGTCCCAGTCTCTCGTCTGCAAGGTTACTCATCAATCTCCCACGTTCTAGTGAGTAAAATCACAGTCTCCCCCTCTCAGGTCATCTCTATATCTTCCATATTCCAGTGAGTAAAGTCCCTGTGTCCCCTCTATCAAACCATCCTTCAGTCTCCCACGTTCCAGTGACTAAAGTCCCAGTTTCCTCTCTGTCAAACCAGCCCTCAAGCTCTCATGTTCCAGTGAGTAAAGTCCCAGTCTCCTCTCTGTCAGGTCACTCCTGAATCTCCCACATTCTAGTGAGTAAAGTCACAGTTTCCACTCTGTCAAACGACCCCTCAATCTCCCACGTTCCAGTGAGTAAACTCCCAGCTTTCCATCTGTGAGGTCACTCATCATACTCTCATGTTCCAGTAAGTAAAGTCCCAGTCTCCACTCTGTCAGTTCACTCATCAACCTCCCATGTTCCAGTGAGTAAAGTCCCAGTCTTCTCGCTGTCAGGTGATCCCTAAATAACCCACGTTCCAGTGAGCAAAGTCCCAGTCTCCCCTCTGTCAAACCACCCCTCAATCTTCCATGTTCCAGTAGATAAAGTCCCAGTCTCTCGTGTGTCAGGTCATTCCTCAATCTCCACGTTCCATTGAGTAACGACCCAGTCTCCCCTCTGTCAAACCATCCCTCATCCTCCCACGTTCCAACAGGTTAAGTCCCAGTCTAGCCTCTGTCAGGTTACTCATCAATCTTCCATGTTCTAGTGAGTAAAGTCACAGTCTCCCCTCTCTCAGGTCATCTCTATATCTCCCATATTCCAGTGAGTAAAGTCCCTGTGTCCCCTCTATCAAACCATCCTCCAGTCTCCCACGTTCCAGTGACTAAAGTCCCAGTTTCCTCTCTGTCAAACCAGCCCTCAAGCTCCCATGTTCCCGTGAGTAAAGTCCCAGTCTCCTCTCTGTCAGGTCACTCCTGAATCTCCCACGTTCTAGTGAGTAAAGTCACAGTTTCCACTCTGTCAAACGACCCCTCAATCTCCCACGTTCCAGTGAGTAAACTCCCAGCTTTCCATCTGTGAGGTCACTCATCATACTCTCATGTTCCAGTCAGTAAAGTCCCAGTCTCTCGTCTGCAAGGTTACTCATCAATCTCCCACGTTCTAGTGAGTAAAATCCCAGTCTCCCCCTCTCAGGTCATCTCTATATCTTCCATATTCCAGTGACTAAAGTCCCAGTTTCCTCTCTGTCAAACCAGCCCTCAAGCTCTCATGTTCCAGTGAGTAAAGTCCCAGTCTCCTCTCTGTCAGGTCACTCCTGAATCTCCCACGTTCTAGTGAGTAAAGTCACAGTTTCCACTCTGTCAAACGACCCCTCAATCTCCCACGTTCCAGTGAGTAAACTCCCAGCTTTCCATCTGTGAGGTCGCTCATCATACTCTCATGTTCCAGTAAGTAAAGTCCCAGTCTCCACTCTGTCAGTTCACTCATCAACCTCCCATGTTCCAGTGAGTAAAGTCCCAGTCTCCTCGCTGTCAGGTGATCCCTAAATAACCCACGTTCCAGTGAGCAAAGTCCCAGTCTCCCCTCTGTCAAACCACCCCTCAATCTTCCATGTTCCAGTAGATAAAGTCCCAGTCTCTCGTGTGTCAGGTCATTCCTCAATCTCCACGTTCCATTGAGTAACGACCCAGTCTCCCCTCTGTCAAACCATCCCTCATCCTCCCACGTTCCAACAGGTTAAGCCCCAGTCTAGCCTCTGTCAGGTTACTCAACAATCTCCCATGTTCTAGTGAGTAAAGTCACAGTCTCCCCTCTCTCAGGTCATCTCTATATCTCCCATATTCCAGTGAGTAAAGTCCCTGTGTCCCCTCTATCAAACCATCCTACAGTTCCAGTGAGCAAAGTCACAGTTTCCACTCTGTCAGGTCACTCCTGAATCTCCCACATTCCAGTGAGTAAAGTCCCAGCCTCTCCTCTGTCAGGTGATCCCTCAATTTCCCACATTCCAGTGAGTAACGTCCCAGTCTCCCCTCTGTCAAACCAGCCCTCTATCTCCCACATTCCAGCAGGTAAAGTCCCAGTCTCCTCTCTGTCAAATCACCTCTCAATCTCCCATGTTCCAGTGAGTAAACTCCCAGTCTCTCGTCTGCAAGGTTACTCATCAATCTCCCACGTTCTAGTGAGTAAAGTCCCAGTCTCCCCTCTGTCAGATCACTCATCAATCTCCCACGTTGCAGTCGGTAAAGTCCCAGTCCCTCGTCTGCAAGGTTACTCATCAATCTCCCACGTTCTAGTGAGTAAAGTCGCAGTCTCCCCTCTCTCAGGGCATCCCTCAATCTCCCACATTCCAGTGAGTTAAAGTCCAAGTCTCCCCTCTGTCAAACCACCCCTCAATCTCCCAGTTTACTCACTGGAGAGTAAAGTCCCAGTTTCCCTCTGTCAAATCATCCCTCAATCTCCCACATCTCAGCGAGTAAAGTCCCAGTCTCTTGTCTGTGAAACCACCCCTCTGTTCCCACGTTCCAGTGTGTAAGGTCCCAGTTTTCTCTCTGTCAAACCATCCCTCAATCTCCCACATTCTGCTGAGTAAATTCCTGTCTCCCCTCTGTCAGGTGATGCGTCAATCTCCCACATTCCAGTGAGTAAAGTTCCAGTCTCCCCTCTGTCAAACCTCCCCTCAATCTCCCACGTTCTAGTGAGTAAAGTCCTAGTCTCCCGTCTGTCTGGTGATATCTCAACCTCCCACGTTCCAGTGAGTAAAGTCCCAGTCTCCCCTCTATCTCCCACGTTCCAGTGGGTAAAGTCCCAGTCTCCTCACTGTCAAACCATCCCTCAGTCTCCCATGTTCCAGTCAGTAAAGACCCAGTCTCCCCTCTGTCAGGTCACTCATCAATCTCCCACGTTCCAGTGAGTAATGTCCCAGTCTCCACTCTGTCAAACCACCCCTCAATCTCCTACATTCCAGTGAGTAAAGTCCCAGTTTCCTCTCTGTCAAACCATCCCTCAATCTCCCGTGTTCCGCTGAGTAAAGTCCCAGTCTCCTCTCTGTCAGGTCACTCTTCAATCTCCCACGTTCCAGTGAGAAAATTCCCAGTCCCCCCTCTGTCAGGTAACTCCTCAATCTCCCACATGCCAGTGAGTAAATTCCCAGTCTCCCCTCTGTCATACTACCCCTGAATCTCCCATGTTCCAGTGAGTAAATTCCAGTTTCTTCTCTGTCAAACCACCCCTTAATCTCGCACGTTCCAGTGAGTAAGGTCCCAGTCTCCCCTGTGTCAGGTCGGCCCTAAATCTCTCATGTTCTAGTGAGTAAATTCCAAATCTCCCCTCTGTCAAACCATTCCTCAATCTCCCACGTTCCACTGAGTAAAGTCCCAGTCTCCCCACTGTCAAACCACCTTTCATTTTCTCACGTTCCAGTGAGTTATGTCCCAGTCTCCCCTCTGTCAAACCACCATCACTGTCCCACGTTCCAGTGAGTAAAGTCCCAGTCTCCCCTCTGTCAGGTGATCCCTCAATCTCCCACGTTCCAGTGAGTAAAGTCCCAGTCTCCACTCCTTTCATGCTCATCTCTCCATTAAATGATTAAGTAAGTGTACCACAGCTACTTCACAGCTGTAGTGTTCTGTTGTAAATTACATTGATTTTAATTTGCGGTACATTAAGTTGTTCATTCCAAGTGGCTAATATCGGTGCTTAGCCATTACTTCTGCAGCTCATGATTCCACCTCATTGGACCCTGTCAACGTACCATTTTATTGTTTTCTCTCACACACTATCCTGCTTTATTTTAATGTACATATCTGTTATCTGTGTCTCAACCACTGTTCTATGGCAATGTGTTCCATAGTCCAGTCCTTCATTGGGCAAGGCTGTTTCTTCTCAATTCCCTCATGTATCTATTAATGACTGTCATATATATGATAAACATGAGAGAGTCTGCAGATGCTGGAAATCTAAAGCAACACACCCATCTGGTAAGAGAGGAGAGTGGGCCATGGGAGAAAGGGAAGGAAGAGGGGACCCAAGAGAAATGATAGGCAGGTAAGGAAAGGTAAAAGGCCAGAATGGGGAAAAGAGGAAGGGCAGGGGGGAAGGAGAAAAACTTCTCATCAGAATAAGAAATCAATATGCCAAAAGGTTAGAGGCCATCCAGTAGGAATATAAAGTGTTGCTACTCCACCCTGAGGGTGACCTCATCTTTGCACAAGAGGAGGAGAGACATATAGATGACTGTCCTGGCTTCCTCCCATAGGTGGTAAAACCTTGTGTATATCTACTCTAACATACTCTTTGATCATTAAAAATAATACTTTTTGTTACCTCTAAATATTTTCTTTTCTGAAAGGTATAACTACTAATTTCTTGTATGAACCAGATAAACCTTTTATAGATCTCTCTATTGCCTCGCCATTCTTCTAATGTGGGAATCAGATGATTTACTAAATTGAATGCTCTCTGACATCTCCCAGTCAAACATTGGCAGATTTTCTTAACAACCCCATTATTTCTTACTGTCTTCAAGTTAATATCACCTATGTACACAGATTCTCATAGTGTTGCTGGAAGTTTCTCCCATTGATTAATAAAGTGGTAATAAATATTAATTTTAACCTAGCCAGGTAGACATGATCCCCCAAGCTCCCATTATTTAGTGGTCATTTCCCTAGTTCCTGTAAAGGAACATTTGTTCAAAAGAATCATTCAACCCATGGAGCAGAATAATAGAACACACAATAATATAAAGGGGATAGGGGTATCAAAATTAATATCACCAAGTGATGAGTCGTTCCAGTAATTGGTCTATAAATTCAAAAATACACTTAGATGCACATATGCACCTATAACCCTCTCCAATTATTTCTATGATTTTATCATGATAACATAGGGTTTAATGCATATCTGATGAATAATGCACAAAAACGTACAATAATCTGCCTAAGCATACATTAATATTTTAAAGCTCATATGCATATTTATTCCATTGTTTATTTTGCATTTATATTTATGAATTTATAACATCTTCATGACAAACTTTATTCCAAAGTGAGCGCATTTTTTTTTACCCATGACATGTTCACAATATTCATTTTCATGAATTGTTCTCTTTGTTTGATAAGTACAGTAGTGTGGAGCCCTGTTAATGCCAATGAGCTGCCTCCATCATGAGATATATTTCATTATTGGATGTCATGAAAAAATACCGGTGACCAAAAATAATAGCATTCTGTGAACAGCCTCAAGGAATAACAAAAAGAGAGATACCTTGCTTTTGGTAGAACTTTATGGTAGCAGTTCAATGAAATACATGACAAATAAATATAGAGAAAAAACTGAATTACAATACGTATATATATGTCTACTAAATAGTTAAGTTAAATTATGTAGTGCAAAAAAAAAACTAAAAAGTAGTGAAGATTCCTCGGTGGTTAAAAATATTGTTTGACACTGCTAGTGCAGTCCTGACTGAGTATTGCCCAAGCAGAGATGCCAGTTTTCAGATTGTTGAGATTATACCTCATCCATCAGGTTGAAGAGAGTCCTTTTGAAATTATTTAGAGTAGATCTGCAATTTTCCCTCAGTTATCTTGCCACTGATTATTTCGCAATGTGGACATTTATTTGATACTACTTCTGCTGTCGTGCCTTCCTCTACATTGCAATGATTACAAAATGCAGTATTGATGTTGACTTGCTTGTAACATATTCGTTAGCACAGAATACTTGCACTGTATTGACCACATCTTGTGGCCAATTTTGAGCATCAGAGAATTGATACAAAATGTTCTTTATATGTTTCAATTATCTTGCTTGAAATAATCTCTTATGTTTTTGTTCCATTTCTAAAGCTGTGAATATAATGGGAAGGTAATCTGTTTTTATGTCTTGCAGGTTGAAGATGATTGGAAATATGTGGCTCTGGTGATTGACAGGATATTTCTGTGGGTTTTCACTTTAGTTTGTGTTCTTGGAACTGCAGGATTGTTTCTACAGCCATTAATGGCTGCAGAATAATTGTGTAGCATTTGATACCTATAAAACTCATCTGTGTTATGATCCAGTGTGTGTTATATCAATGTCACATGTCACATCAAAACCTACATTGCATGACAACATTAAAAATAATTAAAGATTACTCCACTGAAATCTCCATCTTTAATATTCTGGAAAGATTGACTGTTAGCAAATCACTGTTTATGTGGCCACTTATGTGTGAAACTACAAATCATCTATATAACTGTTTACATTACCATATCTAAGTCTTGTAGATCATGTCCAGAATATATTATGGGAGATGTGATGAATATTTCATGAAAATACACCTTTTAACACAGTAAGCTAAATTAACCGTGAAAACATCTTGTGGATTGTTCTTTTTTTCTTAATATATATTAATGCTTTGGACTTGAATGTATAGTGTACAATTTCCAAATCCAAAGATGACACAAAATGTGCAGACTTAGTAAAACATGACAAGGATAGTAATGGACTTCAACGAGATATATAGATATGTTGGTGGAATGATTGATATGTAGAAGATGAAATATAATGCTGAGAAATATGAAGTATACAATGAGAAGTGATAATATATACTACAATTCTATAAGGACAACAAGAATAGAGATACCCTAGTAAGTATGTGTGTAATTCACTGAAGTTAGTTTGAAAAAGTGATTTAAGAACATCTACAATCCAGGGCTTTATAATAGAGGCACAGGGTACTAGAGGATTTCACAATGAATGTTGATAAAACATTAGCTGAGCCTTTAATGTGTGGACATCACACTTTAGAAAAAAAAATGTAAAGGTTTTAGAGAGGGTGATGAGAAGATTTATTAAAATAAATCCAGGGACAGGGGCTTTAGTTCTGTGGATAGACAGAAGTTTTGGAACAGAGGAGTTTATGAGAAAATCTGATAGAACCTATTTAAAACTAAAGAAGTGTATAGGCAGTGTAGATAAAGAGAAATGCTTCTCATTAATGGAAAGATCAAAAGCTGAGGGATATCAAATGAAGGTAATTGTCAAATTGTCAAAAGTGACATGAGAAAATATTTTCTTTATACGGGCAGTGGGCCTAACCAGTTAGCTCTTACGTTGAGCTGGTATAGTTTTGATGACCTGGATGGTGTAATGGGCCATGTTGATCAGCAATTCGGTGTCCAGGAGATGTGGTAATAAGTGTACAAGCGCAACAAAGTAACTTAAGCCTAATTTATTATCATAGAATAGAAAACACAAATAAACCACACAAAATGCTATGTAGTAAGCCACAAAGACTTCGGGGTTCGCGATTCATAGTCAACACTTGATTGTTGCTGTGGTCGAGGGAACTCCAAGCTCTGACCCACTCATGAAACCACCCCTTGGTCACAAGCACTGACCGTGTTTTCCAGTCCTTGGCTGAAGTCCAACGAAACAGGGAAAAGCACTCCAATAAATATGTTTCACAAGTGCAGAGCAACCACAAGACAGAAAACTCTTTGATCTTTTGTCTCAATAAAACCTGCCTTTTTACAAACACATCCTGTATCCATTAACACAGTGTTCAGCATACTCTCATCAATCAACTAAATATTGTAATGGTTACTCTTCATCCATTAGTCCATCAATGATTTGGGCACAACATTCCTTTTGGACCTACAAAAGAACATTAATATTACATATGAGGTAAGGCTGAATGCAGACAGACACTAATAAGAATACATCATCCTAGCTCTTAAAGTGACCAACAGGCATTTAGTCATTAACAGATCTACAGTGTTTACCTTCTACAGATACTTCACAAACATTGCCCACTAACAGACTCCACATGCTACAAGATCAGAAAGAGCTAAACTGTTTATTTTACCCTCATCAAGTCTTCATCTAAACAATGCACATAACATGCTGGAGGAACTCAGTAGGACACGCAGCATCTATGGAAAAGAGTACAATTGATGTTTCAGGTCAAGACCCTTCAGCCTGACTGGTGAAAAAAATTGCAGGTAGGGAGACTGCTTCACCGAGCACCTATGTTCTGTTCGCCAGAAAAAGTGGGATCTCCCAGTGGCCATCCATTTTAATTCCAATTCCTATTCGCATTCTGACATGTCTATCCTTGGCTTCCTCTACTGTCGCGATGAGGCCACACTCAGGCTGGAGGAACAATCCCTAATATTCCATCTGGGTAGCCTCCAATCTGATAGCATAAACATCAATTTCTCAAACTTCTGTTAATACTTTCCCCCGTCCTTCACCAGTCCCTATTCCCTTTTCCCTTCTCCAGCCCAAAATCTCTTTCACCAATCAACCTCCCAGATCGTTACTTCACACCCTCACCCTCCCGGTTTCACCTATCACCTTTTGTTTCTCTCTGTCCTCCCCAACTTTTAAATCTACTCCTCATCCTTTTTTCTCCAGTCCTGCTGAAGGGTCTCAGCCGGAAACATCAACAGTTTACGCTTTTCCATAGAGGCCGCCCGGTCTGCTGAGTTCCTCCAGCATTTTGTGTATGTTGCTTGGATTTCCAGCATCTGCAGATTTCCTGTTGTTTGTTATTGAACTCTGCATCTATTCTACCTTTCCTTATAACTCAGCTCAAGACCCAATAACATCCTTGTAAATTTTATCTGTTCTCTTTCTACCTTATTTACATCTTTCCTGTAGGTAGGTGACCAAAACTGTACACAGTACTCCAAATTCGGCCTCACCGCTGTCTTATATAGTTTCAAAATAACATCCCATCTCCTGTACTCAATACTTTGATTTATGAAGACCAATGTGCCAAAATCATTCCTTATATCCCTATCTATCTGTGCCAATACTTTCAATGAATTATGGACCTGTATTCCCAGATCCTTTAGATCCACTGCACTCCGCAATGCATCTTAACATTGTGTAAGATCTAACTTAATTGGTCCTTGCAAAGTGGAACACCTCACACTTGTCTGCATTAAATTCCATCTGCCACTTTCAGCCCATTTTTCCACCTGGTCCAGATCCCGCTGCATTTACTGATAGTCTTGCTCACCGACCGCTACACCCCCAATTTTGGTGTCATCCGCAAATTTGCTGCTCCAGTTTACATTATTATCATCCAGATCATTTATATAGATGACAAACAACAATGAACCCAACACCGATCCCTGTGACACTCCACTAGTCAGATGCCCCCAGTCAGAGAGACAGCTATCTACTACCACTTTCTGGATTCTTCAGAATTTACTACCTCAGCTTGAATGCCAAGTGACTGAACCTTCCTGACCAAACTTCTACACGGGACCTTATCAAGTGCCTTGCTAAAGTCCATGCAGACAACATCCACTGCCTTGCCTTCATTGGTTTTCCAGGTAGCTTCCTGGAAAAATTCTTATCAGTCTGGTTGGACGCGACCTACCACACATAAAGCCATGCTGACTGTTCCTAATCTTTCCATGTCTATCCTAATACTTATATATCCTGTCCTTCAGAATACCTTCCAATAACTTTCCCACTACCAATGTCAGACTCACCAGCCTATAATGTCCTGGTTTATTTTAGGACCTTTCTTAAACAGCAGAACAACATTAGCTATCCTCCAATCCAACCATATCTCACCAGTCATGAAGGGTGATTTGAATATCTCCATTAGGGAGAGCAATTTCTGCACTTGCATTCCACAGGGTCTGAGGGACCACCTTGTCAGGCCCTGGGGACTTATCCACTCTAATATGTCTCAAGACAGCAAACACCTCCTCCTCTGCAATCTATATAGGTTCCATGATCTCACTGATGCTTTGCCTCACTTCTATAGACTCTGTGTCCTTTTCCTGAGTAAATATAGATGCAAAAAAAAAAATTAAGAGCTCCCCCATCTCTTTTGGCTCCACGCATAGATTACCATTCTGATCTTCCAGAGGACCATTTTCACTCAACATATCTGCAGAATCCCTTAGGATTCTTGTTCACCTTATTGGCTAGGGCAACCTCATGTCTTCTTGCAGTCCTCCTGATTCCATTCTTAAGTGTTCTCTTGCATTTCTTGTACCCCATATGTACGTCATTTGTTCCAACCTACCTATACATGCTATGTAACTCTTCTTTTTCTTAACCAGGACCTCAATATCTCTTGAAAACCAAAGTTCCCTAAACCTATTATCTTTACCTTTTATTCTGACAGGCACATACAAGCGTTGTATTCCCAAAATTTTACTTTTGAAGGCCTCCCAACTTACCAAGTACACCGTTGCCAAAAAACAGCCAATTCCAATCCACACTTGCCAGATCCTTTCTGATACCATCAAAATTGGCTTTTATCCAAATTAGAATCTCAACCCGAGGACTAGACCTATCTTTTTTTTCATATTAACTTTGAAACTAAACTAAACTAAAGCAAGGTACAGATAAGTTGGGGGTGTTGTGAATAGTGTGGAGGGCTGTCAGAGGTTACAGCGGGACATCGATAGGATGCAAAACTGGTCTGAGAAGTGGCAGATGGAGTTCAACTCAGATAAGTGTGAGGTGGTTCATTTTGGTAGGTCAAATATGATAGCAGAATATAGCATTAATGGTAAGACGCTTGCAAATGTGGAGGATCAGAGGGATCTTGGGGTCGGAGTCCATAGGACACTCAAAGCTGCTGTGCAGGTTGACTGGTTAAGAAGGCATATGGTGCATGGGCCTTCATCAACTGTGGGATTGAGTTTAAGAGCTGAGAGGTAACGTTACAGCTATATAGGACACTGGTCAGACCCCACTTGAAGACTGTGTTCAGTTCTGGTCATCTCACTACAGGAAGGATGTGAAAGGGGTGCAGAAGAGATTTACAAGGATTTTGCCTGGATTGGGGAGAATACCTTATGAGAACAGGCTGAGTGAACTCAGCCTTTTCTCCTTGGAGTGATGGAGGATGAGAGGTGACCTGATACAAGTGTATAAGATGATGAGAGGCATTGATCATGTGGATAGTCAGAGGCTATTTCCCAGGGCTGAAATGCTAGCACGAGAGGGCACTGTTTTAAGGTGCTTAGAAGCAGCTACAGAGGGGATGTCAGCGGTAGGTTTTTTATGCAGAGAATGGTGAGTGCGTGGAATGGGCTGCCGGCAATGGTGGTGGAGGCGGATACGATAGGGTCTTTTAAGAGACTTGTGGAGAGGTACATGGAGCTAAGAAAAATAGAGGGCTATGGGTAACCCTAGGTAATTTTTAAAGTAAGTACATGTTCAGCACAGCATTGTGGGTTGAAGGACCTGTATTATGCTGTAGATTTTCTATGTTTCTAATTTCCTAAGTTCTTGCATGTTTCAACATATTGATGAGACATGGATACACTGGCAAGGCTGGAATTTATTGCCCGGATTAATTGCACTTATCTGAGGGGGTAGCAAGGAACAAGGAATTAACCACCTTTATGGGAACCTTCAGTTACACATAAATTAGGCTGGGTGAGGATGGTGATGGTGGAGTTCTTTCCCTGAAGGACATTGGTAAATCAGTTACGTTTTGATTATATTCCTTTGAATTCATAATTATTGTTACTAATCTTAGAAATATTTTTTAAACTCCTGATTTATTTAATTCTCGCATTTAGATTTCTCATTTGACCTCAGTTTTCAGGATTATTGGTTCACCTCTCTGATCTTTAATTTGGTAATTTATCTATTATGCAGCACACTACCTTAAATATGGCTGCCATCATGATTACAATAATAATGTAGTATTATTGATATAATTATGCATATATTCATAGACATGCTTTTAGGATTTGGTTGTAGGACAGTGGTTAAACTAACGAACCCGTAGCCCAGAGACTTCGACTCGCAATCCATAGACCTGAGTTCAGATGTGGAATATAAATTCTTTTAATAATATAAAATAGAAAATAAGAACAGTTAGCCTCTTTAATGATAAAACCCTGTCTGATTAATTGACTCCCTGAAGGGAGAAACTGTGTCATCCTCACCTGGTCTCTCCTTTATGTGATTCTAGACCCAGAGTTTGACTCACTGCCAAACAAACCATTCTGTTCAGGAGCCATTAGATATGGACTATTAATGCTGGCATTTCCAGTTGACCCACATCCTAAAAACCAGAATAATTTTTAAAAACAATTATAAAAGTAGTGTGAATGTAAAAATGATTCTCTAGGATGTACCTAGAGTTCTATATATAGATTTTATTCTTTTGAAGGAAGAACGACGAAGATCCACGAGACTAATTCCTGGGATAATGAAATTGCCCTCTGAAGATTTGCCCAGGAGAGGAAGCAATGCAAAGAAGATTAATGATGATGCAGCAGGACCGTAACCTTATCAAAGTCAAAGTCAAATCAAAGTAATTTTATTTTCCAAGTACATATACAGTACTATGAGAAGTCTTAGGCACCCTATATTTTTTATATAAATTTTGTTTTAGATGTTCATCTTTTTTCTTCGGCATTGGTGTGTCAGTAGAAAAGAGCAAATTTTAGATTTGCAAACTTTCATTTCCCAAAAGCTGAAATGTCACAGGGAACTTTTTTGTATTTTGCTAAAGAAAGAAATTAAGTAGTAGACCACTTTTCAAATGAAAACTTGATTACTTTGTAGGTATACAGCCCAGTGCAAGATTGAATAAATACAACAAACAGGTTTTAATGAACAATGACATAATGAGTTGAATGAACAAAACTGAAACAGAAACAGGTGTAGAAGGGATCAACCTGGGCAAAGGACAACCAAACTAAAAGTTGAGGGTGTGGCAGATGTGACAGTTTAACCTTCAAATGATCAATTCTTACATCATGGCAAGAGTGAGCATAGCAACAAGACACAAGGTGGTCATCCTGCATCAGCAAGATCTCTCCCAAGCAGAAATTTCACACCGCAAGAGGTGCTGTCTGAGCTCTTCTAAAGAAGCACAAAGAAATGGGCAAGGTTGAGGACCAGAAATACCATGGAGTGTAGCAGATGAGAGACACATCAAACTGATGTCCTTTCTAAATTGGAAGAAGTCCAGCACTGCTATCAGCTCTGAACTCACAGAAACCACTGGAACCCAAGTACACTCCCCTACAGTCCGGAGAAGTTTTGTCAGAAGTGGTCTTCATGGAAGAATTGCTGCCAAAAAGCCATTCCTTTGAAGTGGAAACAAAGCCAAAACACTCACCTACATACAAAAACAGAAGGACTGGGGTGCTAAGTAATGGCAGCAAATGCTCTGGACTAATGAGTCAAAATTTGAATTTTTGGGCCATCGAGCCTGCTCTACCATCCCATCATGGCTGATTCCAGATCCTACTCAACCCCATACACCTGCCTTTTCAACATATCCTTTGATGCCCTGGTTATTCAGGAAACTATCAACTTCCGCCTTAAATACACGCACAGGCCTGGACTCCACCGCAGTCTGTGGCAGAGCTTTCCACAGATTCACTACGCTCTGGCTAAAAAAAAATTCCCACTTACCTCTGTTCTAAAGGGTCGCCCCTCAATTTTGAGACTGTGTCTTCTAGTTCTGAATACACCCACCACAGGAAACATCATCTCCACATCCACCTTACCTAGTCCTATCAACATTCAGTAGGCTTCAATGTGATCGCGCTGCATTCTTCCAAATTCCAGTGAGTACAGGCCTAAAGCTGCCAAACACTCCTCATATGTTTAACCCCTTCATTCCCGGAATCATCCTTGTGAACCTCCTCTGGACTCTATCCAATGACAACACACCCTTTCTGGGATTTGGAGCCCAAAACTGTTAACAGTACTCCAAGTGCAGCTTGACTAGTGTCTTATAAAGGCTCAGCATCATCTCCTTGCTTTTATATTTCTGTTCCCCTTGAAGTAAATGCCAACATTGCATTTTCCTTCTTCACCACAGGGAATGCCATCTCCTATTGACATTCAATGGTCATACCCTGCATTTCCCAGTGCATCATTAACCAGAGGCTCAACCAAACGAACGGCATAGATGCCTTGACTGAATGAGCAGGTCAGAGGCAGGTAATTGTGGGACAAGGGACTCACCTTTTCATAACCAACGTCTTTCTCTCATTAGTGAGGAATGTGATGGAGCTCTGCCAATTCTCAAAGGCTCTACACTCTCTTGGCCAGAGCGACCCACTTGAATAGCACTTCATGATCACCCTAATCATTTATTCCCTTCTCAACTGGAGCACAAGAGCTGCAGTGTGTTCCATTTACAAAGTTGTTCACCATTGCTGCTCCTGGGATTTCCCAAGCCCATGAGTTCCATCACCAAGAAGGGCAAGAAGAACAGGGCATAAACAAAACTATCAGGTACCCCTCCAATTTGCCCATCATCTTGACTTGGAAATGTATTGATTTTTTGTGGTAAATGCTGATATTTTATTTCCTTTTCTAAATCTTGGAATACCCTTCCCAACAGTACTGTGGAAGCACGACAGTGGTTCAGAATGGCAGCTGACCATCACCTTCATGTGGGTAACTGGGGATGGACAATAATTGCAGACTTGGCCAACAATGTCCACATACTGAAAAGTGAAGAAAAAAATACATGTGCAGCGAAGAAAATAGCATCAAAATCAGAATCAGGTTTATTATCACCGACATGTGACGTGAAATTTGTTAACTTAGCAGCAGCAGTTCAATGCAATACATAATCTAGCAGAAAATAGACAATAGACAATAGGTGCAGGAGTAGGCCATTCGGCCCGTCAAGCCAGCACCGCCATTCACTGTGATCATGGCTGACCATCCACTATCAGTATCCAGTTCCTGCCTTATCCCCATAACCTTTGATTCTGCTATCTTTAAGAGCTCTATCCATCTCTTTCTTGAAAGCATCCAGAGACTTGGCCTCCACTGCCTTCAGGGGCAGAGCATTCCACATATCCACCACTCTCTGGGTGAAAAAGTTTTTCCTCAACTCCATTCTAAATGGCCTACCCCTTATTCTTAAACTGTGGCCTCTGGTTCTGGACTCACCCATCAGCGGGAACATGCCTCCTGCCTCCAGAGAGAGAAAAAAATAATAATAAATAAAATAAAACATAATAATAAATAAACAAATAAATCAATTACGTATATTGAACAGATTATTAAAAAATGTACAAAAACAGAAATACTGTATCTTTAAAAAAGTTGGGTAGAGTCCAAAGCTTCAAAGTCCATTTAGGAATCAGATGGCAAAGGGGAAGAAGCTGTTCCTGAATCGCTGAGTGTGTGCCTTCAGGCTTCGGTATCTCCTACCTGATGGTAACAGTGAGAAAAGGGCATGTCCTGGGTGCTGGAGGTCCTTAATAATGGACACTGCCTTTCTGAGACACTGCTCCCTAAAGATGTCCTGGGTACTTTGTAGGCTAGTGCCCAAGATGGAGCTGACTAGATTCACAACCTTCTACAGCTTCTTTCAGTCCTGTGCAGTAGCCCCTCCATACCAGACAGTGATGCAGCCTGTCAGAATGCACTCCACAGTACAACTATAGAAGTTTTTGAGTGTATTTGTTGACATGCCAAATCGCTTCAAATTCCTAATAAAGTTTGCTAATGACACAACAATTGTAGGCCGTATCTCGGGTAATGACGAGTTTGAGTACAGAGAGGAAATTAAGAACCTGGTGGCATGGTGTGAAGACAATAACCTATCCCTCAACGTCAGCAAGAGGAAGGAATTGGTTGTTGACTACAGAAGGAGTAATTTACATCGGTGGTGCGCAAGTGGAACAGGTCAAAAGCTTTAAGTTCCTCGGGGTCAATATCACAAATGAACTGACTTGGTCCAACCAAGCAGAGTCCACTGCCAAGAAGGCCCACCAGCGCCTTTACTTCCTGAGAAAACTAAAGAAATTTGGCCTGTCCCCTAAAACCCTCACTAATTTTTATAGATGCACCATAGAAAGCATTCTTCTAGGGTGCATCACAACCTGGTATGGAAGTTGTCCTGTCCAAGACCGAGAAGCTGCAGAAGATTGTGAACACAGCGCAGCACATTACACAAACCAACCTTCCGTCCGTGGACTCACTTTACACCGTACGCTGTCGGAGCAGTGCTGCCAGGATAATCAACGACACGACCCACCCAGCCAACACACTTTGAGTCCCTCTTCCCTCTGGGAGAAGGCTCAGGAACTTGAAGACTCGTACGGCCAGATTTGGGAACAGCTTCTTTCCAACTGTGATAAGACTGCTGAACGAATCCTGACCCAGATCTGGGCCATACCCTCCAAATATCCGGACCTGCCTCTCGGTTTGTTTTTGCACTACCTTACTTTCCATTTTTATGTTTTATTTTTATGATTTATAATTTAAATTTTTAGTATTTTTAATATTTACTATCAATTTGTAATCCAGGGAGCAGGACGCACAGAATCAAATATCACTATGATGATTGTACATTCTAGTATCAATTGTTTGGCGATAATAATGTATAAAGTATAAAGTATAGCCACTGTCTTGCCTTCTTTATGACTACATCAATATGTTGTGACCAGGTTAGATCCTCAGAGATCTGACACCCAGGAACTTGAAGCTGCTCACTCTGTCCTGAAGGACTATGCAGAGGAGATAAGATTCGTTGCTGTATATCAGTACACAAATGATGATAAAATAAAACATGCACTGTAGTTATTCTTTCTAAGTCAATGAGGTCATTAAATGTCTTGAAGCATTGGATGCCAACTGAGAGATCACGCCTCTGCTGTTTCTAGCCCATGTGCACCTAGCATCAGATGTAAACCCCTTCCGCATCCATCAGCAGAGAGCGTGATGACTTTATTTCCCATTATAATTGTCAGCATAGCATCCAGTGAAGGATGAGTGAATCTGGGGTCAGGCTTGCTGTGTCATCCATTCACTTGGTTTACTTCCTTTCTGTGCAGGCACTAAATGTCCATTAAATATGATGTGCAATGTATCTTCAGATTACAGAGCTGAAATGGTACCCGCTCTGAAAAGAAATCATCAAGAAACACAGAAAATTAAAATTATAGAGTTACAAAGTTAACACTAATGCAACTTGCTGGCAGAAATTTCAAGCCATCTGCCTGCTGGCAAGATCGCCAAATCCCTTAGCATCAGCATGTTAAATTACAGTGTACAATAATTTACTGTTCAAAGCAGAGAAATTTATCAACTTGATGCTGAAGCTGGATGATTATCTGGATAAATGTTTCATAGAAATGTTTTGTCTATTCATGAAGAATCAATCGCTAAACCTTGGGTGAGCTCTGCAATTAGGAATTATCATATTTACTGCAGGAATTCAGTCAGAATACCTTTGCTAGCTATTAAAAGTCTCAGGAAGGAAATCTGTAATGATTTGAATGAACTAAATAAGACCAGGAGACATAGGAGCAGAATTAGACCATTTGGCCCATCGAGACTGCTTCTCCATTACAACACAGCTGATATACCCAATATATTCCTCTGCCTTCTCCCTGTAACCTTTGATGCCTTGACTAATCATGAACCTATCCACCTCCACTTTAAATATATGCAATGACTTGTTCTCAGTAGACATCTGTGGCAATGAATTTCACAGATTCACTACCCTCTGGCTAAGGAAAATCCTCCTCATCTGTTCCAAATAATGTCCCTCTTTTCTGAGGGTCTGCCCTCCTGCCCTAGACACCCACTACAGGAAACACCCTCTTCATATTCACTCCATCTAGGCCTTTCAATATTCAAAAAGTTTCCATGAGATTCCCCCCTCATTCTTCTGAACTCCAGTGAGTACAGACCCAGAGTCATTAAATTCTCCTCGTACATTAACCCTTTCATTCCTGGAAACATGCTTGTGAACCTCCTCTAAACCCTCTCCAAAACCTTTGCACCTTTTCTTAGGTGAGGGGTCAAGAACTACTCACAATACTAAAAGTGCAGACTAAATAAGATCTCAGCTTTTAATCCTTGCTTTTATTTTCTAGTCCTCTCAAAATGAATGCTAACATTGCATTTGCCTTCCTTACCATCGACCCAACCTGCAAGTTAACCTTTAGGGAGTCCTGCACAAGGATTCCCAAGTCCCTTTCACCTCTGATAATTAAATTTTCTTACCTTTTAGAAAATAGTCTACACTTTAACTTCTTCTACTAAAGTGCATGAACACACACTTCCCGATTCTATTCCATCTGCCACTTCTTTGCCCATCTCCTAAGTCCTTCAGCAGCCTCCCTGCTCCCTCAGCTCTACTTGCCCCTCCACTCTTTGTATCGTCTGCAAACTTGGCTACGTAGCCATCAATTCCGTCATCCAAATCACTGAAATATAATGTGAAAAGTAGTCGTAACACCGATCCTTGTGGAACATCACTAGTCACCAGCAGCCAGCTAGAAAAGGCCCCCATTATTCCCACTCTTTATCTCCTCAGCCAGTCGTTCTACTGATGATATTCCACTCATTCCCGTCCCACCTGGAAAATGGTGCCTCCTATGCCAAGATGCTGTTCATTGACTTCAGCTCAGCATTTAATATGTGTTGTGGATAGTGTAGAGGGCTGTCAGAGTTTACAATGAGACATTGATAGGATGCAAAACTGGGCTGAGAAGTAGCAGATGGAGTTCAACCCAATTAAGTGTGAGATGGTTAATTTTAGTAGGTCAAATATGATGACAGAATATAGCATTAATGGTAAGACTCTTGGCAGTGTGGAGGATCAGAGGGATCTTGGGGTCTGAGTCCACAGAACACTCAAAGCTGCTACGCAGGTTGACTCTGGTTAAGAAGGCATACGGTGCATTGGCCTTCGTCAATCGTGGGATTGAGTTTAAGAGCTGAGAGGTAATGTTGCAGCTATATAGGACTCTGGTCAGACCCCCTTGGAGTACTGTGCTCAATTCTGGTCGTCTCACTACAAGAAGGATGTGGAAACCATAGAAAGGGTGCAGAGGAGGTTTACAAGGATGTTGCCCGGATTGGGGAGCATTCCTTATGAGAATAGGTTGAGTGAACTCGGCCTTTTCTCTTTGGAGCGATGGAGAATGAGAGGTGACTTGATAGAGGTGTACAAGATAATGAGAGGCATTGATTTTGTGGATAGTCAGAGGCTTTTCCCCAGGGCTGAAATGATTAGCGTGAGACGGCATAGTTTTTAGGTGCTTGGAGGTATGTACAGAGGAGGTGTCAGGGTTAATTTTTTTAAGCAGTGAGTGGTGAATGCGAGGAATGGGCTGCCGGCGGTGGTGGTGGAGGCAGAAACAATAGGGTCTTTTAAGAGACTCCTGGATGGCTACAGGGAGCTTAGAAGAATAGAGGCCTATGGGTAAAGCCTAGGTAGTTCGAGGGTAGGGACATGTTTGGCACAGCTTTGTGGGCTAAAGGGCCTGTATTGTGCTGTATGTTTTCTGTGTTTCTATGTTTCTATGTATCATCCCTCAGAAGCTGGTGGATAAACTTTCCTCAATGGGTTTCAACACCTCTGTCTGTGAATGGATCTCGGGCTTCCTGACAGAAAGGCCATGGTCAGTTTATGTTGACAGAAACATCACGCTGAGCACCGGCACCCGAAGGGCTGTGTGCTCAGCCCACTGTTGTTCACGCTGCTGCTGCATGACTGCATTGCTGGATCCATTTCAAACCCAATCATAAAATTTGCTGATGACACACAGCAGTGGTTGGCCTCATCAACAACGATGAGGTCATGTTCAGAGAGGAGGTAGAATGGTGCGGGCATAGCTAGTGTCTCAACGTAGACAAGACCAAAGAGATAGTTGTGGACCTTAGGAAGGTGCAGGCTGACCACTGCTCACTGCACATACATGGTTCATCTGTGGAGAGAGTTAGTAGCACCAGGTTTCTGGAAGCACACATAATGGTTGATTTGACCTGGTCCTCATTGGTCAAGACAAGTACAGCTGCAGCTCCATTTCCCAAAGAGATCAAGGTGAGTGAGGCTCCCTCCTCTCCTAACTTTTAATCAGTTTTTACAGAGCACCACCGAGAGTGTCCTGTCCAGCTGCATCACTATCATTGCAGGTCATCTCTGTAATTCCCCACAAAGGATTGCGAGGACTGCTGGGAGGATCACTGGGGTCTCTCTTCCACCCATCAAAGATATTTATCAGGAGCACTGCATATACAGAGCTCTCCATCTGTCCAACAGACCTATGACGAATTGATTTCCCCCCCCCCCCACCACACCAGAAGGCAGGAGGTACCATAGCATTTGGACAAAAACTGTTAGGAGGAGAAACAGCTTCTTCTCCCAGTCAGTACTACTGAATTCCATACCACTACCCAGGTTTCATCACGTGTGAAGTGACAGGAGCATTAAACTATTCAGCTTTTATTGTATATGCACCTCGTTAGGAGTATGAGGAGGGTGGTGGTGGAGGGGAATTGATTGGTTCTTTTATTGAGAAAGAAATGTCGAGCTTTAAGGCCATCTTGACGGGGGATAGAAGTGCATAGGGACTATACATCCAAAGTGAAAATGAGATGGTCAGGGCCAGGGAATTGAAAGTTAGTCAGGAGATCGAGGGCTTGAGAAGTATCATGAATGGTCATTGAACCTATGAAAACTACCTCACTTTTTGTATTACTTAATTTTTTACATATTTATTATAGTAGCAAAGTTTTTTATATATTGCACTGTTCTGCTACCACAAAACAACATATTTCATGGCATAGAATAAATATGATAATAAACCTAATTCAGATTTGGATACTGAGATTCATTCTATTCTGTGAGTTATACAGGTTGAGTACACCTTTTCCAAAATGCGTGGGGCCAGAATGTTTTGGATTTCAGATGTTTTCAGATTTTGGAATATAAAATGAGAAAGCTTGGGATCACCATTATTTCCAGCTCTGAATTTACGTGCTACCAGTAAACAGTCTTTGTCTTATGCTTACAAGAGAAAATCTACAGATGCTGGAAATCAAAGTAATACACACAAAGTATCTTGATGAAGGGTCCTGGCCTGAAACGTCAACTGTTTACTCTTTTCCATAAATGCTGCTGGCTTGCTGAGTTCCTCCAGCATTTTGTGTGTATAGCATTGTAGACTTGTTCTAGTGTTAGATTTTCATCAGCGACGATCTTCACAAACTTATCAATGGATTTCTCTGCTGCGGATGCTTTATGTCTAAAATTTTCTAAATCATTAAAAATTTAGTGCCATGCCTTTTCATAAATTCCTGTTACCAACTTGATGAATATTCACAATTACCATCTATTTTCAGTTTGTAGTGATAGATCTTTGCTTGCTTCATGATAAGCAAAACATTAAGTGGCATATGTTTACTTTGATGCTGACAAATTCACTTTTTCAATACTTGACTGAGATTTCATGTTTTGCTTTAGAAGTGTTTTTTTATTTTTCATACAATTTTCTTCATTACAAACAGTATGTGAAGTCACTTCTCAGAACTATATGTGGTGCACAGAGATCTGCACTTTGCATGGGAACCTTCCCAGTGCCTTGTGAAATTTTCCATTTGTGACATCATGTCAGTGCTCAAAAAAAATTTGGATTTCGGAGGCTTTCAGATTTTGGATTTTCAGATAAGGGGTACTCAGTCCGTAATATCAATAGCTTCATTATCCAGCTAATAGAAAGACTAAAAATCTTCATAGGAAGACACTGCAAATCTGAAAAAAGATGCAGAAAATGTAAAAGCACTGTGGAGAAAGAAATGGAGTTAACACCTCAGGCTGAAGACTCTGATCAAAGGTCTTCCAACTGAAACACTAATTCTGCTCATCGTTCCTCAAGTACTGCCTGACCTACTGAGTGTTTCCAGTAATTATCGATATTTTATTTATGATGGAAAAGCTGGATGTAGTGGTGAACATGAGTTTTCAGCGATCAATATGTGGGTCAGTATCAAACTTTAATGAAGGTCACGGTACCACGTAGATACTGTAAATGCAAACTCTTGACACTTTTGGACATAGCATCTATTTTCTGGACTGCTTTAGAGGAACACAGCAGAGCCTGTCAAATCAAGTCTTAGAATTCATTCTGGGTAGCTGATGCATTCTAATTAGGCCCATCATCTGAGATGTGAGCAGCTGTGAACCAGGAGCAGGGGGATGCCCGAGGAGAACGGGAGGAAGCAGACTTTTTAAAGGAATTCAGAGCCAATGGCTTTTTCATGGACTGTATGTGAACTTTATAAAAAATTTCAAGTTGCCTTCATACATAAAAAGTACTTACAAGAAATACGAAAACAGTACATGGCTTTCCTTGCAGTCATAGTATCATCTAGTCTATACATTTGTAGCATTCTGAGCATAAGGCTCCATTGCTACTCCTACGGCCAGTTTGGAGAGACAGGATCCTGCCCTTCAATGTCTCATGGAAGTAAGGCCTTAATGTAGAGTCCTTCCTTGATAAGCCTTTATGGTACCTGCAACAAGCTTTGATGAGACCCTTAGCACATACTCCTGCAATCTGGAATGTGCTAGGCAGCAGGATCCCCTTAGAGACATCTCATCGCACTCGATGGCCAGGAAGTTTTGGACAGATCAATGGTCGTCCTTGATCGAGTCAATGATATTCCAATAGTTCTTTATATTTGTATTGCTATGCATCAATAGGAACTGCCCATGAATCACAGAGTTCATTCTTACACAGCTGCTTCACATTACCCTCAATAAGGACCTTTGCATCTTTTTCCAGACCTTCTTTGCAAGTGTACAGTCCACAAAGAGACAGGTAATCGTCTCACCCTCGCTGCAGCTACCTCACGGGTGAGTTGCTGACTATGCAGGATGGATCTGTGAGGGACGGTCCCCCTCACTATCATCCAAATGAGGTTGCAGTGTTTGTTCAAAGTTCAAAGGTTTAAAGAAAATTTATTATCGAAGTACAGTACATATGTTACCAGATACTAATTTAAGATTAATTTTCTTGTAGGCTTTTACATGAAGGTTTGGTAGATGTTGACTAGCTGGAAATTCTTATTTTGTTAAATAAAACCTTTAATTAAGTAAGTACCATAATGACTATAGAGGTTGGCATTAATCTGTAACTATCCATCGTCACCCACCCCCACCCCCCGCAGCCTCTCAATTATGCACTTAACCATGCATATTCATAATTTGGAATTAAAAGTTGAAAGAGCTTCAAAGATTCACTTATTATCAAAGTACGCAAGCAGTATACAATTCTGAGATTCTGCTTCTCCAGAAAGCCACAAAACAAAGAAAAACCATGGAAGCAAAGGGTATTCAATAAAAGATTCAATATTTAGTAATTTGGTTAATAGATGCTAGTTTATTCATTTGTATATGAGTAAAAAGATCAAAGTTTTTCCATAGAGTAACAAGCAGTCATGGATTTTATACAGAAAATATAGCTACATATCCCTAGTGGACAGACATCTGGTCTTTGATACAATTGTTACTGATCATTCACACTTACTGCCACCTGAGGGGTTGAGATTGTCCAGATGTTCAGTCATTCCTCACTACTTTGTAAATAGTTTGTGAATATGTTTATTCTCCTGCATCCTGTCCACTGCTTAGCCTAAAGGTCAATCTGTTCATGTGGTCCATTTTTAGCACTCTGACCATATTTTACCCTCATGCTCAGATATCCCCTTGACACTCTCTTCAGAATTTTCATCTATCACATGGCCATTTCAGTGGTCCATCTACTGGCAATTGTCATAAGCCCTGCGGGCCTCTGTGGTGTGCGGGCGTCAAGATTTCTTGAGCACCTGTGTTGTCTCACCAAGGGATATTAAGCTCTTGTGTTTTCTGTTTCATCTTGTCAAGTTAACTGTGACTGGCACAGGTTTTCCTCTTTCTATGATTACTTAATGTGGACTCTCGTTTAGTGCTCATTGCGGGATTCTTGTATTGAGAAGGATTCGTCTCGCAGTGTTGCTTGGTCGTGGCACCAATACTCTGTTTGTATTCTGACATATTAGCTCTTGGTCCTGTCTCTACATTGGAGCCTGCCGTTCCTCTGCACCTGAGCTCAGTCGTTGTCAGCACACAGCGTGATAGGTGATATAGGTGTATGTCATCTGGTGAATGAGTCTGTTACCCCTTCTGAGCTAATATTTTCTAATTAGTTCTAATCTGAGGATAACTTCCAGTGACTGACCAGATGTACTTTTCTCAACCATAATCAGTCTCTCAGAGAACAATTTGTTTGTGTCTTGATTGACCAGGTTCACTCCTCACTGACTGCATTGCCTTTTATATATTTCAGACCAATCTCAGCTCCTTTTTGACATCTCCAATTTACTGACAGGATGCAAATTTTGTTTAGTTAAGTCTCTGAATTACTTAGGCTTGAAATGCAAGAACTTAGGTCTAAGTGTATCACCTTGTCTTATGCGTTCACATTTGTCTTTGGAATACACGTGGTAGTACTGCATGATTTTCTGCACACAAAGGATTTTTGGACCCCCTCCTCCTCCTTTTATTGTACTGTTTTTATTCTGCTTTCTCGTTATAAGCTTGTAATTTAACCAGATCATTGCCATCAAAACATGTCATTTTGTTGCAGGTTTGACCAGTAACATGCAAGATGTTTAGATGCAAAACTTTAGGTTTATCAGCAATTTCTAAAGCTGGATCACTGGTCTTGCCTGAGTGATGATCTGAGACTAACATTTCCAAAGACATTTCAAGTTCAATTTTTTTTGATATCTGATTACATATATACAACCAAATGGAACAATGTTCCTCTGAAGCATGGTGCACCCACAAAACGTACATCATACACAACACATAAAACAAACTATTACCATAATAAGTTAATAAATAAAATATATTACAAAATGCATGCGCTGTGCAGCACAGGTAAACAGTAATCAGTAACCAGTAAGCTGTACAGTAAATAGTAAACAGCTCACTGGTCCAGTGACGAGATCTTGATGGTGGTGGGGCATCCATTAGTCTCACAGGTTGGGGTAAGAAACTGCTACCCAGTTGGACAGTCCTAGTCCTGATGCTTCTGTCCCTCCTTTCTTATAGTAGTAGGTCAAGAGGATTGTGGGATCGATAGTAGGAAACCACAACAATGCTACAGGCCATTTGAGGATGAGTCCAACTTACTGGAGCCAAGATGAGCAGATTCCAGCTTCTTTAATATCCCTTCATCTCACTGCCTGATTAAAAAGTTCATTATACATCCACTTGTCTCCTCACAGCATCCTGGAAAATGAAACATGGGCATTTATATTATGACAAGGCTAAGTTATTGTCTTCACAGTACAAGCACCTGACCCCTCAGTGTAGATTTGGTTAAAAATGTTCCTGCTGCTGGTTTGCCTGCAGTATTGTTTCCAGGAGCAGGAGTATTCGCTTGCATTTATCTTTCAAGTAACATCTCTAAGCAGATAAATCTGGTTATTAATACCAGAGAATGCCAACTGTTAATGCAGATTAGTGTGTCCTGTATTGCACCAATGATAATGCTACCAACATTTTTAATTGGGTGTTAAGCACATTGGAATGTCAATAGGCTGAGAAAGGCACTCTATAAATGCAAATCTTTCTTTTGGCATGGGTTCACAACACCAATATCGATGTCCATGGTTAATTTATAGCTAACAGAGAGTATATTTATCTAAAAGTATTGGAGTTGTGTTCAGAATCCAGTAACAGAGGTAAATGGAGAATATTCTATTACAAAACCTCACTTTAATGTTTCTTGTTTCTTTTGGAACATGTACCTTCCATAGCATGATTTAATTCACCAAATTACTATTGCCTTTAAGTAAGATTGTAGCTAATATTTCTTTCACTCTTGATATTTATTGTATTCTCTAGATGCAACCATTCATGACATTTGGACAATATTGTTTGTTCGTTGACAATGAGTTTAACTGAAGGAGATTTCTACATTACAGGAGATATATAGAATAACACATCACAAAATTCCCAACTTCATCTTGCTCAATATTGCATTTTGAGATTAGTTGTCTTTACATCCAATGCTTCTTAATTTGTCAGATTAAATAACATTCTGTTTAGCAATATAATACCAACACTGAAATCAGTTTGTAATATTAACACTAAGTAGATTTGAAGCCTTTCTTTTCTGATCTTTATCCCACCGGTGTTTCTGGGAGCTTGTTATGTATGAATTTCCTGCATTATAGCATTAACTGCATTTCAAAGGTGCTCTATTGGTTTGCAGCATATTGTGGGACACCCTGAAAGGTAATCCAAAAATATCGTATAAATGCACCTTTGCTTTCCTTTTCAAGCTTACATAAATGGGAATGCCTGCATAAACAGACAGAGCAAACTCAACGATGCCACATTCATTACAATGACTTGGTACAGGTCAACCTTCGCTAATCCAGCACTATTGGGACCTGAGGAGTGCCAGATTAGTGAAAATGCTGAACTACAGAAAAATCACATTAAGCATAATCAGTGCCAGATTATCAAAGGAACCGGATTACAGATAGTTGTATTAGTGAAGGTCAACCTGTACTTCTATTATAGTAACTAAAATATTGGTTAATCTAAATTAGAAATGTAGACTTCAAAGATTATTCTACAAATCTTACTGGCTAGTTTGCTAGCAACCAATTTGCAATAGAACACCCATTTAACATAAGGCATAAAATAGACTGATAATCTTGTTCTATTAACCAAAGAATGGCTGATGCAGGAAACGACTATGTTATTCTGGAGAGGATGATTAAGGAAAATCATTGTTGTAATGACAGAGTCAATAATGTGGTGAATTATTATGATGGATGCAGATGGCAAAAAGATACACTCCATTGAGCACATAGTTCACAGTGCACTAAATTTTACACTACATATTTTAATATGGACCAATTCTCAGCATTGCTAATGTACTCTATCATGTTAAGCAGTGAATCTGTAGCTCATGTTATACTGAAAGCTTTGCTCAGGTTTGCTTTCTCATGTGCATTTCTGCATCTTTGCTGTAGGCTTTGTCTGCTTGGCCTCACTTCTTGTAGTTTCCACTTTCAGGCTGCAGAGAACAACATCAAAAAGATGAGTAATATATATTTTTTAAACTATTTGTGTTCTGTGAGTTAGATGAGGAACAAAAATACTTAAGGCTACATAAGTCCAAACTCTCTGTATTAATTGACCACAATTTCCTTTTTTGGGAAGGTTGGACGAGAGACATGTCTGTTTCAATCCCATCACAGTCCTCTGTCCATATCATCAACTTGATGATGACTTGCAGTCAAGCTCTTGAACCAGACCCACTTTCTTATAGCTACAGTGGGAATCCTAGACAAAGTTACTACGCAATGGGATTCTGGATGGCCACGGCAGACACAGTCACTTACAGGAAACTAAGTCCTCATTCATTTGTTGTTGTCATTGAAAAGAGAACTCTTGCAATATCCACTTTTGCTCAGGAGTAAAAGGAACTAATTGAAAGAAGGCACAAAGCCTTTAATGCATGGAAGATTCCTTAATGCCTTATCAGCACTTGAGGTGTCAATACGGAACCATAAACTGAGCAGGAGGTAATCTTTGGAACACTGAGTAGGTATCTGACATCGAACATTTCATTCTGCATTTTCTCTCTCTAAACAATAGTAACATATTGATAATGTTATGTGTTGACTGATGGCCTGAAGAGACAACTGGTGACAACAGTGACAGTAGTTGTAATATTGCATCTAGGGCTCACACACCCAATTTAATACTCCATAAAGTCCAAAGGAAACATGTCACAACAAAGTTACTCTCTGTTGGCGCTGCTGCTTCTATTCAAGAAGTGTAGGCCTCTGTCTCAATTTGATAATGACCTTTGACTGCATTTTTAGAACAAACCTTCATTTGTTTATCCAAACAGGAGGCAGTCCTTTCCATTTCCTTGATGAAAAGATATTCTCATTCTAATTGCAACCACAGCCAAAATATCCCACTTTTCAATAGCATCCATATGCCCACTAATATCTGCGAACTTCTCAAGAAAATTACAGTATTGGCCAATCATGTTCCAGGTGCTATACTTTAGTAGGAAGCAAAATGAGATGGTTTCACAATCAGAGTCAGTCAGGTCCACCACAATGCCAGCCAATGGATAGAATGGAGACTGCTGAGAGGAGAGAGCAGGGTGTTAAACCTGCACTTCCCCCATGCACATCTCTAGCTTTGCTGGCCATGATAAAACCAAGACTTATGACTGGATGCTATTTTCAAAGTGGGTTCTTTCAGATGCCATTGAACCCACAACAGGATCTTTGTTTACTACACATTGACCTTTCTCTGATCTGGAATCCAGAATACAATTTAACTAACAATGTCCTTCAGACAGCTATGTGGAAGTCCACTCACATTAGAAATTGATAGATTAAGATCTTCTAATTTAATGCATTCCATCTTCTGTATGCAACACGATTTCCTTCACTTTGGAGAAATAAAACACAGATTGGATTGCTACTTTGCAGAATACCACCATTCACCACAAACTTGAAGCCAGTCATTTTATTTCTCCATCTCACACTCACTATGACCTTACTGTCCTCTGCCTCCAATGCCACCTAACGAAGTAGCAGTAGTTTATCTCACTACACTGTACATTCCTGGGCTAATGTAAGTTCTATTCTTGATTTCAACACTCTATTTAAATCTTATTCTGCAATTGCAACCAATCATTAAGCTCCAGTTATGGTCTACCTTTAATTTTTATCTTTTAATCTCTACTTCTTTCCATCTTATAACAGAGCTTCCCTTCCCTACATTGCCCCATAAATTCCACTTTTCTTTCATTTTTCCAATTATTCCTTTGCCTCACAAGAGGTGATTAACCTGGAATATTGACTTGGTTTCATTTTCCATAGATGCTGCTAATCTTGCTGAGTATTTACAGCATTTTGTGTTTTTATTTCAGAATTCTAGCATCTGACAATTTTTAATTTTGAGTTAGTAAGTTGAGTAACTATGTTCTGATTGGCTGCTACATCTGTCACTTCCAAAAGGCCTTTGTACCCTTCAAGTTCTTTGGGATGTAGTAAAATGTGCAACATCAATATAAATTCCTCTTGTATCCTAAAGTCAGATAAGAGCATGATTGTTCAACGCCCTGCACTGCTGCCATGAATCAATCTTTTTTTATTTGTATGCAAGATAATTTTTTCCAATATTGATATGCTTCTCCTCATATCTTAGGCCAGTGTTGGATAAATCAGCAAAATGGGTATTCTCAGTGGTGGAACTTAATTTTGTAGGAAGTAATTTCCAGGAAAAGGCTACATCTAGTGGTCACCGATGCTTCCTTCTACCATGTTATCGTGTCTCTTCAAGCATGGATGCATTATTTTCTTGGTATCTATTTCTTGGTACATATTGTGAACTTGAGGAGACAGGAGAGTCCTGTGGTGAAATTTAATCAATCCATTGGAAGAACTGAGCAGGCTGAGCAGCATCTGCAGGAGGAAAGAAATTGCTGATATTTCATGTCGAAACCCTACTGGTGAACCAGTTTTGCAACGATTTAACTGTGTCATTGACAGTCTGAAATACTCAGTTTGCCAGTTTCAAGACTTAATATTTTAAGTGTATAGACTTCCAAATAAATAACAATATCTAATGTATGCATTATTTATGTTGTAAATCTGCACCTTTTTGAAGATATTACAAACATGTGGAAGTGAGCTAGTCTATCTAGGACTATCTACTGCTCTGGTCCAATGCAATGCCTAAAACCTGTGAAAGGTAGCAGGACTTCAGTTGCAAGAAATGGACGAGGAGCCAGTTATTAACCATATCTTGAGAACAAAAGGCTATTGGTGTGATCATTTCCAGACCTGCAAAGAGTTGATCGCACTAATGCAGCAGCTGTAAAATTGTTCAGACATGAATGAACAAGTAGTGTCAAATCCAGTAAAGAGTGCACCAGGAAAATATTCCTTCACCAACTAGTGAAATGAATTCCTTTGGGGCATTGTTTGGTACCAGTCAGACCTTCACTTTTGAATAGGAGTATTTGAATTGAGAGAATTTTTATACCTTGGTAAAATAATGCCTCTGTGTGTGTGTGTGTGTGTGTGTGTGTGTGTGTGTGTGTGTGTGTGTGTGTGTGTGTGTGTGTCCCTTGTTCCACAGCTGGTCACAGGAACTGCTAAACAAACTGTATGTTATGGCTCATACTCCAGTTTTCATTATTTGTTGAATAACGACAAGTAGATATACACTTTCTCAGTGACCTCTAACACCATTTCTCACTGGCACCATATTTTAATATTTAAATATATTTTATTGCATATAATAACAATAATACTAATGTAATATGCATTAAATGTTAGAAAATATTACCGTATGTGAATAATTTAGAATAGGTTTCCCATCAGAATATTCTTTTTAGTTGTATTTACAAAATGACCACTTTTAGTCCATAATGCATCAAAATATTTGTACTTAGTACATATTCCTCATAGCTTACATAATAGGAACAGATGGAACTCAATGCCACTGTGCCAACTGACTATGAACATTTGCCAACATCATGAAGCTGCCATCTAGTTCTTCACGAATCAATGTACCTTGTTCTTACATAGTTAACTCATTATGTATCACAACTGAACAGACCAAGAGCCTGTCCACTGGCCGAGATAGTAGAGGAGTCCACCAATGTGAAACTGCCACAGATACAATAAAATGCTCTTCAAAAATCTCCTTACTCATACATAGAGATATGGACATATGGAAAATGCACTTCATTGCAAAAGAAACTGAATAAAAGTAACTCTTAAGCCATACTCAACTTACAAATTATTAAACTACACAGTTAAACAATCTAGTCTTTAATACCATACACATAATGTCTCCTAAAAGTAGAGCCAAAGGGCCTTGAGCCAAAATATTGACTATCCTTTCTCCATCCACAGATGCTGCTTGATCTGTTGAGTTCATCCAGAATTTTGTGTGTTGCCCCATATTCCCGAGTCTCTTGTGCCTCCTCTGCATACTGACTGCCTTAGAATATCTCTGAGTACAATTTCCTCTGAAGCCTGATACTGAATGAACATTTACTTTGGAGCTGGTTTGGAGAGGAGAATATAAATTGAAATGAAGCCCTCCTGGTCCCATTCAAAGCATGGAACGAGCCTGGTGGGCCTTAAAAGGAAGTGCCACTTGACTGGCCAGAATCTCATGCAATTTTTTTTCCTAATAGTTTTAATGACTTTATGACCATATTTTACAATCCCAATCCACCCAAGGTTAATAATTCAATGGAGCATCCTACCCATTCTCTTACTAAGGAATCAACATTAATTTGTGTCTCGCTCATACAACGATCACTAAGACATTTTCACTTTTAAGAATTTTCAAATACCAATAGATTTCTCGAGGTGGGCTTGGCTCACATTACATCACATTCCATTGATGCCTATTTTACCAGTAATTTATTTTGAACAAGCTAACAACAACATTAAAATAAAACTCAACTGCATTAAACATTGTGCAGCTAGAACCAAAAAAAAACTCCCAAGTTTTGATGCAGTTCAACCCAAAATGTTGTCATTTCCTTTATTCCCACAAATGTTGCTCTTCCCCTCGATTTAAAGGTTCAAAGATTGGGTTTCTCCAAAGTGTGTGTGTTTTGTTTATGTCCTAAGGAGATGATAAGGACTTTGCAGAGTGTAAGACAAATAATAGTGCAACAGTGGTCTGCTTACATTTCTCATCTTGCTTATTCCCTTGATCATTGCTAAAGCACATTGAATGTAGAGCTTTAATATTCCATGAACCCTATTGGCTACTAAAAGCTTTTACACTTCCCACTACAATATGTCCTACAACACATGTGACAGGAACAGAGTATCCTGCAGGAGTCAATAAAATATCAGAGAAATGCAGTATTTCATAAGTTAATAATGCAGATAATAAAAATATAGCTATGTATAGGAATAGTTTCATGTATTCTCTTTGTGAATTCGTCAAATTTGTTTATTAATAACATTTCATTTACAAAATGAGGTGACTAAAATTTACACCAGTCATAGAGGCTGAAGAAGTATGACATTAACCCTGAAGGATTTTCCATAGAATCCAAAAAAGATTATGGGTGTCAAAGCTCTGTGGCAAATGATAGCCTGAATGATATGGCAAAAGGTACCTACAGGAAAAATTGTTCTGTAAATCCTAGACAATTATGAAAAATGCCCACAATTCTTTGGAACACTTATTAATCTCATAGTCCATTCCAATTTCCAGTCTCTTCTCCCATTTGAAACCCCCCCCCCCCCCCCCCACTGGCAAGATAGATGGCCTGACATCCATCACTTCAGCTAGGAAGAACTGATTGTGAAGTAGTGGCCTACGGTTGCTGAAGTCTGAAGGCTAATTCCAAAGGCAGACCCAGACCAAAATGTATCACCCATTCCTCGAAAAAGATTTGATGTAAATGATGATTGAAGGGACAGCAGGATATCTTATGAGATTAATGTAGCATTTAGCTGAGCATTGCTGTAGGATGCAGTTTGGATATTCAGTTCACTGAACCATTTCAACTAATCAAGCACTCTCCAGGGGACACTCAGAAAATCACAGATGGATGCTTCTGGTTTTATTCTGTTGCCTGAAAGCATTGTAAGTGCCTCAGGTCTGATGGAAATTCTGAATTTTCCTTCCATCGCTGTTTGAAGTAAGTCCTCTTAGAACAGAAAGGTGATTAGACATCCAAAAAGGCATTCAATAAGGAAAAATTCTCTCATAAAGTCCCGAACAGATCCTAGCGGAACACCACTGGGTAGTGACATCCAGGCAGAATATTCTCCATTTATTACCACCCTCTGCCTTCTGTGGGCAAGCCAATTCTGAATCTATGCAGACGAGTTTCTCTGGAATTCATGCATCCTGACTTTCTATATGAGCCTACCATGGGGACCCTTGATGAATATCTGCTCTACCATCAACAAATTGTTTTGTCACTACCTTGAAGAATTCAGTCAGTCTCGTGAGGCATAACTTTCATCTCACTAAGTCAACACTGATTATCCCTGTTCAGATTATGCTTCTCCAAATGCTTGTAAATTCAGTCTCTAAACTTCTCCAATAGTTTGCCCACCACTGATGTAAGACCCACAGGTCTACAATTCCCAAGAGTCTCCCTATTACCCTTCTTGAACAAAGGCATGTCATTTGCAACCCTCCACTCGTTTGGTACTACTCCTTTGGCCAGGAATGACACAAAGCTCATTGCCAAAGGTGCAGCAATCTCTTCCCTCACTTCCCACAGTATATCTTACCTGGCCAAATGGATTTACCTATCTTAATGTTTTTTTTAAAGTTTCCAGCAAATTCTCTTTCTTCATGTCAATATGGTCCAGCATATTTAGCTATTCAATGCTGTCCTCACATTTGTCAAGGTCCCTCTCACCAGTGAATACTGAAGCATAGTCTTCATAAAAGGACTTCCCCTACCACCTCTGACTCCAGGCACATTTCTGCTTTCATCCCTGCTCAGTCTTACCCTCATCCTGTTCTTCCTGTACATGTAGAACAACTTAGGGAAAACTTAGGGTTTTCCTTAATCCTACTCACCAAGGCCCTTTCATGTCCCCCTTCTAGCTCTCCTAAGTCCTTTCTTATGCTACTTCTTGGCTATCTTATAACTTTTAAGAGCTCTGTCTGATCCTTGCTTCTGAAACTGTAAGTAAGCTTCCTTCTTCTTCCTGACTAGATGGTTTACTTCTCTTGTCAGCCACTTTCCTCTTCACCATACCATCCTTTCCCTGCCTCAATGGGACAAACCTATTAAGACCCCATGCATCTGCTCACTGGATAACCCTGTGAATTAGACACTGGGCAGAATTAAAGCACAAGTAATTGATCAATAGGTACTAGAAGATGAAAACACTAAGAAATCTGCAGATGCTGGAATTTCAAGCAACACACACTGAAAATGCTGGTAAAATGTTGGTGACCGCAGCAAACCAGGCAGCATTTATAGGAAGAGGTACAGTCAATGTTTCAGGCCGAGTCCTTTTGTCAGGACTAACTGAAAGAAGAGCTAGTGAGAGATTTGAAAGTGGGAGGGGGAGGGGGAGATCCAAAATGATAGGAGAAGACAGGAGGGGGATCTGAAATGATAGGAGAAGACAGGAGGGGGAGAACCACCATTTAGGGCCCCAGACAGTCCTTCCAGGTGAGGCGATACTTCACCTGTGAGTCAGCTGGGGTGATTTTCTGTGTCTGGTGCTCCTGATGCAGCCTTCTATATACTGGCGAGACCCAGCGCTGGCTGGGAGACCTTTTAGCTGAACACCTACGCTCTGTCCACCAGATAAAGCAGGATCTCCCAGTGGCCACAGATTTTAATTCCACGTCCTATTCCCATTCTGATATGTCTATCCATGGCCTCCTCTACTGTCAAGATAAAGCCACACTCAGGCTGGAAGAACAACACCTTGTAATCCATTTGGGTAGCCTCCAACCTGATGGCATGTACATTGACTTCTCAGACTTCCGTTAATGCCCCACCTCCTCCTCGTATCCCATCCATTATTTATTTATTTGTTTGTTTGTTTATTTATTTATTCATTCATTTATTAGTTATTGATTCCTCTCTCTCTCTCTCTCTCTCTCTCTCTCTCTCTCTCTCTCTCTCTCTCTCTCTCCTTTTTCTCCCTCTGTCCTTCTCACTGTATTACTGGCCCATCCTCTGGGCGCCCCCCTCCCCCTTTCTTTCTCCCTAGGCCTCCCGTCCCATGATCCTCTCCCTTCTCCAGCCTCATATCCCTTTTGCCAATCAACTTTCCAACTCTTAGCTCCATCCCTCCCCCTCCTGTCTTCTCCTATCATCTCGCATCTCCACCTCCCCTCCCACTTTCAAAACTCTTACTATCTCTTCTTTCAGTTAGTCCTGATGAAGGGTCTCAGCCCGAAACATTGACTGTATTTGTTCCTATAGATGCTGCCTAGCCTGCTGCATTCACCAGCACTTTTTGTGTGTGTTACTAGAAGATGAAAGTGCTTCTGTTGCTGGATTCTAATTCATTGATTCTTTATTGATATGCAGATGAGCAGTAGCATTTTATTTATGAAGCACAACCTATAACAGATAACAAATGATAAACAGAATAATGGTGAGCATTGACTCCTTGTTTTCCTTTGTCCTCTTGATCACTGGCTGATGCTAGACAAATCATGGATCGTTTGATAAAGATTAGACAACTGCTCAGCTTCTTCTCATTGCTTTGGACACTCGTATATCTAGTCACATGTCAGCCTCAAATGGATGTCAGAAGTTTCAACAGTTTTGTACATCTGACATGTAAAATTGGTCTTTTTTTTAAAAAAGTAATTCTCTTGAGCCAATCTCTGGTTGTTTAATTGTGTTAAGGCACAGTTTTTATTTTTTTAACTATAGATGGTATATTCCATTGTGAGCAGTCAAAATGGCCTTTATATCGTATGGCAAATTCAGTACTGAAAAAAATAAGGGAACCTAGGTTCCACCAATGTTTAACTCATCTCTTGTAAAAGAAATCAAAGTTGTTTCCTTCAGCTCTGCCTTTGGCAAAGGATCCCTACTGACAGCAAAGGACCTGATGTAGGATCACAGCCCGAAACATCAACTGGATCTTTGCACCATAGATACTGCTTGACTTGTTGCGTTCCTTGCTCCTTCCACAGGATTCCATCATCTGCAGTCTCTTTTGTCTCACATTTCTGCCGAGAATTGCCCTCAATTTGTAGTGTTTATGTGCCTTGATTCTAATTTTCTTTCTCTGGCTTCCTCTATTAACCCATTGATTAGATAATCATGTGTGCAGATCATTCACACAGCAACTTTTCCAACCCACATACAGGTAGAGGCTAAAGAGCAAAGCTTCAGCGATAAGGACAACAATGAGGTGGTCACAGGAAGCAGAGTAGCAGCTACAGGATTGCTTCGAGTTGGTGCACTGGGCCGTGTTTAAGGACTCACAGTGAATCTGAATGAATACACAATCGTTGTCACGTACTTTATTAGAACAGTTGTAGATGAGGATATCTTCACAAAATCGCTTTGAGTCTTATCAACTAGAAACCCCAAATGAATCATAAGATCCACAATCTTCTGAACGCCAGATCAAAGGCATTCAAGTCTGGTGACCAAGAAAGCTACTGGAGGTCCACTTATGATCTCCAGAAAGCCATCTCAAGGGTGAAATGGCAATTCTGGACTGAACTTGAATCAATGAAGGATACTTGATAGTTGGCAAGACTTGAATATTATCAACTTTTATAAATTTAAATCGAGTGATATAGGCAACAACAGGGCTTCACTTCTAGTGTGCATGCACTGTTCGAACATGCAGCCTGTTACAGCCGTTCCGACTAATTTTCTTACTTTTTTCTTCTTACTTTTTTAACTTACGTTATTTGTTGTATTTTTTTTCACGGTAACACGTTGAAGCTGCACCCTCTCTAACATGCTGGTAGAGGGAATTTTATTTGGGTTTTTAGCGCTGGAAATAGTTACATTTGGACACGTTTCATTAGCAGGGCAGCAGTATGGTCGCATTGTTTATTCCAGGGACCAGCTGATTGCGCTTATGCCGGCCGGTTTAGCGAACAGAGCGGTGGACACCCCGGCTGAAATCTGGAGGAAAACACACAAAGGATGCAGAGGGGGAACAAAAAGGCGAGGAAAGAGGACCGGGGCGAGACAACAGAGACTTATGGAGAAGAGGAGTTCTCCACTTGGACTGCACGTGGACATACCCGACCACAACTTTTCCATGGAGGGCTTCCAGACCGTTCGGGCTGACTGGAAGTGCACTGAGAGCGGTAAGCGTAAAGGAGTTGGAGGCTTGCTGTTCTGGTTAACAATGGATGGTGCAATCCTGGTCATATTACGCTCGAGGAACGTGTTTGTAGACCAGATATTGAACTTTTTGCTGTTGGACTCCATCCATATTCCACCGAGATACAAGTGGGCGTCACGGGAGGTTGTTCCTGCCTGTGGCCATCGAACTTTGCAGCTCCTCCCATGGAGGGTCAGACACCCTGAGCTAATAGCCTGGACCTGGACTTATTTCCATCTGGCATAGTTTGCATATTGTTGTTTGATTGTTTGTGGTTTTTGTATTTCTATATATATGCTCTATTCTTGGTTTGTGCAGCTGTAATGAAACTCAATTTCCCTCGGGATCAATAAAGTATGTCTATGTCTATGAGCTCAATGCCTTCTATGCTTGCTCTGGTTGTCAAAACAAGGAGGAAGCATCATGAACTCCCTCAGCCCCTGATGATCCTGTGATTTGAGTCTTTGAGGCTGACATGAGGGCAGCCTTCAGGAGGGTAACCCATGAAAAATATCTGGCCCAGGCAGACTACCTGGCCAAGAAGTAAAGACCTGTGCTGATCAACCGGCTGGAGTGTTTGCTAGAGTGTTAACTTCTCACTTCGGCCGTTTGGGGTACCCACCTGCTTCAAGCAGGCTTCAATTATACTGGTGCTCAAGAAGAACATGGTAATCTGCCTCAATAACTGTTGTCCAGTAACACTCACATCCATATTTGAGAGGTTAGTGAAGAAAAATATCAACTCCTGCCTGACAAGTGTCTTGGGATGATTTCCAATTTGCCTACCAGAGCAATAGGTCAACAGCAGATGGCATCTCATTGGCTCTTTATTCAACCCTGGAACAGCCGGACAGCAACGATGCAACTGCAGCTCAGCGTTCAATACCATCATCCCCTCAAAGCTAATCAATAGGTTTCAAGACATCGGCCTCAATACCTTGTTGTGCAATTGAATCCTCAATTTCCTCACTTGAGGACAGCAGTAAGTTCGAATTGGTAGCACTATCTCCTCCACAATCTTCATCAGTACAGGTGCACCAGAAGACTGCGTGCTTAGTCTCTGCTCAACTCGCTTTACACTTACGACTGTGTGGCTAAGCACAGCTCCAAAGCTATATTCAAACTTGCTGACGATATCACTGTCGTAGGCTGAATAAAGGGTGGTGATGAATTAGCAGAGAGGAGGGAGATTGAAGATCTAGCTGAGTGGTCCCATAACAACAGTGTCTTACTCAATGCCAGCAAGACCAAGGAGCTGATTATCAACTTCAAGAGGAGGAAATCTGTGGGCCATGAGCCAGTCCTCATCAGAGGATCAGAAACTGAGAGGATCAGTAACTTTAAATTCTTTGGTGTTAGTAAGTAAAAGTTCAAAGTTCAAAGTAAAATTTATTATCAGAGTACATATATGTTACCACATACAAGATTGAGATTATTTTTCTGTGGGCCTACTTAGAAAATCTATAGAACAGTAACTATAGACAGGATATGTAAACTGGAACAGTATGACATCTATAAATCTGACCAACTTCTATAGATGTGTGGCTGCATCAGCATCTGGTCGAGAAACAGTAATGCCCTTGAATGAAAAATCATACAAAAAGTAGTGGATACTCTCAGTCCATTACGGGTAAAGCCCTCCCCACCAATGAGCACGTCTACACAAAGCATGTTCGCAAAGAGATAGAATTCATCATCAGGGACCCCTACTACCCAGGACATGCTCTCTTCTCACTGCTGTCATCAGGAAGAAGGTACAGGAGCCTCAGGGCTCACACTTCCAGGTTCAGAAACAGTTACTACCCCTCAACCATCAGGCACATGAACCAAAGGGGGTAACTTCACTCAACTACACTTGCCCCATCAGTGAAATGTTCCCACAACTTATGGACTCACTTCCAAGGACTCTTCATCTCATGTTCTTGATATTTATTTATTTATTATTATTATTATTCCTTTCTTTTTATATTTGCATAGTTTGTTGTCTTTTGCGCACTGCTAGAATGCCCAAGTTGTTGTAGTCTTTCACCGATTCTGTTATGGTTATTAAGGATTTATTGAGTATGCCTGCAAGAAAATGAATCACCGGGTTGTCTGTGGTTACATATATGTACTTTGACAACAGGTTTACTTTGAACTTTTAACTTTGGTCTCACCTTACAACAGACATTCCATTGGTCATACCTTAATCTGTAAATTAAAACCAATGTGTTGTCTTTCTCTTGCAGTGTTGATAACCAGTTTTGGATCTGAAATAGTAACTCGGTTTCCTTTAGAGAAAGAAGGTAGTGGTAGTAGGGGACTTCATAGTGAGAGGTACAGAAAGGAGTTTCTGTGGCAACAGACGAGATTTAAGGATGGTGTGTTGCCTCCCTGGTGCCGGGATCCAGGATGTCACGGACCGGTTGCAGGGAATCCTCAAGAGTGAAGCTGAACATCCGGAAGTGGTGGTGCATGTCGGCACAAATGACATGGGGAAGAAGAGGAAAGACATTCTACAGAGTGAATTCAGTGAACTCGGAAGAAGGCTGAAAAGCAGGACTTCCAGGGTGGTTATCTTTGGTTTGCTTCCTGTTCCCCGTGCTGGAGTGATCAAGAACAGGGAGATAATGGATCTGAATGTGTGGCTGAGGAACTGGTGCAGGAAGCAAGGATTTACATTCTTGGACCACTGGGGTATGTTTCGGGGTAAGGATGAATTGTACAAAAGGGACAGGTTGCACCTTAATAAGCGGGGCACCAGCATTCTGGCAGCAAGGTTTGCCTCTGCAACACGGGTGTGTTTAAACTAAGTTGTGGCGGGGAGGGGACGAACTGGAAACATAAGGATGGAGATAAAGGGAAAGTGAGAATAAGAAAAGTTAAGAAAGACAGCAGATTCAACAGAGCAGAAAGCTCAAGAAGGGATCATACAGTATGGCCAAGTGAAATAGGAATTGATATGGGAGTTGAGGGGAGTAATGAATTAAAAGTATTGTATAGGAATGCACAGAGCATATGAAATAAAGTGGATGAGCTTGAGACACAGTTGGAAATTGGTAAGTGTGATGTTGTGGGAATAACAGAGACATGGCTTCAAGTGGACAGGGCCTGGGAAATGAATATTCAAGGATATACGTCCTATCGAAAGGACAGACTGATGGGCAGAGGGGGTGGGGTGGCTCTGTTGGCGAGGAATATTATTCAGTCCCTTGCGAGGGAGGACATAGAATCAGGAGATGTAGAGTCAGTATGGATAGAACTGAGAAATTCTAAGGGTAGAAAGACCCTAATGGGAGTTATCTACAGGCCCCCAAACAGTAGTCTGGATGTAGGATGTAAGTTGAATCAAGAGTTAAAATTAGCATGTCGCAAAGGTTGTTATGGGGGATTTCAACATGCAGGTAGACTGGAGGAATCAGGTTGGTACTGGACCCCAAGAAAGGGAGTTTGTGGATTCCCTCCGAGATGGATTCTTAGAACAGCTTATACTGGAGCCTACCAGAGAGAACGCAATTCTTGATTTAGTGTTGTGCAATGAACCAGATTTGATCAGGGACCTCGAGGTAAAGGAGTCATTAGGAGGTAGTGACCATAATGTGATAAGTTTTGATCTACAGTTTGAGAGGGAGAAGGGAAACTCGGAAGTGTCAGTATTACAGTTGAACAAAGGGAACTATGGTGCTATGAGGGAGGAACTGGCCAAAGTTCAATGGAACAATACCCTAGCAGGGAACAGCAATGGCAAGTGTTTCTGGGAATAATGCGGAAGGTGCAGGATCAGTTCATTCCAAAGAGGAAGAAAAATCCTAAGGGGAGTAAGGGGAGTAAGGGGAGGCCGTGGCTGACAAGGGAAGTAATGGACAGTATAAAAATAAAAGAGAAGAAGTATAACATAGCAAAGGCGAGTGGGAAGCTGGAGGATTGGGAAACTTTTAAAGAGCAACAGAAGGTAACTAAAAAGGCAATACGTGGAGAAAAAATGAGGTACGAAGGTAAATTAGCCAAGAATATAAAGGAGGATAGTAAAAGCTTCTTTAGGTATGTGAAAAGGAAAAAAATAGTTAAGACCAAATTTGGGCCCTTGAAGACAGAAGCAGGTGAATTTATTATGGGGAACAAGGAAATGGCTGACGAGTTGAACAGGTACTTTGGATCTGTCTTCACTAGGGAAGACACAAACAATCTCCCAGATGTAATAGTGGCCAAAGGACCTAGGGTAATGGATGAATTGAAGGAATTTTATATTAGGCAGGAAATGGTGTTGGATAGGCTGTTGGGTCTGAAGGCTTATAAGTCCCCGGGACCTGATGGTCTGCATCCCAGGGTACTTAAGGAGGTGGCTTTAGAAATCGTGGATGCATTGGTAATCATTTTCCAATGTTCTATAGATTCAGGATTAGTTCCCGTGGATTGGAGGGTGGCTAATGTTGTCCCTCTCTTCAAGAAGGGAGGAAGAGAGAAAACAGGGAATTATAGACCAGTTAGCCTGATGTCGGTAGTGGGAAAGATGCTGGAGTCAATTATAAAAGATGAAATTACGACACATCTGGATAGTAGCAACAGGACTGGTCCGAGTCAGCATGGATTTACGAAGGGGAAATCGTGCTCGACTATTCTTCTGGAATTTTTTGAGGATGTAACTATGAAAATGGACAAGGGAGAGCCAGTGGATGTAGTGTACCTGGACTTTCGGAAAGCCTTTGATAAAGTCCCACATGGGAGATTAGTGGGCAAAATTCGGGCACATGGTATTGGGGGCAGAGTACTGACATGGATTGAAAATTGGCTGGCCGACAGAAAACAAAGAGTAGCGATTAACGGGTCCCTTTCAGAATGGCAGGCGGTGACCAGTGGGGTACCGCAGGGTTCAGTGCTGGGACCGCAGCTGTTTACAATATATATTAATAATTTAGATGAGGGAATTAAAAGTAACATTAGCAAATTTGCCGATGACACAAAGCTGGGTGGCAGTGTGAAATGTGAGGAGGATGTTATGAGAATGCAGGGTGATTTGGACAGGCTGGGTGAGTGGGCAGATGCATGGCAGGTGCAGTTTAATGTGGATAAATGTGAGGTTATCCACTTTGGTGGTAAGAACAGGAAGGCAGATTTTATCTAAATGGAGTCAAGTTAGGAAAAGGGGAAGTACAATGAGATCTAGGTGTTCTTGTACATCAGTCACTGAAAGCAAGCATGCAAGTACAGCAGGCAGTGAAGAAAGCTAATGGCATGCTGGCCTTCATAACAAGGGGAATTGAATATAAGAGCAAAGAGGTCCTTCTGCAGCTGTACAGGGCCCTGGTGAGACCACACCTGGAGTACTGTGTGCAGTTTTGGTCTCCAAATTTGAAGAAGGTCATTCTTGCTATTGAAGGAGTGCAGTGTAGGTTCACAAGGTTAATTCCCGGGATGGCAGGACTGTCATATGTCAAAAGGTTGGAGCGACTGGGCTTGTATACTCTGGAATTTAGAAGGCTGAGAGGGGATTTTATTGAAACATATAAGATTATTAAGAGATTGGACACGCTGCCGGCAGGAAGCATGTTCCCGCTGATGGGTGAGTCCAGAACCAGAGGCCACAGTTTAAGAATTAGGGGTAGGCTTTTTAGAATGGAGTTAAGGAAAAGCTTTTTCACCCAGAGAGTGGTGGATATATGGAATGCTCTGCCCCAGAAGGCTGTGGAGGCCAAGTCTCTGGATGCTTTCAAAAAAGAGATGGATAGAGCTCTTAAAGATAGTGGAATCAAAGGTTATGGGGATAAGGCAGGAACTGGATACTGATAATGGATGATCAGCCATGATCACCGTGAATGGCGGTGCTGGCTCAAAGGGCCGAATGGCCTACTCCTGCACCTATTGTCTATTGTCTAATTGGAATCAGGTTTATTGTCACTGACATAAGTTGTTTTGTGGTTCAGTGCAATACATAAGATAGTTACTATAAGTTACAATAAGACATATATATCTTAACATCAAATAAGCAGCACAAGAAGATAGCAAAATTAGTGTGGTAATGTTCATGGATTTATGGCAGACGGGAAGTAATTTTCCTATAACATTGAGTGTATGTCTTCAGCCTCCGCTCTGATGGTAGTAATGAGAATAGGGTATGCCCTGGGTGGTGGATCTTAATGATGGATATCACCTTTTTGAGGCATTGCTTTTGCAGATGTCCTTGATGGAGGGAAGCTGGTGCTTATGATGGAGCTGGCTCAGTTTACAAACCTCTGCGGCTTTTTCCAAACCTGGGCAGTGATCCCTACGTGCCACATGTTGCTGCAACAAGTTAGAATGCTCTCCATGGTACTTCAGTAGAAATTTGCTAGAGTCTTTGTGTTGATATATCAAATCTCCACAAGTTTCTAATGAAATATAACTGCTGGCATACCCTATTCGTAATTGACAAAAAAAATGTGCAAAAGAGGACAGATTGTGTCAATATAATGAGAACTATATATAATCAAACAGATAGATAGATAGATAAAGAAATAATAAATAAATAACACTGAGATCACAAGTTGTAGAGTCCTTGAAAGTGAGTCCATAGATTATGGAACCAGTTCAGTGTTGGGGTGAGCAAGGTTGTCCATGCAAGCTTCAGGAGCCTGATGGTTGAAGAATAATAACTGTTCTTGAGCCTGGTAATGTGGGACCTGAGACTTTTATACTTCCTTCCTAATGGGAACAGCAAGAAGGGAGCATGGCTTGGATGGTGGGAGGCCTTGATAATGGATGCTGCTTTATTGTGACAGTGCTTCTTGTGGATGGAACACTCACAACAGGCTGGAGGAACTCAGCAGGTCGGGCAGCATCCATGGAAATGATCAGTCAACGTTTCGGGCCAGAACCCTTCGTCAGGACTGTAGAGGGAAGGGGCAGAGGCCCTATAAAGAAGGTGGGGGGAGGGTGGGAAGGAGAAGGCTGGTAGGTTCCAGGTAAAAACCAGTAAGGGGAAAGATAAAGGGGTGGGGGAGGGGAGGCAGGGAGGTGATAGGCAGGAAAGGTGAAGAAGGAATAGGGGAAAACACAATCTACAGTAGAAGGAGGTGGAACGATGAGGGAGGTGATAGGCAGCTTGAGGAGGAGCCAGAGTGACATAGGGGTAGGGCAAGGGAGGCGGAGGGAATTACCAGAAGTTGGAGAATTCTATGTTCATACCAAGGGGCTGGAGACTACCTAGACAGTATATGAGGTGTTGCTCCTCCAACCTGAGTTTAGCCTCATCATGGCAGTAGAGGAGGCCATGTATGGACATATCCGAATGGGAATGTGAAGCAGAGTTGAAGTGGGTGGCAAGCGGGTGATCCTGTCTGTTGTGGCAGATGGAGTGGAGGTGCTTGACGAAACGGTCCCCCAATCTGCGTCAGGTGTCACCGATGTAGAGGAGGCTGCACCAGGAGCACCGGATGCAATAAATGACCCCAACAGACTCACAAGTGAAGTGTTGCCTCACCTGGAAGGACTGTTTGGGGCCCTGAATTAGTCAGTCTCTTTGTGCCCCCGTGTTTAGTGTCCATGTCTAAGACGAGTCCCGGCCCTACATCCTATTCCCAAGAAGGGGTCCTGGCTCTGTCTTCCATGTTCCTGTGTCCCAAGTCCAAGGTTCCGTGTTCCTGTGTTTACGTCCAAGGTTCTGTGTTCCTGTGCTCCAAGACCAAGTCCAGGGGCTGTGTTCCAGCCCTGTCCAAGTCTGAGCTTCGTGTCCTCATTCAGTTCTGGTACCTCGCCCAGGCCGGTGCTGGAGATTCCTTGTCTTGTGCTGGATTGTCCCCATCTGAATCCTCGGCAGTTTACCTCGGCAAGTATCCACGGCAGTCATCCTAGAAATCATCCCAGCCCTGAGTCCAAGAAAGGGGCCCAGCCCTTTGTCCTAGTAAGGGTCCCGGCCCTGCGCTCCAAGGAGGAGTCCTAGCCCCATACCCAAGAGCTTAACTAAGCCGAGTCCAAGAGCCAAGCCAAAACTAGTCCAAGAGCTTCGTGCTGCCCTGGAGTACCTCGTCTAGTCCAAGCCTAGTCCAAGAACCTCGTCCTGTCCAAGTCAAGGTTTTGCGTTCTCATCCTGTCCATGTGCCTCGTCCTGTGCAGGAGTTCCACGCCCAGTCCTGTAGCCTAGCCATGTCCAGTCCTCTAGCCACGTCTTGTCCTCGCCTAGATGCAGCGTCTAAGCCTGAGTCAAGACCCAGGTTCTGGGTCCCTGTCCAGTCTCTGGCTCGGAGTCCTAGCCCAGGCTCCTAGTTCTAAATTCCTTGTCCTGGTCCGGTTTCCCAGTCTTAGTCCTAGCCCAGGTCTGGTGTCCTTGACTCATCCAGGGCCTGTGTCCATGTCCAGCGTCATTTCTTCCTGACTCCCCTTGCTTTCTTGACAAACCTAGTCCTGTTCCCAGAACTGCAATGACTGTGTCTTGCATTTGGGTCTGCTCCCAACGCCCCCTTATGACAATTTTACATTCATGGAGACAAAACAGGTAAATTATTGGTAATCAGATTAAAACCTTTATAGCTAAATAGCAGATTAAAGAAATTCATAAAGCTAAAAATAAATAAAGCCAGAAATAAATGATATTTTTAGAGAATTTTATTCTAGACTCTATAGCTCTGACTCTCCTAAGGATAACACTGTAATTAACAATTTTTTAGAACAACTAAACATTCCCACAATCCTTGTTGACAACAGAAAGCAGTTGGAACAACTTATTTCTTTTGAGGAAATTGTCGAGGATGTGTGCTCATTGCACTCAAGGAAATCTCTGGGTCCAGATGGATTTTCTGGAGAGTTTTATAAGACCTTTTCCTCACTGCTTATACCTCATTTATGTTCAGTTTTTTCAGATTCGTTTAAATTGGGCAGGCTGCCTCAATCTTTCTATGAGGCTTCCATTTCGCTTATCCTCAAAAAGAATAAGGATCCAATTGAATGCTCTTCCTATAGACCAATTTCTTTAATTAATGTTGATTCTAAGATTCTATCTAAAGTTTTGGCCCACAGAAGTGATAATATTTTACCCTCTATCATTTCTGATAATCAGATTGGATTTATCAAAACTCGATATTCTCACTTTAATATTCGTAGTTTATTAAATGTTATCTATTCTCCTTCTAAGGAGATATTGGAATGTGTGGTATCCCTAGATGCTGAGAAGGCTTTTGACAGAGTTGAATGGAATTATTTATTTAAAATTTTAGAAAAATTTAATTTTGGACTTGATTTCATTCAATGGATTAAATTATTTTATTTAGCTCCCTCCTCTAGGGTTATTACTAATTCTCAGAACTCCAAACCATTTAAGCTTCAACGTGGCATCAGACAATGCTGTCCATTGAGTCCTTTGCTTTTTGACCTGACTTTAGAACCCTTAGTCATAGCCTTTTGAGATTCTAATGATATCACTGGTATTTCAAGGACAGGCACTATTCACAAAGTTTCGCTTTATGCTGATGATCTATTGCTCTTTACTTCTAAAGTCGAGACTTTGTTATCCCATGCGCTTTCTTTACTCTCCTGTTTTAGCCAGTTCTCAGATTATAAACTGAATTTACATAAGAGTGAACTTTTTCCTTTGAATAATTGGATATCAACTAATTCTAACCTTCCTTTTAAAATTGTAAAAAACCAATTTACTTACCAAGTTATAACAATTACTACAAATTGTAAATGTTTATTTAAAGAAAATTTTCTTACCCATTTGAATTATGTAAGAAAGACACTATCAAATTGGTCACCTCTTTCGTTATCATCGATTGGTCAAATTATTTCTATTAAAATGAATATTTTATCTAAATTTATATATCTTTTTCAGGCATTACCTGTTTTTATCCCTAAATCTTTTTTTGATTCTCTTGATTCTATTATATCATCCTATATATGGAAAAATAAGCGTTCTAGACTAAACAAAATTCATCTTCAGAAAGCTAAAAAGAATGGAGGGCTAGTTTTACCAAACTTTAGGTTTTATTATTGGACAGTTAATATATGTAATCTTACATTTTGGCTATATTATATTAATTGTGTGGATTGTCCGATGTGGGTTTCTTTAGAAGCTAACTCTGCTAATAAATTTTCTATTTTCTCACTTCCTTTATCCCAGAGTAAGTTAACTAACAATTTGGTAGTTAGACATACTATGAGAGTTTGGGTACAATTCCGAAAATACTTTGGCTTATTGAGATTTTCTCTTTCAAGTCCCATTTTTTAAAATCTTCTATGATAGATGTGGCTTTTAAAGAATGGGATAGATTAGGTATTAAATGCTTCCAGGTCTTGTTTGTGGAGGGAAATCACCTTTCGTTTGAGCAACTGTCAGCTAAATATAGCTTACCCAAAACTCTTTTTTTTTGATACCTACAAATAAGAGACTTTTTACAGTCTCAAATATGTACATTTCCTAAAAGTCCTGATAAGAATCTACTAGCTGTAATTTTTAATTTGAAACCTTTTTATAATGGATCTATATCTAATATTTATAATAAGTTGCTGGGAATGAGAAGTGTTCCTTTAGATAAGATTAAAAATCTTTGGGAACAAGACTTACAGCCTTCAATTTCTGAGGAAACTTGGAATGAAATTTTTAAATTGATTAATACTTCATCGTTATGCGCTTACCCTAGGACCCACATGACTAAGGATAAGTTGTCTCGCTTTTATTTGGATATATCTCATTGTGATAAATGTAATAATGGAGAAGCTTCACTTATTCATATGCTTTGGACATGTCCGAGTCTTGAAAAATATTGGAAAGAAGTATTTCAAACCTTCTCGGTATTTTTTAAAGTAAATTTTAAGCTTAATCCTTTGACCGCTTTATTTGGTATTGTTGGAGGAAAGGGTATTATTTTGGAGAAATCTGATTCTGCACATTTTGGCTTTTATTTCTCTTATGGTTAGGAAGGCACTCTTTCTTAAATGGAAAGAAGCCGTCCCGCCCACTCATGTTCAATGGCTGCATGATGTGATGTCATGTTTAAATTTAGAGAAGATTCGATGTTCAATTTCTGAATCTAATCAAGACTTTCAAACATTGTGGGGACCTTTTTTGAACTATTTTCAAAACCTTTGATTTGCCGTTAAAGCACAGATGATGGCTAATAATATACTCTTTTTTCTATGGATTTTCTATGGATTTTTTTTTCCATATAATAAATTTACTAAATTTCAATATTATGAATTAATCAATTTGTATGAATATAGAGTCAGGAATTTGTATGTGCGATTCAGTATAATGTATTTGATATATTTCTTTTTTCTTGAACTCTGTATTCTTCTATGTAGAAAATTAATTTAAAAAATTGAAAAGAAATGGGAAAACACAGGAACAGAAGATGAGAAACTTGAAACAAAAATAGTGATGGGTCCAAGATTGCCTGTGCCACATCTTTCAAAAGGCAAAATGTGCAATTTTACCAATGGATAATCTTTGCCAATCCACATCCCATCCATGCCATTTGCCATCTCCCTGGCTCTACACTCAGCTGTGAAGAATCAGGACAATACGGACACCTATGTTACACTATTGTTTATTGACCTTCAATATTACAACTCCAAACAAATTCATCTCCAAACTCCTAGATCTGGGAGTCAACACCTCCCTTTGCAACTGGATCCTTGACCTTCTGAACAACAGATCACAATCAGTCAGGATAAGCAGCAACGCCTCTGCCATAATTATCCACAACACTGTTGCCCAACAAAGCTGTGGTCCTCAGCCCTCTACTCTGCTCCCTGCACACTAATGACTACATGGCCAAATCCTACTCTAACTCTACCTACAAGTTTGCAGACAATAACACTGCAGTGGGTTGTATTTCAATGAAGAGTCAGAGCACAGGAAAGAGAGAGAGAGCCAAGTGTCATGCTGTCATGACAACATTTTCCACAATATCATCAAAGGAAAGCTGATCATTAACTTCAGGAAAGGGTTTGCGCACAGGTTCCTGTTGATATCAATGTGTTGAGGTTGAGAGGGAAGAAAGCTTCACGTTCCTCGGAATGAATAGCAACAATAGTCTGTCCTGGTCCAATGACGTAAACACCACAGCCAAGAAAGATTACCAGCACCTCTACTTCCTTAGGATGCCAAAGAAATTTTGCATGTCCCCAATGACCTTTACAAATCTTTATCAATGTGCCATAGACAGTACACTGTCTGCATGTGTAGTGGCTTGGTTTGACAACTACTCTGCCTGTGACTGCAAGAAACTGTAGAAAGTTCTTCAGACACCTCAGCACATTGCAGAAAACCACCTCCCCTCAATGGATTTTGGTGACACTTTTCACTGCCTCGATATAAGGACAGGATAATCGAAAATGTACCCCTCCCTTCAGGCAGAAGGTATAAAAGCTTGAAAGCACACATAATCAGTTTCAAGGACAGCTTCTGTCCTGGTGATATGACTATTGAATGGTTCTCTAGTATGATAAGATGGATTCTTGACCTCACAGTTTTTATGATCTTGCAACTTGTTGTCTGCCTGCACTGCACATTCTATGTAACTGTTACAATTTATCCTGCATTTTGCTATTGTTTTCCCTTATACTACCTCAATGTATGGTTGTATGAAATAATTTGTATGGATGAGATGCAAAATAAGTTTTTCACTACATTCCAGTACATGTGACAATAATAAACCAATTTACCAATCTAAGTGTGTACTTGTGCACTAAATGCACTAAATCTATGGGATCCCTTCAAAAGCACCCTAGATATAACACTTTGGACTGGGACATATGAAAATCTGGAGTATAAAGTCTACTAAAGAAGCCTATGAACTCATTTGAATTTTATCATTCATGAGTGCTATTGACATTCAGCTTTCCCTATTTAAGATTCATTATTGGTTCCCACAGCTCCTAATAACAGAAGTCACTAATTTCTGTCTTTTAAGAAACTACTGTGTAACCCAAAGAAAGAGGAATATTTTCAGAGTCTCCAGAAATTGCAATTGTCTCTAGGCTCCAAACTGACAATGCAAAATACTCCAATCTAGGTTTCCAATTGGGCTGCTGTCAGTTAATAAATACTGGCCTCTTAATTTGTAAGGCCACTCTGGAGTGTGATTGATACTGTTCTAACCCAAAGACAATGTCCTCTGAACATTCTGATTGAAGGTTCAGGATACATTGCTCGACTAAACATTTCAACCTAAAACGAGGTCTTGCATAAACTCTAACTAATCTCTGTACACCAAAATTCCATAATGTCTCGGACTTCCAACCAAGGTTCTCAAAGAACACGCAATAGTATGGTGGAGTACATTCCGGGGTAAGTTATTCAGTCCACAGTTAATCCTGGATGTGATCACCTCAATTCGTACTCTTCGATTCCTCCTGATTCCTCGCCATCCTTAATTTCATCAGTTTCCTCTTCTGCTTCACACTGAAGGTTCTCCTCTCCTTGTTCCATGTATTAAGCCTATGACAAAGAATCACTTTGATTAATAACCAAAGCTTTAATGTACAGGCACCTCAAAGGGAAATTTTGTAGGATGATTGTTTTAGACATTAATATTATATTTCAGTATTTCTAAAATTCTTGTCATTGGTTACTAAGAGGTAGAATCTCTCAATTAACTTTCTGTTTGATATTTTTCTTCTGGTGATAAATGACTGGTGTGTGTGTGCATGTGTGTATAGTATATTTTCATGGAAAATTAAAGCTCTGTAGGCAGGAGGTAACATGTTTGCATGGATTGCTGGCTACGCAGAAGAAGAGAATGGACATGAGTGTCTTGCACTCTGAATGGTACATCCCTACTCAGATTGCAAGACATAATGAGCATTGTGCTATAGGGATCAGTGCCATAGACTTTCTAAAAAATTTATATTTATGACTTGGATAAAAGTACCAAATGTTTGGTTTCTAATTTTCCTCTGGACATAAAGATAAATAGTAAAGTAATTCTTGAAGAGGTCAGAAGGAAGCTATAAAGGTAAATGGATAGATAAAGCAATTGGGCAGAAATGTGGCATCTGGGGTATGGGGGGTGGTTGTTGTGAAATTAGGAAATCAAAAGAGGGGCATGTTATCTAAATAGTGAGAAATTACAAGAAGAAGAGGCATCTGGGCATATTAGCTTCGAGCAGCATGATTTATGAAAGGCAAGTAGCAGGTAGCAAGTAGCACATAATTAGGAGAGCTGATAGAAATCTATTGTTTAATGCTGAAGGCATTGAATACAAAAGAAAGGAAGTAAAGATTTGTAATATTGAGGATCAGTGAGATCATATCTGGAGTATTAAGAACTGTATTGTGCTCCTTATTTAAGATGTTGAAAACAATACAGAATTGTACCTGGAATAGATGCATTATTTTTTGACAAAAGGTAAAACAGAAACATTTATATCTGTTGTATCTGTGAGGGTTCTTTATTGAAACATAAAAGATCCTGAAGAATCTTAAATGGGTGAATGTGGGTCACGCATTTAAGACAGAGATGAGTCATTTTTCTCTCTGAGGGTCGTGAGTTTTTGAAACTCTATTCCTGAAAGAACATTAGAAGTAACTCTTCGTAAGTTTTATGGCAAAGGTAGACAGATTCTTGATAAACAAGGTGGTTAAAGGTTAAGGTTGCTAGTCAGAAATACAGAGTTAAAGCAACAAACATACGATGTGATCTTATTAAATAGCGGAGCAGGCTTGAGGGGCTGAGTGGGCTATATCTACTCCTATATTCTTTGCAATGTCAGTTTTTGAAATGCAAGAAGGGAAATGGTATTAGGCTAGGCTTCAGTTATCATAATCATAGGCAGATCTCAGTAATATTTAATTATCAGCACTATCAGATAGACATGATAGATGTTAGATTGTATAATTTATAGAACTTTGCGGTAAATTTCCAGAATAATGTTCCGACTGAAATACAATAGCCCAGGAAACTATGCAATATTGATGATCCTATTCTTCATATAAAACAGAAAATGGTGGCAGTATTATTGTATATTAACTGTGGTTAAATATAATAATGCAGAATACAGACCTAGACATTGGACCTACTTGTACATACTGTATGTATAAAATTGAACATTAACATATGTTTATTTAATAAAATAAATTAGAACAGAAAGTTGTGATTCAAGAACCATCAGGCTCTTGAGTTAAAGGGCATAGCTACACTCACTGGCCTCATCTCTGAAATGTTTCTACAATCAATAGTTTCACTTTAACGACTTTTAAATCCCATGATTTCATTATTTATTGCTATTTATTTATACTTGTATTGGCACAGTTTGTTGTCTATTGCACTCTGATCTTTCATTGATCCTGCTATAGTTACTATTCTATAGATTTACTGAGTATGCCCACAAGAAAATGAATCTTGGGGTTGTATATGGTGACGTATATGTACTTTGGCAATAAAATTTACTTTGCACTTCGATCTACAAACTTGATAAATAGAACTCAATGAAATGAGGTGATACATGTATGAATTAATGACCACAATTCCCCCCACCCTACCAATCTCCACCACCCCACCACATTATTTTTATGTGTATGAAAATATTCCCTTTGTTTAATTTTACAATTTGATCCTTCAGAAAAGTTGGAAGAATCTGTCAGTTGCTGACTGCAGCCCACAGTCTATGTGTGGACTTGATGCTGTCGCTGATTGTGGTGGAGGTACCAGAAACTGCAAATGCCAGAATTTGGAGCAATAAACGGGCTGCTGCAGGAACTCAGCAGGTTAAGCAGAAATGGTTTTTTGGGGGGAGGAAGCAACTGTCAATATCTCAGGTGGAAACTCTGCATCAGGACTGATGTCTTATGAACACCCTATCCTCACACAGATGCTGATCAACCTATTGAGTTCCTCCAGCAGATTGTTGTGCTGATTATGGTGCCTGGGGCCCTCCACAATAACTGGATGCAATAGCTAGGGGATCTTCGCCCCAGGACACTCCTACCATCTCCTCATTTCCACTATTTTCAGTGGTTTCTCCAGCCCTCACCCATCCGTTCTTACCTCTGCTGACATGGAGGGCTTTTTCTGAAGGTGCTGACCTTTACAGATAACAGTGCATCTGCCTGCCTTGCAAGAGGAATATCTGTATCATTCGCTGCTCAGCTGATAGTGCAATTAAAGGAAAGGAAACAATGGAAATTTCTTAATGCTGTTCCAAGTTCATGTTTTTGGACTCTAAATTACAAATAATGTGAAGTTCAATATAGAGAATGAGACTGAAGTATGATGTATAGACCATTAATTACTATATGCTTAGTAGCTCTGTATTGAATACACCCAGACATTATTCTCTGTCTTTAAAGCAACAAAATAATTTAGTGGTCAGAGATATGCAATTTATCAGAGTGGCAAGTAGTAGATATCTCCTTTCATACTGACGCAGGATACATAAATCTTTACTACAACATGTATATTAATCAAGGTTCAGTAGAAGGGTAGCCCTCTCAAGTAGACAATTCACTACTTACGCAGAGAGCACCTCAGAGCACTTTGCATGTAAAGATGAGGGATCTGATGTGGGAGAAGAGAAAGCCACATGGAGCTCAGGACAGAGATTTGATGACACAATCAAGGGTACGAGACTGAGGTCACTTTTGAAGGTAGGGAGGTGGAAGACCAGAAGAATTAGCAAACATCTCAAAAAGGATAGTTCCTGAATGAATGGATGCTAATCAGAATGTTTTTGATAAAAATGAAAATATTTAAAATCAGTAACTTAATTTAGCATTGTTAATGCTAGTGATATTAAGTGTGATGGATATTACTGGATATTATCAGCACTAGCTCATGGCTCTAATTTACATTCACAGGTCTTTATCAAACAACATTGACCCAGTCTAAAAAAGGATGCCAGATTGAAGAATTTTAGTTAAAGCTGGTCTCTTGCCTGCAAACACTTAAAAAGTTGTAGAATTGTGGAGTTATAGATCAAACAGCAGAGAAACAGACCCTCTTGGTCCACCTTATCCGTGGCAACTGTGATGCTTATCTATGGTAATTCCTATTTGTCTGCATTAGGCATGTATTCCTCTGTGCCTTCCTTATCTAAATACCTATCAAGATGTCCTTTAAATGTCATTGTATCTGCCTGCACCACCTCCTCTGGCAGCTCATTCCAGATAACCACAATGCTCCATGTGGGAATCTTGGCCCTCAGACCTTCAAATTTCTCCCAACTCTCCTTAAGTCAATCCCATCTAGTTCTAAACTCCCCTGTTCTGGTAAAAAGAATTTTGCTATCTATTGGTCATATTTAATAAAATTTGTGGTCCACAAGAATGTACGCTAGTAATAATCTAACATTATTTCAAGAACTGCAGGGTACAATATTGCAAGTGAAGACAGAGTTGTTATATTATTCAAATAATGAAAATTATCAAGGGTGATAATTTAGAATAAGCCATACGTCAAAAGAGTAAATCAGTCCAGCCCAGTTGTTTTGCTGTAAATGGACTAGAATAACTAACCGCCTCAAAATGCTTTCTGGAAAAATGCAAGAATTAAACAGCTGATTGCTAGGTCAATTTCAACTGAACCTCTTGACCATGTCGGCATGCTTTTATGCATTATGTTGCTGCCATGTGATTGACTGATTAAATAATTGCGTTAATGAGAAGGTGTACAGGTGTACCTAATAAAGTTGCCACTGAGTGTATGTATCGATTTCTGTGATTGGATAAAAAAAAGTTCTCTGGGGTTGTTGTCGATGGAAGGAGTGAATGAGAGGTAGGTTGTAAGATCATTGAGATTGTGTTCTCTTCACCTCATGCAAAGATCAGTGAGTATTAAAACACAATGCACTTAACATCAAACACAAGAAAATCTGCAGATGCTGGAAATCCAAAGCAACACACACGAAATACTGGAGGAGCTCAGTAGGCCAGGCAGCATCTATGGAAACGAGTAAACAGTTGACGTTTCAGGCCAAAACCCTGCGTCAGGACTGGAAATGAAGGGCAGAAGTCAGAATAAGAAGGTGGGGGGAGGGGAAGATGGTGACAGGTGATAGGTGAAACTGGGAGAGAGGGAGAGGGTAAAGTAAAGAACTGGGAAGTTGATTGGAGAAAGCGATAAGGGCTAGGGAAGGGGGAATCCAATAGGAGAGGGTAGAAGACCATTGAAGAAAGGGAAGAGGGAGGAGCACCAAAGGGAGGTGATGGGCAGGTAAGGAGATAAGTTGAGGGGGGAAAACAGGAATAAGGAATGGTGAGAGGGGTGGCAATTACCATAAGGTTGAGTGATCGATGTTCATGCCATCAGGTTGGAGGCTACTTAACTTCTTGTTTCCAAAGAAAGAAATTTGAATTGAAAATATAAATACTAGTATATTTTGTAAAGTAGTGATTTTCACAGAAGATCTCTCTAGTCAAAACAAGGAGTTAATATTAGTTTTTAAATAACAATATATTTCGGGACAATTCAGTGAGTCTTAATTAAAGGTTTTTGAAGAAGATATATTGCTAGTTTTTAATTGTACTTTGATAATTTTCAATAAATTGCAGCTGATTAAATTTACAAGAGATGGCAATGACATTAGAATTGTGCTTATGGAGGTTAGAATACTTTAGAAATCACATTATATAAATAACTCAATTGTATTTACTATCAAAGTAGCTGTTAATCTGTAAGGTTAATTACTGCACTGTAAAAATGGAGGGGATGTGGGAGATCAGATGTGAATTTAGATACTTGTTTGCCTCAAGAATAGAGCCAGGAAACAAACTTTGATATGAGGGTTTGCATGTTTGCTGGTGATAAAATCCAAACTATTAAGATAGAATAGAATGAATTTTATTTAGGCTTTTATTGAGGCTTGTTGAGCTTCCCTGTTGAAGTCATCCATGAGATGATGAATCTGACCATGTGCCCATCTGCTCAATCTTGTTTCCTCATGAGAATAGATAGATGAGCTGATCTACCCCTGAGAATTAGAGTGGGCTCTGAGTAGTAACTGGGCCTCGAGAGTTCATGCCCCACTCTCTCCTCCACCCCAAATCACCCATCCAACTCCTAACATGGCCTTTGACTGTTTGTTACTGAGAATATCTTTTGGACTGGATGGCACAGTTTGTAGAGGTATTGCAGTTGCTGCTTCACACATCCAGAGACAAGGGTTCTGACCGGAATGGATGCAATCTGTGTGCTCCCTCTCTGATTGCATGGGATCCATCTGGATACTCCAGTTTTCTCCTACATCCCAAAACATACTGGTTGCAGGTTAATTGACCACTATAGATTGTCCCTAGTGTTGATGGGGAGTAGAAATAGAAAGAAATGTGTTAAGACCAGGATGCAAGGAATATCAGTAGGGAATGGGATTACTTTGTGAACCAACATAGACTTGATGGGTCAAATGGCCTTCTATTTGCTGCAAGAAAATATGTATAAGAAACATGAATTGTTTGTCCATGATAGTCAGTCTGCCAATTCAAGGAGATCAAATTAGAACACAACTGGCACCCGACCTCCAGGTCATTTCAGACTTTCTGTTGGCTTTACAGACAAAGACAGAGATGGTGTAAGATTTGATATTGAACACCAAGGGGTGCTGGTCAGATTCCTTCTTGCTGAAGATGGTTTGCCTAATATTAAGCACCACAAACGTTACTTACCAAGGTCAAGTCTGGCTGTCTGAAGACAAAGTGACCCTCTTACCTAGGAAAAGAGTACAGTCGACATTTTGGGCTGAAGCCTTTCAACAGGGCTGGAGAAAAAAGGCTGAGGAGTAGATTTAAAAGGTTGGAGAGGGGAGAAAGAAACACAAGGTGATGGGTAAAACCTGAAGGGGAAGGGATAAAGTAAAGAGCTGGGAAGTTGATCGGTGAAAGAAACAGGAGGTCATGGAAGAAAGAAAAGCAGGAGGAGGACCACAGGGAGGTGACGGGCAGGCAAAGAGATAAGGTGAGAGAGGGAAAAATGGATGGGGAATGGTGAAGGCATGGGGTTGTGGGGGGCATTACTGGAAGTTTGAGAAATCGATACTCATGCCATCAGGTTGGAGGCTACCCAAATGGAACTTGAGTTTCATTGCACTTGTGTGTAATGACAATAAAGATCATTCAATTCAATTCAATTAAGGCGTTGTTCCTCCAATCTAAGTATGACCTCATCACGACATTGGAGGAGGCCATGGATAGACATATCAGAATGGGAATGGGAAGTGGAATTAAAATGGGTGGTCACTGGGAGATCACGCTTTTTCTGGCAGACGGAGTGTAGGTGCTCGGCGAAGCGATCTCCCAATCTACGACGTGTCTCACTGCTATACAGGAGGCCACAGCGGGAGCACTGGACACAGTATATGACTCCAATTGACTCACAGGTGAAGTGTCACCTCACCTGGAAGGACTGTTTAGGAACCTGAATGGTAGTGAGCTACTCGTCAGCTTTTATTTTACTCCAGACCTGCCGAAGGGCTTTGACCCGAAACGTCGACTGTTCTCTCTTCCATAGAAGCCGCCTGGCCCGCTGAGTTCCAGCACTTTATGTGTGTTGCTCGGATTTCCAGCATCTACAGATTTTCTTTTGTTTGTGATTGGATGGTCCCTTTACCTGAAGGGTAGTGCAAGGAACAGTCAGTGTGACCATCATTTAACTTTCCCACTCTGACTGTATGATGGCGGAGGAGGTTGCTGATTGCTGGGTTGCAGTGAGTTCCTGCAGTAAGGCCTCTAAGGGGCAAAATCCTCATTCCTGCTCCACTATTGTTCCTCAACAACAACCACTCTCATTCCTGCTAATCATTTTTTTATTAACGAACCTCAATGACACACTCAAATACTGTCTTGAAGGGTTAGGCAGCCAGTTCTTGTTTGGACTCAGACTATGATTAAATCTAGAGCTCCACTTCTAATGCAGAATCTGAAATAAAAACACAAGATGCTGTAAACAGGTCAGACAGCAGCTGTGGAGAGAGAAAGAATTAATGGCTCCACCTCATAAACCTAGAACATTTGCTTTGTTTCTTCCTCTGCCACGATGCTTAAATGACATTATATGATCTACTACCCACATGCATTATTCAAGAAACAGTAACATTATTGAATGAACTGAGGTTTCTAACTCCTTCAATGAATGGGCTGTACGGTGTGAGATGGAACAGATCTCAACAGATGGTGTTCAGGGTTTTGTTTCCAAAGCCCAGCTAGTTTGAAAGAAAGGAAATCAATAAAGACTGCAATCTATCTCCTCCCTCCACCCTCCCCTCCTCCTTCCATTCCCCTCCTCCCTTCCCTTCCTCTTCCCCCTCTCCGCTGTTCCCTTCTGTCTCTTTCCTCCCCCTCTCTCCTCGCTCTCCCTCCCCATCCTCTCCCCCCTCTCTTCTTTCCCCTCCCCTCTTCTCACTCCTGCCTTGCTCCCCCTCTCTCCCACTCCCCGCTCCCTCTCTCCCCCTCCCCTGTCCCTACCCACTCCTCCCTCTCCCTTCCCTTTCCATGCTCCCCCTCTCTCCCACTTCCTCCCTCCTCCTCACCCTCTCTCTCTCCTCTCCCTCTTCCCTCTCCTCTCTCCCTCTCCTCTCCCTTTCCCCCTCCCCTCCACCTTCCCTCTATCGACCCCACCTCTCTCTCCCCCTCACCCCCTCCCTCCCTTTCTCTCTCTCCTCACCCTTTCTCCTCCTCTCCCTCTCTTTCTTCCTCCCTCCACCTCCCCTCTCTTCCCTGTCTCTCTCCCTCCCTCTCCCCTTTCTCTCTCCGAGTCTGGCTGTGCGAATAGTGCAAGCATACACCATCCCCCCTCCCTTCTCGACATCAGATCCCGTTGTTTTTTTTTCTCTCTCCTCGGAGCTGCCTCCTTATCTCAGAGAAGTTGAACTGCAATTTCGGGCTGAGGGACTCGACGTTCAGCAAGGCTGACCGCTGGTATCGGCACTATTTGAAGAGGTGACATGCAGTTACTTCTAGCCCAGATAATATGTGTCCTTTCCCTGCCTGGCACCACAGGTAAGTTCCTGCATCTCTGTTGCTAATGGCCCAATTTGCAAGTAAATCATAACAGGAAAATAAGAATTGTATGAGTTTCAATCGTTATAATCGCTCGCAGGAAGCAGCTGAAAGATAAAGTAGGCTTGGGTGAATGGCAGACAAACGAATTTATGAGACTGGCGTATCTTTTTGGACTCAGCGACGGAACAGGACCACTTATAGAAGATGGAGAATTTTGTTAATAGATTAGGAAACATCTCCAGTGACTTCACTCGCTGAGTTTACTGGCATATATTTACTTAAGCGTTTTATTTACTACTCAGCCGTTTAATCACCAGATTCATCATCAGGACGCAGGTGTCAGGATTTGATGGCGGGCCAGTATTGCCCCTGAAGAATGCTGCATTGGGCATATGGTTAAGATTAGAGGACATGATACAGGAAATTCTTCAGTTAAAATTAGATAGCACAGGCAGCGCACAAGGGGTTAATTTAACCAAGAACATGCAGGCTCTTAAAGAAAATTATGTAACTAAACTCGGCAAGGTCTCGGGATCTAGGAGCTGAATGTTTCAATCGATTCCGCGCTCCACCATCTGGATGGTTCTTAATCCGATGATATTTGAAATATTTTCATCAGGAAATACGACTGCTTTGCATTCAGACACTTTCAAAAACATAATGTTCAGGATACACTCTACAGAAGAACAAACGCTAAAACATTATGAAACATCCAGAACATACACTAGTTTAGTACACAATGAATGAGCAGTAACATCTGGAATAAAATTCCTTTGCTTAACTGAGATAGTAAAACGAAAGCACAATGAGTCAGGTTGGTGTGTAATCTAATAGCTGTTTTATACCACAAGACATAAGAACACCAGAAACTAGAAGTGGGAAACTAGATAACTAAAGCCTGCCATAACATTCTACAGTAGATCATGGCAGATCTCTGCTGCCTTCAGATCTTCCTTTGTTCCTGTTCCTTATAACCCTTAATTATTCCATCCTTCAACTATTTAAGTATCTCCACCATAGATACATGTACTGCTCGGGGCTCCACCACCTCCAAGCAGAGACTTCCAGAGATCATGTTTTACGTGACTGGATGACCACTTGGTCAAGACCTGCACATTGGTGGAAACATTCAAGATTTACCCTGTCAAACCCCTTAGGATCGTGTATGCTTCAATAACGTCACCCCTCATTCTTTGAAACTCTGTGGAATTGTGACCCAAACAGTTTAAGTCTCTCTTGATAGGACAGGGATAATAATGATGCTTTATTCCATTCTAAGATACATTAAAGCATTCTGAACTGAGGGCTCAGTTTTAACATACCACTCAAAATTAAAATTAATGAGCTTGTACAGAAATAAATTTAGATCATCTGTGTGTAAGCATATTTACTTATAAAATGAAATATTCATAACCAAACTAACAATTTTAGTATTTAATTCAATAATATTGGTGTAAACAATTACAGATATGAGACTTGTATTTCTTCTACTAAAACTTGAAAAATTACTGCTATAGTTATTGCATAATTGCATAAGTGTATGTGAAGTACACTTGATATAAAGAGTTGACTGTAATAATTTTATTTTATTTGTTTCCTTACAGTCTTTGAACTTTCTATTCTTATGTGAGTTCCTTAGTTTGAGGAATGGACAGGAGTCTATCTCCTAAGGCTACAGCAATACCATCTCATTTTTTATTCCTCCTCTGACAGTTTAATCATGTTGTATTTTTCTTTGTACACCTGCAGATTATATATAATTTGTTGTCAAATGGTTCATTGTCTGACTATGCTACCTCTACGAAGCCATAGATAGCTATCTAAAAGTGCCCCAAATCATCTTGTATTACTGGAAAGGGTTAATGATATCGCTATAAAATACATGCACCTGATGAAACAGTTTCAATATATTTTGGATTAATTCCTTGTTTTGCATACTTCTATTTTCTATTCCAAAATGGAAAGTAAACCTTTTCAAACTGAATTTTGATTCAAATGGTTTATTCTGTTCACTTGAGCTCTCCTGCTTTATATCACCCTTACTGCACACTCTTCTATTGTTTTCTCCCTCATGCACCCAACCAGCATCTCTTCATTCACCTTAACTCAGCTGGTAATTCTTTCTTATATACATAGATATAATGTAAATATGAAAATGGGTGATGATTGGGTTGAATTCAGCAGGTATAATTTCTATAAAACATAATAGTAAGTTCTTTTGTGATGTCAGAAAAGAAACTCGAATGACATTTGTATGTTATTAATGAAACATTTTACTAAATTACCAAATTCTAATTTACCAATCAAAAATTTACAGATCCTTGTTATTGTTGGTAAACACTTTACAACAAAAATTCAGCAGCAGTTCTAGTATATTTTTCAGTAAAACTGGATTATTTGAGAACAAAGGACTTCCATTTTTGCTTGGAATGAACAAGGGCTTGCATAAAAATCGCTTAGTCCACTGAGATCTTTCATTAACTTGTCAGTATAGGTAGCTGATACCCAAGGTAAAGTGAAATCATGCTGCAATTACACAGCTCAAAGAATGTAGCAGGATTTCTATTTAAGTTCAAAGTAAACTATTATCAAAGTACATATATATTACCATGGCAACATACATAACCAGGAGATTCATTTTCTTATGGTCATACTCAGCAAATCTAAAGAATGGTACCTATAACAGGATCAATGCAATATCAACCGGAGTGCAGAAGACAACAAACTGTGCAGATGCAAATACAAATAAATAGCAAGAAGTAACAAGAATATGAGATAATAATAAACTCAAGTCACTTTACAAACACATTCTCACAATCATATCCAGACCGATGACTCGAACTGGTGGACGTTCAGTGCAGGCCTGAAAGCTGAGATTATCAAATGTTTTCATTATGTTTGAGGTAACCTTGGGCAAATGTCACTTCAAGAATATTGGATGGTATTACAGGACACTGATGTGCTGATCAAATAGTTTTGATGCTGATGCCTCTGCTTCTGATATTTAATATTATCACTCTCATAATCTCTGTGTAACACCATCACAATGCACAGTAACAGCTATTGCACACTGGGTTGTGTTAAAAATATTTTCACTTCAAAAACCAATGTATTATTATTTTCAGTGGTAAGAGGACCATTAACAGAATGCTGTTGATTTAAACTGATTGGGGAATGAAGCAGAAGCCGCAGGAGGACGAAGGGCACTGAATTATTCACTGATGTTATGGTCCTGAATGCGCTGTGTGGAAAGGTAGAGGAAATAGATTGATGAAGACAACAGGATAGTGGGGAAAACTGCAGTTGCATGAAGTGGCTGGGTTGTGAGTGTTAGAGAGTATTGTAGAGTTATGTGATTATAGGAAATATTAATTCAAATAAGAACCAGTCTTCAGTTGTTAATGCAAAATGTAAATTGCAACCTTCTGGTAAGATGGCAGCCCGTTCAGTTGCAGCTGCTTCCACGGCGTCAACAAAAGGTCCTGCTATACATTAAGAACTTAAAGTACTGCAGGTCTACTCCATCGGCAAGTTGCTCATTGGTGGAGAAAATGAAGGTGCTGCGCTTTGTGCTGCTTCCCGAGTTGAAAGAGGAGTACAGGCTAACAGTGAATGGCTGTCTTGGTCACTTTTCTTGTGATCGCAAGACCTTTTTGGACACTGTGTGGTTGTATCGTTAATGTAGTATGCCACGTGTTCGATCAACTGATTTATTGGCGGATGGCAGGAAAGCTGAGTGACCGCGGTCATAAGGAGGACTAGGCCTCAAGCCATGGTGTTGCCTGTTTACTGCCGCCAGGAGAGAGGCGCTGGAGCTGGTGTGCTTCACCGGGGGTTAGTGTGGTGCATCGTCCAGGCTGGAGTTGGTGCTGGCATCAGAGTTCACTCAGCAGAAGACAAGCTCTATTGTGGTGAACTGCAGATTTCTGTGGCATTCAATGGACTGAGGGTCTGGACTATATACTTATTGCGTGGTTGTATTTTACTGATATCCTACATGTGCTTGCTATCTTGTATGTGCGACGACTAGGCCTCAAGCTGCTGTGGCGCTTGTTTACAGCGCCAGGAGAGAGGAGTTGATGCCTGTGCACTCCATGGGGGATGGTGTGATGTGGCATCCAGTTTGGATTCTGTACTTCCCCCCCACCCCCACCTGCCCCCCTGTTTGCTCAGTAGAAGACAAAGCTTTGCTGTGGTCATCTGTAGATTCCTGCTGTATTGGATGGCTCGAGTCTGGACTCTTTTATCGAGTGGCTCTACCTTACTCTCTTATACATGATATGTGTGCTTTGTGCTGTGTGTGATTGTTGGTACTATGTTTTGCATCTTGGCTCTGGAGTAATGCAGTCATGTTTGGCTGTATTCATAAGCATTCCTGTATGGATGAATGACAATTAAACTTGAATTGAATTGAACTGAATTAAATTGCAGTCAAATAAACAATTGTGTCTGTGGAGCACAGTGCTGGCTGCTCGAGAGATGCAATGTATGACAAAGGGGTTATGTTAATTGGGCCTGCATCAAACCAAGCAACATGGCTAACCTATTTGCACAGTTTGAAATAAATTCAAAGAAGCTTGCAGACCAGACTGATATTATAAATTAACACACCAAATAGCTGATCTATCAATAGTTGGGATATTTGTGTACTCGGAGACAGCCATGACAGCATTAATTTTGGGTGTCTAGGATCTCTGTCCCCAGAAACTTCTCGACATTCTGTGTGAATTATTTTGTCTGAGAAAAAGTGTTTGAGCATTCAGTGGTGTCTACCACTGTAGATATGTAACTCAAAGGAAGCATTGTCAATCCAAAATATTGAAATAAAAGCTATGTCATTGTAACTGTTGAAATTGTATTGAATCACCTGTTGTTACGTTTGATGTTAAGGGTATAAAAATGTGATGTACTTTGGGTTTGTATGACTCTACCGAGAGGTTCTGAAGAATACCTGTTTTTCATGATGAATAAAGACTTCTGTATCAACAGCTTCAGTATCTCTCTATTGACTTGGATCACAGTCACAACACACCCTCAAACTACTGGCACTAATCCAGCAGGTCAATTTGCCTCCTTCTGTTCCGTATCACTGATAATTTCTGCAAACATCCTTACACCTCATTGATGACTATTGCAAATTTCCTAAGTGATTGTCAACACTATTTTATGTTGAGCCACGGTTCTTAAGCTAATGAAGCCATTTAATTACTGAACAAAATTGTCCTCGTTGTACAACAGCTGTATACACTCATCGGTTGCACAAAGCATCTTTGAAGTTCATCATGAAAACTGCTACTGGGCAAAAAAAAATAATATGTACTGATTAAAGACAACAAATACATTGAACGATTAAAGCCTGCCTAAAGGTTCGGATTATGATTGGAAATTACTGCTATTTTATATCAATAATTAATGATGACATCTGAAGTTATTATGTTAAAAACTAACTGAAGTGTTAACTAATGAATTTAGTTTTGTACAATATCCATACTGTGATTCCTGTATTACATATTTTTGTCATTCACAATGTTGTACATGTATTCGTGTCATCAACCTGACACGGGCTCTGAAGACACTCTCATCAACATTGCACTGGGCAATACTTAATTGAAAATATGGAAAAAATATGAAAGGCTTCATGCAGGAAAGAACAAATTTCAATGTTGAATATTATTACTCATCATTATAAATGATGAATTATTAATTTCAACATTGTACCTAATTTTGACTGTAGTATGAGAACAGAACCGTTGTTATATTTTTCTGAGTTTATATTATTCTTTTGAATTTAGTGAGTTTATATTAGTCTTTTATCAAAATAATACTAGAAAATGGAGTTGAGAATGAATGAGAGTGGCTGCCTCGTTTTCTGGAGTATTAAAAGAGGAAACCTTATTTGATAATGTCATTTTTTTGGTCTATGTAAATTAAACATTTTTTGATATATCAAACAGCATAATGAATAAAGCAAAACATCGGGGATAGAAAACAAAAATTGGTTGTTATTTGAATTATTAACCCCCATACTGTACCTTGCAATTGTTAGATTTGGATTAAATTCATGATGCTTTTCTTTTTACCCAATGATATGATTAATAGTTGCCCTTTGGAATTAATTTGTCAGGATTGATGAGACTATGGTTCAGTTGTATAGCAAATTTGGTCAATAAGATCTGAATATCTTCAGTTGTGTTCAAAGCCAACAAGATGAAAAGTAGGTGCCACAGTTATGAGATTACAGCTTGATAAAGAAAAAATACAGATTGAATACAGTGGATTGAGGAAATCACATCCTCTGCGTATCTTGTAAACAATTACATTTGCATGCCTTAATTACTTATCTGTTCCAGAACATGCTGCAAATGAAATATCTTGAGGGCTTTTAACAAGCTAAAGAATCACAATTAGTAAATAGCAAAATGAAAGCACTTTAAGGAAACAAAATGTAGTACAGATAGATAGATAGATAGTCACTTTATTGATCCCAAAGGAAATTACAGTGTCACAGCAGCATTACAAACACACAGAGAAATAACTATGGTAAGAGAGTTATACCACAAACAGTCTAACGGGAGGGGATAACTTCCCCAGCTATAGATTGACTCATTTTCGAGTATAATGGCCAAGGGTGAGAATGACATCATATAGCGCTATTTGGTGTAGCACAGCTGTCTTAGTCTATTACTAAAAGTGTTCCTCTGTTTAGTCAAGATGGCATGCAGAGGGTGAGAAACATTCTCCAGAATTACCAGGATTTTCTGTGGAGTCCTTTGTTTTACTACAGTCTCCAATGTCTCCAGTTTGACTCCTATAACACAGCTAGCCTTTCTAATCAGTTTGTTTAGCCTGTTGGCATCACCCGCCTTTATGCCATTGCCCAGCACATCACTGCATAGAAGACTATACTAGTGACAACAGGCTGGTAGAACATGTGAATGAAATGCCTGCATACTCCAAAGGTCCTCAGTCTCCTTAGGAAGTCGAGGAGCCACTGGCCCTTCTTGTATACTAGAAGGTTGGTACTCCATCCAAGTCTGTCATCCAAGTACACCCCCAGGTACTTGTAGGTTCTCACCACTTCCACATATTCACCATCAATAGTAACAAGGAGCAATGCAGGCTTAGATTGAGGAAACGATGCCTCCCCCCTCCTCATCTTAACTGCATTTTATAGGAGCACCACTGAGAGCATCCTGAGAAGCTGTACCTCCATCTGGAGTGAGCACAGCTCAGCATTGAACTGGAAGTCCCTACAATGAGAGTGGCTGAGAGGATCATAGGGGTCTCCCTACAATCCAGTGGGGACATTTATCAGGAGTGCTGCATACGCAGGGCCCTTAGTATTATCAAGAATCCCACCCATCCATCCAGCTTCCTCTTTGACTTTCTATCATCAGGCAGGAGACTCTGATACATTGGTCAGGATGGGAAACAGTTCCTTCGCTCAGGCCATTAAGCTTCTGGACTCCCTGCCGCATTACATTCAAAGTGTCACCGGTTAATGTGTTCTGTGTCTTACAATATTTAATATATGCACTTTAGTTTGCTTATTTATGTGTAATCCATCTGTAGATTTCATCTTTACTTTCACATGTGTTATGTGTACTGCAGTGCTTTACACCTAAGTTCAGAGAAACGCTGTCTCATTTGTGGTATAAATGACAATAAACTGACTTGACTTGACTTGAAGTCCTGTTCTATTGTGCTCTGTTCCAGCTGCTGAGACAATGAAGCTCCTTGCAGAGGTGGAGGACACTCTGTTGAAGAACTTGTTTCAAGGATACCAGAAATGGGTGAGACCAGTTAGAAACCGCAATGATACAATAAAAGTAAAGTTTGGACTTGAAATTTCCCAGCTTGTTGATGTGGTAAGCGAGTTTATGAGCAGGTATCTTCAGGAAATGCAGATTATGTTTTCTAAAATTAGTTTTACTTGTTTTACTAACTTGATAGGATATGAAAGTTACTGGCAAGGTCCAGTGTTTATGTACATCCATAAATACCCATTGAACTGAATAGCTTCCTGGGTCATTTCATTGGACATTTGGAGTCAACCACCTTAGTGTGTAATATATAGATACAGGTAGCATATTTATTTCCTGATGAATTTTTAATAACAGTCTAATAGTTTCAGCATCACTGATATCAGCAATTCTAAGTTAAGTGAACTTAAATTTCATAGCAGTATTGGTGGGATTTAAGCTTGCATCCCCAATCAATAGACCAGGAGTCTGAAGATGAAGCCAATAAATCAACATGGACTTTACTGTAGACAATAGGAATATCAGTTTGCCATTCGATCATTCAATATGATCAGGACTGATGCTCTATCTCAATGTTAGATTCCTGCTTTCTCCCAATCACCTTCATGAAGTTTGTATCTAGAAATCTAACTGCTTCTTCCTGAAACTAGTTCTATCACATCTGAAATCCTGTCTGCCCACTACCCTGGACCCCATCAATTTGCCTATCGCACCAACAGATCAACAGAGGACACCATCTCCACGGCATTTCACTCTGCCTTGACCCAACTGGACAGCCCCAACTCTTACGTCAGAATGCTGTTCATTGACTTTAGTTCAGCATTCAATACTGTGATCCCCTCCAAGCTGATCGCAAAACTTCACCGGCTTGGTATCAGCTCATCCCTCTGCAATTGGACTTTGGACTTTCTGACTAACAGACCCCAATCAGTTAAGTAAGGCAACCTCTCCTCCTCCACTCTCACGCTGAACACCGGCGTGCCTCAAGGCTGTGTGCTGAGCCCTCTTCTGTACTCCCTTTTCACCTATGCATTCCTGTACATGGTTCTAACTCCACAATCAAGTTTGTAGACAACACCATGGTGGTTGGTCTGATCAGAGGGGATGACGAGATGGCCTACAGGGGCGAGGTCCAGCACCTGGACGCGTGGTGTGCCGACAACAACCTGGCCCTTAACAACCAGAAGACCAAGGAGATCATTGTAGACTTTAGGCATGCTAGGAGCCACACTCACGTCCCCATCTACATCAACAGAGCTGTAGTGGAGCGTGTATCAAGCTTCAAATTCCTTGGTGTCCACATTTCCGAGGATCTTACCTGGTCCCTGAACTCCTCCATCCTGATCAAAAAGGTGCAACAGCACCTTTATTTCCTGGTGGAGCATCAAGAAAGCTCACCTCTGTCCCAGGATACTGACGGACCTTTACCACTGTTTCATTGAGAGCATACTCACCAACTGCATCTCAGTGTGGTATGGCAATTGTCTCGCATCAGACTGCAAAGCACTCCGGCGTGTGGTGAAAACTGCCCAGTGAATTATCGGCACCCAATTGTGCACCATTTAGAACATATACCATAAACACTGCCTGGGCAGGGTGAAAAACATTATCAAGGATGCAACTCACTCTAACTTTTTACTCTCCTCCCATCCGGTAGGCACTGCAGGAGCCTCCACTCCCACACCAGCAGGCACAGGAAGAGCTTCTTCCCTGAGGCTGTGACCCTGCTGAACCTCACGTCACAGCGCTAAGCAGTATTGCACCCATATTGTACTGTCTCAGTACTTTTATATTTGTGTGCTGTAGCACTTACTTTTTATTCGCAGTTATTTTGTAAATAACACTATTCTTTGCATTTCTGGTCAGATACTAACTGCATTTCATTGGCTTTGTATCTGTACTTGGCACAATGACAATAAAGTTGAATCTAATCTAATCTAATCTAATCTAATTGTATTCAGCCTCTTAGCCTCCATTCACCTTAGTTGTAGAGGATTCAGAGTATCATCACCCCCTGAGTTAAGAATCTTACTACAACTAAATCTTAATTGTCTTGCTCCATATCCCGAAACTGTAATACCAGATTCAAGACCACCCCTAATCCTATCCCAGGATAAACTTCCTCCTGTCTAGATTAGACAGTATTCTGAGATGACATCACTTCTCATTCTTCTAAATTCTGGTGAACACATGCCCAGTCATCACAATTTATTTTTTTAGCAAGATTCCCAGGAATAAAAAAAATGTCTTATCCAAATGTGAATGGGGACTGTGATATTCCATATACAAGATTGCAGATGAGACCACCATAGTGGACCATCACATCTACTATGATAAATGCTTTGGGAGGTTGGTCTTATCTAGAAATAACTCCTGTTTGTGCAGGGACCTAGACGGTCAAAAAAAATCTACAGCAGACTGATCTCACTGGCACTCTACCCTATCTTGGAGTAATCAAGACAACATCAAAACACATGTAAGGCTGCTATTCTTCGATTGCAACTCGGTTCAAATCCATCATCCCCTCAGTACAAATCAATAAGCTTCAAAACCTGGTCCTTTGTAACTCAGTCTGAATCTGGATTTTTCCCTTCCTTATTGAGAGACCACTGTCGGTATAGATCAATAATAACATCCCCCGCTCACTGTTAATCAACACAGACACACTTCAAGAATGTGTGCTTAATCCACTACTCTACCCTCTCTACAGTCATGACTATATGGCTAGGCACAACGCAAAACTCATCTATAAATTCACTGATGTGCCATTGTTGTTGGCAGACTCTCAGGTGGCAGCCAGAAGGCATACAGCAGTGAGATAAATTGGCTGGTTAAATGGTGTCACAACAACAACCTTGCATTCAACATCGGCAAGACCAAGGAGCTCTTTGTGGACTGCAGGCAGGGGAAGTAGGGAGTTCCAGTTCTCATTGAGGAGTCAGCGATGGAAAGCACGGGCCTCAACACCTCAGACAATCTATCTGGACTCAACACATAGATGAAAGCAAGAAGGAGGCCTATCGGTGGCTCTACTTAATGAGGAGCTTGAGGAGACCTGGTGACTCTTGCAAATTTCTGCATATTTATAGTGGAGAGTATTCACACTGGTTGTATCACTGCTGGTATGGAGGGTCCAATGCACAGGATCAAAAGAGACTGCCAGGGATTGTAGACTCAGCCACAGCTCTCCCCACCATCAGAAACATCTACGAGAGGCAGCGCTAACAATACGGATCCTCTCCATACGGGAGGTGCCCTCTTCTTGATTCTACCCCTGGGGAGGATGTACAGGAGCCTGAAGACTCACACGCAAGGTTTTTGTGACAGCTTCTTTGTCATTGCTATGAGATTTCTGAACCTTTGAACACTACCTCATTATCCCTCACTACTTCAGTCCCTCACTACCTCATTACTCCTCGTTTGCACTATCTATTTATATTTGTAACTTGTGGTAATTTTTATGTCCTGCGCTGTACTGCTGCAAAACCATAAATATCATGACGTACGTCAGTGATAATAAAAATAATTCTGAAATGACTGGACAAGGGGAGAAAGAATAGTATCAAGGTACAAGGTTAGATTTTTGTCTTTGGAATAACTCTTCATATTGAAATTGCTTAACCCAACTTGCTTTGGATGCTAAACTAAAGAGAAAATGTTCAACTTTAAAACTTCTGCTCAGGTTGCAAAATTTTTAAACTAGATTTAGGATTATGTTGTATTTGCTTGTCTGTTTCTCTTGTTACAGGATGAAAAGAATCAGCTGATGGCAACAAATGTTTGGTTAAAGCAGGTGAGGATATCATTCCATGGCTTATATAAAGTTTAGTAACACCAACACACATAGTGATTGGGTGTGATTCTGCGGGATAGTTCATCCCTATTGTCAAGGTGAACAACTATGAACTCCCGTTTGACACCTATTAAAAACATGCAAGGTGAATATTTCATCTCCTCTTCCTGAAGATAGTACGAAATGGGTTAAAATCACAACGTGCCTCAAATCAGCCAAGTATATTTATGGATGCACTGCAGTTCAGTTTATATATATATATAAACTGCTTAACAAAGGTATTTTACTGGTCACGTTGTTTTTCCCTTTCAATTCTAATCCTGCTGAAAGAGAATGAAGATGTTTTAATTAGAAAAATTGGCAGTTCAAGAGGAAGAATTTAATTATAACCCAACAAGCCTTAGTTTCAATACTTCCATGAGCCCTGTGGTTTTATTCTCCTCCTAAGGGAAAATACCTAAGTCTTACTTGACAGCTACATGTTTGAAACCAGAAACACAAGGTCAAATTCAGTTTTCTTCAATTAATGATGACAGTCACAATTTGCTTATGTAATGAATTTTAACAGTTCTACTGAAGACACTCATAAAAATATTCATGCATTCATGATATTCAAGGGCCTGACAGAATAAAATGTGAGTGCCGTGGTGAAATGTGTTGGACCATCCCTGTGAAATCCTTTAGATTCTTTTGACGGATCTTTACCTTTAAGAAAATAACATGGCTCTATCTATTAAACTTTCATTTTAACTTGGTGTTGAATATGGATTTATGAATTTTAAATGTTTCTTTATCACTGATTATCTCCGATGCATAACCTGATAAGTTCAAAGTTCAAAGTACTAAGTAAATTTTACTATCAAAGTACATATATGCAGACATCCCACCCTGCAAAAACTCATTTCAGGGAGGTAGAACCATCAATTTGCAGGAGACTTCCGGGGGAGGTGGGATGTCTACAATAGAGTAGTTCCTTAGCAGCTAGCCAGCTAGTTTAAATAACGTTAGCTATGCTAATGAATGAATGGCACCTGTTAAACTCACCTCAACATGTCTTTTACAGTCATTTAACCCACCATGGGCAATAGAAAAGTCACTGTTGCAAACAGTGCAGCGAGCAACACTGTCATTATTTTGACCCCTATTAGGCAGGGGTACACTTTAGTGTAGTCTGGGGTGACATAAGTTTTATATTTGTTTTTGGTACACTCTTCAATGGCGCGCTCTCACTCACGCTCTCTCTCTCTCTCTCTCTCTCGTGGTCGCTCGCGCGCTCTCAAGCGCTCTTGCTTGCTTTCTCTCACGCTCTCTCTTGCTTTTCTCTCTCTCGCTCTCAAAAAAATTGATTTCCGTGATATTGTATATAATTTGCGGGCATCAGGGAGCCACTATTAATATGCGAGAGACTCCCGGAAGTTCCGGGAGAGGTGGGTTGTCTGTATATGTCAGATATATAACCCTCAGATTCAGTTTCTTGTGGGTATACTCAGCAAATCGATAGGATGGTAACTATAACAGGTTCAATGAGGGATCAACCAGGGTGCAGAAGACAGCAAATTGTGCAATTGCAAATAAAATAAGTAGCAATGAATAATGAGAACATGAGATAATGAGATAAGGAATACTTAAAGTGAGATCATTGGTTGTCGGAATGGATGGGAAAGTAAGTGTAGTTATCCACTTTAGTTCAAGAGCCTGGTAGTTAACGGGTGGTAACTGTTCTTGAACCTTACTATGTCTGGATTTTTTTCATTACATGATTACTCTTTTATATTGTAGGAGTGGTATGACTACAAGCTGAGCTGGAATCCAGATGATTATGGTGGCATTAACACAATCAGGGTTCCTTCTGAGTCCATATGGCTGCCGGACATTGTCTTATATGAAAAGTAGGTATTGCATATTTCTCTATCCTCCATGAAAAGCAATTTAAAAAAATAAGTACACTGTTGTACTGGTGAGGTTTCACGAGATGGAATTGGATGAGGCTCATAAGGGTCCACAGTAGAAAGGGTACTGGTCTATGCAGTACTCAAATCCATCTTGCGATGGTGACACATATAGATGCTTATCCTTGGTTACTTATGTTAAACATACAAGGGCTACACAAACTGCTCCCATAATTTTTATGAATGCAGTTGAACATAATTGTGGAAATGGTATGAAATGGAAATATAATAACTCTATCAATAGCTGCTACATGCTCCTTTGTAACCAAATTATCGGTTTAAAGATAACAAACAACAGGAACTCTGCAGATGTTGGAAATTCAAGCAACACACATCAAAGTTGCTGGTGACTGCAGCAGGCCAGGCAGCATCTCTAGGAAGAGGTACAGTCGACGTTTCAGGCCGAGACCCTTCGTCAGGACTAACTGAAGGAAGAGTTAGTAAGAGATTTGAAAGTGAGAGGGGGAGGGGAGATCCAAAATGATAGGAGAAGACAGGAAGGGGAGGGATGGAGCCAAGAGCTAGACAGGTGATGGGCAAAGGGGATATGAGAGGATCATGGGACAGGAGGTCCGGGGAGAAAGATGGGGGTGGGGCGGAACCAGAGGATGGGCAAGGGGTATAGTCAGAGGGACAGAGGGAGAAAAACCATCACCGACTTTATCCGCTCAGGGGATCTCCCATCCACTGCTACCAACCTTATAGTTCCCACACCCCACACTTCCCATTTCTACCTCCTACCCAAGATCCACAAACCTGCCTGTCCTGGCAGACCTATTGTCTCAGCTTGCTCCTGCCCCACCAAACTCGTTTCTGCATTCTGCATACCTTGACCGGTTTTATCCCCCCTTGTTCAATTCCTTCCTACCTATGTTCGTAACACTTCTCACGCTCTTAAACTTTTCGATGATTTTAAGTTCCCTGGCCCCCACCGCTTTATTTTCACCATGGATGTCCAGTCCCTATATACTTCCATCCCCCATCAGGAAGGTCTCAAAGCTCTCCGCTTCTTTTTGGATTCCAGACCTTATCAGCTCCCCTCTACCACCACTCTGCTCCGTCTAGCGGAATTAGTCATTACTCTTAATAATTTCTGCTTTGGCTCCTCCCACTTCCTCCAAACTAAAGGTGTAGCTATGGGCACCCGTATGGGTCCTAGCTATGCCTGCCTTTTTGCTGGCTTTGTGGAACAATCTATGTTCCGTGCCTATTCTGGTATCTGTCCCCCACTTTTCCTTCGCTACATCGACGACTGCATTGGCGCTGCTTCCTGCACGCATGCTGAGCTCGTTGACTTTATTAACTTTGCCTCCAACTTTCACCCTGCCCTCAAGTTTACCTGGTCCATTTCCAACACCTCCCCCCCCCTTTCCAGATCTTTCTGTCTCTGTCTCTGGAGACAGCTTATCCACTGATGTCTACTCTAAGCCTACCGACTGTCACAGCTATCTGGGCTATTCCTCTTCTCGCCCTGTCTCTTGCAAAAATGTCATCCCCTTCTCGCAATTCCTCTGCCTCTGTCGCATCTGCTCTCAGGATGAGGCTTTTCATTCCAGGACGAGGGAGATGTCCTCCTTTTTTAAACAAAGGGGCTTCCCTTCCTCCACTATCAACTCTGCTCTCAAACGCATCTCCCCCATTTCACGCACATCTGCTCTCACTCCATCTTCCCGCCACCCCACGAGGAATAGGGTTCCCCTGGTCCTCACCTACCACCCCACCAGCCTCCAGGTCCAACATATTATTCTCCGTAACTTCCGCCACCTCCAACGGGATCCCACCACGAAGCACATCTTTCCCTCCCCCACCTCTCTGCTTTCCACAGGGGTCGATCCCTACGCGACTCCCTTGTCCATTCGTCCCCCCCATCCCTCCCCACTGATCTCCCTCCTGGCACTTATCCTTGTAAGCGGAACAAGTGCTACACATGCCCTTACACTTCCGCCCTTACCACCATTCAGGGCCCCAGACAGTCCTTCCAGGTAAGGCGACACTTCCCCTGTGAGTCGGCTGGGGTGATATACTGCGTCTGGTGCTCCCGATGTGGCCTTCTATATATTGGCGAGACCCGACGCAGACTGGGAGACTGCTTTGCTGAACACCTACGCTCTGTCCACCAGAGAAAGCAGGATCTCCCAGTGGCCACACATTTTAATTCTACATCCCATTCCCATCTGACATGTCTATCCACGGCCTCCTCTACTGTAAAGATGAAACCACACTCATGTTGGAGGAACAACACCTTATATTCCGTCTGGGTAGCCTCCAACCTGATGGCATGAACATCGATTTCTCTAACTTCCGGTAATGCCCACATCCCCCTCGTACCCCATCCGTTATTTATTTTTATACACACATTCTTTCTCTCATTTTCCTTTTTCTCCCTCTGTCCCTCCGACTATACCCCTTGCCCATTCTCTGGTTTCCCCCCCCGCCCGCTTGTCTTTCTTCCTGGGCCTCCTGTCCCATGATCCTCTCGTATCCCCTTTGCCAATCACCTGTCCAGTTCTTGGCTCCATCCCTCCCCCTCCTGTCTTCTCCTATCATTTTGGATCTCCCCCTCCCCCTCCCACTTTCAAATCTCTTACTCACTCTTCCTTCAGTTAGTCCTGACGAAGGGTCTTGGCCTGAAACGTCGACTGTACCTCTTCCTAGAGATGCTGCCTGGCCTGCTGCGTTCACCAGCAACTTTGATGTGTGTTATCGGTTTAGAGATGACAGCTTCAACTGTAGAATATACTGGTACAGGATATGGACCTAAAAATATTGTTCCTTAGATTTATTTCCTCCTGATGTCAAAAACATTTTAATCACAACATTAGCAGCTGTGTGTCTAATTTGATGGCAATGCTTCACTTGAATATATGTGCTGATCTGGATAATGTAACATGATGGAAGCGGAGCCTACTCTTGACATTTTGGTCTTGAGTGCATGACCATCACCGACAGTGGCACCAACCATGTTCATGCTGCAAAATGTAACATCTATCACCAAGGCCGCTTCAGTTGGGGTAGAGGGTGCGGGGAAGCAAGCTAGTGGTCAGAAGTCTGGAGAGGTGCGGGAGAAGAATCTGGCATTTAGGAATGAGGCCAGGATTAGGTCGCTAGAAGGGTGTTACTAGTTGAATTCAGCCATTTATGATTGGAGGTGGGGGTTGGATGAGCTGCAGTGGCCAAGAGTACTGGGGCAATTTGTGGTAAGTTGGAAATCAGAACTTCAATAGTGTCAGGTTACGGCTGGGGCTGGTTGAGTGGTTTGGGGAAAGGATGCTGGAAATAGCTAAGTGGGAGGAGTGGTGGGGTGCATTGAAGGCACATTTTCATTGAGAGGTACAGCGTGGAACAGCCTCTTCTGGCCCAACGAGCCGCACTGCCCAGCAACCCTCCTATTTAACCCTACCCTAATCATAGGACGTTTTACAAGGACCGATTAGTTTAGATCTTTGGAAGCGGGAGGAAACTGGAACACCCCAGAGAAAACCCACATGTTCATGGGGAGGATGTACAAACTCCTTACAGACAGCGCCCTGAGCTCCATGGCTCCGAGCTGTAATGGCGTTGTGTTAATCACTATGCTACCAGTTATCCAGGAATGATCATTGATAGGAGCATTCTGACAACATGGATTAATTATTCAGACATTACATAAGGAGCAACATCATCTAATGCACATCTGATACTGAGTATTAATTGGATGTTCAATCATGAAAAATTCAGACCAGGAAACATCTTTCTGAGCCTCTAGAGTAAATCATGGCTTTTGTATTTCACTCCGGGAAAAGGTTCATTTTCGGTCACTTGGTAGTGCAGTCAAAAGTGATACAAGATCTAATAATATCCAGGCCTGCTCAGGGAATTGTATTCAGCCCCGGGAGGCATTCCTTGGGTTGTATTATGTATGAAGGAGATGTGGAGCCAATAAATCAAACTGACACTTGTGCTAAATGTGGCACATAATGAGGACACGTTACTTATCTGTGGTCCTGTGCAAAAGTCTTAGGCGCACACACACACACACACACACACACACACACACACACACACACACACACACACAGTACTGTAGTAATTTTATGTATTGCACTTATCTGCTGCAAAAAAAAAAGACAAATTTCATGACATAAGTGAGTGATGATAAACCCGATTCTGATATGGGTCTTTATAGTGGGAAAATCAGCAGACAAAGGGGAATCATGGTTTGGAAAAGGGGACGGTAGTGAAAAGCACTGGAGAGACATTCTGTAATGATCAGTAAATGAATTGTTTGGAATCAACTGACCTTGCCTGGTGTCTCAGGGCTGGGCATCTCTTTACCCACTCCACCTCCTGCCCCGGCACTCCTCTGCCACCTATGGTGAGGACCAATGTAGGCAAGTGTATTTAGCCTTACAAGGGAGATAATATGGCTACTAGCTTACTATCAAACTGTAAGGTATGGAAGTCTCATATCTCTAAATGGCTTGCTCCACCTATCATGCATAATTACCATTATGCTGTAAGTATTAGTAATAAATATTTGGAAATTAACTGATCTCTGCTTCAACATTATACCTTTCCTTGATTTGTCCTGTTTTATCTTTCAGTGTATCTCCTGATTTACTAAGTGAAGACATTTATATCTCTAAAGAGAAGGAAATGTCAACTTTGGTTACTGGATAGACTAAAGAGTCTCCTTACATATCTGAAAATTCTGTAGTTATTCTGGTGACATTGCTTTGTGATAGTCAGTGTGTCCTTCATAATTTGCCTTTGGACTAAATAACAACTTTTACTCAGAAGGAGAGTTATAGTTGACTGTGTATCTGTCTGCTGTGCTATCCTCCCTGCATGAGAGCAGCCCATCAGATGAAGGACACTATGTGTGAATTAACTTGCATAAAATGTACAAGACTTTGTCTTGCACTTGAAACCCCTTTTTATTGGGAGTCTCCAGAAATTCAGCTTGTTAGCCCCTCGCTAACAGCCACTGAACTCGTGAGGTTGGGATGCCTCACCCAGCCAAACCCTGGTTTGTGTGATGCTGTGTGATTTACTGCCCCAGACAATCGCTCATCAGCAAGAAATAACAGATCATATGTACACTGCATACAATTATAAAGAAGTATATTTAAGAATGTTAACTTAAGCCAACAGTTATTAATAGAAAGAAAAAAACCCAAAAGGGCCCATTATTCTTAAATAGTCAAATGTGCGACTTAAGTTGGAGCTCATCTTGAACTCGTCTGTCACTCACGCGCTGAATCCTCGGTCTGCGTGAAAGCACACACCACCTTCCAAATGTCACTTGAAATCTATCTCGAACAAACGAGCTCTCCCATAGGAGTATTGGTCCTTCCTCCTTGAAGTCATTCATCTGCACATTGTGCAACCGGGACACCATCCTCAACCATCTTCCCTCCTGTCTTCTCCCAGCTCCTGCCAAAAATTATCTCAGCCCGGCGTTTTCCAGAACCTTTTCCCAATTCCACTATCCTGATTGGCTGGTAGCACATTCCTAAGTTGAGCAATAAAGCCTCTTAGCTCAGTTCAAACCCATACAGGCTGAAAACAGAGCAGACTGCTGTTACAGAACTGCTAAAATGAAATGCCAGTTGTAAATATCTGCATAGCAGTAAAAATCTTAACCAGGGCGTTACACATTGAAACAAGCCATTCAGTTTACCTGCTTCATGCAAGTGCTTATAATTTGCAAAAACCTCCTCAAACCCATGTTTCCTGTTCACAGCAAAATCGTAAACATACTCAGCAGCATGGTGGTTTTTGGATTATGGTATGAGGGTAAGATAATGTGTGGTGAGATTCTTGCATTCACTTTCCATAGGAGCTTTGATTTTTCAGTATAGTTCCTTGAGGCTCCAATCATTCTGATTCACCTGTTTTACTACCTTATGCTCATCAGAACTTTAATTTGCAATTGAAAACAAACGCAAGGAGAGAACTCGGATATTTGATTTGATATGTGTTGCTGTAATAACTCTGATGCATTCAAACCTGGTGCATACTCATTCTTACCCTGTTAGCTGTAGTTCAGTTGTAGCACTCTCACCCCTGAGTCATAAGATTAAGGATTCACAATTCCCTTTACTCTGTGTTTGAGAATGGAGATCAGAGGCCTGAATGCAGGTGCAGCTGCATCCAGCTCCCATGCCACAGGGCTCTTTGCTCAGGCAATCAGCACAATACAAGCTGGTCTGAGGGGCAGATAGCTTTAGGTTAACTGTACCTACTTAAAATAGCACGAGAACATGATAAGGTTGCTGACCTTAATTAAAAAAAAATTACAAAATGAAGGATCCCGGTCCGAAACATCGAATCTTCATTCATTTCCACAGATGCTCCCTGTCCTGCTGCCTAACCAGCATTTTGAGTGTGTTGTTCTGGATTTCCAGCATCTGCAGTACCTCTGGTGTTTAGAGACCCGGATCTGAGCCGGACCCTCCAAATATCCGGACCTGCATCTCGGTTTTTTTGCACTACCTTACTTGGATAGATTGGAAGAATGGGCAGAGAAGTGGCAAATGAAGTACAATGTTGGAAAGTGTATGGTTATGCACTTTGGCAGAAAAAATAAACGGGCAGACTATTATTTAAATGGGGAAAGAATTCAAAGTTCGGAGATGCAACGGGACTTGGGAGTCCTCGTACAGGATTCCCTTAAAGTTAACCTCCAGGTTGAGTCAGTAGTGAAGAAGGTGAATGCAATGTTGGCATTCATTTCTAGAGGAATAGAGTATAGGAGCAGGGATGTGATGTTGAGGCTCTATAAGGCGCTGGTGAGACCTCACTTGGAGTACTGTGGGCAGTTTTGGTCTCCTTATTTAAGAAAGGATGTGCTGATGTTGGAGAGGGTACAGAGAAGATTCACTAGAATGATTCCGGGAATGAGAGGGTTAACATATGAGGAACGTTTATCCGCTCTTGGACTGTATTCCTTGGAGTTTAGAAGAATGAGGGGAGACCTCATAGAAACATTTTGAATGTTAAAAGGCATGGACAGAGTGGATGTGGCAAAGTTGTTTCCCATGATGGGGGAGTCTAGTACGAGAGGGCATGACTTCAGGATTGAAGGGCGCCCTTTCAGAACAGAAATGCGAAAACATTTTTTTAGTCAGAGGGTGGTGAATCTATGGAATTTGTTGCCACGGGCAGCAGTGGAAGCCAAGTCATTGGGTGTATTTAAGGCAGAGATTGATAGGTATCTGAGTAGCCAGGGCATCAAAGGTTATGGTGAGAAGGCGGGGCAGTGGGACTAAATACGATAAAATGGATCAGCTCGTGATAAAATGGCGGAGCAGACTCGATGGGCCAAATGGCCTACTTCTGCTCCTTTGTCTTATGGTCTTATGGTCTTTCCATTTTTCTATTTTCTACTTATGATTTATAATTTAAATTTTTAATATTTACTATCGATTTGTAATCCAGGGAGCGAGAAGCGCAGAATCAAATATTGCTATGATGATTGTACCTTCTAGTATCAATTGTTTGGCGACAATAAAGTATAAAGTAAAAAATATGAAGTATAAAGTATAGTACAGGTAAGGGGGTTGTTTGGTTTTTCTAATGCTTTTAGTGAAATTATAGTAATTGAAGAATTTTTCAATCATTCTTTCTAATTTTCATTTTATTTGATTAGTTAAATCTATGTGAACAGTTTCTATTTTTTCGATATTCAAAGGTGCTTAAAGCAGTTTTTTTTTAAAGGACTTTGTGTTGACACAAGTGACTGCAAATGCTGGAATTTGGAGCCGCAAACAATTTACTGGAGGAGCTCAGTGGATCAAACAGCATCTGTGGGGGAAAGATTGTCAACGTGTCGGGCTGAGGCTTGCGTCAGGGCTTTGGCTCGAAAAGTTGGCAGTTTCTATCTCTCCACAAATGCAGCTTGACCTGCAGAGTTGTTGCGGCAGATTGTTCATTGTGGTTGAAAGGCCATCGTGGCATTCCAGGCGTGGAGGCTCATCTCCTCCGCCGTCTCAGGCCTAGTCATCAGTCATAATTCACGGCACCTCTGTCTGCTCCACAGAGCCGCAAAACTCAAATGTAGCGTTGTGGGGTGAGGGGGGGGATTTGTGGGGACTGCTTAGAAAGGATAGTGGCATAAGTGCAGATAACAGCCAAGTTCTGTTCACTCCTGTCAGAGGCACATCAAATATTTCCAGAGCACTGTTCACGTTGGAGCAGGACAGGGTCATGGTTGAATATTTATCCTTCAAGCCATTTACTTACTTATTTATTTAGAGATAGCGTGGGATAGGCCCTTCTAGTGCTACTCAGGAACCCACCGATTCAACAGCGTAATCACAGGACAATTTACAATGACCAGTTAGACTACTAACCGGCATGTCTTTGGATTGTGGGAGGAAACCGAAGGACCCGTAGAAACGTCTTGCAACAAACAGGAAGGAATGTAAAAACCTGCTTACAGAGGACGTTGGAATTGAACTCCCAACTCTGATGCCCCAAGTAGTAATAATGTTGCAGTAACTGCTACAATACCGTGATACGCTATAAAAATTTATCTGACCATTTACCCTCCCAATGTTCCTCTCCAGTGTTCCTGTCATGATATAAGCAGGTATATCTTCTTTGCTATGTTCTTTGAGGAAGTTACAGAAGTTAACTTCTTCAGAGTGGGATAATGTATAAAAACTGCACAACTTTTTTATTAAAAAAAACTTTCCTTTGCTCTGCTACTTCCCTCATATGATCCGACATGATCTTGAAAATGCTCTGAGCTCTTAGTCCATTTTGACAAAGGGAGTAATAGTTTAACTGATGGATATTGGCAGAATCAAAAAATTGTTAAGTTACAAGGTTGACATTGAAAGATGGGAGAATAAGTTGATGTGTTCAGGAGACTTCAGAATAGTTCAGAGCTGGTTGACGGTAGGATATGCCTTTGTGATACATGCCAACTCTTGATCAATGTTCATACAGTAGAGGAACAAGGGTTGTCACAAAAAAGACAAAATTCTGTAATCCCCTGATTTTTGAAAATTCTGGAAAGGACAAGATTGAGTCACATATTCAGTTGACAAGAGATAGGAAGTCAGACTGTTAATCCCCTAGAAAATGACAAGTTGGCTAAAACTTCAAGGCAGAGTAGGAGGGAAAATTCTGCTTTGTCTTCCTTATGCAAGTACACACTAGTTGCAAAAATTGTGTTAGTGGTGCTTAAATAACAAGGTAATTTTAGAAATTACAGAGTGTGGAAATTCATGCTGGGTAATGGCTGTTAAACACACGACATAACGGAGTAATCATTATACTTTGCTTGTAAAATTTTGTTCAGGAATTTCAGAAATGGGGTAGGGCACACAGCTGATGCTGATTTTAAAATGTGCAAACGTTACAGATGCGGGAAATCTGAAACAAAAATATTAAGTCGGACTGTCCAAAATGAAACAGAAGTAACCCATTAGGGCAATGACCATTTGTCAGAACTAGAAGTCAAACATGCTTTAAGTTAAAAGAGAAGAAGGAGTTGTGAAGGAAACAAAGGGATTGTCTGCAATAGGATGGAGGCCGAGGCAGATGGAATTATGTAAAATGCAGTGATGCTGCTTGATATCAGGGGATGAAAGCTTGCTAATTCTAGCTGATCTGTCAGGAGCAGACTTCAATAGAAGGAGAAGAGGGGATCCCATGAGAGATAATCAGGTATTTGTGAGATATGTATCACTGAAGGAACTGAAATTTGAGGGAATGCAGGAAATACCCAGATATTATCTGTGAAGAGAGGAAAACAGAGTCAACGCTTACTGACGGAACCTCTTGGATAGATGCTGTTCCTCAAAATTACGTTACACCACATTGGAACAGTGCATGAGGCTAGAGGCAGAGAAATAAGAGTGAGAGTAGGACAGTTTCAAAGGCACCAATAGAAGAACAACAAGGCAATAGGAGCCTCAGGATTCACAGCAAAGATTCAAAGGTTAATTCATTATCAAAGTATATATGCAGTATATAACTCCGAGATTCATCTTCTCCCGATAGCCAGGTAATCACCAGGTTCAGGAACAGTTATTACCCCTCAACCATCAGGCTCTTGAACCAAAGAGGATACAGTAACTTCACTCAACTTCACTTGCCCCATTATTGAAATGTTCCCACGACCAATGGAACACACATGAATGCTGGTGGAACTCAGCAGGCTGGGCAGCATCTTTTCACAAAATGCTGAAGAAAATGGTGATTTGTCCAAAACCTATGGACTCATTCAAGAACTTTTTATCTCATGTTATTAGCATTTATTGCTTATTTATTTTTGATTATTATTCTTTCTTTTTGTATTTGCACAATTTGTTGTCTTTTGCACGCTAGTTGAATGCCCAAGTTGGTGCGGTCTTTCATTGAGTCTATTATGTTTAGTATTCTGTTACTGATTTATTAAGTACGCTTGCAAGAAAATGAATCTCCAGTTTGTATACAGTAACATATATGTACTTTGATAATACATTTACTTTGAATTTTGAAATTCTCCCCACACTCTTTTGATGTCTGTTCAGCATTCCACAGGTACTTGTTTGAAGCTGCAACTTACCTAAGAGGCAGGGGATGACTTGCTGTAGGTGTGAAGCTGTTCTTTGGCAGAGACTCAGGAATAAGCTGTAGAGCCCCTCGGGACAGCTCCACTGGTGCATCGGGTGACTGATTTGAGTTGCACATTCTAGTCTGATCTCCATAGTGCTGCCAATTCTGAATTAGCCTCAGTGTCTAATGAGACAAAAGTCACCATTCATTTGCTATATTCCTGACTACCAATCTGTGACATGGTGGCAGAGGGAGGAATTTAGTTTCCAAACATTCCTACAATCCCTACAACACTATTGCCACAATTGTCTCCTCTCATTGTCAGCAAAACCTTGGAATCGTTCCTTTAGCAAAAAGCTGGATCTATAGTTCATCAGTCCCAGGAAAATGTTTGTGGAAAGCAGCTGGATTATCGCACTGACTTAAAAACCATCTCCTCTGATATGAAACTGCACTGGGGCAGACAGGAAGGCTCTATAACGGGTAGTCAGAACTGCTCAGTGTATCACCAACACCAGCCTACTCACCATCAGGGACAAATATATACAGAAATGTGTTGGAAAAAGGCTCACCCACCCTGCTCATGGATTGTCTGTCCCATTACCATTAGGGAGGAGGCTCTGTAGCATCCACACCAGGACCACCAGATTCAAAAACAGTTACTGTCCCCAAACAGTAAGGCTGATCAACACCCCTACCCATTAACCTACCCCTTCATATCCCCCACCATCACTATTTTATCATTTCCTGTCAGTCATTTTATGTACAGACACTGGCATCACTTTATGGACATATAGACAATCTGTATATAAGTTATCTTGTGTGTTTAGATTTATTGTGTTTGTTTTTATTATTGTGTTCTTTATCTCAATGTGTTATTTTGTGCTGCATCGGATCTGAAGTATCAATTATTTCATTCCCCTTTACACTTGTGTACTGGAAATGACAAAAATTTCTTGCATCTTGAATCTTGAATGAAGTTTAATCATCTCTGCATGCCCTGATTTTTTACCATGTTTAGGTCTGCTTTGCACAATGCTATCTACAAAGATGAATATTGTGTACATCTCTCCAAACTTTTAGCATCACAAGAAAAAAAGCAGGAGAACGGTTTTTGTTCAAAGGCAGCACCAGGCAACATTATTATGATAGATTTATCTCTCCTGCATACAAATTAGCTGCCTTTCTCAATATTAGCACAAGGAATGCACATGGAGAATTGACTATGATGCACTTGGGACTGAATTCAGGAAGCCTGTTATAGATATTAAAGTCCTTTCTTTAGTGCTACAAATTTAAGAATTGGTTTGCAAACTCAAGGACATAAACCCAAAACATTGACAATTTCTTCTTCCGTGATTGCTGCCTCATTTGCTGAGTCATTCCAACAATTTCTGTTTGTATATCAAATTTCCAGCATCTGCACTTCTCCGTTTTTTTACTTTCACAAAACTCAAGAGGAATGGATTTCTCTTAGAAAACCCTGTGATTCCAGGAAATTTCTGGAAGAACATTCTACTGAAGGTAGATTTTAAATTACATGTGCAGCAGTTTGCAGGAAGCCAAGTCATGCTGACTTTGACTGGGAAATCAAAACGGAACTGGCAGCTTTCGAATATTCAAATCAAAGTTTCAGACTTGCTGTCTGAAACACAGGGAGGATTCAATCACTGTACTCTGCTGCAGAACTCCTGTGAAATCCAAACAGAGTCTTACTGGGATTCCCCAGCATTAGACTGAGCAAGTGCCTCTGATCCTATGCTCACTTGGTGCAGGAATTAACACTCCATTGATACATTGGATTCTATACCTGGGGACGAGGATTCAAATGGATTTTGATTCGGTTTAATGTCTTTAATGATTCCTCAGAGTTTTTAAATATTTTAAGAAGCATTTTAAACATTTTGATTCTTGAACCTAAGATTCACTTTAACTTTTAACAGTCTAAAATGACTTTGGCCATTACGTTTAAAAACCATTAACTTTAATGACAGCTTCAACTAAACGCGAAGTTTCAACTTGGACTTTGCTTTCTGTCAAACACTATTGGGGCAGGAATTCTACTTTTCACCACCACATCTTATTCACTTTTCAGAGTACAAATTTGGATATAATGATCTGAGCCAGGTAAATGTGTAAAAGTGGGGGCCATAATCTCTCAATTGTTTCAATAGGAAACATCCATCATGAACCAGCCCAATATCATGTTGCTGCTTGCTGCTCTATTGTACTCACCTGTATGTTTTGTTACCTTTAGCGCAGATGGACATTTTGAATCCTCCATCATGACAAAGGCTATTGTGAAATACAACGGGACAGTGAGGTGGATGCCTCCTGCAAGCTACAAGAGCTCTTGCACAATAGATGTCACTTTTTTCCCATTCGACAAACAGAACTGCTCAATGAAGTTTGGATCTTGGACCTATGATGGTGGATTGGTCGAGCTGATTCTAGTGGATGAAGATGTGGACCAGAAGGACTTTTTTGACAATGGAGAGTGGGAAATATTAAATGCCACTGGAATAAAAGGGACGAGAAGGGATGGTTATTATTCCTATCCATTTATCACCTACTCTTTTATACTGAGGCGTCTGCCTTTGTTCTATACCTTGTTTCTGATTGTCCCTTGTCTCGGTTTATCGCTTCTAACTGTCCTGGTATTTTACTCACCATCAGATGAAGGGGAAAAACTATCATTATCCACTTCAGTTCTAGTTTCCTTGACTGTGTTCCTCCTGCTTATTGAAGAAATAATCCCTTCCTCCTCAAGGGTCATCCCTTTGATTGGTGAATACTTGCTGTTTACTATGATCTTTGTCACCCTCTCGATCATTGTCACTGTCTTTGTTATAAACGTACATCATCGATCCTCGACCACTTACCACCCCATGGCACCATGGGTCAAAAAACTGTTCCTTCAAACCCTTCCCAGACTTCTGTGTATGAGGGGCCATACTGATCGTTACCACTGTCCAGGAAGTGCTCCCAGCAGTCCAAAGGGAAAGCAAAAAGTCTTTAAAGATCCTCAACATGCTTCAATAAAGAGCAATGAAAAGGCAATGGTGGCCATCCTTGAAAAGGCTGCCGAATCAGTCAGATACATTTCAAGCCACATAAAGAAGGAACATTCCATTCGTGAGGTAAGGATTGTACAGAAAAAAATAATATTGGGGGTCATCAAAATAGAGCAAAACAGTAAGATCTATTCATTGCAACTTAATTCAATGACACTGGCTATCTGGATACAACTTAAAGCAATAAAAATAATTGGTTATTTAGTGTTGCGATCACTGAAACCTCTCTTAGAAATAGTATGCCAGAAATTCCTTTTCATTTTTCCATTTCAAAAAGTTGCTCTTTTGTGACGTATATAAGTGACCTGGATGAAAATGTAGGTGGGTGGATTGGTAAGTTTGGTGGTGTTGTGGATTGCATAGAAGACTGACAGAGAACACAATGTGATATAGTTCAGTTACAGATCTGGGCAGAGAAATGGCAGATGGAGGTTCACCCAGCCAAACGTGAAGTGTTGCACTTTGACAGGTCTAAAACAAAGAGACTGTACAGTGTTAAGGGCAGGATTCTTAACAGTGTATGTGAGCAGAGGGATCTTGGGGTCCAAATTCAAAGTGGCTACACAAGTTGATAGGGTAGTTAAGAAGGTATATGGCATGCTTGCCTTTAGTTAAGGCATTGAGTTCAAAAATCAGGAAGTTATGTTGCAACTTTATAAAACTAGTCAGGCTGCTTCTGGAATAATGCATGCAATTCTGTTCTCCCTATTATAGGGTGGACATCGAGACTAAGGAGAGGGAGCAGAAGACATTTATAAGGATCTTGCCTGGATTAGAGGGCATGCGGTACAATGAGAAGCTGAACAAACTTGGGTTGTTTTCTCTGGAGTTGCAGAGGCTGATTAGAGATCTGTCGAGGTTTATGAGATTATGAAACGTATAGATAGAGTAGACAGGGGTTGAAATATTTATACCAGAGGGCATGCACTTAAAGTGAGAGAAAAAGCAATTTCAAAGGAGATGTGAGGGGCAAGTTTTTAATACAGGGAGTGGTGGGTGCCTGGAATGTGCTGCCTGAGGTGGTGGTAGAGGCAATCACATCAGACCTTTAAGAGACATTTAGATCAGGAATGAATTTGAGGAAAATTGGAGGACATGGGCATTGTATAGGCAGAAGAGTTAGCCATTTGATCACTAATTTAATTGATCTGGCACAACATTGCGAGCTGATTGGCTTGTTCCTGGGTTGTATTGCTCTATATTCTATGTTTATGTGCTCCAAAACTAACTTTTGATGAGAGAGCAGCAAAGTAAGATTACTTGAAGTCCAGACCAGTTGGGGATGCATTCTAGTATGCATATAGGTGCATTCTTTGTTTATCTTAAAGCAAGGGGGCTCAATCTAATATGGACTTGGATATCCTATGCCATGCATTAGATATCCCAAATTCAAATCCAAGAAACCTGTCATTCGAGCTTAGAGTGTAGGTTGGCAATTTTGCCATTAACCAAAATAAATTTTGAAAACGGCCCATCCATCTTAGCACCATAGCTTAATTGATGTCAGATGCCTTTTTTATTTCAAAAGGAAAATAAGTGATTCATAAATTCACTAATATGCAAGAGGCTGTACAATATAAATTAATGCCAAATGAGGAATAATTAGAGAATTGGTCAGGATTTTTAAAGTAGCAGTAGTCTTCTTTTTCCTCAGGTCCATCAATTCATCCTTAATGTCTGCTCAATATGCCATTCATTAATCTGTTTGTTAATTTGCCAATATTTGATGCATATCATCTTCTGTTCACCAAACTCTTTACCCCTTCATATGTCAGAAAACAAGCCTGGTCTATAAGGAATTTGTGGTTTGGTAAAAGTATATCACTCCATCCCTCTCATCAATAGAGTTTATATTTCAAACTTCCATTTATAAGTCCTATGTTTTCCCAGATAACATTCAGATTATGTTTTTAATTTTCATCTTCCATTTATAAATCTCATGTTTTCCAAGATAATGTTTAGATTATGTTTTTAATTGTGTTTTCTTTCTGTTCAGGTTGTGGAAGACTGGAAATTTGTAGCTCAAGTTCTGGACCGAATTTTCTTATGGCTCTTTTTGCTGGTGGCCATTCTTGGATCAATTCTAATATTTGCACCAGCACTTCAAAAATGGGAAGGCAATGTCATAATGCCCAGTGTGAATTAAAATAATCGATCTAAGATATGGTCCATTAATATTCTGGAGTTGGTTTACTAATGTATCTCTTGTTAACTAGATTCAACTATGTTGTAAAGGGGAACCAATAAGTAATCATTTGAAAGGCATGAGAAAATGCATCTACATAGATAATAAGCAGGGTTTTTTTCACTAGATTGCCATGGAAGTACCAACATCATAAATCCTAAGAATTTTAGTGGCAAATCATATACACACAAATCAGATTTCCATGGATTTTGAAAAACAGATTGAGGAGTTGGATATTGGCCTTATTACAGACTGATTACACTTCTCTTTGAACACTTAGTGGAATCGTGAGTATATAAAAAGCAGAGGTTCATTGTTTCTTGATTAGTAAGGATATCAAAGGTTACAGGGAGGAGGCAGGAAAGTGGGTCTGAGAGGGATAATAAATCAACCACGATCCAATGGCAGAGCAAATTTAAATAGTCTAATTCTGCTCCCATCTCTTATGGTATTAAAGAGGAGTAAGTGTAGGCTATTTTGCTATTCATGCCTGCTCTCCCATACAATACAATGTCCTATCTTAATAACATATTTCTGCTTGTAAATTTCAATTTCTTTAGATACAAGCATTATAGAAAATTTAAAACTTGTTCTTTTTCATTTATGATGACCATTTTAATTGAAATGACTGGTAATTACTTCTGAGTGTGTATTCAAAGCCATTTTCAGAAAGTTAAAACTTATGGGTGGTGCTTGGGACACAAAGTAAAAGTCACATCATGTTATCACAAACAAGAAAAAGCCTGCAGATTCCGAAAATCTGAGCAACATCCACAAAATGCTGGAGGAACTCAGCAGGCCAGGCAACATCAATGGAAAAAAAAGTACAGTTGGCGTTTTGGGCCGAAACCTTTCATTTTGTGTGTGTTGCTCATGTTATCACTATTAAACACAACAAAGGATAGTTGTATCTTTGCACATTATGGACTTATTTTGAATAACGTGTGTGGGTATGCGATGTATTCACCTCTTCAAAGTTATAGTCTCAATTCATTTTAATATCTTATATTTTGATTTGTAAAAGAAAAATTCTGCAGCAGAAAGAAGGGGAAGCATATCAGTCACTGTCAATGTTCACATCTAGACACATGGACCCATTTAGTAAATGAATCATTTTTTGGCAGAAGGGGACAGCTTTGAAGGTTTTATAGAACAAGAAAGATTTACACTTGTTACTGGACATTTTGTCATTGTTTGCTCGATAAGTGACTGATGATGGTCACTTTGTTAAAATGTACCGGCAAATTAGGTCTTGTTGACATCAGTGTTGCTGGTTATTTAGTTACCTTGTTCAAAAATGCTTTACCTTTAGAGAATAAAAATGAGGAACATTAGATCCATTGTCAGTGGTACATTCGTACTGTCTCCACTTCCATATGATGTGCTGCCTTGTCTCAGTTGAGTTCATTGGTCTGAATCACAGCCAAGGTTTCAGAGAATTGATATGCATACAGTATATCCTGACTTTATTCCTTACAGCTATATTAATCTATCTTGCAATCTACAAACCTTGTTAAATTGTACCTCAGTGTGCTTTAATAAAATAAAATACTCTCTTGTTATGAATATCTTCCAGTCTGTTGCTTATTTGTCCACTTTGAACAATGGTGATATCAAAATATGTTATTAAATAACATGGATCCTTAGCATTTCCTCTGCTAATTAGGTATGGGTATTACGTGCTAAATGAAGTCTTCCAGTCCTGTGAGGCCCTATGATTTCCACTCAATACTACCATGGCGAACAGGACATTTATCATATCAACACACCTTTATTTACATTACCTCAAACATTGATCCTTTCTTAGATTTCCACTGGTGCGTTTCAGGGTGTGGGTGTGTTGGGTCATGAATGTAGAAATATTAAAATGAAGGCATAGCAAGGTGTTCAGCAGGTAAACACCATCATAGCCTTTAATGTTAGGGGATGGAATGCAAGAATAAAATAAACCTCCTGTGATCATATGTGCCTTGTTGAGACCACACCTGGTTTTGGTCTCCGTATCTCAGGAAGGAGATATCTGCCTGGGTGGCAGTGTTAATATTGAGTCATGAGATGGCGGTGAGGAGATTGCACTAGAAAGTGAGGTTGTTGAAGATTGACCTATGTTTGCCAAAGTTCAGAAAAATGAGAGAAAATGTCACTCAGAACTGAAAGATACAGAGAAAGATGCACTAGGAATATGCCGAGAGGCATTTTCCTTAAACTAAGTAGCCTACAGTTGGAGCATGGTTTCAGGATAAGAGGCGGCCAATTTAAAACTGAGATAAATAGAAATGAGGGTTGCAGAAGATCATTCACAAAGAAGAATCAAGATTGAAATGGGTGGATGCTTAGGATATGGAGACCGGGTAGGAGAGTACAGATGTAAGCTCAGGAATTATTTATTTAATTGGAGAGGCCCAAGGACCATACAACCTATTCCTGACCCTGTTTCTTATATTTGAGTTTGACACTTAAATCTGTCTGAAATAAAATATAAAATTCACATTTTATACATTGTATGTAGGCACAAATAGCTAGCATACAATCAGCAATTTTACAAAGAATTTTATATGAAACTTTCTTTCATTAAACTGAAGTCATGGCGTTGTAGCTTACATGATCCTTAATATTCTCAAAATTGTAAAGGGGATATAGATATACTACAATTTTGGAATAACCTGACGTAAAGAAGGTAGTATAAAATACCATCTTTCCCTCTATTTCCCCTCGTCCTGTGGTCATACTGAGCTAAAAACACAACAAAGTAGACATGAGCATTGTAACACAGTTCTGAAATCTGGTTCCATTGATGTTAATAGAAACAAATTTTGCAACTGGAGTATAACATGCAATGCCCACATGTGAGGTGGATCTTAATATCAGAACATGGAAAATTTTTAAAAAAGGCCAAGGCGTTATCTGTCAGGTACCTGGATGAAACACCAGCCTGCCTCTCCCAGCAACATCCCCATATATTCCACATAAACTAAAAAATTCACCTGATGATACACTGTGCATTATTCTGCCATACAGTCTTGAAGAAAGACCATAAAATTAATACCACCATTGGATTTAATGGATTTTATTGGATTTAATTTAACTATTTTGTAAAACTCTGATAATTACATATCTGACCATTTTGGAATCCTCAAGGTTAAATCTTCTGCACAGTGGCTGATAATTCTCGTACTGTCTATCCTCTTGCCGCAGTCCTGGTTTCAAATTCCCATCCAGTCAATGCAGCAGTTCCCATGCTCCTTGGCCACTCACTCGCACCCTGGTTCCTGCACACCCCACTACCACCACCAAGCACCCAGCTTCTGTGCTTCCTGGCCACTCATGATCCTGGTCTATACACTCCTTTAAGCCTGCTGGGACTTTGTTTCCTGCTCACTCTTGAAAGTTACGAGGTTTAAGGACTGAATGTCATTGTGTCATAGCTAAAATAAAGGCAATTTAAAAGTGCTGGAGTATGAATAAAATAACATTTTACTCATAATTAAGATACCTCAAGGCATTACAAATATATCTCCGTCCATTGATCCCTTCTGCTGTCTTGGTTATTAAAATGACTACTCTTAACACATAAGCAATTTCTGCAATTACGTTGTTTCCCAGAGCTGCAATTTCAAGTATAAAATATTTGGTTCATCAGGAAATAAAACCAATCATCTGATGCTCTATTTTTGTTTTGTTTTTGTTTTAGGTTTATCCTCTGTGGGATCTGCTCAGCAATTTACACTTCATTAATTGTACTTTAAGAATATAAAACACACTTTCTCAATTGATTTTTTTTGTAATGTGCTATATTCAATGTATATAAATTATGATTTCATAGCCTGAAACTTTAACTTTTGTTAAGAGAGTTAATATAGTATGTGGATGTAGCATTTTCTACAGGTTATAAAAAAACATCTTTTTCTGATGGTTTTACATTTTTTTAAAATTGCATAATTGTACATTAGCAAATTGATGCAAGGATGGGTATAATTTCAGCTCTAAGCTCCTGATTATTATCCAAAATATAATTCCACCTAGTACATTAGATGATGCATCAATACATGAGTAACATTTTGGTAGTTTTTACTTCGAGCAATATCCTGAAGAGCATGCAGACGTGGTCAAGAGGTTCAATGGTTGAACATCTAGTAGAACTCAGGATTCCCACTTTGGCTTGGCCGCCTTTTCCACAGCCAGATGCCAGAGATGCCAAGTGTTAGCAGTAATTTCCCAGTTATTTGAGTTGAGTCAGCATGTTTATGTTATGCATTCAGTAGTAAAAATACAGATGTGCAGGGAGTCAGGTGAGAAGAGGACCTCCTGTTGTGCAAATAGATATTCACTGTTGGTGAGTTGAAGATAGGTGTAGTGCCCTGGTTCACATTTTCACTGTTATACTGTAGGCATTTCGTTTAGTAGCTCTGTAAGAGCTGTTTGTTCTGCTTTCAGCCTATTTGAGTTATTGTTGAAGATAAAGGATGATGTAGAATGTGTGCCATCTAATTAGCGGGAAATTTTTCTTGGTGAGGGACAATAAGGTTGGTCTTGGGCTTTTTTTCTCGAGAGGAGATGAAGAGAGAAGACACTGGGGAGAACTGGTCGTAGCATACGATCCGGTGGGAGACTGTTTATTCGAGGTGGATTGCGGGCAACGTTTGTTAGGTGGTGTGTGCTTTCACGTTCACCGAGGGTCCAGCGCATGAGTGTTAGAGAAGTTCAAGATGAGCTCCAAGTTGTGCACATTTGACTGTTTAATTAGAATGTGCCCTTTTCTTTTTTGTTATTATTTACTAACCCTTTAGTTAAGATTCATACATATAATTCCTTTAATCGTATGCAGTGTACTGTCTGTTATTCCGTGGCATTAATTTGTAACAGGGTAACAAATTACACAGTGTCCACACAAACAAGGGGTTGGGGGGCTCGCACCTCAATCTCACACACTTGGTGGGGCTGGAGATTGTCTTCCCTAGACGTATGCAGCCGAGGAAACCAGAGTGTTTCATATGCTACAGTGACAGTGAGATGTAGGGGCATGATTTTATGCTTTTTTTCCTGCAACAATGATCCAATCAGTTCCTCTCCATCAACATTATGATCTGCCTGGTTCCTACTTGTTCTTACCCTGAATAAATTTTCTTCTGACCCTTCTTACTTACTGCAAGTTAAAGGCATTGCCACAAGCACTTGCATGATACCTAGAAAAACCTGGCTTTTTGTTGGGTATGTGGAGCAACCCCTGATCCAAATCCCCTGTGGTATTAATCCCAATTATTTCTCTGTTACATCAATGGCTGCTTTTGTTCAATTTGGAAGATACCATTGGGGTTACGATGTTATTCCTCTTTCTTTCTCATATACAGTACCTCTTACTTGACAAATGAATTAAACTTGAAATGTTATAACCTTGAATTTACACATCAGATAAATTATATTCTAGGATTGACCATTTAAATTGCCCAGCTCATACACTGAACCACCTATTTAATTATGTAGGGCTCGCTTACATTACCGACCTCCTAGCAGAGCTGCGCTCTTGCATTGGCATTTAGTCTGATGGGATTTATTCATAATTTTAGGCATCAGGTCAAATATAATCACTCTTAAAAGTACATTACTGTATCTATACTGAATATTGTTCCCACTGGAATAACGTCAAAATTATGTCAGTGTAAAACATGGTAATGGCAATACTCTTAAAAGTGTTGAGGAGCAGAGGGAGCTTGGGGTCCAAGTCCCTGGCTCCCTGAAAGTGGCTACACAGGTTGATAAGTTGAAAAAGAAGGCATATGATAAGGTAGCTTTAACTGCTGAGGAATTGAGTTTAAGAATTGGAAAGTTATTTTGCAGCTTTATGAAACTCCAGAATAATTCTCCAACCTAAATATTCACTCATTTCACAAGCTACTCACCAAGGTATCTTTGCCAGGACCTCCAAATCCATAACCTTTACTGCCTGGAAAGAGTAGGGGACAATGGATGCAGGTTCTCTTCTAAGTCACATGCCATCCTGACTTGGAAATATACATTCAGTGGCCACTTTATTAAGTAATGAAAATATCTAATCAGCTAAATGCGTGGCATTGACTCAATGCATGCAGACATGGTCAAGAGGTCCAATGGTTGTACAGACCAAACAACAGAATGGGGAAGGAATCTGAACTAAGTGACCTCGACCATGGAATGATTGTTGGTGCCAAATGGGTTGGTTTGAATACCTCAGGAGCTGCTGAGGGATTTTCATGTGCAACAGTCTCTAGAGTTTCCAGAGAATGGTGCAAAAAATCCAGTGAGCAGCAGCTCTGTGGGTGAAAACACCTTGATAATGAGAGAGGTCAGAGGAGAAGGCACAGCAGATACCTAATAAAGTGGCTACTGAGTGTATTGCCATTCCTCAATTGCCACTCTCTGCCAAAAACCACGGTGGGATTCTCTTCAACAAAAAGCACTGCAGTGTAACAGGAAGCTGGCTCACTACTACCCCTTGTCAAAGGCAATTAGAGACAAGCAATAAAGATTGGGCTTGCTAAAGACTCTGACATCCCATGAATAAATAAAACTAACTTCTGTCACTGAAATTGAAGGACTGACAAGGATGTTCTTCAAAGAAGGAATCTTTTCATTACCATCTTAAACTTAATTTTGTAAGTCAGGAACTCAGACCAAGTATTGGGCAGTCCTTTACTTATTCTATCCTTCCCCTTAATGAATTAAGAATAGACTTCTATTGAACAAATATAATAGTCAATGTATGCATATTTTTTCTGGAGTTAACGATATTCTAGCTGAAAGCAAAACTGCATTATTCATAATAATAGTCCGCAAGAGGCACCTGCACAAAATATTAAAGAAAAAAAATCATATTGCCTTTCTTAACTGAAAACCCATGAAACTTCTATTCGAGCCACTTCTGAGTATTTAAAGTAAGTGGGTCAATGCCCCCATTAAAATCAGCCAAGTATGCTCAATTATCCCAATGGTTAATGTCAAACATGCCCTTTCCATTTGCTCAGGCAGGGTCTCAGGACCCACAAGCTGCTCAATTGTGATCACCTTGAGGTGGAATTACGTTAAAGCCAGCTCCATTTGAACAAACTCAGGAAAGAGAACCAAATGAAGTGAAAATAAAATATTTATTCAGCACTTTTGAGCTGGTCCACAGTGGTCTCTTTGGTTAACCTGTTGACACCAAGTATGAATGCCTAGATTACGTATGCTGCAAGTTCTTCTCATTTTGCACCTGAAATTTCTATCGTTGTCTTAGCCCTTTATATGCATGATTTACTGATGCAATCCTTTGGTTCAGATGAGTGTTCTAGTGCCCATTTCCACCACTGATTAGAATAGCAATGCACATTTCAGCAGTGGCCATATATTGACAAGAAGTATACTATTATCTGCCATGGTCACAGCCTCTTTTCACTCGAACACTGAAACAAAAATATGGACATCTACTGTATGTATCCAAATATAAGTGACAAGAGTCATCTTAACATATTACATCTATTCTGCTATTAGGGTTAAGTTTAGTTTTGGTCAATATGAAACAGAATACCCATTATAAGGCACCCTAAATTTCCTTCAAGTGAAGTCAATTGTTAGCATCAATTTAACACTTCATTCAGACTAAAAATCATCCTCACATAAAGTAGATTCAGTTTTACATTACATTCTTGTTCCCTGGTTTCTAATGTGGAATTCATGTTTAATTATAGATTGATGTGAGTCCTGAATTAAATTTAAAATTTATTAGATTAGTTTCAGGTCATACCAGCCTAAGGTAAGCCTCAATCACAATGACAGACTGCCACCAGCTCAGCTGTAATTATACAGTGAATCCTGAGTCACAACATGGAAATCGATTTGAGACCAAGCAATGGTTTCAGTTAAACTGCCCTGAACAAAGCAGCCATCCAGTGTAAATGTCCTTTCTGATTACATTAATATCCATCAAGAAAAATGTCATCCATTCTCCACGAGGAAGGTTACTCTTCTACGTTCTGTATAATAAAATACTGAAGACTTCTTTTGGAAATCATGGTAAGCTTGCTGAACTTTCAAAAGCTTTTCTTTAGCAGATGCAATTTAATAGTTGTTTAATAATTCTATGGCATGTTAGGAGACCAAATTAATTACTTTGTTGATGGTGCAGATGGAGTGTTAGCCAAGTTTTTTTCTCTCTCTACATTTACAAATTCAGCAATAATTCAGTATGAATAGATTTCCCTTAGGATAAGAATGCAAAAGCGTGCCCTAATAGAGCTCCTCAAATTGATGGAAGTTTTGGTAGAGTGCCTTTGGAGATAATATTTCCATTGGTGACAAGAGAAAACAAACAGAGGCAGCAGTTTAAAGGAGTAACCAAGAAATCCAATAGGAAACCTATTTACCCAAAGAGTGATGACAACATAAACATCACTGCCAAAGAGAGTGATTAAAGTACATAACACAAGAAAAGCTGTCAGGATGATGAGGGAGAAGGGAATACAGGGTATGCCAGTAGACTTAGAAGAGGAAGGTATTAGCAGGCTCAAGTGCCATATAAGCAGCATAAAAGACTCGTTAGTCTATTCTGTATTTGTTTCTGTATTGTATGTCCTATGTAATTCTATGGCTGGTGGTGGAAATACGTCCTTCCAAAGGAGGTGTAAGCTGCTCCTTCCCTCCACGAGCCTGCAGGTCACCGTTGGGCAAGGTCTAGAACCTACTTAGCCCTCTTGATCATGGTCACGTGATGCCATGGGAGCAGGTGGTGGATGGTCATATGAGCAGCTGGTGCATATCTCAAATCCTGGTTATACGACCACTGATGCCAGGCAGGCAATCTCTGAAGAGCATTAATAATGACTGGGGTCACCCATCTTGCAAAGACACTGCTGAGAAGAAGGCAATGGGAAACTACTTCTACAGAAAAAATTTGCAAAGAACAATCACGGTCATGAAGACCATGATCGTCCATGTCATATGACATGGCATATCATGATGATGTTGATGTAATTGCATGTAACATTTCATTCATTTAGTCTTTTTATTTCATGCTATTCAATCATCCTGTATGGCAAAACAATGATAAAAACTCCCCCTTTGTCACTAAGGGATTAGATTATAATTCTGAAACACCTTAGGTTTCATTTACACATTTAAATGGAGAAACACTATTGGTATCTGCATTGCTACAATGATTTCCATTTTTTTCTGATTAACTATTCAATTTTCTCAATATAATGTTCTACATTGAAATCATTAGCAGTCGCAGGCATAGTTATCTAAATGCATTAATAGCAGTGCCAATGATTCAAGTTACTAAGAGCCTGAAGCTTGATAGGTTTAATATTTACGCATTTGAAGAGAAGAGCATTTTTGACATTTGCACTACAATCATTTTTGTAAGTTTGTCCTGATTATACATTTGATCTTCCAAATGTATTACCGTTGATTGAAATACATCAGCAGCCCTAGGCACAATTCCCTTCTATTGTAGCGGCACCAATGATCACAACCACAGAAGAAACAGCAGGGGGCAGTATAGCATTGATGGGCATGCTCTGTCTGCAGAATTTATCAAGAGCACAGGCAATACCAAAGAAAGTATTATAGATTTTCCACAAATGGCTGTTCTGTTTGTGGTGAAGCTATCTGCAATATATTTTAATTTAATATTAAAGATCAGAATGATCACACGTTGTAGAAAACACTTAAAATTAACATGGGCACAACAGAAAATCAAGTCTCAAAGGTTGACAGTCTACCTTGATCTTATTAAGTTGTTGTATCTTCTAGGCATCAGTAAAAAAAATCATTAGGAGCTTCATTACGTGGATAATGTCCTGTGATTAAAAGAAGACGTCATTCTATTTTCACTGACTACAGGGGAGGGTGTGTGCTGGCATCCTCCTCATTGGGTTTTGCTGAAGCGGCAATAGGGTCCTGCTGTGTAACCAGTATATTACATTCTGTAGCCTATATTTGTTGTGATCAGCAGTGTTCATAGGCATATTTACCTAATAGTAGTGTAGGGTAATATAACTGGTGGAAATGTACATAATTCACAACCACCCACATTGAGTTGCAGTTCACCTTGACAGGCTGGTCTGATGTGATGATGTAATTACGTGAGGTACTTTTACCGCACTTTGTGTTCAGTTTTTGGAGAACAATAAATGAGTTGTTACAGTTTTTCTTAAACAACCTCAAGCTGTTATATTTACGAAAACCTATATTGGTGTCGCCGATGCTCTAGGATGATTCCAAAGTTATTGAACATGTTAGCCGATGCATTCACTTTGAAACTGCTGGAGTTTAGGGAGCAAAATGCCATTGCTTGGTTTGTACAAGCAGAGGCCCAACTATTGCTGCAAGAGATCTCAGTCGATGACACCTAATTCTACTATGTGGTTGCTTTACTCGACAGCTCCACGGCTGTGAAAATGGTGAGTCAACTAGAACACCCAACTGAACACAATAAATACTGAATGCTGAAAGCTCACCTTGCACAGAATTTTGGACTATTGGAGTCTGAGCACGCCAAACAGTTGCTATCCTTGCCCTGCTTTTGAGCTGATGGACCACATGCTGTCTCTTCTGGGGAATCACCATCCTTACTTTATTTTTAAAGAAAGCTTCATGCTGCTAATGCCAGATCAAATTTGCACAGCCCTCACTAATGCCCCTGTGAGTTTGCTAAAATAGCTGATAGTCTACACTCAGCCAGGCTGCAGTGTATCATTCCACCTTCTCCTTTCCTTACCTCAATAAGCCCGGTCAACAAGTCCCCGAACAAAAGGATGCCAGAGGCTGCAAAGCAGATGATGCTAGGCCTTGCTTTGTTATGAACACTAGGAAGTGCTGACCTCCTTGAAGCTTTGACAGTATCAGTGCATCGGGACATCAGAGGTCAGTGAACACCGTGGGCTGCAGCTGCCAGGGTCATCTACCGTTCATTACGGACACTCGTCCGGGCCAACGCTTCCTGTGTGACATGGGTGCTCAAGTGAGTGAGCTGCCAGCGTTGCCTATTGATGAGAAGGCAAAGAGCGACAAACCCTCTCTGGAGGCCACCAACGGCAGCAAGATCCAGTTACAGGACACGATGGGTGACACTCTGCTTCAGTGGGTGTAGTTACACATGGGACTTCATCCTGACTGAAGTGACTAGGCCTCGGCTCAGTGCAGATTCCTTGTGTGCTCAAGGATTGTCGGTTGATCTGAAGAACTGACAGCTTGTCGATGTCAAGGAGTTTGGGTCGTTACCCCGCTCCACAGTAAGTTCCCCATGATTCTGTCAAGTGGATGCATTGCCGCATATGAGTTTACTGGAGCTGGATGAATTTCCAAACCTCACTAAGCCCACATTCTCCACTACAGTCACAAAACATAGGGTGGAGCACTACATTTCTACAACTGGCCCGCCAGTCCATGCCTGCGTGCTTAGATTGAACCCAGAAAACCTGGCAACTGCGAAGGCTGAGTTTGCCGAAATGGAAAGATTTAGCATAGTATGCTGGCCTCGCCTCTCTATATGGTCCCTATGTTCGATGGTGTTGCCGCCCATGTGCCTGTTGTGCATCAGTGGAGGAGAGAATGAACATTTGAAGTGATGGATTGGGTACCAATCGACATCATGCTTCGTCCTGATGGGGTCAAGCTTCTTGAAACTTACTGAAAATGCACTCATCTAGCTGAGTAAGTTTATTCCATCACACTCTCGATTTGTGCCTTGTCACAGTCTACGCAAAATTTCACTCCACAGATTAAACACATCAAGTCCAGCTCATCTACCATAATCCATGATTAGTTTTAATAGTTGTTAAATTCCATCTGTGTTGCCAACCCTCCCCATCCCCAGTCCCACAATTGCCTAAAAACTCTGTACCACTATGTGTGACCCTGCACAGCTTCAATCTTCTTTCCCACCTCCCCCAATTGGTACCAAGGCCTTAAATTTTAGAAATAATTTCTTTTGTGTTACTTCTTAAAGCCAAATTATTTAACCAAACATTTGGTCACTTGCCTTAAAGTCACTTTACATGGATCAAACTTCAAAGATAAAGCATATTTTATTATCAAAGTACATATATGTCACCATATACTGTACAATGCTGATATTCATTTTCCTGCAAGCATACACAGCAAGTCTATAGAATAGTAACTATAACAGGATCAATAAAAGATCAATTAGAGTGCAAAAGACAACAAAGTTTGCAAATGCAAATGTAAGGGGGTTTCGACTTTTATATTACTGTGGAGGCTAATTAAAATGGCGTCTTTGTTATGTTAATTATGGGGAATGTGGCTTTGTTGTGTTAAACGCTGAGAAAGTTTGCGCTAGCAGCTTGTTATCCTTTAGAGTGTGATAACAGAGTGCTATTAACCAATTGGGATAGTTGTTATGGTTTTGGTGTATTTGAAGATACTGTATGCGCGGGGTTTTGGGGCAGAAGGCGGGAGAGCGAGACAGAGGATGGACGAGGTGCTGTGATGTTCGCTAATGGGGTCGGACCCCGAGGAGGGCGTTCGGCGAGGAGACGGAGACGGACTCGTGTGGAGCGTCTGGTCGACCACCGTTGTTGATCCCAGGCGGCCGGTCGAGGCGGTCCGAGGGGTTGCAGGGTGAAGAAGAAGGTCCTTGAACTCCAACTGTTTGTGCATGAAGAGATTGAACTTTGATAAGTGTGGCACCTTTTATTTTCCTTTTATATTGTATTCTCTATTAATTATATAGTTCCAGTAATATCTATAAACTGTAAATCATTTAATCGTATCTGGTGTATTGTCTGTTATTTGGGCGGGGTGGGGTACATCACACAGCATCCACACAAACGAATCATCCAGTTTGGCGGGGCCGAGGCTGTTTCCCTAGACGACAGCGAGCCAAGCGACCCCGTGGGTGGTCGGGGGGGGCTACACAAATATAAATAAATAGCAAAAAATAATGAGAACATGAGATAATGAGATAAAGTGTCCTTAAAGTGAGATCATTGGCTGTGGGAACATCTCAACGGATGGGATAGTGAGTGTAGTTATCCACCTTAGTTCAAGAGCTTGATGGTTGAGGGGTAGCAACTGTTCTTGAACAATTATTGATTAGTGTCATGCTTTGATAGCTCTCTTTTATAATATATTGCTGATCTTTCTGGAAAAGAAAACCGTGAACAAATGTACCATAAATATTTTACGTGAAGTGCAATAATTAAATAATAGTAACAAGTGGCAGGAAAGACATCTTCAACAAATAAAAGTCTAACCACCTGTCCTGGTTTTAAATGCACACTATTGCCATTTCCACCACTATCAACATCATGAGGGTCACCATTAGGTCATAAAGTGGTCACCACAGTGACCCCAAAACATAATTGAAACAACCACATTAATAACTGGCTGCAAAAGCAGGCCAGAGCCATCACTGAAAGAAACCCATCAGCCCAACTTGTCCATGCTGACAAAGGTGACCCTCTAAGCTAGCTCCAGAGGCAAGTGAGTCAGCAATTGCCTCATCAAAACTTTTACGCTATCTGCGAAACAACAAGTAACTGGAGCCTGATGGAAGTTCTCCCAAATGTCCAAATGAATATTACTCCAAAAGCAGTTAAAAAAAGCTCTACACCATTCAGGAGGAGTAAATCCAACTGATTATCACCCAGCAACACACATCAAATTTGCTGGTGAACGCAGCAGGCCAGGCAGCATCTGTAGGGAGAGGTGCAGTCGACGATTCAGGCCGAGACTTCGTTAGTCCTGACGAAGGGTCTTGGCCTGAAACGTCGACTGCATCTCTTCCTACAGATGCTGCCTAGTCTGCTGCGTTCACCAGCAACTTTGATGTGTGTTGCTTGAACTTCCAGCATCTGCAGAATTCCTGTTGTTTGATTATCACCCAGTTCCCTGTTCTACCCCTCCTACCTCACCATCAGCATAGTGGCAGCAGTAGGTTCTATCAACAGACTGCATTGCACATTTTTACCCAGGCTATTCTGACAGAACTTCACAAACCTAAACCTTCACCCTCCAGAAGGATGAGCCTGAAGGTGCGTGAAAACACCACCACTTACACATTTCCTCCTAAGTCATGTTATCCTTTATTGATCCAATTCCTCGATTGTTACTGGCTCCAAATCCTGGAACACCCTACCTAATAGAACAATCAAAGTACTTTCACCTCATGGAGACCAGCAGTTTGAGAAGGCAGCACATCTCCACCTTTCTCAAAAGGCCTTTAAGGATTAGCAATAAATGTCAATGACAGTCATGTTCTGTAAATGACTGAAAAAATGTCAGAGTGTGAATAAGTGGATGTAGATGCTAGTGTAGCCATAAAAGTACAAATGATTTTGGACTAACATAAAATGCAACTAAAATTCATAGCATATAAAACATAAGATATGTTAAGATTGAGGTCTTGCAATAAGTTCGTGAAATAGAACACAGATGAAATCATAAGTCCTTTAGTGTAATAAAAAATGGTACCACTCTATGGTGTAAATCACCAGCTATGAATAATAAGACAAGGAGATGATTACATAGTTGGAGAGAAGTGTGAGGGATTGGACACCTCAGACACTGAGGTGACGCATGTTTAGGATGGATGGACTTGACTTCTGAAGAGACAATGAACCAACCCATGAGCACTGCCTCACTATTTCGGTTATCTTTTTTGCACTACTTATTTAATATAATTTAATATTTCTTATTGTATTTTATATAATATTTTGCTACCACAAAACAACAAATATCATGAGATACCTCACTGATATTAAACCTGACTCTGGTTCTGACCCCAGCACAGATGGCACTGATGTCCTTGCTATGAGACATGGGATAGAGGCAATGCATAATATCATATTTCTTTCAGAACACATCCAAGCACTTTATAGCCAGTACAGGACTTTTGGAGTGCACTTTCTTCTGTAATATGGCGATGAGACTTAATGTAATAAAGCTATTGATGCTTGAAGTGAAACTTGGGCTTTGAAAGAGAGTGGCAAAAAGAAAGGAAGGACTTAACATGGAACAAAGCAAAACATCAAAGAAAATCATTGCAAAATTAAAGAGAAATGTGGCAAAGTAAAAACAGGTCAGAGATTTGATAAAAAAAGAAAGTCAGAAAGGTAGAAGCTGGTTTGAAATGTATACATAAAACATAAAACAAATACATAAAACACTATGAATAAAATTAGTGAGTTGTCAGCATAAGTTGGAAGGTCCAAAATACCATAGATAGCAGAGATAGTGCTTCGCCTAAAGCAATAGTGCGAGCAGTAAATTCATAATCCAATGGGTCTAAAACCACCAGACTGTCATTATGAATAAATATTGCATTAGTGCAGAGGGCACTGCTTAGAAAATAAAATTAGTTTGTTAGATTCCAAAATATCTCTCCCTCTTCCTGGATGAGAAACAATAAACAAACTTTGCTTGAAAGACAAACAGCATCTCTTTGGCACTGAAATGCATTTCTAATATTCAAAGTTGCTCTGAAGATTTCTAGATTCACGAGATGGTAAATTGCTGGAATCTGGAGCAACACAAAAGGTGACAGAGGAACTCAATGCATCAGACAGCATCTGTGGAAGGAATGGACAATGAACATTTTGGTTCAAGACCCTTTACTTAGACTGAAAATTTCTAAACTATTTGGATCATGAGGACAAGATGGATCATAGTTTACAAGAACAATCTGTTGTGCTTACACAACAGCTTCACTGCATCAAAATATCGCAGGAAGTCTTCTGTAACTAATATTCAAGAATAATTAAACAAAGTCAATTGATTGAGCAATGGGTCAGAGTTTGGATCTGTGTTCAACCAAGTGCAGAAGACAGTCAGTGGAGAAATAGGAATTGCAACTCATTTGCAGTACATCACTTCAATCCTACACACGATTGTCTCTGCACGTGGCATAATATACTGTATATGAAATAGGGCTGTCTCCAGCTTAATAGCTATAGATTCCTTCGGTTTATAGGATACTCATCAGCTTCTGAGTAGCACACAGAAAATACTCTGACTTATGCTGCACTTTTGGACCTGATACTATACTAAGATTTGAATTACACCTGTGTCAAAAGCCGTAATGCTCTGTTCCCAGCACTAATCTACATCATTTTAAGTGAGACCTTCTTCAGCTGGAAATCACTCTTAACTAATAATGGTAGAACTGTCACTGGTACAAATCAAGTCAATTATTTCTGAGGAAAATGGCAAATCATTCACTAATAACCAAGGCTACTGAAAAATAAAATTATATCACCATAGGCTGATGATACAATGAAAATAGATCAGAGGAAGTTACTTCAAAATTCTAACACAATTAAGTTTCTTCTTACATTCATTGGAGAGTGTACAATAGTGGGAATATGGCAAAGGAAAGAAATAAAGGAATTGTCTGTGTTTCCCTAGCGTATTTACCTTGGAGTCAGGAATTGACTGAATCATATAGGTGGTAAGTTTTGATACCCCTGAGAAGGGTTTCAAACTTTTCATGCAGCTCCTGTTTTAGTACGTGATTCTGAGCGTAAATCACTTGAGGATTTTTCAGCAAATTTTTACTTAATTTCACGATTTCTTTGTAGGGGATCCAACTGGTTGTTAGCATGTGTGTATTTAACACACCAACAAGGGACAATGTTCCATCTCTTGGCCATATTTCCACAATAAAAAACAATTATTTTTGTCAGACCATTTCTATAGTGCGGATACAAAATTACAATGTGAGCTAGGGTATTTTTCTCAGTGAGGTTTCAATCGTATTGGTTATTAAGCTAGATGCCAGATTCACAGACATTTTCCTCATCCGAGGGCTCACAATTCTCAATGCAAAACAGAGCAGACTGAAATGCAGTGATGGGAACAAAATTATATTGAGCATATTGAAGTTAGAGCATGCAATGTAAGCCATTCAGCCCACAATTTTGCGCATAACTAAACTAATCTTTTCTACCTACATCATGTCCGTATCCATTCATTCTCTGCACATCTACATGTCTATCATAGAGAATCTTAAGTAACTCTAATGTGCTTAACTTCACTACCACTTCTAACAACACATTCCAGGTAGAAGCACCTTTGCACTGCACACCTCCTTTGAAGTTACCCCCTCTTACCTTACATATTCCTTAGAATTATACATTTCAATGCTGGGGAACAGATACTGGCTGTCTACACCTCTCATAATCTCAGAAACTTCTATCCAGTCTCCCTCTGGCCTCCACCACTCCAGAGAAAAACGACCTTAGTTTGTTCAGCTCACAAACAAGAGAAAGTCTGCCGATGCTGGAAATCCATGCAACTCACACTAAATGCTGAAGGGTCTCGGCCTGAAATGTCGACTGTACTTTTTTTTCTTTTTTTTTTAATTTTATTTTTATTTGGATAAGGAATTCACAAATATCATGTACTTTTTTCACACATATAACCTTTTCCATTTTTTTATATGTATAAAACTACAATTATTTATACATTCTTAAGTACACATTGAGATGATATAAAAGGAAAATAAACATTTAAGTAGATAATTATGTACTGTGGTAAATCTAACTTATTAGGCTAAGTAATGGAATTAGTTGTTAAGAAAAATGGTAATAATAGTCTCCATATAACTCTTCTGGACCATTTCCACTGGTCCAAAATGTTGTATATAAGCCTATGTATCAACCATTGTAGGTGTTTATATCCTAATTTGTTCATGCTTGCTCCTGCCCGCAGACATAATTATCCAATCCCTATGTACTTATTTACTTAATTTTTTCATTTTTTTATCCCTTTCCCAAATCTTTCCCTTTACTTGTCTTAATTCTCTATTTTCCAAAAGAAAACAAAAAAAAACAAACATTTAGACTAGGGGTGCTTACGTTAACAATATTACTGTGTTGATGAGAAGAACAGTATAAATCATTAGGAGAGTCATCTAAAATCTGCTTGCATTGGGGTTATATATTTAATCCATTTATTCCAGATTTGATAAAATTTTTCTTTTTGAGTTCTCAGGGAGTAAGTCAACTTTTCCATATTAAATATTTCCAAGATAATTTTGTACCAATCTTCTAATGTAGGTGGTATTGGATTTAGCCATTTTCTAGTGATTGATTTCTTACTTGCCGCTAAGAGGGCCTGCAGCAACTTTATATCTTCCTTTTGTTCAAGAAACAATACATGCCCCAAATAGAGCGTCTCAAAGTTCAGAGGTATCTGGGACCTAAGTACCTTAACTAATGTTCTATGAATACCTTCCCTTTTTTACATCTACTTTTTTTTCATAGATGTTGCCTGGCCTGCTGAGTTCCTCCATCATTTTGTGGGTGTTGCTTAGTTTGTTTGGCCTCTGGTTCCACAGAAGTTGAGGTCATTAGTGGTCTTCATCAGAGAGACATTAACAAGATAAAAGAGGGGCAATCAGAAGTGACCAGCAATAATTTGCAGCATGTTGGTTTGAAAATTGAGATTTGGATTAAATGCATATTTCCTGATTATCTGGTGATCTTTGTTAAGAATGGAATAATCAGCAATAGTTGTAATGTAACTAGTTGCAACTGGTGCGTCTCTCCAGAGAGAAGGTATACAGAAACAGTTTCACAGCTCTAATAATCAGTTTCAACCCTAACCTCTGGTGCTCTCTGTGTGTAGTTCGTATACTCACCTAGTGACTGTATGGACTTCCTCCAGGTATTCCAGCTTCCTCCCCCATCCCAAAGACATACTGATAGGTTAAGTGGCAACTGAAAATGATCTCGTGCAAGTATGTAGTATGTAATAGGAAGATCAGGTGGTGGTGAGGAATTAAGGAATGTGTCTGAAAGAATAAATAACAGAAAAATAAGTAAGGATAGGGTTGCTCCATGAGCCAACATCAACACAATGGGCCTAATGGCCTCCCTCAATGAAATATCATATGAACATGAAACTCACATGTTTTATCCAAAATGCTACAGCTGCTTGAACCTTGATAGACAAAATATTCTTAAAATACTTATCAAGTCAGGCAATGTCTATGGGGAGGGAAACAGAGTTAATGTTTCAGTTCGGTGAGCTTTTATCAGAGCTAGAATGGCCTCTGATAATCATAATTCTTTTTCTCTATCCACGGGTGATGGCAGGCCCACTAAGTATTCCCAATACTTTGTGTTAATTTGAAATGGTTATACTTTCTCATCACCAGTTGCATTAAACTGATGTTTCTAGCAATCACTTTGGTATGGTAAAAATGGCCATATTTAAATAAAGACTCCCAGTAAAGAAGATTTAAATTAGATATGGGGAGGGGTAAATAAATGCAAATTTGCAAGGAGTCAGAATGTACATGAAAATGACAGACACGAAAACAAAAATCCCAGCCAAAAGAAAACACATGGAGCATGAATCTGTAGTATGCAGATTCAGGGTAAGAGGATTGGAGAGGTGACAGGGCAGAGATAGAAGGCAGAGTGTATAGAGGCAGTGCCTGCAATGACAGAATTGTCAAGATTGTGGCAGGAAGGCCCACCATGGCACAAGGTTTTTAATTGTTGTGAGTGTTAGAATGTAGTGGCAGGGAAATTCTAACCTCTTATTGGACCATGTTAATCCTCTAATTCATGCCTAGAAACAGGGGAAGTGAGCGTCATTCCACATTCGGATGAGGCAGAGGGAAGTCTGCATTATCCAGCATTTGGCCGTACTCTGTCACACCTGATGTGTCTTCATGCTGAGAATGCACTGTAGATTTCTCATGAAAACTGTTCATGGATCACCACAACTTTGTTGACAGATTAGCAAAACCTCCAGAGAATGAGTACTTGTCATTGTTTTAGGTGCCCCAGGGTTTCTGATGAAGCTACAGCAGATGAAACTATGACAGCTCCAGATAAATGACTGACGCAGATTGGGAATGGCAGTAGAATTTCAGTCACAAGCCTCACCTCATCTCATCTCAATGAACACAACAGTCCACAGTAAAAATATTCTGCAAGATGCATTCTGAAACACTAATGCCTAGAAACTGGAACAGTTTTAATGGTTCTGCTTTAACAAAAAATAAGCATAGTATGGAATCAAGGAATTGGTGTAAATTGACTAATGTTTATTCTATGTTATTCTATGCATTGGTCATGCATGTAAAGAAGCCCAGCCAATGTGGAGTGGCATATTGCAAGTGCCAGGCACCTAGGTATCATAACCATAAATATTATTCATACACAATAGGAGCTTAGTCTCCGTTCTGCTACTATTGCCACCACTATTATATGATGACTCCAGTTAAATATCTCGACAATGGCATTCTAAGAATGTTGATAGTGGTGGGAGGTGTCACGAAGTTTAATGATGGTATTACTAGTAAATATCAATAGTAGATTGACAATGGCATTAAAGGTTAGGCCGGAAACTGGTGTTGAAACATAGAAACATAGAAAACCTACAGCACAATACAGGCCCTTCGGCCCACAAAGCTGTGCTGAACATGTCCCTACCTTAGAACTACCTAGGCTTTACCCATGACCCTCTTTTTTTCTAAGCTTCATGCACCCATCCAGGAGTTTCCTAAAAGACCCTATCGTTTCCGCCTCCACCACCACCGCCAGCAGACCATTCCACACACTCGCCACTCTCTGCGTAAAAAACATACCCTTGACATCTCCACTGTACCTACTTCAAAACACCTTAAAACTATACCTTCTCATGCTAGCCATTTCAGTCCTGGGGAAAAGCCTCTGACTATCCACACGATCAATGCCTCTCATTATCTTGTACACCTCTATCAAGTCACCTCTCATCCTCCGTCTCTCTAAGGAGAAAAGCCGAGTTCACTCAACCTATTCCCATAAAGAATACTCCCCAATCCAGGCAGCATCCTTGTAAATCTCCTCAGCACCCTTCCTATGGTTTTCATGTCCTTCCTGTAGTGAAACGACCAGAATTGAGCACAGTAGTCCAAGTGGTGTCTGACCATGGTCCTATATAACTGCAACATTACCTCTCGGCTCTTAAACTCAATCCCATGATTGATGAACCCCAGTGCACCATATGCCTCCTGAACCACAGAATCAACCTGCGTAGCAGCTTTGAGTGTCCTATGGACTTGATCTCCAAGATCCCTCTGGTCCTCCACACTGCCAAGAGTCTTGCCATTAGTGCTATATTCTGCCATTATATTTGGCCTAACAAAATGAATCACACTTATCTGGGTTGAACTCCATCTGCCACTTCTCAGCTCAGTTTTGCATCCTATCAATGCCCCGCTGTAACCTCTGACAGTCCTCCACACTATCCACAACACCCCCAACCTCTGTGTCATCAGCAAATTTACTTAACCCACCCCTCTGCTTCCTCATCCAGGTCATTTATAAAACTCACAAAGAGTAGGTGTCCCAGAACAGATCCCTGAGGCACACCACTGGTCACCGGCCTCCATGCAGAATATGACCCGCCTACAACCATTCTTTGCCTTCTGAGGGCAAGCCAGTTCTGGATCCACAAAGCAATGTCCCCTTGGATCCCATGCCTCCTTACTTTCTCAATAAACCTTGCATGGGGTACCTTATCAAATGCCTTGCTAAAATCCATATACACTACATCTATGGCTCTACCTTCATCAATGTGTTTAGTCACATCCTCAAAAAATTCAATCAGGCTCGTAAGGCACGACCTGTCTTTGACAAAGCCATGCTGACTATTCCTATTCATATTATGCCTCTCCAAATGTTCATAAATCCTGCCTCTCAGGATCTTCTCCATCAACTTACCGATCACTGAAGTAAGACTCACTAGTTTATAATTTCCTGGGCTATCCCTACTCCCTTTCTTGAATAAGGGAACAACATGCGTATCCCTCCACTCCTCCGGAACCTCTCCCAACCTCATTGATGATGTAAAGATCATCGCCAGAGGCTCAGCAATCTCCTCCCTTGCTTCCCACAGTAGCCTGGGATACATCCTGTTCAGTCCCGGTGACTTATCCAACTTGATGCTTTACAAAAGCTCCAGCATATCCTCTTCCTTAATATCTACATGCTCAAAATTTTCAGTTCGCTGCAAGTCATCCCTACAATACCAAGATCCTTTTCTTTTGTGAATACTGAATCAAAGTATTCATTAATTACCTCTGTCATTTCCTCCAGTTCCATACACACTTTTCCATTACCACAGTTGATTGGTCCTATTCCCTTACGTCTTACCCTCTTGCTCTTCACATATTTGTAGAATGTCATGGGGTTTTCCCTTAATCCTGTCTGCCAAGGCCTTCTCATGGCCCCTTCCGGCTCTCCTAATTTCATTCTTAAGCTCCTTTCTGTTAACCTTATAATCTTCTAGATCTCTATCATTACCTAGTTTTTTGAACCTTTTGTAGGCTCTTCTTTTCCTCTTGACTAGATTTATAACAGCAGACATCCCACCCTGCAAAAGCTCATTTCAGGGAGGTAGCACCATCAATTTGCAGGAGAATCCCGGAACATCTGGGAGAGGTGTGATGTCTGCAATAGAGTAGCTCCTCAGCAGCTAGCCAGCTAGTTTAAATAATGTTAGCTATGCTAATGAACAAATGACACCTGTTAAACTCACCCCAACATGTCTTTTACAGACTTAACCCACCATGGGCATTAGAAGAGTCACTGTTGCAAACAGTGCAGCGAGCACTGTCATTATTTTTGACCCCTATTAGGCAGGGGTACACTTTAGTGTAATCTGGGGTGAAGTATGTTTTATATTTTCTTTTTTGGAACACTCTGCCATGGTGCTTTCTCTTTCTCTCTCTCTCGCTCTCACACGCACGCTGTCTCTCGCTCTCTCGTGCACTCTCTTGCTCTCTCTCTCTCTCGCCCTTTCTCTCCCTCTCTCATGCGCTCTCTTGCTCTCACCCTCTCTCAAAAAAATTGATTTCTGGGATATTGTATATAACCTGCGGGCATCAGGGAGCCACTATCAATATTCGGTAGACTCCCTGAACTTCTGGGAGAGGTGGAATGTCTGCAACAGCCTTTGTACACCATGGTTCCTGTACCCTACCATCCTTTCCCTGTCTCACTGGAACACACCTACGTAAATATTCCCTGAACATTTGCCACATTTCTTCCGTACGTTTCCCTGAGAATATCTGTTTCCAATTAATGCTTCCAAGTTCCTGCCTGATAGCCTCATATTTCTGCTTACTCCAATTAAATATTTCCCTAACTTGTCTGTTCCTATCCCTCTCCAATGTTATGGTAAAGGAGATAGAATTATGATCACTGTCTCCAAAATGCTCTCCCACTTAGAGACCTGACACTTAACCAGGTTCATTTCCCAATACCAGATCAAGTACAGCCTGTCCTCTTGTAGGCTTATCTCCATATTGTGTCAAGAAACCTTCCTGAACACACCAAACAAACTCTACCCCATCTAAATCCCTCACTTTAGGGAGATGCCGATCAATATTTGGGAAATTAAAATTTCCCACCACAACAAACCTGTTATTATTACTCCTTTCCAGAATCTGTCTCTCTATCTGCTCCTTGATGTCCCTGTTACTATTGGGTGGTCTTTCAAACACCCAGTAGAGTTATTGACCCCTTCCTATTCCTAACTTCCACCTACACAGACTCTGTAGATAACCTCTCCATGACTTCCTCCTTTTCTGAAGCTGTGATGCTATCTCTGATCAACCGTGCCATGCCCCCACCCCTTTTGCCTCCCTCCCCGTCCTTTCAGAAACATCTAAATCCTGGCACTTGAAGTAGCCATTCCTGGCCCTGCACCATCCAAGTCTCTGTAACGGCCACAACACCATAGCTTCAAGTGCTGATCCATGCTCTAAGCTCTTCCACTTTATTCATAATACTCCTTGCATTAAAATAGACACATCTCAGACCATTGGTCTGAGTGCGTCCCTTCTCTATCACCTGCCTATCCTCCCTTTTGCACTGTCTCCAAGCTTTCTCTATTTGTGAGCCAACCTCCCCTTCCTCCGTCACTGCAGTTAGGTTCCCACCCCCAGCAATTCTGGTTTAAACTCTTCCCAATAGCCTTTTCAAACCTCCCCGCCAGAATATTGGTTCCCCTCAGATTCAAGTGCAACCTGTCCTTTTTGGACAAGTCACACCTGCCCCAGAAGAGGTCCCAATGATCCAGAAATCTGAATCCCTGCCCCCTGCTCCAATCCCTCAGCCACACATTTATCCACCACCTCATTCTATTCTTCTCAACTTCCTTCCTAACTCCCTGTCGTTTACTTTCAGGACCTCCTCCCTTTTCCTACCTGTGTCATTGGTACTAATATGTACCATGATCTCTGGCTGTTCTCCTTCCCACTTCAAGATATCGTGGATGCGATCAGAAACATCCCGGACCCTGGCACCTAGGAGGCAAACTACCATCGTGTTTCTTACCTGTGTCCACAAAATCGCCCATCTGACCCCCTAATTATACAGTACCTTATCACTGCAGCCATCCTCTTCCTTTCCCTACCCTTCTGAGCCACAGGAAGAGAGAAAAAGAGGATCGGCCATGAGTGAATGGCGGAGCAGACTCGATGGGCCATATTGCTTAATTCTGCTCTATAGTCTTATAGTTGTACGGTCTTAAGTTGTCACATGGTTTTATGTGCTTGGTCCATGTTGTCAACCAGCTGGACGTTAGCTTGATGCTGTGTAGTTGCCAAGAAAATTTTCAACCGCATCCTTGAATACCTTCCATGCAATTTTCTTTGGTCCCACTAGAAGTCCTTTGAATTGCCTGTTTGATTTGTGGACCAACAAAAATGCCTTCCTTAACCATGGCATCAGTTATTTTGGGAAACATCTGCCTCAAATAATGAAATCTTTCACAAAAAAATATTTGTGTCTGGTGACAGCAGATTCCATCGTTCAAGTCTTCAACCCAGTAATTCTGATTTTGCCTTTGACAAACCCATGTCTCTGAGCAGGCTATTTAACCCAGAATGAACTATTTTGTAAATCAGCTGCCATCCTGATAAAGGGTTTCAGCCCCAAATCTCAACTGTACTCCTTTCTGTAGATGCTGTCTGGCCTGCTGAGTTCCTCTAGCATCTGTGTGTGTTGCTGGGATTTCCAGCATTTGCAGATTTTCTCTTGCATATAGTTTGTTGCTTTGTAGTTGCCAAGAAAATTTTGAGGAACATCCTTGAATGCTTTCCATGCCGGTCCCAGAGAACTGTGTGTGCATGATGCTTTCAGAGCCTTTCTAAAACCTATCCTGCCATGCAGCATCTGCCCTGCCTAAGCATGTACAGGCATGTCTGAACAAGATGGAAAACTTTTCAGCTTACATTGTGGGCAACATTTTAATTGACTTGAATTATGAATTGAGATAACAAATATAGGCAATTTCAAAGGAAATGGTGATAGGAAAATTTCATGGTAATGTTCAGGGGATCAGCAGTGTCGAAATCCATAAGACATCCAAAAGTATTCAGGAAGCAAAATCTTTATTGTCCAGTGTCATTTTTGATCCAGTTGAGAGTGGTTGGGTTTAGGATACAGCTCTGGGAAACTCTAACTACAGTGCCCTGATCAATCTCAAACAATCACAATTACTTTCCTTCATGCAAAATTTCCCCTTGTTACTCCATTGACTTCATTTTACCAAAGACTCATTGATCCCACACTCTCTTGAATGCTGCTTTGAGGTCATTCCTACGGGGTGGATTAAGTTCTACTCTTTAGTTTGTAGCTATGATGAGTGTTTCTGGCAAAACTCAAACTGGGTATTGATAAGTGTTACTTAATTGCACTGATGATGACACTTTCCATCACTTTGTTGTTGATTGAGAGCAGATTCATTGGACAGTATTTAACTGGAGTGGATGTCTTGCTTTTTGTGATCAGGGTATATTTTGGCTATTTTCCATATTATTTGGTAGATGCTGGTATGCTAACTATACAGGAACAGCTTGGCTTGAGACATAGACAGGCAGTTTTGGAACACAGTACTATATTGTCCAGTCTCAAGACCTTTTTTAAATGTCACTTGGTTTTCCACTGGTCTTCCAACATCCCCTTCACTAGTGGCAATACACACTCCAAACTGGCCTCATTCTCCAATCCTGTCACCCTGCCCCACCCTCCAACATCATGAAATATTACCCCCTCCAACAAGCCAAATTGTCAATTTACTGACATGAGTCTCCCAATCACAGACTGATCCTCAACAACCAATCACAAAAAGTGACTATTCAAAATGCACTCCTTACTACTGATTATCAATTGCAGTCCTTGATTATTAGCCCCATCTACACCTGCCATTGGTAGGGATCTTACTCTGACTACTCAAACTGTTGAGCAGGGCTAGCTCTTCTTTAAATCATTACTCAGCAACCCATGCTGAAGCCTTGTTCCTTTTCCCTAGATTTACTGGACATAATTTGTGTGTTAGCACCACTGAAGCATTTTACCTGCAGAGGGCTTGTTCAGCAAGGCACTAAATTTTGAGTAACAACTAAGCTCTAGACCATTAGCTATTGAAGCAGACTTTGAGAATAAGGCATATTAAAGTTTGAGATTTTTGTTTTCACTGATTCTTAGGAAAAAGTATTTTCTGGTTCTATACAAAGCTGATTTTGATCTCCCCATGACTGATATGGAGCAATTTCTGAATCAGGCAGAGGAATAACTGTAATGTTCTATTTCTTAGCTCTGAAATGTTTGGCACTTCTTGGCGGCCCAATAAAATTAGGAGTGCGAGAAGAGGCAACTCTCAGATCTGTGACTGAGATTAAAAAAGGAGTGTTCACAGGCATTTGCCATTTTTCAGTGGCCCAATCAAATTGCAGTTCATTAGCAAGGGCAAATAAAAATAAGGCAGGGACCTGTGGAGCAGCCATTGTTGGAGTGAACCAGTGTTAGAGTGGGGGAGGATTTGGCTCATCAGGCTTTGGTGAGAACTGGCTTGGATGAGACAAGTATCTGGTAAGTTGCTTCTTCTTCATTCTTTATTCTCTGTCTGTAAGTATACACATAGAAGAGTGAGAATGGCTCCATGGGTTCTGTTGTGTTCTTTGTGTGAGATGTGGGAATTCTGGGAGATCTTCAGCCTGCTAGGTAACCACATCTGCACCAAGTGCACCAAGCTGCAGTTCCTTGGAGACTGTGTTAAGGAACTGGAGCTGCATCTCAATGACCTTTGGCTCAGATGGAAAATAGAGGGGATGATAGATCAGAGCTACAGGGAGCTAATCATCCGTGAGTTGCAGGAGGCAGGTACCTGGGTGACTGTCAGGAAAGGGAAAGGAAAAGGACCCCTGTAGCCATTCCCCACAATAATAAGTACACTGTTTTGGATACTGTTGGTGTGGATGACCTACCATGAGGGAGCCGCAGTGACTGAGTCTCTGGCACTGAGTCTGGCATAATGGCACAGAAGGGAAAGGAAGAGAAGAGGACTCCAGTAGTGTTGGGATTCCATAGTTAGAGGAGGAGACATGTGAGACATCTGGATGGTATGTGGCTTCCCAGGTGCAGTCTTCGATCCGATCCATGGCATTCTAAAAGGGAGGGTGAGCACAAGGGAGGGTGAGCAGCCAGAAGTCTTGATACATATTGACATCAATAACATAGGTAGTAAAAGGGAGGAGGTAGAAAGTTGAAAAACAGGACCTCAAGGGCAGTAATCTCTGGATTGCTGCCTGCACCACACTCTAGTGAAGGTAAGAATAGGATGCTTTTGCAGATAAATGCGTGGCTGAGGAACTGGCAGGGTTTCAGATTTCTGAATCATTGGGATCTTTTCTGGGGAAGTCATGACTTGTTCAAAAAAAACGGGTTACACCTGAACCCGAGGGGGACCAATATCCTTGCAGGTACATTTGCTACCTAAGGTTGTTTGGTTCCTAAGGTTGTCAAGCCGAGGAGTGGTAGTGGGGACAAGCTCCCACTACCCAAAAGTGCTCCTCATGGCATGCGCCTCAAATAGCCTCTGACAACTAAGTCCAACTCCTGGCCTTCTCGTGTGGCTTAGCCTCTACTGACAGGAGAAGGGGCGTAGGCGGGTCCTGGCGCCTTAAAACCAGTGCTTCGAGTAGATGAAGCTCATCAGTTTGGGAAGGCAGTCCATCCAAGAGAGGGAAAACTCTGATTTCAAACCTCTGCTGCCTTGTGTCCATAGCCACTCATGGGAAAGGCTTCAGGAGTAAACCCTAAGGACAAATCCAGAGCTGGAGACCCTAAGGCAGTCCGACGTTGCCTTCAACCTCATTCTGGCAACTCCTGAGACGACACTGGTGCCAAGCCGTATCGGCCCTTGCCTTTCCCTTGGACAACATCGGTGTCGTGGAGAGGGGAGACTTGCTGCTGCTCTTGCATACAACCTTGACCAGGCCTGCACCCTGGAGAGGAGAAGCAAGACTTTCCAGGCATAGATCCATGGTCTCACGAGACTAATGGATGCTACCAATATTTGCTAGAACAGTTGTGGAGGATTTAACATAATTTGGCAGGGGGATGGGAACATGAGTGATAGGGCTGAGTATGGAGCAGTTAGTATACAAGCAGAGGCCATGTGGCATGAGACAGTCAGGAAAGACAGGCAGATGATAGGGCAAAATTGCAGTCAGCGAGGTGAGTAGCAGTATAACAGGTAGACAAAATCGAAAAGGGTTACAGATACAGGACTGAAGGTGCTATATTTGAATGCATGCAGTATACAAAATAAGGTAGATGATCTTGTAGCACAGTTAGAGATTGGCAGGAATGACGCTGAGTTGTGGCTGAAAGAAGATTATGGTTAGGAGCTTACAACCCAAGGATACACATTGTATTGAAAGGGCTCGCTGATGGGCAGAGAGAATGACCTGGCTCTATTGGTAAAAAATGAAATCGATTTCTTAGAAAGAAGTGATATAGGATCAGAAAATGTAGAATCCTTGTGGGAAGAGTTAATAAACTGCAAGGGTAAAAAGACCCTGACCAGAGTTGTATACAGGCCTCTGAATAGTAGCTAGGATGTCTGCTACAAATTCCAACACAAGATGTAGAAGCCATGTCAAAAGGACAACATTACAATAGTCGTGGAAGATTCCTATATGCAAGCAGAATGAGAAAATTAGGTTGCTGCTGGATCCCGAGAGAGAGTTTGTAGAATATCTACAGTATGCTTTATTTAGAGCAGCTTGTGGTCATATTAAGGAGCCAGTGATCATATTAAGATAGAATTCACCCTGCAATTTGAAACAGAGAAGCTGAAGTCAAATGTATCAGTACTACAGTGGAGTAAAGAGAATTACTGTGGCCTGAGAAAGGAGTGGGCCAAAATTGTTTGGAACGGGACACTAGTAGGGATGACAGCAGAGAGGCGGTGGCTGGTGTTTCTGGGAATAATTCAGAAGACATAAGATAAATAAAGAAGCTGCAGAAGGCTGTAGATCTAGTCAGATCCATCTTGGGTACTAGCCTACAAAATACCCAGGACACCTTCAGGGAGCGGTGTCTCAGAAAGGCAGCGTCCATTATTAAGGACCTCCAGCACCCAGGGAATGCCCTTTTCTCATTGTTACCATCAGGTAGGAGGTACAGAAGCCTGAAGGCACACACTCAGCGATTCAGGAACAGCTTCTTCTCCTCTGCCATCCGATTCCTAAATGCACATTGAATCTTTGGACACTACTTCACTTTTTTTAATGTACAGTATTTCTGTTTTTGTACATTTTTAAAAAATGTATTCAATATATGTAATTGATTCACTTGTTTATTTATCATTATTTTTATTTTATTTATTTTTTTCTCTCTGCTAGATTATGTATTGCATTAAACTGCTACTGCTAAGTTAACAAATTTCACATCACATGCTGGTGATAATAAACCTGATTCTGATTCTGATAAATCCCAAAGAGGAAGTCGTGTTCAAAGACAGGATGATGCAACTGTGGCTGACAAGAGAAGTCAAAGCCAACATAAAACCAAAAGAGAGGGCATATAATAGAGCACAAATTAGTGGGAAGTTAGAGGATTGGGAAGGTTTTCAAAACCAAGAGAGGACAACTAAAAAGCCACAAGGAGACAAGCTAGCCAGTAATATCAAAGAGAAAATTGGAGTGTTTTTTCAGTTATATGAAGAGTAAAAGAGAGGTGAAAGTAGATATCAGACCACCGAAAAATGATGCTGGAGATATAATAATAGGGCAAGGAAATGGCTGATGAGCTGAATAAATATTTTGCATTAGTCATCAGTGTGTTACTATGGAAGACACTAATAGTATGCCAGAAGTTCAACAGTGTTACGGGCAGAAGTGAGTGCAGTTGCTATTATTAGGGAGAAGGTGCTTGGTAAGCTCAAATGTCTGAAGGTGGATAAGTCACCTGGACAAGGTGGACTATGATTCAGCGTTCTGAAGGAGGTAGCTGAAGAGATTATGGAGGCATTAGTAATGATCTTGCAAGAATCAGTAGAATCTGGCATGGTTCTGGAGGAATGGAAAATTTCAAGTGTTGCTTCACTCTTCAAAAAGGAACGGAGGCAGAAGAAAGGAAATTATAGTTCAGTTAGCCTAAGCTCTGTGGTTGGGAAGATGTTGGAGTCAATTGTGAAAGATGAGGTTTCGGAGTACTTGAAGGTACATAATAAAATAGGTCAAAGTCAGCATGGTTTCATTAAGGAAAATTCTTACCTGACAAAGTTATTGGAATTCTTTGAGACAATAACAAGCAGGATAAACAAAGGAGAATTGATGGATATTCTGTACTTGGATTTCAAAAGGCCTTTGACAAGGTGCTGCACATGAGGCTGCTTAACAAGGTAAGAGCTTTGCAACACACAGAAAATGCTGGAGGAACAATGGTATTACAGGAAAGATACTGTCATAGATAGAGCATTGGCTAATTGGCAGGGGGAGAAAGGTATAAAGGGAATAAAGGGAAACTTTACTGTTTGCCTGCTGGTGACTAATGGTGTTCTGCAGGTTCAGTGGTGGGACTGTTTCTTCTTACAATGTATGTCAATAACTTGGATGACAGAATTGAAGGCTTAATGGCCAAGTTTGTGGATGATGTGACGATTGGTGGAGGGACATGTAATTTTGAGAAAACATGGAAGCAGCAGGAAGACTTGGACAGATGAGAAACATAGAAACATAGAAAATAGGTGCAGTAGTAGGCCATTCGGCCCTTTGAGCCTGCACTGCCATTCAGTATGATCATGGCTGATCATCCAACTCAGAACCCTGTACCAGCCTTCCCTCCATACCCCCTGATCCCTTTAGCCACAAGGGCCATATCTAACTCCCTCTTAATTATAGCCAATGAACTGGCCTCAATTGTTTCCTGTGGCAAAGGATTCCACAGATTCACCACGCTCTGTGTGAAGAAGTTTTTCCTAATCTCGGTCCTAAAAGGCTTCCCCTTTATCCTCAGACTGTGACCCCTCGTTCTGGACTTCCCCAACATCAGGAACAATCTTCCTGCATCTAGCCTGTCCAATCCCTTTAGGATTTTATACGTTTCAATCAGATCCCCCCTCAATCTTCTAAATTCCAATGAGTATAAGCCTAGTTCATCCAGTCTTTCATCATATGAAAGTCCTGCCATCCCAGGAATCAATCTGGTGAGTCTTCTTTGTACTCCCTCTATGGCAAGGATGTCTTTCCTCAGATTAGGGGAACAAAACTGCACGCAATACTCCAGGTGTGGTCTCACCAAGGCCTTGTACAACTGCAGTAGTACCTCCCTGCTCCTGTACTCGAATCCTCTTGCTATGAATGCCAGGATACCATTCGCCTTTTTCACCACCTGCTGTACCTGCATGCCCACTTTCAATGACTGGTGTATAATGACACCCAGGTCTCGTTGTACCTCCCCTTTTCCTAATCGGCCACCATTCAGATAATAATCTGTTTTCCTATTCTTGCCACCAAAGTGGATAACCTCACACTTATCCACCTTAAATTGCATTTGCCATGAATTTGCCCACTCACCTAACCTATCCAAGTCACCCTGCATCCTCTTAGCATCCTCCTCACAGCTAACACTGCCGCTCAGCTTCGTGTCATCCGCAAATTGGAGATGCTGCATTTAATTCCCTCATCTAAGTCATTAATATATATTGTAAACAACTGGGGTCCCAGCACTGAGCCTTGTGGTACCCCACTGGTCACTGCCTGCCATTCTGAAAAGGTCCCGTTTATTCCCACTCTTTGCTTCCTGTCTGCCAACCAATTCTCTATCCACATCAATACCTTATCCCCAATACCGTGTGCTTTAAGTTTGCACACTAATCTCCTGTGTGGGACTTTGTCAAAAGCCTTTTGAAAATCCAAATATACCACATCCACTGGTTCTCCCCTATCCACTCTACTAGTTACATCCTCAAAAAATTCTATGAGATTCGTCAGACATGATTTTCCTTTCACAAATCCATGCTGACTTTGTCCGATGATTTCATCGCTTTCCAAATGTGCTGTTGTCACATCTTTAATAACTGAATCTAGCATTTTCCCCACCACCAATGTAAGGCTAACCGGTCTATAATTCCCTTGTTTCTCTCTCCCTCCTTTTTTAAAAAGTGGGGTTACATTGGCCACCCTCCAATCCTCAGGAACTAGTCCAGAATCTAAAGAGTTTTGAAAAATTATCGCTAATGCATCCACTATTTCTTGGGCTACTTCCTTAAGCACTCTGGGATGCAGACCATCTGGCCCTGGGGATTTATCTGCCTTTAATCCCTTCAATTTACCTAACATCACTTCCCTACTAATATGTATTTCCCTCAGTCCCTCCATCTCACTGGACCCTCTGGGCTTAGGAGAATGGAGAATTTGAATATAGTCTAGAAAGGTATATGGTCATGAACTTTAGTAGAAGGAATAAAGGCATAGACTATTTTCTAAATGGAAAGAATATTCAAAAATCAAAGGTGTAAACGGACTTGGGAGTCCTTGTGCAGGATTCCCTAAAGGTTAATTTGCAGGTCAGGTGAGTGGTGATGAAGGCTAATGCAATGTCAGTATTCATTTCAGGAGGACTAGAATATAAAAACAAAGATGTAATGTTGAAACTTTATAAAACATTAGTGAGGGCTTGCTTGGAATATTATGAGCAGTTTTGGGCCCCTTATCTAAGAAAGGATGTAGTGAAACTGGAGAGGGTTCAAAGGAGGTTCATGAAAATTATTCCAGTAGTGAAAGGCTTATCATATGAGAAGCATTTGATGGCTCTGGGCTTGTACTCACTGGGATTTCGAAGATTGAGGGGTGGACCTTTTTGAAACCTTTCAAATGTTGAAAGGTGTAGATAGAGTGGCTGTGGAGAGGATGTCTCCTCTAGTGGGGGCTTCTAGGACCAAAGGGCACAACCTCAGAATAAAGGGATGTCCATTTAGAACACAGATGAGGAGGAATTTCTTTAGCCAGAGGATAGTGAATCTGTGGAATTCATTGCCACAGGTGGCTGTGGAGGTCAAGTTATTGGGCATATTTAAGGCAGAGGTTGATAGTTTCTTGAGTAGTTAGTGTGTCAAAGGGTATGAGGAGAAGGCTGGAGAAGGCTAGGGAATGTGGTTGAGAGGGATATGGATCAGCCATGATTAAATGTGGAGCAGATGAAGGGCTGAATGGCCTAATTCTGCTCCTATGTCTTATGGTCTAATGGTTTCTTTTCCCACAGATGAGGCATGGATTACTATTTCCAGCATTTTCTATTTTCTGCTGGCCAATTCAATCTTTTTTTTATTTTAAAATCGAAACATCATTTTTGTTCTGAATATATTCCTAGCTTTTCTTTCAACTTTTACTGTATTGGCCTTGGAATTGATGTGAGTGACATTAGAATTTAACCACAGCTTCTGTGTCCTCCTTGACAATAACTGCTATATATCTAGGGCCAAGGACAGAAGTGCCAATGGGCTGATAAATGGGATGGAGTTCCTCTTTACAGAGGTGACTTCCACGGTTGGTATTATTCTTCTTTCTCATTCCACCTGATGCCTGGATTACCATAGCCTGTTCTGCTTTATCAGCTACATTTTTTTTTACTATTTATGCTCCTTCATGGTCTATTCAGTGCATTTTCATTCTTGAATTTGTCTTATTGTGATTTACAGCCAATGAGTCACTGGTCACATCACCTGTTGTCTCCTTCACTGATTCAGTTCTCAACTGATTAACTGCAGTTTCTTTTAATGCCTAAAAAATTGTTGTTCTTCTTTTCCATGCATTTTATTTGCACTACACTGTTACATGTCTCCCACATTCTTTATTTTGTTTCACTTCACAGAGATGTGCATCTAACTTCCATTTTTCTGCCTTTGCTCTATTTTTTAAGACCATAAGACATAGGAGCAGCATTAGGTCATTTGGCCGATTGAGTCTGCTCCACCCATTTCATTATGGCTGATCCAGAACCCAGTCTCCTGCCTTCTCCCCCTTTCACGTCCTGACTAATCAAGAACCTATCAATGTCCGCCTTAAATGCACACACTGTCCTGGTCTCCACATCAGCCTTGGGCAATAAATTCCACAGATTCACCAGCTCTGGCTAAAGAAATTCCTCCTCATCTATAGTCATAGTCATACTTTATTGATCCCGGGGGAAATTGGTTTTCATTACAGTTGCACCACAAATAATTAAATAATAATAAAACAATAAATAATTAAATAGTAATATGTAAATTATGCCAGGAACTGCCTATTGGCTCAGGGTGTCTGACCCTCCAAGGGAGGAGTTGTAAAGTTTGATGGCCACAGGCAGGAATGACTTCCTATGATGCTCTGTATTGCATCTCGGTGGAATGAGTCTCTGGCTGAACGTACTCCTGTGCCCACCCAGTACATTATGTAGTAGATGGGAGACATTGTCCAAGATGGCATGGAACTTGGACAGCTTTAAATGAACATCCCTCTACTTTGAGGCTGCATCCTCTGGTCCCTGGCTCCCCCACCAAAGGAAACATCCTCTTCATATCCATTCTATCTAGTCCTTTCAACATTTGATAGATTTCAATGAGGTCCCCCCTCAGTCATCTAAATTTCAGTGAGTACTGTCGCAGAGCCTTCAATCACTATTCATATGATAAACCTTTCATTCCTGGAAACATTCTCATGAACCTCATCTGAACCCTCTCCAATGTCAGCACATCCTTTCTTAAAAAACGACACAAAACTTCTCTAACACTCCAAGTAAGGCCTCATTAGTACCTTATACAGCCCTAGCATCTCATCCTTGCTTTTATATTCTAGTCCACTTGAAATGAATGTTAACATTGTAATTGCCTTCCTCACCACTGATTCAAGCTGCAAAGTAACCTTTAGGGAATCCTGCACCACTGCTCTCAAATCCCTCTGCACCTCGTATTTTTGAAATTTCTCCCCGTTTAGAAAACAGTCTATTCTTTCATTCATTCTAACAAAGTGCAAGACTGTACACTTTCCAACATTATATTTCATCTGCCACCTCTTTGGCCATTTTCCTAATCTATCTAAATCCTGTAGCCTCTCTGCTTCCTCAACACTACATGCCCCTCTACCTATCAACTTATCATCTGCAGACTTGGCCACAAAACCATCAATTTCATCATACAAATTTTTGACATCAACATAAGAAGTAACAGTCCCAAAAAATACCCTTGTGGAACACCACTAGCCACCAGCAGCCAGTCAGAAATGGATACCTTGATTCCCACACTTTGCCTCCTGCCAATCATCCAATGCACTATACATGCTCATATCTTTCCTGTAATACTAAGGGATCTTACCTTGTTTAGATAATCTTGCATGGCACCTTGTCAAAAGGCCTTCTGAATATCCAAGTACAAGTACCCAACATCTATCAGTTCTCTTTTGTCCATCATATCTTCTTATTTCTTCAAAGAATTCCAACAGATTTGTCAGGCAATATTTTCTCTTAAGGAATCCAAGCAGACTTTGGCCTATTTTGTCATATGCATCCAAGTACACAAGTGCCACAAAACCACATTATTAACAACTGACTCTAACATCTTCCCAAACATTGAGGTCAGGCTAACAGGCCCATAGTTTCCTTTCTTCTGCCTCCTTCCGTTCATGAAGTGTGGGGTGGCATCTGCAATTTTCCAGTCCTCCAGAACCATGCCAGAAACAATTGATTCTTGAAAGATCATTACTAAAGCCTCCACAATTTCTCCACCTACCTCTTTCAGAACCCTAGGGTGTACTTTATCTGGTCCACGTAGCTATTCTACATTTAGACCTTTCAGCTTACCATGCACCTTCTCCCTAGTAATGCCAACTACACTTACTTCTGCCTCCTGACACTCTCGAACTTCCAGCGTACTACTAGTGCCTTCAATTGTGAAGATTGATGCAAAATACTTATTCAGTTCATCCAGAATTTCCTTGTCTTGTTACTGTTTCTCCAGCATCATTTTGCGGCTGTTCGATATCTACATTAACCTCTGTTTTACTCTTCATATATCTGAAAAAAAAACCTTTTGTGTCATTTTTAATATAATTGGTGAGCTTACCTTTATATTTCATTTTCACCTCTTTATGGTTTCATTTGTTACCTTCTGTTGTTTTTTTAAAAAAATTCCCAATCCTCTAACTTTCAACTAATTTTTGCTCTATTATATGCCCCCTCTTTCACTTTTATGTTGGCTTTAAATTCCCTTATCTACTACGGCTGTGTCATCCTGCCTTTAGAATATTTCCTCTTGTATGGGATGTAACTACCCTGCACCTTCTGAATCACTCTCAGAAACTCCAGTGATTGCTGCTGTGCCATCATCCCTGCTAGTGTGCCCTTTCACTCAACTTTGGTCAGCTCCTCTCTCATGCATCTGTAAGTCTCTATAGTTCACCGTAATACTGCTACATCAAGATTTAGCTTCTCTGTTTCAAATTGCAGGGTTAATTCTATCACAATATGATCACTGTTTCCTACGAGTTCCTTTACCTTAAGCTCTCTAGTCGTATCCATTTCATTACACAACACCCATACCAGAATTGTTGATTCCATAGTGGGCTCAACAATGAGCTCAATGAGCTGCTCCAGAAAGCCATCTTGGAGGCATTCTACAAATTCCTCTCTTGGGATCCAGTAACAACTTGATTTTCCCAATCTCTCTGCATATGGAAGTTCCCCACGACTAACGTATTATTGGCTTCTTGACATGCATTTTCTATCTCCCAGTGTCATTTGTGGAACACATCCTGGTTACTGTTCAGAATCCTCTAAATAACTCTTATCAGGGTGTTACGTACCCCGTAACTGGGTTGCCAAACCAGCAGAAATGGATCACTCAGTTGGAGTCTGGATTACTAGAACTAAGAAAGTTTTATTAAAGAAACAAGCAACACAGTACTCTAATCAAAAGGTTAATGAATGCAACAGTTCAGCAATGATAAACATACATGTACACAGAATTCAGATAACAGGATCAATCAAGCTCTAACCGTTGTCTAGGGGCAAGTGACCAGTTTCAAAGTGACGCAAAGTTCAGTTCAGTTCGCAGTAAACGCTGCTGTGGGAGATGGACAGTGTGGGGGAAGGAGAGAGAGAGCAAAAACGAATGAATATTCAAACGGCTTCCACACACAGACCTTCGCAGTCAGCTGTCGGGCGAGTCCTTTGTGATGTCATCTGAGGTCACCGACCGTGACCCCTCCGTTTCCAGATACGAATTGTCTCCCTGTGGTGAACCTGGCACCCAGGCAAGGGTGGACACACACCAGGTTCCCGCCGATCGTGCCTTTCCACCCTGAGCGTCTATGGCTTGATCCCGCGATCAGCCGTCCAAAAGCTTCCCACCGACTCGTGAGAGGCACACTGCTTCCAGGGTCTCGTTACCTCGGGTGTCGTGTGTGTCCTGCCTTAGCGAACCTGTCCCTTTTTATCCCCCTGCTGGGGTATCGCCTGTCCATCACTCTCCTTCCCCTTCATTACACATCCCCAAATGCTGCTCCATTGTTTTCCTCATCTCTCTCTCTCCCGAAGACAGGTGACAGACCAACTGCTGATCACACAGGACAGCTAACATCTTAATCTATGTGTATTCTTGTCACAAGGGTCTTCTTACCCTTGCAGTTTCTTCACTCTACCCACAAGGATTCCAGATCATCCAAACCTATGTCAACTCTTCCTAGAGCCTTTATTTCATTTTTTTAACAGCAGAGCCACCCCTCCTTCTCTGCCTGCCTGCCGTTCCTTTCGATAGATTGTGTATCCTTTGGATATTAAGCTGCCAACTACAAACATCTTCAAGCCACGACTCCGTGATACCCGCAACCTCTAACTACACTACTAGATCATCTACCAATTTTGTATGCAGCATGCATTCGAATGCAACACCTTCAGTCCTGTAATTGTCATCCTTTTCAATTTTCTCCCCTTTTACATTGCAACCTAACCCTCTTACTGCAATTTTGTCTTATCTCTCGCTGTCTTTACTGATTTTCTCACTATACACTACCTCTGCTTGTAAATCAACCTTCCTATTCTCAGCCCTATCACTCTAGTTCCCATCCCCTACCAAATTAGATTAAGCCCTTCCTCAACAACTCTAGCAAACCTGCCCACAAAAATATTGGGCACCTTTGGGTTCAGGTGTCACCCATCCCTTTTGTACAGATCATGACTTCCCCAGAAGAAACCCCAATGATCCATAAATCTGAAACCCTGCACCAGTTCCTCAGCCATACATTCATCTGCCAAATCATCCTATTGTTGCCTGCACTGGTGTGTGGCATAGATAGTAATCCAGATTTTGTTACGCTGGATGTCTTATTTTTCAGCTTTCTAACTGGCTCTCTAAATTCTCTCTTTAGGACCTCCTCTCTTTTCTTTCCTATGTCATTGGCATCAATATGCACCAAGATGTCTAGTTGCTCATCCTCCCCCTCCCACTTTAGAATGACATGGACACAATCTGAAATGTCCCTGATACTGGCACCTGGGAGGAAACATACCATCTGGGTCTCCATCATGTTCATACACACTTCTATCTAATCGTCTAACTATGAGACCTCCTATCACCACTGTGTTCCTCTGCTGCCACCTTCCCTTTTCAGCCTCAGTGTCATACCCAGTGCCAGAGACCCAGGCACTGTGGCTACACCCTCATTCCCTCTTGATACACTTAAAATCTTTGGAGCTGAGTCCTGAAAAAGACAATTAATTCAAGAGCACTCAAATCATTGCAGGACATTTTTTCTATCTTTTGTGAGAATTAGTGATCTCTCATTCAATGTTGAATTCCCAAGTTATAATTTAAAGATAGTTCCCCTTTATTCTCAATTATCTTGCAGAGAAGATACTGTACGTTTTGGATATTCACTCCATTTTAATCACCTCACCCAAATGCATTAAAACAAACCCAGTTTATGCAATTTGTACTCATAGTTTAACTCTGGAATTATCTCAATATATACATTCCTCACTCATTGTAAGGCAATTATAACCTTCCAGAAGTGCTTACGTCTCAATAGAATTCATCAGATGATATTTAATTGAGGCATCACATGAGGTTCATTTCCATCACTTCGTATTCCTACTTCCTGAGTTAAAAGTCAAGATGGCATGCTTCTTTGCAATTGAACTTCAACAATATGTGCACCAGAACATCCAAATTCATATTACAGTGCTTTATGAAGTTCTAATGTAAAGTAGTCAATCTGAAAAATTCATTCTGTCTCCACAAATGCTGACTCCAAAATTTTCAGTCTTTATTATAGACTTATTGTAGAGGAAAAAATTGAAAGGAATTCTAATATGCATTCTTAGCCCTTAAAGAAGAGGCACATAGCTAAAGAAGCGTAAAGTATGTGATATGGAATGCTGTTGAGTTTATGCTCATTGTGGGGCAATAAATTTCACAGAATCACCACGCTCTGGCTAAAGAAATTCCTCCTCATCTCTGCTTTAAATGAACATCCCTCTACTTTGAGGCTGCATCCTCTGGTCCCAGGCTCCCCCACCAAAGTATGCATCCTCTTCACATCCATTCTACCCAGACCTTTCAACATTTGATAGATTTCAATTAGGTACCCCCTCAGTCATCTAAATTCCAGGGAGTATTGTCCCAGAGCATTCAATCACTATTCATATGATAGACCTTTCATTCCTGGAATCATTCTCATGAACCTCATCTGAACCCTCTCCAATGACAGCATATCCTTTCTTAAAAAACGACACAAATCTTCTCTAAACACTCTAAGTAAGGCCTCACGAGTACCTTAAACAGCCCTAGCATCTCATCCTTGCTTTTATATTCTGGTCCACTTGAAATGAATGTTAACATTGCAATTGCCTTCCTCACCACTGATTCAAGCTGCAAAGTAATCTTTAGGGAATCCTGCACCACTGCTCTCAAATCCCTTTGCACCTCGTATTTTTGAATTTTCTCCCCATTTAGAAAATAGTCTATACTTTCATTCATTCTACCAAAGTGCAAGACTGTACACTTTCCAACATTATATTTCATCTGCCACCTTTTTGGCCATTTTCCTATTCTATCTAAGTCCTGTAGCCTCTCTGCTTCCTCAACACCACATGCCCCTCTACCTATCAACTTATCATCTGCAGACTTGGCCACAAAACCATCAATTTCATCATACAAATGTTTGACATCAACATAAAAAGTAACAGTCCCAAAAAGTACACTTGTGGAACACCACTAGCCACCAGCAGCCAGTCAGAAAAGGATACCGTGATTCCCACACTTTGCCTCCTGCCAATCACCCGATGCACTATCCATGCTCATATATTTCCTGTAATACTAAGGACCCTTATCTTGTTTAGCAACCTCATGCATGGCACCTTGTCAAAGTCCTTCTGAATATACAAGTACATAACATCCACCAATTCGCCTTTGTCCATCATACTTGTTATTTCTTCAAAGAATTCCAACAGTTTTGTCAGGCAATATTTTCTCTTAAGGAATTCATGCTGACTTTGGCCTATTTTGTCATGTGCCTCCAAGTACCTCAAGTGCCACAAAACCACATTATTAACAACTGGCTCTAACATCTTCCCGACCACTGAGGTCAGGCTAACAGGCCTATAGTTTCCTTTCTTCTGCCTCCTTCCCTTTGTGAAGTGTGGGGTGACATTTGCAATTTTACAGTCCTCCAGAACCATGCCTAAACAATTGATTCTTGAAAGATCATTACTATTGCCTTCTCAATTTCCCCAGCTACCTCCTTCAGAACCCTGGGGTGCCCTCTATCTGGCCCAAGTAACTATTCTACATTTAGACCTTTCAGCTTACCATGCGCCTTCTCCCTTATAATGGCAACTACATTTACTTCTGCCTCCTCACACTCTCGACCTTCCAGCATGCTACTAGTGTCTTCCATTGTGAAGATTGATGCAAAATACTTATTCAATTGATCCAAAATTTCCTTGTCCCTTTACTGTTTCTCCAGCATCATTTTGCAGCTGTTCGATTTATACATTAACCTCTGTTCTACTCTTTATGTATCTGAAAAATTCTTCTGTATCATTTTTGATATTATTGTTTAGCTTACCTTTATATTTCATTTTTCCCTTCTTTATGGTTTCTTTTGTTGCCTTCTTAAAAAAATTCTCAATCCTCTAACTTTCAACTTTTTTTTGCTATTATATCCCTCTCTTTCACTTTTATGTTGGCTTTAAATTCCCTTATCTGCTATGGTTGTATCATCCTGCCTTTAGAATATTTCCTCTTTTTTGGGATGTAACTATCCTGCACTGTCTGAATCACTCCCAGAAACTCCAATCATTGCTGCTCTGCCATCATCCCTGCTAGTGTCTCCTTTCAATCAACTTTGGCCAGCCCCTCTCTCATGCATCTGTAATTCTGTTTAGTTCACTGTAATACTGATACATCTAGCTTTATCTTCTCTGTTTCAAATTGCAGGGTGAATTCTATCACAATATAACCACTGTTTCCTGTGTTTTCCTTTACATAAGCTCTTTAGTCATATCCATTTCATTACACAACACCCATTCCGGAATTGTTGATTCCATAGTGGGCTCAACAGTGAGCTGTTCCAGAAAGCCATCTTGGTGGCATTCGATAAATTCTTCTCTTGGGATCCAGTAACCATTTGATTTTCCCAATCTATCTGCATATGGAATTTTCCCACGACTAACGTAGTATTGGCTTTTTGACATGCTTTTTCTATCTCCCACTGTCATTTCTGGAGCACATCCTGATTACTGTTCAGAAGCCTGTAAATAACACTTATCAGGGTCTTCTTACCCTTGCAGTCTCTTAACTCTATCCACCCACAAGAATTCCACATCATCCAAACCTATGTCACCTCTTCCTAGAGAGTTTATTTCATTTTTTTTACCAGTAGAGCCACCCCTCCTTCTCTGCCTACCTGCCTATCCTTTCGATAGATTGTGTGTACTTTGGATATTATGCTCCCAACTACAAACATCTTCCGGCCACGACTCCGTGATACCCACAAACTCTAACTGCAGTGCAAAATCATCTACCAATTTTGCATGTTGTGTGCATTCAAATGTAACACCTTCAGTCCCATAGTTGTCATCCTTTTCAATTTTCTCCCCTTTTACACTGCAACCCAACCCTCTTACTGCAATTTTGCCTTATCTCTCCCTGTCTTTACTGATATACTCACTATACATCAGCTTGTAAATCGTCTGTCCTGTTTTCAGCCCTATCATTCTAGTTTCCAGCCCCTACCAAATTAGATTACACCCCTCCTCAACAACTCTAGCAAACCTGCCTACAAGAAAATTGGACCTCTTCGGGTTCAGATGTAGCCCATCCATTTTGTACAGATCATGACTTCCCCAGAGGAGATCCCAATGATCCATAAATCTGAAACCCTGCACCAGTTCCTCAGCCACACCTTCATCTGCCAAATCATCCTGTTCTTGCCTTCACTGGTGTGTGGCACAGGTAGTAATCCAGAGTTTGTTACCTTGGATGTCCTGTTTTTCAGCTTTCTAACTGGCTCTCTAAATTCTCTCTTTAGGACCTTCTCTCTTTTCCTTCCTACGTCATTGGCACCAATATGCACCAACATGTCTAGCTACTAATCCTCTCCCCCCCACCTTAGAATGACATGGATACAACCTGAGATGTCCCTGACAATGGCACCTGGGAGGAAACATACCATCTGGGTCTCCATCATGTTCATACACACTCCTATCTAATCATCTAACTATGAGACCTCCTATCACCACTGTGTTCCTCTGCTGCCACCTTCCCTTTTCAGCCTCAGTGTCATATCCATTGCCAGAGACCCAGGCACTGTGGCTACACCCTCATTCCCTCTTGATACACTTAAAATCTTTGGACCCGAGTCCTGAAAAAGACAATTAATTCAAGATCACTCAAATCGTTGCACGATATTTGTTCTATCCTCTGTGAGAAGAAGTGATCTCTGATTCAATGTTGAACGCCCGAGTTATAATTTAAAGATAGCTCCCCTTTATTCTCAATTATCTTGCAGAGAAGATACTGTATGTTTTGGATATTCACTCCATTTTAATCACCTCACCCGAATGCATTAAAATAAGTCCAGTTTATGCAATTTGTACTCATAGTTTAACTCTGGAATTATCCCAACATATACATTCCTCACTCATTGTAAGGCAATTATGATCTACCGGAAGTGCTCACATCTCAATAGAATCCATCAGATGTCATCTAATTGAGGCACTAAATTGAGGTTCGTTTCCATCACTTTTTTTCCACACTTCTTGAGTTAAAAGTCAAGATAACATGTTTGTTTGCTATTGAGATTCAACAATAAGTGCACTAGAACATCCAAATTCATATTACAGAGTGCTTTATGAAGTTCTAATGCAAAGTCGTCAATCTGAAAAATTCATTCTGTCTCCACAGATGTTGACTCCAAAATTTTCAGTCTTTATTATAGACTTATTGTAGAGGATAAAATTAAAAGGCATCTTATAATGCATTCTTAGCCCTTAAAGAAGTGGCACATAGCGAAAGAAGTGTAAAGTATGCGATATGGAATGCTGCTGAGTTAATGTTTATTGTTGGGCAATAAATTCCACAGATCCTCCACGCTCTGGCTAAAGAAATTCCTCCTCATCTCTGTTTTAAATGAATGTCCCTCTACTTTGAGGCAGCATCCTCTGGTCCCAGGCTCCCCCATCAAAGTAAACATCCTGTTCACATCCATTCTATCTAGACCTTTCAACATTTGATAGATTTCAATGAGGTCCCCCCTCAAACATCTAAATTCCAGTGAGTACTGTCCCAGAGCCTTCAATCACTATTCATATGATAAACCTTTCATTCCTGGAAACATTCTCATGAACTCCCTCTGAACCCTCTCCAACGTCAGCACCTCCTTTCTTAAAAACGGACACAAAACTTCTCTAAACACTCCAAGTAAGGCCTCACTAGTACCTTATACAGCCTTTGCATTTCATCCTGCTTTTATATTCTAGTCCACTTGAAATGAATGTTAACATTGTAATTGCCTTCCTCACCACTGATTCAAGCTGCAAAGTAACCTTTAGGGAATCCTGCACCACTGCTCTCAAATCCCCTTGCACGTCGGAGTTTTGAAATTTCTCTCTGTTTAGAGAACAATCTATACTTTCATTCATTCTACCAAAATGCATGACTGTACACTTTCCAACACTATATTTCATCTGCTACCTCTTTGGCCATTTTCCTAATCTGTCTAAGTCCTGTAGCCTCTCTGCTTCCTCAACACCAAATGTCCCTCTACCTATCAACTTATCATCTGCAGACTTGGCCACAAAACCATCAATTTCATCATACAAATGTTTGATATCAACATAAGTAGTACCAGTCCCAAAAAATAACCTTGTGGAACACCACTAGCCACCAGCAGCCAGTCAGAAAAGGATCCCTTGATTCCCACACTTTGCCTCCTGCCAATCACCGGATGCTCTATACATGCTCGCATCTTTCCTGTAATAATAAGGGCTCTTATCTTGTTTAGCAGCCTCATGCATGCAACTTGTCAAAGGCCTTCTGAATATCCAAGTACACAACGTCCACCAATTCTCCTTTGTCCATCATACTTGTTATATCTTCAAAGAACTCCAACAGATATGTCAGGCAATATTTTCTCTTCAGGAACCCATGCTGAATTTGGCCTATTTTGTCATGTGCCTCCAAGTACCTCAAGTGCTCCAAAACAACATGATTAACAACTGACTCTAACATCTTCCCGACCACTGAGGTCAGGCTAACAAGCCTATAGCTTCCTTTCTTCTGCCTCCTTCCCTTAGTGAATTGTGGGGTGCAATTTTCCAGTCCTCCAGAACCATGCCAGAAACAATTAATTCTTGAAAGATCATTACTAATGCCTTCACAATTTCTCCAGCTACCTCCTTCAGAACCCTGGGGTGTATTCTATCTGATCCAAGTAACTATTCTATATTTAGACCTTTCAGCTTACCATGCACCTTCTCCCTTGGCAACTACACTTACTTCTGCCTCCTGATGCTCTCGAACTTCCAGCATGCTATTAATGTCTTCCATTGTGAAGATTGATACAAAATACTTATTCAGTTCATCCAAAATTTCCTTGTCCTGCTACTGTTTCTCCAGCATCATTTTGCGGCTGTTCGATATATACATTAACCTCCGTTTTACTCTTCATATATCTGAAAAAACCTTTTGTAACATTTTTGATATTATTGGCTAGCATACATTTATATTTCATTTTCCCTTCTTTATGGTTTCTTTTGTTGCCTTCTGTTGGTTTTTTAAAAATTCCCAATCCTCTACCTTTCAATTAATTTTTCCTCTATTATATGCCCTCTCTGTCGCTTTTATGTTGGCTTTAATTTCCCTTATCTGTTATGGTTGTGTCATCCCGCCTTTAGAATATTTCCTCTTCTTTGGGATGTAACTATCCTCCACCTTCTGAATCACTCCCAGAAACTCCAATCATTGCTGCTCTGCCATCATCCCTACTAGTGTCCCCTTTCAATCAACTTTGGTCAGCTCCTCTCTCATGCCTCTGTAATTCTCTTTAGTTCACTATAATACTGATACGTCTAACTTTATCTTCTCGGTTTCAAATTGCAGGGTGAATTCTATCACAATATGATCACTGTTTCCTACGAGTTCCTTTACCTAAATTTATCTAGTCATATCCATTTCATTACTCAACACCCAATCCAGAATTGTTGATTCCCTAGTGGGCTCAACAATGAGCTGCTCCAGAAAGCCATCTTGGTGGCATTCCATAAATTCCTCTCTTGGGATCCAGTAACAACTTGATTTTTCCAACCTACCTACAAATGGAATTTTCCCACGACTAATGTAGTATTGGCTTTTTGACATGCTTTTTCTATCTCCCACTGTCATTTCTGGAGCACATCCTGGATACTGTTCAGAAGCCCGTAAAGAACTCTTATCAGGGTCTTCTTACTCTTGAAGTTTCTTAACTCTACCCACAAGGATTCCACATCATCAAAACGTACATCACCTCTCCCTGGAAACTTCATTTCATTTTTTTACCAGCAGAGCCACCCCTCCTTCTCTGCCTACCTGCCTTTCCTTTTGATAGATTGCGTATCCTTTGGATATTAAGCTGCCAGCTACAGACATCTTCCAGCCACAACTCCATGATACCCGCAACCTTCAACTGAACTACTAGATCATCTACCAATTTTGTATGCTGCACGCATTCCAATGTAACACCTTCAGTCCTGTAATTGTAAATTCAGTCCTGTACATTCAGTCCTGTAATTTTCGTCCTTTTCAATTTTCTCCTCTTTTACACTGCAACTCAACACTCTTACTGCAATTTTGCCTTATCTCTCCCAGTCTTTACTGATATTCTCACTATACGCTACCTCTGCTTGTAAATCATCCGTTCTATTCTCAGCTCTATCACTCTAGTTCGCATCCCCCTACCAAATTAAATTAAACCCCTCCTCAACAACTCTAGCAAACCTGCCCACAAGAATATTGGAGCCCTTTGGGTTCAGATGTAGCCCATCCCTTTTGTACAGATCATGACTTTCCCAGAAGAGATCCCAAAGATCCATAAATCTGAAACCTTGCACCAGTTCTTCAGCCACACCTTCATCTGCCAAATCATCCTGTTCTTGCCTTCACTGGTGTGTGGCACAGGTAGTAATCCGGAGTTTGTTACCTTGGATGTCCTGTTTTTCAGCTTTGTAACTGGCTCTCTAAATTCTATCTTTAGGACCTCCTCTCTTTTCCTTCCTATATCATTGGCACCAATATGCACCAACATGTCCAGCTGCTCATCTTCCTCCTCCCCCTTTAGAATGACATGGACAAAATCTGAGATGTCCCTGACACTGGCACCTGGGAGGAAACATACCATCTGGGTCTCTATCATTTTCATACACACTCCTATCTAATCGTCTAACTATGGGACCTCCTATCACCACTGTGTTCCTCTGCTGCCACCTTCCCTTTTGAGCCTCAGTGTCACCCAGTGCCAGAGACCCAGTCACTGTGGCTACACCCTCATTCCCTCTTGATACACTTAAAATCTTTGGAGCCGAGTCATGAAAAAGTCAATTAATTCAAGAACAATCAAATTTGTTCTATCATTTTTTCTATCTTTTGTGAGAATTAGTGATCTCTCTTTCAATGTTGAATTCCCGAGTTATAATTTAAAGATAGCTCCCCTTTATTCTCAATTATCTTGCAGAGGAGATACTGTATGTTTTGGATATTCACTCCATTTTAATCACCTCACCCGAATGCATTAAAACAAGCCCAGTTTATGCAATTTGATCTCATAGTTTAATCTTGGCATTATCCCAACGTATACATTCCTCACTCATTGTAAGGCAATTATGATCTTCCAGCAGTGCTCAAATCTCAATAGAATTCATCAGATGTCATCTAATTGAGGCACTAAATTGAGGTTCATTCCCATTGCTTTTTTTTTCCCTACTTCTTGAGTTAAAAGTCAAGATAGCATGTTTGTTTGTTATTGGGCTTCAACAATAAGTGCACCAGAACATCCAAATTCATATTACAGAGTGCTTTATAAAGTTCTAATGCAACGTCGTCAATCTGAAAAATTAATTCTGTCTCCACAGATGCTGACTCCAATAGTTTCAGTCTTTATTATAGACTTATCGTAGAGGATAACATTAAAAGGCATTCTATAATGCGTTCTTAGGTCTTAAAGAAGAGGCACATTGTCACTGTTTAAGGATAAAGAGGAAGTCTTTTAGGACTGAGATGAGGAAAAACTTCTTCACACAGAGAGTGGTGAACCTGTGGAATTCTCTGCCACAGGAAACAGTTGAGGCCAGTTCATTGGCTATATTTAAGAAGGAGTCAGATATGGCCCTTGTGGCTAAAGGGATCAGGGGGTATGGAGAGAAAGCAGGTACAGGGTTCTGAGTTGGATGATCAGCCATGATCATACTAAATGGCAGTGCAGGCTCAAAGGGCCGAATGGCCTACTCCTGCACCTATTTTCTATGTTTCTATATTTCTAAAGAAGCGTAAAGTATGCGATATGTAATGCTGCTGAGTTTATGTTGATTGTTTAAAATGAATGACAGTGGTTGGGGAATGGATTCTCTTTTTTCTTAGGTCAAATCTGTCTCCATCAGCCAAGGAAACAGAGATGGGATTCACCAATCTGCCTGCAGGGAAACAGGAGACCAGACCTGCAACATCAAGCAATATGGGGACGTGGTTTGCTTCACCCTTTCCTATGCTTTCCTGTGCCATCAAGAAGGTAAAACTGGGTGATACACAGAAAGGCTACTGCATTTCTGTGATACACACTGCGCCTCAGTTACAGTATCGCCTCTCTTCCTGATAGGTTGAATGTCTTCTACACACGGAATATTGTGCTGGAAAAGAAGGCTATCCCACTCCCTGCAGAACAGACAATCTTTCTGGCCCCAGCTGATGTGAGGAAGACCATAGTCAGAGTCAACCCACGTGAAGCTGTGGGCCTGACAACATACCTGGTCAGGTGCTCAGCGACTGTGTGACCCAGCTAGCTGATGTTCTCTTGTACATCTTTAACATCGCTCTGAAATAGTCAACTGTCCTGCAGGATTCAGAACTGCCGCCATCATCCTAGTGCAGATGAGGCTGACGGTAACCCACCTTAACAGCTACTGCCCAGTGGCAATGAACTCAATAATAATCAAGTGCTTTGAGCAGATGGTCATGCAGTAAGTCCTACCTTCCCGCTACAGTGGACACCTACCCGTTTGAATATTGCCCAAGTCGCTCCATCAATGATGCAATAGCCTTTGTCCTCTAATCACTTCTGTTCCACCTGGAGAATGGTGTTTCCTACAACAGAATGCAGGCCACTGACTTCAGGTTGAAGGGTTCAATATGATCATTCTTCAGAACCGGGTGGGTAACCTGTTCTTCGTGGGTCTTAGCACCTCCCTCTGTAAATGGATCTTGGACTTCCTGACAACAGCCAGCCCATGTTGGTAGACACATGGCTGGCTCCATCACAGTGAGCACCGGCCCATCCCAAGGCTGAATGCTCAGCCCACTGCTGTTCACACTGCTAATGCATGACTGTACTGCTGGTCCTAGCTCTAAACACATCATCAAGTTCGCTGATGACACAACAGTGTTTGGGCTCATCAGTAATAATGATGAGTCAGCATACAAAGAAGAGGTAGAGTAACTTGTGCACTGGGGTTAGCACGGCAACTTGAGTCTCAACATAGACAAGAGAAAAGAGATGATTGTGGACTTCAGGAAGATGCAGACTGACTGTTCCCTACTCCACATCAATGGCCCCTCTGTGGAAAGAGTCAGGACCACTAAGTTTCTTGGAGAGCACATATGGATGCTCCCACCTGGCCCCTCAACACCACTTCAAGAAAGCACAACACTGCCTCCACTTCCTGAGGAGATTGAGTTGAGTGAGCTCTCCTGCCCCCGTTCTATCCACATTCTACTGGAGCAACATGGAGTGTCTTGACCAGTTGTATCACTGTCTGGTATGGGAACTGCAATGCATCTGACCACAAGCCACTGCAATGGATTGTGACATCTGCAGAGAGAATCATCAAGATCTCCCTTACCCCCCCCCCCCACCCACCCATCCAGGACATATACCAGAAGCATTATGTTTGCAGAACCCTTAGCCTTGTGAAGGCTCTCTCCAATCCATCACACAATCTCTTTGATCTCATACCATTAGGTAGAAGGTACCATTGTACAAGAACAAGGACTGTTAGGCTGGGTAACAGTTTCTTTCCCCAGGCTGTGAAATTTTTGAACAGCCCATACCTCCCAGTTCACATTATTTGTGACAGCACCAGTAGTAGTAAGTATACTTTTGTATATTTAACTGTAGTGTATGCACTTCATGTCAACTTGCACATCTGCAGAATATTTTTAATTAACTTTTAATATTATAGTGCTAATATTATTTTATGTGCTGTATATGTATAGCCTGAACTTGAACTTGAAGTCAAAGTCAAGATTGAAATAGAAAATATATTTGCAGCAACATCATGTATATCAATTACAGCTCAGCATTCACCAGCATCATCCATTCAGTGCTAATCACTGAACCTCTGTACCACCTTCTGCAATTGGATTCTTGATTTCCTCAGCAGGAGAACACTGTCGGTGCTGGTTGGTGATAAACATCTCCTCCTTCCTGACAATCAACACATGTGTATCTCAGTGATGTGTGTTTAGCCCACTGCTCTATCCTCTCTACATTCATGACTATGTAGATCGGCACAACTGACGTGCCCTCTTTAAATTCACCAATGGCACCACTGTTGTTGGCATAATCTCAGATGGCAACAGGGAGGCATACAGGGAGCAAAACAGGTAGGCTTGTTGATTTGTGTCGCAACAACAATCCTGCACTTAGTGTCAGCATGACCAATGAACTGATTGTGGACTTCAGGAGGGCGAAGTCAGTAGAACATTCACCAATCTTCATTGAAGGGTCAGCAGTGGAAAGAGTGAACTGTTTCATGTTCCAGGGCATCAGCATCTCTATCCTGGGTTCACCATATTGACGTAATCATGATGAAGACATGTCAGCGGCTATACTTCATTAGGAGTTTGAGGAGATTTGACAAGTCACCAAAGACTCTAGCAAATTTCTACATATGTACCCCTGGAGAAACTTCCCGCTGATTACATTACTACCTGATGTGGAAGTGCCAATGGATAGGACTGAACGAGGCTTCAGAGAGCTGTAGCTCCATCACTGGCACAAACCTCCACACCATTGAGGACATCTACAAAAGGTGGAGCCTCAAAAATGTAGCATCCATCAGTAGAGACCCTCACTATCCATGACATGCAATACTACAACCAAAGTAAATGGGCAGCAGGCGGTAGACTCACCCTCAACATTTTAGGAACGGCTTCTTCCCCTCTGCTTTCAGATCTCTGAGTTGTCCATGAACCCATGAACACTACCACATTGTTTCTCTATTTATTTATTTATGCTTTTATTGTCAACTATAATAATTTGTTATGCCTGCATTGTGAGGTGAGGGCCTCCGTCGGTCAGGGTCAACCATTGGTATTGCATCCTAGCTACCTAGATATGAAAGCCTGGGCAGTATGTTATGGAGAGCTAGCTGTTGCCCATGTAGCAAGCACCCCCCCCCCCCTTCAAGCAACTGATGAACCCAAAGGAACGGCAGAGACCGATACGGTTTGGTACCATCAGCATCGCAGGAGTTGCCAGTCAGCATTAAACTCAATGTAGGACTGCCTTAGGGACTCCAGCTCCAGATTTTTCCCTTGACGTTTACTCCCGAGGACTACCCCATGAGTGGGTATAGCCACAAGGCAGCGGAAGTATGAGATCAGAGGTTTTGTTCTCCTAGATGAGCTGCCGACCACTGCTGACAAGCTCATCTGCCTACTCTGTACTGCTGCCCTAAAACAATAAATTTCTCACCTAGTGTCAGTGACAATAAACCTGATTCTGATTCTGACCACATGCATATAACATTCACAAAAAAAAATGCACACATACACAATTCCGAGTGAGCTCCAGGGATTCTGGGCTGGGCTACTGCCTTGGGCTGTATTGTTGCAGCGAAGGAGATAGGGTAAGGGCGATTGAAGGGCAATTAGCCATTGAATAGTGGCCCTGCGGAGGTGGATGGTTATCATGCTGTACAGGGAATGATTAGCTGGCAGCTGGTAAGTAAGGTGCAGAGGAGCAGTAAGGTTGGGTTGTGATTAAAGTTAAGCATTTGGGAATGAAGAAGGAAGATGGAATTGGAAAAGGAAGATAAAAAGGAAAGGAGGAGACACAAGAGCTGGCAGAGAACTGAGAGAGGCAGTGGTAAAAGTAGTTGGAGATAGGGAATAGAAGATCAGGATGATGTGCCATATGGAAAAGGACCAAGGAAGAGAGTGCAGGCAAACTCATACATGTGTTCATGTGCATATCCGGTTACCAATAACAAACATCTGAGCATGCACAGTGTGTGTATGTTTGTGCTTAGTCTGTGCTTCAGAGGATGGTTTCTTGTTGCCTGGCATCTACTTGTTACTGGATAAAGACCTCATTCTGTTCTGACTAAGTGGCAGCTGATATATAATGAACTTGCCATTCCTAAAGAATTAATGCTCATGCATTTTCCACTCCTTATTACTGCAATTGAGGCTCATGACTGAATGACTGCTGGACAATATTTCACTAAAGGTTGGGGCAGGGTGGGTACAGGAGAAGGGGGATTGGAGGTAATGGCCTCTGTGAGTGAGTGCCCTGGCTGTGGTGGTGGTCAGAGCTAGGCTGCTTACAATACAGTAGAACCTTCCTGCCTTTCGGCTTACAGGGACCAACTGAAGGTGTTCCACCAGCCCGGGAACATGCTTAGCAGAGAGTTGCATCAGGTAGTGTTCCAGTGACCCTGGTTCCATGCCGAACCTTCACTGCAGTCTTCGTTGAATTTGCCTCTTCACTCTGTGATCACACGATTCCCTCAGGAGCTCTGGCTTTCTCCCACTGCCAAAGGATGTGCTGGCTGGTAGGTGAATTTGAAAGTGTTAATTACCCCTAGTGCAGGTCAATTGTAGGAAAATCAGGTTGGAGTTGGTGGTAACATGATAGAAAGGAATTGAAAGAGAATAAGTAAGGTAAAGGGATTGAAGGGATTGCTCTGAACACTTCAATTGCCCCAAATTGCTTCTCTCCAACTTGTAAGAAAATAAATGAGATTTCACTAGCTGGAAGGAGTCTGCCTTAATACCTTGGTCATTGCAAAAATAGTGAAATGTTATAAATATTAACAACTCGAGGCTCCTCACACCTCATTTATAGACATTATTTCATGGGGAGAACGTGCTCCTGATACCCAGGCCTTGCACATGTGACAGAAGGAAGATAGCACACACAAAATGCTGGAGTAACTCAGCAGGTCAGGCAGCGTCTACGGAAATGAATCAATCGACGTTTCGAGCCGGGATCCTTCTTAAGACTGAGAAGGAAGGGAAAATTCCAGGAATAAAAAGGTAGTGGGAGGGCAGGAAGGCTAGCAGGAAGGTGATAGGTGAAGCCAGGTGACTGGGAAAGGTCAAGGGCTAGAGAAGAAGGAATCTGATAGGAGAGGAGAGTGGATCATGGGAAAAAGGGAAGGAGGGGCACCAGGGGGAGATGATAGGCAGGTGAGAAGAAGGGGGAACAGAAGAAGAGGGGAGGGGAGGGTGGAGAAAATTTACCTGAAGGAGTAATCAATATTTATGCCATCAGGTTGGAGGCTACCCAGACGGTGTACAGAGTGTTGCTCCTCATCGTGGCACAGGAGGAAAAAAGGACCAACATGTCGGAACGGGAATGGGAATGGGAATTAAAATGTTTAGCCACCGGGAGGTTCCGCTTTTGGCGGATGGAACGGCGAAGGAAGAGAAGATCAACATTGGAAACATTCAACTTCTTTCGCAAAAGTGCACGTTGTTTGTGAACTTCATTCTAATGAGTGTACACGAGTGGACTCCTAAAAAGTACTTCTGACATATGGAAGTGAGCGGAAAGGGAAGTGGGTGAAGAGATGCCTTCGAAAGTATCTGGCCAGGAGCGGCGGCCACTGGAACCGTTTACGTGTACCATTGGGTGGGTTACTGTCAAACAAGTTACTGGTGTGAAGGGTGATATTTTTAAAACCAGCACGTCGAACACGGGTCTGCAATGACAATTGGGAGCTAAAAGTCTCAGAGCACATGTATCAGTTTGAGTTAGAAAGCTAGATGAATTTGAAGTTCTTCTGGGCTTCGAACCATCAGTAGAAGCAACATAATCAATCTGTTGCGCCAAAGTATCTATTCGGAAGTGTGCCTTTGCATCCTCTATTAAAGATCCCATCCAAGCTGCTTACTCGGCATCAGTTCATTTCTGAATACAATTGTACACAAATGACGTTTATTTTGGACTTTAAGTAAGACATCGGCCTGAATGAGACAGAGTAGCAACTTACAACCGGGGAAAAAATGTAAAGAAAGCTGGCCAGAATTATTCCGGCTTCATGACTCTTTAGTGGAAACGACAGAGACACGATGAGGCGAACGCCCTTCTGTGCTGTGAGATTCCTACCGGAGACTCTACCCGAGTTGTTGCCAGTTTGGTTGGGAGAGGGGTGTGAATCACACTGTCCTCGTTGGGTGAAGTCATTCAGTTACGGCCGAATCACAAAAGTCATGTTTGCATCTTGAGATCTGGTTAAACGAGCGGAAGGTTTACGGTCAACCTCGGTTTTACACCTCACATGAATGCTGGCATCCAGAAGAGTGTTAAAAATGCGAGCGCAAAAGTGTCTGGATTATGTTTGGATAGCCGTCGTGCTGTATTTCGTGAAAGGTAAGCACTAATTACGACCCCTTTCTTCTGCCTAAATTTTGCCTGCAGATAGATTTGCAGATTAATTTCATGCTTTGCTTGTCTTCTGCGGGGCAATTTTGCCTTAATCTCGGTTGCATTTCTACGGGGATTCTCGCTATATACTTGTATAGATGCACACACACATTCATTTACACACATGGAACTCGCAGTTAATCCAGGGGCTGATGGAAAAGTATAGGTGGAAATATCCAAGCGAAATACATAGTATACATTACCTTCAGTTCGCTTTACTTGGGGGACGGGTTGCTTACATGATTGCCTGTCCCACTTGGCGAGATTTCGGCTGGATGTTGTGACGCTCGGAGCCTATCACCCGACATGCAACCTGCCAGGGTAGGGTGTGAGGGAATGTGGAACCGCTGTTTCCCGTAACGCAGCTCCCTTCTTTTGATTCTCGCCAAAGCTCCTTGCTCCCTCCAACGCCGTGTTTCGCAAAAGAACGTGGTGAGAATATGGGGAAAGGCACATACAGAGCACAAAGATCCACAAAGACATACTGGACACTCTCTGCGCTGGAGACAACCTTCTGTTTGTAGCTTGTTAAACACAGAGATTGCTTGCAGACATCTCAACTCCGACAGCATCATTGTAGATGGATTTCATTTTTCACAGAATGACTTAATGTTTTCTGAAACATCTTTGACTCATATTTATTATTTTATTTCCATTGGGGAAACAAATCAGAAGTAGAAAGAGGTTTAGCAAAAACCTTCAACCCTGCGGGGGAATAAAAGTATATTGAAAAGGTTTAGTTACAGCGGACTGGTTCAGCTGAATTCTATTTTCTCTTGGGATTTTCTGGTGAACCTCGGTCGTGTGTTGATTGAAAAGTAATAAAATACATATAGCATGTTTGAGCACTGTGTTCAGTGATACAGGCCACTTTGTATATTATTGCGGAATGGCTTCAGCACTGATGCAATCTGTATGCCAGTGCTGGTGGACAGCGGGCAGAGGAATGTAGGATGTATGCTTTAAACATCAGCGAACAATTTTGCTGTTCGAGCCTTCAAGGTAACGGACTACCTGTAACAGAAATCCGTGATAGAATAACTGTCACTCAGTATCATTAAAGCTCAAACTGTTGGCGTTGACTAAAGTTTCCGTCACCGCGAAATAAATCCGCATGGAAGATGTAACCCGCTGGCAGAAGGTTTGCGGGTAACGTAGATATAATCTATCACGCCTGTGAAGGAATTCTTAGTCTGAGTGGATGTTTCAGATGAATTCGCATCCATCGAGGAAGCAATTGGCAACAGAAAGCCGTTAACAGAAGGACAGGGACTAACAGATCAGGGAATTGCATAGAGCGCTGGATTGTTCAAAGGCAAAATCGGATCAGACCTGTGCCATCTAGAAACAAGAGGTACAGTACTTAAGGACCAAAGATTAGAAGCAGGAGTAATCCAACTGACCTTTCAAACCTGCAGTACCATTCATGCAGATTATGATCATTTTCCAGTTCTATCCAATGCATTCTTTCCCCTAATTTCTAGAAATCTGTCTTGTATTTGTAGAGAATTCCAAAGTTTCACCACCTTCTAAATTAATAGTTTTCTCTTCATGAGTCCTAAATGGCTTATTCCTTACGTTGAGACTGTGCCACCTCACCCATTGCTACTGGCCTAAACCAAGAAAAATATCCCCCCTCTATCCAGCCTGTAAAAATGTTATAAATTTCTATCAGATTACCTTCTCAATGTACCAGACAATGGAATAGAGGCCTTGTCTGTTCAGTCTCACCTCTTCCAGTGAATTACTTATGTCTTTGATAATCTCAGCTCCATTCTTGGCTCAAGTTGATAGGATCTTGGAAGCTTGGGACCACTTCTGGGCCTATTTTTCCATGTTTCACAGCTCTGTGACTCTGCATAGGTTTACCAAATGCACTGATGAAAAGATGCAAGGATGTGTTCGGTGGAAGTGTAAATGCCCATTGACCTCTGCAGTCCTTATGTCCAAGACCATTCAAAGTAGAAAGTAATACTCAAGGTCCTTTTGAGAATCTTATGCCCATTCTTCAAATGCTCACAGAAATCACATGTAAGTAAGTGATGGGAGAAGCTCACTACCGAATAAACTGCCTATATATCTATCTGTCAGGCGTGTCCTGGCTCACTGGTGCAGAGTCTATAATTCACTTATTGCTCTGATCATTTACTCCAGAACCAACAAAAGCAGACTGGAAGCAAATCATTGCTGATTCTGAGAGTAAAATAGGAACCCCTGGAGGAACTCAGTGGGTCAGACAGCTTCTGCAGAGAGAAATAGGCAGTTGAAGGTTTGGGTCGAGATAAAGGTAAAGGCATAGACAGTATAAAATATAAGAAAAATGGGTGGGGCAAAAACTGGCAAGAAATAGGTGGATCCAGGTGAGGAGGAGTTGATAGGCATATGAAGTCAGGTATGGGAAGGAGAGATGGAGATAATGTTAGAAGCTGGGAGCTGATAGATAGAGGCCAAAAAGGGACTGCAGATCATAGAATCTGAAAAGAAAGGTGAAGAGGAATCAGATAAGGGAGGTGGGATGGGCAGATGGAACAGCAGGGCAAAGGGACTGAGTGGGAGATGTTTGGCAAATGGATTAGATATGGGAGGGGAAAGAAACTGGGGGAATGGGAGGTGTGTGTGTGTGTGTGTGGAAATTTGAGAATACAATATTCCTACTATTTGGTTGTAGACTACTCTAGGTGGAATATGAGAAGTAGCCCCTCTAGTTTGCATTTGGTTTCACCGTATCAGTAAAGAGACTGAGGACAAACAGATGAGTTTGGAAATGGGGAAGGGGAATTAAAATGCTTTGCAACAGGGAGCACCAGATGACCATGACAGTGGGAGCGTAGGTGCTTGGCCAAAGCAGTCATTTTGGCTACATTGAGAGCACCAGATGCACTAGACAAGGCTGGAGAAGGTGCATGACTCTTCCTCACCTGGAAGAGCTACTTGGATCCCCAGACGGAGATGAGGGAGGAGATGTAGGGACAGTTGTGATGTCCTCTACGGTGGCTGAGAAAATGCCTGGGGAATGTAAGGGATGGGTGAATAATTATGGCGAGAGTGATCACTGCAGAAAGCAGAACGGGATCTGGAGGGTACAATGGTGACTGGTAGTGGGCTGCAGGGTTTTGTTGCCCCCACTTACCACTTCTCAGCCTCTGTTACTATCTCCACCTTACCCTCTTCATCCTGACTACTTCTGCCAATTAACAGTCCCCCCACCCTTGCCTTCACCTGGGTTTATCTATCCGCCCTTTTCATTCTCAGAACTGAAGAAGGGTCTTAACCTGAAACGTGAACTGTTCATTTCCTTGCTACTTGGCCCATTGAGTTCCTCTTACAGCTCTTTTGTTGCTCCAGGTTCCAGTAGCTGTGGAGTCTTGTCACTATGTTAAGATTCTGAGATTCTGTTGAAGAGATCAGATAGTGTTCTGCATAGGGGTGAAAGAATAAATATCAAATAAAATTGGGAGTGTGAGCAGTATTGATGTACAGTTGAGAAGTAAATCGAGGTGAACAGGGGCATTATATGGCTGGAGGAACCATTGTTTAACTGAGGTGTTAAAGCTTGTTTGCATATGGCTTTTCCAGAGGGTGTAAAAAATAACAAGACTATACCATAGGTGCTTCCCTGACTTTCCTGGCTGGTATTTAACTCTCTACCAACAACAATGAAAAATAAATTATCACCAATTATTACATCACTCTGTGGACCCTGCTGCATAAGAAAGTGTTGCTGTACTTCTACAACTAACATGGATAGATGTTTGGCTGACTGGCAGGAAGCAAAGGGTGGGAATAAAGGGAACCTTACTGGTTAGCTGCTAGTGATCAGCAGCGTTCTGCAAGGGTTGGTGTTGGGACAGCTTCTTTTCCCGTTACATGTCGATGATTTTGATGACGGAAATGGTGGCACTGGCAGATGATACAAAGATTGGTGGAGGGGCAGTTTTGAGGAAACACTGAGTTTGCAGAAGGACTTGAGCAGATTAGGAGAATGGGAAAAGAAGTGACAGATGGTCTATAGTGTAGGAAACTGAGTGAACATGCACTTTGATAGAAGGAATAAAGGTGTAAACTATTTTTTAAGCAGGGAGAAAATTCAGAAACCATAGGTGCAAAGGGACTTGGGAGTCCTTGTGCACGATTCCCTGAAGGTTAACATGCAGACTGAGTCAATAGCAAGGAAGCCAAATGCAATGTTAGCATTCATTTAGAGAGGACTAGAATATAAAAACAAGGGTGTAATGCTGAGACTTTATAAGGCATTGCTCAGACTGCAGTTGGAGTATTGTGAGCAGCTTTGGGCCCCTTATCTAAGAAAGGATGTGCTGGCTTTGAAAATGATCTAGAGAATGATTCTGGGAATGAAAGGGTTGATGTATAATGTTTGATGGCTCTTGGCCGGTACTCACTGAAGTTTAGACAAATGAGAGGGGATCTTATGAAACCTACTGGATATTGAAAGGCCTAGATAGAGTGGATGTAGAGAGGATGTTTTCTATAGTATAGGAGCCTAGAACCAGAAGGCACAGCCTCAGAGTGGAAGGCTGTCCGCTTAGAACAGAGATGAGGAGGAATTTATCTCACCAGACTGTGGTGAAGCTATGGAATTCATTGCCACAGGCAGCTGTGGAGGGCAAGTCATTGGGTATATTTAAAGCAGAGGTTGATAGGTTCTTGATTAGTAAAGGCTTCAAAGGTTACATGGAGAAGCCAAGAGAATGGGAGTTGAGAGTATATTAAATCAGCCACAATGGAATGGCAGAGCAGACTCAGTGGGCTGAATGACCTAATTCTGTGCCTTATGATCATATTACTTTGTGCTCAGTGGTCTTCTTTTGACACTTCTACCAGGTAGATCAGCTGCATTTATTAGGCCTTCACCTTACTCTCTCAGCCAGAACTATCTCCACTGGCATTATTCAGTCTGCATATCACAGATATTGCTTTTGTTCTCTCCACCATTTCCCATTCTGTTTTCTATGTTTTCTAGTTCCGATAAAAGGTAGTCAACTTGAAATGTTAACCCTGTTTTTCTCTTCACATATGGTGTACTGAGTATTGGAAGCATGTTATGATTTCATTACGAAGCACATTGACTGTAAACTGCTTTAAGCTATTTTAAAAGTCATGGACTGTATTGGCGAAATGTAATCTGAAACATGATAAATCATGGAGACCTGAGACTACATGTATGTATTACGTTCAGTACTTAAATATCCAAATGGTGGGATTCAGAAGTGCCCTAAGTTTCTGTATATCTGAATCCTTCTAAACAATCTTCCGTATTAAATGATCTTCCTTTGTTCAAGCTTCAGAACAGTTGTGTGAGAGGGGCCGGGCTGCTCTCCTCGTGCACAAGTAAATAAAGTGCAATTGAGGAACGAGTGTGAGTTGCCAGATCCAAACAATTGGTGACAACAGTTAATTCAAGATCTCACCGAGATGGCTAACCCTTGACTTTGTTATATGGAAGAATCGAATTATGCCCTGGTAGTTGATCAGCCCTAAATCCTAAATAGTTCACGCTTGAGCAAAGGTCGGAGTCTGCTGATGGAATGCAGATTTCCTCCTGTGTGGAATTGTCAAGGTATGCCGTGATGATGGGTCTCAGACTGGAACATCGACTGATAATCCCTTTCCATTGTTGCTGCCTGACCTGCTGAGTTCCTCCAGCATTTTGTGTGTGTATGCCATCACATTAGTTGCCAAAAGCAATAACAATTGGCAGAGCAATAGAGACGGGAGATTTAATTCCCCTGATCAGAAGTGAGGAGAGCTATGGCAGAGAGAAAAAAAGAAATAAGGTGTCTCAGGCCATTTTCTAGGAAGGGTTTTCTCAGAATAGAGATTTTCTAAGAATAGAGGTAGATGTATAGACATCTCTCAGAGCTAATAAAGTTACAAATAACTACTGCACATTGAAAAATATTCCATTGTCTTTTGTTCAATTGATGACAGATTGATGTATGGAATTGAGTGCTTATCATCTACTTACTAATTGCTATCGATTGTATTAATCCTGCTGTATGGATTAGTGCCCTGTGGTTATTTGTAACTGGATGTTAGGCATGTTCTTATAGTGGGATTTAAGATGCTAATAGCTCATAATTTTATTTTAGCGATACTTCTAAAGTGTGCATCTTGTTATTTATGTATTAAATGCTTTCAGAGTATATAATGGAGCTCACTCCATTCTCTGCTCAAAATGTAACTGTTATCGACAAATGTGGCTGCAGTTTGATGTTTCATGTGACAAGAATACACATAGATGTTAGCTGTCCTGTGTGATCAGCAGTTGGTCTGCCACCTGTCTTCGGGAGAGGGAGAGAGATAAGGAAGACAATGGAGCAGCATTTGGAGATGTGTAATGAAGGGACGGGAGAGAGAGCTGTCTAGAGCGGCTCCCCCTTTGAACCCTGAACTGTTTGAAGTGATGGACAGGCGATACCCCAGCAGGGGGATAAAAAGGGACAGGTTCGCTAAGGCAGGACACACACGACGCCACGAGGTAACGAGTCCCTGGAAGCGGTGCCCCCCTGCAAGTCGGCGGGAGTCGTTTGGAAGGCTGGTCGCTGAACCAAGCCTTAGACGCACAGGGTGAACAGGTACGATCAGCGGGAACCCGGTGTGTGTCCGCCCTTGCTTGGGTGCCAGGTTCACTGCAGAGGATCGACTGCATCTGGAGGAGGGGTCACAGTCAGTGACCTCAGGTGACATCACAAAGGACTTGCCTGAAAGCTGCTTGTGAGCAATATCGCAGGTCTGTGTGTGGAAGCCGTTTTGAATGATCATTCTTTCTTGTTCTCTCTCTCCTTCCCCCCACATTGTCCATCGCCATGGCAACCATTACTGCGAACTGAACTAAATTGAACTGTACTTTGTGTCACTTTGAAATTGGTCATTTACCCCTAGACAACGATAGAGCTTGATTGATCATGTTATCTTAATTCTGTGCACATGTGTGTTTATCATTGCTGAACTGTTGCATTTGTTATTCTTTCGATTACTGTGTTGCTTGTTTCTTTAATAAGACTTTCTTAGTTCTAGTAATCCAGACTCCAACTGAGTGATCCATTTCTGCTGGTTTGGCAACCCAGTTACGGGGTACGTAACATTCAGAAGAGAAGCTGAAAGACATGTAACATTAAATATGAATGAGATCAAAAAAGAACACTGTCTCTCTGGAACAAGTCTTGTACATTGCTCACTGATTTTAAGTAAAATTCTAGGCATTAATTTAATAGTGGCTTGAAATGTGAGTGGGATGCTCCCACTACTTTAGTGATGGCAGATGGTAGTTCAAGCAAAATTTTATTGATGTTAACCTTCAGTTTGCTTGCAAGGTCCTGAAGCATAACTTTCTTTTAAGTAACATTAGCAAGAGCTGCAAGCTGAAGTTGCTAATGTACTTAGTCTGGATAGAAGAATGTTACAGCATTACACAGTGCAGCATTAATATTTTTCATGAAGTGACCATTAAACCTGACCATTTCTATTCCTCTCAATGGAAAAAAAAACACCTTTCAGTTATGAACTTAAATTATTATTCAAATGTTAAAAAAAACATATCAGTGTGATAAAGTTGGTTGGTGATGAAACATATCACCTGCTGCTGGAGAAGTGAATTAGATCCACTCCAATTTGCCTACTGGAGCAACAGGTCCACAGCAGATGCCAGCTCATTGGCTTTTCCCTCAATCCTGGAACATCTGAATAGTAAAGATGCATGCATCAGGATACCTTTTTTTGCCTACACCAGAACCCCTTCACAACCAAATAATAAGCTTCAAACCTGGCCTCTTTGTGCAATTGGATCCTCAATTTCCTCCTTTGCCTACCCCAATCATTATGGATTGGCAACAATATCACCACAATCTCCATCGGCACAGGTGCAGCACCAGGCTGTGTGCTTAGCCCCCTGCTCTACTCGCTTTAATCACTGTGAGGCTAAGCACAGTTCCAATGGCGTATTCAAATTTGCTGACATCACTGTTGTTGGCCAAATGAAAGGTGGCGTCAACGCAGCATATAGGAGGGTGATTGAAAATCTGGCTGAGTGATGCCACAAAAACATCTCGCTCAGTGTTAGCAAGACCAAGGAGCTGATTATTGACTTCAGGGGGAGGAAACTGGAGGTCCATGAACCAGTCCTCATCGGGGGATCAGAGGTGGAGAGGGCCAGCAACTTGAAGTTCCTCAGTATTACCATTTCAGAGAACCTGTTCTGGGTCCAGCATGTAAGTGCAATTATATTAGATTAGATTCAACTTTATTGTCATTGTGCCGAGTACAGATACAAAGCCAATGAAATGCAATTAGCATCTGACCAGAAACACAAAGAACAGTGCTATTTGCAAAATAACTGCAAATAAAAACTAAGTGCTACAGGGCACAAATATAAAAGTACTGAGACAGTACAATATGGGTGCAATACTGCTTAGCACTGTGATGTGAGGTTCAGCAGGGTCACAGCCTCGGGGAAGAAGCTCTTCCTGTGCCTGCTGGTGCGGGAGCGGAGGCTCCTGTAGCGCCTCCTGATGGGAGGAGAGTAAAAAGTCCATGGTCAGGGTGAAATGCATCCCTGATAATGCTTTTCACCCTGCCCAGGCAGCGTTTATGGTAGATATTCCCAATGGTGGGCAATTGGGTGCCGATAATCCCCGGGTAGTTTTCACCACCCGCTGGATTACTTTGCGGTCTGATACGGGACAATTGCCATACCACACTGAGATGCAGTTGGTGAGTATGCTCTCAATGGTACAGTGGTACAAATCCGTCAGTATATGAAGAAAGCAAGACAATGCCTCTACTTCCTTATAAATTTGCGAGGGTTTGGCATTGTACCTAAAACTTTAGCAAGCTTCTATAGATCTGTGGTGGAGAGTATATTGATGGATTGCATCATGGCCTGGTATGGAAGGAACAATCCTTTGAAAGGAAAAGCATACAGAAGATAGTGGATATGGGCCAACCCTTCATGGTTAAAGCCCTAGCCACCACTGAACACATCTACACAGAGTGCTGTTGCATGACAGCAGCACCATCAAGGACCCCATTACACAGGCCATGCTTCCTTCTTGCTTCTGCCATCAGAAAGAAGGTACAGGAACCTCAGGTATCACATCACCAGGTTCAGGAACAGTTATTGTACCTCAGTTATTAGGCTGTTGGACCAGTGGAGGTAACTTCTCTTGAACCATTAATGAACTGTTCCTGTAACCTATGAACTCACTTTCAAGGACTCTTCAGCTCATGTTCTCTATAGTTATTGATTTTTATTTATTATTATTAATATTTCTTTTTTTCCTTTTGTATTTGCACAGTTTGTTGTCTTTTGTACTTTGGTTGTTTGTTCCCGACATCAGCTATGTCCAGGGATGTAGCTATTGCCTCCTTCCCACACTTAATCGTAATTCCTTATGTAGACAGTGCAGGTTTCAATTTCCCAACTTCAACCGGAATTCAGAGTTGGCCACAAACAATTCAGAACATGAACAAGTGATTAATATGTGCATTATGCATCTTCGGAATGAGTGCAAATTTGCCCAATTTCTGGGCAGTATTGGTTCCACTTAGTTCCGGGTGAACTTCTTCTACTCCCTTCTCTTGTAATCGATACACTTGATACGTCAGAATATATTTTAAGGAATATTTTACATGAAAAAAAACACAATTAGGGCAAAAAAACTGCTGAACCATAGTGATGAGGGTTTTCTAGTAGATTCAAAACTGAATGATGGAAGAGCAGTAGCTGTCCATGAATCTGGTGGTGAGAGATTTCAGGCTTCTGTCCTTCCTGCCTGATGGTAAGGCTCAGATGATCAGGATCCATGATGGTGGATGTTGCCTCCTCTAGATACTATCGCTGATGGGAAGTGATGTGCCCATGACATATCGGGTATAGTCTACTACTCTCTGCAGCTTCTCATGTTTCTATGCATCCAAATTGTCAGTCCAGATCATGATGCAACCAGTCAGGATACCTCCAACAGTACAGTAGAAATTTGTTAGGGTGTTTGTTGACAAGCGAACCTCCTAAGAAAGTAAAGATGCTGGTGTACTTTCCTTATGATTGTATCTCTGTGCCAGGCCCTGGACAGGTTATCCAATACATTAAAAAAAACAGGAATTCTCTAACTCTCTCCACTGCCAATTCTCCCAGTGTAGACTGATGAGCGTTCACCCTCTTTCCCACTTCTAAAGTGAATACTCAGCTCGTTACTTTTGCTGACATTGAGTGAGAGATTGTTATTGCAGTAACACACAAACAGGCAAGGCATCTCTCTCTGATAGGCTGATTCATCACTACCTGTGATTCGTCCAATAACAGTATCATCAGCAAATTTGAAGAAGGCTTTGGAGCTGTGCTTAGCCATACGTGTGATCGTATAGAGAGTACAGCCGGGGTTAATCACACAGCCTTGAGATGCACCTCTGTAGCTTATCAATGAGGAAGAAATGCCCTTCCCAATCCTCACTGATTGAGGTCTGTGATGAGGAGTTCAAGCGTCCAATTGCAGAGGAAGGTACAGATGGCCTGATCTTGAAGCTAGATAATACGTTTGGATGGAATGATTGTGTTGAACACTGAGCTGCCGATGATGAACAATAGACTGATGTTTGAGTTTCTATTGTCCAGATGATCAATAGAAGTTGACTAGAAGTTGTCAATGTTCTATAATTTGATAATATTCTACTTGAATCTTCTGTGGATGAAAATACCTTAAAACATTTGAGAATATTTCGATCCTTAAATATTGTGAACATCTTGATGATACAGTATGAATGCAAAAAAAAGTTTGTCTCTTCAATTGATAGCTCTGTCTTTATTAATCTGGGAAATTAGTATCGATGATGAACTATTTTGAATGTGTTAACCATTGGTGCATTCACTTGAAGGCCATTTGAAATTAATATTGCCCTTCCAGCTGAAAGATAATATTGCACAGTTGACAAGCCGAGTGCTTAACTTCTGTTATTTGGGAAGAATGAATGCAGCAGAGTGCTAAGTGTAATGCTGTAACAGCAACAGCAAGAACGACCACTGATACTCCTCTCCTGTGGCTTTATTGCCTTCAGGCTCAGCTACTGCAGATTTTAACTCTCATATCCTGCTCCTTAGTAGCAAAATCCTATTGCCTGTATCCTAACATGCACACTGCTTGTTTCCCAAGCAGCCTTGTGCTTGCTGATGAATGCAGAGTCTCTGCTCAGCACAGTTTCAAAAAACTCTTTCTTGTTTTCAAATCCCTCCGTGGTCTCAGCACCTCCCACTGTAAGAAAGAGAGCGAAGGCTGTAGGGGTAGGAAAGCGTCTGCGAGAGGGTAAAGGGAGTTTTGGATGTTGAACAACCTCTAAAGAGAGGAGATTAAGGCTGGGAAAATATCAAGAGTGGAAGGGGTGAAGGGAAGCGTAGTTGGCATCGCATGTGTGGGAGGGAATCAATGGACAAGAACTTCAGGGCCTGAACTGGCTTGTATGACACCTGCACCATTGTCTTTATATATATGAATGTTAATATCCACTCAGCACTATGATCCATGGTTTCACTCTTTCAAGCTCCATAGTAACTGGGATGCAACATTTGTTCTTGTAATGGAAGGAAAATTTTGATCCACCAATATGAAGCTTGGCACCTGGAATGCAGGAGTCTCAGGGATCATCTCAACAGAGCCACACCTGAGCATCACCCTGCCCTTCTGCCCTTGAAGATCCAACATGGACATCCTGTGGAGACACAATGGGAAGGAGATGACCTGTTAAGAGAAAGAAAAGCAGCGACTCCACATTTTTATCGAGGGGCAGACTGGATGAGTAATATTGACAGTATGTGATAGGCTCTACTGTGTAGAATGAGATAGTCACTGTCCCCCCCCCCCCCACCCCTCACCCCAATGACTATCCAGCTCACTTTATCACGGAGGCAGCATGGTAAAATAACTTAGTGCATGTTCTCAGGCTAGAATGCTATGGATGTGGCCAGTCATAGGCTTTATGCTAGTCCTGCACAAATCTTGGTTTGCATCAGAAGAAGAGACATCTGTTCCTTCTTGACGACTTTTGATACTAGGGTGAGAAAAGGTGCAACTCCCAGGAAAGGAATGAGAATGAAAAGTTAATTCCATAGACCACTTCTCATGTCAAAGTGCTTGGAACACTGTTTTAACCTCACCAATACCCTGGTGCAATGGAGAGAAGAGCATTTGACCTCATGGTACACCTCTGGTATCTGCACCCGCATTTTACATTACGTCATCATCCGAACATGAGCAACAAGGTTGTCTGCATCACCTGTGCTATAACAAGTACTAAAGATTGTTCGATTGAACACTGCCTCATCCACTCTATTGTACTGCATCTATTCACCAGACTCTCACATATTAGCATAAACCAGGGCCATTGCTACAGGAAAATCAATGTTAATGTCCCACTGATTTTGCAAAGGAAGCTCTTTTCATACTGTGGCTCAAGATAACTTCTCAGCTTCAATCAACAAGAGCTGCTGTGCGTTTACAGTGCCTGGGCTACCTTGAAGTCCACCCTAATTAGGGCTTGTGGATCAATCTCAAGTTCACAAACCCATGTCCCACATTTGAAAGGAGAGTGGGACCTCAAAGGGAATCAGATCACCACCATGTTCAAGAAGAGATGGCCAGCCCGACTATGGTAACTGCAGGAGGTTCTCCTTGCTATCCACCAAATGAGAAAGTCATTACCAGGGTCTTCCTCAATCATCTCCTCCCCGTGACTGTAGAGCTACTTCCTGAAATCAGTGTTGATTCTGTCTGTTTAGAGGCATAATACACAAGATCTCCAAGAAATATGTAGGAAGAAGCCCCAACCATTATACATGGCATTTTTTTTTCTTATGAACACCTTTGTTTCCATCATTGAGAATCTTTCTCAAATTGTGTTTCATGCAGAAATACATCTCATTCTTACTTTCAGGCTCACAACGTACCCGATCTGAATACAGTACTGATTGCTGCCATGTATTATCATCCGGCTACTGACTCAAAGGCAGCTATTTGCACATATGTGTATGCAGATATCAACAGCATGCTACAGATTGATGTTGGAGGTGCTGGTGTCTTTGGCTTTTGTACTAGAAAACATCAGTACTAATTTGGTGAGAATGGCCGGAGATTCAGGAACTAGTTAACTGCAAATGAATGACATGCAAAAGGATGGACCTTTCATTCAATATTGGCAAAACAAAGGTCCTTAACCAAGCTGAGCCCAATATAAAAAAACATCTATTAAAGTAACTCCAGAAAACCTGGGCGATTTATCATAAGCTAGAAGCTATATCTTGTACAAGACAAATGTTATTGAAGGAATTTGCTTCATTTCAGTGCAATAAGACAGACCTAGAGCGCCTGAACTGAAATGAAGGTCGCAGCTTAGGCCTAGCGGAGCTCCGAATCCTGAGCCACAGTGTCCCATTTTCTTCTGTACATTTCTGGTACTTGAACTATCAATCATACCAGTGTCATCTCGAAGGCATTTTGCAGAGAAACAACCAATACTACCTCACAAAACTTTCCAAATCCACTGGCAGGAGAAATGAACAAAAATCAGCATCCTCTCCCAGTTAACGTCTCTACCAGTGAAGTTCCTGTGACCCACAACTGCTCCGTTAGGCAGGGCACATCTTCCACCCAACTCCCAAAAATGACACTCCACTCTGAGTTTCATGTTCTGTCAAGGCATTCCCAGGTGAACAAATAAAATTATTCAAATATTTTCTGAAAGTCTTCTTGAAAAAGCGTAACCCATAGCTCGTTAAATCTGGGGGATGGCCTATAACTGCTTAAAATGCAGAAAGATGGGATTGACCCATAAGACTGTTCATGAGGACCACACTGCAAATATCTTTCATAAATAACAGGATGAGCATTATCTCACAAACTATTACTAGCATGCTTGATCAGCACTTCCTGTTGCTTCTGTGAGAGTATCTATGGGTCTCATATTGACTTCATCAGCCAACTCAGGACCCACAAAACTGGACTGGAATCACTAGGAATAAATAATTGGGCAAAAGATAAACTTGTCTTCTGTATGCTTTTTAACTGGCAGCTGCTTCTAAACAGTTTAGAAACAAGAGAAAATCTGCAGATGCTGGAAATCCAAGCAATAGACACAAAATGCTGGAAGAACTCAGCAGGCCAGGCAGCATCCATGGAAATGAGTACAGTCGACGTTTCAGGCCGAGACCCTTTAGCAGGACTGGAGAAAAAATGATGAGGGGTAGAGTTAAAAGGTCGGGGGAGGGGAGGGAGGAACACAAGGTGAAACTGGGAGGGGGATGGGTGAAGTAAAGTGCTGGGAAGTTGATTGGTGAAAGAGATACAGGACTGGAGAAGGTGGAGACTGATAGGAGAGGACAGAAGACCATGGAAGAAAGAAAAGTGGGGAGAAGTACCAGAGGGAGGCGATAGGCAGGTAAGGCAATAAGGTGAGAAAGTGAAAAGGGGATGGGAAATGGTGAAGGCGGGCCATTACCTGAAGTTCGAGAAATCAAATGTTCATGCCACAAGTTTGGAGGCTAACCAGATGGAATGTAAGGTATTGTTCCTCCAACCTGAGTGTGGCCTCATCATGACAGTGGAGGAGTCCATAGACAGACATATCAGAATTGGAATGGGAAGTAGAATTGAAATAGGTGGCCACTGGGAGATCCCACTTTTTCTGGCGGATGGTGCTCAGTGAAGCAGCCTCCCAATCTACATCCAGTCTCACCGATACTCAGAAAGGTGGTCTCCCAATCTACGTTAAGTCTCACTGATACTCAGCAAAGTATTTTAGACATGTGTTAATTCAATAGTTGCAAGTAAGCTATTGTGTTTCTACAAGGAAAATTAGCCATTAAAAGGTCAGTTAAAGCCCAAGATAGCTCTCAATCTAGTCAAATATTTAAAATCTGTAGAAATATTCACTTAATGGATTTAAATGGTGATATATTTGAATAAACAAGCAATTCACAACTTAGATAAACAAATTAAAAACGGATCTGGAGTGCATTTGTCATCTGTAGTTCACCCACAGGCACTCCTGAAATAATGAATTACGCACAGTGCAACCATCATTTAGAGGTTTGAAGTTATTTTAATGTAAAAGGAGAATGCATTGAACCTGAAGCACAAGGCAAAGTAATTTCTTGCTGAATATTTTCAATTTGAAACAGGTTTTTATTAAACATATTCATTAGTTTGGAGATTGCCAAGATGACATAAATGGAGCCTATGCATACATGTTAGCAATGACTGTTTTACACTTTCTGTTGGCATGGACACAAATGTTGCTCTTTTTCTGCACTCCCCATCATGGAAAGTTACACAAGCTTGCCCAGGAATCCATTTCCAGTTGACTGAGTTGAACATGATATTAGCGTAGTGGCAGTGTTGTACCACCATATGAAATTCAGTATCACTTATTGAATTTCTGATCATCTCCTTCACAAAGGTTGCTATTTCTGCCTACTTAACAGTCACATAGCATGGTGTTTTTTTGTGCGCATGCGCCGGTCGTGCATGCAGCCTGCTACAGCCGTTCCGACCGGTATTCTTACTTTTTTTTCTTCTTACTTTTTAACTAATGTTATTTTTTGTATTTTTTTTGGCATGGTAACACATCAAAGCTGCACCCTCTCTAACACGCTGGTAGAGGGAGTTTTATTTGGGTTTTTAGCGCTGAAAATAGTTACATTCAGACACATCTCATTAGCGGGACAGAAGCATAGTAGAATTGTGTATTCCAGGGACCAGCTGATTGAGCTTATGCCAGCCAGTTTAGCGAGCAGAGCGGCGGACACCCCTGCTGAAATCTGGAGGAAAACACACAGAGGATGCAGAGGGGGATCACAAAGTTGAGGAAGGAGGACCGGGTCGAGACAACAGAGACTTATGGAGAAGAGCAGTTCGGTGGGTAATAAAATGGACGAGTTCACGGCGCTAGCCAGGCGTCAGAGAACATTTCGGGAGTGCAGTGTTATGTGTTTCACTGGAACGGGGCTGCACGAGGACATACCCGATCAAAACTTCTCCATGGACGGCTTCCAGACCATTCAGGCTGACAGGAAGTGCACTGAGAGCAGTAAGCGTAAAGGAGTTGGATGCTTACTGTTCTGGTTAACAATAGATGGTGCAATCCGGGTCCTATTACGATCAAAGAACGTGTATGTAGACCGGATATTGAACTTTTTGCTATTGGAATTTGGCCATATTCCACCGAGATACAACACTGGGCGGCACAGGGAGGTTGTTCCTGCCTGTGGCCATCGAACTTGCAGCTCCTCCCGTGGAGGGTCAGACACCCTGAGCCAATTGGCTGGTCCTGGACTTATTTTCCATCTGGCATAGTTTGCATTTGTTGTTTGATTGTTGGTGGTTTTTGTATTGCTATATTTATGCTCTATTCTTGGTTGGTGCGGCAGTAACGAAATCCAATTTCCCTCGGGATCAATAAAGTATATCTATCTATCTATCTATCTATCTATCTAATCCCAGCCCTTTGGCATCTGAAGCACCCGTTGTTGTCTTCAAATTCAAATATTTCTAGGTCTTCTCGCTCGCCAGCTTCACAAGATTCAGCTTACTCCAAACTCTGACAGTCATATCCATCAGATCAGATGGCCATTCTACATGTTGCACTATATTAAAATTCTGGCTTTTTTCGTTAGTCTGGATGTTGCTGACAAAGTCAGAGATAATTGCCGATTTATAAAAACCCTTGAAATTCTGATGATGAATCATGTTCTTGAATTGCTTCAGTCCTTCTGGTAATATGACCTTACAGCACAGCTGGGTGGGGAGGTGAACCATCTACACCCAGTGACTGTGAAAACCCACACTCTCCTATTTCCAAATCCAGATGTCTTACAGCTTGAGGTGGAATGTACACGTGGTTGCACTTCATGCACATGCTGTCCTTCTTGCTACTTGTAATATAACTGAATTTGGTTTTTCAGTTATATAAAGAGTAAGAGAGGTGAAATGGATATCAAACTGCTGGAAAATGATGCTAGGATGGTAGTAATAGAGACAAAGAAGTGGCAGACAATGAGTATTTTGTATCAATCTTCACTGTAGAAGATTGCCAGAGATTCAAGAATGTCAGAGGACAGAAGTAAGTGTAGTGGCTGTTACTAAGGAGATGATGCTTAGGAAGCTGAAAGCTCTGAGGTAATGAGTCACCTAGACCAGATGGTGTACACCACAGCGTTCTGAAAGAAGTAGCTAAAGAGATTGTGGAGTCATTAGTAATGCTCTTTCAAGAATCACTAGATTCTGGAATAGTTCCCGAGGACTGGAAAATTGCAAATGTCACTCCACTCTTTTGAAGGGAAAGAGGTAAAAGACAAGAAATGATAGGCCAGTTAGCTTGACTTCAATGCTTGTATGATGTTGGTGTCCATTATTAAGGACGAGGTTTTAGGGTACTTGGAGGCACATAATAAAATAGGGTGAAATAAGGGGAAATATTGCCTGACAATCGGTTGGAAATCATTCAGAAAGTAACAGGCAGGATAGACAAAGGAGAATTGGTTTGTTGTGTATTTGGATTTCAAAAGACTTTTGACAAGGTGTCACTCATGAGGCTGCTTAGCAAGGTAACAACCCATGGTATTACAGGGAAGGTATGAGCCTGGATAGAAAATTGGTTGATTGGCAAGAGGCAAAGAGGCAGAATAAAGGGGGCCTTTTTGTGATTGGCTGCTGGTGACCAGAGGTGTTCCAAAGGGGTCAGTGTTGTGACTGCTTCTCTTCACACTATATGTCAGTGATTTGGATAACTATTTTCTAAACAGGGAGCAAATTGAGAAATTGGAGGTGCAAAGGATAATTTGCAGGCAGAGTCAGTAGTAAACAAGGTAAGTGCAATATAAGCATTAATTTTGAGAGGAATAGAATATAACAACAAGGAGGTAATGCTGAAGTTTTATAAAGCATTAGCAATTTTCTTCTCATGAGGCTGCTTAACAAGTACCCATGATATTGCAGTAAAGTTACGATCATAGATAGAAGATTGGCTGACTGGCAGGAGGCAAAGAGTGAGAATAAAGGGGGCCTATTTTGGTCGTCTGCCTGTGACTATGATGTTCCATAGGGGTTGATACTGGGACCGCTTCTCTTCACAATATATGTCAACGATTTGGATGATGGAATTAATGGCTTTATGGACAAGTTTGCAGATGATACAAAGATAGGTGGAGGGACAAGAAGTGTTGAGAAAGGATGGAGTCAGCATCCTTAGACTTAGACAGGTTGGGAGAATGGGTAACAAAGTAGAAGATGGAATATAGTGGAGGGAAGTGTATGGTCATGCACTTTGGTGGAAGGAATAAAAGTGTTGATTATTTTCTAAATGGGGAGAAAATCCAAGAATCAGAGGTGTGAAGGGACTTGGGAGTCTTTGTGCAGGATTCCCTAAAGGTTAACTTGCAGGTTGAGTCAGTGGTGAGGAAGGCAGATGCAATGTTAGCATTCATTTCAAGAGGACCAGAATATAAAAGCAAGGATGCGATGCTTAGGCTTTGTAAGGCATTGATGATCAGACCACACTTGGAGTATTGTGAGCAGTTTGGAGGCCTTAGCTAAGAAAAGATGCTGTGGCACTGGAGAGGGTCCAGAGGAGGAGGAATGTTTGATGACTTCAGTCCTGTATTTACTGGAGTTTAGAAGCATGGGGTGGGTAGGGGTGGTGGATTTAATTGAAACCTATCAGATATTGAAAGGCCTAGATAGAATGGATGTGGGGAGCATGTTTCCTATAGTGGATGAGTCTAGGATCAGAGGACACAGCCTCAGAATAGTAGAGATGAAGAGAAATTTACCTAACAGATGGTGGTGGTGGAACTATATCTGTGGAACTCATTGCCGTGGACTACGGTCGAGGTCAAGTCACTGAGTATATTTAAAGCAGAGGTTGATAGCTTCTTGATTTGTCAGGTCATCAAGGGTTACGGGGAGAAGGCAGGCGATAAGAGTTGAGAGGGACAATAAATCAGCCATGATGGAATGGAGGAGCAGACTGGATGCTTTGTTTGCTGTTTTAATTATCTGATCATTTGCTTGAAGTGTTTATGGACATTATTTTATTTTCAGGTTGCAACCTGATTACAATTCAGAAGTGCTTAACTTGCAAAAGGCGTGAAAGAATCTTTAGTCTGCTCTGCCTTTTATTAAAATTATGATATGTGAACTAAGGCAGGTTCTTCACACATGTCAAAATCAAAAATACATTTATTTAACAAAAACATTATCATTCTCAGATTTAAAAAGACCAATATCAGTGATGATTTGTGAGAGAATCAAATATCCTTAACTACTTCACATTTCTTCACCTAACTCCTGAAATGCTGAGTCTAATTCTTAGACTCTTGTATGTTCGTCCTCAGTTCTGCAACCAGTGAAAATAAACCTCTTCCCATCGGTTTCATGCAACGCTTTCAAAACTTCAATGAAATTGTCCATTAACCTGCTAAATTTCAGAGAATATAATCTTAGTTTCTGTTTGGTGCCTTTATAATTTGACCCTTAGATTCCAAATATTATTCGAGTAAATCTATGCATCATTCCTACCAAGACCAACCTGTTGGTGTTGACCAGAGTTTATCTATATGTATCTATGCTTTTTTCTATATGTATATGCACTATGTATCTATAACATGTTTCTTCTACAGCTACTGAATGTTCTAAAAGAGGGTAACTTGTTTGCCAACTCCAACAAAAAACAGCACTTCGATAGGAAAGGGTCTTTTTCTATTGATCAGTGTCAAAAAAAAGCCAAATTAAATCCACTGTGATTCAATGTTGTCAAACAGTAAAACATGAAAATTTCCAAGGAGGGTGAATACTTTTTATAGGTACAATATTTTTTTATTAAGTAGTTAATTTAAAAATAGTGTGAAAACAAAAATAATAATAAAAAGTGAGGTGGTGTTCATGGGTTCAATGTCCATTTCAGAATCAGATGGCAGAAGGGAAGAAGCTGTTCCCAAATCACCAAGTGTGTGACTTCAGGCTTATTCCCTGTAAGATTAAAATAGATTTAATTTTATATTCCTTCATAGCTATAGTCTCCAAATAAAATCAACTCCTCTTTACCCCTTCTCCTGACAGTTAGTTTGCCATTAATAAGCCTCAACCACCCTCTAAGCCAGCACAACAGCACTTATATCATTCAGTCTATCCTGATCTACACCTGTCACGGACTTTCCTTTTGTATTCTCCTCTCCATCCATTCCTCCTCAACATAAAACATCCTTCCAGTTTCTCAAGTTCTGATAAAATGTCTTCACTCTATTTCCTTCACAGATGCTGCCTGACCTGTTGAGTGTTTCTTTAATTTTGCTTTTGTTATAAACCTAAAGATAGTGTTTCCACTTTCCCAAATGAGAAATGCACAACTAGCAATACCATTTGTAATATTAAGCATCTGAAAGTATAGCAAAGGAACGCAAAGCTAAAACTGGCCATTGAACACATTGAAAATGTTACTCTACCACTACTGCGCTTTTGCACTAACATACCAAAATCATATTAACGATATGAAGAATGCATTGTGTTTCTTTTGCATAATTATTCATTTCCCAATAAAGTGAGCTCAGCTAATGGAGACACGAGGAAATCTGCAGATGCTGGAAATTCAAGCAACACACACAAAAAATGCTGGTGAACGCAGCAGGCCAGGCAGCATCTATAGGAAGAGGTACAGTCGACGCTTTGGGCCGAGTCCCTTCTTCAGGACTCGGCCCGAAACGTCGACTGTACCTCTTCCTATAGGTGTTGTCTGGCCTGCTGTGTTCCACCAGCATTTTTAGTGTGTGTTGCTCAGCTAACGGAGATAACCTTGGAGAGTAGTAAATTGCCTGCAAAATGAGATTAGATTATGTTGAATAAATGCCTTGTTGGACCATCTTGTCATATATTCAGTGCACGAGAGCTGATTGCTGAATCATTGCAATTCCACAGCAAAGCAGTGTTCTTTCAATGACTTTGACAGTTATGCATTCAATCAACTCTGTGAATTCACGAAGGAACACCCTGGATTGCATGCCAGTATTTGTTTATCCAGCCCTGAACTCTATTTTAAGTCATACTATAAATACATATGTATTAAAATAAAATAGCCAAAGCATTTTGAAATTTATGGAGCAAAGTTGAGAAGAGTCATTTGTGTTTTGAATGGATTATGTTAGGGAATAGAGTGTCTTAAACACAAGAGATTCTGCAGATGCTGGAAATCCAGAGCAACACACACAAGATGCTGGAGGAACTCAGAAGGTCAGGCAGCATCTCGGGAAATGAGTAAATAGTTGATGTTAATGGCCAAGACTGGTAAGGAAGGGGGAAAGTGCCAGAATAAGTAGGTGGGGGAGGGGACTAACTAGAAGGTGATAGGCGAAGCCAGGTGAAGGGCTGGTGAAGAAGGAATCTGAAAGGAAAGGGGAGAGGACCATGGGACAGAGGGAAGAAGGAGAGGCACCAGGGGTTGGTGATAGGCAGATAAAGGAATGGAAGAATTACCAGAAGGAGAAATTGATGCTCATGCCATCAGATTGGGAGCTACCTAGACGGAATATGAATGGTTGTTCTTTTACCCTGAAAGTGGCTTCATCATGGCAAAAGAGGAGACATAGAGCAACATGTTGGGATATGAATGGGGATCGGAATTAAGATGGTTAGCTACCAGGAAATTTTGCTTCTGGTGGATGGCGTGGAGGTGCTCAACAAAGATGTTCACCAATGTAGAGAAGACCACATCGGGAGTAAGAGATACAACAGATGACTCACATCGGGAGTAAGAGATACAACAGATGACTCTAACAGATTTGAAGGTGAAGCATTTCCTCACCTGGAAGGATTGTTTGAGGCCCTGAATTGTGTTGAGGAAGGGGGTGAATGAGTAGAATAAAGTGTCTTTCCTTCTTTCTCATGTAAAATTGGCATGATGTATCCTTCTATTAAATATTCTGGAGATTTGTCTGAACTTGCAGTCATCTCCTGATTCTGTTGGTTGGATATCGCAGTGCGACAGGAGACATTTGCAGGCAGCTATATTCTGTTACTGGGAACCTCCATCAGCATTATGTTGACCTATAGTTTGTTTGCAAATGTGAGCACTTTGTTACCATTGTATTAACAATCTGTTGTGTTACCTCCCTCCCCCACCCCCACTGCAAGTCTTGCACTGCTCCAGGTGCCTATGCCAATTGTGTGGGAAATACTGTACAAAAATGTTTATTAGTTGATAACAAAAACTGAAAGAAAATAAGAAGGAAAACAGAAACAAAGCAATTGAGTATTTGTAGATGTATTATTATCCATATTTCAATATCCTGTGAAAAGGCTTTTGCCTCCTGCTACCAACCTATACTGGAAGCAATTCGAAGTTGATATTCTTATTATCAGATATATGCATTCTAAAAACAAAGAATTTGGCACTCAGTCTCCACACCTTTCAAGACTAATATAAAAAAATGTGTAAAGATTTGTGACAGTTCTTCCTAATTGTGAGATGCTTGCCTACTTGAAACTGCAATGGAATGGAAGACCTTAGTGAACAAGCTTCATGGACCGATTTTCCATTTCTTTTGTTTCTGGTCAAAGCAAAACAAACCTACTTGTGTTCTGTTTGTACTCAGTTAGGCCAGTTATGACACCGTGGATTGGATTACCTGGAGTGATGGATGTTGATGTTGATGGTTGTAGGGAATTTCTGATCAGTGTTTGAAGTGGAAAGAGATCACTTGCCTTGGACAGAGAGGGAGGGAAGTGATTGTGATGATTATCTCACTACAGTGTGTTCAGTGACACTGGCAGAGAGGTAGTAGTTTCGAATATAGATGTTTATTTAAAAATTCATCTGTCTGGTGAAATAGCCTGCGACTGAAAGCTATGAGAAAGCTGAGTTCTGGCATGCTGAGTTTCTCTAGCATTTTGTGTTCTGGCTTGCTGAGATCCTCCAGCATTTTGTGTGATGATCATTGATTTCTCAAACCTCTGATAACTGCCTTGCCCCACTCCTTCACCATTTCCCATTCCCATTTCCCTTTTTAATATTATCTTCTTAATTGCCCATCACCTCCCTCTGGTGCTCCTCCCCTTCCCTTCCACGGTCTCCTACCCTCCCATATTACCCATTCTCCAGCCCTTATCTCTTTCCCTAATCAACTTCCCAGCTCTTTACTTCACCTCTCCCCCTTCTGCTGGTTTCACCTATCAACTACCACTGTGTACTTCTTCCCCTCCTCCCACCTTCTTACTCTCACTTCTCACCTTTTCTTTCCAGACCTGATGAAGAGTCTCAGCCTGAAATGTTGACTGATTACACTTTTCCACAAATGTTGCCTGAACATTGATTTCTCTAACTTCTGTTAATGCCCCTCCTCCCCTTCTTACTCCATTCTTTATTTATTATTCTCCCCCTTTCTTCTCTCTCTCTTTCTTCTCTCTCTGTCCCTCTCACAGTCACTCCTTGCCTGCTCTCCTTCTTCCTCTGGGCTCCCCTCCCCCTTTCTTTCTCCCTAGGCCTCCCATCCCATGATCCTCCCCCCTTCTCCAGCTCTGTATTCCTTTTGCCAATCAACTTTCCAGCTCTTAGCTTCATCCCTCCCCCTCCTGTCTTCTATCACTTCGGATCTCCCCCTCCCCCTCCCCTCCACTTTCAAATCTCTTACTATCTCTTCTTTCAGTTAGTCCTGACGAAGGGTCTCAGCCCGAAACATCTTCCTATAGATGCTGCCTGGCCTGCCGTGTTCCACCAGCATTTTGTGTGTGTTGCTTTTCTCCTTAAGTGATGCTGTTCTATTTTTCTTGATGTGCTGCAATGATGACACCTCCATCAGAAGCACAATTCCGTTGAGAAATTTAAGATGCTTTGGAAACCTTTACAGAAACTACCATTAGTTCAGACAATTCTTCAACTTCCAGCAAAAAAACATTAACAAACTTTTCAGCAGCAGAGGTGTGTTGTCCGGAATATTCTTACCTCTCTGATCAGTTGTAGCAGGATAAAATGGAAGTCGTGCTTCACTTATGCAGATTTCCCTAGGCTTTGTTTCAAGGCAGCTGCTTAAGTAGCATACAGGCTTTCTCTAAGCATTATTGGCTTCTGTGACAGCTCAAGCTGTTATGCGTTTAACTGTGGCTGTGTTCCAGCTGCCCGCAATGCACAGATCATAGTTTCACACTTCTTTGTTTGATAGTACATTGTTCTCTCCATTTGGTTTAGAGAGAGAATATTTCATCAACAAAGTTGCTGGTGAACGCAGCAGGCCAAGCAGCATCTGTAGGAAGAGGTGCAGTCGACGTTTCAGGCCGAGACCCTTCGTCAGGACCTGTTGAATATTTCATCACCTTGCCTAGGTTCACTGTCTCATTCTATCAATATGGTTCAACACAGACTCATACATAAACCTGCCTGATTCATCCTTGTCCTTTTTTTCACCCAGTGTTCTACATTGTCAATAAACTAGTTCCTTTGTCCTTTAGTTAAAGAATCAAGATGTGCTTTAGAACAACATCTCTAATTTAACGGGCTTTTATTGAAGATTACCTCTCTAGTATCAACTGGAAATCCTTTGCCAATTTTGCAGGGATTTTATTCCCTTTCATGGTAGAGATCTGATTTATAATGGGAGGAAGAAATTTTGATTTTGTCATCTGTTTATCACTGTTAATAATTTTATGAAAAATAAATTTACTTTTAAGAAAAGATCCTGCTATTTCTAATATAGGCAATATTTCATTCATTATAGGAAAATGCAATTAGAATTCTGTATTATTTTAATTAATTTTGATCTGGACTTTATTGGCACAATTTGGTTCAAGCAGTCTGTAAAACTCAATTCCACTGAGTTCCACTGATCAGTGCTTTACATCTTCAGCAAGATTGTTGGTGAATATATCATCTTCAAGGCATCCTAAATCACATAATCAGGTTAAAATGATATTTCAATTTCATTAACCAAAAATCTTTGAGCTTATATCTGTCTCAACTGAATCTCCACCATCTCCGTAAATAAGAGCACTTCAGAATTGGTGATGTTTTGCGTCACGTCACCATTAGTGTTGATGGCTGGCTGCTCTTGGATGATGAAGCATTGTTATAGTTTAAACATCAGCAGTGTTGTTATCACTTCCATTTCCCAATGGTACACAGTTTTGTTTTCCAATGTCTAAAATTTATTTGGTGTCTGAAGCAGCAGATAAACCAATACACTTGTGTTAGCTGGAGGTTAGCTGGAGATCCACTGTAATTATCATCCAGTCATTTTTCAGACAAAGACAATACATCATGTTTCACAGCATCATTCTCAAGACATGTTTGACAAAACCCTTAACGTGGGGCACATGGGACACAGCTATGCCTGCCTTTTCATTAGTTACGCAGAAGAATCCATTTTCCAAGCCCAAGCCCTCCCTGCTAATATAGCCAACTCTTCCTATGCTACATTGATGACTGCCTTGCTGCTGCTTCATTCACCCAAGCTGAGCTTGTCAATTTAATCAACTTTGCCTCCATTTGTTCCCAGGAAGAGGCTTTCCTTTCCAGTCCTCCTACAATGAACCCAGTTTTCCACCATTGATGCAGCCCTCATTTTCCCCATTTCCCAGACATCCATGTTCACCCCATTTTTCCACCACCTTAACAGGGATAGAGTTCCTCTTGTCATCACCTACCACTCCATGAGCCTCTGCATGCAACACATCTCTCTGCAAATTTCTGCCATCTTCGACAAGATCCTACCACCAAACATATCTTTATCTTACCCCCCCACAACTACCTGCTTTTCACTGAGATCAGTCCTTTAACGATTCCCTTGTTCATTCGTCCCTCCTTAATAATCTCTCCTCTGGCACAATATCACTGCACGTGACAGAAATGCTATACCTGCCCACTTACCCCTTCCCTTATCTCCATTCAGCTTCCCAAACAGTTTTCCAAGTGAGGTAACACATACCCTGCAAATCTATTAGGGTCGCCTATTGTATCCACTGCTCCTGATGCAGCTTCCTCTATATTGGTGAGACCCGACATAAATTGGGGGACCGCTTTGTCAAACATCTCCACTCCATCCACCAAAAGCAGAATTTCTCAATGGTCAACCATTTTAATTCCTATCCCCATTCCAGTTCCAACATGACAGTCCATGGCCCCCTGTCATAAGGAGGTGCTGGGAACAGACCCAAGTGCAAGACACAGACACTGAAGTACTAGGGACAGGACTAGGATACAGGGCGATGGCAAGGACATGGACAGGAAAACCGGGAACCTGGAACAGGACTGGACAAAAGAGCTAGGAGCCTGGGCTTGGACTCCGAGCCACAGACTGGACAAGGACCCAGTACCTAGGTGTCGCCTCTGGCTCAGACCCCAGAACTAGGCAAGGATGAGGCTTGGCAGGCAGGCAGGACAAGGCTAGAATCTTCAGGCTTGAAGCTTGAAGCTAGAGGCTAGAGACTTGGCTTGGCTTGGCAAGAGGCTAGAGGCTAGAGACTGGAGTCTTCAGGCTTGGGGCTAGGAAGGAGGATGGAGTCTTCAGGCTAGAGGCTAGGCAAGAGACGAGGCAAGGCTTGGCAGGAGGCTGGAGGCAGGAGACTAGAGGCGAGGCGAGGCTGGAGGCAGGGGACGAGGCGAGGCTGGAGGCTGGAGGCAGGGGACGAGGCGAGGCTGGAGGCTGGAGGCAGGGGACGAGGCGAGGCTGGAGGCAGGGGACGAGGCGAGGCTGGAGGCTGGAGGCAGGGGACTTGAGGTGAGGCTTTGCTCCTCCTGGGCAGGGCGCGGATCACCTGGGCAGGGCGCGGATCACCAACCGACAGAGGCAAGGGACAGAACCAACCCCAGGTAACAGCAAGACAGCCTGGCTTACCTGGGCGGAGGCAAGGGACAGGAAGGGAGCTAGGTACAGGGTGTCTCCAGGACAATACTGCAGGCAAGACAAGGTGAGAGTTACCGGCAAGACAAGGCAAGGCTTCTGGCAAAGCAAGGCGAGATTAAAACTTCAGGTGAGGCAAGAGTTACCAGCAAGACAAGGCAGGGCTTCAGGCGAGGAATCAGAAGGCAGAGGTAGGGATACAAAGAGTAAGGACAAGAACAATCCAGCAGCCATGCCTGGGTCTCTGGAGGTATTTATGCAGCCAGCCCCAATGAGCATCAGCTGCATCAATTAGCTCAACAAGAACAGAAACAGGGTAGATAGGAAAACCTGGAGCAAGGGTCGATGGACCGGACCGTGGACCGGACTATGACACCCCCTCCTTTGTCATGATGAGGCCACTCTCTGGGAGGAGGAGAAAACTTCACATTCCGTTTAGATAGCCTCCAAACTGATAGCATGGACATTGATATACCCCTCACCCTCTGCTCTGCTTCTATTTGTCACTAGGGCTTCATACCTCTTTTTTTCACATGCTTATCACCTTCCCTGATTCCCCTCCTCCTTCCCTTTATCCTGTGGTCTATTCTCCTCTCCTATCAGATTCCATCTTCTCCAGTCCTATACCTTTCCAACCCAAACACGAGGAATTCTGCAGATGCTGGAAATTCAAGCAACACACATCAAAGTTGCTGGTTTCCAACCCAATTGGCTTCGCCTGTCACTTCCTAGCTAGTCTCCTTCCCTCCCAATACCTTTTTTATTCTGGCATATTCTCCCTTTCTTTTCAGTGGGGTCTTAGCCTGAGGCATTGACTGTTCATTAATTTCCTGCAGCATTTTGTGTGTTACCTTTTATAATTGTTGGTTTCTTGTTGGTTAATATTTCAATACAGCACAAATCAATCCCTTGTGTGTCAACTCATTGAAAAGACACTTACATGAAAGTCTGGACAGATGTAAGTCATGCATTTAAATAGCATTTATGGAGAAAGTTAGTAATACCCTTCAACCAAGTAGTATCGTTCTTGATGTTCAAGATCCAGCTAGTGTAAAGCAGAGATCTTATCTCAGTGACAGAACCACCACTGAGTCCAAACATGGAATGGAAGGTCAAATGTGCCACAGTCTGATTCCCAGAATTTCTCTATTGTGTGACACATATCCAGAAAACAGACACAGCTAGCTGATGGTTCCATTCAGGTGAAATACAATAGTTAGTTTTGTGTGAGAACCAATAACAAGAAGCTAACAGTTCTGTGATAGCAGCTGTACAAGCTGCATTAAATCTGAAACAGCGAATGTAAAATCTTTATCAGGCCCAGAAATGCAAATGGAATTAGTGATGGTGATGGACTGAAATATCCTCTCAATTAAACCCCAGTCCAATGAATAATTCATGAGTGTTCCTGACGCGAAAATAAATATTATTTATTATTCAGCTGCAATTGACAATGCTATATCACTTTAGGTTATCACATATTTAACCTTACAGAGAGACTCAACCTATCAACAGCAGGGATGTTTATTGGTACAATGCAATACTGGCAAAGTTAATTTGAATTTATGCTGAATCCATCATAATAGATGGAACAGACCAGAGATTAATTTATCTAAACTTGGTTCTTTGCAGCGATTTTTCAGTAAAGACTGCTGAGATTAAGAGGTGACAATTTTTCTCACAGTACAGTATATAACACTGATCTATGAGGTACTATGAGCTTGAAAAGGAATGTGAATGAATTGAATGGGTCACCAGAAGATTGAAGATGGACGGAATTGTGGGAAGTTTGAGGTTATTCACTAACTTGAAGAATTAGGAAAATGCAATGATTTCGATACTGAAAAATAATCTGTTAGTATACTAATATAGTTTGGTGAGCTGCCTCATGGATTGCTAAAATTGATGCAATATAGTAGGTGGCTTTACGCAGTAAAGACAGATCTTGCTTCAATTGAACAGAACTTTGGTTAGACTAGAATAAAAACAGGTCAGGGTGCACCTCCAGAGAGAGGAACAAAGTCAGTGTTTCGGTGTAAAGACCCTTCGACAGAGATTCAGCAAGTTGGCCACACCTATGGAGAGTGACTCTTCATGAAATCTCCAAACATCCTTGAGTTCCAAAAAGATCAACAGTATTCTTATCATGAATGTTTTCTATGGCTTAGTCACTCCATTCTTTCAGACTTAGAGATGAATTTCTTCTTCTCAGTTGTTCTCCTCAGGGCAATCTCTTCACTCCAGGAATCTATTGAATGAATGTGTCTGAATTGCCTCCCAAAAATATATATTCCTCCTAAAATAATAATTGATTAGTCTAGCTGTAATCTTATGAAAGCTTTACATAGTTATCACAATACTTTCTATTTTAATACTTTGTTTACATTCTTATTTTCCTTTCATTGCTTCCTCTATATGTACTTAAAACTATAGTGTTTTGAGTACATTTTCTGCAGTGTGCCCAGTTCAATAAATTCTGCTTTGCTGCCCTTCTTATCAGAACAGAAAACCTAATATTTACCCAAACATAACTCCCATCAGCCACCTAAATGCTTCTGCACTTGATCTATCCATATCCCCTTGCAGCCTTTTTGTGCCCTTCTCACAAATTGCTTCCTAGTTATCCATGATTCACCTGCAAATTTAGCTATAATATACTTGATCCCTTAATATAATCATTATTATAGCTAGGAAATAATTAAGGCTCTAGCTTTGATCCCTGTAACACCCCAGCAAATTTAGCTTGCCAAACTGAAAATGATGCATTTTTCTAGATGGTTTCTTTTCCATTAGTTATTCAATTCTCCATCATATTAATATATTATCAATGCCTTGCCTTGCTTGTGTTAAGTACTGAGATCACTAAATCTATTTTTATTCATGAATCCTTACATCCGACTCCCACCTCTGTTTTCTATTTCTTCACTGCTCGCTTTATTCTCTTTCCATGCCATTGTTTCCTGAAAGGTTGCCATCCTTCATCTCCATAAATCTCAGCCCAATCATAAGTCTAATTTCTGAATGTTATACTGAACCAGGCCTCACTTGTACACTTATACATGCTCCTGCTGATCACCATGTGAGGCCAAATTCCATTGACAACATTCTCTCCTAAGAGCTGGAAGGTCCTGGGTTCAAGTCCCCATGAAGGGAAGCCTCAATTCCGTTTCTATGACCTGATGAATACTACAGATCAAAGAATTACGTCCAATGTGCTGGCCAGTATTTATGTCAAAGATAGGTGCTGAGTTGTGGCAAAATGATTACTCCCTTCCACCCAATTGAGAAACAATACTGATCAGAAAGATGACACCTTTGAAAACACAGAAGTCCCTCAGGTTGGCAGGTTAATTGGTCAATTACACTTGTGTAGGAGGGCAGCTTATGGGAGAGAATAGGTTGCTGGGAAATAACAGGGGAGAATGAGATTAATGGAAATGTTCTGAGAAAGTTCTACAGTGGACATAATGGGCCAAATTTCTTATTTCTATTTTGTAGTAAAAAATGAAAATATATAGTTCACTATTTAATCCAATTTGCAACTCCCCAGATGATGAAGTACCAGACAATAAAACAATGCATAGTAAAATTTGTATGCAGGAATACCCACATAAGGAAATGTCAAAGATACTGGGGGTGGCACAGCAGCACAGTGGTTGGTATTGTGATGGATATCCGCTTTTTGGCCAGTAGACATCCTTCTCTTTCTTGCATGAGGAGGAGAAGATGGCAGCGCAACGGCAGCGTGCGCAGACACTTCGGTGGTGATGTAGGGGACCTTGCACAATTCTGATTTGATGGAGACAGACGTGAGAGTATGGAGGAACATCTGGAAAACTTCTGAAATGCCCGCTTCGCTGCCGCTGCTACTGTGTGGTAACCGGAATCTCCGGACTAGAAGGCCCCGAAATCCTCGGCTTTGCGTGTTTCAGCGGCCGAGGCGAGATCGAAGGTGCTCGGCAGAGGATGGCGCTTGGGAGGCTGTACCGGAGAGGTTGGTCAGAAGCTTGAAATTTTCGGATGGATGGACTCAGTGTTGGCTGTGGTCGGCTGCTTCCAAGGCATCGGCAAGTTGACGGTGCCTAGAGGTTTATGGCAGGGAGTTTCTCCCTTTTGCCGCCTGCTATCGAGGATTTGGGAGTCAATCGACTTGGGGACTTTTGAGACTTTGTTTCCCATGTCCGTGGTTTGTTCTTTTTAAAAAATCTTTTTATTAATTATTATTGAAAATCAACAACAGAGAAAAATACATCAAAGTAATCAAGACAACATATCCATATGTAGAATAAGAGTTAAACTATCAACCAGGCTGAACAGTGTATCAATAATAATCAAAAAACAAAGTGTTAAAGCTTTCTTTTAATGGAAAAAAGAAAGAAAAAAGAACCCCTACTAACTGAAACAGAAAAAAAACCTAATAACTAATAAAAAGGGGGAAAAAACACCCATTTGGAGCACAAACCCGGAGCTATATGCCGTACAAGCTTGCATAAAAAAAACCATGGTTTGTTCTTCATCAAATTATGGTATTGCTTTGCACTGCTGTAACTATATGTTATAATTATGTGGTTCTGTCAGTGTTAGTCTTTGGTTTGTCCTGTTTTCTGTGATATCACTCCAGAGAAACATTGTATCATTTCTTAATGCTTGTATACATTTCTAAATGACAATAAAAGAGGACTGAGTGTTCTCATAATCTAATCTAATCTAATGTTTGCTAATCTTACTTTCTAAACACAGTATCCGCCACTTGTAAGATCACAAACAGATGTAAGTAAACTTCCATCTAACAGTTGTTTGATTTCTGGTTGTAAAGGGAAATAAGTCTTAGTTCTTGAAATGTAAATGGAAAGCACTAATAACCTTAAATATTTGCTTTGTTGTCCAAAGACCAGCTTTGCAACCTGGCTTTATGGATAGTAGATGTTCTTCCAGGAAGAAGTAAGGTTTAGCTCTCTACACCTGCTTTATCATTGCTGAAGATACAGTGTAAGATAGTGGGTTGTTTGAAAACAGACAAGCTGAGTCTTAAGTTGCTTGTTTCATGGAAGCTTGCACAACAGATGTATAAAATTATTTAGCATATCAATAACTATGATGTGTATATAGTTGGAAGGTTTTATGTGTTCGAACTGATGGTCAGGCTGAAGTCCTGGCAGGCTCTTGAGAAGCTATCCATGAGGCGTTGCAGTTGCTCTTCAGAGTGTGTTGCCAGTGCTGCATCATGCCATTGTAATTTCCTTTATTCCACTGAAATAACGACACATTGGAACTTAGTTTCTCCTTCTCACGTTTCAAACTGAACTTGATCATATCGTGATCACTGTTCCATAAGGGTTCCTTAATCATAAACTCTCTTAACACCTCTGTATCATTAAACAACACCTAATCCAGCACGGCCGATCCCCTAGTGGGCTCAACAACAAGCTGCTCTAAAAAGCCATCCCTTAGACAGTCTACAAATTCTCCCTTTTGATGTCCATTACCGGCCTAGTTTTCCCAATCCACTTTCATGTTAAAATCCCCAACAATTACCATGACATTGCCTTTTTGACACGCCTTTTCTATCTCCTGCTGTAATTTGTAACCCACATCCCGTCTACTGTTTGGAGGCTTATATACAACTGTTACTAGGGTCCTTTTACCCCTGCTATTTCTTAACTCAACCCATAGAGACGCTACACCTTCTGATACTATGCCATTTCCTTCTCATGTTTTAATATTATTTCTAATACACAGAGCCCCTCTACCTACTAACCTATCTTTCACATACACTATATATCCTTGGACTTACAGCTCCCAATGGCAGCCATCCTTTAGCCAAGTTTCAGAGATGGCCACAACATCATACTTGCCAATCTGTAGCTGAATTTCAAGATTGTCCAATTTATTTCTTATGTTGTGTGCATTCAAATACAACACTTTCAGTCTAGTATTTGTTGCTTTCTTTTAGCTGCGCCACATGTCTATTGCCCTGTAACTCATCCCACTGGCTGTGATTATGCCTCATCTCCCGCCTGTCCTTTCTATCATCTCTTTTGCACACTATCTTTGATTTATTTCTGATTCCCTCTTCCTCAGCCCTATCACTCCCATTCCCATCCCCCTGCCAAGTTAGTTTAAACCTTCCCTAACAGCTCTATTAAACCTGCCTGCTAGGATATTGGAACCCTTTGGGTTCAAGTGTAACCCATCCTTTTTGTACAGGTCGTACCTCCCCCAGAAGAGGCCCCAGTGATCCAGGAACCCGAAGCCCTGCCCCCTACACCAGTCTCTTAGCCATGCATTAATATGCCTGATCATGATATTCTTGCACTTGTTAACACGTGGCACAGGCAGCAATCCTGAGATTACTACCCTGGAGGTCCTGCTTTTCGGCTTCCTACCCAACTCCCTGAATTCTCTCTTCGGGACCTCCTCCCTTTTTCTACCTAAGTCGTTGGTACCAACATGTACTAAAACTTCTGGCTGTTCACCACTCCCTTCAGAATGCTGTGCACCCGATCTGAGATATCCCATACCCTGACACCTGAGAGGCAGCACACCATACGGGTACCTCTATCAGCTTGACAGAACCTCCTGTCTGTTTCTCTCACTATAGAATCCCCTATGACTACTGCATTTCTCATCTTCTTTTCTCCCTTCTATACCACACAACCAGGCTCAGTGCCAGAGAACCAATCACCATGGTTGTCCTCTGTCAGGTCATTCCCCTCAACTGTATCCAAACGAGATAACGATTACTGAAGGGGATGGCCACAGGGGTGTTCTCTACTGTCTGAGCACTTACCATCTCTTCCCTGACAATCACCCACTTGTCTAACTCCTGAAGCCTCCGGGTGACTAATTCCTTGTGGCTCCTATCCATCTCCTGCTCACTTTCCCGAATAAGTAGTAGGTCATCAAGCCACAGCTCCAGATCCCTAACACATTCTCTCAGGAGCAATATCTCAGTGCACCTGGCGCAGATGTGGCCATCTGAGAGACTGTAAGATTCCCAGGATTCCCACATCTGACACCCAGAGCAAAGTACTAACCCTGCAGACATTCCTCTAAATCAAAATGGAAAGAAAATAAAAGCAAGTCCACTCACCCACTTACCTCGCTGAAACCCAGATGAGCCAAAGCCCTACCATTCTGCCTCAGATCACTCCGTCAATGACTGCTCCTTTGATGACCACTCTGCTAGGCAGTGTCTCCCTTTTATGCCTGAACCTTCCCTGCTATCTAATTCACAATTGATCCTCCGGTTATAGCAACTGACAGGCCACGTACAATGACCAAATGCTTTTGAAGCTCCCTTTTTAAATAACTGCTGCCAACCTGCAAGAAATCCCTCTTGGTAAAGCTCTGTTGATGCCGCTGATACGCCATGTAAGTACCAGTTCAGGGCCCAAATTGGTAGTGAGGGAGGAGGTGTAGGGGCAGGTGCAGCACCTGTTCTGCTTGCATGGATAAATACCAGGAGGGAGATCACTGGGGAGGGATGAGTGGACAAGGGAGTCACGTAGGGAAGCTCAGCATGGATGTACACCAGTACCACTCCTCAACTTTTCTTACGCTACATCAATAACTGCATTGGTGCTGCTTCCCGCACCCATGCTCTACTTGTCAGCTTCATCAACTTTGCCTCCAACTTCCTGCATACCCTCAAATTTACTTGGACCATTTCCAACACCTCCCTCCCCTTTCTCAATCTCTTTGTTGCTACCTCTGGAAATAGTCTATCTACTAATATCTTTTATAAACCCACTAATTCTCAGAGCTACCTGGACTATATCTCTGCTCACCCTGTCACTTTTAAAAATGCCATCCCCTTTTCTCAGTTCCTCCGTCTCCGTCGTATCTGCTTTCAGGATTGAGGCCTTTGAAGGAGGACATTCTAATGAGAGGTCCTCCTTCAAAGAAATTGGTTTTCCTTCCTCCACCATCAACGCTGCCTTCACCTGCACCTCTTTCCATTTTGCACACGTCTGCCCTCACCCCATCCCCCCACCGCCACACCAGGGATAGGGTCCCTCTTGTCGTCACTTACTACCCCACTAAACTCTGCATCCAGCACCATAATTCTTCATAACTTAACGCCATCTCCAACAGGATCCCAACACCAAGCACATGTTTCTTTCCCCTCCACTTTCTGCATTCAGCAGGGATCGCTCCCTACGTAAATCCCTTGTCCAACTGTCCCTCCCCCACTGATCTCCCTCTTGGTGCTTATCTTTGCAAGCGGGACACATGCCACATCTGCCCCTACACCTCCTCCATCACTACCATTCAGACCTCACTTAGTTGGAGGAGCTACATCTTATATTCTGGCTGGGTAGCCTCCAACCTCATGGCATGAACATTGATTTCATGAACTTCCAGTAACTGCACACTCCCTTCATCATTCCCATTCCTGTTTCCCTCTCACACCTGTCTATTTACCTGCCCATCACTTCCTTCTGGTGCCCCTGCGCCTTCCATTTCTTCCATGGTCTTCTACCCTCTCCTACTGGATTTCCCCTCCTGCAGCCCTTTACTTCTTTCACCAATCAACTTCCCAGCTCTTTACTTCACCCCCTTCCCCTCTCCTGGGTTCACCTATTACCTACCATCTGGTACTTCTTCCTCCCCTCCCCCCACCTTCTTACTCTGATTTATTGTCTTTTTTCCCAGTCCTGGTGAAGGCTTTTGGCAAGAAGCATCAACTATATCTCCAAGCAACACACATAAAATGCTGGAGGAACTCAGCAGGCCAGGCAGCATCGATGGAAAAAGGGTACAGTTGACGTTTCGGGCCAAGACCCCTTTTTCCATCGAGGCTCCCTGGCCTGCTGAGTTCCTTCAGCATTTTATGTGTGTTGCTTGGAATTCCAGCATCTGCAGATTTTCTCGTTTGTTACTGTATCTCCAAAATGCTTTGAGACCGTTTGTGTAGGAAAGACATCTGAGGAATTATCATGGGCATGTGAAGGCACCCAAGTGGTAGAAAAAGGATATAAGTGTAGAGAGCAGTTCAGGCTTATTTGGAGTGGGTGAAAAACATGTAGAAGAATGAAAGGAAGACAAGGTGAGTAGAATCCATTCCCCGGCTTCGGTTTCTGTGACGGACAATTCCCCCGTGCATATCATGATATGTCTTTTTAGTTTATAGGAATTGTAACTGTGTTTTGGAAATCCTTTGAGTTTAATAAGTGCCTTGTGGTATTGAACCTGTTTGTAATTAGGAAATAAATGTTTAAAATAGAAATCCTCTGTGAGTATTAAATGTGAGTAAATAAATGAACTGTGTTGGAAACCACTTTGTTAGCTGCAACTATCTTCTCCTTGGCAGAGAGGAGTGACCCATTGCTCAAATAGTGGTTATTGGCAGCTAAAATGCACCATGGAGAATAAACAGATGTAAACTAGTCTTGGAAGATTGTGTAGTTACAGTATTATCTCCCTTTAGTGAGAGTATTCGTGGTTATTTATATCTGATTTGGCTTAATATCTTTGTTTGAGTCTGGAACCTTTGCGGTTTGCAAACCCAATACCACCACAGCATAACGTCATTACACCACCAGTGACCTGGGTTCAATTCTGCTGCTGTCTATAATGAACTTGTATGTTCTTCCTGTGACCACATGGGTTTCCTCTGTGCTCTCCCACATTCCAAAGATGTATGGGTTAGTAGGTTCCTTGGTCACATGAGTGTAATTGTGCAGCGTGGGCTCATTGGGCCAAAAGGGCCCATTACCATGCTGTATCTCAAAATAAAATGAAGACATACAGGCGTGAGCTGATACTTGGCAAACAACATCATGAAGCTTAGTTGCGGGGCAATAACTACCTCCATCAATTCTATTGAATTCCTGTCAAAGTGACAACTAAGTCATCAGGAAGTCAGCAAGTTCTTTGTGGAAATCTAATTACACTGGACAACATTTTTTTTAAAGTGTTGCATCCTCAGAATTTTTTTTTATGATGGACCACTCGAAACTAAACACAAATGTGGTTTCATTCTACTTGTATCACATAAGAATATGGAGAAACAAGAAATTAACTTTTATTATACATAATGTGTTTAATTGCATAATGGAGCTGACACTTTGCAATAGTTCAACTAAGCTAAAAGTGTTTTGTTGATGATTTTCATTTGTACTCAGTGTCTGAGGCTTCTTGCTTAAGTGTCCAACAATAATCACCCAGCACTAATGGATTCCCATTACCCTGATACTGTTTCTCCATGACTGCAATATCCTGGTGAAACCTTTTACCGTGCTCGTCATTGATGGGGCCAAAATTTGCAGAGAAGTAGTCTAAATGGGAATGCCGAAGATGAACCTTTAGTGACATGTTGCACTTCATTGTTTTGTAAAATTGAAGCATGTTGTCAACCAGCTGCATGTAGTTTGGTTCTCTGTAGATATAACCATATAACAATTACAGCACGGAAACAGGCCATCTCGCCCTTCTAGTCCACACCAAGAAAATTTTCAACGACATCTTTGAATGCCTTTCATGCAATTTTCTTCAGTCCCACTAGAAGTTCTCTGAATTACGTGCCATTGATGACCTGCTTGATTTGTGCACCAACAAAAATGCCTTTCTTAATCTTGGCATCAGTTATCCTGACTTGAATTATGAATTGAGAAAACAAATATAGGCAATTAAAATAAAAGGGTGTGTGATCAGAAAATTTCATGGTGATTTTCATGACCAGCAGCCCAAAATCCATAAGATACACGCAAAAGTATTTCAGGAAGCGAAACCTTTGTTGTTCAGTGTTAAATTATCAAGTCAGTTCTGTTATTTTGTGGTAAATCCCCCATATTTCAGATATTACACCAGCTATGGAACTTCAGATTATTGTGACATACCCTGAGAATGTTGCTTTACAAAGGTGCTGGATAAACACAAGTATATTTAGTTCCTTGTCTTTGATCCACAGTGTATCACATTCGTAAAATAATTCATTCAAAATCAGCAGTTGCTGGGATTATGTGAAACTTGCATTAATTGATTTTCACAGAAGGGTTTTCGGGGAGAGAGAAATGGGATGATTATGGTATTGAGCATGGTATTGAGATAGAGGATCAGTCACCATTGTATTGAATAACTGAGAAATCTAAGGCCCAAATAGTCTTACCTGTATTCTGATATTCCACTTTCATTGCCACTTTACCAAGAGCCTACTGCACAGTGAAGTGTATTACCAAAATGATTTTTCAGGAAGGAGAGGATGGATTTTTTTTTTCACTTACTAACCACATCTCTTTCAAGATCTGAAACTGACAAATAGCTGCTTTTTCTCAAATAACTGTGATCTAAGTGTTGACCCGTTCATATGGTCAGCAAACATTTTCACCGCAGCTTTTTAATCATTATTTTTGCTACAAATATCCTATTTTCCATGTTGAGACTAAAGCAGTTTTGCCCTCATTCGACTTGTTCTTCCCTAAAATGATATTCCATTTCTTTTCCTTGGCTTGCCAATCACAGGTTTATTCCATTAATGAGGCTAAGGGAGACACACACACACACACACACACACACACACACACAAACACTTTAGAGACATGGCAAAGCTTATTCCCGCAAGAATATGAGCTGTCAGCAATCTGACTCAATTAAGGGTGAACAAATTTCTGAAATTGATAATAATCAATGAGGACAATAATGTTACTGCTCAGCTGTAATTCATGAGGCACGGCTAATCCAGTGAGCAGTGTGGTAAGTGGTCTGTAAATAGATACATCACATGACTGAGTGGGATGCCAGCTCTGTATAAAGGACCAGAGTAAACCAACTCATGTTTTCTGTATGTCAGTCTGACCTGGAGAAGAAATAGTGTAGATTGGGCTTTCCTGCTCTTCTTTTAAAGAGCTAACTTTTCAATCACAGGATGGGTTTGGAGCTGGACTCAGTTTCAGAACAAATGGGGGATGAATAAGTGGGTGAAGCTTCAATATTTATCTCCCAATCTACAAAGTAGCAACTGTTCTTTGGTACCTTGACATTGCCATTTATTTATTGAGATACAAGAGGGAATAGGCCCTTCAACCCGCGTTGCCGAGCAACTCCTGATTTACCCTAGCCTAATCACGGGACAATTTACAATGACCAATTAACCTACTAACCGGTACATCTTTGGACTGTGGGAGGAAACCGGAGCAACTGGAGAAAATTCATACAGTCACAGGGAGAACTTACAAACTCCTTACAGACAACAACAGGAATTGAACCCGTGCCATACCCAGGTTTATAAAGCAAGTAAGCATTGCATTGTTAAACAAAGATGTTTCCTGAAACAATTAGAACTGCCTTTAGTCTCTGGACCTTATTTCAACTTTCAGAGTGAACTGCGATTGTAAACTTCTATCTTTCTGTCACCAATTTCTTAAGAACAATTAAGTATAGGCATTACATACATGCTGGTGCAAACATCTGTAACTGAAATTAAAAGCTTTGCACCTTTACAATCAATAGGTGTGCCACTCTTGTGTGTGAACATGGAAGAAAGAAATCAGGAGGGCTAAAAGAAGGCATGATGTTACTCTAGCAGACAAGATGAAGGAGAATCCTAAAGGATTCTATGGTATGTTAAGAGCAAAAGGATTACAAGGGTCAAAATTGGTCCTGTGGAAGATCAGAATGATAATCCACGTGTGGAGCCAAAACAGATGGGGGGAGGTCTTAAATAATGTTTTTGCATCAGCATTTACTCAGGAGACGGATACAGAGTCTATAGAAGTGAGGCAAAGCAGCAACAAATTCATGGACCCTGTACAGATTGCAGAGGAGGAGGTGTTTGCTACCATGAGGGAAACCAGGGTGGATAAATCCCAAAGACCTGACAAGGTGTTCCCTCAGACCAAATGGGAGGCAAGTGCAGAAATTGCCGGGACCCTAACAGAGATGTTTAATCATCCTAAGCAACAGGAGAGGTACTGGAGGTTTGGAAGATAGCCAATGTTTTTCTGCTGTTTAAGAAAGGCTCTAAACATAAACTGGGATATTATAGGCCAGTGGGTCTGACATGGGTTATGGGAACGTTGTTGGAAGGTACTTTAAGGGACCAGATATGTGAGTATTTGGATAGACATGGACGGATTAAGGGTAATCAGCATGGCTTCGTGCTAACCAAACTTATAGAGTTTTTCAAGGAATTTGCCAGAAAAATAGATGAAGGCATGTACATGATGGACTTCAGCAAGGCATTTGACAAGGTCCCGCATGCGAAGTTGGTCAAGAAGTTTCAGTCACTTGGCATTCAAGATGAGGTAGTAAATTGGAATAGACAATGGCTTTGTGGGAGAAGCCAGAGGGCGGTAGTAGAGGGTTGCCTCGCTGTCTGCAGGCCAGTGACTAGTGGTGTGCTGCAGGGATTGGTGCTGGGTCCATTGTTGTTTGTCATCTGTACCAATGATCTGGATAATAATGTGGTAAACTGGATCAGCTAATTTGCAGATGACACCAGGATTAGGGGTGTAGTGAACAGTGAGGAAGACTGTCAGAGCTTACAGCAGGATTTGGAACAGCTGGAAAAAATGGAAGATGGAATTTAATCCAGGAAAATGCGAGGTCTTACACTTTAGTAGGACTGACCAGTGTGGGTTTTACACAGTGAACAGCAGGGCACTGAGCATTATGGTATTTGGTATTCTAGATTATGGTATTTACGGTAAGTTTGTCAAGTTTTTGGTGACATGCAGAATCAAAACAAATTTCTAAGAAAGTAGAAAAGCTGTCATGCCTTCTTTGTGATGACACATGCTGGTCCCAGGATGGTTCCTCTGATATGTCAACACCAACCCCATCAGCACCTCTCTTCCCCTGATGAGGACTGGCTCATGGACTCTCTGGCTTCTTTCTCCCATGGTTGATAGACAGCTCTTTGGTTTTCCTGATGTTGAGTGAGGGGTTTTCAATCTCCCTCCTATATGCTGATTTTTCACATTTGATTTGGACAAAATCAGCCCTGTTCCTTATTAATTCCCTTTTGCTTATTTTGCCACTTAACAATAAGAGCTAATTAACCTAACAGCATACCTTTAGAATGCAGGAGGAATGAGGTGACTCCTGGTAGAAACTGTACAGCAATAGGAAGAACACGTAAACCCCACACAAAGAGCACTCAGGGTCATGATCAAACAAGGCTGTCTGGGGATCTGAGTCATCACTACAATGGCACCATCTTTCTACCCACCCATTTGCTACGTTATCACCATTATGTCCATGACTCCAACCTTCAGCTGCCACTTGAGAATGGGTTGGAAGATCTCCTATGTGCAGTGCAGTATATTTTGCTAGACTGAAAATAGGGACGATAAATAGTCCCTATTGACTCTGTCTACACTTCTCACTGGGGTGCCCAAAACCAGAAGCTAGTGCTGTGTCATTAAAGGCAGGCAAAGAGAAAGGTGCCAATCACCCACCGGCACAGCTGACATGGCTTTCGACTGGCCGGCAGGTTAACCCTTTATGTTGCAATGATACACCTTTAAACTTAGAACATATAACATAGATAACCTACTGCACAATACAGGCCCTTCGGCCCACAAAGCTGTGCCAAACATGTCCTCACCTTAGAAATTACCTAGGGTAACCCAGAGCCCTCTATTTTCCTAAGCTTCATGTACCTATCCAGGAGTCTTTTAAAAGACCCTATCGTATCCGCCTCCACCATCATTGCTGGCAGTCTATTCCATGCACTCACCACTCTGGGCATAAAAAAACTTACACCTGACATCCCCTCTGTACCTACTTCCAAGCACCTTAAAAGTGGGCCCTCTCATGCTAGCCATTTCAGCCCAGGGAAAAAACCTCTGACTATCCACACGATCAATGCCTCTCATCATCTTATGCACCTCTATCAGGTCACCTCTCATTCAATATGTAGATAAGCCTACAAGAGGAGAGGCTGTACTTAATCTGGTTTTAGCAAAGGAACCTGGTCAGGTGTCAGATCTCTCAGTGGGACAGCATTTTGGAGATGGTCATCACAATTCTTTCTCCTTTACCATAGCATTGGAGAGGAACAGCAGCAGACAAGTTAGGAAAGTGTTTAATTGGAGTAAGGGGAAATATGAAGTTATCAGGCAGGAACTTGGAAGTATAAGTTGGAAACAGATGTTCTCAGGGAAATGTACAACAGAAATTTGGCAAATGTTCAGGGGATATTATTTGTGTGGTGTACTGCATAGGTACATTCCAATGAGACAGGGAAAAGATGGCAGGGTACAGGAACCATGGTGTTAAAAGGCTGTTGAAAATCTAATCAAGAAGAAAAGAAGAGCTTACAAAAGGTTCAAAAAAAGAGGTAATGATAGAGATCTAGAAAATTATAAGGCTAGCAGGTAGGAGATTAAGAATGAAATTAGGAGAGCAAGAAGGGGCCATGTGAAGACCTTGGCAAGCAGGATTAAGAAAAACCCCAAGGCATTCTACAAGTATGTGAAGCGCAAGAAGATAAGAAGTCAGAGAATAGGACCAATCAAGTGTGACAGTGGAAAAATGTGTTTGTAATCAGAAGAGGTAGCGGAGGTACTTAATGAATACTTCGCTTCAGTATTCACGACAGAAAAGGATTTGGCAATTGTAGGGATGACTTACAGCAGACTGAAAAGCTTGAGCATATAGACATTAAGAAAGAAGATATGCTGGAGATTTTGGAAAGCATAAAGTTGGATAAGTCGCCAGGACCAGACTATATATACCCCAGGCTACTGTGGGAAGCGAGGGGGGAGATTGCTGAGTCTCTGACAATGATCTTTGCATTATCAATGGGTACGGGAGAGGTTCCGGAGGACTGGAGGGTTACAGATGCTGTTCCCTTATTCAGGAAAGGGAATAGAGATAGCCCTGGAAATTATAGACCTGTGAGTCTTACTTCAGTGGTTGGTAAGTTGATGGAGAAGATCCTGAGAGGCAGGATTTATGAACATTTGGAAAGGCATAAAATGATTAGGAATAGTCAGCATTGCCTTGTCAAGGCAGGTCATGCCTTACGAGCCTGATTGAATTTTCTGAGGATGTGACTAAGCACATTGATGAAGATAGAGTAGTAGATGTAGTGTATATGGATTTCAGCAAGGCATTTGTTAAGGTACCCCATGCTAGGCTTATTGAGAAAGTAAGGAGGCATGGGATCCAAGGCAACCTTGCTTTGTGGATCTAGAATTGGCTTGCCCACAGAAGGCAAAGAGTGGTTGTAGATGGGTCATATTCTTCATGGAGGTCAGTAACCAGTGGTGTGCCTCAGGGAGCTGTTCTGAATGATTTTTATAAGTAACACAGATGAGGATGTGGAGGGATGGGTTAGTAAATTTGCTGATGACACAAAGATTGGGGGTGTTGTGGATAGTGTGGAGGTCTGTCAGAGGTTATAGCAGGGGATCGTTAGGATGCAGAAATGGGCTGAGAACCCCAGAAAACTGGGCTGAATCGTATAAAAGATTTCCAGATTACAAATGATTTTTAAAACAAAGTTTTTTAAAACATAGGCTAAAAAGCTGAAAAGACATACCAATGAAATGCAGATGAATTAGACATACATTGCAGAAATCAAAGTAAGAGCATGCATTTTAATTCACCTTGTCTTTCTATCATTCTTCCTACCAACTCTTGAACATTCCTAACAAACCTGACTGTCCCTTTACATTTGTATTGATTTTTTTTGTCACTCGGGTGACCTCACATGCATATGATATCTTGTCAGATACCTTTTCACACAGCTTCTCGTGACAGAGATCCCAAGCACCCAAAATTAATGCTGTGAATGCTGACTCTGAGTACAGAAATCTTCCAACTATTGATAGATCAGCTATTTGATGTGGTATGCGGTTGTATCAATTGGACCATAGTGATGAGGTTTTTGAGGTTGGTGAGCATCCCTCAGGCAGACACCTTGTCTTTACAGTGCATTGAGAGGCCATGATGGGCCAACAGAGCTCCACGGTGTAATCCAGCAGTGTATGCGAACCTTGATGTAGGGAAAATATCTAATCCATTCCCTCCCATCCACTTCCCAGATGGCTGAAAACCCAATGCATCTCAGTAGTAAAACCTACATGTCCATTACAAATGGTGGTTGTATTGTCCCAGCTAGCAGCAGCCCAGGTCAGAGCTCACCCAGCCAAGAGAAAAAGGACAAAGGCAATTGTGGGAAAGATGATCATACAGAAGTATCTGGAGCTCACAATATAAGATGAACTGGGACAGGAAGTTGTGGCATCAGGTTGGGGATCCATAGAAGTGTTCGGACACTGGTATCCAGGGCTCTGAGTGAAGAGGTTGACTGCCATGGGGTATTGACACAAAGGCTTGGTTGAGAGTGGCCAGCAGATATCAATAGTTTCCTGTTGCTGAGGATCATGTACTCTTTGTCAACAGACGACTTCTTTTAGGAGAACATTCTCAGCTGGGTCAATCATTGGTTCACTAATCCTGTCAGGAGGTTTGAACCAAAAGCAGAGCAGCAGTCGCAATTTAGCAGTAAACAATGTCTTACTAGTAAACTGCAAAATGACAAGTAATGAGGGGCCACAAAATAAGAGAGACAAATACTTAATATGACACGGCAACAAGGTACTGAAGGCTAGGAACAACTAGTTGATGCTGGCTAGTTTGTATGAGTGAAGGAGGACTGCGGATGAGAGCTGGGTTGAAATAGGCTGCAGGTGCTGAGTTGGAAACAAGTGGCAGGTGACTCCTGTTAACTGGGTGGAGACTGGGAGGTGCGTGCCTGTGCAGGCCTAACAAAGCGAAAGAAGATTTAGAGTGGCATGAGGAAACTTACTTACACAGTACATGTCTGGAATCTGAACTGCACTACCAGCAGACATGATAGAGATAAGTTGCATTGTCACTTTCAGGAGGGAATTGAACAAACATGTAAACAGGCAGGCATGCAGACATCTGATCTCTAACTGGCTCTGAATACAAGTCTTCTGTCACATGTGCCTGGAGTCATGCTAAGGGTTGAACATCTGGGAGCTGATGGTGCCTCTGGTAAGTGTTAATTGGCCTGCATCAAACCAGACAACATGCTTTCAAGGTGCTTCACCACTGCTCCCATTTTCCACCATCCAAACACTTCCTGATGTTTCGAGATAGATGTGGACACCTCTGATGTGGGTGCTGGGGCCATCCTCTGCCAGCGAGGACCATTAGCAGACACACTCGTGCCCTCTCATGCAAGCACAATTCCACACAGTACTGTTATGAAGTAGGAAATTGAGCTACTCACCATTAAATGGACCTTGGAGGAATGGAGACGTCGGCTGATGGGAAATACAGAGCAACTCATCACCAGAGCCTCATATCCATACAACAGACTCGCGAACTCAACCCACGTCAGGCTTGCTGGGCCCTCTTCTTTGAGCAGTTCAACTTACTTCATCTCCTACTGATCCGGCTTCAAGAACACTAAGTCCTGTCACACCAGTCCAACTGACACAAAAATTGGCCCTCAGCCCATCACTCATCCTCCCAGATCCTTACCACGATCACCTGGGTCCTTGAGAACCAGATCTGCCAGGCCCTGCAGCACAGACTTTCTCTGGCTGACACACCTGACAACCAAATGTACACGTTGGTGACCGTGCACCCTGAAGCACTGCAGTGGGCCTACTCCTCACCCACTATCTGGCCACCCAGGCGCACACGGGACCCTGGATCTTCTGCCACACCGGTTCTGGTGGTGCACCGTGATTGCAGAGTTTGTTTCTGTCTGCCCTCAATGTGTCCAGTCTAATTCTTCCAACCAGTGCCTCTTTGAGCTTCTGCAGCCCCTGCTGGTCCCCTCAATGACTATTGTCCCACTTCGGCATGGATTTCATCACGGTTTTGCCACTTTCTGATGGGGCCTTGGTGATCATGTCAGTGGTGAACTGGTTCTCCAAGGCAGCTCATTTCGTTGCTCTCCACAAACTTCTGTAAGCCACTGAGATGGCAGACCTGGTTCTCCAACATGAAATTCACTTTCATGGCTTCCCCCAGGACATTGTGTTGGAGCAGGGACCACAATTCATCTCTTGTTTCTGGTGAGCCTTCTGCTCCCTCCTCCACACTGTCATAGCAAATGCTGGATGCTAACGTTGGACCTATGATTGGTAGGTTTGCAGATAATATGAAAATTGGTGGTGTTGTGAATATTGAGAAGGATTATCTAAGGATATAGTAGGATCCATATTAGATTTTTAAAAAGTTGGGCAGATAGAATTTAAATCTGATAAAGATAAGGTGATGCAATTTGGGAAGTCAGAGTTAGGATAGGAACAGTAATTGGTAAATGTCGATGAATAGAGAGATCTAGGGATCCAAGTCTATAGTTCCCTATAAGTGGCTACACAGGTCAATTTGTAGTGAAGGAGGCATGTGGCATAGCTGCCTTCATAGATTAAGGCACATAGTATTAAGTTACAACAATATATCCCAACTCTTGAAAAACACTGGCTGCATGTGAAATATTGTGTGAAATTTTGGTTGCCACAGCATAGGAAGAATGTGATTGTGCTGGAGAAAGTGCAGAGGAGATTCACCAGGATGCTGCCTGGATTGGAGCAATTCAGTTCTGGGGAGTGATTGAATCAGCTGGGCTTGTACTTCATGGAGAGAATGAGCTTAAGGGATTCAATATTACAGGATTAATGGTTCTACAAACCATCTGCCTCAAGGCGGCAGAGAAAAAAACAAAGATACTTTCTGAGGTTCTGGGTAACTGTACTACTATACAAGAAAAGATTGTGTTTCCTACCACATCATGGTACTTTAGATCTCTGTGCCCCTTTCTAAACTCGCTAGTTATCATCAGCTGAGTGAATAAATTAGCATCAAAAATAGTACCTTTTACCATACTATGTATTTATTCATTTTCCAAGACCAGGGGTATGAGTACACAAGTCAACATAGCAGAGAAGGTTAAGAAAGCAGTTAATAAGGCAACACAATTCTGCACTTTATGGACGGAGACTTCTCAGCCTCTCAGGGAGTATGGTGATCTCATTGTGGAAAGAATGGGAGTCTCTACAGGAAATTCGTGAGAACTGTTTGTGGGATGTGGGTTTCTACAATTACAAGGGTACGTTTGGGGGCTGGGGCAGTATCCTTGGTAGAAGAGAAAGCAGAGGGAAGATCAGATGGGAATGTTCAGTTCAGACAGAGTGAACAGTGGAAGACTATTCCCACTGGTGGAATAGAGGTCATAGCTATAAACTAAAGGGTATCAGGAAATGTAGAGGAGAATTGATCCAAGAGCAGAGCAGTGGAGACGATTTAGCAGTAAATGGTATTTTAGTAATTATCTGCTAAATACAGAACAATAAAGGGCCACAAAACCAGAGAGAACAGATACTCAACACAAGACAACAAGGTAACTGATGGCTGGAAACAACTGGTCCAAGAGCTGGGTTTTAATGGGTGCAGATGATTCGGAAACTAGTGCCAGGTCACTCCTGTCAGCTGAGGGGATACGGAAAGGTGCCTGCCTATGCAGGCCTGTCAGGACCCCCCTCTCCTACAACCAGCACCGAATTACCCAGGGTGATCCTGATGGGTCCGGTGGAATTCCTTGATGAGTGATGAATCCAAGATGAAACTGAACGGCATCCAAGATCTCTACTCTGGGCTGTATCCAGTTGACGACATGAATCTATCAACCGGCAAACCATGTAGACTGGACCACCTTCCATTTTCCTTGGGTCTAGAGGTGGAGGTTCAGGAGGGCTGAGTGGTCCATGGATATTAAGCTTGAGGCAAGTCACGTGGAAGGTAGGTGTGATCCTGAGTGATCGTGGCAGTTGGAGATGGTAAGAGATGGGGTTATTATGATGGGTAATCTTAAAGGGACCAATGAACTGGAGCAAAAGCTCGTAGGAGTCAGTGGTGAGGGGTAGAACACAGGTAGACCGCTAGACACAGGTCTAAAGTTGAAGTAGTCTGGCTGGGCACACGTAATGGTTAGCCTGGTGGTAGTCGGCAAGGTTGGCAGCTAAGATGGCCCTCCGTGCCTTCAAAAAAAAAGGACAATGCTATATGTACCTTTCTGCTTGCTCGCTTCTTGAGTGTCGTCATCTCATGGACTTGGACAATCATAGAGTGAATTATTAATTTGTATAAATTTTCAATGGTTCACGTACAAGAATACCACTCACCCTTTAATTCAATACCTTGAAATCTCTCAGTATTTAAAGTATTATCACTTTTTAAAAATTCTCTAGCAATGTGGATAATCTCACATATTTCCACATTATATTCTAGTCAAATTCATCCATTCCCTGAGCCTGTCTGTATCTCTTGGTACTTCTCTACATTCTCTTGAAAACATACACTGCTATCAAAATTCAAGATTGTTTATTTTCATTCATCAGTACATGATTGTAAAGGAGAAGGAAATGATTGTTACTCCAGATCCAATGCAACATAAATAAAAACAGATCAAACATAAAAAATATATACAGCTATAAAAACAATCCTATAAAACACATTATACAAGTGTCTATTTGAGTGCGGCCATATGAGATTAGCTTAAATACTGTACATAGACTGATTGTATGTACATAAAGTAGCACTGGTGCAGGAGTATCAGCACATAAGGTGACTCTAACAGAAACCTGTCGTGGTCTGGTCCATGAAGTCTGTGTTCTGGTTCACAGTCCGGTCCATGGTTCTTTGTTCCAGGGTTTCTGGTTTTCCCCAGTTTCTGTTGTGGGTACATGATTCTCGTTTTGGGGCTGAGACATAAATGCCTCTGCAAACCAGGGATTCCCTGTTGGACTGTCCTGTTCCCCTCCCTGTCTTATCCCCCCTCGCCTGACTCTTTGCCTGGATACCTCACCTGACTCTGTGCCTGGATACCTCGCCTGCACCACTGTCGAGTTCAATCGCCAATGCAGCAATGGAACTGTCTGTCATTCTTCGGTGTTTGTCTCTTCTTGTCCTCGCCTCCGTGGGGTAAGTCAGGACGTTCTGCCATTGCCCTGTGGGGGGATCTATCTTGTCTTGTCCTCGCCTCCGTGGGGTAAGTCAGGCCGTTCTGCCATTGCCCTGCGGGGGGGATCTGTCTTGTCTTGTCCTCGCCTTCATGGGGTAAGTCAGGCCATTCTGCCATTGCTCTGCAGGGGACCTGTCTTGTCTTGTCTTGTCTTTGCCTCTGTTGGGTAAGTCCGGCGTTCTGCCATTACCCAATGGATGGTCCTGTCCCGCCTTGGTGTAGAGATGAAGTTGAGTCCCGGCTTGTCTAAGTATAAGTCCCGGCTCTATGTCTATGTACTGTCCTGTCTCATGTTGGTGTCGTGTTGAAGATGAGTCCTGGCTTTTTGAAGGATAAGTCCCAGCTCCAAGTTGATATACAGTTCTCAGTCTGTCTCCGAGCTCCAGCCTCCAAGTTATCAGCCTCTGCATTCCAAACCTCAAAACACCAGGCCTGTCTCCAAGCCTCAAGCCTCAAGACCCCAAGCCTGTCTCCAAGCCTCAAGCCTCAAGCCTCAAGACCCCAACCTCGAGTCCTGCAGTCATGTCATGTCCATGCCTGGTTCTGGGGCCCGAGGCAAGACCCAGGTTCTGGGTCCTTGTCCAGTCTCTGGCTCGGGGTCCAAGCCCAAGTCTGCGTTCTTGTCCCTGCTCCTTGTCTGTATCCTGTCACGTCCCTACTCAAGTCAAGTCCTGTTCCTTGTACTTCAGTGTCTGTGTCTTGGAATTCAGGTCCGCTGCCAGCGCCATTGTGACAAAATCTCAATCATCATGTTCTCTTCTGGGGACGGCGTGACCTATAGACAAAGAGCAGGTTACACCAGAATCCAAGAGGGACTAATATGCTTGCAGGCAGGATTGCTAAAGCTGCTGGGGAGGCTTTAATCTAAGTTGGCAGGGGGGTTGAGAACCAAAGTGATAGGGCTGAGAATGGGGCGTCCGGTATGCAAATCGATGCAGTATGTTGAGAGACTGTGAGGAAGGACTTGCAAATGATAGGGCAAAATTGCAGTCAGTGGGATGAATAGAAGTGTAATATGGGGGGAAAAGTTGAAAAAGGATTGAAGATGTTATATTTGAATGCACACAGTATACGGAATAAGGTAGATGATATTTTAGTGCAGTTAGAGAATGGCACATAATACATTGTGGGCATTACTGAGATGTGGCTGAAAGGAGATCATAGTTAGGGTCTTAACATCCAAGGATATACCTTGTATCAAAAGGACAGGCAGGTAGGCAGAGTAGGTGGGGTGGCTCTGTTGGTAAAAAATGAAACCAAGTCCTTAGGAAAAGGTCTAGATCTAGAATCCTTGTGGGTAGAGTTGAGAAACTTCAAGGGTAAAAAGAACCAAATAGGAGTTGATCACAGGCCTTCAAACAGTAGCTAAGATGTGGGATACAAATTTACAATGGGAGATAGAAAAGGCATTTAAAAAGGGCAATGTTACAATAGTTGTGGGGGATTTCAATATGCAGGTAGATTGGAAAAGTCACGTTGGTGCTGGGTCCCCAAGAGAGAATTTGTATGAGATGGCTTTTAAGAGCTGCTTGCTTTGAGCCCACTAGGGGAAAGGCAATACTGGATTGGCTGCAGTGTAATGAAATAGGTTTGATTAGGGAAGATTAAGGTAAGGAATCCTTGGAAGCAGTGATATGATAGAATTCACCCTGCAGATTGAGAAGGAGAAGACAAAGTCAAATGTATCAGCATTACAATAGAGTTAAGGGAATTGCAGAGGCATGAGAGAGGGGTTGGCCAAAGATGACTGGAAATTGACACTAGCGGGAATGATGGCAGAGCAACAATGGCTGGAGTTTCTGGGGCAATTTGGAAGGTGCAGGACAGATATATCCAAGGTGTATTCTTAGGGAAAGATGAGGCAACTGTGGCCAACAAAGGAAGTCAAAGACGGTATAAAAACCAAAGGGATGACAAAAAATAGAGAAAAAAAACTCAGTGGGAAGTTAGAGGATTGGGATGCTTTTTAAAAACAACTGAAGGCAACTAAAACAACATAAGGAGAGAAAAGATGGAAGATAAAGATAAGCTTGCCAAAAATATCAAAGAGCTTAGGAAAAGTTCTTTTTTCAGATATATAAAGAGTAAAAGATGTAAGAGTAGAAATTGTAAATTGATGCTGCAGAGGTAGTAATGGGGGATAAAGAATTGACAAACAAACTTAATAAGTATTATGCATCAATCTTCACTGTAGAAGACACCAGCAGTATGCCAGAAATTAAAGAGTGTCGGGCAAAAATGTGTGTAGCTGCTATTAGTTCTGAATGAGGTTACTGAAGAGATTGTGAAGGTATTAATAATGATCTTTCAAGAATACTAGATTCTGTAATAGTTCTGGAGGGCTGAAAAATTGCAAATGTCACTCCACTCTTTATAAATAAATGGAGGCAGAAGGAAGAAAATTATAGGCAGGTTAGCCTGACTTCAGTGGTTGGGAAGATGTTGGAGAACATTACTAAGGATGCGGTTTGAGGATACTTGGAGGCACATGATAAAGTAAGCCAAAGTCAACAGTTTCCTTAAGGGAAAATCTTGCCTGACAAATCTGTTGGAATTCTTCACAGAAGTAACAGGCAGGATAGACAAAGAAGAGTCAGTGAATGTAATTTACTTAGATTTTCAGAAAGTCTTTGACAAGGAGCTACACATAAGGCTGCTTAACATAATAGGAGCCCATGGTATACAGGAAAGATACTAACCCAGATAGAAGATTGGGTGTCTGGCAGGAATGACAAGTGGGAATAAAGGGAGCCTTTTTTGGTTGACTACTGCTGACTAGTGGTGTTCAGCATGGGTAGGGATTATGACCGCCTCTTTTCACATTTAATGTCAAGAATTTGGATGATGGAGTTGATTACTTTGTATCTACTTTTGCAGACAATACAATGATGGGTAGAAGAATAGATAATGTTGAGGAAGCAGAGATAAACTTGGATAGACTGGGAGAATGGGCAAATAAATGGTAGATAGAATACAATACTGGGAAGTGTGTGGTCATATATATATTGGTAGATGGAATAAAGGTGCAGACTATTTTTTAAAAAATGGGAATAAAATTCAAAAATCAGAGGTGCAAAGGGACTTGGAAGTCCTTATGCATGATTTACTAAAGGTTAACTTGCAGGTTGAATTGGTTGTAAGGAAGGCAAATACAATGTTAGCATTCATTTCAAGAGGACTGGAATATAACAGCAAGGATGTAATGCTGAGGCTTTATAAGGCATTGGTCACACTGCACTTAGAATATGTGAGCAGTTTGGGGCCCCTTCCTTATCTGAGAAATGATGTGCTGGAGTTGGAAATGGTCCAGAGGAGGTTCATGAGAATGATTCAGGGAATGAAAAGGTTAACGTGTGAGGAGTGTTTAATGGCTCTGGGCCTATACTCACTGGAATTTGGAAGAATGGGAAGGAATCTCAATAAAGCTATCCAATATTGAAAAGCCTAGGTAGAGTCAAAGTGGAGAGGATGTTTCCTATGGTGGGTGAGTTATGACCGGAGGGCACAGCCTCAGAAAGGAGGCATGTTCATTTCAAACAGAGATGAAAGGGAATTTTTTTTAGCCAGGGGCGGTAATTCAGTGGAATTCATTGCCACGGATGGCTGTGGAAGTCAAGTCATTTAAAGCAGATATTGATAGATTTTTGGCTAGTCAGGGCGTCAAAGATTATGAGGAGAAGGCAGGAGACTGGGTTGAAGGGAATAATAAATCAGTCATGATGGAATGGCAGAGCATGCTTGATGGGCCTAATGGTCTAATTATGTTCATGTATGTCTTACGGTCTAAATGAGAAAGTGATAAAGTGTCTCTTAGCAAGAGGAATTCTTCTAGGTAGCCACAGGGTATATGAAACACAATAGGACCGTGACCCTGTCAGTGTAAATTAGAGGCATGGAGTTCAAGTGTAAAGTGGTAGTGCTTGGAAGGTGGGGGTATGAAGGGTGCTGAGGGCTGTGGAGAGGAGTGGCTGGTTAAAAATTAGCTAATGCTAATTCATAGCTTAACTTGAAAAAGTTGTAAAGTTTGTCTCTTTAAGACATGCTTTGGAAGACATACAGTTGTTTCCCCTCAATTCAAGAGTACATTTGTATTTCACATCCTCATACAATAAAGGTCAATGAAGTTTTCTTTCCGAATTGCTTCTCCTACCTGCACATCAACTTAAAAATATTCTGCGTTTTTAGATTTTCGGCCAACATAAACGACTTCACAACCTTTCACTTTTTTTTTAGTTTGCAATGTCCTTCTGGCCTCTTTGAAGTCATTCTCAGAATCAGAATCAGGTTTATTATCTCTAACATGCGTCATAAAGTTTGTCGTTTTGTGGTAGCTCTACAGTGCAAGACATAAAATTAATTACAATAAAAAATAAACATAAATAAATGTGTAAAGGTGGAATAGTGGGGTAATATTCATGGACCGTTCAGAAATCTGACAGTGGAGTGGAAGAAGCTGTTCCTAAATCATCAAGGGTAAATCAGGCTCCTCAATGTTAGTAATGGGGCGAGGAGGTGTCCTGAATGGCGAGGGTTCTGAATAACAATTCACACTGTCATTCTGCTTTGTCTTATCAGCAAACTTCCCCTCCCCTCACCATCCAAATCATTGATTCACCGGGGCTGATCCTGGGGACAATGGGACTATCAGATGTCTGAGAGAATGTATCTATGGGAATCATGAGGAATTCACTCATGCTGTTGCTGAAGGCTTAAACTCGCTTCACAGTGGGATGGCATCCAGTGTGTAGAATCAGAAGAGCTGTAGGCAGGGAATATGGGTCTGCCTTCATATTTTCTCACAATGTGGAAGGTTCAGATAAAGGAGAATTTTCGGCAGACAAAAAGGAGAAGGCAATTGTACAAGGTTAGCAATAATAAGTGTGTGCTTGGGAGGATTGGACTGTAAAAGTAAGACATTGTTCAGAGTCCGAGGAAGGGAAGTGACAAGAAAAAATTCAATATTTTTTTCATTGAATGCACACTGTATTCATAGCAGGATAGATGAGTTAATGCCACAAATAGAAATAAGTGAGTATGATCAAACAGCTATTTCAGGGACCATGGCTGGGCAGTGTACATGCAGGGATATTACGCTTTTTGAAAGGACAGTCAGAAAGGACATGGAGGTGGAATAGTTCCATTAATTAAGGATGAGATCATTGCAGTGGTGAGTAACAACAGTGGCTCAGAATCACGAAATGCAGAATCAACTTGAGATGACAAACAGTAAGGCCAAGAAAGCTCAGAAGTCAATCAAGCAGAGCCGTATTTGACAAATTTGCAGGGTAATTCTGAAGGCATTTCAATACATGTCACATGAAAGAATACTGCACAAGATAAGCCTGCCTGAGGTTGGGGGTAATATATTGCTGTAGTGTAAACAGACACCAGATGAATGGGTCATTTTTGGCTTAGCATTCAGTAACTGGCACAATGCCACAGGGATGAGTACCAAGACCTCAACTAATACACCAATGGCTTGAATGAAGTGGTCATGTATACTGTGAATTGATTTGCTATTGATATAAACAGGGAAACTAACAAGTTGTGAAGACACAAGGAGTCTGCAAGACTTGCAGATAGGTTTACAGAGTGAATGGATGAGTATACATTAAAATTTGATAATATGGCATCCAATTGTTCAGAAATCCTAATGGTCAGTCATCTGGTCCACTAATTAGCCTGGAATCTGATTCAGGGGTCCAGATAAGAAACAGTGTGTATGGCCAGAATCAGGAAGCAATGGCTGTGGCTGGGATCTGGATTGTGAGACACGTCCATTCACTGGACACTTATTAGGTATCTCCTGTACCTAATAAAGTGGCCACTGTGTGTTTGTGGCCATCCGCTTCAAAGTTCGACGAGCTGTGCGTTCAGAGATGCTTCACTGCACAGCGCTGCTCTAATGTGTTGTCTTCATCGGTTTTAAGCAGTGATAGTTTGTTTATGCGCATTAAGACATCTTTGTTGACTGTACTGACCTTGGAAGCGGTTGTGCTTTTTAGCTGTAAGAGGCTGAAATGGGAATATTTAATCGTATCTATTGCGAGTACTGCTGCTACTCAAGTCGCGCCTAGGTGCCCCGGAAGTAGTAGGTAGTAGGAAGTTGTAGGCGCCCCGGCCTCTGTACCTCCCTCTGCAATTGGATCCTTGATTTCCTAACCAGAAGACCACAGTCTGTGTGGATTGGTTTTAGCATATCCTCCTCGTTGACAATCAGCACTGGCGTACCTCAGGGGTGTGTGCTTAGCCCACTGCTCTACCCTCTGTATACACATGACTGTGTGGCTAGGCATAGCTCAAATACCATCTACAAATTTGATGATGATACAACCATTGTTGGTAGAATCTCAGGTGGTGACGAGAGGGCGTACAGGAGTGAGATATGCCAACTAGTGGAATGGTACCAAAGCAACAACCTGGCACTCAACTTCAATAAGACGAAAGAGCTGATTGTGGACTTCAGGAAGGGTAAGACGAGACGAAGGAACACATACCAATCCTCATAGAGGGATCAGAAATGGAGAGAGTGAGCAGCTTCAAGTTCCTGGGTGTCAAGATCTCTGAGAATCTAACCTGGTTCCAACATATTGATGTAGTCATGAAGAAGGCAAGACAGCGACTATACTTTATTAGGAGTTTGAAGAGATTTGGCATGTCAACAAATACACTCAAAAACTTATATAGTTGTACCATGGAGAGCATTCTGACAGGCTGCATCACTGTCTGGTATGGAGGGGCTACTGCACAGGACCAAAAGAAGCTGCAGAAGGTTTCTAAATCTAGTCAGCTCCATGTTGGGTACTAGTCTACAAAGTACCCAGGATCTCTTTAGGGAGTGGTGTCTCAGAAAGGCAGCGTCCAATATTAAGGACCCCCAGCACCCAGAGCATGCCCTTTTCTCATTGTTACCATCAGGGTGAAGATACAGAAGCCTGAAGGCACACACTCAGCGATTCAGGAACAGCTTCTTCCCCTCTGCCATCCGATTCCTAAATGGACATTGAAGCTTTGGACACTACCTCACTTTTTTTAATATACAGTATTTCTGTTTTTGCACATTTAAAAAAATCTATTCAATATATGTAATTGATTTATTTGTCTATTTATTATTATGTTTTATTTTAGTTATTATTTTTTCTCTCTCTCAGCTAGATTATGTATTGCATTGAACTGCAAATTTCAACATCACATGCTGGTGATAATAAACCTGATTCTGATGTGCAGTTATTTGCGTTACTGTCAACTTGAACCACTCTTGTCATTCTCCGACCTCTCATTTAGCAAGGTGTTTTCCCCAACACAACTGCTGCTCACTGGATTTTTTTTTGTTTCTTGCACCATTCTTTGTAAAATCTAGAGACTGCTGTGTGTGAAAACCCCAGGAGAGCCTCAGGTGAACTGATGAAGCTGCATCAGGGGAGTTGGTCAGCGACCGACTACACTATTGAGTACTGAACTTTGGTGCAAGAGTGTGGCTGGAACGGAGAAGCCGTGGCCACTCTGTACCACCATGGACCCCAGGTCAAACTAAAGTATGCCCTCGCCTTGGGAGAGCAAACAGGGGGCTTAAAGGTCCTCAGCGACCAGTCCAGCTGCCTTGACAATCATCTGGCAGAGCATAAGAGAGACTACATCACGAGGCCAAAGTTCCATCCCCTGAACTTAGACCATGACCAGCCTGTCTCCTGCTTGGGACTCTATTGAGCCCATGCAAATTGGTTACATGAGGTTCTCCACCGATGAGAGGTCCTGGCATTGGAATCAAGATTGCTGCTATTACTGCAGGGATGTAGGTCACCTGAAGGAGGCCTGCCCGAAGCTGCAGCCACCTACAAAGCTGCTAAGATTATCCAGTATCGGGAGGACTTTGATGGTAGCAATGACTATTCCCAATTCCATGGATTCTGGTTTGGTACTGAAGGCAGAGTTCATCTGGGGTAAGAACTTGAGACAGGTGAAGGATACTGTGGACTCTGGGGCAGCGGGTAATTTTCTGGACTTAGGAACTGCCCGTCAGCTCGACATACCACAGCTTGACAGAGTTGAGCCGGTCCATGCTTGCAACTGTCTTGGATGGCCACCTGCTAAGTTCCTGGCAGGTCCAGCAACAGACTGTGGCTGTGTAGATAAGGATAGGGGATCATGTGGAAGACATTTCTTTCTATATCATTGACTTACTACTCATACCCCTTATCCTTGGTCACCCTTGGCTGTCCCAGCATAACCCATCCATGGATTGGAGAGAGGGGAGAATCATTGCTTGGTCCAGTCATTGTAAGAGTGTATGCGTGCAGCATGAAGCCCAGACTCTCCCAAGACTAATGACCAGCAAGGGGATGGAATTCAGCATGAGGTAACCCAAAGTGTAAGGGATCCAGCGACCCGGACCCAATTAACTCATAAACACAGACCTTTGGAGCCTGTTCTCAGGGACTCAAGGACCATCTCATTGCCATCCCCTGAGGATATGATGAAGTTTAGTGAACCTAAGGAGGAGACTTAGATGTTAGTCAAGTCACCACTGCCACATAAGAAGCCTCAGGAGTCATCCATGAAAGAGGGTTCAGAAGAACCTGCAACACCCAGGCCTTTCGAAGTTTCTCCGATATACAAGGACTTGGAAAAGATCTTCAGCAAGGGGAAAGGCCTCAACTCTTCCCTCACACCAACCACGCTACTGTGCTATAGATCTTCTGCCTGGTGCTTGTCCTCCGCATGGTCAATTGTACGTGCTCTCAGGTCCAGAGAGAAGCACAATGGAAGAATATATAAAGGAAGCTTTTGCCATGGGATTCATTCAGCCCTCCACCTCACAAGCTGGCTCAAGTTTCTTTTCCGTACAAGGATGGGAGCCCGTGGTCCTGTATTGATTATAAAGGATTAAACTGCATAACAGTCAAGAATTGTTACCTCCTTTATACATTATTTTCGCCAAACAATTGATACTAGAGCGTACAATCATCACAGTGATATTTGGTTATGCGCTTCGCGCTCCCTGGAGTACAAATTGATAGTAAATAGCAAAAATTAAAATTATAAATCATAAATAGAAAATAGAAAAGGGAAAGTAAGGTAGTGCAAAAAAACCGAGAGGCAGGTCTGGATATTTGGAGGGTACGGCCCAGATCCGGGCCAGGATCCATTCAGCAATCTTATCACAGTTGGAAAGAAGCTGTTCCCAAATCCGGCCATACGAGTCTTCAAGCTCCTGAGCCTTCTCCCAGAGGGAAGAGGGATGAAAAGTGTGTTGGCTGGGTGGGTCGTGTCCTTGATTATCCTGGCAGCACTGCTCCGACAGCGTGCGGTGTCAAGTGAGTCCGAGGACGGAAGATTGGTTTGTGTGATGTGCTGGGCTGTATTCATCATCTTCTACATTCTTCCGGTCTTGGACAGGACAACTTCCATACCAGGTTGTGATGCAACCGAGAAGAATGCTTTCTACGGTGCAACTATAAAAATTAGTGAGGGTTTTAGGGGACAGGCCAAATTTCTTTAGCTTTCTCAGGAAGTAAAGGCGCTGGTGGGCCTTCTTGGCAGTGGACTCTGCTTGGTTGGACCAAGTCAGGTCATTTGTGATTTTGACCCCGAGGAACTTAAAGCTTTTGACCTGTTCCACTTGCGCACCACCTATGTAAATGGGCAAACATGAGGAATTCTGCAGATGCTAAATCTCTTACTAGCTCTTTCTTCAGTTAGTCCTGACGAAGGGTCTCGGCCTGAAACGTTGACTGTACCTCTTCCTAGAGATGCTGCCTGACCTGCTACGTTCACCAGCAACTTTGATATGTAAATGGAGTCGTGCGGTCCGCTACTCCTTCTGAAGTCAACAACCAATTCCTTCGTCTTGCTGACGTTGAGGGATAAGTTACTGTCTTAATTTCCTCTCTGTACTCAAACTCATCATTACCCGAGATACGGCCTACAATTCTGGTGTCATCAGCAACCTTATATACTGAGTTCGATATATGAGCACTGCCTTTGAGATCCTCCAAGGGGCAAGAGTATTCACTAAGGTAGACCTGCGGAGTGAAAACAATCTGATCCATATCTGATCCAAAGGGAAGGCAATGAGTGGAAGACTGCCTTTAACACATCAACAGGACACCACAAGAACCTGGTTATGCCCATCGGCGTTGCAAATGCTCCAGCAGTTTTTCAGGCCATTTTAAATGACGTGCTCTGGGATACTCTCCATAAATATGCCTTCGGTCTGCTTGGATGATATCCTAATCTTCTTGAAGTCCATGCAGGAGCACATCACTAACATCAGGAACATTTTAAACAGGTTTCTAGACCATGAGCTTTATGTCAAGTTGGAGAAGTCTGAATTTCACTTGAAGACCGTTTCAGATTTGGGGTTCATCATCTCCAACGGCAATCTCAGATGGACCCTGCAAAGACCCAGGCAGTCAGAGATTGTCCACAATCATCCAGTGTCAAACAAGTGCAATGATTCCTGGGGTATGTAAACTTCTACCAGAAACACGCAAGGAACTTTAGCTTGGTGACAGCTCCACTGATGGTGCTAACTAAGAAGTCCATGGGTCTTTTTGTCTGGACTACCGAAGTGGAGGTCGCTTTTGCAGAGCTTAAACGGTGGTTCACTACCGCTCCCATTTTGGTTTCTCCTAACCCAGATCCTCCCTTCATCGTGGAAGTGGCCGCCTCAGGCATTGGAGTGGGGGCAGTGTTGTCTCAACAGTGAACGACACCCAAGTGCATTCTTCTCCAGGTGGCCATCCTTGGCTGAAAGCAACTATGACATCAGGAATCGGGAACTTCTTGTGGTTAAGTTAGCTTTGGAGGAATGGCGTCACCAACTAGAGGGGGCCAAGAACCCTTTTATCATTTGGATTGACCACAAGAACTTGGCTTATAATCAGGAGGCCAGGAGGCTGAATTCTAGACAGGCCAGGTGGTCTTTGTTTTTAACCCCTTTATTTCATCCTGACCTATCGACCAGAGTCAAAGAACCAGAAGCCAGATACCTTGTCCCATCAGTTTGACGAACCTGAACAAGAGGAGCAACCTACCTCCACTTTGCCCTGAGCCAAGGTGGTAGCACCATTTTGTTGGGGAATCGACACTCTTGTTCGCAAGGCCTAAGTGTAAGGGAGATTCCTAAGAATGGTCTTCCAGGTTGGCTATTCATCCCAAGTTCCTCCCAGCCAGGTACTCCAACGGGACATTTATTGAGAATGGCCACACACCCAGGGATTGGCAAGACCCTCGAGTTTATCAAGAGGAGGTATTTGTGGCCCGGAATGATGGAAGAGGTTTGGCAGTACATGCAGGCATGTGAGGGGCGCGCCCGGAACAAGGAGCTCTGTACCTGACCTCAAGGGCTCCTCCACCCCTTACCTGTTCCAGAAGGGTCATGGGCACATGTCTCCATGTACTTTTTCACAGGTTTTCTGCCATCCAAGAAGACTGTCATCTTGGTAATTATCAACGGTGTTTGAAAGCCTGCAATTCCATTCTCTTGGAGAAGATACCTTCTCCAGCAGAACCACAGCCAGGTTTGTCATGGACCAGGTCTTGAGGATCCATGGTGGACATTGATTCAGATTGTGGTCCACATTTTTGGAGGGCATTCTGCAAGCTAATTGGGGTAACAGAAAGTATTTCCTTTGAGTTTCACCTGCAGTCCAACAGCCAGATGGAGCAGACGAACCAAGATTTAGAACGTACCCTAATATGTCTGATCCCAGAAAGACCTGATGAATGGTGCAACCATTTGATATGGGCAGAGGTCACCCATAGTACCCTACAGCACTCGGCACATGGGATGTCACCGTTTGAGTGCCAGTTTTCTTATCCTCTGCTGCTCTATCTGTAACAGGAGGCCAAGGTTGGAGTCCCTGCAGCCAAAGATCTCATCTAAAGCTGCAAGCAAAAATGGAGTAAGACAAGAGAGATTTTGCTGGCCTCTACCTGAAAGAAAGGGACCAAGACAAGCCAAGGGAGAAGACGGGGATTCGCTTTGCACCCTGGGCAACAGATCTGGCTGTCCACTCATGATTTGCCTCTCTAGGTGGAATCTAGAAAGTTGGCACCCAAGTTCATTGGACCCTTCAAAGTCCTGAGGGAAGTAAACCTGGTGGCTTACACCTTGCAGCTCCTCAGGACCCTAAAGATTAATCCCATCTTCCACACCTCTAAATTAAAACCTGTCTCCACCAGCCCCTGAGACCAACCACCATTAGCCCTGCCGCCACCCAGGTTTATCAATGGGGAACAGGTCTTCACAGTGAGAAGATTTTTGGACTCACATGCTCTTTGGGGTGTTCGGCAAAACCTCGTGGACTGAGAAGGATTCAGACCTGAGGAAGGGTGCAGGGTCCCTGAAAGAGATATCTTGGATCCGGCTCTCATCCCGGACTACCATCACTGTCTCTCTGAGCACCCAAAGCCATCAGGAGTTGACTGAAGGAGAGGGGTTCCTGTTGCAAGATGCTACCAACTGTGTCAGCTTCCGGGATTCAGACGCTCTGTCTCTCTGGAGTATGGACAGCTGGCATGGAGTCTCCTCGACGAGGATTCTCATCTCAGTAGATGAATGGCTGCCAGTTTTACCACTGCTTGGCATCAGAGCTGGAAAGATAGTCAACGTATAAAAAGGCTATGGTCCAATTGGGCAGTGCAAATGAAGACTCCAAGAACATTTAGCAAAAAAGAAATTATTTTCTGAAGTCCATTCCCTCCTGTTTGCAGGTGATGATAGCATGCAATTTGTATAGTGCTGACACCACAAATTACACAAGAAATAAGTACTATATTTTTCACATCCTTCTTTGAAGAAATAGTAAGTAGGGCAATAGGTCGAACATTGCCAAGGCACTTGATTCACACCACTATAGTAGGTGGGCAGCAACCACAGAGACAAGTAATCAGTCGTCATTTCGGGCCAAGACCCTTCTTGAGTCCGAAGAAAGGTCTCAGCCTGAAACACTGACTGTTTACTTTTTTCCTTTAATGTTACCCGACCTGCTGAGTTCCTCCCGCGTTTTGTGTGTGTTGCACTGGAGTTCCAGCATCAGCAGATTTTTTCGTGTTCACTGGATCTTACTTGCACCCTGGGCTCCAATACATTGCCAGCCTAGAGAATGTGTGTATTCCAGCTCTTTAAGTAAGGTAGATTATTGTGGTCCACATCGTGGATCATCAGAGAATTATAAGTACATAATAGAAATTACATCTAACATTGGGTTTAATAGCTCTCACTGCACAGCATTGATCACCCTTCTCTTTGCTACTAATCTGTTGTGAGCCATAAAAAGGCAAGTCTCATTAAATGGATATTCTTCAGAATGACAGTATTGTTGGGCCTCAGGGGCCTCTTCTGTTTTCTATCGATATAAAATGATTTAGGCTGAAACACAGGAGAGATGGTGTAATGTTTGCTGATGAAATCAAATCGGAGGATTTCTCAAACAGTGAGGGGAATGCAGAGAGCTGCAGGATAATAGAGGCTGACTGGGTCGATGGATGGTACAAGCAGGCCAATGTATGAAAATGTATCAGTGATAAAACTATCTTCCAAGATTCTTACCTGTGGAGCAGAACGGAATAATCAAGGTTCGCAAATACTTGAAACTTAAAGGTAGAGGGTTATTAGCAAGGGTAATGAAACAATATGCTGCACCAGGCTGTCTGATACTCCTATTGTGACCATTATCCATCCTCCTTCATGCCCATCATAGAAACATAGAAAACCTATAGCACAATACTGGCCCTTCAGCGCATAAAGCTGTGCTGAACATGACCTTATCTTAGAAATTACCAAGGGTTACACATAGCTCTCTATTTTTCTGCGCTCTGTGAACCTATCCAGGGGTCTCTTAAAAGACCCTATTGTATCTGCCTCCATCACCATCACTGACAGTCCATTCCACACACTCACCACTCTCTGCATAAAAACTTACCCCTGACATCTCTACCTACATACCTACTTCCAAGCACCTTAAAACTGTGCCCACTTGGGCTAGCCATTTCAGCCCTGAGAAAAAGCCTCTGACTGTCCACACTAACAATGCCTCTCATCAACTTATATACCTCTATCAGTTCAGCTCTCATCCTCCGTCACTCCAAGGAAAAAAGGCCGAGTTCACTCAACCTATTCTCATAAAGCATGCTCCCCAATCCGGGCAACATCCTTGTAAATATTCCTCTGCACCCTTTCTATGGTTTCCACATCCTTCTTATAGTGAGGGGACCAGAAATGAGCACAGTACTCCAAGTGGCGTCTGACAAGGGTCCTATATAACTGCAACATTACTTCTCGGCTCCTAAACACAATCCCACGATTGATGAAAGCCAATGCACCGTTGCCTTCTTAACCACAGAGTTAACCTGTGCAGTGTCCTATTGACTCGAACCCCAAGACCCCTCTGATCCTCCACACTGCCAAGAGTCATACCATTAATACTATATTCTGTCATCATATTTGACCTACCAAAATGAACCACCTCACACTTATCTGAGTTGAACTCCATCTGCCACTTCTCAGCTCAGTTTTGCATCCTATCAATGTCCCACTGTAACCTCTGACAGTCCTCCACACTATCCACAACACCCCCAACCTTCATGTCATCAGCAAATTTACTAACCCATTCCTCCACTTCCTCATCCAGGTCATTTATAAAAATCACAAAGAGTAGGGGTCCCAGAACAGATCCCTGAGGCACACCACTGGTCACCGACCTCCATACAGAATATGACCCGTTTACAACTGTTTGCCTTCTGTGGGCAAGCCAATTCTGGATCCACAAAGCAATGTCCCCTTGGATCCCATGTCTCCTTATTTTCTCATAAGCCTTGCATGGGGTACCTTGTCAAATGCTTTGCTAAAATCCATATACACTACATCTATGGCTCTACCTTCATCAATGTGTTTAGTCACATCTTCAAAGAATTCAATCAGGCTCGTAAGGCACGATCTGCCTTTGACAAAGCCATGCTGACTATTCCTAATCATATTATGCCTTTCCAGATGTTCATAAATCCTGCCTCTCAGGATCTTCTCCATCAACTTACCAACCATTGAAGTAAGACTCACTGTTCTAAAATTTCCTGGGCTATCTCTACTCTCTTTCTTGAATTATGGAACAACATCTGCAACCCTCCAATCCTCCAGAACCTCTCCCAACCTCACTGATGATGCAAAGATCATCGCCAGAGCCTCAGCAATCTCTCCCCTCGCCTCCCACAGTAGCGTGGGGTACATCACGTCTGGTCCTGGTGATTTATCCAACTTGATGCTTTCTTAATATCTACATGCTCAAGCATTTCAGTCTGCTATAAATCATCCCTACAATCACCAAGATCCTTTTCCATAGTGAATACTGAGGTAAAGTACTCATTAGGTACCTCTGCCATCTCCTCCAGTTCCATACACATTTTTCCACTGTTACACTGATTGGTCCTATTCTCTCACGTCTTATCCTCTTACTCTTCACATACTTGTGGAATGCCTTGGGGTTTTCCTTAATCCTATCTGCCAAGGCCTTTTCATGCCCCCTTCTGACTCTCCTAATTTATTTCTTACGCTCCTTCCTGCTAGCCTTATAATCTTCTAGATCTCTATCATTACTAGTTTTTTTGAACATTTCATAAGCTCTTCTTTTCTTCTTGACTAGATTTACAACAGCCTTTGTACACCACAGTTCCTCTATCCTACCATCCTTTCCCTGTCTCATTGGAATATACCTGTGCAGAACTCCACACAAATATTCCCTGACCATTTGCCACATTTCTTCCGTACATTTCCCTGAGAACATCTGTTCCCAATTTATGCTTCTAAGTTCCTGCCTGATACCCTCATATTTCCCCTTACTCCAATGATGTGGAAGACTTACCTGGGTGTCCCTCCAGATATACTGCATACCAGACACTGGTTCATTGTTGGCCAGGCTTCAAGTAGGGCTGAGGTTCAAAGTCAACACAAGTTGCTTTTCAAAAATCTAAAGATGTTAAGAAAGTATTACAATTTTTCAATACGTGGAATCTCCCTGTTAGCAACAGCAGGAAAGATCCTCACCCGTATCATGAACAACTGGCTCAAGCCGTTAGTTGAGAAGATCCTTCCAGAGACACGAGTCGGTTTTAGACCATCACGTGGAGCAATCGACATGATCTTCATAATGCAACAACTACAAGAAAAATGTCGTGAACAACTTCAACCTCTGTACATGGCATTCATCGACCTCACCAAAGCCTTTGACTCGGTATCAAGGGAACTCCTATGGGATGTCCTACCCACCTATGGATGCCCTGAAAAGTACATTCGAGTCCTGAGACTCCTCCACAATGGCATACTTGCCACAGTCATGGTCAGCAACAGTCACTGTGAGCCTCTTCAAGTTAGATCAGGAGTAAAACAGGGATGCGTGATTGCCCCAACTTTGTTCACCATCTTCATTGCGACAATCATCCACATTACCAAGGATGACCTACCCGCAGGAATCAAAATTGTTTACAGAACAGATGGCAGACTTTTAAATCTTGCCCGTCTCAAGTCTAAAACGAAGACATCCATGAGTTCCCTCATCGAGTTCCAATACGCAGATGACAACAGTGTTGCAGCTCTTTCAGAAAACCACCTACAACAGATTCTGACTGCCTTCAACCATGCATACATGAAACTTGGCTTGCAATCAATTCCAAGAAGACTCAGATCATCTATCAACTGTCACCAACTGAGACAAATCGGATAGAACCATCAATTCAACTTGGTGAAACAACCCTAGAAAACGTGGGCCACTTTCCACATCTTGGAAGTCACCTCTTCTCCAATGTCAACCTTAATGACGAGATCCAACATTGTCTTAAATGCGCTGGAACAGCTTTTGGATGTCTCCGAACAAGAGTCTTTCATGATCGTGACATCCGAACAGACACCAAAATGTTAGTGTACAAAGCAGTGGTAATCCCAGTGTTCCTGTATGCATCAGAAACCTGGACAACATGCTGACGACACCTAAAGGCACTTGAAATGTTCCATCAATACTGTCTTCGAAACATCTTAAACATCAGCTGGGAAGATAGAAGAACCAACGTCAGTGTGCTAAATGAAGCAAAAACAATAAACATTGAAGCCTGCATCATCAAGAACCAACTAAGATGGAGCAGTCATGTTGTTCGGATGAAAGACAAACGTGTGCCGAAACAAATCTTCTACTCCCAGCTTAAAGTAGACAAACGTAAAAGAGGCAGACAACAGAAGAGATTCAAAGACATCTTAAAAACCAACATGAAGAAATGTAACATCGACACCAACAATTGGGAAACCAATGCCAAGGACAGGAAACTCTGGCAAGCCATCCTCCGAGAAGGAACAGCAACTTTCAAAGCCAACAGATGTGCAGAATTAGAAGAAAAAAGAAGAAAATGGAAAGAGAAGCAGCAACAACCAAAGCCCTATCTGCCATCTGGATCTACCTGTCCTGAATGCAGAAGAACTTTCAAAGCCAAGACTGGACTCATAAGCCACTTGAGAGTCCATAAGTAGATCAACAGAATGAAGACCATCATCCTCGACCTCGAGGGATAGCCACAACGACTATTTTTCATTCTTTCATGGACTATGAACATCGTTGTCAAAGCCAGTATATATTGTCCATTTGTAATTGCCCCAGAAATGAACTGAAGTGATGGTTAAGAGACAATCACAATGTTTCTAGAGTCACATCTGGGTCAGAAATAGTAAATTTGGCAGATGCTCAACCCTGATGGAGTTTGGTGTATGCAGTGAGGTTTCTTTCTGGTGATCTGCTATTTGTTTCTATTTCTGAGATTAGCTTTATTTTAATTTCAGCTTAATTTAATAACCCATGTTTCAAATCTCTGAATCAATGCTCCAGAGGTCTGTCTGCTAGTCTGGTAAATTAGCTAATACGCTATTGAAGAATTTAATTAAATATAAAAAAAACTAATATAACTTAAAGCTGAAACACTTTAAAACTTTCAAGTAATTAATAAGAGTAAAATGAAATAAAATAATTCAAAATAACCAATTTAGGTTTTGCAGTTTCCTTAAATCCTCACCCTGCATTGCTCACTGAAATCAGATGCATTTGAGATTCACTGTCTAGCTGAAATGCTGCTAGTTACAAGAGATGGTTTCTCACGAGCAAACCAATGGAGAAATCACAGTGAGGTCAGCGCGCTGTTGAGTATTGCTGCTTATTAAGGGATCCCAGGCAGAGAGGTTCAGTACCATTAAACTCCTTGGCATTATCACATCAGAAGACTTGACCTGGAACCAGTGTAAAAGTACCATCACAAAGAAGGCACAAGAGCGCCTCTACTTTCTCAGAAGTTTGTATAGATTTGGCATGCTATCTAAAACTTTGACGAACTTTTATACATGCAGCGTGGATAGTATCCTAACTGGTAACACCATGACCTGGTATGGAAATACCGGTGCTCAGGAACTGAAGTGTGCAGACCAGTCCATCACAAGCAAAGCCCTCTCCACCATTTAGCATATTTACAAGGATCACTGCTGCAAGAAAGCAGCATCCATTATCAAGGATTCCCTTCTTACTGCTTTCTTCTTACTACTATCATCAGGCAGGACACAGAGAAAGAACCTTAGGTTCCATGCTACCAGATTCAGGAATAGTTATTCCTTCACAAACATCAAGCTCCTGAACGAACATGAGTAACTTTACTCACTTCAACTCTGAACTGATTCCATAACCTATAGACTCATGTTCAAGGACCCTACAACTCATGTTCTCAGAATTATTTAAGCATGTATTTATTCAGTTAAGCTTTTATTATTTATTTTTGTGTAATTTATCTTTTGCACATTTGTCAGTCTGTGTTTATTTATAGTTTTACATAAATTCTATAGTTTTTAAAAAATTTTCCTGTGAATGCCTGCAAGAAAATGAATCTCAGGGTTGTATATGGTGACATATATGTACTTTGATTACAAATATACTTTGACTTTGCATTTGCATTGGGACATGGGAGCTCAGAGTTAGAGTGAACTGATGTAATTAGTTTAGCACAGCTTTACATGCACCTCTAAACGCAGACGGCCAGGACTGATCTGTAAATTTGGAAGACTGATTCTATCAGTTTACTCCATCCCTAGACTCCAGTTTCCTGGGCTAAATGCTAAAATTTGATTTGAGTCACCATCAGGATTCAGCCATTTCTGGTTTGGCATTTTACACTGTGCCACTTTATTAGGTATACCTCTAGACCTGCCCCTTACTGCAAACATCTAATTAGCCAATCGTGTTCAAAATTCAAGTTCAAAGTAAAATTGTTATCGAAGTAAATATATGTTACCATATACAACCATGAGATTCATTTTCTTGTGGGCATCCTCAGTAAATCCAAGATTCATAGTAGAATCAATGAAAGACAGCACCCAATGTGCAAAAGACAACAAACTGGGCAAATGAAAAATTTAAAAAAAGAAAGAAAGAATGGTAATAAATAAATTAGCAGTTAATATCAAGAACATGAGATGAAGAGTCCCTGAAAGTGAGTCCATTGGTTATGGGAACATTTCAATGACAGGACAAGTGAAGTTATCCCCTTTCATTCAAGAGCCTGAAGGTTGAGGTGTAATAAGTATTCTTGAACCTGGTGGTGTGAGTTTTGTATCTTCTTCCTGATTGCAGCAGTGAGAAGAGAATGTGTTCTGGGTGGTAGGGATCCCTGACGATGGATAGTGCTTTTCTATAACAGCACTCCACATAGATGTGGCAAAATCTCAATGCCTAAAAGCACGTAAACATGGTAAAGAGGTTCAGTTGTTGTTCAGACCAAACATCAGAATGGGGAAGAAATGTGATCTAAGTGACTTTGAATGATTGTTGGTGCCAGATGGGTTGGATGGAATATCTCATAAACTTCTGATCTCCTGGAATTTATTTTATTTTATTATTTTTTATTTATACACAACATTCTCTACTTTATGGAGAATGGTGCAAAAAAACAAAAAAAAAATCTAGTGAGTGGCAGTTCTGTGGGTAAAAACACCTTGTTAATGACAGAGGTCAGAGGAGAATGGTCAGACTGGTTCAAGATGACAGGAATGTGATTGCAACTCAAGCAGCCTGGTGTAATGACAGTGTTGTACAGAAGAGCATCTCTGAATGCACAACATGTCAAACCTTGAAGTGGATGGGCCACAGCAGCAGAAGATCACATCTATACACTCAGAGGCAACTTTATTAGGTACCTCCTGTAGAATGAAGATGTATTACAAACCAACTGATACGATGCCAGCAGTCTAATTTACAGAGAAACACATTTTTATCGCTGTAGATTGAAGTGATATGAAAATTAGGAGAGGTGCAAAGCCAAATGCTGAACTGGCAACTTCAGTACTCAGAATCACAGCTTACATAATTTAATAGCAAATCAAAGTAGTGATGCAGAAATCCTGTAAAATCAACCCAAAGCAAAACACGACTAAAGCTGGAAATCTGAAATAAGAACGCAATACGCTGATCATGCAGCATCTGTGGATGGAGAAACAGAATTCTCATTTCAGGCTGTGAGTCTTGTATCTTCTTCCTGATTGCAGCAGTAAGAAGAGAACGTGTTCTGGGTGGTAGGGATCCCTGACGATGGATGGTGCTTTTCTATAACAGCGCTCCACATAGATGTGGCAAAATCTCAATGCATAAAAGCACGTAAACATGGTAAAGAGGTTCAGTTGTTGTTCAGACCAAACATCAGAATGGGGAAGAAATGTGATCTAAGTGACTTTGAATGATGAACCAGAATGAGTGAGAGTTATGATTGCATCTTTGACATTTATTTCTTTTTCTCGGAAGTGCAATTTTGATGATGAATTGTGATGTCTTTATTTAGCCTTTGCAACTTAAAGTAAATTTCAGACTCTATTAAAGCTATTGCCTCTAAAGTAATATCCCTGTTGCTATTTGTTTTAAAATGTTACACGTTGCTGTGTTTATTGAGTACTTTCCATTAACATTGGATCCAGTTTCCATCACAATTTGAATGGAATTCGATGAACCAGATTGATGAATTTAAAACATGGGCATGTATCTCAGCCAACTCGTCCAGGATCTGCAGCTAATTTCAATTCCTAGTCTGTAAAAGTTTAGATCTTTCTTAAAACAGACCAGAAAAGCAGGTTAAAACTGAGATTCGACAATTTGTAGCTGCTAGAATCTGCAGCAACAATCTGTTGGAGGAAATCAGTCAGTCAGACAGAATCTGTTATGCATGATTCTTGATGCAGCATTTCAACCCGAAACATTGACATTTTCTTTCTCTTGACAAATGCTGCTCAACTAGCTAAATTCCTCCAGCAGATTGTTTCTTGCTTAGAATTGAGATTTTACTGATTATGCTGGCATAGGAAGGCTCATCAATCTTCAAAACAAGTACCGAGAAGCTTTATAAATAAACATTTTTCAAAACATATTCTGAACATGTGTATGTTTATTAAATGAGCTAGCATCTTGCTTGTGAGCAATTTTCATTTCTGTTACTGTATGGGTTATTTTATTACACACCAGAGTTTTAGAGTGTAGTTTTGAGCTCATGACTCCACAGGCTTGTGGCACAAAGCAAGAAGGCCAGCAATAAAGCCATGGTTTAAGAATTGATTTTCCAGCTCAAAGATCTATTTAAAGCAAGGGTTCCTAACAAGGGGTCCATGGACCCCTTTCTTAATGGTACCGGACATCCTACCCTACAAAAACTCATTTCAGGGAGGTAGCGCCATCAATTTGCGGGAGACTCCCGGAACTTCTGGGAGAGGTGGGATGTCCGCAATAGAGTAGCTCCTTAGCAGCTAGCCAGCTAGTTTAAATAGCGTTAGCTATGCTAATGAACGAATGACACCTGTTAAACTCACCTCAACATGTCTTTTACAGTCTTAACCCACCATGGGCAATAGAAAAGTCACTGTTGCAAACAGTGCAGCGAGCAACACGGTCATTATTTTGAACCCTATTAGGCAGGGGTACACTTTAGGTTAGTCTGAGGTGAACACTCTGCCATGGCTCGCGCTCGCTCTCTCTCTCTCTCTCTCTTGTGGTCTCTCTCACGCTTGCTCTCGCGCTTTCTCCGTCTCTCTCTTATGGTCACTCTCGCTCTCATGCTCTCTCTCTCTCTCTCCCGTGGTCGCTCTCGCTCTCGCTCTCTCTCACGCTCTCTCTCACTCGTTTTCTCTCTCAAAAAAATTGATTTCTGGGACATTTTATATAATTTGCGGGCATCAGGGAGCCACTATTAATATGTGGAAGACTCCCGGAACTTGTGGGAGACTCCCGGAACTTCTGGGAGAGGTGGGATGTCTGTGGTACTGGTCCATGGCACAAACACAAATAAAGCAAAACAAAACAGGTATATCAGCCATGATCAATGAATGACAAAGCAAGGTCAAGGACAGAAAGTCTACTCCTGCAGTGGGTACAGACATAGAGGCATTCAGATAGGTATCTAAGCAGGCAGGAAATAGAGGGATATGAACCATGTGCAGGCAGATTGGCACAAGCATAGTGGGCCAAAGTGCTTGCTCCTCTCTTTATACTGTCCTTTGGTCTCCAGTTGACTTGATTACATTTTTTCTTATGACTGGGAAATATGAACTGGGTCCTTCAATAGTTTAAGCAGGAAATTGTTACATCTTTTTATCTCTTAAACCTATTATTATGGAACTTGTACCCAGGAGTACAGAGTATGCAAATCTATACACATGGAGCCTAGCCAAGAGCAGGAAAATGGATTCAAATCATACAGGATAAGGTTAGATCAATGAGAAAAAAGTACCCCTTGACATCTATGGGACACTATTTGTACACCACAAAACAGATTATTTGGCCGTTGAATCAGCAGCTACTGCAATAAATAATATGGAGGTAAAAGAAGGAATATTGTGGAATCTGTTTGACTTGAATGGAAAATTGGTAGTTTTACAGGCAATTAGATTAGATTAGATAAGATTAGATTAGATTATGAGGACACGCAGTTCTCTTTTATTGTCATTTAGTAATGCATGCATTAAGAAATGATACAGTATTCTTCCGGTGTGATATCACAGAAACACAGGACAGACCAAGACTGAAAAACTGACAAAAACCACATAATTATAACATATAGTTACAACATTGCAACAAGACCATAATTACAGGCCGTAGCTGAGTTATAAGCATCCACAGTGTGATATACATACATATATACAAACACACATATTGATTTCCTTCTTGTTGTGTACCCAACTCAAGTCAAAACCATCTGTTTTAGCCAATGTTCAAAATCTCTTGCTACAGAAAATGAATTACTTCATAAAACTAGAGCAAATTGTATTGTGGAACAGGTTGGCAGAACATAAATATTCAAAGCAAATTCTTTTCATCCTTATGCTTGCTCTTGATATCTTTGTGCTGTTTTTAGATCAATTCCTCTACTGCACTAAGTTCATTTGTTTTCATTGTTCTGTATGAAGGAATTGAGGGAAGGATTTAAGCTTATTTCCAATTATATCCAAGAACTGACTTGCTTACTTCTTGTCTCTGAAGCCCAAAAGATTTAAATTCTTTGTTAAAGTCAACAAGATAACAAAACTTCCTAACTGTTTAAATATTCAGAGAGCAATTATTGCATAATGCTTGAGCTAATTATCTGCATCATTGAGTATAATTTCCTTTGTGATTTTGAACTTTGGATTGCATAATCACTGCAATTGCCAAGAAATATCTTGTGAATTATTTTTGATAAAGTCATTAACTTTTAACTTTTCAGCAGTTTGAGCAGATTTTTTAAAAGTGTTTGAAAGTTTATAAATACAAGAAACATTCAGTAGCATTAAAATCTTTAGAAGGTTTGAAAGTGGGCTAGGATTTGAGTGGAGCTCAGTCCCATGTTAATGCTTTTCTCAGCTGTTTTGTGTGCAAGAACTGTACGGCCATATGATGTGGCTGAAAACCCCATCGCAGTGTAGCCTGTCTTAACAAGACGACACAATTGGATTCTTCTGCAGGTTAGTGGTAGTAATGGGAGATTGGAGTTTCTGTGCAAGATTTCAGACCTCTTTTCTTGGCTTTGGTCACAGTTCCATGTCATTAAAGAACTAGGTAGCATTTTTATTCCTCTCAGTATTGCAAGAAGCCTAACTCATTTTTATATAGAAGATTGTTTTCTATTTATTCTTCTGCTCTGCAGGTCTGTTAACAATTCTAATGAAAGGCCGGTGACCTGAAGCATCTGCTGTCAATTTTTTTTGTTAATTTCATCTTTTACCAAACACTCAAATATATATTTCTAGCATAGCCTGTTTATTCTCATTCTACTTTTGTAGAGCTGAATTATTTCTGCTTTCCCCAGTCTTGTGCCATTCTTTCATGTTTCCTTGTGCTTGCACTCTTGATTTTTCCCTATCTGTCTGATATTAACTTTGACTGGTTCTGTGGTGGCAGCTGGAGCAAGGCAACTTCAATATCCCTGTCTGAATTGTACTAAACCTGAGAAACATGCTAAAGTGTCCTCAGTTACAGGCAGTTTGTGCTGGTGTTCCAATGTAAAGACTGACCAATATGTCCAATCCAAATGTGTCTGGTAAAATACGACTATGATAAGTTCCATTTCTTACAGTTGACAGGATATCCATGACCACAGTGTAACCCACGGCCATTCCAAGAAAGCTTAGCAGTGCCTCTGCCTCTTCAGGAGGCAAAAGAAATTTGGCATGCCTCTGTTGACCCTTAAGATTCTCCTTCACCTGGTCTGCTAAAGCAACTTCATGTTTTCTTTTAGCCATCCTGATTTCCTTCTTAAGTGTTCTCTTGCATTTCTTATAGTCCTTAACTAGCCCGTTTGTTCTGCCCACTTAAACTGCACCTGCCTTAGTTTTGCTCACCCAGCCAAATTGTCTAAATCACGATATAGCTTCTCTGTATCCTCTTCACAGTTCTCATTTCCCCATCCATGAGAACACGAGAATGCAAGAACATAGGAGTTGGAGTAGGCCCTTCAGCTCCTCGGGCCTGCCCCACCATTCAATATGATCATGGCGAATAGCTCCCCATTACCCTCAATTCCTTGATCTTTCAAATGTTATGTTTTTTCACCTTATCTGTCTTTCACCACCCTCAGGAGGAGAGAATTCAGAGATTCACCACCCTCTAAGAGAAAAAATTTCCAGGCACCTTAGTTCAAAATAACTGGCCCCTTGTAGCTTGCAATCTCCTCTTCAGACTCCTTCACAGATTTTAAGCATAGACCATACATGTTACAATCAAGTGTCAAAGTGAGAGAGAAGCCAGTGAGTCCATATATGTGGAGGTTCTTTGGACCTCATTTCCGTAAATGACTCACTTTGATCTCAACCACATTCACTCTCTGTTCAACAGGTAACAATCGAGATTTAGTTGCAGAGTACTTCCTTTAGGGACTTAGATAGACAGCAGTAGTGATAGGAACAGAATGTGACCAAAGTGAGGGAACCCTGAGTCTTCCTTGGGATTGCCAGAGGAATTCCTCCTGTCCCTTGAGAACATCCAACCTAAACAAAGAGTTGGGTGAGAGGGGTATCTGCAGTAGGCCAACTCACTATTGTGAGAGCTGGTTGTGTGAATTTCTCTGAGGATTACAAAGCATTTTGTTGATGGTATTTCTGCCAAAGTTGCTTGATAAATCACAAACTTCCACCAAAGTCCTACCAACAATTACTTTTATGGAAACTAAACTCAAAATGCAAGATTTCTTTTTGGATTGAATTGATTATCTCTTATTAATTAACAAAACGTTTGTTAGATTTATTATACATTATATTATTTCTTAATATCGTTATGCCTGCATGACTGCAATAAATAATTAAAGCTGGTCAGCACTTGACATTTTTCTATATTTTAGTAGCCAGGTTCTGATGAGCAAAGCTCTTCTAGTGTACTTGTTTGAGCAGGCAGAAGTTCCTAAGATATCTTGGCCAATGACTCTGCATGTACTGACACATTATTCGTTACAGTGTTGTGTTCAGACATGAATGAAAATTGACAGTTCTCTTTTTTATGTTGAGGTTCACAGCAGAGTGAATACCAAAGGAAACTCTACAGGGATTTAATGAAAGGCTACAATCGTTTGGAGCGTCCTGTACTGAACGACTCACAGTCTTTGGTTGTTGAGCTTGGAATGACATTTATACAGATAATTGATGTGGTGAGTCATAATTTAACAAGGTTTTTGTTTGTGTTAGGACTTCAACTTGTGCCATTATATTTTGACTAGACAACTACTACTGGTCAACACTATAAGTAATTATGGCTGTCACCTGTCTTACATTGTGCAGTTTTCAATTCAGAAGATTATGAGTTCAAGCACTTTGTGAGCATTTGAATAGAGATTTAGCTACTTCAACCCAGTATTGCCAAGTTGTTGATTGCTTATAGACTATTCCTTTCCCCAGTACATAGATCACTCTTTGTACCAGCAAATTATAACCATTATGCTTGTCCAAACGAAGCAGTTTTATTGAACCTTAGTGTTCTGTTACTGTACAACTGAAGCAATATGTTCATATATTTACATGAGTTGTGTTTCCTGATTGCTTTGATTAATCCAAGAAATAGATGGAATAGAACAGTCAGCCCTTCTCGTTTCAGCCTCCAAGTAGTTTATCAGATTACTTCATTCCTGAACTAACTAGCTGTGAATTCAGGGATACATTTCTCTGCACCCTAACCTGGCATTTAGCTTAGGGGATGAGTCCTTGATAATCAATCCTATTGTCCAGCTCCCAGTGATTGGGTCAGCAGAGCAATGACAGGTTTCATAAGTGTGGCGCATCTACCACAGCTCTGCTGGCATTTCACCGTCTTCTTGTTATTGAGGATCATGTCTCTCAGTTTTCCCCACATGTGGCAGTTAGTTCACTTGTCCTTTCTTAAGGAAAGCAAGTAGACAGTAATTGATCATGTGTCCCTTCTAGTCTCCAAGCAACCAATCCACAATATCATTGTTACATTGTTATTATCATTACATCACATATGCTCAATGGTTTATGGCTGTTTTGAACTGATTATGTCTCTCTGCATTCTTTCTTAATTTGGTTATACATCTTGACTGGCCAGTATATACCACTCCTTTCCTCTTATACCTAATGTACTCTAAATTTGTCTGCCACATGCCATGTATAGTTCACGTGTTCCAGATAGCTGTCTATGGCAGTGATGTCTCCTTTTATCATCGGCCAAGTTCTTCCTTCGGGCAACCACAACTGAAGCGGGTCAGGGATATTATTTTCGAATTGCTTTTAGATATGATGGTACAATTCACCTCTGTTTAGGCCAGAAATTCATTCAGATTTGATAAATGTGGCAGCATAGAACTTGTCACATATATTAGCTATCGTATGAATTCACTGAGCCACAAAGTACAGAAATAGTTACATCATCATTCTAATAGTGTAATTTTGTTTTTTTTCTTGTTTATCTGAGAGCAGGGGAAATAAAGGCAGAAATTCCACATCTGTAACATAATAGAATTTAACATGGCTTTGAAAGTTACTAATGTTTCAAATTTTAACAAAGGAAATTATTAATGTACTGTATATGGAAAGAGTTGCCCATGCTTGACTGGGAATATGTACTGAAAAAACATTAAATACATAACATTGAAATATGGCCAGGTTAATGCTGAGCATTTAAATAAATAAGACATAATGCATAAAGATAATACTTTAAGGCACAAAATGCAAAAAGAAAAAGCATCTGATTCTGCAAGAGAAATTAAAAATCAAATTAAACCAAAGGACGTGGCTTATAAATTGCTAGAAGTACAAATGCATAAGGATTGGGAATTTAAGAGGAGATTAAGGTACCAGATTTCATATTCACTGTCTGCTGATGTCACTGGGATTGCAAGTGGAGAACAATGTAAAGAGGGTTCTGGGGGATATAGAAAAAATGAGTAGGGCAGATGAAATATCATGTCAAAATGTGTAAGGTTACCTACTGTGTGCACAAACCACGAAGTGTTAGAGTGAGGGTAACATGGATGTTCAAAGGAATCTGTAAACAAGCTAGTGGAAAGCAAAAATCTAGGTCAAAAAAGCTAATAGGAGATAAAATGGGTTTGAAGGAAATCAGAATGCAAGAGCAAGGAAGTATCACTGTAATTATGCAACAATTGTTGAATGTTGCACTTTTTTGTGAATGCCACACCTTGATCAACATACCACAGCAAATTCTTAATACTTGTAAATGTATATGGTGAATAAAGTTGACCCTTGAAACCACGCATGTGTAGGTTTGATCTTGTAATTTGTGGAAGGTTAGAAGTTTCATAAAGGGAATGCAATGCAGGTTCACTTGATCAATTCCAATCCTGGTAGGTTTCCCACACAAACTAAGTAGGCTAGACCTGTATTCTCCAGCATTAAGAATCAGTGGATAACTCATTGAAATTCACAAAATTCTTAGAGGGCTTACAGACTATTTATAGAGAGAATGTTTGTGTCAGCTGAGGAGTCTAGCAAGGGGTCACGGTCTCAGAATATGGAACAGACTGTTGATGAACCTTTGGAATTCTCTACCCAAAGAAAGCTGTGGAGTTTCAATCACTGAGTTCATTCCAAATGGAGGCTGATAAATTGGAGACAAAATTCTACGATCTGGACAAAAACATGCTGCTGGAAGAACTCAGTAGGTCAGGCAGCATCTGTGGAGGCAAGGAGACATTTTGGTTCGACACCCTGGTTCAGTAAAGATTTACAGGGAATTGGTCAGTATAAAGAGAGGAGGAAGGATGAGGCAAGTGTTAGGTAGATCCAGGTAAGGAGGAGGTGATGGGCAGATGGAGCCAGATGGAGGAGGGATGGATAATGATAGCATCTGAGGCTGGGGTAATAGTAGAGACAAAGGGGTGCAGGTTGTTGTGTTGGTTTCAAGGTTCACAGATTTCTGAGCATTAAGGGAATCCATTGAGATCGATAATGCAGGTAAACGGTGCTGAGGGAGAAGATCAGAGTCTTGGATGGTAGGGCTAAATGTCTTACGGCTCTTGCATTCAACACAATATGATTGAGCACTAATCCTTCATTACAGGGCATATTTTCTGTACCACTAATTTTGTGAAAAATAAAAGTTATGAATAACCATTGCTAAATTACTAATGGTAATTTAATACCTTGTTTTAAACTATTGAGCACATAGAACATATATACAACACAGGAACAGGCCTTTCAACCAATGATGTTGTGCCCACTAATTAAATTAATAATTACATGTCTAAGTGAACTAATCCCTTCTGCCTATGTTCATACCTCTGCATTATCTGCATATTTATGTTCCTACCTACAAGCCTCTTAAACACTTCTGTCGTATTTGACTCTGCCACATCCCTGGCAGCTACCCAACAATTTCTGTGTGAAAAATTTGCTCTGCACATCTCCTGTGAGCTTCTTCCTTCTCACCTCAAATGTATGCCCTCTAATCTTAGACAACCTGAGGAAAAGGGAGAATATTTCAATGTGTTCCTGATTTGTGCATCGTAGATGATAGAAAGACCTGGAGGAGTCAGCAGGTGAGCCATTCCCTGCAGGATACCCAGTGTCTTGTGGCCATGTGTTGCCCATCATACAGCACACTCTGGTTGATAGTGGGGGACCAAGCAATAATAATATAAAGGGTGGATAATTAGACTCTTGTTGGAAATGCCGAACACTTGTGTGGCACAAATGTTATTTGTCACTTATCTTCCCATGCTTGAATATTGTCATCTGGGCTTTGCTGCAGGCAGGCATTGCTTCATTAATCATGGAGTCCATGTTGAAAGTGTAATCAACTGCAAATTTCCTTCCTTCTAACCATAAATGAGAAAAGGTTATTGCTGAAGTAGCTGAAGATGGTTGGGTTAATGCACTACCTTGAGGAACTCTTGTAAACATGTCCTCAGGTTGAAAATACCAAGTTCCTACAATAATATTCGACCACGGTGGAGAAGTTTATCTTTCTGTCTTATTGATTTCAGTTTTACAAGGGTTCTTTGATAACATAGTGGGTAAAAAGCTCCTTTGAAAACAAGGACTGACTGGGAATGGAATAATAGTTACAAGGACACTCCTAAAAGCAAATGTCTGAGTAAAATCTGTGGAAGATTTAAAATGAATGTTTGATTCTTTCACTTTCTTTCAACAGATTAGTTTGTTTTTCATCATCGGGATTTCTTTTTCCATAACTGAACCAAGTCTCCATTGAGGTTCTGAGCCAAACTGAGTATTGGTAAAGAAGATATTGCTAACTCAGTGCCAGCTCAGAATTTGATGAGACATTTATTTCATAATTTTTCCCCAATGACTGAGGTGATAATGAAGAAGCAGTCATTGGTCTGATTGGATTCTTTCTGGATAGTTTAAAACTGGGCAACTTTTCACTTTAATAAGTTGTTATCTAGAAATAATAGTCAAAGGTATCAGTCAGCATGGACCAAATATTCAGTCATTAATATGAATTTCAAAACAATCCAAGCCAATTATTCAGGAATGATTTCAAACAAAAGCCTGTCTACTAGAATTCTCTTTTTTTCCTTCCAATTACAATACATATACGTTTGAAGAATAACTGACCATAACACCAGAGGACATAGGAGCCGAATTATTTAATCTCAGCTGATTTACCTGTCCTCTCAACTCCATTCTCCTGCATTTGACACTTTTACTCATCAGGAATCAATCAACCTCCACTTTAAATACACTCAGTGAATGGCCTCCATAGCCTCTTGTGGCAATGAATCCCACGGATTCAGCACCCTGTGCCAAAAGAAATTCTTCCTCAACTCTGTTCTTAAGTGATGTCCTTAGTCTCTGAGGCTGTGCCCTTTGGTCCTAGACTGTCCATTATTGCAAACATCCTCTGCATGCCCATGCTATCTAGGTATTCTAATTGTCATTGGGTATCAAGGAGATCCACCACCCATTCTTCTAAACTCCAGCAAGACCAAAACCATCGAACACTCCTCATGCAATAACACTTCCATTACTGGGATCATTCTCAATCTTCATCTGGACCCTCTCAAATGCCAGCACATCCTTTCTTAGATATGGGGCCAAAGCTGCTCACAGTACTTCAAGTGCAGTTTGACTAATGCGTTATAAAGCCTCAGAATTGCATCCTTGCTTCTATAATTTAGTCTTTTTAAATGAACGCCAACGTTGTGTTTGCTTTCCTGACGACCGACTGAACTTGCACTTTAACCTTTAGGAAATCCTGCACTAGGACTCAAGTCTCTTTGCACCTCCAATTTCTGACTTACTCCGCATTTAGAAAATAGTCTACACATTTATTCCCTCTATCCGAAGTGCATGACCATACACTTCCCTACACTATATTTCATCTTCCTCTTACTTGCCCATTCTCCTCTTGTGGCCAAGTCCATCTGCAGACTTCATGTTTCTTCAACACTACCTCTTCCTTAATCTATATCTGTATCATCTGCAAACTTGGCCACAAATCCAACTGTTCTATCATCCAAATTATTAACAGATGAAAAGTAGTTGACCCAAAAATCGATCCCTGCGGAACCACCGCTAGTCACCAGCAGCCAACAAGAAAAGGGCCCCTTCATTCCCACCCTTTGCCTTCTGGCAGTTGGCCAATCTTCTGTCCCTGCTAGTGTCTTTTCTGTAATACCATGGGCTTTTATTTTATTTAGTAGTCCCAGATGTAGCATCTTGTCAAAGGCCTTCTGAAAATCTAAGAAAACAGTAATGATTGATTCTGGTTTGTCTATCCTGTGTTATTGTTTCATAGAATTGAAACAAATTTGTCAGGCAAATTTCCCCTTAAGGAATCCATGCTGTCTCCAGACTATTTTATCATGTGGCCCAAGTACCTCAAGAAGTCATTCTTAATAATGGAATCTAATATCTTGCTAAGGACTGAAGTCATGCTAATGGGCCTATAATTTTGCCTCCCTCCTTTCTTAAAGAGTGGAGTGAAATTTGTATATTTCCAGTACTTTGGAGCCATTCTAGAATCTAGTGATTCTTGAAAGATCACCACAATTTCTCCACAATCTCTTCAGCTACCCCTTTCAGAACGTTGGAGTATGGTGTATGTGGTGCAGTTGACTTATCTACTTTCAGATCCTTTAGCTCTCCAAGCACTTACTTCTTAGTAATAAGACGATATCAGAGCAGAATTAAACCATTTGGCCCAATGGGTCTGCTCTGCCCATGTATGCACACAATACTGCAAGTGAGATCTCAGCAGTGCTTTATAAATCCTTAACATTACATCCTTGATTTTATTCCTAGCCCTCTTGAAATTAATGCTAGCATTCCATCTGCCTTCCTCACCACTGATTCAACCTGCAAATGAAACTCTAGGGAATATTGCACAAGGACTCTCGAGTCCCTATCTGACACTTCTTTGCCCATTCTCCCGATCTGTCCAAGTCCTTCAGACTCCAAGCATCCTCAACACTACCTGTCCCTCCATCTATTTTCATATCGTCTACAAAGTTGGCCACAAAGCCGTCAATTCCTTCATCAAAATCATTGACATTCAATGTAAAAAGAAGTGGTCCCAACACAGGCCCCTGTGGAACTCCATTAGTCACTGGCAGCTAAGCATGAAAAGCTCTCTTTATTCCCCCTCTTTTCCTCCTGCCAATCAGCCAATGTTCTATCCATGCTAAAATCTTTCGTGTAATACCATGGGAACTTAACTTGTTAAGCAACCTCAAGTATGGCACCTTGTCAAAGGTTTTCTGAAAATTCAAATACACAACATCCACTAATTCTCCTTTGTCTATCCTGCCTCTTGTTTCTTCAAAGCATTCCAGGCTAGATTTTACCTTAAGGAAGCCATGTGAATTTAGTTCATTTTATCACATGCCTCCAAGTACCCTGAAACCACATCCTTAAAAATCGACTCCAACATTTTTCAAAGCACTGAGATCAGACTAACTGGTCTATAATTTCCTTTTCTTCTGCCTCTCTCTCTTCTTGAATGATTGAAAGATCATTACTAATGCCTCCACAATCCCTTCAGCCACCTCTTTCAGAACCCTGAGATCACACTCTCCTAAGGGATTCTTTACCTTCTGCTCCCTAATCAAGTCTGGTTTACTATGTAGTGTTCAATCCACAATTGTCTTTTGTCTAATGTTCTCACTATAAGCTGCTATAAAAACCCATCACATAGGTATTTTACAAATTCCTTCTCTTAGGATCCAGCACCAACCTGAATTTTCCCACTTCCTGCATATTGAAATTCCCCATAACATCGTAACATTGTCCTTTTTATATGCCTTTTCTATCTCCCATTGTAATTTGTACCCAAAGTCCTAGCTACTGTTCAGAGGCCTGTATATAACTCCTATCAAGGTCTTTTTAAACTTGCAATTTCTCAATTCTATCTACTCACAAGGATTTTCATCTTCCAATCCTATGTCATTTTTTCGAACAATTTAGACAATAAGACATAAAAGCAGAATTTGGCCATTCAGCCAGTTGAGTCTTCTCCACCATTCCAACATGGCTAATCCGGGATCCCACTCAACCCCATACACCTGCCTCCAGCCGTAACCTTTGACGCCATGAGCAATCAGGGAACTATCAACTTCTGCTTTAAATATACCCATGGTTGCCTCCACAGCTGTCTGTGGCAGAGCATTCCATAGATTCACCACACTCTGGCTAAAAAAAAAATCTCCCTAACTCTGTTCTAAAGGTTCGCCCCTCAATTTTGAGGCTATGCCCTCTAGTTCTGGATTCCCCACTATAGGAAACATCCTCCTCACATCCACCTTATCTAGTCCTTTCAACATTTAGTAGGTTTCAATGAGATCCCCACACATTCTTTTAACTTCCAGTGAGTACAGACCCAAAGCTGCCAAACACTCATATGTTAACCCCTTCATTCCCAGAATCATCCTCGTTAATCTTCTCTGAACTCTGTCCAAAAACACATCCTTTCTGAGATATGGGACCCAAAACTGTTGACAATACTCCAAGTGCGGCTTGACCAGTGCCTTATGAAGTTTCAGCATTATCTCTTTGCTTTTATATTCTATTCCCATTGAAATGAATGCCAACATTGCAATTGTCTTCTTTACCACAGACTCTTCCTGTAAATTAATCCTCTGGGAGTGTTGCACAAGGACTCTCAAGTCCCTTTGCACATCTGATATTTGAACTTTCTCCCCATTTAGATAATAGTCTGCGCTTCTGTTCCTTTTACCAAAATGCATCATCATACATTTCCCAACCCTGTATTCCATCTGCCACAATTTTGCCCATTCTTCCAATTTGCCTAAGTCCTTCTCCAATCGCATTGCTTCCTTAGCACTACCTACCCTTCACCTATCTTCATATGATCCACAAACTTTGACATCAATTCCATTGTCTAAATCATTGACAAACAGTGTGAAAAGTATGAGTCCCAATGGGCCAGGCTGTATCCTGCTGAAGGATTTCAGCCTGAAACATTAACTGTACTCTTTTCCATAGATGCTGCCTGGTCAGTTGAGTTCCTCCAACATTTTGTGTGTTTTGCTTGGATTTCCAGTATTTGCAGATTTTCTCTTCTTTGTGAGAAGCAGTCCCAATACTGACCCCTGAGGAAAACCACTAATCACTGTCAGCCAACCAGAAAAGGCTCCCTTTATTCCCACTCATTTTGTCCTGCCTGTCAGCCATTCCTCTATCCATGCCAATATCGTTCCAGTAATGCCATGAGATTTTACCTTGTTAAGCAGCCTAATGCATGGCACCTTATCAAATGCTTTCTGAAAACCCAAGTAAATGACATTCCCAGCCTCTCCTTTGTCCACCCTGCTTGTTACTTCCTTGACGAATTCTAACAGATTTGTCAAGCAAGATTTTCCTTCACAGAAACCACGTGACTTTGACTTACTTTATCATTAGTCTCCAAGTACCCTGAAAGCTCATCCTTATTAATAGACTCCAACACTTTCTCTACTTGTGAGATTAGGCAAACTGGCCTGCAATTTCCTCTCTTTTGCCTTTTTCCCTTCTTAAAGAGTAGAGTGGCATTTGAAATTTTCCAGTCCTTTGGAACCATGCTAGGATCAAGTGACTCTTGAAAGATCATAACCAATGCACCTGTTATCTCTTCAACAGCCTCTTTCAGAACTCTGGGATGTAGTCCATCTGGTCCAGGTGATTTTAAGACCTTTGAGTTTGTCTAGCACTTTTTCCTTTTTAATAGCAATGGTACTCACTCCTGCTCCCTGACACTCACGGACCTCTGGCACACTGCTAGTGTCTTCCACAGTGAAGACTGATGCAAAGTATTCATTAAGTTCATCCGCCGGTTCTTTGTCCCCTATTACCATCTCACCAGCATCATTTTTCAGTAGTCCAATATCAAATTTCATCTCCCTTTTTCTCTTTATACAACTGAAAAGACTTTTAGTATCCTGCTTTACATTATGGGTAGTTTGCCCTCATATTCCATCTCTTCCCCTTTTATGGCTTTTTAGTCACCTTTTGTTGGATTTTGACAACTTCTCAATCCTCCAACTTCCCACTCACTTTTGTGACATTATATACCCTTTCCATGGCTTCTATGCAGTCCTTAACTTACCTTGTCAGCCACCATTGCCTAACTCTGCCATTTGAGAACTTTTGTGGAACAAATCTATCCTGCGCCTTGTGAACTATTCCCAAAAACTTCAGCCACCTCTTCTCTGCCATCATTCCTGCTAGTATCCCCCTCCAATCCACCTGGGAAACTGGGAATGCTCCTCTCTCATGCCTCTGTAATTCCCTTTATTCCATTGCAATACAAATATATCTGACTTATGCTTCTCTCAAATTGCAGTGTGGATTCAATCATATTATGACCACTACCTCCTAAGGTTTCCTTTACATTAAGATCCCTGATAAAATCTGGGTTATGACACAACACCCAATCTAAGATAACCTTTCCCCAAGTAGACTCAAGCATGAACTGCTCTAAAAAGCCGTCTTGTAGGCATTCAACAAATTCCCTCTCTTGCGATCTACAACAATCCCCTTGCATATTGATGTCCCCCATCACAACAGTGATATTACCCTTATTACATGCCCTTCCCAGCTCCCTTTGTAATCTTAATCCCACACCTTTGATACTATTTAGAGACCTATATACAATTCCCATAATGGTTTTTTACCCTTGCAGTTTCTTAACTCCACCCACAAAGATTCAACATTCTCTAGCCCTATGTCACCTCTTTCTAAACTTGTAATTCCATCTCTTACCAACAAAGGCACACCACTGCCTGATCTTTTGATACATAGTATATCCTTGGATAGCAGGCTTCCAAATATAACCTTCTTTCAGCCACGACTCAGTGATGCCCATAATGTCATACCGACAAATCTTTAATTGCGCTATGATTTCATCCATCTTATTCCGAATACCATGTGCATATAAATATAGCACCTTCAGTTCTACATTCTTTGTCCTTTTGAATTTTGCTTCTGTGGTATAATGTAACATTTTGCACTGTCTGCATTTGTACCCAATCATTGGCTTGTTCTTCCTTATATTTGTATTACACCCATCATCTACTTGCAAGCCTGCTGGCTCATCCTCAGCTCTGTCATACTGGTCCCAACCCCCCCCCCTTGCCATATTATTTTAAACCTGTCCCAACAGCTTTAGCAAACCTGCCCTCAAGGATATTACCACCCGTTGGATTCAAGTGCAACCACAAATCAAAGTGCAATTTCATTTCATTTCTTACCAATAAAGCCACCTCTGCCCACCTGCCTGTAGTTTTGATATGATGTGTATCCTTCTTTCAATCCTGACTTGGTGATGCCCACAATGTCATTCAGCCAATTTCTAACCGTGCTACCAGATAATCTACCTTGTTACCTATGCTGTTTGAATTCAAATACAACACTTTCAGTCCTGCATTCACCAACTTTTCAATTTTGGCTTCTTCCTGCCTGAAGTTAAATTTTTATCCCTTTCAGTCTTTTTTGTCTTATTCTTTATTCTGGAGACTTTAGTAACCTTTCCTGCACTCCTCGTCCCTTTTACTTGATCATATGTTTCCATGCTGTTGAACACACACCCCTACCACTTAGGGTAAATCCCTATCCACAGCCCTAATTATGTGTTTCACCAGGACCCTGGTCCCAACATGACTCAGGTGGAGCCCATCCTATCAGAATAGCTCCCTCCTTCCCTATTACTGGTGCCAATGTCTCATGAATTCAAATGCACATCTCCTTCATCAATCTTGGAGGCACTCATACAGCCCTTTGATCTTATTAAACCTGTGCCAATTTGCACATGGCTCTGGTAACAGTCCAAAGATCATTAATATTTTTGGTTCTGCAATTTAACTTAATCCCTAGCTGCCGGAATTGCCACAGCAGACCACTTTCTTTGTTCTTCCTATGTCATTGGTACCCACATGGACCACCCTCCTACCTACACCACCTGCATATTCCCCCATCTTCCTGACATCCAAGTGCTTATCCAAACATCTCTTAAAAACCTCTAATGTATCTGCCTCTACCACCATAACAGGCAGTGCATGCCAAGCATCCATGACTCGGATATTTAAAAAAAATACCCCTCTCATCCCCCTTGAACCTACTCTCTCTCACCTTTAATACACGCCCTCTTGTAATAGATATTTCAAACCTGGGAAACAGATACTCTCTGTCCATTCTATCTATACTTCTCATAATCTTACAAACCTCTATCAGATTGCCTCTCAGCCTCTGGCACTCCAGAGAAAACAACCCAAGTTTATCCAGCCTCTTGTGATAGCACATGCCCTCTAAACCAGGCAGCAGCCTGGTAAACTTCTTCTGCATCCTTTCCAAAGCCTCAACATCCTTCCTAGAGTGGGGTGGCTAGAACTGTATACAATACTTTAGATGTGGCCTAATCAAAGTTTTATAAAGTTACAACATAACCTCTTGACTTTTGAACTCAATGTCTCGACTAATAAAAGAAAGCATTCCATAAGCCTTCTTAACCACCTTATAGCTCTGTGCAGCCACTTCAAGAGGCAATGAACTCTCTGTTCAGATCTGCTCAATGAACTCTATCCCAAGATCTCTCTGCTCAGCCCTACCAAGGTGCAACACCTCACATTTATCTGGGTTAAACTCCATCTGTTATTTCTTTACTCACATCTGCAACTGGTCTATATCATACTATATTCCTTGCCAGTCTTCCACACTATCCACAGCTTCACCAATGTTGGTATCATCCACAAACTTACAAACCCACCCATCCACATTTTCATCCAGATCATTTATTTACATCACAAATTGCAGAGGTCCCGGCGGAACACCATTAATTCTTTCAACCACTACCCCATCTTCTTTGTGCAAGCCAGTTCTGAATGCAAACAGCCAATTTGTCACAGACCCTGAACATCTTAATCTTCTGATTAGTCTCCCATAAGAGACTTTGTCAAATGTCTTACTAAGATCCATGTAGACAACATCCACTGCCCTATCCTAATTAATCTCTCTTGTCACCTTGTCAAAAAACTCAGTTAATTTGGTAAGGCACAACCTGTCATGGACAAAGTCATGCTGGCTCTCCATAATTAGTCCATAGGTTTCTAAATGCTCTTATGTCCTATCCCTAAGAATTTTCTCTGGAAATTGCCCCACAACTGACGTGAGAATCACCGGTCTACAGTTCCCATGATTTTCCCTTATTTCCTTCTTAAAAAGAGGTACAACATTAGCCACTCGCCAGTCCTCGAGTGTCTCACCTGTGGCTAGAGAGGACACCAAAATACTGGTCAAGGGCCAAGCAGCCTCCTTCAATAACCTGGAGTAAATCCCATCAGGCCATTGGGATTTATCCACCCAAATACTCTTTAGGAGGCCCAGCACTTCCTCCTCCTGGACCTCCAAACACCTTAACATATTTATGCACTCAGTATTGATCTCCTGGTCCTCCATATCCTTTTCCTTGGTAAATACTGAAGCAAAGTACTCATTACGTCTCTCTCCCATTCTCCACATCCAAGCAAATGTTCCCCTCTTTATCCTTGAGCGGTTCCATCCTCTCCCAAATTATCCTCCTTCATTCTATGTATGTATAGAACCATTGGGATTCACCTTAATTCTACTTGCCAAGGACTTTTCATATCCCTTCCTGACTTTCTTAATTTCCTTCAGTTCTGTTCTGACTTCTTTATAATTTTTTTTTGTGCTTCATTTGACCCTAACTTCTGAAGCTCTATGTACTTTTCCTTTTTCTTCTTCACTAAATTCATCACCTCTGTGGACATGCAAGAAACTCTTATCTTTCCATCCACATCTTACTTTCTAACAGGAACATATCTTTCCTATACCCTGTGCAATTGATATTTAAGCACCTTCCACATGTCTGATGTGGACTTGCCAGATACACCATGATCTCTGGCTGTTCCCGCTCCCCCTTGAGACCATCCGGTAGTTGCTCCAATACATCATGGACCCTAGCATTTGGGAGGCAAAACACCATCCTCTTGCTCTTGATGTATGTATAGGATGGCTTGGGATTCACCTTAATCCTACTTGCCAAGGACTTGTCATGGTCCCTCCTGGCTTTCCTAATTCCCTTCTTGAGTTCTCTTCTGGCTTCTTTGTATTCCTCATGTGTTCTGTTTGATCCTAACTTCAGAAGCTTTACATACCTTTCCTTTTCCTTCTTGACTAAATTAATCACCTCTCTGGACATCCAAGCTCCTATTATCTTTCCATCCCTTCATTCCTTCTAATCCGAACATACCTTTCTTGTACTTCCTGAAAGGAAATCTGGTGTTCTTATGTGCTCTATGTCATGAACACCTGTAGACCCACCCCAATGTGATAATGGTCAACTACCCCGTGAATTGGTCAGAAGGACAGATATTTCGTGGGTAATTAGGGAAGGGCAGTGAATGCTGGTCTTGAAAATGACACTTGGACTGCATGAAGAGGTAATAAAGATAATAATTACTATAATCATCTTGGTAATTTAACTGAAAAATGCTTACCACCAATGACATAATGCTTTATTAAAAATCAATTTCTTCATTTATCCATTCTAACTGATGATTCCTCTTGTCATGGGTTAAACAAATCATTCAGCTCAAATCATCAGAATTTCTCCTTGTGGCTACTTCAGTGAAGGAGTTAAATTGCAGTTCAAGTAAAGGCCTTGTATGGTCAAACATTTTGATAGAAGGAATAAAGGCATAGACTGCTTTTTCATGGAGAATGAATTCAAAAATCAGGGATGCAAAGGAACTTGGAAGTCTTCGTGCAGGATCCCCTCAGGATTAACTTGCTGTATGAGTCAGTAGTAAGGAAGATAAATGTAAGAATATAAGAGCAGAATGTAATGCTGAGACTTTATAAGGCGTAGTCAGACCACAATTAGAGTACTGTGAGGAGATTTTGTCGATGTATTAATGAAGGCATGTGTTTGCATTGAGATGGCATATGCTGATCCTGAGGAGGTTTATGAAAATGAATCCAGGAACGAAAGGGTTAACATATGAGAAGTGTTTGATGGTTCTCGGCCTGTAATAGCTGGAGCTTAAAACAATAATGGGATTCTAATGGAAACCTCCTGGATATTGAAAGGCCTAGATAAAGTGGACATGATGAAGTTTCCAATAGCCTGGAACCTGAGATGACAGAGTCAGAATAGGGAGCATCACTTTAGAACAGAGATGAGGAGGAACTTATTTAGCTAGAATGAAGCGAATCATTGGAATTCATTGCCACAGATTGCTGTGGAGGCCAAGTTATTGAGCATACGTAATGCGGAGGTTGATATGTTCTTAATTTGCAAGCATGGCAAATATTACCTGGAGAAGGCGGGAGAATGGGAGGACAAGAATATTTTCCGTGGGCTTTAGGCATCGCGAGCAGTCACTTGTATTGGTGAGCCAGCACATGATTTAAAAGTGAGTCAGGCCTTTTGTAACTTTTCTTGATCAATTGGTAAAGGCCAATAAAAAGAAATTAGATTTAAGTGGAGTGACCCTTGTGTGAGTGGACTAGTGTTAAAGTGGAGGGTTTGGGTCTTAAGCTCAAAGAGGCAAAGGTTAAGGTAAGTTTCTGGCAAGTTCCTTTCCTTCTTTGTCTATTAGTGCATAGGTAGTGCAGTGTAAATGGATCCAGGGTCAGTGGTGTGTTCTTTATATCAGATGTGGGAATTCTGCGAGATCTCTAATATCCCTGTCAACTACATCTGCATTAAGTTGATCCAGCTGCAGCTTGATGCCCTTCAGCTCATACGGAAGAACTAGGAGGTGATAGATAGGAGCTACTGGGAGATAATCATCCTTAAACTGCAGGAGATCAATAGCTGGGTGACTGCCAGGAGAGGACAAGGGAATAGACAGACAGCGCAGACTATCCCAGAGGCTATTTCCCCTCAATGATACGTAGACCACTTTGGGCACTTTTGGAGGGGATGACCTACATGGGGAGAGCCACAGCGACCAGGTCTCTGACACTGAGCCTAGCTCGGTAGCTCAGAAGGGAAGTGGGGAAAAGAGAGCAGTAGTGATTGGGGAATTTAATAGTTAGGGAACAGGCAGGGGATTCTGAGGACATGAAAGGGACATCCAGATGGTATACTTCCTCCCACATGCCAGGGTCATGGACTTATTGAATCAGGTCCATGGAATTATAAAAGGTGAGGGGAGGGGGTGAGCAGCCAGGGTGATGGTGATATTGTTACCAATATCATAGTTAGGAAAAGGGATGAGGTCCTGAAGAGAGAATATAGGGAGCTAGGTAGAAACCTGAAAAGCAGGAATTTAAGTTGAGTAATCTTTGGATTGTTGCCTGTGTGCCATACACCAGTGAGGGTAAGAATGGGATGATTTGTCAGATGAGGAATTGGTGCAGCAGGCAGAGTTTCAGATTTGTGGATCATTGAGATGCATTATGGGGTAGGTATGACCTGGACAAAAAGCATGAATTACACCAGAACTTGATGGGGGTTAATATCCTTACAGGCAGATTTGCCAGAGCTGTTGGGGAGGGTTTGAACTAGTTTGCAGGGGCATGGGAACCAAAGTGATAGGTCAGAGGATGGGGAAGTTGGTGTCGAGGTAGATGCAGTGTGTAGAGTGTCTGTGAGGAAGGATAGGCAACTGATGGGAAAAAATTGCAGTCAGTGAGATGGGGCTGTAGTGGAAGCACCAGGAACAATGGTGATGAGCTTAAATCTTGGGTCAGTACATGGAACTATGATGCTACAGCCACTTGGCTTTCACAAGGGCAGGGATGGATGCCAGATGTTCCTGGGATTTAGATGCTCCAAAGCAACAGTGAAGGGAGTGGCATTGCCAATCGGGGATAGTATCACAGTTGGAGAAAGGCAGGATGTTATGGAGGATTGTCCACTGAGTCAGTGTGGCTGGAAGTCAGAAACAGGAAGGGAGCAATCATTCTATGAGGAGTACTCTATAGAATGCCCAATAGCAACAGAATCACAGATCAGGAAGTAGATTTTGGAAAAGTATAAAAATAAAAGGGTTGTTATCATGGGGGACTTCAGTTTTTCCCTAATATTGTTTGCCACATCATCAGTGCAAGAGAATCAGATGGAGTGGAATTTGTTAGAAGTGTTCAGAAAGGATTTATAACACAATACTATATATAGACAGACCAAATAGAGGAAAAGCCATATTGAATTTGATACTGGGCAATAATCCAGATCAGGTGTCAGATATCTCAGTGGGATAGCATTTCAGAGACAATGACCACAAATCCCTGATCCTTACTATATCCTTTGAGAGAGATAGGAGCAGCCAGTATGGGGAAGTATTTCAATGGGGTGATGCTATTGGGCAGGAACTGGGGGAGCATAAATTGGGAACAGATGCACTCAGGGAAATGTACAATGGAAATGCAGAGATTGTTCAGAGATCATTTACTGGGGGTTTTCAGATAGATTTGTCCCATTGAAGCAGGGAAAGGATGGTGGGATGAAGTAACCATGGTTGACAAGAGGTGTGGAACATCTAGTCCTAGAGGAATAAAGAAGCTTACTTAAGTTTAAGAGGAAGCAACGCTCAGACAGGGTTCTGAAGTGTTACAGAGTCACCAGGAAGAAGCTGTAGAATGGACAGGAGAGCTAGAAAGGGCATGAGAAAGCCTAGGTGAGTAGGATTAAGGAAAAAAAAATCCAAGGCGTTCTTCACGTATGTAAAGAACAGGAAGACGGCTAGAGTGAGGGTAAGGCCGATCAGGGATAGTAAAGGTGTTGAAGGAGGTAGAGAAGATGTGAAATGAATACTTTGCTTCAGTATTCATCTGTGAGAAGGACCTTGACAATTGTGATGACAGCATAAACCAGGCTGATATGCTGCAACGTGTTGATCTTAAGAAGGAGCATGTGCTAGAACTTTTGCAAAATATTAGGACAGATACTGTCCTGTGGCCAGATGAGATGAGATATGAGCGGATTATCGGCACCCAATTGCCCACCTTTGGGAACATCTACCATAAACACTGCCTGGGCAGGGCGAAAAGCATTATCAAGGGTGCATCTCACCCTAACCATGGACTTTTACTCTCCTCCCATCCAGTAGGCACCACAGGAGCCTCCGCTCCTGCACCAGCAGACACAGGAAGAGCTTCTTCCCTGAGGCTGTGACCCTGCTGAACCTCACATCACAACACTAAGCAGTATTGCACTCATATTGTACTGTCTCAGTACTTTTATATTTGTGTGCTGTAGCGCTTACTTATTATTCACTGTTATTTTGTAAGGAACACTGTTCTTTGCATTTCTGGTCAGATGCTAACTGCATTTCATTGGCTTTGTATTTGTATTCGGCACAGTGACAATAAAGTTTAATCTGATGTAATATAAACCAGGTGCCTACGGGAAGCAAGTAAAGAGATTTCTTTACCTCGGTGATGATCTTTGTATCCTCACTGACCACATGAGTTGTACTAGATGATTGGATGGTGGGAAATGTTATTCCTTTATTCAAGAAGGGGAAGAGGGATAACCCTGGGAATTACAGGCCAGTGAGTCTTACTTTAGTAGTGGTCAAATTATTGAAGAGGCTTCTTAGAGACAAGATTTACAAGCATTTGAAGAAACATAGCCTGATTAGGAATGGCTAGCATGGCTTTGTGACGAGCAGATCATATCTCTTGTGCCTGATTGAATTCTTTGAAGATGTGACAAAGCACATTGATGAAACCAGAGCACTGGATGTGGTGTATATGGATTTTAATAAGGCACTTGATTAGGTTTCCCATGGTAGGCTTAATTAAAACGTCAGGAGGCATAGGATCCAGGGAAACTTGGCTATGTTGGTACAGAATGGACTTGCCTTTGGAAGGCAAAGTGTAGAAGTATGGCAGTAGATAGAGTGTATTCTGCCTGGAGGTCAGTGACCAGCGGTGTACTGTAGTATTTTCTTCTGGGACCCTGCTCTTTGTGATTTTTATAACTGACTTGAAAGAAGAAGCAGAAGGGTGTGTAAGTGTGTTTGCAGATGACATGAAGGCTGGGGTTGCAGAAGGTGTGGGGTATTGCTCTAGTTTGCAACAGGACATTGATGGGATGTAGAGCAGGGCTGCGGAGTGGTAGATGGAGTTCAACCTAGAAATGGGTGAAGTGATTCATTTTGGAAGGTTGAATTTGAAGTAGGAATACAGAGTCAATGGCAGGATTCTTGACAGAGTGGTGGAACAAAGGGTTCTTGGGGTCCAAGTCCATAAATCCCTAAAAGTTGCCATGCAAATTGGTATGGTTGTTAAGATGTGTTGTGTGTTGGCTTTCATTACTCAGGGAATTGCGTTCAGGAGCCATGAGGTAATGTTGCTGCTCTATAAAAGCCTGGTTAGACCACGCTTAGAATACTGTGTCGAGTTCTGAATGTCTCATTCTAGGAAGGATGTGAAAGCTTTGGGGAGGGTGTAGGGGAGATTTGCCAGGATGCTCTTTGGATTAGAGGACATAATTCATGAAGATAAGTTGAATAAGCTATTGTTTTTCTCTTTGGAACAAAGGATAATTGGTGACTTGACAGAGGCGTACAGGATGATAAGAGGTCTTGATAGAGCGAGTAGCCAGAGACATTTTTGCATGTCAGAAATGGTTAATAGAAAGGGGCATAATTTTAAGTTGATTGGAGGAAAGTGCAGAGGTGATGTTAAGGCTAAATACTTTACAGAGAGAGTGCAGGGCGTGATGATAGAGGCAGATACATAAGGAGCATTTAAGAAACTCTTAGATAGGCACATGGATGATAGAGAAATTAAGGGTTATGTAGGAGGGAAAGGTTAAATTGATCTCAGAGTATCTTAAAAGGTCAACACAGCAACATGGTCCTAGAGCCTGTACTGTGCTGTATGTTGTAAGTTCTCTGTTCTATATAATATGGTTGAGAGGCAAAATACATTAGACATGATCGAATGCCAGAGTCGATTCAATAAGTCAAAAGACCTGATTCTGCTCCTGTGTCTTGTGATTTTATAATCTAATACTTTGCTGCAATATCATCATTTGATTTCATGAGGTTCCCAGTGAAATTTCATAGGATGTAAATCTTCTGTAGGTACTTCACCAAAGCATCAAACAAATTTTCTAAGAATAGTTTTCTAAATTCAAGTAATTTACATTGCATTGAGTAAAAAGAAATGCCACAAAATTGCCTATTTGGTGTAAAGCTCTCTCTTGTCCAAATATGGTACAGTATTTGTGTGTTATTGGCACAGAGTATGTATGTTTATATAACAAACACTATACTGGACATTGGTTGGGATTGAGTTTCCATTTTGAGATAACCTGTAAAATTAGGTTAAATTGCAGACAAATTTGCAATTGCTTTGAGTTTTTTTTTGACCTAAACAAACAATTTGTTTACAACAATTATATTTTTTTAGGAATCAGCATAATTGGACACTATTTTTTTAAAAAATCGTAACACTACTATAAAGCTACCCTTTGACCTGTTGAAGTTTGATTACATCAAAAGTGTTTATCATGGCATCAATACAATACAAAAATATCTCTTTAAATGTACCAAATTTTAAGGGCTCTTTGGCGGGAGGAGAAGATGGTGGCGCGACGCAGCTCGCAGCGGCCACTCCGGTGGTGATATCTGTTATTTGTCAAGTAGGGTGCTGTGCACAATCCTGATTTGATGGAGACGGACGTGACAGAACGGAGGAACATCTGGTGAAACTTCTGAAATGCCTGCTTCGCTGCTGCTGTTACTGTGTAGTCCAGAATCTACGGAGGAGAAGGCCCTGAATCCTCGGCTTTGCTTGTTGCTCGGCCGCCGGGGCAGGATCGAAGCACTCGGAGGGGCTGGTCGGGGGCTCAAAGTTTTCGGACAAACTCAGAGTCCACTGCTGTTGGGTGTTTCCAATGGTGCTGCATCGGCAAGTTGGTGGCGTTTGGAGATTCATGACAGGGAGAGTTTCTCCCTTCTGTCGCCTGCATGAGATGATGAGTCGATCGGGACTTTGAGATGTTTTTTTACCGTGCCCATGGTCTGCTCTTATCAAATTATAGTATTAGGTTTCACTGTTGTAACTATATGTTATAATTATGTGGCTTTGTCAGTTTTAGTCTTGGTTTGTCCTGTGTTTTCTTGTGATATTATTCTGGAGGAACATTGTATCATTTTTTAATGCATGTATTTCTAAATGACAATAAACGAGGACTGAGTGTCCGCATAATCTAAATTACTTTTTGCTCTCTGGATGAGGTTTTTCATTCCAGAACAAATGAGTCATCCTCTTTCTTCAAAGAAGGGTGCTGTTCCTGCACCATCAATGCTGCAACTCTGCATCTCTTCCATTTTGTACATGTCAGCCCTCACCCCGTCCTCCTACCACCCCACCAGGGATAGGGTTCACCTTCTCCTCACCTACCCCCTCATTAGCCTCCACGTTCAGCACATAATTCTCCATGACTTCCATCATCTTCTATGGGATCCCACCACCAAGCACATTTTTCCCTTCCCACTCTCCACTTTATGCTTTCTGCAGAGATCACTCCCTATGCGACTCTCTTGTCCATTCATCCCTCCCCACTGATCTCCTTCCTTGTGAGTGGAACAAGTACCATACCTGCCTCGATACCACCTCCGTCATTATCATTCAGGGCTCCAAACAGTCTTACAAGGTGAGGCAACACTTCACCTGTGAACTTGTTGGGGTTATTTACTGTATCCGGAGCTCTTGGTTTGGCCTCCTGTACATCGGTGAAACCCGGTGTAATACGAGAGACAGCTTTGCTGAGCACCTATGCTCTGTCCAGCAGAAAAAGCAATATCTCCCGCTGGACACCCATTTCAATTCTACTTCCCATTTTACCATTCTTCCTTGTCAGTCCATGGCCTCCTCTACTGCCGCGGTGAGGCCACACTCAGGTTGGAGGAGCAACACTTTGTATTCTGCCTAGGTAGCCACAACTTGTTGGCATGAACATCGATTTCTCAAACATCTGGTAATTGCCCCCTCCCCATCCCTCCCTATTTCCCGTTCCCAGTCCCATACTCAACCTCTCTGCTCACCTGCTCATCACCTCCCTCTGGTGCTCCTGCCTCATCCCTTTCTTTCATTGCTCTCTGTCCTCTCCTTTCATATTCCCCCTCCTCCAGCCATTTATCTCTTTCACCAATGGAATTCCCACCTCTTTACATCACCCCAACCCCTCTCCCAGTTTCACCTATCATCTGCCATCTTGTACACCTACCTCCCTTCCCTCCACCTTCTCACTCTGACTTCTTGCCTTCCTTTCCAATCCTGATGAAGAGTCACGATGTGAAACGTCGACTGTTTACTCCTTTTCTTAGATGCTATTTGACCTGTTGAGTTCCTCCAGCATTTTGTGTGTATTGCTTTGGATTTCCACCATTTACAGATTTTCTCCTGTTTGGAATACAGGTTTCCCCCGCCATCGGAAGGTAGAGCGTTCTTATGAAACGGTTCATAAGCCGGAATGTTGTAAAGCGAAGAAGCAATTACCATTTATTTATATGGGAAAATTTTGTGAGCGTTCGCAGACCCAAAAATAACCTACCAAATCATGCCAAATAACACATAAAACCTAAAATAACAGTAACATATAGTAAAAGCAGGAATGATATGATAAATACACAGCCTATATAAAGTAGAAATACTTTTCCACAATCATTGCCTGAACTGTTCTTCGTAGCGAAAATCTCGCGCAAGCGCTCTCGGCAGAAACACGCGCAAGCACGCTCCAGTAACCTTTAAGCTATGAAGCTGCCAAATCATACCAAATAACACGTAGATAGACACAGCCTATATAAAGTAGAAATAATGTATTTACAGTGTAGTATCACTTACGGGAATCGGGAAGACAGCGAGCACAATGATGATGGTGTGTTAGACTGAGTCGTCGGAGGTTGGGGTGGTGCAGTGGCCCCCACCCTCCAGGCAGCAAACCAATGCCAATTCGCGGAGAATGCAGCGGTAGCCAGGAGACACACAGCACATCTTTAAGAAAAAAGCTGAAACAAGCATGCTAATGAATTAGGTGCCGCCCGGCACGGAATTGTTGGCCCAGATCAGAGGGGATTGCTGATTGCATCGCCTCTGATCTGGGCCGACAATTACACGCCGTGCAGCACCCAATTAATTAGCATGTTTATTTTGGCCTCTTTCTTAAAGATGTGCTGTGTGCCTCCCGGCTGTCGCTGCATTCTCCGCGAATCGGTATATGTCCGCGGCCTGGGGTTGGGATGGTGGGACACTGGGGTGTCATCTCATCGTCATCTGTTTCCATTAGGGCAGGCAGGTCATCTTCTTCTTTCTCTGCCTGCCTCGATGTCGAAGGTCGAGGTTCGTCATCTGCTCTGGCTGATGTGGAAAGCTTGAAAAATTACAGTAGCTTGACTGCTTAGCCTCACGCATTTTTCTATCATACAGTTCTTTGTAAGGACTCAAACCGTCTTGCAAATATGCCCTAAACCGAAGAACTCTTTCAAAATTAAAGTCGTACTTTATCATTACTCATTCGGTTTCGATTGTTATCCTCTCCTCTTCCAATTGCATCAGCTCTTCAACTATCAGTTCTTGGTCATGGGATGCCAAAACCTCTTCAAAATCATCTTCATCAGCTTCCAGAAGCCAAACTCACTTTGTCCTTACTTTGTTCACCTCGATTAAAATGCTTAATTATGTCTAGTTTTACGCTAAGTGTAACACCCTTACGAGCTCTTTCAGGCTTTTCCGATACCATAGAACTCAACTTGCAAATGGCTGCTCACAGGCACGTGTTTAAACAATGCCGGCGAGAATGCCATTCCGAATCTGGGGTAGAGCGGCTGCTCGGGGCGCGCGCTGCTTTTTTTTCATAACAGTGAAAACACCTTCTGTTAGCGAAAACAGGGAACTAATGTAGATCTTTCGTAACAGTGAGGTTTCGTAAAGCGAACATTCGAAAAGCGGGGGACGCCTGTACTCGTGTTTTTTCTTTTTTAGCTGCAGACTCTGTATTAAAGGTTACAAAACACTATGAATAGAAGTGTGAAACCTGGCTGAATTTCCATAACTGAGAACAGCTATGCAAGGTTGGGGTAAAGTTTTCTGAGGACTGAAGTTTGTCTGTGTAATTAGCTAACTTAATGCAGCTGCAGTTTATACCTGAGGGTTTTCAAGTTTTTATGATTTGACTTTTTTCTGTATGGAGCAATGGATGAATAATACACATTCAATTCGTAAATACTTCATGTAAGCAGTCTTTACTTTGTCATTCTTTGTTAAAGAAGATGTGAAGGTTGATGTGCAAGTCATGAACAGTTCACAGTTTTGCCATTAATCTGTGCTGGTTCAGAGTTGGGGGTCAACGAATACTGCTATAACAAAGTAGAAACAAAACTTTACTCCATATCTAACCAGCATTTTCTGTAACCTTGATCCTGACATTGGTATCAAAAGTTGACGTGCTTCCCACTTCCACTTATCTTAATGATTATAGTTGCAGATGTACACCTGCAGTCTTGTCTTCAGTGTAGTAGAATTCTCAGAACGAGCAAATACCAGGCCCCAAGCTTGTTTTTGCATTTTTACAAAATACTTTCTCACTGGAACAATATTGTGTTTCCAGATATTGACTGTTCCAACAGCACATGCATTGTCAACCTGAATAAGGTGAGCTATAATGATACTGGCAAATGATACTTGAAAGGTTGACGGTGGATATGCAATGGCAAGCATTTAATGATCGTGTGGATGAACTACAACAATTGTTCTTCCCAATTTGGCAAAAGAATAAACCAGGGAAGGTAGTGCACCCGTGGCCGACAAGGGAAATTAGGGATAGTATCAATTCCAAAGAAGAAACATACAAATTAGCCAGAAAAAGCGGCACACCTGAGGACTGGGAGAAATTCAGAGTCCAGCAGAGGAGGACAAAGGGCTTAATTAGGAAGGGGAAAAAAGATTATGAGAGAAATCTGGCAGGGAACATAAAAATTGACTGCAAAAGGTTTTATAGATATGTGAAAAGAAAAAAGATTGGTTAAGACAAATGTAGGTCCCTTACAGTCAGAAACAGGTGAATTGATCATGGGGAACAAGGACATGGCAGACCAATTGAATAACTACTTTGGTTCTGTCTTCACTAAGGAGGACATAAATAATCTTCTGGAAATAGTAGGGGACCGAGGGTCTAGTGAGATGGAGGAACTGAGGGAAATACATGTTAGTAGGGAAGTGGTGTTAGGTAAATTGAAGGGATTGAAGGCAGATAAATCCCCAGGGCCAGACGGTCTGCATCCCAGAATGCTTAAGGAAGTAGCCCAAGAAATAGTGGATGCATTAGTGATAATTTTTCAAAACTCTTTAGATTCTGGATTAGTTCCTGAGGATTGGAGGGTGGCGAATATAACCCCGCTTTTCAAAAAAGGAGGGAGAGAGAAACCGGGGAATTATAGACCGGTAAGCCTGACATCGGTGGTGGGGAAAATGCTAGAGTCAGTCATCAAAGATGTGATAACAGCACATTTGGAAAGCGGTGAAGTCATCGGACATAGTCAGCATGGATTTGTGAAAGGAAAATCATGTCTGACAAATCTCATAGAATTTTTTGAGGATGTAACTAGTAGAGTGGATAGGGGAGAACCAGTGGATGTGGTATATTTGGATTTTCAAAAGGCTTTTGGCAAGGTCCCACACAGGAGATTAATGTGTAAACTTAAAGCACAGGGTATTGGGGGTATGGTATTGATGTAGATAGAGAATTGGTGGGCAGACAGGAAGCAAAGAGTGGGAATAAACGGGATCTCTTCAGAATGGCAGGCAGTGACTAGTGGGGTACCGCAAGGCTCATTGCTGGGACCCCAGTTGTTTACAATATATATTAATGACTTAGATGAGGGAATTAAATGCAGCATCTCCAAGTTTGCGGATGACACGAAGCTGGGCGGCAGTGTTAGCTGTGAGGAGGATGCTAAGAGGATGCAGGCTGACTTGGATAGGTTAGGTGAGTGGGTAAATTCATGACAGATGTAATTTAATGTGGATAAATGTAAGGTTATCCACTTTGGTGGCAAGACCAGGAAAACAGATTATTATCTGAATGGTGGCCGATTAGGAAAAGGGGAGGTGCAACGAGACCTGGGTGTCATTATACACCAGTCATTGAAAGTGGGCATGCAGGTACAGCAGGCGGTGAAAAAGGCGAATGGTATGCTGGCATTCATAGCAAGAGGATTCAAGTACAGGAGCGGAGAGTACAAGGCCTTGGTGAGACCACACCTGGAGTATTGTGTGCAGTTTTGGTCCCCTAATCTGAGGAAAGACATTCTTGCCATAGCGGGGTACAAAGAAGGTTCACCAGATTGATTCATGGGTTGGCAGGACTTTCATATGATGAAAGACTGAATCGACTAGGCTTATACTCGTTGGAATTTAGAAGATTGAGGGGAGATCTTATTGAAATGTATAAAATCCTAAAGGGATTGGGCAGGCTAGATGCAGGAAGATTGTTCCCGATGTTGGGGAAGTCCAGAACGAGGGGTCACAGTTTGAGGATAAAGGAGAAACCTTTTAGGACCGAGATTAGGAAAAACTTCTTGATACAGAGAGTGGTGAATCTGTGGAATTCTCTGCCACAGGAAACAGTTGAGGCCAGTTCATTGGCTACATTTAAGAGGGAGTTAGATATGGCCCTTGTGGCTAAAGGGATCAGGGGGTATGGAGAGGAGGCAGGTACAGGGTAATGAGTTGGATGATCAGCCATGATCATACTGAATGGCGGTGCAGGCTCAAAGGGCCGAATGACCTACTCCTGCACCTATTTTCTATGTTTCTATGTTTCTATAATTAATAGAGCTAAATAAAAATAAAGACCTGAACACTTCAACTGGAAACTAAGCTGAAAAACACTCTCTGACTTGTATCAGTAACAAGGCATGATTTAATACTTGTTCGCATTTTGATCAAAAATTCTGTGGACAGCATTTGAAGTATTGGTTATATCTTATTTGTCTAATAAATAAATTCCTTTGTGGGAGAACTGCTTTCCTCATGCAGTTTCATGATCAGTTATAACATGGTTAACATTAGGATATTATCCATGGATCTCTGTAGAAATTAAATCCAATTACTGAGTGAATATTACTGCTAATGCAATAAGTGTCACAGTAGTATGGGGCAAGCTGAGAGCACCAGAGGGTCTCCTGTCCATCACAGTTCATATAAGAAGGAGAAATATTGATTTTGGTGCTCTAATTGTCCCATGTGATTCTGGGATGAAATTGTTACCAACGACATTCCTAGTCCTCTTTACAATGAATATTTTTTTAAAAAATTGGAAAATTGATCTGAAGACCAGCCTAAGCAATACTACACAGACAAGTTGCTGTCCCAGAGTGATATGAAATGGAGAAGGGTTACCAGTACCCTTGAATACCAAAGGTGGCCAAGAGAGTTAGCATTGAAAGAACCAAAGCAGCAATCAGCTGATGATGAGGGAAACAACTGCCAGCTTTTATGATTCCGCAGTTTTTATATACTATTCAGATACAATGCATGGTGGAAGAGGTCACAGTTTTAATGATTACTGACGTTTTTATGGTTCTTTTTCTCACCATTTACTAGTTTCGTCATCCCTGGGCCCAAAAAAAATAATGCAGGCTGAATTCATGAGCTTCAGTAGACCAGTGAAAACCTGAGTAGTAGTGCTTAGAAATGAATCAATCTGCATAATCTGCAATTATCCCTAAATTATATAAAACTCACTCGGTTTGAGCATTAGTGCACTCCCGTGTTTACAACCCAGCCTCTACTGACATATAAGATGGAAGAGAAGATGAAAGCACGCTCTGACTTATTTTACATAAACATTCTCGCCACTCAGTATCAGGCAGATCTGGATGTGTGGGAATGTGAGCCAAGATGTATGCTTGGCCAATATAATCTGAATGGATTATATGGTTCCAGTGATCATAACTCCATTAGTTTCAATTTGATCATGGACAAGGATAGATCTGGTCCTAGGGTTGAGGTTCTGAACTGGAAGAAGGCCAAATTTGAAGAAATGAGAAAGGATCTAAAAAGCGTGGATTGGGACAGGTTGTTCTCTGGTAAAGATGTGATTAGTAGGTGGGAAGCCTTCAAAGGGGAAATTTTGAGAGTGCAGAGTTCGTATGTTCCTGTCAGGATTAAAGGCAAATTGAATAGGAATAAGGAACCTTGGTTCTCAAGGGATATTGCAACTCTGATAAAGAAGAAGAGGGAGTTGTACGAAATGTATAGGAAACAGGGGGTAAATCAGGTGCTTGAGGAGTATAAGAAGTGCAAGAAAATACTTAAGAAAGAAATCAGGAGGGCAAAAAGAAGATATGAGGTTGTCTTGGCAGTCAAAGTGAAGGATAATCCAAAGAGCTTTTACAAGTATATTAAGAGCAAAAGGATTGTAAGGGATAAAATTGGTCCTCTTGAAGATCAGAGTGGTCGGCTTTGTGCGGAACCAAAGGAAATGGGGGAGATCTTAAATAGGTTTTTTGTGTCTGTATTTACGAAGGAAGCTGGCATGAAATCTATGGAATTGAGGGAATCAAGTAGTGAGACCATGGAAACTGTACAGATTGAAAAGGAGGAGGTGCTTGCTGTCTTGAGGAAAATTAAAGTGGATAAATCCCCAGGACCTGACAGAGTGTTCCCTCGGACCTTGAAGGACACTAGTGTTGAAATTGCGGGGGCCCTGGCAGAAATATTTAAAATGTCGTTGTCTACGGGTGAAGTGCCGGAGGATTGGAGAGTGGCTCATGTTGTTCCGTTGTTTAAAAAAGGATTGAAAAGTAATCCGGGAAATTATAGGCCGGTGAGGTTAACGTCAGTAGTAGGTAAGTTATTGGAGGGAGTACTAAGAGACAGAATCTACAAGCATTTGGATAGACAGGGGCTTATTAGGGAGAGTCAACATGGCTTTGTGCGTGGTAGGTCATGTTTGACCAATCTGTTGGAGTTTTTCGAAGAGGTTACCAGGAAAGTGGATGATGGGAAGGCAGTGGATATCGTCTACATGGACTTCGGTAAGGCCTTTGACAAGGTCCCACATGGGAGGTTAGTTAGGAAAATTCAGTCGCTAGGTATGCATGGAGAGGTGGTAAATTGGATTAGACATTGGCTTGATGGAAGAAGCCAGAGAGTGGTGGTAGAGAATTGCTTCTCTGAGTGGAGGCCTGTGACTAGTGGTGTGCCACAGGGATCAGTGCTGGGTTCATTGTTATTTATCATCTATATCAATGATCTGGATGATAATGTGGTAAATTGGATCAGCAAGTTTGCTGATGGTACAAAGATTGGAGGTGTAGTAGACGGTGAGGAAGGTTTTCAGAGCCTGCAGAGGGACTTGGACCAGCTGGAAAAATGGGCTGAAAAATGGCAGATGGAGTTTAATACTGACAAGTGTGGAGTATTGCACGTTGGAAGGACAAACCAAGGTAGAACATACAGGGTTAATGGTAAGGCACTGAGGAGTGCAGTGGAACAGAGGGATCTGGGAATACAGATATAAAATTCCCTAAAGGTGTCGTCACAGGTAGATAGGGTCGTAAAGAGAACTTTTGGTACAATGGCCTTTATCAATCAAAGTATTGAGTATAAGAGCTGGAATGTTATGATGAGGTTGTATAAGGCATTGATGAGGCCAAATCTGGAGTATTGTGTTCAGTTTTGGTCACCAAATTACAGGAAAGATGTAAATAAGGTTGAAAGAGTGCAGAGAAGGTTTACAAGGATGTTGCCGGGACTTGAGAAACTCAGTTACAGAGAAAGGTTGAATAGGTTAGGACTTTATTCCCTGGAGCGTAGAAGAATGAGGGGAGATTTGATAGAGGTATATAAAATTATGATGGGTATAGATAGAGTAAGTGCAAGCAGGCTTTTTCCACTGAAGCAAGGGGAGAAAAAAAACAGAGGACATGGGTTAAGGGTGAGGGGGGAAAAGTTTAAAGGGAACATTAGGGGGGGCTTCTTCACACAGAGAGTGGTGGGAGTATGGAATGAGCTGCCAGACGCGGTGGTAAATGCGGGTTCTTTTTTAACATTTAAGAATAAATTGGACAGATACATGGATGGGAGGTGTATGGAGGGATATGGTCCGTGTGCAGGTCAGTTGGACTAGGCAGAAAATAGTTCGGCACAGCCAAGAAGGGCCAAAGGGCCTGTTTCTGTGCTGTAGTTTCTATGGTTTCTATGGTTTCATACACGACATGTTGGAGGAGCTCAGCAGGCCAGGCAGCATCTATGGAAAAGATGAAGGGTCCTGATGAAGAGTCTCGGCCTGAAATGCAGACAGGGTACACTTTTCCATTGATGCTGCCTGGCCTGTTAAATTCTTCCAGCATTTTGTGCGTGTTGCTTGGACATCTGGCATGTGCAGATTTTCTCTTGTTTTTAAATCCAATTGTGCAATGTTTCAGTTTTATTCTTGAAACCTCAAGCATGTCCTACAAACATTTAGCCAAGCACTATGTTTCTTAGTCGTCAAATATTGCAGTCCCACCTAGGAGAGAAGTGCTCACAGAAACATCATCAATACCCAACTCCATATTTCTATGAGTGTATTCTCAGGAGCCCTAAATTCCATACCTGTCCAATAGCTCCCAACAATGAGCAGTATAGCTCATGCGAAGATCCAGAGAAGAGCAGTTTTAGCAAAACACTACGTATATCCAAAAAATACTCCTCTAACTTCCCAACTCAAGTCCCAAAAACCTTTCTACAACTTGAAAAACCTTGACTCCTACTGAATAGCGTCAATACCGACACACCAACACCTCCCCCCACCCCCTAGCAGAGATCTGATCGTCGCTCCTCCCGGGCTTTACTACAGCTAGTAGAAAAAAAACTGGACAGCCGCAAGTAGACTCAGAGCCTGACATGCTAAAATAGCACAAGCACTACACCAAAGAGTGCCCAACAAACCCCAGCTTGCCCCTGTGGCACCCCAACCCAGGACATCCTCCACCTGGTCTAAACGTGCCCTCTCACCAAGATCCGAGATTGCTTCACCGATGGAGTGGCTTGACAAAAACGCAGTTAGAAGTGTGAAGAGAAATACACCTGTCATACAAAACAACAAAAAGAAAACTTAAACATACTTAATGAAAGTTCATGAAATTAATCTGGTGATGCTAATTAACTTTCAATGGTGTTGATATACCTATCAACAAATAATAACTTTTTCACTTTTCTGCAAAATCCTTTTGATGTATTGTTCTCATAAATTCAAAACAAAGGAAAATAATCTACAGAAATAAGGGAAAATCCGAATAATGCAAAGTGACAATGGATATCTGTGCAATTTTTCTGAATCTTGTCATCCAGTGAAGGCGATATCTTTTCAATTTTAATGCTAGGCACATGTTGCTAAAACATCTCACTGTGGAGTGGGGGAATGCAGAATGAGTTGGAGACAGTCCATTGTGGACAGTTTAAAAAATCAAACAGGGCCTGTCGGATCTTGTCTGTGGTGTGGGAGATTGCTTGGCTTAATGGTAACTAGGGTTAATTAGCAATGGTCATTATAAAGAAGCAGTGTTTGAGCAGAGTGACCATTGTTGGAGTGGATAACAGTAGAGTGGTTAGGGTTTGGTTCAACAGGCTTAGGCAAGAGCAGGGATAGGCTAGAACTTAAATTTGATAAGTCAGAGGCATAAAAGTGTAGGCAGGATGGTAGTTCAGGCAGTGGAATGCTCTTCCTGTGAGATGTAGGATGTCAGGGTACCTAATGATCTCCCTGATGATTACATCTGCAGCAAGAGCACCCACTTCAGCTCCTGACTGTTAAGGTCAAGAAACTGGAGCTGGAGCTGGATGCACTCAGGGCCATCCATTAAACTGGAAACTTCATAGATGAGTCATTTAATGAGGTAGTCACACCCAGAGTGCAGGGTTCAGATAGTATATGGGTGACCACCAGGAGAAAGATGGAAAGTAAGTAGTCAGTGCAGGTCCCCTTATGAGCATTCCCCTCAGCAATAAGTGTTCCCCTTTGGATACTGCTAGGAGGTGTGATGACCTATCAGGGAACACAGAAGCAGCCAGGCCAGTGGCACTGTAGTTTGCTCGGAGGCTCAGCAGAGAAGGGTAAAGTCAAGCAGAGTAGTAGTGATAGGAGACTTGATAGGGAAATAGAGAGGAGATTCTGTGGCTATGGTGTATTACCTCCCAGGTGCTAGGGTCCAGGAAGTCTCAGAGAGGCTGAAGAAGATTCTCAAGAGGGAGGGTGAGCAGCCAGAGGTCATGGTGCACATTGGCATGAATGACACAGGTAGAAAGGGGGAAGAGGTACTGTGCAGTGAGTATATGGAGGTAGGGAAGAGGCTGAAGAGCAGGACCTCCAAGGTAGTAACCTCTGGATTTCTCCCAGTTGCATGTGCTAGTCAGGGCAGGAATAGGATGGCTGTACAGATAAATGAGTGGCAGAGGAAGTGGTGCAGGGGGCAGAGTTTCAGATTTCTGGATCATGGGAAAGGTATAATCTGTAAAAAAGAATGGGTTACACCTGAACCCAAAGGGGACCAATGTCTTTGTGGGCAGGTTTGCTAGAGCTGTTGGGGCAGGTTTAAACTAAGTTGTCATGGGATGGGAAACAGAGTCATCGGGCTGAGGATGAGGAACATGGTGTACATACCAGTCGATGTATTGCATAGTGAGACTCTAAGGATAGACAGGCAGGTGATAGGGCAAAATTGCAGTCAGTGGATTGAGGTGAAATATAACATGGGGGCAAAATCAAAAAGGGTGTTATACTTGAAGGCATACAGTACAGAATAAGGTAAATGATCTCAATACGTTTCAATAGCTACATTTAATGTCAGAGAAATGTATACAATATACATCCTGAAATTCTTTTTCTTTGCAAACATCCATGAAAACAGAGAAGTGTCCCAAAGAATGAATGACAGTTAAAATATTAGAACCCCAAAGACCCCCAGCTCCTCCCTCCTACGCACAAGCAGCCACAAGATAGCAACCCCACCAGCAAAAAGCATCAACACCCTCCGCTGAGCACTCAAGCGTGCAGCAAGCATCAATAAAGACACAGGTTTGCAGTAGCCCATAAACTACTCATTCACGTAGTAATTCGACATACCACAGGCTCTCTCTCTTTCTAATAAGGGAAAAAGAGGTTTCACAGCAACAGGGCAGACATAGCAAACAACTCACTGATTTATGATGTTAAAAGTCTGTTGTGTCACTTTTTCCGAGCTCTGCATCCAGAGAGGCACAGCTGTCTGGGCACATGACCCCCGGCAGCTAACCTGCAGCCCCCGATGTTCCGTGTTCGCCCATGACGCTTCAGTTAGGGGCACCAGCCTAGAATCAGCACACTCCCAGAGCAAAAAACATTTAGAACCCTGAAGGTGCACTCGCCTTCCAGGCCGTGTCCTTGGGATATCAAAAAGTGACTGGTCGTGAGGCCCTGACAGCGGGTCCCATTCCCGCAAAGAACTACAGTCAGAGTGTAACTCCACGTCAGGCTCTTCAAAAGAAACTTGCAAAGGAAAAATATAAATATAAAAGATAGAAATAGAGCTGTTTCTGAAGATGCAAGCAAAGGAGTTGCCATTTTGCGCTATCTTGACTTCACTCCACCTTGTAGTGCAGTTAGAGATTAGCAGGTACGATGTTGTTTTATCACTGGGACATGGCTGAAAGAAGATTATAGTTGTCAGTGTCACGTGACCAGCAACAATGAATATAGAATTGAGTCAGGTTTTATGAAAACAAACAAACATTTATTAAACTCTGATCAACAATAGTGAAAAAATATTCAAATGACTAATTTAACCAGAAGTCAACCGCTAAGCTAATGGCATGCTGGCCTTCATAACAAAGGGAATTGAGTATAAGAGCAAAGAGGTCCTTCTGCAGCTGTACAGGGCCCTGGTGAGACCACACCTGGAGTACTGTGTGCAGTCTTGGTCTCCAAATTTGAGGAAAGACATTCTTGCTATTGAGGGAGTGCAGCGTAGGTTCACAAGCTTAATTCCCGGGATGGCGGGACTGTCATATGTCGAAAGATTGGAGCGACTGGGCTGTATATTCTGGAATTTAGAAAGCTGAGAGGGGATCTTATTGAAACATATAAGATTATTAAGGTATTAGACACGCTGGAGGCGGGAAGCATGTTCCCGCTGATGACTGAGTCCAGAACCAGAGGCCACAGTTTAAGGGGTAGGCCATTTAGAATGGAGTTGAGGAAAAACTTTTTCACCCAGAGAGTGGTGGATATATGGAATGCTCTGCCCCAGAAGGCTGTGGGGGCCAAGTCTCTGGATGCTTTCAAGAAAGAGATGGATAGAGCTCTTAAAGATAGCGGAATCAAAGGTTATGGGGATAAAGCAGGAACTGGATACTGATTGTGGATGATCAGCCATGATCACAGTGAATGGCGGTGCTGGCTTGAAGGGCCGGATAGCCTACTCCTGCACCTGTTGTCTATTATCTATACGGCAACTCTGGAACAGTTCTTAAAAGGGTAAATGCGAAAACAGTTCTTAAAGTGGTACATTCGAACACAGTTTTAAGAATGGTGAATTTGAAAGTCCAAGAGATTTATACTGTCAATTAGGAGATACTCTCCTGAAGTAAAGAATTCCTTGAAGACGTGTCATTACTGCTGATCCCAACTGGAACCTGCCTTGTCCGCAGGCTTCACCATGGCGGAAATTAAATCGTTTAAAGGAACTGACCTTTTCCTTGGTGAATAGACACTGCACTATCCTTCCTACTTTAGCAGGGGACATCTAAGTTGCAGGTCACTTTTTCTTGAATGAAGATTCAATAAAGGTTGATCCTCTCCAAAACCACCAAACGATAGCAGCTTTACTTGACTCGGCGAATTCCTGTATTTTGGTAAGGTTTTCACTCTCCAATACTACTTACAATAGAAAGTAGAACTCCACTTCAAAACAAAACTGCATTATAAGCTGAATATGCAGCAAAACGGAGTATCTAACACAAAACCAAACTGAAAACTAAACTGTGTCACCAGGGGTCTCCCTTTTATATACCTGTTTTGAGAACAGGTCATCATGTGACCTCACTGGTGGGAAAATTACATAATGTGACCTCTGCAAGACCATTACATCATCCTCATAAGACAGTCGCAAGATATCCATGAAGTATATAACACCTCCCTCCAAAAAAAAAATTTGGTCTTTTTAAGAGCAAAATTGTAACAACTAACTATATAATAAAATACGAATGTATAAAATTTACAACATACACAGTATTATCATACAGCATCTTGCAAACTAATATACAATAGGAATGTTACAAGTGTTAAAATACAACTCCATAAAAAAATTTACATTGTACATTTAACATCTAGATAGACAATCAGCGATCACATTATCTTTACCTTTAATATGAGTTATCAAAATATTATACTTCTGCAACATCAAACTTTGTTGCTAAATTGGAGTTTGATTTATTTCCTTAACCATTTTCTTTAACCGAGCCCAGACCTACAGCATAACCAAGGTGAGTCACAGTGGCATGACCAAATTCACTTTTAGCTAAGTTAATAGTTAAGTTAGCTTTTGAAAGTCTTTCAAATAGTTTCTTCACCACATTAATATGTGTTTTCCAAGTATTATTTCCTGTAACTAAATCATCAATATAGACATCTGTATCTTTTAACTCATGAATCAGACTATTAATCATCCTCTGGAAAGTACCTGGTGCATTCTTCATCCCAAATGGAAGAACATTATATTCATATAACTCAGATGGGGTTACAAATGCAGAAATCTCTCTACCTCTATCTGTCAATGGAACACACCAATAACCTTTTAACAAATCAATCTTTGTAAGGAACTTTGCTTGTCCAACTTTATCCACACAATCATCTACCCTAGGGAATGGACATGCATCAGTTTTTGTCACAGCATTCACCTTCCTGTAATCTGTACAAAACCGAATACTATTGTCTGGCTTAGGCATCATAACACACGGTGAACTCCAATTTGAATTAGAAGGTCTAATAATATTATTCTCAAATATATACTTAATTTCTTGTTCAGCAAGTTCACATTTTTCCCTGTTCATCCGACATGGATGTTGTTTTATGGATTTTGCATCTCTAATATCTACATCAGTGAAGCTATGGTGGTTCTTCTAGGAATGTCTGGAAATAAATTCCTATATTTAAAAATTAACTATTTCATCTGCTCTCTCTACTCTGGCTGTAAATGAACTAATTTCTCATCAATATTTTCCAGAATTGTTGAATTGGGTAACCTGGCAGAAATAATGTTGGGTTTAAAATGAGTTTCAGATGAATCATCCATTAAGTTGTTAGAAAGATCAGACTCATTATTGACCACAACAGTCATAGTAGCAGCCTTTTTCTCATAATATGGTTTTATCATGTTTATATGACGCAGCTGTGTTGGGTTTCTTCGATCTGGGGTTTTTAATCACGTAATCCATACCATTTACTTTAGATTTAATTTCATAAGGACCATGAAATTTAGCTTGTAATGGGTTCATTTGCACCAGGAAAAGAACCAACACCTTATCTCCAGGCTTAAATGACCTCACTCTAACTTCCTTAGCCTACCAAGTTTTCATCTTCTCCTGAGACAGTTTTAAATTTTCCTTGGCCAAGCTACAAGCTTTATGTAATCTTTCCTTGAATTTTAAAACATAATCCAGAAAATTAGTGTGTACCTCTTTATTAATCCACTGTTCTTTCAACAAGGCCAAAGGTCCTCGAACTCTATGCCCAAACACACGCTCAAAAGGACTAAAACCTAATGATTCCTGTACTGCCTTCAATACTGCAAAAAGTAGTAAATGTACGCCTTCTTCCCAGTCCTTTTCATTTTCCACACAATACGTCCTAATCATAGTTTTAAGGGTAGAATGGAATCTCTCCAAGGCTCCTTGCAATTCTGGATGATATGCAGATGAGGTAATCTGTTTTGCTCCCAGTTTATAAACTATCTGCTGAAACAATCCAGAGATGAAACTACTACCTTGATCCGATTGTATTTCCTTAGGCAACCCAAAATAAGTAAAGAATTTTATAAGAGCCTTTGTCACAGATTTGTCTGTTATATTCCTAAGAGGTATTACCTCTGGAAACCTAGACGCTGTGCACATAATGGTCAACAAATATTGATGTCCAGTTTTAGCTTTTGGCAATGGGCCTACACAATCTATAATAATTTTGGAAAACGTCTCACTAAATGCTGGAATCGGTTGCAGTGGGGCCACTGGAGTAACTTGATTAGATTTACCCACAATTTGACACAAATGACAAGTCCTGCAAAACGTCACCAAATCTTTTCTTAAACTAGGCCAGTAAAAATATTTAAAAACCTTGCTCATAGTTTTCTTTACACCTAGATGGCCACCCAAAGGCATACTATGAGCCATAGTTAAAATCTAATTTCGTACCTGTTACGGTAGAGGAAATAAAAAACGCTATTCTTTCGATGAACTCAGGTAAAGCACTTGGCCCAGATGGATATACAGTAGATTTTTTAAATTTTTCTCTATTACACTGACTCCTTGTCTATGTAGAGTTTTTAGGGATGCAGTATCTATAGGTAAATTACCACGATCTCTTTATCGAGCTTCTATTCCCCCAATTCTCAAAAAAGATAAGGATCCTACTGAATGTGCATCTTACAGGCCTATATCTTTGCTGAATGTGGATTCTAAGATTTTCTCTAAAATGTTAGCAATGAGATTGGAGAATGTATTACCTCAAATTATTTCTGCTGATCAGACTGGATTTATTAAAAATCGTTACTCTTTTTTAATATTAGAAGATTAATGAATATTGTTTATACTCCTTCACCCAGAATTCCAGAATGTGTTATTTCATTGGACGCTGAGAAAACCTTTGACAGAGTTGAATGGACATATTTATTTAACACCCTTGAGAAATTTAATTTTAGTCCGATATTTATATCTTGAATTAAACTGATTTATTAAACTGATATATCTTACTCCTTTGGCTTTGGTACTTACTAATAATCAAAGATCTCCCCTTTTTCTTCTATTCCGTGGTACTAGGCAGGGCTGCCCTCTTAGTCCACTACTATTCGTGACTCTCCTAATATATTTGGCATTACCCATGGAAATGAGACTCATAAATTATCACTATATGCAGATAACTTACTATTATATATTTCTAACCCGGGAAAATCTATTACAGCAGTATTAACGTTGTTTGCTCAATTTAGTAGTTTTTCTGGTTATAAACTGAATCTAGGTAAGAACAAACTTTTTCCATTAAATATGCAGGTTCCCATTTATAGATGTTCTCCATTCAGAGTGACTACTGACTATTTTACTTATTTGGGAGTTAAAATTACTAAGAGATGTAAGTTACTCGAAGAATTACTCAACTCGGCGAATTCCTGTATTTTGTTAAGGTTTTCACTCTCCAATACTACATACAATAGAAAGTAGAACTCCTCTTTAAAACAAAACTGCATCATAAGCCGAATACGCAGCAAAATAGAGTATTTAACACAAAACTAAACTGAAAACTAACCACATCATCAGGGGTCTCCCTTTTATATACCTGTTGAGAACAGGTCATCATGTGACCTCACTGGCGGGAAAATTAGAGCGTGTGATCTCCAGAAGACCATTACATCATCCTCAAAAGACAGTCACAAGATATCTATGAAGTATGTAGCATGAGCTTAACATCCATTGATACACATTGTATCAAAAGGAGAGGGGGGTTGGCAAAGGGGGTGTGGTGGCTCAGTTGTTAAAAAATCAAATCAAATAATTAGAAAGTGGTGACATAGGATCAAATGATGTAGAATCCTTGTCAGTAGAGTTACAAAACTGTAAAGGTAAAAAGATCCTGAGAAGGGAGTTATATACAAACCCTCAAACAGTAAGCAGGATGTGGGATATAAATTTCAAATGGATATAGAAAAGGCATGTAATAAGAGCAATATTATGATAGTTATGGGGGATTTCAATATGCAGATAGATTTGGAAAATAAGATTGGCGCTGAATCCCAAGAGAGGGTATTTGTAGATTGGCTATGAAATGGCTTTTTAGAACAACCTGTGGTTGAGCCCACTAGGGGAAAGGAAGTTCTGGATCGGGTGTTGTGTATTGAACCAGATTTGATTAGTGAGCTTAAGGTAAAGGAACCCTTGGGAGGTTGTGATCATAATATGATAGAATTCACCATGCAGCTTGAGAGGGAAAAAATAAAGTCACATGTATCAATATTACAGTGGAATAAAGGAAATTGCAGAGACATGAGAGAGGAGCTGGCCAAAGTTAATTGGAAGGAGACACTAGAGAGATGACAGCTGAATAGCAATGGCAGAAGTTTCTGGCAGAAATTCAGAAGACATAGCATAGATACATTCCAAAAATGAAGAAGTATTCTAAAGGGAGGATGAGGCAATCATGACATGGAGAGTCAAAAACAGCATAAAAGCAAAATAGGGTGCGCATAATATAGCAAAAATTAATGGGAAGTTGGGAGGCTTTTAAAAACCAATATAAAGCAAATAAAAACCATAAGGAAAGAAAAGATGCAATATGAGGATAAACAACAGGAATTCTGCAGATGCTGGAAATTCAAGCAACACACATAAAAGTTGATGGTGAACGCAGCAGGCCAGGCAGCATCTCTAGGAAGAGGTACAGTCGATGTTTCAGGCCGAGATCCTTCGTCAGGACTAACTGAAGGAAGAGTGAGTAAGGGGTTTGAAAGTTGGAGGGGGTGGGGGAGATCCAAAATGATAGGAGAAGACAGGAGGGGGAGGGATAGAGCCAAGAGCTGGACAGGTGATAGGCAAAAGGGATACGAGAGGATCATGGGACAGGAGGTCCGGGAAGAAGGACAAGTCGGGGGGGGGGACCCAGAGGATGGGCAAGGGGTATATTCAGAGGGACAGAGGGAGAAAAAAGAGAGTGAGGGAAAGAATGTGTGTATAAAAATAAGTATCAGATGGGGTACGAGGGGGAGGTGGGGCATTAGCGGAAGTTAGAGAAGTCGATGTTCATGCCATCAGGTTGGAGGCTACCCAAACGGAATATAAGGTGTTGTTCCTCCAACCTGAGTGTGGCTTCATCTTTACAGTAGAGGAGGCCGTGGATAGACATGTCAGAATGGGAATGGGATGTGGAATTAAAATGTGTGGCCACTGGGAGATCCTGCTTTCTCTGGCGGACAGAGCGTAGGCTTCCCTTCCTCCACTATCAACTCTGCCCTTAAACGCATCTCCCCCATTTCACATACATCTGCTCTCACTCCATCCTCCCGCCACACCACTAGGAATAGGGTTCCCCTGGTCCTCACCTACCACCCCACCAGCCTCCGGGTCCAACATATTATTCTCCGTAACTTCCGCCACCTCCAACGGGATCCCACCACTGAGCACATCTTTGCCACCCCCCCCCTTCTGCATTCTGCAGGGATCGCTCCCTACGCAACTCCCTTGTCCATTCGTCCCCCCCATCCCTCCCCACTGATCTCCCTCCTGGCATTTGTCAGTGTAAGCGGAACAAGTGCTACACATGCCCTTACACTTCCTCCCTTACTACCATTCAGGGCCCCAAACAGTCCTTCCAGGTGAGGCAACACTTCACCTGTGAGTCGGCTGGGGTGATATACTGCGTCCGGTGCTCCCGATGTGGCCTTTTATATATTGGCGAGACCCGACGCAGACTGGGAGACCGCTTTGCTGAACACCTACGCTCTGTCCGCCTGAGAAAGCAGGATCTCCCAGTGGCCACACATTTTAATTCCACATCCCATTCCCATTCTGACATGTCTATCCACGGCCTCCTCTACTGTAAAGATGAAGCCACACTCAGGTTGGAGGAACAACACCTTATATTCCGTTTGGGTAGCCTCCAACCTGATGGCATGAACATCGACTTCTCTAACTTCCGCTAATTCCCCACCTCCCCCTCGTACCCCATCTGTTACTTATTTTTATATACACATTCTTTCTCTCACTCTCCTTTTTCTCCCTCTGTCCCTCTGAATATACCCCTTGCCCATCCTCTGGGACCCCCCCCCCCCGTCTTTCTTCCCGGACCTCCTGTCCCATGATCCTCTCATATCCCTTTTGCCTATCACCTGTCCAGCTCTTGGCTCCATCCCTCCCCCTCCTGTCTTCGCCTATCATTTTGGATCTCCCCCTCCCCCTCCAACTTTCAAATCCCTTACTCACTCTTCCTTCAGTTAATGCTGACGAAGGGTCTCGGCCTGAAACGTCAACTGTACCTCTTCCTAGAGATGCTGCCTGGCCTGCTGCGTTCACCAGCAACTTTTATGTGTGTTATTTAAATATGAGGATAAGCTAGCCACAGATATCAAAAGGGATACCAAAAGATTTTTTCAGATATACAATATAAAGAGTAAAAGAGATGCAGAGTTAATATTGGACAGATGAAGCTCTTGCACTCTTTGTGGGTGAGAGTAAAGACTGCAGGGTTGATGTGGAAACTGACCACAGTCATGTAATTAAAGGGTCTACTTAGGTTAGGGGAGTGATGAGGATTGTAGTGCTAATTGGCAGTGTTTATTTAGAGAGGCAGATACTGCTTCTTGCAGGTGTCTGCATAAGTCCTAAAGGTTGTGCTTCCTGCCTGGTGCCAAGATTAACGACATGCAGAGGCAGGGAAAAAGTCCAATGACTTTGATCCATATGGGAAACAACCACATGGACAGGGTGGCGATTCAACTGAATCTCAGGTCCAAATTTAAAAGCAGAATCACAAGATAATATTCTATGGATTGCTACCTAAGATATATGTAAATTCTTGTAGGAAAAGTAGAAATGCAGAACTTGTTTAAATGGATAAAAGTGTTGTTGAAACAAAGCTGTGTATCTTTTATGTGAAAAACACTGGGTTGATTTGCATTTATTTCAAGAAGATTTGAGTACAAGGATAGCGACGTCATGTTTCAAATTCTTGATGAAGACTTATCTGGAGTACCTTATACAAATCCTGTCTCTGTCTTAGAAAGGATATATTTATGATAAAGAAGATGCAACAAAGTTTCATTGGATTGATTCTTGAGATTTGTGCATTTGGGGTGTGCAATGTGGGGAAATGTGGGTGCTGCTTGCTCTTCTAAAAGGGCTCAATTGGGTAGATGAGGAGCTTATGTTTCCCTTTGCTTAGTTTCTAAAACCAGTAGTCAGAGTCTCAAAATATGAAATTAGCTATTCAGGGAAGAGATAGGAGAAATTTCTTCACCAGAGGGTGGTGAATCTTTTGAACTTTTATCCACGAGGGCCAGGGAGGCTCAGCTACTGGACAGATTCAAGAAGAGACTGATGGTTTTTTAGATTTTAAGAGAATGAGTCGATACTGAGCTAAACCATGATCTTATTAAATAACAGAACAGGCACAGAGTGCTAAATGGCCAAATTCTATTTCCATCGATCATATGTTTATCCTGTGTTTTTAGATATTCAAGGCCTGCTTTACATCAGTGTGATTTTTCCCTTCTCAGTGTAAATATATATTTCAGGTGAACAATTAAAGCAAGACTTCAGTTGCTCTCTTGACAGGACTTTAAAAACTTCTGTGCTACTATATTAAGGAAGAGCAGAAGAGCTATTTTCTGGTTATCTGTTCAATGAGCAGAGAATTAAAATAAAACAGCAATGAGATCTTGTTGAAACTGTGTGATTTTTTGCTTTGACCTTACCCACAGTATTTGGGCAATTCTGGGAAAAGCTAATGGCTTAGGGAAGGTTTGAAGAAGGTTTATCAAATCATCATCCAGTCTATTTATAAGGATAAATTGAAAAAACCAAACTCTTCATCCTTTAAGCAAAAATATTCCAATGTATTAAGGTTAACTGGAAAGCTTATAGAAAAAGTGCAATCTATCAGGTAAATGATCATTAAAGAGAGCTTTTTCTAAGGACATAACAGTCTCCTGTACAACTTGTTTCTGTGTTTCCATGGGCCTTTGTGAAATAATGATAAACGTCTGCCTTAAAATTGGGCATCTCAATTGAAATTGTTCGGTTATGCTGCATTAAGTAATTTTAAAGCTGTGCTGTCATAAATCTAAATACAATCAGTAAACATTATTATAAATATATTCCTATTAAATTAGTCATTTTGTTATTCTTCCAGGTTTGTGCTTTTGTATGAGAGATTCATGATGGTTTTTCCTCAAAAATTAAAACTGATTAGACTAAAATTAGTTGTAGTCTGTAGTTCATTACTTCAGCATCCATGTCAGTGTAGGCATGAGCCTCCTATGCTATAATTCTGTCAGTTCTGTAATAACCACAGCAAGAAACACTCTGCCCCAAAGATATTATAGTTGTAGTAGCAGCTGCCTTATTTTACATGTTCTGTTCATTAGCCATTTAACCAGTGGCTCATTGGCATTTTTCCAGCTGCACTCTGATGGGCTATTTATCCAATAGTAATACATTCAAGCTCAGAGTCCAAAGAACAAATGTTACAAGACCACTAAAACTGAACTCCCGATCTTAGTACACAAAGATTTTTTTGCGGTATTATATAACATCTACAGAATTCTGAGTGGTTTTTCTTCATTAGATTTTTTTTTCCTAGTGAGAAAAAGGATATCGTAGCACTAATTCAACATTAAGACAATGATATGAAAGTTAATGGAAGCCTTCAATAAGAAGGCAATCATTGCTAAAAGGATTGCTGCTTATGGTACCACAGGGAAACCAAGTATGTACTCCACAGCAGTGAATAAAAATTCCATGAAGCTCAAGAACCAGAGCTAATTAGCCACAGACGAGCTGCATCCTCATAAATCTCCCGCAGCCGACTCTATTCTGAGCCATGTCACAGAAAGAGATGATCAGATGTACAATGGAAATGATTCAAGGATGTGCTCAAACCTCCTTGAAGAAAAGCAACATCCCCATTGATCCATGGAAATTTCTTGCTCTTAACTTAAAGTGGAGAAGGAACATTCAGGATATTATTGCGAACATAGAGGCCATACACTGGGAACATACAGAAGTCCTGCATAAATGGCAGAAGGGATTTACCACCTCACAGGCTGCCCGCCCATCCATTAGTCACGCCCTGCTCCATTTCTAGAAAGGACTGTAGTTCCTACGTTGATCTCTTTTTCGGTTATATAAAGAGTAAAAGGGAGGTGATAAAATTATGCTACTGAGGTAGTAATGGGGGACAAAGAAATAGCAGATGAACCTAATGAATACTTTGCATCTGTCTTCACTGAGGAAGACATTAGCAGTGTGCCAGCGGTCTGTGAGTGTCAGAGAGAAGAAGTGAGTGCCATTGCTATTACAAAGGAAAAAGAGCTAGACAAACTCAAAGGTCTTAAGGTGGTCCAGATGGACTACATCACAGAGTCCTGAAAGAAGTTGCTGAAGAGAAAACGGATGTATTGGTCATGATCTTTCAAGAATCACTTGATTCTGGCAGAAGACTAGAGGACTAGAAGATTACAAATGTCACTCCACTCATTAAGAAGGAAGGAAGGCAAAAGAGAGGAAGTTATGGGTCAGTTAGCCTAACCTCAGTGGTTGGGAAAGTGTTGGACTCTATTATTAAGGATGAGGTTTCGTGGTACTTGGAGACTAATGATAAAATACGTCAAAGTCAGCATGATTTCTGTCCAGGGAAATCGAGCCAGACAACTCTGTTAGAGTTCTTCGAGAAAGTAACAAGCAGGGCAGACAAAGGAGAGGCAGTGGATTTTCAGAAGGCATTTGATAAGATGCCACACGTGAGGCTGCTTAACAAGATAAAATCCTATGGTATCACAGGAAACGTATTGGCATGGATAGTGGACAAGAGAAAATCAACAGATGCTGGAAATCTGGAATCAATCTAGAAGAATAACAAAATTACTAATTTAATAGGAATATATTTAGAATAATGTTTACTGACTGGATTTGGATTTATGACAGCACAACTTTAAAATTACTTAATGCAGCATAACTGAACATTTTAATTTCAATTGAGATACCCAATTTTAAGGCAGACGTTTATCATTATTTCATGAAGGTTCATGGAAACACAGAATCAAGCTGTACAGGAGATTTTTATGTCCTTAGAAAGAGCTTTCTCTAATGATCATTAACCTGATGGACTGCACTTTTTCTATAAACTTTCCAGTTAACCTTAACATTGGAATATTTTTGCTTCCAGGATAAAGAGTTTGGCTTTTCCAATTTATCCTTATAAATAGACTGGATAATGATTGGATATACCTTCCTTGTCCTGCCTAAGGGTTTTGGTCCGAAATGTCGATTGTACTCTTTTCCTAGTTGCTGCCTGGCCTGCTGAGATCCTCCAGCATTTTGTGTGTATGGCATGGATAGCAGAATGGCTGACAGGCAGGGGGCAGTGAGTGGGAATAAAGAGATCTTTTCTGGTTGGCTGCGGGTGAAACATAGAAACATTGAAATCTACAGCACATTACATGCTCTTTGGCCCACAATGTTTTGCTGACCATGTAACCTACTCTAGAAGCTGCCTAGAATTTCCCTACCACATAGCCCTCTATTATTCTAAGCTCCATGTACCTATCTAACAGTCTTTTTTTTAAACACCCTATTGTATCTGCCTCCACCACTGTCGCTGGCAGTGCGTTCCACGCACCCACCACTCTCTGTGTGAAAAACTTAGCTTTCACATCCCTTGTGTACCAACTTCCAAGTACCTTAAAACTATCCTCCTTCGTGTTAGCCATTTCAGCCCTGGGAAAAAGCCTCTGGTTATCCACATGATCAATGCCTCTCATCATTTTATACATCTCTGTCAGGTCATCTCTCATTGTCCATTGCTCCAAGGAGTAAAGGCCAAGTTCACCCAACCTATTCGCATAAGGCATGCTCTCCAATCCAGGAAACATCCTTGTAAATCTCCTCTGCACTCTCTCTATAGTATCCACATCCTTCCTGAGTGAGGTGACCAGAACTAAACATAGTGCTCCAAGTGGGGTCTGACTAAGGTCATATATCTGTAACATAAAACCTTAGTGTGACTAGTGGTGTTCCTCAGGGGTCAGTACTGGGACACTACTTTTCACATTGTTTGTCAATGATTTAGATAATGGAATTGATGGCTTTGTGGCAAAGTTTGTGGATGATACAAAGATATGTGGAGGGGTAGGTAGTACTGAGGAAACAATGCGATTGCAGCAGGACTTAGACAAATTGGAAGAATGGGCAAAAAAGTGGCAGGTGGAATACAGTGTTGGGAAATGTATGATAATATATTTTGTATAAGGAACAATAGTGCAGGTTATTATCTAAAAGGAGAGAAAGTTGAAACATCAGAGGTGTAGAGGGACTTAGGAGTCCTCGTGCAAGAATCCCAGAAGGTTAATTTACAGGTTGAGTCTGTGGTAAAGAAGGCAAATGCAATGTTGGCCTTTATTTCGAAGGGAATAGAATGTAAAAGCAAAGAGGTAATGCTAAGCCCTCATAATACACTAGTCAGGCCGCAATAAGAGCATTATCAATAGTTTTATGCCCAGAAAGGATGTGATGTCATTGGGAGGGAGTCCAGAGGAGATTCACGAGGATGATTCCGGGAATGAAGGGATTAACGTATGAGGACCATTTGGCAACTTTGGACCTGTACTCTCTGGAATTTAGATGAATGCAAAGGGATCTCTTTTAAACCTACTGAACTTTGAAAGGACTAGGGAGGGTGGATGTGGAGACGATGTTTCCTGTGGTGGCAGTATCCAGATCTAGAAGGCACAGTCTCAGAATTGAGGGGCGACCCTTTAGAACAGTGGTAAAGAGGATTTTTTTTTTTAGCCAGAGAGTAGTGAATCTGTGGAATGCTCTGCCACAGACTGCGGTGGGGGCCAGGTCTGTACGTGTACTTAAGGTGTAAGTTGATCGGTCAGGCCGTTAAAGGATATAGCGAGAAGGCAGGTGTATGGTGTTGAGTGGGATCCAGGATCAGCCATGATGGAATGGCAGAGCAGACTCAATGGGCTGAATGGTCTAATTCTGCTCCTATGTCTTAAGGTCTTATGGACCTCATCAATCACCTCATAAACCACAAAGCAAGAGATTTGGTCCATCAGTCACAATCCTGAGGAGCTGCCTAAGAAGAAAAGGGCTCCCGGTATTGCAAGTTTCAAAAGGAGCTCAGATGTATCTGTGATCTGGGGGTGGTGGGAGGGAAACACTCTATAGACCAGATAAAAGTTGGGACAATATTTCTGCCAAAATTGTCAAGCCCTCCCAAAGTAGAAACCTTATCTCTTTAAATGAGTTTGAATTCAATGGTTATGGAGTTAGCCTTGAGTACAGCATAAAACCATCGGTACAAAGGCTGGGCTGATTGCCTGCTTCTATGGAGTAAGTTAAGTGTGTGTTCAACCATGATCATACTGAATGGCGGTGCAGGCTCGAAGGGCCGAATGGCCTACTCCTGTGCCTATTTTCCATGTTTCAATAAAGAGAATTTGCAGTACGTTTCAGTTGGAACACTTTTCCTGCATTCTCCTATGCTAAGCACCTTCCTTCTCTCACAAGTAGGTTATATCTGCTTCAGGACCACAGCATATATATTTTCCTTCCTTCCCTTCCACTAACACCAGTTCTGTGCAGTACTCTACATGTAATTAGACCAGCCAGCATTTATTATCATATAATCCCCATGTTTGCTTCCAAAATTCTATTAAACATGTAAGAAAATACTAATTGAAGTTAAGATGACAACTTCATCTATCTCTGACACTCAATGCCTGTGTTGCTACTACAGGCAAATTTTTCATCGCTCCTGTCCATGTATGTACTTGTGCGGTTGACAACAAACTCAACAGGACTTTGACTGATAGGCTACCCAGCCTCTGACCAGCTCTTGTAGCCTCACTATTTAGTAGCTGGTCCATAAGACCATAAAACCATAAAACCATAGTCACCATTCCATAATGGTCGATTTATTATCCCTCTCAACTCCATTCTCCTGCCTTCTCACCAGAACATTTTGACAACCTGGTTAATCAAGAACCAATAAACCTCCACTTCATATATACCCAATCACTTGGCTTGCTCAGCCATCTGTGGAAATGAATTCTCCCTTTTCACCAGCCTCTGGCTAAAGACATTATTTCCTCATGTCTTTTTTAAATGGATGCCTCTCTATTCTGAGACTGTGCCACTGGCTCTAGACCCCCCCACCATAGGAAATATCCTCTTCCCATCTACTCTGTCAAGGCCTTTCAACATTCGATAGGTTTAAATGAGATTCCGCTCCCCCCCCCGTCCATTCTTCTAAACTCTAGTGAGTACAGACCCAGAACCATCAAACACTCATATGTTAACCTTTTAATTCCTCTTGTGAACTTTCTCTGGATCTTCTCCAATGCCAGCACATCTTTTCTGAGATAAGGGGCCCAAAGCTGCTCATGGTACTCCAAGATCAATCTGACCAATATCTGATAAAGATTCAGCATTACATCCTCGGTTTTGTATTCTAGGCCTCTCGAAATGAATGCTAACATTGTGTTCGCCTTCCTTACCACCAACTCAATTTGCAAGTTAACTTTTAGGGAACCCTGCACATAGACTCAAAGTCTCTTTGAACCTCTGATTTTTGAATTTTCTCCCCATTTAGAAAATGTTCCACACCTTTATTCCTTCTACCAATGTGCATGACCATGCACTTCCTGACACCATATTCCATTTGCCACTTCTTTTCCCATTCTCCCAATATGTCTAAATCCTTCTGCAGATACCCAGCTTCCTCAACACTACCTCCACTTATCTTTATATTGTCTGCAAATTTGACTACAAATCCATAAATTCCCTCATTCAAATTATTTATACACATAACGTGAAAAGAAGTGGCCCCCTCACTGACCCTTGTGGAACACTACTAGTCACCTTCAGCCAACAAGAAAAGGTCCCCTTTATTCTCACACTTTGCACCTTGCCAATCTGCTGATCATCTATCCGTGGTGGTATCTTTCCTGTAATACCATGTCCTCTTAACTTGCTAAGCAGCCTCATGTGTGGCACCTTGCCAAAGACCTTCTGAAAATCCAAAAATACAACATCCACTGATTCTCCTTTATCTATCTAGCCTGTTATTTCCTCAAAGAATTGTCAGGCAACATTTCCCCTTAAGGAAACCATGTTGACTTTGGCCTATTTTGTCATGTACCTCCAAGTACCCCAAAAACTCATCCGTAATATTGCTCCAAAATCTTTCTAACCACTGAAGCCAGGCTGACTAGCCTATAAGTTCCATTCTTCTACCTCTTCACTTCTTAAAGAGTGGAGTGATATTTGCAATTTTCTAGTCCTCTGGAACCATCCCAGAATCTAATGATTCTTGAAAAATCATTACCAATGCCTCTGCAGTCTCTTCAGCCAGCTCTTTGAAAACCCTGGGCAGTAGTCTATCTCATCCAGCTACTTTGTCTATCTTCACACTTTTCAGCTTTCTAAGCACCTTCTCTTTATAATAGCAACTGTACTCACTTTTGCCCCCTGATATTCTCACACTTCTGGCATCCTGCCAGTGTCTTCCACAAAGAAGACTGACACAAAATACAAATCTGCCATTTTTTTTTGCCCTCTATTACTACCTCTTCAGTGTCATTTACCAATGCTCCTATATCCACTGTCATCTCTCTTTTACTATTTTTTACTTTTTGATTGATCTTTAATATTATTGGCCAGCTTACCTTCATAGCATATCTTTTCTCTCTTTATGGCTTTTTAGTTGCTTTCTGTTGGTTTTTAAAAGCTTCCCAATTCTCTACTTTCTTATTATTTTTTCCTATATTATCTGCCCTCTCTTTTGCTTTTATGCTGGCTTTGACTTCCCTTGTCAGCCACAGTTGCCTCATCCTCCCTTTAGAATACTTCTTCATTTTTTGGACGTATCATTCCTGTGCCTTTTGAATTGCTCCCAAAAACTTCAGCCATTGCTGTTCTGCCTTCATCCCAGATCGTATCCCCTTCGAATCAACTTTGGCCAGCTCCTCTCTCATGCCTCCATAACTCCCTTTACTTCACTGTAATACTTATACATCTGACTTGATCGTCTCCCTCTCAAACTGCAGGGTGAATTCCGTCATATTATGATCACTACCTCCTAATGATTCCTTTACCTTAAGCTATATAATCAAATGTGGTTTATTACACAACACCCAATCTAAAATTGTCTTTCTCCTACTGGGCTCAACCACAAATTGCTCTAAAAAGCCATCTCACAGGCATTCTACAAATTCCCTCTTTAGATCCGGTACCAACCTAATTTTCCCTATCTACCTCCATATTGAAATCCTTCATGACTATCACAACATTGCCCTTTTGACATGCTTTTCCTATCTCCAATTGTAATTTGTAGCTCACATCTTGGCTACCATTTGGAGGTCTGTACCCAACTGCACTGAGCTGTTTTACCCTTACTGTTTCTTCTCTGCTCTGACAAGATTTGTACACCTTCCAATCCTACAGTATGTCACCTCATTCTAAGGATTTGATTTAATTTTATTTTTACCAAACAAGTCTTTGGATGTTGAGCTCCCAACAACTAAATGATCTTTTTTCAGCCACGTCTCAGTGATACCTACAACATCTTACCTGCTAATCTTTAAATATGCTTCAAGATTATCTACCTTATCTCATATACTGTGTGCATTCAAATAAAACGCCTTCAGTCCTGTATTTATGACTTTTTGGTTTTGACCCCACTACACTTTAACTCATGCCATTGAATGAAATTTTGACCCATCATCTGCCTGTCCTTCCTGACAGTCTCACTACACAGTGCATCTCATTGCATACCAACTGCCCCATCCTCAGCCCTTTCACTCTGGTTCCCAACCCTCTGCCAGATAAGTTTAAACCCTCCCTAACAGCTCTAGGAAACTGACCTGCAAGGTTCCTCTCGGGTTCAGGTGTAACCCTTCCTTTTTGTATAGGCCATACTTTCCCCAGGAGAGATCCCAATGATCCAGAAATCTGAAACCCTGCCCCTGCACCAATTCTTCAGCCATATTCATCTGCCAAATCATCCTATTCTTACCCTCAGTGCACATGACACATACAGCAATCCAGAGATCACTACCCTAGAGATTCTGCTTTTCAGCTTTCTGCCTAACTCCCTTTATTCTCTCTTCAGGACCGCCTCCCTTGTTCTACCTGTGTCGTTAGTACCAATATGTACCATGATGCGGCTTTTCACCCTCCCTCTTAGGACCCGATCCAAGACACCTGGGAGGTAACATCCCATCCCGGTGTCCCTTTCAAGTCCTCTGAGTCCCCTGTCTGCTCCTCTAATTATGGAATTCCCCCAATCACCACTGTACTCCCCTTCTTCACCCCTCCGTTCTGAGCCACCAAGACAGACTCAGTGACAGAAATCAGGTTGCTGCAGCTTCCCCCTAGTAGGTCTCTTCCCCCCCAACAGTATCCAAGGCGGTGTACTTATTATTGAGGGGAATGGCCAGTGGGATACTCTGCACTGGCTGCCTGATCCTTTTCCCTCTCCTGATAGTCACCTAGGTACCTGTCTCCTGCAACTTGGGGGTGACTACTTCCCACAGCTCCTATCTATCACCTCCTCACTTTGCTGTATGAGCCGAAGGTCATTCAGCTGCAGCTCCTGTTCCTTAACATAGTCTCTAAGGAGCTGCAGCTCAGTGCAATTTGTGCAAATGTAGTTACCAGGGAGATTGGAACTCTCCCAAAGTTCCCACATCTCACCCAAGGAACCTACCACTAACTCTGGACACATCCTCAGTGAATTAGCTATGCACTAACAGAATAAAAGCGTACTAGAAACTTACTTAGAACCTCCCTCTGTGCTTGCCCAAACCTGTTGAGGCAAAGCCTGACCATTCTAACACTGTCCACTCTCACAATGACTGCTTTGCTTACAACTCACTTCTTTTTATTGGCCTCTGCCGTGTACTGAGGAGATCATTATGACTGCAGCCTGCTGAAAAGCCCTGAAAGCACACGAGCTCTTTTTAAAACTTGTGCTGCATTACCAATGTAAGACCTCTCTTGCCGATCACAGCCCACAAAAAGACCCAAAAGTACCAGAGCTCTTATTAAACTTTGCACTTTAAAAAGCAAGGGAATTTGGTTAGATTCCCTCCTATTGGAGATGCTCATTATCTCACACTTTTATGGGGCACTCATGGTGCCACTTATATTGTCTAGGACTTACTGCATGCAGGGGTGGACTGTAATAAACGGACGCATTACAAATCAAATTGATCTCTGCAAACTAACTTCAATCTTGACCTTGGGTGCAGTCTGTGTGGAGTTTTCAGATTCACCCTGTGACCATCTGGGCTTCCTCCTGGTGCTTCATTGGAGGGATTGTCTACGGAGTCTCTGCGGGTAGAAGTTAGGAATAGGAAGGGGTCAATAACTCTACTGGGTGTTTTTTATAGACCACCCAATAGTAACAGGGACATTGAGGAGCAGATAGGGAGACAGATTCTGGAAAGGAGTAATAATAACAAGGTTGTTGTGGTGGGAGATTTTAATTTCCCAAATATTGATTGGCATCTCCCTAGAGTGAGGGGTTTAGATAGGGTGGAGTTTGTTAGGTGTGTTCAGGAAAGTTTCTTGACGCAATATGTAGAGAAGCCTGCAAGAGGAGAGACTGTACTTGATCTGGTATTGGGAAATGAACCTGGTCAGATGTCAGATCTCTCAGTGGGAGAGCATTTTAGAGATAGTGATCACAATTCTATCTCCTTTACCACAGCATTGGAGAGGGATAGGAACAGACAGGTTAGGGAAACGTTTAATTGGAGTAATGGGAAATACGAGGCTATCAGGCAGGAACTTGGAAGCATAAACTGGAAACAGATGCTCTCAGGGAAACATACGGAAGAAACGTGGCCAATGTTCAAAGGATATTTGCGTGGGGTTCTGATTAGGTACGTTCTAATGAGACATGGAAAGGATGGTAAAGTACAAGATCCCTGGTGTACAAAGGCTGTTGTAAATCTAGTCAAGAGAAAAAGAAGACCTAACAGAAGGTTCAAAATACTAGGTAATGATATGAATCCAGAAGATTATAAGGCTAGCAGGATGGAGTTTATGTATGAAATTAGGAGAGCCAGAAGGGGCCATGAGAAGGCCTTAACAGACAGGATTAAGGAAAACCCCAAGGCATTCTACAAGTATGTGAAGAGCAGGAGGATAAGATGTGAGAGAAAAGGACCAATCAAGTGTGGCAATGGAAAAGTGTGTATGGAACTGGAGGAAATAGCGGGGAGGTACTTACTGAATACTTTGCTTCAGTATTCACTACGGAAAAGGATCTTGGCAATTGTAGGGATGACCTGCAGTGGACTGAAAAGCTTGAGAATGTAGATATTAAGAAAGGGGATGTGCTGGAGCTTTTGGAAAGCATCAAGTTGGATAAGTCACCGGGACCAGACGGGAAGCTACTGTGGGATGCAAGGGAGGAGATTGCTGAGACTCTGGCAATGATCTTTGCATCATCAATGAGGATGGGAGAGGTTTCAGAGAATTAGAGGGTTGCAGATGTTGTTCCCTTATTCAAGTAAGGGAGTAGGGATAGCCCAGGAAATTATAGGCCAATGAGTCTTACTTCAGTGGTTGGTAAGTTGATGGAGAAGATCCTGAAAGGCAGGATTTATGAACATTTGGAGAGGCATAATATGATTAGGAATAGTCTGTATGGCTTTTTCAAAGGCAGGTCGTGCCTTACGAGCCTGATTGAATTTTTGGGGGATGTGACTGAGCAGATTGATGAAGGTAGAGCTGTAGATATAGATGAAGTGTATATCAAGTCAAGTCAAGTCACTTTTTATTGTCATTTCGACCATAACCGCTGGTAGAGTACACAGTAAAAATGAGACAATGTTTTTCAGGACAACGGGGCTACATGAACAATACAAAACTACACTGAACTATGTAAAACAACACAAAACTACACTAGGCTACAGACCTACCCAGGACTGCACAAAGTGCACAAATATGGATTTTAGGAAGGCATTTGATAAGATACCCCATGCAAGGCTTATTGAGAAAGTAAGGAAGGCATGGGATCCAAGGGAACATTGCTTTGTGGATTCAGAACTGGCTTGCCCACAGAAGGGAAAGAGCGGTTGTAGGCGGGTCATATTCTGCATGGAGGCCGGTGACCAGTGGTGAGCCTTAGGGATCTGTTCTGGGACCCCTACTGTTTGTGATTTTTATAAATGATCTGGATGAAGAAGTGGAGGGATGGGTTAGTAAATTTGCTGATGACATAGAAGTTGAGGGTGTTGTGGATAGTGTGGAGGGCTGTCAGAGATTACAGCGGAACATTGATAGGATGCAAAACTGGGCTGAGAAGTGGCAGATGGAGTTCAACCCAGATAACTGAGTGGTGGTTCATTTTGGTAGGTCAAATATGATGGCAGAATATAGTAGTAATGGTAAGACTCTTGGCAGTGTGGAAGATCGGAGGAATCTTGGGGTTCAAGTCCATAGCACACTCAAAGCTGCTGTGCAGGTAGACTCTAGGGTTAAGAATGCATACGGTGCAGTGGCCTTCAGCAATCGTGGGATTCACTTTAAGAGCTGAGAGGTAATGTTGCAGCTATATAGGACCCTGGTCAGACCCCACTTTGAGTACTGCGCTCAATTCTGGTCGCCTCACTATAGGAAGGATGTGGAAACAATAGAAAGGGTGCAGAGGAGATTTACAAGGATGTTGCCTGGATTGGGGAGCATGCCTTATGAGAATAGGTTGAGTGAACTCAGTCTTTTCTCCTTGGAGCAACAGAGGATGAGAGGTGACTTGATAGAAGTGTACAAGCTAATGAAAGGCATTGTTCGTGTGGATAATCAGAGGCTAAAATGGCTAGCACAAGAGGGCATAGCGCTTGGAAGTAGGTACAGAGGAGACATCAGGGGTAAGTTTTTTTACGCAGAGAGTGGTGAGTGCATTGAATGGGCTGCCAGGGGCGGTGCTGGAGGCGGAAACGATAAGGTCTTTTAAGAGACTCCTGGATGGCTACATGGAGCTTAGAAAAATAGAGGGCGATGGGTAAAGCCTAGGTAGTTCTAAGGTAGGGACATGTTCGGCACAGCTTTGTGGGCCGAAGGACCTGTGTTGTGCTGTAGGTTTTCCATGTTTCTATGTTTCAGTTTCCTCCTATGTAACAAACAGCAGCTGGTGGTTAACTGGCCACTGTAAGTCACTTCTAGTGTGATGGTGTGTCGGGGGTGTTGATGAGAATACTAATGGAATCAATGTAGAAGTGCAAATGGTGGTTGATGGTTAGTGTTGACACAGTGAGCTGAAACAACTATTCCTGTGCTGTATTTCTTTATAATTCTATATCTGGTTGTGCATCAGCTCCTTCATCTGTGATCATGGCTATGTTGGCCAACTGCCTCTCAGACATGACATTATAAGTAAACCACTTACAATGTAACATCAGGAGCTGAAAGATTGTACTCTCACTCCCGGCCAAAAGCTGTGTCTTGTTGATGACTCTACTCCTTTGCTTGATTACCTACTTAGGTAGAATCAGATTTTGCAAAGGCATGGTACCGTGCCTCGCCTCATATCTAACCTGATGTCAAGATTGTCTATTACTACAATACTCAAAGTGTGGTCAGTTTTAGCTCATTGTCACTGAAATCTGTTGCCACATCAAAACTCAATTATTTCAAAGTTGAGCACATCATGACTGTAAATTTCAGCAGATCCAGAGCAGGTGTTGTGTGTGACGAAGAGTAGCAGGACTTTTGGTGATCTACTCTAGCACTCTATTCCCTCAATAATTATACATTATACTTTATTCCTTATACTTTATTGTCGCCAAACCATTGGTACCTGAATGTACAATCATCACAGCGATATTAGATTCTGCGCTTCACACTCCCTGGATTACAAATATTAAATATTAAAAATAGTTAAAATAGTAAATATTAAAAAATTAAAATTATAAATCATAAATAGAAAATAGAAAAATGGGAAGTAAGATAGTGCAAAAAAAACCGAGAGGCAGGTCCGGATATTTGGAGGGTACAGCCCAGATCCTGGTCAGGATCCGTTCAGCAGTCTTATCACAGTTGGAAAGAAGCTGTTCCCAAATCTGGCCACACGAGTCTTCAAGCTCCTGAACCTTCTCCCGGAGGGAAGAGGGACGAAAAGTGTGTTGGCTTGGTGGGTTGTGTCCTTGATTATCCTGGCAGCACTGCTCCAACAGCGTGCGGTGTAAAGTGAGTCCACGGATGGAAGGTTGGTTTGTGTGATGTGCTGCACCGTGTTCACGACCTTCTGCAGCTTCTTCCAGTCTCGGACAGGACAACTTCCATACCAGGTTGTGATGCACCCTAGAAGAATGCTTTCTATGGTGCATCTATAAAAATTAGTGAGGTTTTTAGGGGACAGGCCAAATTTCTTTAGCTTTCTCAGGAAGTAAAGGCGCTGGTGGGCCTTCTTGGCAGTGAGCTCTGCTTGGTTGGACCAAGTCAGGTCATTTGTGACATTGACCCCGAGGAACTTAAAGCTTTTGACCTGTTCCACTTGCGCACCACAGATGTAAATTGGGTCGTGCGGTCCGCTACTCCTTCTGAAGTCAACAACCAATTCCTTCGTCTTGCTGACGTTGAGGGATAGGTTATTGTCTTTGCACCATGCCACCAGATTCTTAATTTCCTCTCTGTACTCAAACTCATCATTACCTGAGATATGGCCTACAATTGTTGTGTCATCAGCAAACTTATATATTGAGAGATGGCATCTGCCGTTGACCTGTTGCTCCAGTAGACAAATTGCAAAACGTCGAGGTTGACCGGCAGGCTGTGGTTGATGTGAGCCATAACCAATCTCTCAAAGCACTTCATAGCAATTGATGTCAGAGCCACAGGTCGATAGTCATTCAGGCATGCCACCTTGCTCTTCTTTGGCACTGGGATTATTGTTGCCTTCTTAAAACACGAGGGGGTCTTAGACTGAAGCAAGGAGCAGTTGAAGATGTCAGCAAACACTCCAGCTAGCTCACTTGCACAGGCCCGGAGAACCCGTCCCGGGACGCCATCTGGGCCCATCGCCTTCTTTGGATTTATCTTCAGGAAGGCCCTTCTAACATCCTCCTCGGTGATGATGAATCTCAATGCCACCAGGTCCAGTTCATCCGGAGGGAGCGGGACACTCCTCTTCTGTTCGAATCTTGCATAGAATACGTTAAGTTCGTCAGGAAGAGAAGCGCCACAGTTATTGATATTCCCAGCCTTTTCTTTGTGCCCAGTGATTTCATTTAGACCCTGCCATAGACTACTGGCATCCCTTTGGTTAGCCTGGGCTTCCAACTTGGCTCGATATTGCCTCTTGGCGCCCTTAATGGTTTTCCGGAGTTCACGCCTGGATTCCATGTAGCGACTGGTATCCCCGGACCTAAGAACCACAGCTCTAGCTTTTAAGAGGGACTTGACCTCATAATTCATCCAACGTTTCCGGTTAGGGAATACCCAGATCGTCCTGTGAGACACACAGTCCTCCGTGCATTTCCAAATAACGTCCGTGACAGCTGAGGCATACTCATCGAGGTTAGCTGCTGAGTCCTTGAATACTAACCTGTCCACCGATTCAAAGCAGTCACGGAGGACCTCATCCGTTTCCTCCATCCAACGCGACACTACTTTTGACACCGTGACCTCCCTCTTCAGTTTCTGTTTGTAAGCCGGGAGGAGTACGGCCTGATGGTCCGATTTTCCGAAGTGAGGTCGTGGGACGGAACAGTAGGCATCATTGACTGCTGTGTAGCAGTGGTCAAGTATATTCGGGCCTCTAGTGGGGCAGGAGACATGTTGGTATAACATTGGCAGCGCCTTTTTGAGGTTGGCCTGGTTAAAGCCCCCGGCTGTAATGAGCAAAGCCCCCGGATACCTGGTCTCAAGTTCACTGATGTTGGCATACAGTATGTTCACAGCACACTCCATGTCCGCCTGGAGGGGGATGTAGACCGCTGTCAGTATGATCGAGGTGAATTCCCATGGCAGATAGTAGGGACGACACTTCACCGACAGGTGTTCCAGGTCCGGGCTGCAGGAGCTTGTCAGTGCCACTGTGTCTGAGCACCACGCAGTGTTGATCAGTAGGCAGACACCACCTCCCCTCGTCTTGCCTGAAGACGCCGTGCAGTCCATCCGATGGTCCATACAGTCAGATGGCACAGTCGGGGGCGGCAGGGGAGAGCCAGGTCTCAGTGAAACAGAATACCCAGCAGTTCTGCATCTCCCTGCAGTAGGTGAGTCTTCCTTTAAGATCATCCACCTTGTTCTCTATGGCTTGCAAATTAGCTAGTAGGATGGTGGGCATAGGGACCCTGAAGCCCCTCAGCTTCAATCTGACCAGCAGCCCAGCTCTTTTCCCACACTTCCTCGGTAAGTAGTGCATCTTTGCAGGTCTCCATCGATGCAGTGTGTTGTTGTCAGCCCTTTGATGTTGATAGACGTGTCCCGCCGGAATCGATCAGCAGGTTGCGTCGTCGTGCACTCTGAGTCGGGCCGAGTAACGGGGGAGGCTCCGCTGCCACTTCCAGCTGCCGGGGGCCTGGGCTGTTGATTGGGTCAGGCCCTGAAGCCAACATTTAATCCCGGATGGCTGGGCTCCTGGCTGAAACAAGTCCTTAATCCAAGTCACGGTTGCGGAGGCCTCCGATCCAGTCGAGCCTCTGGCTCAATTTCTGAGGTCGGCGGCGGAGGCCTCACTTCCGACAACTGTAGATGTCCACCAACAGGGCTCTACAGTGGTCGCTCTGGGGGAGCATCTGGAGCACCTTGAAGTCTCCGCCGTCACTTCTGTGTGGTCGTCTGCTCTGGAGACGTGCTGGTGGGAATGGGCCGTGTCTCCAAGCGCTCCGGCACGGTAGCAGACCACGGGTCTCCAGGAATGTGATGCGCCTCGTTGGTTGGGTCCAGGTGCGGTCCAGAGTTTAATAAGCAATTCTGGCGCAGTGGTCTCCAGCTCGGTCAGTAGCTTCGCCAGGGTGTTGTTGATCTTTATCTTGCTAAATTGGAGGTTTAGAAGGGTTTCTTGGGTATAGGATAGTGGAGAGGGCAGTTTGCTCGGGAGAGCACGCACAAAGTTGCCAGTTACCAGCGCCATCTTTAACGTAATTACACAAAGGATCATCATTTCTTCACATCCCTGCATGGTTCTGCCCCACATTGTTCATCCTTTGGTGTTAGGCATTCCCCGTCTTAATCATCCTTCGGTTTCTGGATATCAGATTTAAAGTATTCCCTATTCACTTAACTGGTGGCACAGACTTCACCATCTTGCAACAGTCCTGGAATTTCCACACTAAACCCAATTATCTGACTATTTAACACTCTAAAAATCTCAAAATCCAATATTTTCATTAAATATTCAGTCACCTTTAATAATTACTGTTTCACAGCATCACAGCCTAGCAGCATGGAATATTTCTTCCTGTGAATTAGTGGTTAATATAAATATTTCACCCCTCATTTTGCAGTGGCTTAAGTTAAATTGAATTTGTCTTTCATGTTCTTGTACTTACTTATTGGATGTGTGTTTTCTTCACAAAAAGTAGCTTCCTGTTAATTCCATTACCATATCCACACCAACTGTTAAATCAAAGAAAGTGCTTTGTCTTAAAACAGGTGTCTTTGATCTGCGAAACTCCACATATTATATAGAATATCCAGCTGAGAAAGATGTTTAGCATTTCTTCAACATCAATGATTTCAAAGTACGTCACTCGCTCTCCCACAAAGTTCATTCCTCTCTCCAGTGGCTGTCATCTTTGCGAGTTTTGCAGTGTTTTTGCCCTGCTAATATGATCAACTTGAGATCAAGGCTTGGGTCTGCTACTCTGGCTGCTCCAGGGAGTGAATCTAAGGACTCAAACTGCTTCGGGTCGCTATCGTTTACATCTATTGCTTGCATGATGTTTGTTTTTTCCCCCCTCTTTCTCTGTACAGTGGTTATGGTCTTTCTTTTATTAAATTGGGTTCTTCAGGTTTCTTGCTTTGTGGCTGCCTGTAAGCAAACAAATCTCAAGGTGTATAATTTATACTTTCTTTGATAATAATTGTACTTGGATTGATCATAAACTGATCAGATACTGGAAATCTTGAGAAACACACAAAAAATGCTGGAGGAACTCAGCAAGTCAGACTGCATGCATAGAAACATATAAACAGTTGATGTTTTGGGCAGAGGCACTTCATTATTTTGCACTCCTACTATGTCCTCTTGTCCTGGTGAGTCCAGGACAAGAGGCCATAGTCTTAGAATTACAGGGTACCCAGTTAAAACAGATGTGAGGAGAAATTTTTTTAGCCAGAGGGTTGTGGATTTGTGGAATTCGTTGCCACATACAGCTGTGGAGGCTCGATCATTGAGGGTGTTTAAGGAGGAGATTGACAGGTATCTAATTAGTCAGGGTATCAAGGGATATGGGGAAAAAGCCGGAAATTGGAACTAGAAGGGTGAATAGTTTAGCTCATGGGGGAGCTGCGGAGCAGACTCGATGGGCCGAATGGCCTACTTCTGCGCCTTTGTCTTGTGAATATTAAGATTCTTATGAGTGGCAATAAATTCCACTGATTCACCATCCCCTTTAATGGGTTGGGAAAATAACCTGAATGGCATGCAGCTTCTAATGAGGACACCACCAATTTTCATTTCCTTCCTGTCAGTCTAAGAAATATTTAAATGAATGGAAAGTCAAATTACATAGGATGCAGTGAATGAAATTGTCCATTTAGCATGAGCAAATCTGTTGATGATACTTGAAATGTCTACTGTATTTCATGCAGTAGTTCATGTTCAATGCTCATTAGAGTGAGATTGTTCAATCTGTTTTGATCCACAGTGCTCCTTAGCTCATTTTTTATCCATTTCAGTTTTGAAAATGAGCGTTCTCCACTGCATTTGGTAACCATGAGTGACAAATAGATGCGCAAAGGATTTTCTACATTTGGAAAACACGACTCCAAATAATTTTCAGTTATCAAACGGTACAACTGTAACTCTACAAGGTCTTGTTTGACGCCAATATGAGAAGCAAGATCAGTTTTCAACAGTTAGTAAACTGCACAAATTCTTCATCAAGACTTTCTTCTAGATCTTCTGGATATGATTTAATAAGATTTGATGACCTTTTTATGATCTCTTCAGGTGTAAATGACTAACTGATGAAGGAATCCAAAAACACCATTCACCTTTAGATAAAACTTTCTGCCTTTTTGACAGGGCAGAAAACAAGCTGTCAATAGTGGCAAGAAATGATCGGCTTTTAAACTTCTGAGAAGGCGTCTGAGATTCAACAAGTGGATCAAGAGCGCTGGAACCACTGAAATCATCATATGCGCGATTTTGCTTGTGTTTTCTTCGAGTTTGCTGTTGATAATCTTCACACTTAATCAGATCCTTGGCTTTCTGCTCAATGTCTGAAAAAGTAGACTGCATAGCTTGAATATATCCATGCAAGGATTCATCAAGTGCACAAGCTGTGTTCAAGTCTTGGCCAGAAGATTGCAAAGAAGCACTGGTCATTTGAAAATGCTGTAATACTTGATCCCACAATATGACCATTATTCCTGTTTCCAACTTCATCATGGTTGAAAGTAGTCCACGAGCCTGTTGTCAACACTCTGCCTTCTGATCATTGTTATTTGAAATGTCATCCAAGAATTGTTTTATTGCAGAAAAGCTGTGTAAAAGTGCTTTTGTTGCATTTGCACGAGCTGACCACCTGGTATCTGACATTTTTTTCACAATGGGCAAATGAGCACCACCATCAGATAATGCAGCAGAAAGGAGATCCCACCGATAAGTAGAAGCAGAAAAAAAAGTGTACAGGCTTTCTACAAATTGAAAGAAAATTAACGCTTCTTGACAACATTCAACAGCACATTTTCCAACCAAATTTAGTAAATGTGCAAAACATGGAATGTAATCCACAAACTCACTCAGCTCTTTAATTCGTGCTTGTAAGCCACATACTTACCACTCATGTTGCTGGCATTGTCATAACTTTAACCACGGCAGTCTTTTATATCAATGTCATTTTCCTTTAAAAGGTCAAGTAAACTTTGAGCAAGCTGTTCAGCACTATGACCTTCCATATCCAAAAACTTCACAAATCTTTCAACTGGTCCAGACGGTAAAACATAGCGCACAGTCAAAGTCAGCAGCACAGCTTCCAGCGGCGTAACAGCACACGCTGCAGCGGCTCAGGAGAGTGGGAGACAGCACAAAGGTCACCATGACACAGCAAGGAGCCAACACACGCCTGCACACATACCATGCAGCATGCAGCTCCCCTGACATGAAAACAACAGCGTTGCCAGATCATCATGAGAATATGGTGAGATGCCGATTACACCAGACTGCAGCTTGCAAGCATTTAGTGCGGAGCCCTCGAAAATGCGGGGCCTGTAGCATATGCTACTTTTGCTATTAGGTTAATCCGGCCCTGGCTGAATGACCTACTCCTGAACATATTTTATATGTCTTTATGTGTTAATCATAAACCAATAGTGGCACAAAAGGAACAAATCTCACCACTGTCAGATAGAACTTTGCTGTTGGCCTTGTACCTCTTGGTCAAAAACCTCTTGGTTCATACCTGCAGGTGTAAGTATCTAAGTCACATTACTTATCCCATCCTGGATCAGACAGATTGAGGATGACAATACCTTGTCTCTCAATTCCTTGCATGATGAAGACTTAATATGATCAAAGTTACTACCTGAAGCACAACACTTTTAAACAGACTCTGTTGTGGTATTAATTACTATTTTGCCAAAAATTGACCTACTTACAGGCTGTTAATGTCTTTTTAGGGCAACCTGAGTGAAGTCCTAATAAAACAGATTATATGTGGCCTAACCTTCCAAAATCCAGCAGACAAGATAGCAGGATCTATTCAGATTGATGAAGGTTGCAGCAACTTCGGGACATCTGGCCATCTTGTATTTGTCTTCCACTGACTTCCTTCTTGTCAAGTTGTATGGTTGCTATTAGCACACCAGCTTCTCCATATTAATAAATAAATTGCCAGCAACTGCATTATTTTTAGATTTTCACAAGATTGAAAGTAGGTTGCAGATTAATTTCTATGTCATGAGAATGAAAGAGAGTTAAACTTGGATTAATATTGATATATCTGGCAAATAGCAGTAATAGTGTAATGTCAATGACTTGTCAAAGATACAAATAATACCTGTTGTATGCCTTCTGCTATCACGATTCGACAATGGACTTTGTCACATAGATAAAGAATTTTGTCCAGCTACAGCTGAGGAATGACACAGGACAAAATAGTGATCAAAGGAGAAGGACAAGCATCTCTAGAGTTGTGTACAAAATCACACTCTCAATTCACAAATTTCAATATCATTGTGGAAAGATCAGTCATTTCCATAGATAGTGGAAAAATGAATCACCTCAAAACACACATATGGTATGCAATTGGACACCAAAACATGAAAAGACCAATGAGTCCAGGTGATCAAAGAGGTAGGGTATAAGCAGGTTCTTAAGAGGAGGCGAGTGAGTTAGTATGTTAAATGAACTGACAAACTTAGGACGTTATTTTAACATTAAATATTGGCTAAGACATCAGAAAATTTTCATTTATCCTTCTTCAAACTAATGCCATGGAATCTTGGTTTTGCATCTTCTGATGGTGAAGGGAATGAATGTTTAAAGTTACTGAGGAGAAGCCAGTCAAGTGTACTGTTTTGTCCTGAATACTGTCAAGCTTCTTGCATTTTCTTGGTGCTTCACCTGTCCAGGCAAATGTATAATACTCCATCATATTGCTGAATTGTGCTTTGTAGATGGCAGAAGGACTTTGAGGTATCAGGAAATGAGTCAGTCACTACAGGAATTCCAGCCAGCAATGCAAATGCATAGGGATATGAAATGCTACAATGAATAGTGGTCTCAGCCCAATACGTCCCACCACTGATGGTATCTACATACATGAGATGCTGCTTCAGGAAGGCAAGGTCTATCATCATAGATCTCTACCATCTGGGCCATGGAATCTTCTCAAAGTTACTACTGAGCAGAAGGTGTCGAAGGCTCAAGATCCTACACAAGGCTCAAGAGCAGTTACTTCCCTTCAGCCATTTTGCTTCTTGAACCAACATGCACAACCCTAATCACTGCCTCTGTGCAGCAATACTATGACAGCATCAATCTCTTTGCACTACCAAGGACCTCTTTTATTTGTTCTAATGGTGTTCTTTGTTCTAAAAGTGGTGTATATTTATGCTCAATTAATATTTTTCTTGTGGCTTCTGCTTTTCTGATGCCAGTAAGATATTCATTGCAGCTGCATACATAGATTTGTGCATATGATAGTAAACTCAACTTCGACTTTGAGCTGCTCTTGTCACATCACCATTTATGTGGGCGGTGGGCGATCCAGTTAAATTCTTGTCAAGAAAACGAGGGAGATTGTTTTATCAAAGATAAAAAGCAGAAAATAGAAATATTGATACTCAGCAGGGCAGGCAGAATTAATGAAGACAGGAATAGAGACAATGTTTCAGGTCAATGATTATTTCAGGTCTTGATATGACTTAACTAATATTACAAATGAAATGTTCTTTGAACGCAGAGCAACCAATGCCTTTGCTCTTACTGACTGACATTGAATTACTAAAACTAACAGTGCCACATTCCTTTACTGTTGAATGACTTACTGAATCTCTGTAGGTGCTAAATAATATTGATTCAATATCGCCTTCATTTAAATTTGCTGATGTTTTATTTTTTAATACATAGCAAAACTGATTTAATAAAACCATTGTGCATTTTGAATACTCAGTTCTTGCTGGATGTGGCTTGGACTGGGAATTATGGAAGTCAAAACGATGACAAAGTTAGTTTGAACTTCATTCTGAAGATATATTAAGCTGGGGTAGAGAGTGGTTGAAAGGTCACTCCAAAAAGCCAGGTGAAAAACCCAACATGCTTTCAGATAGATATATCTAGCTGATGTCCTTTGTGAGTCATTGTGTTGTTGCTGTGCAGCTTGTATTTCCACTCATTCTGCACAATAAAAAAGACTCAAACAGCTTTTTCTTATATCTTCAGTCTCCTGCTTAATTCTGCTGGAGATAATTCTGGAAAACAAAGCATTTTGACTCTCAAATTCCACACCCTCTGCAACGTTTATTGAAATCACCAGAAGAACTGTGCAAACAGTAATTTAAAACAACGATGTCGGTATTTTTTCGAGATTATCTAGTAATCTCGACGTTCCAGCGAGGAGAACATTTTGGGAATTTCAGGTTGCTCTGGATGGATGTTTCATATGCAACAGGTCCAGGACATGCTTGGACTTTTCTCTTGCCTTTACAAGCAACTCCCCTAAAGGAACTAAAAAGAAATCGAGTTTTCTGAGCTACAACTTTTACCATTCTTGTATCACAACAAATATAACATGAGAAGTACTTGCCATCATATGATGATAATAATACTGCCGGAAAGGGTGCACGTTATCCAAAATATACACACTTAATAAGGATCCAGGCCTCCACTTGTGAATCACCGGATCTAAAATCACTGAAATTACTTGAGCAAACTTTAATGATCAGCTTAATTGAAGAACATCTGTAGGTTCATTATAAATTAAATATTTCAATGAGACTTAATGTTTAAAATATTCCAGCTCTGCCATTAACCCAAGAAAATGAATGCAGTTAATAAAGTCTTCCAGAAGCAACAGATTATGTAAATCTTACAAAGGATGCTCACACATTCATCAGAAATAAAATGCCTGGAAGGAGGCCTTTCATTGAGACCTATCTCCCATTCAAACTCTGCTTCCCTGTCCTTTCCCTATAACCTTGTGCTTTTTCTTCCTTTATAAAATTTCTTTCTGAAAACCATGATTTGAATCTGCCCCCACTGCTGCCTCTGGCAGTTCCATACCAAAGCTAAATATATGCTATGCAAAATGTTTTCTTCATGTTACTTTTGGTTCTACTGCCAATCAACATTACCTCAAGTGTCCTAATTCTTGACCTTCCACTAGCAGGAACAGTTTTTCTTTATCCACTCTTTATAACCTCTCCTGATTTTAAACAGCTCCATTCGATCCTCCAAATCACAATTGTTCCAAGCCTAACATCCGGCATCATTAGTCTATCCACATCCTGTGAATCAGTCTTGTTCATGCCTATCATACCCTTTCCAAAGTCATCCCTTTGATCAAAACAGAATGAATGGTTCTTTATGCTGTTGCACTAGGACTTCAACCAGTCTTGAAGATAATTTTGTAGCAATACCTCAGGATATTTAACTCTACCCATTTGAACAAAACAAACAAATGCAGGAGGAACTCAGCAGGTCAGGCAGCATCTATGGAGGTAAGTAAACAGCCGATACTTCAAGCCAACACACTTCATCATTTGAACTTGCTTTTGGCATACAGCCAGAAATCTTGTTGATGCGCTTCAAATTAACTGGAAATTCCCATCAAGATGGGAGGATTTTTTTCCCCTAAGGTAATACCACTTTTGTTCATGCGGTCTATTGGCTTAAGTTACAATTCCACCAAATCAGGCCTCATCTCATCCCATTCCAAATTACAAGATTTTTAAAATACGTTGCTTCAGGAAGGCTTGCTATTGGTATTAATTTTCCTGGGTTATTGGCAGTGCTGGAATATTTTAAATATTAATTCTGATCTAAAATATTTAATTTATAAGGAACTAACTGATAGTCTTCAATTAAGCTGAATGTTAAAGCTTGCTCAAGTCATTTCAGAGAGTTTAGATCAGATGATTCAAGTGCAGAGACCTGGATTATTACTAAGATTGTATATTATGGATGATGTATTCATTTTCCAGCAGCATTATTAAAATGGCATTAGCCCATAAACCTCAAATAGATCAAGGTGCAATTACTACTGGGAAGAAGAAGCCACTCTATCTTTTTCGCACTTATTGCCCTACCTGATTACTATTGTCACCATTCACCTGATATACTTCTGCCGAAGGAAGGAGCAATGAACTTAACGGATAAATGTAGGGGAAGAAGAAAAAGAAGCTTGTACCTGTTTCTGGAAGGTTTTATGTTTGTGATTTATCTAAATGAATATAAATGGAAGTGTAACCTAGAAGAAAATTTTAATTTTAATTTTGGTATGTGGTCAAAGAGGAGATGATTCCATGAAGAGGATTGACTTGAGTCTTCATCATGCAAGGAATTGAGAGACTAGGTATTGTCGTCCTCAATCTGTCTGATCCAGGATGAGATAAATCCTGGGATAAATCCTGAAATTTAAGAGACAACTAGATAGGTATATAGAAGAATATAAGGTGGGGGGGTTATATGGGAGGCAGGATTTAAGGGTCAGCATAACATTGTGGGCCAAAGGGCCTGTACTGTGCTGTACTATTCTATGTTCTATTAATGCCCATCAGTTGCAGAGTCCTTGAGGAACAGTGAAGGATATTGCATGTTTTAAAAACACCAGAAAAATTTAGAACTCAAATGATATTAATAGCAACACAGCATATGTTGGTGTCAGTTGTGAACAATGCCACATCCTCACATATTCCTACAAACATAGAGGCATCCCTCCAAATGGGTATATAAATCAGAACAGCACAACACATGAACAAGCCTTTTGGCCCACAAGTTCCTTATTCCCTCATTCTCTGCACATTTATGTGCCTACTTAAGAGCCTCTTCATTTGCTTCTACAACTTCGCCTGACAATGCACTCTATCACTCTGGGTGAAAACATGCTCCAAGCATCCCTTTCGATCGAGCCTCCTCTCACCTTAAATGCATACTCTCTGGTATTAGATAGTTTGAACTTGGGAAAAAGATACTAGCTGTCTACCCTATCTATGCCTTTCACAATCTTATAAATTTCTTTTGGGCATCCCCTCAGTCTCCAAAGCACCAAAGAAAATAATCCAAGTTTGTCCAACTTCTTCTTAGGGTTAATACTCATAAATCCAGTCAATATCCTGATTAAATTCTTCTTTACTCTCTCCAAAGATTCGACCCCTTGTAATGCAGTGATTAGAACTGTACGCAAGACTCCAAATGTGTCCTAACCAAAGGTTTATAAAACCGCAACATGACTTCTCAACTTTTATACTCAGCACTCTGATAATGAAGACAAGCATGAGGTGTGCCTCCTTTACCACCCTATCTCTTTGTGTTGCCAGTTTCAAATAACTATGGACTTCGATCACAAGACCTCTCTGTACGTCACTGCTCCTTTCAGTTTAAGGCCTTTATTCTCTATCCCTATCTTTTTCCGTAACCATTTTAATATACAAAATTATGATCAGTATCTCCAAAATGCTCCCCCCACTGACTCTCCCTCCACATGAACAGTGACATTCTCAAAGCTAAGGACCAATAATGATCCTTCCGAAGTCAGTCTATATAAAGCTCCCACTTCAAACATTCTGCCTGCCCTGAGCCTTTTATGCACAGGCAGTCCCAGTTAATAGTCAGAGATCTGAAAGGCCATACCTAATTGATTAGCTGTTTCAGGAGAGACTGACAACGTTTGATTTTGGGACAACAGGATCTGATTTATCAAGCAAAGTGTCATAAGAACTGTTGAAAAATATTGAAAAATACCCAGTTTAATCCTTCAGCAACAAGAATGGTTGTAATCATGTTTTGTACCAGGAAAAGTACAAATGGTGCTTAACTAAAACATGCCACACAATGGCTTCCTCAACTTTAAAATGTTATTTTTAAGTTAATAGTTTCCATAAAGTACCTGTGGCATCTTCAGCCATTCCTTCCATTCAAACTGTGGACCAGGTACCTCCAACATCCCCTTGATCTGATAGACAGAAACCCAAGTATAGAGAATTTAAATTGATGCAGACAAAATATTGGAAACACTTAACAGGTCAGCCATATCCTGTGAAGAGAGAAATAGCGTTATTGTTTCAGTCGAAGGCCCAGCCCCTTCATCAAAATTATTGAAATTAGGATACGCACATGTTTTAAGTTGCAGAGAAGTGAAGAGGTGGAGAGGGAATGTCTGTGAATATATTGAGTTCAGTATTGTCTGGGCGCCATCTGATGTGATAGAATAATTATAAAGAGAACTGGGAACAACAGAATATACAGGTAAAGTGAAAAAGAAAGCATGGCAGCGGCTCGAAATCTGGAGCAACATACAAGGCTGGAAACACCCAACAAATCAAATGGTATCTGTGAAGAGAGAGAAGCTTTGTTAAGGTGGATGAGCTTTACTAGAACTGGCTGGGAAAGGCTGTTTGTCTAAAATTGGCGAATTCAGTATTGACTGTTGTGCTTTCAGATGAAAGATGGGGGCTGTAATTTAAACTTGTGCTGCGTTTTATTGGATTTCACTAAAGGCCAAAGAGAGTTAAGCTAGAATATTAAAGTGGCAGCATCAGACAAGCTCAGAGTCACTCCTGCTGACTGAATGGAGGAGTGAATGCTGTAAAAGGAGTTACCCAATGTGCATTTGATTTTGCTGGTGTAGAAGAGAAGACCATAATACAACATATGAGAAGGAAAGAAGTGCAAGTGAATTGAAGATTCATTCTGAAGCACTGAATGGAGAGAAGAGAAGAGATAAAATGGGAGGTAATGTATTTCCTATGCTTGGCTAGGGGAGTATGAAAAGTGAAGCACAGATTTTGAAGGAAACAGTTTGTGGTTTTTGAAGCTGGCAGATAGTGAACATAGCGAAGCTGGGAGAATGGAATGGAATCTTTACAGGGAGAAATATAGCAGTTGGTAGAATTGACATGGCTGTGGAAATCTGTAATGGATGAGGATATCTATCATATCTCTCTCATTGAAATACAGAAGTCAAGAAAGGGAGGAATCAGGGATGGACCATGTGAAAATGACTGCAAGGTAAACTTGGCAGCAAAAGTAAAGACATTTTCTACCAGCAGGATTGCACTCATCAATGTACTGAAAAAAAGTTAAGGGAACAGTGTCTCCATTGGACTGAAGTGAGACCTGTTCCATCTATCCTATAAAGAGGCAGATATAATCAGAACTGTATAGGTTCCTATTGTTACACAAAGGAGGCAAGTGAAGTTGAAGAAGTTATTCAATGTACAAACAAGCTTAGACTGACATAGATAAGAGGTATCAGAAGGGATTGTTGTATCTCTTTTCAAGGCAGAAGTCCTTGACCTTCAGGCAATAGTGGCTTGAGAAAAAGGTGTGGCAGGATTGGATCATTCATTCATTCATTTAGGCCAGATTTCAACTCCCACTCTAAAATTTATGAGGAATCCAGCCCTGGATTATAGATCACTACCAGGTGACAAATTGCTGACAGTAATTTAGGGATCTCAGTGCTCATTCACTTGTACACAGAACCCAATGGTCACCATGAGTCACCCAGCATGAAGATAATTAATTCTGAACAATTTACTGCCACTGCTCATCAACTGGGCAATAAGCAATGGGTAATAGTGAAATACTTCTCTCTTCCATACGAAATGTGAAATTGTGATGATTTCTTCAGTGTTAACTTATTTGCAAGCAGCTGGTTAACTTTCTTGCTCAGACCATTCAGTGAAAAATTCTGGAAACTACTATTTTTTGCCTCACATGCTATGTTTAGGAAAATATGATTAACTGAAGAAAACTCAAACTCAGATAACTTACTGCATAGGTTGCTCTTTGATGTAAAGAATTTCAAGTTGAAATATAAGAATCCAAGGTGAGATTTACTTGTGAAGTATAACACTGCGGGGTCAATATCACAAATGACCTGACTTGGTCCAACCAAGCAGAGTTTACTGCCAAGAAGGCCCACCAGCACCTTTACTTCCTGAGAAAACTAAAGAAGTTTGGCCTGTCCACTAAAACCCTCACTAATTTTTATGGATGCACCGTAGAAAGCATTCTTCTAGGGTTCTTCATAACCTGGTATGGAAGTTGTCCTGTCCAAGACCGGAAGAAGCTGCAGAAGATCATGAACACGGCGCAGCACATCACACAAACCAATCTTCCGTCCTTGGACTCACTTTACACTGCACGCTGTCGGAGCAGTGCTGCCAGGATAATCAAGGACACAACCCACCCAGCCAACACACTTTTCGTCCCTCTTCCCTCTGTGAGAAGGCTCAGGAGCTTAAAGACTCATATGGCCAGATTTGGGAACAGCTTCTTTCCAAATGTGATAAGACTGCTGAACGGATCCTGACCCGGATCTGGGCCGTACCCTCCAAATATCCGGACCTGTCTTTCATTTTTTTTGTACTACCTTACTTTCCATTTTTCTATTTTCTATTTTGATTTATAATTTAAATTTTTAATATTTACTAATTTTTACTATTTTAAATATTTTTAATATTTAATATTTGTAATCCAGGGAGCGGAAAGCGCAGAATCAAATACCGCTGTGATGATTGTACGCTCTTGTATCAATTGTTTGGCGACAATAAAGCATAAAGTATAAAGATCCATGTTACATCTCAGCTACTTGTTCCATGGATCAAAGAGGGAACAACTGATTCCCATGAAGCTCTGCACAAGTTGAGTGGAAGATTTAATGAGGCTTTTACTCTTTGCCCCTAATTTCTACTGATTTGATTTTAATCCTCTGTTTCAGAAAGCTGAGGGTCCTGGGGAGTGGAAACTGATATTGACTCAGCATCACCCATTTTTTGGATGCAATGAGTCTTTGATGCTCAAGCAAACAATGGTGAAGTAAATGTCCGATGACCTCATCTGTGGGAAATTCTGCTATAGGTGGGATTGCAAGTTGTGACGAGGACACAGACAGATTAGAGAGAGATATTGAGAGGTTAGGTGAGTGACAAAAAGTTGGCAAATAGAAATTAGTGTAGGAAAATGCAAAGCTGTTTATTTTGGGAGGAAGAACAAACACACAGAGAAAAAAACTGCAGAAAGCCACCGCCCAAAGTATCTGGGCCCCATACATGAAACACAAAGTACTACTGTACAAGTGCAACAGTTAATATGGAAAGCTAATGGAACGTTGGCTCCTTTAGAAGCAAATTGTATGAAGTTAAGGAACCGTCAGTTCAACTGTGCATGTCTTTGGTGAGATCACATCTAGAGTCTTTTTTTTCCCTTTTGTTCCCATTTACTGCTGTTATTTAAAGCAGTGGTGAAGGGCCGCCATCTCTGGCAGCATACATGACTTCCTTCATTGTGCCAGTTGTCAGCGTACTGTCAGTCATCCAAGTCCCAGGTGGAGACTCAGGAACACCGTCACAATAGATATAAAAGGATTCTTCATTGCTGTTTCCATAACAGTTTTGATTCTAGCCATAACTAACCTCTCCAAATACTTTATCATGGTAGACGTGAGTGCTACTAGACGATAGCCATTAAGGTAAGTCACCCTGCTTTTCTTGGGCACTAGTATGATTACTGCCCTTTCGAAGCAGGTGGGAACTTGCGACTGTAGCATGAAGAGATTGAAAATGTGTTTGAACACCCCTGTTAGCTGGTTGGCACAGGTTTTCAGTCCCTACCACGTACTCCATCAGGGCCTGTCACATTGTAAGGGTTCACTATTTCTGGTCATTTATTTCTCTGTAACTGTAACATTTTATTATTTACCCTTGTACTACTTCATTGCACTGATATGTTGAAATGATCTATCCCCATCACCATCACTGATTAGTTCATCTTAGCCTTTAATAAACAGAACTCTGCACACCATCGCTCTTTGTGATAAGGAGTTCCAGTCACTCACAGCCCTCTGAGCAATATTTCTTTTCTCATCTCAGTCTTAAATGGGTACAAAGCAAAATTTTTCATTGTACCTCAGTGCATGTGACAAAATAACCTAATTTATCAGTTGGATACCAATTGCCATGTGATGGCACAACAGTTGATTTACTGGACTATTAGTTCAGAGATTGGGATTAGCCTTTTAGAGACCCAAACTCAAAACCCAGTGTCAGCTATGGATCTTAAAGTCTCTCTATACAACGCCTGAAACCCTGGAGTACACTTTGACTATAATTTCAGTTAATTATGCTAACAGATATCCTCAAATAAATAAAAAGTAAACAATATAATGCTACTGGCGTTTCATATGCGATGAGACTTTGCTGGCAGAGAGTTCAATGGTCTTATGGCCTGTGGGAAGTTCAATAGTCTTACAGCCTGTTCTTGTCCTAATGTTATGGTACCTTCTACCTGATGGTAGGCAGTGGGGGGGGGGGGGTCAAGGAGATTGTTGGATGGATAGGAGGGTCATTCATAATGCAAAGGGCTCTGTATACGTAGTACTCCTGATAAATATTACTGATGGATAAAAGGGAGACCCCCGATAATTCTCTCAACAGTCCTCACAACCCTTTGTAAGGACTTGCATTCAGATGCCTTACAATCCCGTACCAAGCGGTGATGCAGCTGAACAGGACACTCTGAATGGTGCCCCTGTAAAAATTGGTTAAAATGGGAGGAGCTTCATTTACCTCCATTTCCCCAGAAAGTGGAGACACTGCTGTGCGTTATTGACCAAGGAAATGATGTTGAGGGGCCAAGTGAGATTGTTATGTGCACTCTCAGAAACCCGGTGCTCTTAAATATCTCCACAGAAGAACCATGTATGTGCAGCAAGGAGTAGTCTTCCTAAAGTCCATAATCGTCTCTTTGGTCTTGTCCACCTTATGACTCAAGTTGCTGTGCTTGCACCATTCCAACATCTACTCTACCTCTTTTCTGTACACTGTCTCATTGCTGTTGATGAGGCCAGCCGCTGTTGTGTCATCAGCGACCCTGATGACTTGGTTTGACCTAGATCTAGCAGTGCTGTCATGTATCAGAGGGATGCCAGTGCTCAGCATGATGGAGCTAAAGATATTTCTGCCAACAAGGATTGACTGTGGCCTTTCTATCAAAAGGTCCAGGACCCAGTTACAGAGAGAAGTGCTGATACCCAGTGAGGCCATATCTGAGGGATGATCATATTAAACGCCGAGCTGAAGTCAATAAGCAGTATTTTCTAGGTGGGTCAGGATGGAATGGAATGGAATGGACTGATTTGAGTGATAAGTGAACTGGAAATTGTCCAATATAGCAGGAAGGTGGGATTTAATGTGATCCACAACCAGCCACTCAAAGCAGTTTGTTATTGTTGAGGTCAGTGCCACTGGACAGTAGTCATTGAGGCAGGTTACTGTCACTTTCTCTTTCTCGCACAAATATCAGTGCACTTTTCTTTTTTGTTTCCTTGCCCACCACTTCCAACGACATCTCCCCTGGGTGACTGTACCAGGCGACAACACGGAACGCAATAAGCCCATGTTGCAGAGCTGATCTACTATCCAACAACTTGCTTGTGAGGTGGACATGCAGTAATCAGTGCATTTAGTATCCAGCAGCGTCTTGCAATCATAAGAAAGACATAAAGGAAGAACAGTTGCACCATTTGTTGGAGCTGGAGTGGCCTCTGCAACTGGACCTGCTGCCATCTTGTGCGTTCACCTTCAAACTATTCTTGTCTTGTTTCTTTTTAAATCTCAGACCAGATATTATTTTGTTCCCCAACAGGGAAATTATGCAAACATGTTCTTGACAAACATGCTCCCAGCTTCTCCCCCAGTGATGCTTTCAGTACCACAAGGTCTTTGTGCTGCTTCATTACCAAAGCAATTATAAGCTATTCCATGCTCATTCTGGTCTGTATCTGCTTTGAATACTTAAGCACTTTTCCCTTAGAAAGGTCTAATGCCCTCTAACTACTCCCTTTAGATGCAATGCCTTGCTCCAATAGCTCAGTAAAGAGACATTACTGCTAAAGCCTCTCCTTTAGTGACGAACATTAATTGTTTAAATTGATCACTCATGCGAGAAATGTTCTTCCAATTTATATAAAAACAAGGAAACTCACAACAGCAAATTGTTTAATAGCTTAATACTCTGGTTCTTTCCCATGATGGCCCTTATCTCCCTTTTAGCATCATCTAACCTCGTAGATCCCAACCACCCCGTAAACCTGATGGCTGGAAAGGGTTGAGTGAGGGGTTTAGGTCACATGCTGTCACGTCAAGCACTGTATTAATAGTAGTGATTAATGCCTCAATTAGATTCCTGGTCAATGTCATGTCAATAGATATTTAACATTCAAAAGTATGAATCTTTGGTGTGATGCAATGTCAGTACTCAACAGAAGAGGTCTCTCTGCAGTACAATCAATATCTGAGGATATCAGACATATTGCTTGAACTCCTTGTAGCCTAATATCTTCAAAAATTCCCATTGTCTTAATCAGACCTCAAAGAATTATTGTCCCATTTTAAGCTCCAGCCCTTTTCCAGTATCAACTGAGCCTTTGTCACCAGCCCTGCCTTCATAAGAACATAAGAAATAGGAGCAGGAGTAGGCCATCCAGCCCATCCAGCCTGCCCCGCCACTCAATAAGATCATGGCTGATCTGTCTGTAAACTCAGCTCCATCTACTTGCCTTTTCCCCATAACCATTAATTCCCTTACCATGTAAAAACCTAACTAACCATTTCTTGAATATATGTAGTGAAGAAGCCTCAACTGCTTCCCTGGGCAGAGAATTCCACAGATTTACCACTCTCTGCAAAAAACAGTTTCTCCTTATCTCCGTCCTAAATCTTCTCCCCTGAATCTTGAGGCAATGTCCCCTAGTTCTAGTCTCACCTACCAATGGAAACAACTTTCCTACTTCTATCTTATCTATCCCTTTCAAAATTTTGTATGTTTCTATAAGATCCCCTCTCATTCTTCTGAACTCCAGAGAGTATAGACCCAGGCGACTCAATCTCTCCTCATAGGTTAACCCCTTCATCCCCAGAATCAACCTGGTGAACCTCCTCTGCACTGCCTCCTAAGCCAGTATATCCTTCCTCAAGTATGGAGACCAGAACTGCACACGGTACTCCAGGTGCGGCCTCATCAGTACTCTGTATAGTTGCAGCATGACCTCCCTGCTCTTGAATTCAATCCCTCTAGCAATGAAGGCCAACATTCCGGTGGCCTACTTAATAACCTGTTGTACCTGCAAGCCAACTTTTTGCGATTCATGCACAAGCACTCCCAAGTCCCTCTGCACAACAGTATGCTGCAATCTTTCACCACTTAAATAATAATCTGCTCTTCTATTATTCCTTCCAAAGTGGATGATCTTGCATTTACCAACGTTGTATTCCATCTGCCAGACATTGGCCCACTCACTTAACCAACTATATCCCTCTGTAGACTCTCCACATCCTCTGTACAATTTGCTTTTCCACTCAGTTTAGTGTCATCAGCAAATTTTGCTATGCTACACTTAGTTCCCTCTTCCAAATCATCAATGTAAATGGTAAACAGCTGCGGGCCCAGCACCGACCCCTGTGGTACCCCACTCACCACCGACTGCCAACTGGAGAAACACCCATTTGTACCAACCCTCTGCCTTCTATTGGTTAACCAATCCACTGTTCATGCCAATACACTTCCTCAGACTCCATGCATCCGTATCTTATTTATAAGTCTCTTGTGCGGCACCTTATTGAACGCCTTCTGGAAATCCAAGTATACGACATCCATCTGTTCCCCTCTATCCACTGCATTCATTATGTCCTCAAAGAACTCCAGTAAGATTGTCAAACAGGACCTGCCCTTTCTGAATCCATGCTGCGTCTGTCTAATGGAACCACTCTTTTCTAAATGTTTCGCTATTTCTTCCTTAATCACAGCTTCAAGCATTTTCCCGACTACAGATGTTAAGCTAACTGGCCTATAGTTGCCTATTTTTTGCTTACATCTTTTTTAAAAAGTGTCGTGACATTTGCTGTCTTCCAATTCGCCAGGATCTGCCCAGAGTCTAGAGAGTTTTGATAAATGATTACCAACGTGTCTACTATAACCTTCGTCAATTCCTTCAGCACTCTGGGATGCATCCCATCAGGACCAGGGGACCTATCTACCTTCAGGCTCTCTAGTTTGCTCATCACTATCTCTTTAGTGACAGTGATTTTATCGAGGTCCTCACCTCCCATTTCGACCATAACATCCTTCTTTGGCATATTAGACGTGTCCTGCACCGTGAAAACTGACACAAAATTTAAAAAAAATAGTCATTCAATGCTTCAGCCATTTCCATATCACCCAATATCAATTTCCCCTTATCGTCTTCCAAGGGACCTACGTTGACTTTAGCCACCCTCTTCCGCTTTATATATTTATAAAAAACTTTTGCTATCTGTTTTTATATTTTGTGTTAATTTACTTTCATACTCTATCTTCCCTTTCCTTATTTTTTGTTTAGTTGTTCTCTGTTGCTTTTTGAAGTTTTCCCAATCCTCCAGTCTCCCACTACTCTTTACAACTTTGTACACATGAGCTTTTAATTTCATACTATCTTTTATTTCCTTAGTTATCCAAGGCTGGCTCTCCCCACACTTACTGTTCTTACTTTTGACTGGAATATACTTCTGTTGAGCACTGTGTAAAATTTCTTTGAAAGTATTCCATGTTCCTCAACTGTCATACCAAATAGCCTGTACTCCCAATCCACATTAGCCAATTCCTCCCTCATCCTGTTGTAGTCCCCCTTGTTCAAGCATAATACACTAGTTTTGGATCTAACTATTTCATCCTCCATCTGAACATGAAATTCAATCATACTATGATCTCTCTTTCCAAGAGTATCCCTGACTGCAAGATTGTTAATCTTACTTGTCTCATGGCACAGGACTTGATCTAAGATAGTATTTTCCTTTGTAGGTTCACTAACATGCTGCTCAAGAAAGCCATCACAGATGCATTCTATGAAGTCCTCCTTAAGACTACCTTTACCAACCTGATTCACCCAATCTATGTGCAAGTTAAAATCCCCCATGACAACTGCCATTTCTTTCTTACAAGCCTCATTTATTTCTTGGTTAATCGCCTCTGTCACTGCAATATTTTTATTAGGTGACCTAAAGACAACACCCACCAGTGATTTTTTCCCTTTACTATTCTTAATCTCTACCCAGATGGACTCAACATTCTGCTCCGTAGATCTTATATCGTCTCTCACAATCGCTCTGATCTCATCCCTAATCAAGAGCGCCACTCCACCTCCTCTGCCTTCCTCTCTCTACTCTTGCCTATTGCCACTTCACAGCTCCCCAGGAAACCATTTCCCCGAATACTTCCAGGTACTTACCCAAATTGCCGTCCTTGCCCATTATCCAAGAATAAATTCATAAAGAAGGTGGACTAGATTCTGTGATTTTTTTGTTAAATAAAGCCTTGTTTGTCAGAAGTCTTCATATTCTCCAGGAGATCCTCCCATCTTGAGTTTATAAGCATTATTTATTTATTGAAATAGAGCATGGAGTAGGTTCTTCCAGCCCTTTGGGCCACACTGCCCATCACTCTTCTAGCCTAATCACAGGACAACTTACAGTGGCCAATTAACCTACCAACTGGTACAGGTTTCCCCTGCAATCCGACAGTAGAGCATTCCTATGAAATGGTTCATAAGCTAGAATGTCGTAAAGTAAAGAAGCAACTACCATCTATTTATATGGGAAAAATTTGTGAACATTCGCAGACCCAAAAATAACCTACCGAACCATGACAAATAACACATAAAACCTAAAATAACAGTAACATATAGTAAAAGCAGGAATGATATGATAAATACACATACTAATACTTTTCTACAATCATTGCTGCACTGTTCTCCATAGCGAAAATCTCATGCAAGCGCTCTCGGCAGAAGCACTTTCTCTAGTAACCTTTAAGCTATGAAGCTGCCAAATCATACCAAATAACACATAAAAATACACAGCCGATATAAAGTAGAAATAATGTATGTACAGTATAGTATCACTTACCAGAATCGGGAAGACAGCACCGAGCACACTGATGATGGTGTGTTAGGCTGAGTCATTGGAGGTTGGGGTGGTGCAGTGGTCCCCAACCTCCAGGCCGCTGACCGATACCGATCCGCGAAGAATGCAGGGGTACAGCGGTGGCCGGGATGCACCCAACACATCTTTAAGAAAAAAGCCAAAATAAACAAGCTAATTAATTAGGTGCCGCCCAGCACATAAATGTCGGCCCAGGTCAGAAATGACGAAATCAGCAATCGCCTCTGATCTGGGTCGACATTTACGTGCCAGGCGGCACATAATTATTTAGCTTGTTTATTTCAGCTTTTTACTTAAAGATGTGTTGGGTGCATCCCGGCTACCACTGTATTCTCCGCGGCAATGTATCAGTCCGCGGCCCGGGGGTTGGGGTGGTGGGACACTGGGGTGTCATCTCATCATCGTCTGTTCCCATCAGGGCAGGCAGGTCATCTTTTTCTATGTCTGCCTGCTTCGATATTGAAGGTCGAGGTTCGTCATCTGCTGTGGCTGATGTGGAAGGCTTGAAAAATGACAGTAGCTTGACTGCTTAGTCTTGCGCATTTTTCTATCATACAGTTCTTTGTAAGCACTCAAACCATTTTGCAAATATGCCCTAAACCGACGTACCCTTTCAAAATTAAAGTGGTACTTTTCTGCAATCATTGCAACGAAAATCTCATGCAGTTGCTTCATGTTCAGTTCCTGAACGACTTCACTTTCGGTCCGTTCGTTACTGCATTCGGTTTCGATTGTTATCCTTTCCTCTTCCAATTGCATCAGCTCTTCATCTAGAAGTTCTTGGTCATGGGATGCCGAAACATCTTCAACATCATCTTCGACAACTTCCACAAGCCAAACTCACTTTGTCCTTACTTCGTTCACCATGATCGAAACGCTTAATTATGTCTAGTTTTACGCTAAGTGTAACATCCTTACGAGCTCTTTTAGGCTTTTCTGATACCTTAGAACTCATCTTGCTAACAACTGCTCACAGGCACGTATTTAAGCAATGCTGGCTAGAATGCAGTTCTGGGAGAGGAGCTTGGCTGCTCGGGGCACACGCTACCTTTTATTGTAACAGTGAAAACACCTTCTGTTAGCGAAAACAGGGAACTAATGTAGGTCTTTCGTAACAGCGAGGTTTCGTAAAGCGAACATTTGAAAAGCGGGGGATACCTGTGTGTCTTTGGACTGTGGAAGGAAACCAGAACACCTGGAGGAAACCCACGTGCTCACGGGGAGAACGTACTCCTTACAGGCAGTGGCAGGAATTGAAACTAATCCGCCAGGGAGGAAAAGATGGCGACGCGACTCAGCTCGCAGCAGCCAGTCCGGTGGTGATGTCTGTTATTTGTCAAGTAGGGTGCTGTGCACAATCCTGATTTGATGGAGACGGACGTGAGAGCACGAAGGAACATCTGATGAAACTTCTGAAATGCCGGCTTCGCTGCTGCTGCTACTGTGTGGTTCAGAATCTCCGGAGGAGAATGCCCCGAGTCCTCGGCTTTGCTTGTTGCTCGGCGGCCGGGGCGGGTTCGAGGCGCTCGGCAAAGGATGGTGCTCGGAGAAGCTGTGTCGGAGGGGCTGGTCGGAGGCTCGAAGTTTTCGGACGGACTCAGAGTCCGCTGCAGTCGAGTGCTTCCAAAGGAGCTGCATGGGCAAGTTGGCGGCACTTGGAGGTTCATGGCAGAAGAGTTTGTCCCTTCTGCCGCCTGCGTAAGATGATGAGTCTATCGGGACTTTGAGACTTTTTTTACCTTGTCCATGGTCTGCTCTTATCAAATTATGGTATTGCTTTGCACTGTTGTAACTATATGTGATAATTATGTGGTTTTGGCAGTTTTAGACTTGGTTTGTCCTGTGTTTTCTTGTGATATCACTCTGGAGGAACATTGTATCATTTTTTTAATGCATGCATTTTTAAATGACAAGAAACGAGGACTGAGTGTCCTCATAATCTATACGGTAAAGTGTTGTGTTAACCACTACGCTAGCGTGCCACCTCCATTATTTCTGCATCCCCATTAAGTTAAATCCATTTATATATCTCTGGACTGAATCTTTCTATAAAAGCTGACTATTTTAGGATGGTTTTCTCATATTCCCATTTATCTTGGGGCACCTGTAGTCCTGTCTCTTTTTCTTCTACTGTTTCTTTTTATGTGCTAAATCACTATCACATCTTATTATGTCTCAGAGGCCAATCCTTGCTCCTGGCAAAGCAATCCCACCTTCTCATTTTCCCATACTCTGGTCTCTCTCACATGTCCATCAACTTCCCTATGAAGCATTTGACACTTACTTACATTAATAGACAATTTATAGTAGCTAATTAAAATACCAGGTTATCTTTATGATGTGGTAGAAAACTGGAGCATCCAAAGGAAATAGACACAATCAAAGGAAGAACATTCAAATTCTACATAGAATGCACCAGAGTTCAGGATGAAGCCCTTGTCAACAGAGCACAACCAAAATGCCTTCCATCTTCTCTTTCCCTTTCCTCTCCAGTTGCCACTTTTGGTAAGTTATTTTCTCTCAAGTTCCGTTGTGCTCCTTTGAACTGATCCATGCTGCCACTCTTCAAAGGTTCATCATATTGTCAAAGTGTACATGTACAATACGACTCTGATATTTGTTTACTCCAGATAGCCATTTAATACAGAAAGACCATGGGTGTTGATGAAAGAGGACATTAACTACCCCGCACCCTAACCCAGCATGAAAAAGAAAAGAAACAAAACTGCCAGACCCCAAAATCTCCCTCTCGCTTGCAGCAAAATACAACCACAATAACAATCACCAACCCCCTACACATGCCAATCCCCGACCACCCCCTCGCTACGGAAAAGAACAGCAACAGTAGCACCAAATCCACCAACCCCTCCTCACACACAAAAAATTAACAGATCACCCATCCCACCAATTGTCCACAAGAAGAAAACAACAAAAAACTGAAAGAACCCAATATAAAGTACAGTCCAATAATAACATAGATCTCAGAATATGGGAAACACCTTTCCATTACATTCATCTCTCCCCTGACATATGAATTCATCACTTTGTCCACGTTTAATATTGGTAGTAAATTAGAATAAATGGAGTAATTTGAGAGGGCCCTTTCACAAACAATAGCTAAAGAAAATGCTGGAGGAACTCAGCAGGTCAGCAGCATCTATGGAAATAAATAAACAGTCAACATTTCGGGCTGAGATCCTTCTTCAGGACTGAAATGGAAGAGGGAAGATCCCAGAATAAAAAGGTTGGGGGTATTATTCTGGCATCTTCATCCTTCCATTTCAGTCCTGAAGAAGGGTCTTAGCCCGGAACATTGACTGTTAATTCATTTTCATAAGTGGTGCCTGACCTGCTGAGTACCTCCAGGATTTTGTGTGTGTTGGTTTGGATTTCCAGCATCGGCAGAACTGACTGTGTTTGTGAATAGCTAAAGAAGCTGCAGTACAAGTATCTCCCAAACCCTTGTTGCCACATTATAAAAGTGAACCAGAAGACACATCAGCAAATGACTGCTAAGGAATTATTTTGAGGAATAATCACTCAAAATTACTGTGGCATATTTGCTGTCCTTAAAATGAGTTACACAGCCAATTGACATAAACAACATCATATTAAAATATGTTCGTAATTCTATGCCAATCTTATTGTCACAAAACAAGGTCAAGTACCTCGTAATTGAAAGTGGTGCAGATTGTTGCTACAAATGAAATGGCAGCTACTCACCATGCATCTGTCCCTCAAAAAAATAAAACTTTGAATATATGAGAAGGAACATTTACAGCATATTGCAAATCTAAGCCCAGAGCAACTAGCCAGCGCTGCCAATTTGACCTCGATACAGATGGGAAATTTGTCTAACAAGAAAATAAAACAGGGTCTCAATAATGCTGAAGCTGAGTCAGGGATAGCAGAACAAGACATACGGCATCATCGCTACTTGTACAGGCGGCAGGAAGCAGTGAGCTTCCAAGGTAACATTATAATAAATAGATGGGATATCAAAAGGAATATCAGCACAGCCTAGATTGTTTTATCATGGGCAGAGATACCTACTGTAGGAAATTCATCCACTCATATTTGATAGAATCTGCTGATAGTCTCAAGATATGCATTGGTGATGTTCTGAAGATATTAAGTCCTATATTACATCACGTGTAATTATGGTCAACAATCAAAATTTTCATTTGTTACCACACAAAATGATTGACTAGGAAGATCGACCAGACAGGGATGTTCACTCAGATGTTTTATTGAGATTGCTGATTCTGACCTTGGCTTTGACAACACAAGTGTAGCTTGTATCAGGAGACTGAAGGTTTCCAATAATAACAGTTTATGAAATTATCTATGACCACATTTATTAAAGTTGGTGAAATTCTGGTAATTATTGAAAAGTCTCTTCTGATCAAGGCTGACTGAAGTGTCTGAGTATTGAACTTCAATGTCCTGAACTTTAAAAGAATTGCACTCATAACAGAACACTGTAAATATGAAGACTGTTTGAAAAAGCCTCATAAACCAGCCAGGTATTGACAAAGATCGAGAAGATTTGATACTGAATGTGTGCAATCTGTCAATAGTGCAGCAGGAAGTCTTTGATGACCTCTACACAAACTTAGAGAGGACTAAGTAACTATTTCAGAAAATCAGTATCAGAAAATCAGAAAATTTCAACTCCTTGTTGATATTTGTTATCACTGGATCAGAGTTCAAAGTGCAAGAACTTGGAGAACAGCAGAATTACAGTCGAGAAGCTAAGGCTAATTTTTGCAATGATGGCATACATGAAGAATTGGTGTCAGGGTACAGATATCTGTTTGAATGCTTCATGAGCAGTATCAAGAAGTCATTAATTCCCCTATACTGCGCCACCTCCAAAGAAGAGTTGGAAATAGCTTTGTTCTTGCGCTATGGGTGATACTGATGAAAACTGGCCCGAGAGAGCTATGTATAGTGCTGAATTAATGCTCACAAATTTGCAACCTGTGGGTTTTTGTTACATTGGAAAGCAGATAATATGGAGCAGAAGCAGAATAAACAAATGTCTGTGTCAAAGTTAAAATAGATTTCAAGTATTGAATTGTTTCTCCTGCATTTGGCATTGAACATCAGATATCTAGGTACAAAGCAGTTAGAGTGAGATTTCAGTGAAAGTGTCCCTTGCTGAGGTATATGCAGTAGATCAATAACTTTTTATGGCTGTCCTATACCCAAAGGTAATCTTTGGTTGCTTGTGCCAAATGTGCAAAATTGCAGTGCCAATGCTTTAAACCTTGCTTCCTTATTTCACTTCTCCTGATTTCAAGAGTGGCATACAACACGTGGCCAATACACAGAACACAAATGTTTACCAATCAATTTTCTTGGAAGACATGACAGTTGATCACTCACTCCCACTTGCACCAGAGGAGCAACAGATTCCACGTCAGCTAAGCTCATCCTGGCCACATCTGGAAACAATGAATATTTGAAAGGTTCTTCTGAGAAAAGCTACAATTCCATGAGACTATGTGAACTAGCAATGTCAACACATTGAGACAATTCCAAAACTTCACAGAATTTCAAAACTTCTGAAGTCTGATGCCTCTACACATTAAGAAAATAATTCTTTTTGAATTTTGATTGTAACTCATTAGAGGCAATGCCATGTAAAAGTTGTTTACAGATTTATATTAACCTCAACATCAGCTTCTGAAACAGACCTTAAACTTATACTAATGCAATGGAGTTTTGAAAACTGAGGATTAATAATGCTAATTTGATGCTTTGTTTTGCCATGTGTTTACTGTTTGTTCTTTCCACCGCTCTGAAACACAGTTAATTATATCAAAAAGTAGTGCCAGGGAGATTGCTGAGACAGGAAACAAGTTATAACGAAATACAGTAGTGGATACAGCCCAGTCTATCACAGGTAAAACCCTCCCCACCATTGAGCACATCTACATGCAGCGCTGTCGTGAGAAAGCAGCATCCATCATCAGGGACCCCTTCTATCCAGGCTATGCCCTAAGGACATTAATGACATCCTGAATGCTAAAAAGAAGGCGTTTAGAGATGGAAATCGGGAGGAGCTGAGGGCAATACAGAGGGACCTGAAAGCCAGGATCAGGAGGGTAAAGACAGGTATAGGAGGAAGCTTGAGTGGAAACTCCAGCAGAGCAACATGAAAGAGGTCTGGAGGGGGATGAGGACCATCACTGGGTTTCGGGAAACTAGCAACAGAGGAGCTGAAGGCAGTGTGGACAGGGTCAACGAACTTAACCTGTTCTTTAACAAATTTGACATTGTGACCCCTGCCCATCACCCACATGAGCCATCTGTTGTCGGCCCCCAGTCAACACATATTCCACTCTCCCCTCCTATCCCTCCTTACAGTCGCCCACCCTGCTCTCATGACTATACCCCTCCCCCACACGAAACCACCATGGTGGGCTTCACGGCTGAACAGGTGAGAAGACAGCTGAAACGTCTCAACCCAAGCAAGGCTGCAGGACCAGATGGTGTCAGTACCAGGGTGCTCAAAGCCTGTGCCCCTCAGCTATGTGGAGTACTTCGCCATGTATTCAACCTGAGCCTGAGGCTCCGGAGGGTTCCTGTACCTTGGAAGACGTCCTGCCTCGTCCCTGTGCCGAAGGCGCCGCGCCCCAGCGGCCTCAATGGCTACAGACCGGTGGCATTGACCTCCCACATCATGAAGACCCTGGAGAGACTTGTTCTGGAGCTGCTCCGGCCTATGATCAAGCCACACTTAGATCCCCTCCAGTTCGCCTACCAGCCCCAACTAGGAGTTGAGGATGCCATCGTCTACCTGCTGAACCGTGTCTACGCCCACCTGGACAAGCCAGCGAGCACTGTTTGGGTCATGTTTTTTGACTTCTCCAGTGCGTTCAACACCATCCACCCTGCTCTGCTGGGGGAGAAGCTGACAGCGATGCAGGTGGATGCTCCCTGGTATCATGGATTCTGGATTACCTGACTGGCAGACCACAGTACGTGTGCCTGCAACACTGTGTGTCCGACAGTGTGATCAGCAGCACTGGGGCTCCACAGGGGACTGTCTTGTCTCCCTTTCTCTTCACCATTTACACCTCGGACTTCAACTACTGCACAGAGTCTTGTCACCTTCAGAAGATTTCTGATGACTCTGCCATAGTTGGATGCATCAGCAAGGGAGGTGAGGTTGAGTACAGGGCTACGGTAGGAAACTTTGTCACATGGTGTGAGCAGAATTATCTGCAGCTTAATGTGAAAAAGACTAAGGAGCTGGTGGTAGACCTGAGGAGAGCTAAGGTACCGGTGACCCCTGTTTCCATCCAGGGGGTCAGTGTGGACATGGTGGAGGATTACAAATACCTGGGGATACGAATTGACAATAAACTGGACTGGTCAAAGAACACTGAGGCTGTCTACAAGAAGGGTCAGAGCCGTCTCCATTTTCTGAGGAGACTGAGGTCCTTTTACATCTGCCGGACGAGGCTGAGAATGTCCTACGAGTCTGTGGTGGCCAGTGCGATCATGTTTGCTGTTGTGTGCTGGGACAGCAGGCTCCGGGTAGCAGACACCAACAGAATCAACAAACTCATTCGTAAGGCCAGTGATGTTGTGGGGATGGAACTGGACCCTCTGACGGTGGTGTCTGAAAAGAGGATGCTGTCCAAGTTGCATGCCATCTTGGTCAATGTCTCCCATCCACTACATAATGTGCTGGGTGGGCACAGGAGTACATTCAGCCAGAGACTCATTCCTCTGAGATGCAACACTGAGTGTCATAGGAAGTCATTCCTGCCTGTGGCTATCAAACTTTACAACTCCTCCCTTGGAGGGTCAGACACCCTGAGCCGATAGGCTGGTCCTGGACTTATTTCATAATTTACTGGCATAATTTACATATTACTATTTGACTATTTTCTATTGCTATTCTATTACTATTTATTATTTCTATGACTTACTATTTACTATTTACTAATAGTAATATTACTATTACTATTTCTATTACTATTTATTATTTATGGTGCAACTGTAATGAAAACCAATTTCCCCCGGGATCAATAAAGTATGACTCGGACTATGACTATTCTCACTGCTGCCATCAGAGCTGAGGAGCTTCAGAACCCACACCTCCAGGTTCAAGAACAGTTAATACCTCTCAAGCATCAGGCTCTTGAACTAAAGAGGATAACTTCACTTGCTCCATCACTGAACTGTTCCCACAAACTATGGACTCAGTTTCAAGAACTCACTTTCTTTGATATTTATTGTTTGTTTAATTAATTAATTTATTTATTTATCATGTTTTTGCATTTGCACATTATGTTGTCTTTTCCAATTGGTTGTTTGTCTGAAATGCTGGGGGCGATCCTTCATTGATTCCGTTGTGTCTCTTCGAATTACTGTGAATGCCCACAACAATATGAATCTTGGGGTAGTATATGGTGACATATATGCACTTTGATAATAAAACTTACTTTGAACTTTAATGTTCTAATGATATAGGAAAGCTGATCTTTAACTTAAGAATCAGCTTTGTGAGACTTACCAGAAATGCCAGAAGAGGTTTGAATTCATTGAATTAGAAAAGTGATGGTTGAAGGGTGACTTAGTACATTATTTAAAATTATAATGAGCATTTATATGATTAATCATTGTGAGCAAAGTTAGGGACTATTATGAAGTTGTAAAGAAGTTGTTATGAAGTTTACTTTTCCAAAGTAAAGGAAGAATGTAGTGCTAATCACCACAAGGGTACTGGTAGTAAATGCCGTGAATGCATTTATCAGAAGATAAATTCATTAGCAAATGAAAACAACGATATAATGCTAAGATCTGGATATTAATGAGGAGCATATAATGCTCTCTTGGCCAGTTGGACAAACGATTTGTTTCCAGGCAGTGAGTTCTGTGCAATGCCTCATTCCAACAAAGATTTAGATATCAAATCAAGGAAACAAGATGTCAGCTGTCAAAACAGATTTCTCAGTTTAAATACCATTGACTATGACTGCACAACTATTATTATTGTGATTTGCACTGACAGAAAATAGTCATAGAGATCTATGGAGTAATTCTGCAAAAAAACAGGCCTTTTGTCCCTTCAAATGACCCAGTTACTCTAATCCTCTACTAATTCCATTTGATTCAACTCATATTCCCATCAACTCCCCAGATTCCACCACTCACCTACATCCCAGGGTTAATTTGCAATGACCAATTAACTTACTCCCATCATTGGGAGGTGGTAGCAAACTGAGTATCCATGTAAAATTGCTGACAAAACCCAAGCATGATCTTATCAACGTTATCCGCTCAGGGAATCTCCCATCCACTGCCACCAACCTTATAGTTCCCACACCCCACACTTCCCATTTCTACCTCCTACCCAAGATCCACAAACCTGCCTGTCCAGGTAGACCCATTGTCTCAGCTTGCTCCTACCCCACCGAACTCATTTCTACATATCTTGACACTGTTTTATCTCCCCTTGTTCAATCCCTTCCTACCTATGTTTGTGACACTTCTCATGCTCTGAAATTATTCAATGATTTTAAGTTCCCTGGCCCCCACTGCTTTATTTTCACCGTGGATGTCCAGTCCCTATATCCTTCCATCCCCCACCAAAAAGGTCTCAAAGTTCTCCACTTCTTTTTGGATTCTAGACCTATTCAGTTCCCCTCTACCATCACTCTGCTCCATCTAGCGGAATTAGTCCTTACTCTTAATAATTTCTCCTTTGGCTCCTCGCACTTCCTCCAAACTAAAGGTGTAGCCATGGGCAACCGTATGGGTCCCAGCTATGCCTGCCTTTTTGTTGCCTTTGTGGAACAATTCATGTTCCAAACTTATGCTGGTAACTGTCCCCCACTTTTCCTTCACAACATCGATGACTGCATTGGCGCTGCTTCCTGCACACATGCCGAACTCATTGACTACATTAATTTTGCCTTCAACTTTCACCCTGCCCTCAAGTTTACCTGGTCTATTTCCGACACCTCCCTCCCCTTTCTGGATCTTTCTGTCTCTATCTCTGGAGACAGCTTATCTACTGATGTCTACAATAAGCCTACAGACTCTCACAGCTATCTGGACTATTCCTCTTCTCACCCTGTCTCTTGCAAAAATGACATCCCCTTCTCGCAATTCCTCCGTCTCCGCTGCATCTGCTCTCAGGATGAGGCTTTTCATTCCAGAATGAAGGAGATGTCCTCCTTTTTTAAAGAAAGGAGCTTCCCTCCCTCCACCATCAACTCAGCTCTCAAACGCATCCCTCCCATTTCATGCACATCTGCACTCACCCCATCCTTCCACCACCCCACTAGGAATAGGGTTCCCCTTGTCCTCACCTATCACCCCACCAACCTCCGGGTCCAACATATAATTCTCCATAACTTCCGCCACCTCCAACGGGATCCCACCACCAAGCACATCTTTCCCTCCCCTACCCCTTTCTGCTTTCCGCAGGGATCGCTCCCTACACGACTCCCTTGTCCATTCGTCCCCCCACATCCCTCCCCACCGATCTCCCTCCGGGCACTTATCCTTGTAAGCGGAACAAGTGCTACACATGCCCTTACACTTCCTCCATCACCACCATTCAGGGCCCCAAACAGTCCTTCCAGGTGAGGCGGCACTTCACCTGTGAGTCAACTGGGGTGATATACTGCGTCTGGTGCTCCCAATGCAGCATTCTATATATTAGCGAGATCTGACGCAGACTGGGAGACCGTTTCGTTGAACACCTATGCTCTGTCCGCCAGAGAAAGCAGGATCTCCCAGTGGCCACACATTTTAATTCCACATCCCATTCCCATTCTGACATGTCTATCCAGGGCCTGCTCTACTGTCAAGATGAAGCCACACTCAGGCTGGAGGAATAACAGCTTATATTCTGTCTGGGTAGCCTCCAACCTGATGGCATGAACATTAACTACTCTAACTTCTATGAATGCCCCACCTCCCCCTCGTATCCCACCTGTTATTTATTTATTTATTTATTTATTTATTTTGGCCCTCCCCCTCTCCCTCCCACTTTCAAATCTCTTACTAGCTCTTCTTTCAGTTAGTCCTGATGAAGGGTCTCAGCCCGAAACGTCGACTATACCTCTTCCTATAGATGCTGCCTGACCTGCTGCATTCAGCAGCAATTTTTATGTGTGTTGCTTGAATTTATTTTATTTTTTGTAGTAAGCCTGGGAGCACTTTGGCTTGACATTTATAAATGCACGATGAGTGTTTTTGCTGGTGTTTTCATTCAGTTTGTCCAATAAAAAAAAATGAAAAGACAAGTACTTCACTGCAAAGTTTTACTGATTTTCATAAATTGTTCCTGTGCTTGGCAGTTGATCGATAAAATGATGCATATCTGACACTGCTTTACTCACTTATGCTATGTTCACCAGCTGTTATTTACTTACCTTTTGACTTTGCCCCATTAGTTTTTTCAACACACTTTCACATTGATGGCATGTAGCTGGCACAAGATTGTAGCATTTAAAATCAATGTATCCAATGCAGTTTGAATTTCCATGATCTTCTGTGCAGACTTGAAGGGCATTGCACTGGAATACAGTCTTTTTCACTGAAACATCAAGGCCTCCCTGGTGGAAATTCATCATCATCATTTGGGAGCTCCTCAAATTGCACTCGTTTGCACACCATTGAGAATCAAAGAGATCAACTGGATTTTTTGGCTACTAGGACGTGAGGTTATCTTTTTGAGAAAGGATTACAAATTCAAGTGGAAAGTAAGTTGGATGAGAAATCCTGTAGATGCTGGAAATCCGAGCAAAATATGCAAAATGCCGGAGAAACTCAGCAGGCCAGTCAGCATCTTTGGGAAAGAGTAAACAGTTAACGTTTCTGGCTGAAACCCTTCATCAGGACAGGAAAAAAAGAGAAGTTAGAGTACAAAGGTGGAGGGGGGGAGAGGGGCGGAGGAAGTACAAGGTGGTAGGTGATAGGTTAAACTGGGAGAGGGGGCAAGTAAAGTAAAAAGCTGGAAAACTGACAGGTGAAAGAGGTGATGGGCACATAAAGAGTTGAGGTGAGAGAGGAAAACTGGAATGGGGAATGGTTGGGGAGGTTGGGGCAGTTACCGGAAGTTGAAGATATCGATGTTCATGCCGTCAGGTTGGAGGCTACCCTGATTGAATACAAGGTGTTGCTCCTCCAAACTGAGTGTGGCCTGAGAGTTTCCAGGTGGCCATGGACTGACATATCTGAATGGGAATGGGAAGTAGAATTGAAATGGATGGCCACTGGGAGATCCTTCTCTTTCTGGCAGATGGAGCAGAGGTACTCAGCAAAGCTGTCTCCCAATCCAGGCCAGGTCTCACCACTATACAGGAGGCCTCATCAGGATCATCGGATCCAGAGTAAAGACATCCGTTGTCTTGCGAGACCATGGATCTACGCCTGAAAAGTGTTCACTCTCCAGGGCATAGGCCTAGGCAAGGTTGTATGGAAGACCAGCAGTTGCCCATGCTGCAAGTCTCCCCTCTCCATGACACCAATGTTGTCCAAGGGAAGGGCATTAGGACCCATACATGAACATGTCCCTACCTTAGAAATTACTAGGCTTACCCATAGCCCTCTATTTTTCTAAGCTCCATGTACCTATCCAAAAGTCTCTTAAAAGACCCCATTGTATCTACCTCCACCACGATTGCCGGCAGCCCATTCCACGCACTCACCACTCTCTGCGTAAAAAATTTACCCCTGACATCTCCTGTGTACCTACTCCCCAGCACCTTAAATCTGTACCCACTTGTGGCAACCCATTTCAGCTCTGGGAAAAAGCCCCTGACTATCCACACAATCAATGCCTCTCATCATCTTATATACCTCTATCAGGTCACCTCTCATCCTCCGTCACTCCAAGGAGAAAAGGCCGAGTTCACTCAACCTGTTTTCATAAGGCATGCTCCCCAATCCAGGCAACATCCTTGTAAATCTCTTCTGCACCCTTTCTATGGTTTCCACATCCTTCCTGTAGTGAGGCAACCAGAACTAAGCACAGTATTCCAAGTGGGGTCTGACCAGGGTCCTATATAGCTGCAACATTACCTCTCTGCTCTTAAACTCAGTCCCATGATTGATGAAGGCCAATGCACCATATGCCTTCTTAACCACAGAGTCAACCTGTGCAGCTGCTTTGAGTGTTCAAAGGACTTGGATCCCGAGATCCCTCTGATCCACCACACTGCCAAGAGTCTTATTATTAATATTATATTCTGCCATCACACTTGACCTACCAAAATGAACCACTTCACACTTAAAAATGCAAACACAAGGAATTCTGCAGATGCTGGAAATTCAAGCAACACACATCAAAGATGCTGGTGAATGCAGCAGGCCAGGCAGCATCTCTAGATCTCTAGATCAAACACCTACCTCTTCCTAGAGATGCTGCCAGGCTTGCTGCGTTCACCAGCAACTTTGATGTGTGTCACTTCACACTTATCTGGATTGAACTCCATCTGCCACCACTCAGCCCAGTTTTGCATCCTATCAATGTCCCGCTGTAACCTCTGGTAGCCTTCCACACTATTTACAACACCCCCAACATTTGTGTCATCAGCAAATTTACTAACCCATCCCTCAACTTCCTCATCCAGTTCATTTATAAAAATCACAAAGAGTAAGGGTCCCAGAACAGATCTCTGAGGCACACCACTGGTCACTGACCTCCATGCAGATTATGACCTGTCTACAACCACTCTTTGCTTTCTGTGGGCAAGCGAATTCTCGATTCACAAAGCAATGTCCCTTTGGATCCCATGCCTCCTTACTTTCTCAATAAGCCTTGCATGGGATACGTTATCAAATGCTTTGCTGAAATCCATATACTCTACATCTACTGCTCTTCCTTCATCAATATGTTTAGTCACATCCTCAAAAAATTCAGTCAGACTCATAAGGCACGACCTGCCCTTGACAAAGCCATGCTGACCATTCCTAATCATATTATACCTCTCCAAATGTTCATAAATCCTGCATCTCAGGGTCTTCTCCATCTACTTACCAACCACTGAAGTAAGACTCATCGGTCTATAATTTCATGGGCTAACTCGACTCTCTTTCTTAAATAAAGGAACAACATCCACAACCCTCCAATCTTCCAGAACCTCTCTGGTCCCCAGTGATGATGCAAAGATCATTGCCAGAGGCTAAGCAATCTCCTCCCTCGCCTCCCACAGTAGCCTGGGGTACATCTTATCCGGTCCCGGTGACTTAACCAATTTGTTGCTTTCCAAAAGTTCCAGCACATCCTCTTTCTTAATATCTACATGCTCAAGCTTTACAGTCCACTGCAAGTCATCACTACAATCACCAAGATCCTTTTCCATAGTGAATACTGAGGTAAAGTATTCATTAAGTCCCTCTGCTATTTCCTCTGGTTCCATACACACTTTCCGCTGGTTCCATACACACTTGTTAGGCCCTATTCTTTCATGTTTTATCATATTGCTCTTCACATACTTGTAGAATGCCTTAGGGTTTTCCTTAATCCTGTCTGCCAGGGTCTTCTCATGGCCCCTTCTGGCTCTCCTAATTTCCTTCTTAAGCTCCTTCCTGTTAGCCTTATAATTTTCTAGATCTCTAACATTACCTAGCTCTCTGAACCTTTTGTAAGCTTTTCTTTTCTTCTTGACTAGATTTATTACAGCCTTTGTACACCACGGTTCCTGTACCCTATCATATTTTCCCTGTCACATTGGAACGTACCTATGCAGAACTCCACACAAATATCCCCTGAACTTTTGCCACATTTCTTCCGTACTTTTCTCTGAGAACATCTGTTCCCAATTTAAGCTTCAAATTTCCTGCCTGATAGCCTCATAATTCCCCTTACTCCAATTAAACACTTTTCTAACTTGTCTGTTCCTATCTCTCTCCAATGCTATTGTAAAGGAGATAGAATTATGATCACTATCTCCAAAATGCTCTCCCACTGAGAGGTCTGACACCTGACCAGATTCATTTCCCAATACCAAATCAAGTACAGCCTTTCCGCTTGTAGGCTTATCTACATTTTGTGTCAAGGAACCTTCTTGAACACACCTAACAAACTTCACCCCATCTAAACCCCTCGCTCTAGGGACATGCCAATCAACATTTGGGAAATTAAAATCTCCCATCACGACAATCCTGTTATTATTACACCTTTCCAGAATCTGCCTCCCTATCTGCTCCTCGATGTCCCTGTTACTATTGGCTGGTCTATAAAAAACACAGTAGAGTATTGACCCCTTCCTGTTCCTAACTTCCACCCACAGAGACTCCGTAGACAATCCCTCCATGATGTCCACCTTTTCTGCAGTTGTGACACTATCTCTGATCAATAGTGCCATGCCCCCACCTCTTTTGCCTCCCTCCCTGTCCTTTCTGAAACATCTAAAACCTGGCACTTGAAGCAATCATTCCTGTTCCTGAGCCATCCAAATCTCTGTAATGGCCACCACATCACAGCTCCAAGTACTGATCCATGCTGTAAGCTCATCCACTTTGTTCACAATACTCCTTGCATTAAAATAGACACATCTCAAACCGTCGGTCTGAGCGCATCCCTGCTCTATCACCTGCTGATCCTCCCTCATAAACTGTCTCCAAGCTTTCTCTATTTGTGAGCAAACCGCCCCTTCCTCCATCTCTTCTGTTCGATTCCCACCCCCCAGCAATTCCAGTTTAAACTCTCCCCAATAGCCTTTGCAAACCTCCCCACCAGGATATTGGTCCCCCTCGGATTCAACAGCAACCCATCCTTTTTGTACAGGTCATACCTGCCCCCTGGTCTAATCCCTCAGCCACGTATTTATCCTCCACCTCATTCTGTTCCTATACTCACTGTCACGTGGCACAGGGAGTAATCCCAAGATTACAACTTTTGTGGTCCTGCTTCTTAACTTCTTTCCTAACTCCCTGTGGTGTTTTCAGGACCTCTCCCCTTTTCCAACCTATGTCGTTGGTACCAATATGTACCACGGCCTCTGGCTGTTCTCCCTATGGGGTATGGGGTGAGGACAGAAATATACAAAATTGGAAGAGACGCAGATGAGGGTAGAGTTGATGATAAAAGAAAGAAAGCCCCTTTCTTTGAAGAGAGAGGACATCTCATTAGTACTGGAATGAAAAATCTCATCCTGAGTGCAGAAAGTAATTTGGTGCATTTTTTATTCATTTTCAGATTGTATACTGATGCCAGGAACTATACTTTTTATGATAAATATTTTTTTTTCAGTTGATGTAATCAAATTTCAACAGGACAAAGAATATTTTTATAGCAATGTTATTAAATTATTTTTAATATTGTCCAATTATGCTGATTCCTAGAAAAAATATGATTGTTGGAAGCAAATATTTTTTGGGGTCAAAAAAACACAAAATAATTGCAAATTTGCCTGCAATTTAACCTAATTTTACAGGCTATCTCAAAAAAGAACCTCCACCCCAGCCAATGTATAGTATTTGTTGTATAAAAAACATACATACTCTGTGTCAATAACACACAAATACCATATATGGACTAGAGAGAGCTCTACACCAAATAGGCAGCATTGCAACATTTCTTTTTACTCAATGCAGTGTCATCTACTTGAATTTAGAAAATTATTCTTCGAAGATTTTGTTGATGCTTTGGTGAAGCATCTAGAGAAGATTTACATCCTATGAGATTTCACTGGGAACCTCATGAAATCAAAGGATGATATTACAGCAGAGTATTAAGATCATAAGATCATAAGAGATAGGAGCAGAATCAGGTCTTTCGACTCATTGAATCTGCTCTGCCATTCAATCATAGCTGATGTAATTTCCCCCTCAACCCCATTACATAAAACATAGAACATTACAGCACAGTACAGGTCCTAGAACCATGATGCTGTGCTGACCTTTTAACTACTGAGAGCAATCTAACCCATCCCTCCTACATAACTCTTCATTTTTCTATCATCCACGTGCCTATCTAAGAGTTTCTTAAATGTCCCTAATGCATCTGCATCTATCATTACCCCTGCACTCTCTATGTAAAGAATTTGGCCCTAACATCAGATCTAAGCTCTCCTCCAATCAACTTAAAATTATGCCCCCTTCTGTTAACCATTTCCAACATGCAAAGAAGATCTCTGGCTACCCATTCTATCTATACTTCTTATCATCGTGTACACCTGTCAAGCCACCATTCATTCTCTTTCACTCCAAAGACAAAAACATTAGCTGACTCAACCTATCTTCATAAATTATCCCCTCTAATCCAAAGAGCATCCTGGGAAATCTCCTCTGCCCCTGTCCTAAGCTTCTACATCCTTCCCCTAATGAGGCAATAAGAACTGAACACAATATTTCAAGAGAGGTCTAACTAGGGTTTTACAGAGCTGCAAGATTACCTTGGGGCTCTTGAACTTAATTTCCTGAGTAATGAAAACTAGCATACCACACACCTTCTTAACAACCCTATCAACTCACATGGCAACTTTGAGGGATTTATGGACATGGACCCCAAGAACCCTTTGTTCCACCACTCTGTCAAGAATACTGCGATTAACTCTGTATTCCTACTTCAAATCAACCTTACAAAATTAATCACTTCACCCATTTCTAGGTTGAACTCCATCTGCCATTCCGCAGCCCAGCTCTGCATCCCATCAATGTCCTGTTGCAAAACAAGAACAATACTCCACACGTTCTGCAACCACAAATTTCATGTCATCTGCAAACACACTTACACACCCTTCTGCTCCATCATTCAAGTCAGTTATAAGAATCACGAAGAACAGAGTCCCAGAAGAAAACACTACAGTACACCGCTGGTCGCTGACCTCCAGGCAGAATACCCTCTATCTACTGCCATACTTCTACACTCTACTTTCCAAAGGCAAGTCCATTCTGTATCCATATAGCCAGTTTCCCTGGATTCTATGCCTCCTGTCTTTCTAATTAAGCCTACCATGGGAAACCTTATCAAATGCTTTATTAAAATCCATATACACCTCATCTACTACTCTGGCTTCATCAATGTGCTTTGTCACATCCTCAAAGAATTCAAACAGGCACATGAGACATGACCAACCCCTCACAAAGCCATGCTAACCATTCCTAATCAGGCTTTGTTTCTTCAAATACTTGTAAATCTTGTCTCTAAGAAACCTCTTCAATAATTTGCCCACTAGTAAGACTCACTGGTGTTTAGTTCCTATGGTTATCCATCCTCCCCTTCTTGAATAAAGGAATAACATTTGCCACCATCCAATCATCTGGGAGTACTCATGTGGCCAGTGAAGATGCTGAGATTATTGGCATGGGCAGAGAAATCTCTTCACTGACTTACCATAGGAACCTGGTTTATATCCCATCTGGTCACAGGGCCATAGCTATCCTAATGTTTTTCAAAACTTCTAGCACATGCCCTTTCCTAAGATCATTGAAGCATATCAGGCTGCTTTATGCAGTCTTCACAATTGTCAAGGTCTTTCTCACATATGAATACTGAAGCGAATTATTCATTTCACACCTCCTCTGTGTCCTTCAACACCAGCCACATTTCTTTTACTAACCCTGCTCAGCCCTGCCCTCACTCTAGCCATCCTCCTGTTCATTACATACGTGAAGAATGCCTTGGAGTCTCCCTTAATCCTACTCAAAAGCTTTCTCATGCCCCTTCTAGCTCTCCTAAATCCATTCTTCAGCTTCTTCCTGGTGACCCTGTAACTCTCCAGAACCTTTTCTGAACTTTGCTTTCTCTTAAACTGAAGTACGCTTCTTTATTTCTCTTGAATAGGTGTTCGACACCACTTGTCAACCATCCTTATTTCATCCCACCATCTTTTCCCTGCCTCAATGGGACAAATCTATCCGAAAACCCCCAGTAAGTGCTCACTGAACAATCCCCACATTTCCATTGTGCGTTTCCCTGAGTGCATTTGTTCCCAATTTCTGCTCCCCAGTTCTGCCCAAGAGCAATTCGTCTCCCCCATTGAAATTCTTTCCCATACTGTCTGCTCCTGTCCCTCTCGAAGGTTATAGTAAAAGTCTGGGATTTGTGGTCACTGTTTTTGACATGCTGTGTTATTGAGAGATCTGACACCTGACCTGGATTATTGCCTAGAACCAAATTCATATGACCTTTCCTGTATTCAGTCTGTCTACCTAAGGTATTGAGTTAGAAATGCTTTCTGAACATATCTGACAAATTCCACCCCATCTAATCCTGTTGCAATAAGGAAATGCCAAACAATAAAGAAAGCTAATGAAGAAAGCTAGTGGCATGCTGGCCTTCATAACAAGGGGAATTGAGTATAAGAGCAAAGAGGTCCTTCTACAGCTGTACAGGACCCTGGTGAGACCACACCTGGAGTACTGTGTGCAGTTTTAGTCTCCAAATTTGAGGAAGGACATTCTTGCTATTGAAGGAGTGCAGCGTAGGTTCACAAGGTTAATTCCCGGGATGATGGGACAGTCATATGTCAAAAGATTGGAGCGACTGGGCTTGTATACTCTTCAATTTAGAAGGCTAAGAGGGGATCTTATTGAAACATAAGATTATTAAGGGATTGGACATGCTGCAGGCAGGAAGCATGTTCCCGCCGATGGGTGAGTCCAGAACCAGAGGCCACAGTTTAAGAATTAGGGGTAGGCCATTTAGAACGGAGTTGAGAAAAAACTTTTTCACCCAGAGAGTGGTGGAAATATGGAATGCTCTGCCCCAGAAGGCTGTGGGGGCCAAGTCTCTGGATGCTTTCAAAAAAGAGATGGATAGAGCTCTTAAAGATAGCGGAATCAAAGGTTATGAGGATAAGGCAGGAACTGGATACTGATAGTGGATGATCAGCCATGATCACAGTGAATGGCGGTGCTGGCTCAAAGGGCCGAATGGCCTACTCCTACAGCTATTGTCTATAATATTAAGGAAAAACTGAAATCCCCCATGACAAAGAATCAAAAGATTTGATTCCTTGTGGGTTGAGTTGAGAAACTGCAAGGGTAAAAGGACCCTGATGGCAGGTATATATACGCATCCCAAAAGTAGCTAGGATGTGGACCACAGATTACAATCGGAAATAGAAAAGTTGTGTCGAAAGAGCAATTTTATGATAGTCATGGAGATTTCAACATGCAGGTTGACTGGGAAAATCAGTATGAAAATAGATCGCAAGAGAGTGGGTTTGTTTAATGTCTATGAGATGGCATTTTAGAGCAGTTTGTCATTGAGCCTACTATACTGGAATCAGCATATTTTGGAAATTACAGTGATATGAGAGACTAGTTGGCCAAACTAAGTTGGAAGGAGATGCTGGCAGGAATGACAGCAGACCTGCAATGGTGTGAGTTTCTGGGAAAAATGAGGAAGGTGCTAGGTAGATATATTCCAAAAACAAAGAAATACCCAAATGATAAGGGAAGTCACAGCTAATGTAAAAGCAAATGAGAGGGCATGCAACAAAGCAAAAATTAGTGGGAAGACAGAGGATTAGGAAGCTTTTAAAACCCTACAGAGAGCAACTGAAAGAAACATTAGGAGGGGAAAGAAGAAATACAAAAGCAAGCTAGAAAACAATATCAAAGTGGATAGTAGAAGCTTTTCCAAGTATGTAAAAAATAAAAGAGAGATGAGAGAAGATATAGGACATCAAGAAAATGAGACTGAAGAAATAATAACGGGGCCAAGGAGATGGCTGATGAACTAAAAGGGTATTTTGCATTTGTCTTCACTGTGGAAGACACTCACAGTGTGCTAGATATTGAAGGGTGTGAGGGAAGAGAAGCAAGTGCAGTTACTATTACAAGGGGGAAGGTGCTCAAAAAGCTGAAAGACCTATTGGTACATAAGTCACCCAGATCAGATGTACTGCACCTTAGGGTTCTGAAACAGGTAGCAGTAAAGATTGTGGAGTAATGATCTTCAAAAAATTACTGGACTCTGGCATGGTGCCAAAGGACTGGAAAATTGTAAATATCACTCCTCTCTTTAAGAAAGATAAAAAGCAGCAGAAAGGAAATTATAGACCAGTTAGCCTGACCTCAGTAGTTGGGAAGATGCTGGAGTCAAGTGTTATGGATGAGGGTATGGAGTACTTGGTGACACAGAACAAAATAGCACAAAGTCAGTATGATTTCCTTAAGGGAAAATCTTCCCTGTTAAACCTGTTGGAGTTCTTTGAGGAGATTACATGTAGGATAGATAAAGGGGATGCAGTGGATGTTGTATATTTGGACTTTCAGAAGGCCTTTGGCAAGGTGCCACACATAAGGCTGCTTACCCAGCTAAGAGCCCATGGTATTACAGGAAAGTTACTGGCATGGTTAGAGGATTGGCTGATTGGTAGGAGGCAGCAAGTGGGAAGAAAGGGATCCTTTTCTGATTTGCTATTGGGAATTCTATAGAATACTCCTCATAGAATGATTGCTCCCTTTCTGTTTCTGACTTCCACCTACACAGATTCAGTGGACAATCCCTCCATAACATTCTGCCTTTCTCCAACTGTGATACTATCCCTGATCTGCAATGTTACTCTCTTCACTGTTCCTTTTGAAATATCTAAATCCCAGAACATCCAGCAGCCATTCCTGTCCTTGTGAAAGCCAAGTGTCCGTAATGGCCGCAGCATCATAGTTTCATGTACTGACCCAAGATCTAAGTTCATCATCATTGTTCCTTATACTTCCACTACAGCCCCATCTCACTGACAACAATTTTACCTGATAGCTGCCTATTCTTCTCACAGACTCTCTACATGCTGCATCTACCTTGACACCAACTGCCCCATCCTCTGACCTATCGCTCTCGTTCCCATCCCCTGCTAAACTAGCTTAAACCCTCCCCAACATCTTTAGCAAATCTGCCCGCAAGGATATTGGTCTTCCTCAAGTTCAGGTGTAAATCATCCTTTTTGTCCAGGTCATACCTTCTCCAGAAGAGATCCCAATGATCCATAAATCTGAAACCATCTGACATATCATCCTATTCTTGTGTGGCACAGGAAGCAATCCAGAGATTACTAACCCTAAGGTCCTGCTTTTCAGGTTCTACCTAGCTCCCTATATTCTCTCTCTTCCTCATCCCTTTTCCTAACTATGATGCTGCTACCAATATTACCATGACTTCTGGCTGCTCACCTCCTTCTCCACCATTTAGAATGCAGTGGACCTGATTCAATACGTCCATGACCCTGATACCTGGGAGAAAGTATACCATCTAGATGTCTCTTTCACATCTTCAAAATCCCCTGCCTGTTCCCATAACTACTGAATTCCCCGATCACTACTGCTGTCCTCTTTTCCACACTTCCCTTCTGAGCTATTGAGCCAGCCTCAGTGTCAGAGACCTGGTCACTGTGGCCTTCCCCGTGTAGGTCATCCCCTCCAAAAGTACCCAAAGTGGTCTACGTATCATTGAGGGGAAACGGCCACAGGGATAGTCTGCACTGTCTGTCTATTCCCTTTCCCTCTCCTAGCAGTCACCCAGCTATCTATCTCCTGCAGTTTGAGATGATTATGTCCTAGTAGCTCCTATGTATCACATCCTCGTTCTTCCGTACAAGCTGAAGGGCATCGGGCTGCAGTTCCAGTCCCCTAACACAGTTTGTATAGAGCTGCAGCTGGATGTACTTAATGCAGATGTAGTTAGTAGGGATATTAGAGATCTCCCAGAATTCCCATATCTGACATGAGGAACCCACCACTGACCCTGCATCCATTTACACTGCACTACCTATGCACTAATAGACAAACAAAGAAAGGAACTTGCCAGAAACTTACCTTAACCTTTGCCTCTTTGAGCCTAAGTCTCTTGAACAGAAGCCTCAAACCCTCCATTTTAGCACTGGTCCACTCACACAATGGCCACTCCACTTAGATTTAGTTTCTTTTTATTTGCCTTTGCCAATTAACGAAGATGACTGAAGCCCACTGAGAAGTCCTGAAAGGCCCCACTCACTTTTTAAATTTCATGCGGACTCTGCAAAATAAGTGACTGCTCGTGATGACTAAAGCCCACCGAAAATATTCTCCTGCCTTTTCCCAATAACATTTGCCACACTTACAAATCAGCCTCTGCTTTATCTATGCCTAATAGCTTGGCCTCCATCTGTGGCAATGAATTCCAAAAATTCACTACATTCTGGATGAAGAAATTCCTCCTCATCTCTGTTCTAAAGGGATGCCACCTATTCTCAGGCTGTCATCTCAGGTTATAGATCCTCCCAGTACTGGAAACATCCCCATCATGTCCACTTTATCTAGACATTTCAATATACAGGAGGTTTCAATGAGATCCCCATCATTGTTTTAAACTCCGGCTATTATAGGCTCTCATATGTTAACCCTTTCATTCCTGGGATAATTTTCATAAACCTCCTCAGGATCAGTATATGCCATCTCAATGCCAGCACATGCTTTCATTAATACAGCAACAAAATCTCTTCACAGTACTCTAATTGTGGTCTGACTATGCCTTATAACATCTCAGCATTACATTCTGCTCTTATATTCTCGAAATGAATGTTAATACTGAATTTGCCTTCCTTACTACCAACTCAATCCTTAGGGAATCCTGCACAAAGACTTCAAAGTCCCTTTGGACCTCCAATTTCTGAATTCATTCCCCATTAAAAAAAACGGTCTATGCCTGTACTCCTTCTATCAAAATCCCTGACCATGCACTCCCTTACTTGAATTGCAATTTAACTCCTTCACTGAAGTAGTCACCAAGGGGAAATATTGATTTTAGGTGAATGATTTGTTTACTCCTCAGTAAGAATAGATGAATGAAGAAACTGAATTTTAATAAGGCAGTAACTCATTATTGGTAAATATTTATTAGTTACTGTAAATTAGCAAAAATGATTATTGTAATTATTATTTTTATTACTTTATGCAGTCCAAATGCAATTATCAAGACCAGCATTTACTGCCCTTCCCTAATTACCCATGAAATATTTGTATTTCTGACCATTTCAAGGGGTGGTTGACCATCACCACATTGGGATGGGGCTAGAGTGGCTCATGACATAGAGCACATAAGATTTCTTTTCAGGAAGTACAAGAAAGGTATGCTCCTATTAGAAAGAAAGACAGAGATGGAGCTATACGAGAAGCTTGTATGTCCAGAGATGTGATGAACTTGTTCAAGAAGAAAAAGGAAAAGTATGTAAAGCTTCTGAAGTTAGGATCAAACAGAGCACATGAGGATTATAAAGAAGCCAGAAGAGAATTCAAGAAAAGAATTAGGAAGGTCTGGATGGGTCATGAAAAGTCCTTGGCAAGTAGGTTAAAGAGAATCCCAAGGTATTCTATACATACATCAAGAGCAAGAGGATGGTGTTTTGCCTCCCAGGTGCTAGGGTCCATGATGTATTGGAGCGGCTGCAGGATATTCTCAAGGGGGAAGGGGTACAGCCAGAGGTAGTGGTGTATATTGGCACCAATGACATTGGCAGAAAAGGGGAAGAGATCCTACACAGTGAGTACTATATATAGAGCTAGGAAAGAGGTTGAAGAGAAGGACCTCCATGCTAGTAATCTCCAGTTTTCTCCTTGTGCCCTGGGCTAGTGCAGGTACGTGATAACACAGATGAATGAGTGGCTGAGGAGATGATACAGGGGAACAGGTTTCAAGTTCTTGGATCTTTGGAACCTTTCCAGGGAAGGGGTGACTTGTACAGGAGGAAAACAAATATCCTGGCCTGGAGGTTTGCTAATGCTGCTTGGGAGAGTTTAAACTAGTTCTGCAGCAGGCTGAGAAACAGAGCCCAGGTCAATAAGGGAAGGATCAGACAAGAAGACAGATGTCAGGGAAAGTATTGAAAGGCAAAATCAAAATAACAGGTCTAATGAGTCAGATAGATTGAAGTTTGTATATTTTAATGCCACGAGTATTATGGGTAAGGGTAATGAACCTAGAGCATCAATCAGTACGTTGAACTACTGAATTGGCTGAGAGAGCGGCAGGAATAGGTGATTACTATACCAGATTTTTGACGTTTTAGGAAAGATCAAGGAGGAGGTATTGGGGGGGGGGCGATGGAGTGGAAATTGTACAACTGATCAGGAACTAATCAGGGACAATATTGCAGCTGCACTCAGAGGAGACATAATAGAGGGTTCTGACACCGTGTCCATTTGGGTAGAACTCAGGAATAGGAATCACATTGATGGGATTGTTTGACAGACTGGGACATTGAGGAACAGATATGTAATCAGATTAAGGAAATGTATAAAAATAATAGGGTTGCTGTCATGGGGGGGCGGCGGTGGTTTGAACTGGAGGGGAACCTATACTCTGGCCGGGATGTTAGCTAATACTACTCAATAGAGTTTAAACTAGTTTTGCAGGGGGCAGAGAAATGGAGCCCCAGGTCAGTAAGGGAAGAATCAGACCATTAGCCAAATGTCAGGGGAAGTATTGAAAGGCAAAATCAAAATAATAGGTATGATGGGTCGGAGAGTTAAAGTTTGTATGTATTAACGCTAGGAGTATTGTGGATAAGGGTGATGAACTTAGAGCATGGATCGGTGCATTGAACTACGATGTTGTAGCCATTACTAAAATTTGGCTGAGAGAGGGGCAGGAATGGGTGATTAACGTAGCAGGATTTTGAAGTTTTAGAAAAGATCAGTGAGGAGGTAAAAGAAGAGGGACAATATCACAGCTGCTCTCAGAGGAGACATAACGGAGAGTTCCGACACTGAGTCCATTTAGGTAGAACTCAGGAATAGGAAGGGTGCAATCACACTCTTGGGATTGTACTAAAGACCCTCCAACCTGAATGCGGCCTCAGCACGACAGTAGAGGAGGCGATGGATTGACATATCGGAATGGGAATAGGAAGCAGAATTAAAATGGGTGGCCACTGGGAGATCCCACTTCCTCTGGCAGATGGAGCATAGGTGCTCGGCGAGGCGGTCTCCCAATCTACATGACGGAGGTTAAGTGTTTGGTGAAGCAGTCTCCCAATCTACATCAATCTACAATCAAATTAGGACAGCCAAGTGGAGCCATGATAAGTCCTTGGCAAGTAGAATCAAGGTGAATCACAAGGTATTCTATACATACATCAAGAGCAAAAGGATAACTAGGGTGAGGGTGGGACTACTCAAGGCTAAAGAAGGGAATATTTGCTTGGATGCAGAGAATGTGAGTCAGCTACCTAATGAGTGCTTTGCTTTTGTATTGACCAAGAATGGAGGACCAGGAGATCAGTACTGAGTGTATAAATACGTTAGAGTGTTTAGAGGTCAAGGAGGAAGAAGTGCTGGGCCTCCTAATGAGTATTCAGGTAGGTAAATTCCCATGGCCTGATGGGCTTTACCCCAGGTTATTGAAGGAGGCAAAAGACAAGATTTTCTGGCCCTTGACCAGTATTTTCATGTCCTTTCTAGCCACAGGTGAGACCCTCGAGGAATGGCAAGGGGCTAATGCTATACCTCTATTTAAGAAGGAAATAAGGGAAAACCATGGGAACTGTAGACTAGTGATTCTCACGTCAGTTGTGGGGCAATTTCCAGAGAAAATTCTTAGGGATAGGACTTAAAAGCATTTGGAAATCCTTGGCCTAACTATGGAGAGCCAGAATGGCTTTGTCTGTGACAGGTTGTGCCTTACCAAATTAACTGAGTTTTTTGACAAGGTGACAAAAGAGATTAATTAGGATAGGGCAGTGGATGATGTCTACATGGATTTTAGTAAGACGTTTGACGAAGTTCCTCATGGGAGACTAATCAGAACATTAAGATGTTCAGGGTCTGTGACAAATTGGCTGTTTGGATTCAGAACTGGCTTGCACAAAGAAGCTGGGGTAGTGGTTGAAGGAATTAGAGGTGTTTTGCAGGGACCTTTGCAGTTTAAAATGTATATAAATGATCTGGATGAAAACGTAGATGCGTGGGTTTGTAAGTTTGTGGATGATACCAGCATTGGTAGACTTGTGGATAGTGGTGAAGGCTGGCAATTAATACAGCACAATATAGAGCAGTTGCAGATATGGGCAGAGAAATGACAGATGGAGCTTAACCCAGATAAATGTGAGATGTTGCACCCTGCTAGGGAAAATGTAAGGAGACAGTACACTATTAAGGGCAAGATCCTTAACAGTGTTGCTGAGCGGAGAGATCTTGGGCTCCAAGTTCATAGCTCCTTGAAAGTGGCCACATAGCTCGATAGTGTGGTTAAGAAGGCATATGGAATGCTTGCTTTTATTAGTTGAGGATTGGAGTTAAAAAGTCAAGAGGTTATGTTGCAACTTTATAGAACTCGGGTTCGGCTAAATTTGAAGTATTGCATACAGTTCTAGTCGCCCCACTATAGGAAGGATGTTCAGGCTTTGGAGATGGTGCAGAAGAGGTTTACCAGGATGCTACCTGCTTTAAAAGGCATATGCTATCATGAGAGGCTGGACAGACTTTGGTTTTGTTCTCTGGAGCACCAGAGGCTCAGAGGAGATCTGATAGAGGTTTATAAGATTATGAGAGACATGGCTAGAGTGGACAGGGAGTATCTGTTTCCCAGGGTTGAAATGTCTAATACCAGAGGACATGCATTGAAGGTGAGAGAGGGTATGCTCAAGAGGGGGTGAGAGGGGAAAGTTTTCTTTTTACTCAGAATCACGGATGCCTGGAATGCATTGCCTGGTATGGTGGTCAGGGCAAATACATTCAAGGCTTTTAAGAGATGTTTGGACTGCCACATGAAAATGAAAATGGATATGGGCATGGTGTAGGTAGGAGGGATTAGTGTTTGGTTGTTCTTAGACAATAGACAATAGGTGCAGGAGTGGGCCATTCAGCCCTTCGAGCCAGCCCCACCATTCACTGCGATCATGGCTGATCAGCCACAATCAGTACCCTTTTCCTGCCTTCTTCCCATATCCCTTCACTCCGCTATCTTTAAGAGCTCTAACGCTTTTTGTAAGAATCCAGGGAATTAGCCTTCACTGCTTTCTGAGGCAGAGCATTCCACAGAACCACAACCCTCTGTGTGAAAAAAGTTTTTCCTTAACTCCTTCCTAAATTGTCTACCCCGTGTTCTTAAACTTTGGCCTCTGGTTCTGGACTCCCCCAACATTGGGAAGATGTTTCCTGCCTCTAGCTTGTCCAATCCCCTAATAATCTTACATGTTTCAATTAGATCCCCTCTCATCCTTCTAAGTTCCAGTTTATACAACCCCAGTTGCTCCAATCTTTCAACATATGACAGTCCCGCCATCCCAGGAATTAACCTCGTGAACCTACGCTGCACTCCCTCAATAGCAAGAATGTCCTTTCTCAAATTTGGAGACCAAAACTGTACACAATATTCCAGGTGTGGTCTCACCAGGGCCCTGTACAACTGCAAAAGGACCTCTTTTCTCCTATTCTCAATCCCCTTGTTATGAAGGCCAGCATGCCATTAGCTTTCTTCACTGCCTGCTGTACCTGCATGCTTACTTTCAGTGACTGATGAACAAGGACACCTAGATCTCGTTGTACTTCCCCTTTTCCTGACTTGACACCATTCAGATAGTAATCTGCCTTCCTGTTCTTGCCACCAAAGTGGATAACCTCACATTAAATTGCATCTGCCCACTCACTCAACCTGTCCAAGTCACCGTGCATTCTCATAACATCCTCCTCACATTTCACACTGCCACCCAGCTTTGTGTCATCTGCAAATTTGCTAATGTTGCTTTTAATCCCTTCATCTAAATTATTAATGTATATTGTAAATAGCTACGGTCCCAGCACCGAGCCTTGCGGTACACTACTAGTCACTGCCTGCCATTCTGAAAAGGACCCATTAATCCCTGCTCTTTGTTTCCTGTCTGCCAACCAATTTTCTATCCGTGTCAGTACCCTATCCCAATACCATTTGCTCTAATTTTGCACACTAACCTCCTATGTGGGACCTTATCAAAGGCTTTCTGAAAGTCCAGGTACACTACATCCACTGACTTTTCCATGTCCATTTTCATAGTCACATTCTCAAAAAATTCCAGAAGATTAGCCAAGCATGATTTCCCTTTTGTAAATCCATGCTGACACTGACCTATCCTGCCATTGCTATCCAAATATGCTGCTATTACATCTTTTATAATTGATTCCAGCATCTTCCCCACCACTGATGTCAGACTAACTGGTCTATAATTGCCTGTTTTCTCTCTCCCTCCTTTCTTAAAAAGTGGGATAACATTAGCTACCCTCCAATCCGCAGGAACTGAACCTGAATCTATAGAACATTGGAAAATGATTACCAATGCGTCCATGATTTCTAGAGCCACCTCCTTAAGTACCCTGGGATGCAGACCATCAGGCTCTGGGGATTTATCAACCTTCAGTCCCATCAGTTTACCCAACACCATTTTGTGCCTGATGCGAATTTCCTTCAGTTCCTCTGTTACCCTAGGTCCTCTGGCCACTATTACATCTGGGAGATTGTTTGTGTCTTCCCTAGTAAAGACAGATCCAAAGTACCTGTTCAGCTCGTCTGCCGTTTCCTTGTTCCCCATAATAATTTCACCCGTTTCTGTCTTCTAGGGTCCAACTTTGGTCTTAACTAATTTTTTCCTCTTCACATACCTAAAGAAGCTTTTACTATCCTCCTTTATATTTTTGGCTAGCTTACCTTCATACTTCATCTTTTCCCCCCGTATTGCCTTTTTAGTTATCTTCTGTTGCTCCTTAAAAGTATTCCAATCCTCTGGCTTCCCACTCATCCTTGCTATGTTATACTTCCTCTCTTTTATTTTTATATTGTCCTTGACTTCCCTTGTCATCCACGGTCACCCCTTACTCCCTTTCTTCCTCTTTGGAATGAACTGATCCTGCACCTTCTGTATTATTCCCAGAAATACCTGCCATTGTTGTTCCACTGTCATCCCTGCTAGGGTATCTTTCCAGTCAGGTTTGGCCAGCTCCTCCCTCATGTGTCCATAGACCCCATTTGTTCAACTGTAATACTGACACTTCCGATCTTCCCTTTTCCTTCTCAAAATGTAGTTTAAAACTTATCATATTATGGTCATTACCTCCTAATGGCTCCTTTACCTCAAGTTCCCTTATCAAATCTGGCTCATTACACAACACTAAATCCAGAATTGCCTTCTCCCTGGTAGTCTCTAATACAAGCTGCTCTAAGAATCCATGTGGTGTCCAGTACCAACCTGATTTTCCCAATCTACCTGCATGTTAAAAATCCCTCATAACAACCGTAGAATTACCTTTGCAACATGCCAATTTTAACTCCTGATTTAACTCGCACCCTATATCCAGGCTACTGTTTGGGGGCCTGTAGATAACTCCTATCAGGGTCTTTTTGCCCTTACAGTTTCTTAGTTCTATCCATACTGACTCTACATCTCCTGATTCTATGTCCCCCCCTCGCATGTGACTGAATTTCATTCTTTACCAACAGAGTCACCCCACCCCCTCTGCCAATCTGTCTGTCCTTTCGATAGGATGTATAGACCTGAACATTCGTTTCCCAGACCTGGTCCTCTTGCAGCCATGTCTCAGTTATTCCCACAACATTATAATTGCCAATTTCCAACTGAGCCTCAAGCTCATCCACTTTATTTCTTATACTCCGTGCATTCATATATAATACTTTTAATCCTTTTAAAGTAATACTTTTACTCCCCTCACCTTTCACATCGATTCCTATTGCACTTGCCCGTACTCTCCGATCCCTTCCTGATCTTTCTGCCCCTTTAATTCTGTTGTCTTTCTTAACTTTTCTTACTCTGTCATTCCCTTCAACTCCATTCTTATATTTCCAGTTCATCCCATCCCCCCCAACTGCTTAGTTTAAACACACCCGTGTAGCAGTGGCAGACCTGCCTGCCAGAATGCTGGTTAAGATGCAACCCGTTCCTTCTGTGCAATTCATCCTTACCCCAAAACAGATCCCAGTGGTCCAAGAATCTAAATCCCTGCTCCCCGCACCAGCTCCGCAGCCACACATTCAGATCCCCTATCTCCCTGTTCATGACCTCTCCAGCACAAGGAACTGGAAGCAAACCTGAGATAACCACCCTGGAGGTCCTGCTTTTCAGCCTTCTTCTGAGTTCTCTGAAGTCACGCTGCAAAATGACTCTCATCTTCTTCCCGACATCATTTGTGCCGACATGCACCACCACCTCCGGCTGATCACCTTCTCCCTTGAGGATGCTCTGCAATAGGTCCATGATATCCTGGATCGTGGCACCAGGGAGGCAACACACCATCCTTAAATCTCGCCTGTTGCCGCAGAAACCCCTATCTGTACCTCTCACTACGGAGTCCCCTACTACCACGGCTCTGCCTGACTTCTGTCTCCTCGGCTTTGTTTCAGTGCCAATTTTTGACTCACAGCCCCGTCCGCCTCTCAGACGGGCACTGTCTTCTGTCCCGACAGCTTCCAAGAGGGTGAACCTGTTTTCCAGAGGTACATCCCCCGGGGTCTCCTGTACTCCAAGCATCCATCCCTTCCTCATCGTTGCCCCCTTTCTCTCTTCCAGTTTCTTTGGTGTAACAATCTCTCTGCAGGTCCTGTCCAGAAAACTCTCGGTTTCCCGATGAACCAGAAGTCATCCAGTTGCCTGTCCAGTGCCTCAACACAGTCCTTCAGGAGCTGAACCTGGAAGCAGCCAGAGGCACTATCAACGTCCCTGACCTCCCACATCATGCGAGCATCACACTGAATCAGTTGACCTGTCATCTCTTCACCACTTCTCACCCTCTCCAACTGTGGCGTAGTCTCCTTCCTCAGCCTCCTCGCCGAAGACTCCCAAGCCAAAGACTCGCACTTTTCTCGCAAGGCACTTCCCTCGACAAGGCCACTTCCCTAGAACAAACCTTGATTATATTGGCTGATATTTGACTAATTCGTTTCAATTGTCGCACCTCAGCCGACCTCGAATGTTTGTCTTGCAGGCTGGTCTCGACCGGGTTTTAAATCAATCGCTCCTTCTCAGTCAATGCCCACACTCACTCCTTCAATTGTCGCGCCTTGGCTGACGTTGAACATTTCTTGATCTAGTTTTTAGCTGGTTTGAGATAGCATTGTGGGCTGAATGGCCTGTTCCTTTGTTGTACTGTTCTATATTCTATGTTCCAAGGTTATATTGTAAAGATACTGGTGAGCCAAATGGGTTTACAATAATTCACTGGTTTCATGTTGCAAGTTTTTTTTTAAATTACAGATTTATTACAACAATTAAATAACAGAGTGTTTATTGCTAATGATCAAAGAACTTTAAGCACTTTAATCTTACACTTACTCAACACTAAACTGTTACAATAAAAGTCATTTTCCCTAGACATTTTTGAACTGTAAAGTGCATTATACTAGTAAATTGTTATACCTAAAGACAAGAAAGTCTGTAGATGTTGGTAATCCAAAGCAACACACAAAACGCTGGAGGTACTCACCAGGTCAGGAAGCATCCCTTCTTTTCTTCCCCCTCCCTTCTTCTACTATTCCCCACTTTGGCCTTTTCCCTCTTCTCACCTGCCTATCACTTTTCCTGGGTCCCACCCCCATCCTTTTCTCCTATGGTCCACTATCAGATTCCTTTTTCTCCAGCCCTTTAGCTTTCCATCCCACCTGGCTTCACTCATCACATTCTAGTTAGTTTCCTTCCCCTCCCCGCACCCATCTTTTTATTCTGGTGTCTTCCCCCTTCCTTCTCAGTACTGAAGAAGAGTCTTGACCCGAAGCAACAACTGTTTACTTATTTCCATAGCTGCTGTCTGACCTGCTAGGTTCCTCCATTTTGTGTGTGTTATTTGAAATTATTACATAGTACAATTGTCAGTACATAATAAATTAATATATTTTACTTTTGCATAAAATGTAAAACTCATTCACTGTTTACAATATGCCTTTATGATGTAAGACCACCACAGCTTCTTCAACTGTGATTGATATACAGCATCTATCCATATTATTCTTTGGCCTTAACAGTCACATACTGACAGATACCAATTGCAATTTTTCAACCATAAACCAAACCATCTTCCTTAGGCACAAGTTAGTCAAATGACAAGTCTCCCCACCAGAGACACATCCTTATATATCCTCTCGAGGGAGCTGGGCATGGGCAGGGCTCAATGCTTAATCCTGATAGGCTGGATCTGAATTGCCTATCCTGATTGGTTAGTTTGAATTCGCCTTGGTCCTATTGGTCAATGTCTTAAACATAGAAACATAGAAAACCTACAGCAGAATACAGGCCCTTCAGCCCACAAGGCTGTGCCGAACATGTCCTTACCTTAGAACTACCTAGGCTTACCCATAGTCCTCTATTTTTCTAAGCTCCGTGTATCCATCTAGGAGTCTCTTAAAAGACCCTATCGTTTCCACCTCTACCACCACTGCTGGCAGCCCATTCCACTCACTCACCACTCTCTGCGTAAAAAAATTTACCCCGACATCTCCTCTCCTCTGTACCTTGGTTTTAGGCCAACCCCTCTTTAAGAATGTGTGGTTCCAGACTGTAGCTATCTCTATCCTCTTAGAAGCTGCATTTAGGACCCCCACATGTTCCATCTCCAGTGATTCACTAATCTTTTTCTTGTAGGCATTCTCTTCCTTGCCAAGGATGTTGGCCTCATCAAACCTTGGTCTACATGAGCATGATAGACGGTGTTCAGTGATCATCTTCATGTAGACCAAGTTTTAGTGAGGTGTTAGGGGTGTTATATCAGGTGTTCTGGTGAAAATTTTGAAAGAAGAGATTAAATCTCATTTATTGGGAGGTAAGGTTAAGGAGGTAATGAGATTGAAAGTCGTCAGAAATGGGAAAGAGATGGATAGTTTATCTATATTGATATATTTTGATGAAGTGAAGCTCCCTGATAAAGTTAGTTTGGGGTATGTTAGTTACGATATTCGAGCTTATATTCCACCCCCGCTTAGATGTTACAAATGTCAGAGGTTTGGACAGTATGTCATGGGAAACTAAGATGTAGTAAGTGTGGTGCACCTTCAGTTGGACTGCCAATTGCCATTAAAAGACAGAAGAAAAAGAAAAAGAAGAAGAAGAAGAAGAAAAAGGAACTAACTTTTTACTAACTTGTGCATGAGGAAGGTGGTTGGGTTTACTGTTGAAATGTTGCAATCAGTACCTGTAAGTATGTGATTGTTAGGGCTGAAGGATTGTATGGATAAATTTGATAACCACTCACAAAACTTCCATAGTCAATTAATATACAGTATGCAATGTGCACTTTATCATAAGAGTCTATAAGTTGACACATTTTAAGCTACTGTTTAAGAATGACTCATATCTGTTGGCTAAGGACACACAGACACAGAGCCTAAATGTTCTGATGAAGTTTCTTGGCATGAAACATTGACTATTTATTCCCCTCTACAGATGCTGCCTGAATTGTTGAGTTTCTCTAGCATTTTGTGTGTATTGCTCAAAATTTCCAGCATCTACAGAATCTTCTGTGATTAAAATTTTAGGATATGAGTATTGTAGGTTGTATCACAACATTGGTACTATGTCAAAAAGAGCTCCAGTGTTGAATCTTATTAGCACTGTAACATCAGTATATGTAAGTTTCTAATAAAGATATACAATCTGGAGAGCCTTTACTTCTGGATGGAGAACCAAGAGCTATGGGATATGGGCTCAGGACAACAGAAATTGGGAAAGAAATGCAAAAGCAAACAACCTAAATTATTTACACTGGGTCTGAACAAAATATTCTGGAAGCAGGTCAGACACCAGCAAAGCTGAAGGCTCAAATTGATCACTCATCTGGATATCCCCTCAGTGTTTCTCTGCCCCTTTTCAGTAATGACTCACATAGGAACTGTTGGCAATGGACACAGAGATCAAACCTCAATTTCAAGGCAGTTTGAAATATCAGCACAAAGCCGAGAAAGTCTGCAGATGCTGGAAATCCAAGCAACACACACAAAATGCTGGGGGAACTCTGCAGAGCAGGCAGCATCTATAGAGAAGATTAAACAGTTGATGTTTCAGGCTGGGACCATTCATCAGGACCACGTATCAGCAATCTGACTCCTTGGAGTACGTTCTATATGAAATCAGACCAAAATTGTTGCAATATTGCAGTAATTTCATTATACTTGCCTGTTTATTGCAATCACAGACAAATGATGGAATACTTTCCACTGGCTCAGTTGTGCAGAATCATACTTGCAGGAAAAATTTAAATGTTTGAAATTCTCAGCAAGTCTAGCAGAACCTGTGGGGAGAGAAAGGGAGATGGGAAGAGAGAGAATAAGAGAGAAAGAATGGGAGAATGGGGAATGGGTTGATTTTCATTTGGTGATCTTATTTGAGCTTCTTTGCCAAATAATAACATTGCCTTTGTTTCTAGTTTTAATAATGTTCTGTTGGTCCTTAGTGAGTAAAATCCTGCAGATGCAGACAATATTTTGAAATTATACGGAGCACCGAATGAAAATATGCATCGCCAGGAAAACAACACTGTGGCTTTCAAAGATTTATCAGGACTTGCCTTGCATCATTGCCAATAAAAAAATAAATTGTGCTCATTTGTAATTTCAAAAGTTCACATCATCTTTCAGATATGGTTTTGTGTATGTGTGTGTTTTTCTTTCCTGGGAAATGGTAACATTTCTGCATGGAATTGCTGGTATTACCCCAAGCAATCTGACAGGCACTTCAGGACTTCTTGACAAACCTAGAAGAATAAATCTCTCATTCAAATTGTACTCCACTAGATTGGTACAACAGAAACTTCCTGCTGTAATGAAAATTATCATCAGGATTGAGATCCATATGATTCTTCAACAGAGTATGAAGAGTGGAGGTGCCAGGCAGGATACTGGAATGCTCCTTTTGCAGCCTGTGGGAAGGCAGGAAGACCTTCAGTATCCTTGACGACTTCACCTACAAAAAATGTTCAGCTGCAGCTTCCAACAGAACTTGTTAAGGAGCTGGAGCTAGATGATCATTCAGGAGGGTGAAAGATTGATTGACAGGGCACACACAGAAGTAGTTACACCCAAGGTGCTGGACACAGGTAACTGGGGCACCATCAGAAAAGGGAAAGGGGATAAGCTGCCAGTGCAACCAGGATCAGTTGTTTCAACCACTGGTATACTACTTTGGATACTGTCGGTGGGAGATGACCTAGCAGAGGAAAGCCACCACAGGCAGGTCTCTGGCACTGAGTCTGGCTCTGTGGCTCAGAAAGGAAGGAAAGAGGTGAGCTGTAATGAAAGGAAATTCATTCTTAGGGCAAAAGTAAGGAGGTTCTGTGGGTGAGAATGAGATACCCAAATGGTTTGCTGCTGCCAGGATCAGGGACATCTCAGACCGAGTCTACAGCATTCTTAACTGGAAGGGTGAACAGTCAAAGGTTGTGGTCTACATCAGTACCAACATCGTGGGTAGGATGGGTCATGAGGATCTGCAAAGGGAGTTCAGGGAGTTAGGTGTTAAGTTAAAGGACAGGACTTCCAGGGTTGTGATCTCAGGATTGCTAGCCTGCTACATACTACTGAGTCCAGAAAAAGGAAGAACATATAGTTGAACAGGTGACTAAGGAGTTGGTGCAGGAGGGAGAGCATCACATTTTTGGATCATTGGGCTTTTTTCCAGGAAAGGTGGGACCAGTGAGTCTTACTTCAGTGGTTGGTAAGTTGATGGTGAAGATTCTGAGAAGCAGGATTTATGAACATTTGAAGGGCATAATATGATTAGGAATAGTCAGTATGGCTTTGTCAAAGATAGATCGTACCTTACGAGCCTGACTGAATTTTTTGAGGATGTGACTAAACACATTGATGAAGGTAGAGCCATAGATGTAGGGTATATGGATTCTAGCAAGGCATTTGATAAGGTACTCCATGTAAGGCTTACTGAGAAAGTAAGGAGGCAGGGGATCCAAGGGGATATTGCTTTGTGGATCCAGGACTGGCTTGCCCACAGAAGGCAAAGAGTGGTTGCAGATGGATCATATTCTGCATGGAGGTCGGTCACCAGTGGCGTGCCTCAGGGATCTGATCTGGGACTCCTGCTCTTTGTGAGTTTTAGCAATAACCTGGATGAGAAAGTGGAGGGATGAGTTAGTAAATTTGCTGATGACACAAAGGTTGGGGCTGTTGTGGATAGTGTGGAGGGCTGTCAGAGGTTACAGCGGGACATTGATAGGATGCAAAACTGGGCTGAGCAGTGGCAGATGGAGTTCAACCCAAATAAGTGTGAGGTTGTTCATTTTAGTAGGTCAAATATGTTGGCAGAATATAGTATTAATGGTAAGACTCTTGGCAATGCGGAGGATCAAAGGGATCTGGGGTCCGAGACCATAGGACCACTCAAAGCTGTTATGCAGATTGACTCTGTGGTTAAGAAGGCATACGGGGCATAAGCCTTCATCAATGGTGGGATTGAGTTTAAGAGCAAAGAAGTAATGTTGCAGCTATATAGGACCCTGGTCAGACCCCACATGGAGTACTGTGCTCAATTCTTGTCACCTCACTGCAGGAAGGACGTGGAAACCATAGAAAGGGTGCAGAAAAGATTTACAAGGATGTTGCCTGGATTGGGGAGCATGCCTTATGAGAATAGGTTGAGTGAGCTTGGCCTTTTCTCTTTGGAGCGGCAGAAGATGAGAGGTGACCTGATAGAGGTGTACAACGTAGTGAGAAGCATTGATCGCGTGGATAGTCAGAGGCTTTTTCCCAGGGCTGAAATGGCTAACACGAGAGGACATACGGAAGTAGGTACAGAGGTATGTCAGGGGTAAGTTTTTTACGGAGAGAGTGGTGAGTGCATGGAATGGGCTGCTGGTAATGATGGTGGAGGCGGAAACAATAGTGTCTTTTAAGAGACTCCTGGATGAATAGATGGAGCTTAGAAAGATAGAGGGTTATGGGTAAGCCTAGGTAGTTCTAAGGTAAGGATATGTTTGGCACAGCTTTGTGGGCTGAAGGGCCTGTATTGTGCTGTAGGTTTTCTTGTTTCTATGTTTCTATAGAGAAGGGAAAGTTTGCCCCTGATCTGTTAGGAACTAATATCCTAGCAGGAATGTTTGTTAGTGCTGCATGGGAGTGGAGCCAGCAGGTCGGGAGTTCTAAACTAGAGTTGCAGGGCTATAGGAAGCAGAGTGACAGAACAGGTTGTGGAGATGGATGTTGTTCAGCCTACATACAAAGACAGGAATCAAAAGGTCAGGCATAGTGGGACTAATGTTCTCAGCTGAGTATTGTAGGAAAGGAGGATAAGCTGAGGGGATGGATCAGCATGTGGACTTATGATATTGTAGCCATTGGTGCTATTTGGCTGCAGGAGTGGCAGCTCAATGTTCCAGGGTTTCTTTGTTTTTGACGTGATAGAGCTGGAGATACTAAGGGCAAGGGCGGCTTTACAATTCAGGGAAAATATCATGGCAGTACTCAGACAGGACCGACTAGGGAACTCATCTAGTGAGGTAGAACTGAGGAATAAGAAAGGTATGACCACATTAATGGGATTATATAGTAGACCACCCAAAAGTCTGAGGGATTTAGAGGAGCAAATTTTTAGATAGATTGCAGACTGTTGCAAGAAACCTAAGGCTGTGATAGTTGGTGAATTTAACTTTCCACATATTAACTGGGATTTGCATGCTGTAAAAGGGCTGGTGAGAAAGAGTTTCTCAATTGTGTTCAGGAATGTTTCTTTAATCGGTACATAGAAGTCACAATGAGAGGGTGTGATATTACATCTCCTATTAAGGAATGAGTCAGGGCTGGTGACAGAGATTGTGCAGTGGAGCACATTGCGTCTGGTGATATAATGCCATTAAGTTCATGGTAATTATGGAAAAGGATAGGTCTGGTTCTTAGGATCATATTCTATATTGGAGAAAGGCCAACTTTAATGGTATCTGAAAGGATTTAGCAAAAGTGGATAGGGACAGGTTCTCTTTTGAGGAGCTAGTGTCTGTACGTTCCTGTCAGAAAAAAAGGCAAGATTTAGGGAACCTTGGTTTTTGAGAGATATTGAGGCTCTCGTTAAGGAAACTTGAGGAGAATAAGAAATGCAAGAAGGAACACCTAAAAAGGAAATCAGGAGGGTTAAAAGAAGACGAGAGGTTGCTCTGGTAGAGAAACCGAAGGACTTCGACAGTTATATTCGGAGCAAAAGGACAGTAAGGGACAAAATTGGTCCCTTGGAAGATCATAGTGGTCACCTCTACATGGAGGAAAGAATAGGGGAGATATTAAATTGATTTTTTGCATCTCTATTTACTGGGAAGATGGGTACGGTGTACAGATGTGAGGCAATGCCGCAGCATGTCATGGACCTGATAGAGATTACAGAGGAGGAGGTGTTGCAATCCCAGGCAAATTAGGGTGGATAAATCCCAGGGCCTTATAATGTGTTCCCTCAGACCCTGTGGGAGGCAAATGCAAAAATTGCAGGGGCCCTAGCAGAGAAATTTAAAACATCCGTAGCCACAGCTGAGGTGCTGGAGAATTGTGGATAGCTAATGTAGCTCCATTGTTTAACAAAGGCTCTATGATTAAAACAGTAGTGGAAAACTTATTGGAAGATATTCTAAGGGATCAGATATATTGGTATTTGGATGGACAGCGACATTTTAGGGATAGTTAATGTGGTTACCACAAAATACTCTGCAGATGCTGGGGTGAAAGCAACGCTCACAACACGCTGGAGGAACTCAGCAGGTCGGGCAGCATCCATGGAAACGATCAGAGAACGTTTCAGGCCGGGATCCTTCATCAGGACTGAAGAGGGAAGGAGCAGAGGCCCTACTAACGAAAGTGGGGGGAGGGTGGGAAGGAGAAGGCTGGCAGGTTCCAGGTGAAAAACCAGTAAGGGGAAAAATAAAGGGGAAGCAGGGAGGGGATAGGCAGGAAAGGTGAAGAAGGAATAGGGGAAAACACAATGGGTAGTAGAAGGAGGCGGAACCATGAGGGAGGTGATAGGCAACTGGGGGAGGGGGCAGAGTGAAATAGGGATAGGGGAAGGGGGGGAGGGAATTACCGGAAGTTGGAGAATTCTATGTTCATACCAAGGGGCTGGAGACTACCTAGACAGTATATGAGCTGTTGCTCCTCCAACCTAAGTTTAGCCTCATCACGGCAGTAGAGGAGGCCATGTATGGACATATCTAAATGGGAGTGGGAAGCAGAGTTGAAGTGGGTGGCTACCGGGAGATCCTGTCTATTGTGGCGGACGGAGCGGAGGTGCTCGACGAAGCGGTCCCCCAATCTGCATCGGGTTTCACTGATGTAGAGGAGGCCACGTTATGTGTGTGGTAAGTCATGTCTAAGCATTCTTATAAAGTTTTATTATGAGGAATTTTCCAGGAAAGTTGATGTCAAGGCAGTGAATGTTAGACTTTAGCAAGACATTTGACAAAATCCTGCTTGGGAGGCTGGGCGAGAAGGTTCAGTCAGTTGGCATTCAAGATGAGGTAGTAAATTGGATTAAACATTGGTTTTGCGGAAGAAGCCAGAGAGTGCTAGTAGATGGTTGTCTCTCTAACTGGAGGCCTGTGAATTGTGGTGTGCTGCAGGGATTGGTTAGGAAAGAAATTAAAAGCTGAGCAAAGTTGAAGGGCTCACCTGATTCAAATTCAAACCAAGTGAAGATTAACGAATGGGACCCAAGAGAAACTGCAGATGCTGGAAACCTGACTCAACACACACACAAATGCAGCAAGAACTCAGCATCGAGGGAGGAAAATGGACAGACAGCATTTTGGGCTGAAACCCTTTGTCAGTGCTGGAAAGAAAGGACAAAGAGCCCAAAATAAAATAAGTTTTTGCTCCTCCTTCTCCAGACTTGATGAAGGCTTAAAATATTGACTGTTCGTCTTCCATCACAGATCCCACCTGACCTGAGTTCTTCCAGCATTTTGTGTTGATGATGATGATTTTAAAATGGCATCTACCTTTGGAAGAAAAAAGGACAATTTAGACTTTGAACTAATAACCAATATATTTGAATATTTGCTGAATAAAATTTTGAAGGAACAGCTCAATTAAGACATATCAGACCAGCGAGCAGAACAAGAGTGGGACATTAGTATGCAAAAGTTTTGATTTGTTGTGGATTTCAGACTTGTATTTTCTTCAGCTGGTGTTGGAATCTAGTCAGTAGCAACAGGCAAATAAATTGCTTTTCATCACATTAGCTGTCTGCTAAAAGTAATTGTTGGGGGGTGAAGAAGTTTAAAAAATTGTCATTTTGTCACTATTTAATCAATATCAATTTTTTAATGACTCTGTACCTTCTCAACTATAGGGACCAGGATTTTCAGTTTCGTTGATAATCAGCATTACTGTGGCACATGAATTAAGTTGGTTATCTGATGCAGAACTGCATAATATTATGGGGTTAATCAGTGCCTCAAGGTGCATGCCAGTTCTTAGTTACAAAACACCTCTCCCCAGCCTCTGTTGTATAACACCAGCAACACATTATTCAAAATTATTAATCTTTCTTTCACTTATGGTTCTTCTGTCCCCTGAAGGCAATAATATTTCACCGTATCTAACAATTTCACAACATTAAAAATTTAGTAGAACATTTTCTTCCCGAAAAGCTCACTGTATTCAATCCTTCCTGATGTAACTTTTCAGTTTGGATTGCACCCTGTTAAACCTTTTCTGGTCCTTCCCCAATAATTCTATATCATAATATACAGTATATATTCTATATAATTTTTTAATGAAATTAATACCAGTTGATGTTTCATCTAACAAATGGAGATTCAAGAAACTGCAGATGCTGAAATGTGGAATAACAAATATTCTGCTGGGGAAACTCAGTGGGTTGAGGAGTGTCTATAGAAGGAATGGAATTGTCAATATTACAGTTTGGAACCTGCACCAAGACTGAGTAGAGGGGTAATGTTGCCAAAATAAAAAGAAGGGGAAGGATGAGAAAGGAGTCGAGGGTGACTGGAAAAGTGAGGAAAGGTGAAAGATGACAGACAGGTTGTGCCAGGTAGGGAAGAGCACAGTTTGAGTTGTCAGACAGTGAAGGTCATCTCCAATCCTTGCACTTTCCTCCCTCCCCCCACCACTTCGCTTCATCTGCCTCTCATATTTCTCCTCTCTTTGTCTACCTGTATCTATCATTCACTGTCTGGAGAAAGATGACACTTCCTTTCATCCCACAGATGTTGCTTAACCTGTTGAGCTCCTCCTACAGATGAATTGCTGCTTGTCATAATCTAACCAATGAAACATAATGCCAAATTCTTGAAATGACTATCAATCCATGGTTTAAATAGCCTTCATTTCTGCATTACCTCTGCCCATAGCAGAATGCTTCTTTCATCCTTTTCCTCCTCACCAGGTGATCAATGTGATCAGACACGGAATGGATATTAGGACACATTGAAAATAAAGTACCTTGCTGTGCTGCAGATATGCTGTGTTATGATGGAAATTGGATTTGAGTGTGGCAACATGATCAATGATATTCAATGCCATTTGTCCCACAGAATCTGCAATGTTGTCAGAGCTCTTTGAATTCAGATTATATTGCATGTCTTTGGGGAATATAACAGGGAAGAATTCAGAGGATCTTAGAATACCCGGTCATGAAGATTCCGTAGGGCAATGTAATTGGTGGAAATGATGTGATGATGTAATTATGTAAAGTTTTACTGTGTTTTATATTCATTGATTTAGAGCACAACAAATGAGAGGAAACAGCTGTTCTTAAACATAAATGACTCTACTGTTTTTATTTGCAAAAACCTACATTGATAACTCATATTCAGGTGCCATGAATACCTGAGTGATGGCTTGACCATGTCAATGTGGACCTTCTTGGTCCTTCTTTTTCTACCCACCCACTCCCTCGCAGTTTGAGGCACCTCCTTACCATGGTGAGCCATACCACCATATTGCCAGGTGGGATCCCTCTAACCATCGGCCACAGATGTGGCTTGGGCATTCATCACCACCTGGATTGCTCGGTTTGGCACCCCATCCAATATTTCTTCTGATCGCTGTCTCCAGTTCACATCAGACCTCTGGGCTGCAATGGCCCAGAATCTCAGTGTTGGGCTACACCACACTATGCCGTATCACCCACAGTCCAATGGCCTATGCAAGTGGTTTCACTGCTCCAAAGAGCCTGCTCTTAGCACTTCCCTGACTAATGCATGTTGGCATTATCATCTCCTATAGGTGCTGCTGGGCCTCTCAACAGCTCCAACAGAGGACCTGCAGTCGTCCGTGGCTGAGTAGGTATACGGGTAGCCACTACAATGGCTAGATGATATCACTCCTGATGCTACAATGCCTTGTCAGCCTCTCAATAGTGTTTCACCCTCCGAAGTAAATTCAATTCCTTTTCTCCTATTCTTACAGTACCTCCCAAAATGGCATATGGCTCTCTTGGCTTCCTGCTAACCTACATTCCACCTCACTTGTTTTCATCCACCACGACACACATCGACATCCCCTTAGGTCCCCTTACAATGGCCTGTTTCACATTTTGGAATGGGTAGAAAAGACTTTTATCATAAATAAGAGGGGTAAACCTGAACCTATTTTGGTAGATCTTCCTAATCCAGCCCACCAAGATTTGGAGGATTCTGCTACCATGCCCCGAGCATCACGACATGACCATGAGCGTGTCAACACACCGCTGGACAAGCCAGAGGCACCTGCTGTTATTCCACCCTTGGAACATAGGACCTGAGCCGAGCAGCTCATCCGAACTCTGGAAAGGTTCACAATGCCAGTTTTGGTGAATTCCGGGGAAATGGGGTGCCTGTGGAGGGTAGTGTCATTGGTGGAAAAGTACGTAACTCACAACCACTGACATTGGGTTGGGGGTTTTCACTTCAAGTGACTGGCCTGACTTGATGACATATTATGTAAAGTTTTGAGTGCACTTTGTTCTCAGATTTTGGAGTAAAATAAATGAGCTGGTATGGCTTTTCTTAAGCATAAAACGCCTCCGCCGTTTTTATTTGCGAAAACCTACAACTCCATACTGCTACACCAAAAGTATTTTTTAGAAAATGATTCTTATTTAAAAGCAGAATTTGCACCTACTTTGAAATGATTTTGTGCAATTGTACTTCTGATTTTTTTTTTCCAATTATTCGTACTTGTCACTACATGTTACAAGTAATGTTCTGGGGATGACAGTATCTTGACAGCAGTTATGAAGATAGATTTACATTATATTAACTACTGTACCTTGGTTGCCAAATGAGATGTTCTGCTCCTTCTGCTGCTTGTCCAGGTTTGTCATTAGTAATTCAGTGTTGCTGCTTCCTTTGGTTTATTGCCCACTGATGGGAAACTTCAATTAAAAGCATCCAGTCACCTATTCTCCTGCTCTCCTCACTATCTATCCAATCTTATTGACATTTACAAGTACACGTCCAGATACTCCATTCCAAATGACATTGAATACTGCAATGAAGTTTTAATTTTTTCCCCTCAAGCAATTTAATTTAATTGATGAATATAATTATAGGTTATGAAATTAAATGTCGATTATTAAATGACATTAAATGAAGCTAATATAGATTAGCTTCTCAAAAAATAAACTCAACAAAAAGACTGTTACAATAATGATTATGCATTATTCCAATGTTTTGAGAGGTTTTGGCATAGCTTCATTTTTTGTTCTTTCCGTGTTTTCAAAAAATTTTTTGAAGTTATTACAAAACATACATTGTTTTCATTTTCTCTCTAAGGCAGTCTATAGATGAAGCTGTGCCATCATTTGTCTCCTCAGTGCTGCTGTCAAATCTGGTACACCTGTCTACTGTCTTTCTGAAATGCCTCACTCTCTTCCATTTCTGGGCCGTTTGGTTTTTTACCATTCTCTGATGGAGGTTCTTGTTTCCTGCCAATTACACTGTCAAACTGAACTTCATGATGTAAAGTCAATACCTCTGCTTAGTAAAAATGAGCTCTGCAGAACTCTGCCAGATATACTTCAAAAGCAAATTACAGTTTATTGAAATAACCAACACATTCAAAAAACCTTGTGAAACAACTCATCAAATGTAAGATTTTTTTTTGCTCCCAGGCTACATATTACTCAGGTATCGTCCATTCACATCTGTAATAATGCTGAATGACACATAAGTGAACAGTGAGAATCTACATAATGAAATAAATAGAAATAAAAGGATTTACCTTCACTCTCACTGCTGCCATCAGGTAGAAGGTACAAATAGTCATAGTCATGGTCATACTTTATTGATCCCGGAGGAAACTGGTTTTCGTTACAGTTGCACCATAAATAATAAATAGTAATAAAACTATAAATAGTTAAATAGTAATATGTAAATTATGCCAGTAAATTATGAAATAAGTCCAGGACCAGCCTATTGGCTCAGGGTGTCTGACCTTCCAAGGGAGGAGTTGTAAAGTTTGATGGCCACAGGCAGGAATGACTTCCTATGATGCTCGGTTTTGCATCTCAGTGGAATGAGTCTCTGGCTGAATGTACTCCTGTGCCCACCCAGTACATTATGTAGTGGATGGGAGACATTGTCCAAGATGGCATGCAACTTAGACAGTAAGACCCTCAGGATTATAAACGCCAGGTTCAAGAACAGTTGCTACCCCTATATCATCAGGCTTTTGAACAAAGGGTATAATTACACTTACTTGCCCAACCATTGAGATGTTCCCGCATCTTATGATTTCACTTTAAGGACTCATTATCTCATGTTCTCATTATTTATTGTTATTTACTTATAGTTGCACATATTTACACTGTTTGTTATCTTCTGCACTCAAGCTAATCTTTCATTGAACCTGTTACTTATTATTCTAGAGATTTGCTGAGTATGCCCCACAGTAAAATGAATCGCAAAGTTGTATATGGTGACATACTGTATTTGTACTTTGATAATAAAATTTCCTTTGGGCTCTGAACTCTTCCTCACTGACCCTGCCTTTTTCTAGTTGTTCCATGATTAAAATATGATTCAGGATGCCTAACAAGTAATTATTAAATGATAAACTATCATGCTTCTTATTCCTAGCAGTGTGCACCCTCCAGTCCATCATAGATGGTATGGACACTTTACAGGAGTTTTACAAATGTTTTCATTTGTTTATTTGTGATTTTATTTCTTACTAACAGCATGGTTACATTAGAAAGGGGCTTACCACAAGAGGGAACAACTATTGGGTGGTGATGCAAACTGTACAGAAAATTTGTCTCAAGAATAGAGGAACAGGTGAAGAGTCGAAGAAATTTTTAGACTACAGACATAGGTGCATGAAGGCAGAAATATTGCACTAAGCCCTTCAAATGTGAAATTTTGAGAGGGCAGTGCTTGTATGTTCCTATCAGAATAAAGGGCGAGGATAGTAGGTTTAGGGAACCTTGGTTTTCAAGAGATGCTGAGGCTCTGCTTAAGAAAAAGAAGCAAATGCACAGCAGGTAAAGGCAGGCAGGAACAAATGAGCTACCAGTTAGATCAATGCTATTACAGCACAGGTTGCGCTGGAGTTCAGAGTTCAATTTCGGCACGGTTCTGTCAGGATTCTGTACCTCTTCTCTGTGGAAAGTGTAGCTTTTCTCCAGGAGTTCATATCCTCCACTGTCCAAAGACCTAATTGATCTGTATCCTTTTGCCATGATTGAAATTCCAGCAGCTGAAGTTTTTTTTGTTTTCTATTTTTGAAAATATATAGAAGAAATCTACATTAGAACTATTTTAGAGTTAATGCCTTGTTCTCAGATGCTTTTAAATCAGAGCACAAACATCTGTCAGCAACTTGACTTATGTTCAAAACTGATGCAAACTTTTAATTATCTGAGCATTCCTAAAGGCCCCAGTCTGTAAGAGAATTGGAGAATCCACAGGAGGGGACCTTTCATCCTGTTGTTGGAGTGCCAACTCACTAAAGAGACCATAAGACTGTAAGACAAAGGAGCAGAATTCAGCCAATTGAGTCTGCTCCACCATTCCATCATGCCTGATTTATTATCCTCCTTAACCCCATCCTCCTGCCTTCTCACCACAACCTTTGATGCCATGATTAATCAAGGACATATCAACCTCCACTTTATATATACCCAATGACTTGGCCTCCACAGCTGTCTGTGGCAATGAATTCCAGATTCATCATCCTCTGGCTAAAGAAATTCCTCCTCACCTCTGTTGTAAACAGACATCTCTCTATTCTGAGTCCATGCCCTCTGGTCCTAGACTCACCCACTATAGTAAATAACATCTCCACATCTACTCTGTTTAGGCTTTTCAGTATTCAATAGGTTTCAAAGAGTTCCCTCACCATTCTTCCAAATTCCAGCAAATACCAGCCCAGAGCCATGAAATGTTCCTCATACTTTAAGCATTTAATTTACAGGATCATTCGTGTGAACCTCCTTTGGGTCCCCTCCAATGCCAAACATACCTTTGAAATATATGCAACTGAGAACATTAGTCCCACTGTGCACAATATTTTGATTACAATCTTTGTCTGAGGTCTTAACAACGTCTTAACATATTCCCAGGAGGAGAGGCCAACAATCCAAAATTTTGACAACCTCCCTCCTATATTAAATCCTTTGCCATGTGTTAAACTGTATTCTCTTCCTATTTCTGGTCTCACTAGCGCATGGCATGGGTAGCAATCCTGAGATCACAACCCTGTCCTTTAACTTAGCACCTAACACCCTGAACACATTTTGCAGACCCTTATTCCACTTCACACCTATGTCATTAGAACATATACTGACCACGACCTCTGCTGAGGACTCGATCCAAGATGTCCTGACCAAGGCAACCAGGAGGCATCATACCATCCAGAATCTCTTCCTCGTCCTCATAACCTCCTTTCTGTTTCCCCTAACTAATGAGTCTCCTATCACCAAAGTTCACCTCTTCTCCTTTCGCTTCCCTTCTGAGCCACAAAGCTAGACTCAGTGCCAGAGACCTGATGGCTGCACAACTTTCCACTGCTAGGTCATCCACTCCAACAGTATCCAAAGTGGTATACCTGTTATTGAGGGGGATGGCCACAGGGGTATTCTGCACTGGCTGTTTAAACCCTTTAACCCTCCTGGTTACCGACCAGTTTCCTATATCCTACACCTTGGGTGTAACTACCTTGTTATATATCCTGTCTATCACCCATTCAGCTTCCCAAATGATCCTGGCTCAAAGGGCCAAATGGCCTACTCCTGCACCTATTGTCTATTGTCTATTGTCTATCCAGAGTTCATCCAGTTCCAGCTCAAACTCCTTAATGCTGAGTGTTAGAAGCTGGGTGCGCTTACAGGTGAAGTCGTCAGGGACACTGGAGCTCCCCCTGCCGTCCCACATCCCACAAGAGGAGCTTTCAGCTACCCTGCCTGGCACTCCTACTGTTCTAACTGTGCAATTATAAAGAAGGAAACAATAAATAAACTGGAAAAAAAATCCACCTACAGCTTTTCACCTTCTCTCACTCAAGCCTCTCCTCAATGAAGCCTTGAAGAGATAAAACCTCAAATCCCCACTCTAACGCTGTTCACTCCAAATAAGACCACTCTGCTTGCCACTGCCTTATTTTTATTTGTCCTCGCTAATGAATCCCAATCACTAATTTGTCATTGTTCAAACACCAAAACCCCTGCAAAGCGATGATTTTTAATGCAAACTGACCTCTTCTCACTGGCCACCTCTTTTCACTGTGTGAGTCACCTGTTCTCTCACTCCCGATCTCTGATTGGCTGCTATTCAAACTTATAGAAAACTTATATAAATTAAGAATTTATAGAAATTAAGTGGAAGAAGAAAGCTCCACAATGAATGAATCAGGAAGACCTGGCTTCACAGTTGTCATTCTCAATATTCATATACTGGCACCAGGCACTATGACAGTCCTGAGTTTATATTCCATGCCATGAATGCCATCCTGATAACTGAGCATTGTACTGTGCTGCTTAATGTATGAGAACAAGCACTGAAGGAAGACAGACTCTGGCTCCGTCACAGTTTCCTTCTGACTGCAAAGTCTTCTCGTTCTCACTTGCACCTGATGAATGTTATTGGAGGTTGGCTCGTACCTGAAGATGCATGCCACTCAAAAACTGAAGTTTCCAGTATGTAGGAGAGCAAACTAGAAAAGATCGCTCCCTGATCTTCAGTAATTTAGATTTTTTAAAAGTACATAAATTATGTACTCCCTTCAATTGTAAGCAACCTGTTAAAACACTGACAATTGCTGTGACTGGAGCAGGAGACATTTCAACATTTCTCTAGCTTTGTCCCTGTATTAATGAAATTATAAACCACAATATATTGTATTAACAATCAGTCAGTATTCATTGTTCATCCTTAATAGGCTAGAAGAAGATAGCTGTTATTCCCTGCAGTCATTAAGCTGAAGTTAACTTTAGAAACGGCAAGATGATGGACAGAATCATGAGCAGATTTGAAGTATTCAAACACAACCATTCACCATGTGCAGAGCGCAGCATTACACACAACTATTCTGCTTTATAATGGTGTTTCTGAAAAGGGGTGATGTGTATTATCATGTAGCATAATGACATGATGCATAACAGGGAGATGATAAAGAAAGATTGCACTCAGTGATTTAACATAGAGGCAAAATATAAAAGATGGAATACAGGGCATTTGAATGCATGCAGTATATGGAATAAGGTAGATTGTACAGTTAGTGATTGGGTCGGTATGACATTGTGGGCATCACTGAATTGTGGCTGAAAGAAGAACATAACTGGGAGTTTAACATCCAAAGATACTGTATACGTTGTATCAAAAGGACAGGCAGGTAGGCAGAGGGAGTGAGGTGACTCTATTAAAAAATAAATCAAATTCTTAATAACAGATGACATAGGGTAGGGTTGTGTAGAATCATTGTGGGTAGAGTTAAGAAACTGCAAGGGTAAAAAGACCCTGATGGGAATTATATACAGGCCTCCGAACAATAGCCAGGATGTGGGCTAGAAATTGCGATGGGAGGCAGAAAACTCATGTCAAAAGGGTAATGTTACAATCATCATAGGGTACTTCAATATGTAGGCAGATTGGGAAAATCAAGTTGAAGCTGGATCCCAAGAGACAATTTGTAGAATGTCTTTGAGATGGCTTTATAGAGCAGCTTGTGGGTGAGCCCACTAGGCTATCCTGGATTGGGTGTTATGTAATAAACCAGATTTGATTAGCAATCTTAAGGTAAAGGAACCCTTAGGAGTCAGTGATCATAATACTTCACCCTGCAATTTGAATGGGAGAAACTAAAGTCAGATATATCAGTATTACAGTGGAGAAAGGGGAATTACAGAGGCATGAGAGAGCATCTGGCCAAAGTTGATTCAAAGGGGACACTAGCAGGGATGATGGCAGAACAGCAATTGTTCAAGTTTCTGAGATCAATTTGGAAGGCACAGGACAGACACATAATAGAGAAAAAATTGAAACAAAGATCATAGAATTTACAGCAGGAAACTGGCCATCCAACTATCCTATGGTAGAGTTTGTTCATATCCTTTTCCTCTCACACAGCCAATTAGCTTTTCTTTGGAGGCATTTATTTCATTCATTTTAACCTGCCTTCAAGTTCCCCAAGTTAACACTTTAGATTGAGATATTTCTCTTGAATACCTCATTGGAGCTATTTGGTATGTAATCTATTCATGACCATGTAGCATATAGAGTGATAAATTGGACAGATCTGAGAAATGAACACTGTGATCACAATGCACTTTTAATTCTAGTCCTTTTGGTTACACTGAACATAGAAAGTGTGCATTATCACTGTATGATCATAATCTCAGAGAGCAACCAACACCACTGCCTTAGAGCATCACCATAGGAAGCAGGTTCATTAGTGGAAAGTACAAAGCTAGTATTGATTGGAGTCAATCTGCATCACTTAGTAGAGATGATGTTTGTGCTTACAGCTAGTGGAAATTTTCACTGAGGTCCTTGAGGCTTACTAGAAACTATAGTGGAATAAAGAATGAGCATGTACACAGATTTTCTGGCATCTCACTGGAGGATTTGGTCAATGAGGTGGTGAGGCGAGATAAAACGACGTTTTTAATACAGAGAATCAAGGGTTTTGGACTCCTTGTTTGAAAAGATGGAAAAGAGACAAACACCAAATTGAAATGGAATACGAATATGAATTAGAAGTGGAGTGACCCGCATGACTACGAACCTACTGCTAGAGGTTGGGGTTAGTTTGAGTCACCCTTTTTCAACTGTCATGGACACAATGGTCTGAAAGGCCTCCTGCAATGTTGTAAATCTACTATGATTCTATGATTTTCTGAGAGTTGTTCTCCACCAGCACTGTGATAGGTGGTCCTGCAGGCAAACACTGAAGCAGCATTGGGAGGAAGAAGCAGTCAAAGTCAATGCAGTGGATACATATGTGGTAATGGCAATGCAGTTGTCAATTAATGAAATAACAATTTGAACACCAGAGTTCAAATGTGGTTTGGAATACCATATTTTTTAATTATTGTAATTAAATTGATGTAATAACGATGAACAAAGAGAAGGTATAGTGGGAACAATAGCATAAAAGGGACTTGGTATGGAAGGCTTTGAAACTGTTGCCTGATTAGTTGGTTGCTTCCAAGTTAATCAAAATGAACCTTCGATATCACGTTCTTCTATCCACTTCCTCTTCTTCCTTTCCTTGTCCCTCCTTCTCCTCCTCCTTGCAGTTCCTCCAAGGACTGACCCTATAGGATTGCTGGGTCCTGGCTCATAAAACTTGCAGTCCTGCTATGTTTCATGGAGCAGACCAGTCCATAGACCCAATATGTTACTTGATTACACTATAGGTTTTCATAAGTAAAATGGCAAAGGTATTTTACATTTAAGGGAAACAGTAACAACAACTCCTTTATTGTCAACCAAGCACAGGACACAATATGTTGTAAAGAACTTCATATCATTAGGTCATCACGTCAGACCAGCCTCTTAAAGTGAACCCCAACTAAATGTCAGTGATTGTGAATTATGCACACGTTTCTACCCATTACGTGACCCAACACAGACCTCTGGAGAATTCACCAAAACCGGCATTGTGAGCCTGTCCAGAGATCAGACGAACTGCCCAGCTCAGGTCCTATGTTCCAAGAGTGGAGTAACAGCAGGTACCTCCGGCTCATTCAGAGTTGTGTTGAGACATTCGTGGCCATGTCGTGATTCCAGGTGCTTGGTAGCAGTATCCTCCAAATCTGGGTGGTTGGTCCGGTTTAAGGCGATCTACTAAAAGCTCCCCAGGAGGAGGGAGAAGATGGCACGACGGCCACTTCGGTGATGAATATCTGTTATTTGTCAAGTAGGTGACCGTGCACGATTCTGATTTGATGGAGATAGACGTGAGAGCACAGCGGAACATCTGGAAAACTTCCCAAATACCCACTTGGCTGCCGCTGCTACTGTGTGGTAACCGGAATCTCCAGAGCTGAAGGCCCCAAAGTCTTCGGCTTTGCGTGTTTCAGTGGCCGGGGAGAGGTCGAAGGCGCTCAGCAGAGGATGGCGCTTGGGAGGCTGTTGTCGGAGAGGCTGGTCGGAAGCTCGAAGTTTTCGGACAGATGGACTCATTGCCAGCTGCTTCCAAGGTATCAACAAGTTGACGGTGCCTGGAGGTTTATGGCAGGCAGTTTCTCCCTTTTGCTGCCTGCTATCGGGGACTTGGGAGTCGATCGACATGGGACTTTGAGCCTTTTTTTTAACTGTGCCCATGGTCTGTTCTTTATCACATTATGGTATTGCTTTGCACTGCTGTAACTATATGTTATAATTACATGGTTCTGTCAGTGTTAGCCTTTGGTCTGTCCTGTTTTCTGTGATTATCACTCCGGAGAAACATTGTATCATTTCTTAATGCATGTATGCATTTCTAAATGACAATAAAAGAGGACTGAGTGTTCTCATAATCTAAAAAAATATATATTCAGGTTTACCCCTATCTATGATAAAAGTCTCCTTTCTCCATTGCAAACCATGAACAGGTCATTGTAAGGGGACCTAAGGGGATGTTGGTGTGTATCATAGTGGATGAAAACAAACGAGGCAGAGTGTAAGTCAACAGGAACCCAAGACTGCGGTGTGCCACGGTGGGAGGTAGGAATGGGCACAAAGGAACTAAGTTTACTGAGGAGGGCAAAAGGCTGTTGGGAGGCTGACTAGGCAGTCGTGGCATCACATGGCACTTGTAATGGCTGCTTGTATACCAACTCAGCTTCAGTCAACTGCAGTCCTCCTTTGGAACTGCTCTGAGCCCCAGCAGGACCCACAGGAGATGATCATGCCAACACTTATTGGTCAGGGAAGCCCTCAGAGCAGCCTTTAAGGAGCAGTGAAACTGTTCGCATAGGCCATTCAACTGTGGGTGATACGCCATGGTGTGATGTAGCCTAGGTTCTGGCCCATCACAGCCCAGAGGTCTGATGTGAATTGGGGACCATAGTCAGAAAAAATATCAGATGGGGTGCCAAACCAAGCAACCCAGGTGCTAATGAATGACTGAGTCAAGTCTGTGGCTGTTGTCAATGCTAGAGGGACGAACTCTGGCCACCTTGTGGTTTGGTCCACCATGGCTAGGAGGTGCATTGAGACCGTTGGAGGGGAGAAGAGGACCTACCAAGTCCACATTGACATGGTCAAACCGTTGCTCATGGATCTCAAAAGGTGCCAATTGTGCCAAAATATGGCGGCTAATTTTCGCCCTCTGGCACTCGACTCAAGCTGCACTCCAATCACCCACGTCCTTTCTAAGGCCGTGCCATGCAAATCTTAATGCAGCCAGTTTCTATGAGGCCTTCCGGCCCGGATGCAAGAGGCTGTGAATAGAGTTGGAAGGAGTACACCTCCAGTTTCCCTGGGACAAGGGCAACCAAGTTGAGACACCGCATGGGAGAGAAACCTCAGCTTCTTTGAACTGAATGTCAACCAAATACAGACCCTTGTTTGCTGTTCAGTAAGTCTGGACCTCTGGGTTTGTAGCTTGGTCGACCGACATGCTGGTATATTCAACCCCTATATGCACGGCCTCAATGGCTGGCTGTGAGAGGCAATTAGCCACAGCATTATTTTTCCCCTTGATGTATCATATATCAGCTCTGAAATCGGATGTGTCGGCTATTTGTCATTCTTGCCCTGCAGACCAAGGGTTTGATATTTTGGCCATTGCGTGCACAAGGGGTTGGTGATCAATGAATGCTGTGATGTGGCAATCCTCTAGTAAAAAAACAAAAAATTCAGACAGCCAGAGAGAGACAGAGAAGCTCACAGCCAAACACACAGTACTTCCTCTCAGGGAGATAAGCTGCTGGCCAAAGAAGGCGAGCAACTGCCACATATCTCCAACCAACCGCTCATGTAGAGCATCCACAGCATAGTCTGACACATCAGTAGTAATAACTATGGGGGCATTGGGGAGTGGATAAGCAAGTAAGGTTACTTTGGAAAGAGCTCATTTGCTGTCATCAATTGATCTGTCCATTCAAGCATGTGATTAGGGATATTTCCTTTATGTGCACTATACAGGGGGAGCATAAGTTCAGCAGTTCACAGAATGAAACAGTGATAGAAATTCGCCGTACATAAAATCTCTTGTAGCATTTTAGGGATGCGGTGCGGTGGGAAATCCACACTAGCGGTGACTTTGGTTTTTCACCTACTGTGGAGATGCAATGGACAAGACACCCAAAATGGTATTTAGCAGAATTAATAATCAACCTGTGTTGGCTTGGGCACTCGAAAAGAGTTCAGAGCTATGATACGTATTCAGATTTGTTTGTACCGGCAACAAGAATGTCATCCAGGTAAACAAAAATCTATGTCTTTTAGTACAGAGCCCATGCACCATTGAGAATTCTGTGCTGCATTTTTCATCCCAAACAGCATGAGCAGAAGCTCAAAGAGGTCAAATGGAGTTATCACAGCCATTTAGGGAATGTCCTCTGAGCACATAGTCATCTGATGGTAGCCCCAACTTAGTCAACTTTAAAAGAAGTTAATTTCCGGCTAAATGTCTTGAATATGCAGGACCAGTTAACAATCGGGGTGCAGAGGCCTCGTTAAGGCACTGGTAGACAACACACGGGTGGCAACCACCATCGGGCTTAGGGACCCTGTGGAGGGACAAAACCCAGGGGCTATTGGACTGGCGTACAAAGCCAAGTTTTTCCATGTTTGTAAACTCTGCCTTGGTGGATGCCAGCTTTTTGGCTCCAGTCTACATGCATGAGCATGGATCAGCTGGCCAGTTGTAGAAATGTGGTGCTTGACCCCATGTTTTGTGACTGTAGTGGAAAATGTGGACTTGGTGAGGTTTGGGAATTTGCCCAGCAGTCAAGTGAACTGACATGTGCTTGACAGAGTTTTTGTGGGAACTTACTAGGGGGAGCAGGGTAACGACACAAAGTCCTGGACACTCACAAGCTGGCAGTTCATAAGATCAACCTACATTCCTTATGCACACAGGAAATCTGTGCTGAGCAGAGGTCCAGCCACTTTAGCCTGGACAAAGTCACGTGTAACATTGCCCACTGGACCAGGGCTATAATCCTGGATCCCGCTGCCGTTGGTGACCTCCAGTGAGGTTTCATTATGCTTTGCCTTCTGATGAATAGGCAACACTGGCAGTATGCTCACCCGTGTCACACAGGAAGTGTCGCTCTGAAAAGGTGTCCATTATGAACAGTAGATGACCTCAGCAGCTGGAACTCACAGTGTTCATGGACCTCTGATGTCTCAATGCACTGACACTGTTGAACCTGCAAGATGGTTGGCACTTTCTAGTGTTTGTGTCAATGCAAACATAGTAAAAGTACAGACCCGACATTGTCTGTTTTACAGCCGTGGACATACATCTGTTGGAGGCCTGCTGACAGGGCTTATTGATGCAGGGAAAGGAGGAGGAATGATGTATCTCTGCCTGTTTGAGTGTAGTCTATCAATCAAGCTCCCTATGGTCACTTAGCGAGGGCTATGTGAACTTGATCCAGCATTTGCCGCATGAAGCATTCTTTAAAAATAAAACAGGGATGGTGATTTCCCAAAGAGATAGGATGGGGTTGATTAGTTTTGTGGTCTAGTATCCTCCAGGCCAGGCAAGTAGAGCAACTGTTTGGCACACTCAGACTATGGTACTACAAAAATCTTTAAAGTTGAGCTTTCGCGTGCCATATTGTTCACGTTCATTTGGGTGTTCAAGCAGACTCACCACTCTTGCTGCCGTGGAACTACTGAGTGATGTTACTGCATAGTAAAATCCGGTGTCATCTGCAGAGGTTTCTCACAGCTAGAATTGGGCCTCGGCTTGTACAAATCAAGAGACGGCATTTTGCTCCCAAAGCTCCAGCAGTTTCAGAGCGAATGGAATGTTCAGTAACTCTGGAATCATCCTAGAGGATTGTAGGTTTTCGTAAATAAAACAGTAAAGGCATTTTACATTTAAGGGAAACTGTAACAGCTCCTTTACTGTCAATCAAATGTAGAATTATAAAGCATGGTAAAAAAAAAACTTCTCATCATTCAGTCATCATGTCAGACCAGCCTCTTAAAGTGAACCCCAACTTAATGTTAATGTTTGTGAATCCTGCATATGTTTCGACCCATTACATTAACTACTATGCAACACTGATGGTCCAATCAGTGCTCTGCTCTCCCGCTTGTATTTCAGAACACAGACATGAACTAAATGGTGGGAGGATGGACCTTGTCTTTAGCCTCTTGTAGATTTGCTGTTGGCCCTAAGATGGAGCGCACAGCAGAATGTCACCAAGTAATATTGTTCGTGTTGTGTTGAGCCTAGGTTAGTGACCATACAGTCTCTCGCAGCTGCACAATTAGGCTTTGAAAATCCTTTCAATGAAGGACAGTTCAGCATTCAGATATGACATCCTCAGCAATGTGTAAGTGTACTCAGTGCTATTCTCCACCAAGTGAGTATCCCCCACTCCAGGGATCTGCATGATTTCTTGATGCCAGCTGCAGTCAGAGAAGAAGGAGCTGAATTTCTCTCATGGAGCCACGGCAGCAGAGTCCTTCCTAACACTTTGCTGTGCTCTACATTGTAAGATCTAACAGATATCCCTTGCTCCAGAATCTTAGAGATTCGTTGGCCAGTTTTATCTTTTACACTTGCAATTCAATTCTGACCTTACTGTGTGGTTTCTGTTGTGACTGGCACTAGTAGTAAACCTCTGTGGTCCCTTCCTTAGAGAAGCAAAGTCTCTCAAGACATTGCTCTTCATTTTAGTGTGCATAGGAAAACCATTCCTTAAACATCTGTCCTTCCCCAAATCCCATTCTGCAGCTCTAAAAGGTATCTCATTATACCCCTGCCCATCCTGCACTTGGCCACCAATGCCATCTTTTCTGGAATTTGTCTCAAATCAGGATACATTTTCTCCTGTTGCATCTCTCTGACAACTTCACAAACTGATATGTTACTGTAAATGAATCAGTACTTCTAGACAACCAAAACTCCCACAAATCAACCAAATATGTGCTTGCAAGTACTTAATGGTAGAGATTGATGGATTATGGGCATCAGGTTAACAGAAAGTGGTTTATTGTACTGCTACATACCAGGATCTATCCATCATTAATTGCACCACTGAGGTTTGATATCATATCAGTACTACATGAGGATTCAGATCACTGTCACCTCCCTCTGCATACGCCTGGTTTGCTTAAAAACTATATACAAATTTGCCATTTCCCTGGATGTAGGATGGGTTTGAATTGTAGTAAAAATGTCCACCTTTCAAACCAAACTGTCATCAGCTATAGATGGACAATACCAAGCAGGTACCCAGCATACTGCTTCCAATATTTTCTGTGTTTCAGATTTCTGGTACATGTAATTCTTTTGATTTCCTGGATTTTTTTGCCAACCGATTAAGTTTTGTTCAACATTTTAAAGACTTAATCTATCAGCCCTCAGCTTTCCCTTTTCTGAGGTATTTTAACTTTACTCTGATATGCTATTTGTTTACTTTTATTGTTTGCATGATTTGTTTTTTCCCTGCACCTTCGGTGTTTGTTGGTCTTTCTTTAATGGGTTCTAATGTGTTTCTTTATTTTATGGGAGCCTGTAAGGAGACAAATCTCAAAGTTGTATATAGTATACATATTTTAATAACAAATGTACTTTGAAGTTTAGTTTTGGAACAGCCAGTACAGACGTACCATCTTTTTGAAGTTGGCTCAGATGAAGTATTAGTAAGTTGATAAAAAAGCATTTACAATGTTGACTTGATCCAAGATATTATTCTGGTCATTGTATCACATAAACTAACTGTGATAAATGTAGTGCTCTTTATATCATTGCCACACACTTAATAATATTGGAAACTTCCCATTCCTTTCATTGAAAGTGGCCTTGATCTTCCTTGAAATATTTACTATATATAGTCTAACCTTGCTTATATATGTCTTTCTCTGTACTCTGGAATCTAATTTTTCTAAACCCACTCTGTTTTTAAGAATAACTATTCATTTAAGTTAACATGTGGAAAAATAAAATAACCAATACTTTGCTTCTCCAATATAGCAGCAGTAGTCATAATATATAAAATGATGTTCAAGTTCAGTTTATTGTCATTCAACTATATACATGTATATCACAAAAAAAAATGTTCCGTCAGACCAAGGTGCACAACACAGTACACATAACTCACATACTTAACACCTAGCAATATTACTACAAGTAAGTTAACTATAATAAGGTGCATTTAAGACATAAGTTAAAAATTAAACAGTATAATGCTACTGGTGCTTCAAACGTGATGAGATCTTGGTGGTGGCATTTGTTCAGTGGTGTTATGGTCTGGGGGAAGAAGCTACTTCCCATCCTATCAATTCTCATCCTAATGCAACAGTACCTCCCGCCTGACTGCAAGGGGTCAAAGAGATTTTTGGACAGATGGAGGGATCATTAACAAGGCTAAAGACCCTGTATATTCAGCACTCCTGACAAATATCTCTGATGTGTGGAAGGAAGTCTCCAATGATCCTCTCATCAGTTCCCCAATGCTTTGTCGGGACATGATCAGATGTTTTGCAATTCCCATACCAGATGGTGATGCAACTGGTCAGAACAATGATAGTATTGGGTTTGTTGATCATGAAGTTATGAACTCATTCGAAGACATTAATACCTATCAGATATAAATAGCCATGAGTACTCTCACTAGAGAGAGATTATACTGTATTTACTCAATCTTCAAAGACTAATTTCCTTCCCTGTTTATTCTCCATGGCAAGTTTAGGTCATTTATTTTCAGTAATACACATACAAATCAAAACAACATTCTTAAAACACTTTTAAAACTCAGTTTCTATCTTAAACATTTACAAATTACAAACCATTTCTAAAACACAAAACATAAAATATTCCCAAAACACAATACAATTCATATAAACTGGAAAGACAAAATACATACAAGTTGCAGATGAACAAAGCGTCCATTGCAGAAACTGAAGTGGAAGGAATGGATTTTAGTTCACTCCATATTTCTGTCATGTTTCTTGATGTTCTTTACCCCAATGTCAGCATTGTAACCTTCAATAAACACATGACAATGGCACATCACTGTCCATATTGCAAGTCCATACAAGTCCATCCTTAAAATCTTCTTCCCCACACAGTTCTTGCCACTTCCTTCATGCAAGTTTGAATCACTGTCTCTGCCACCATTAGTTCATCAGGTGCAGCTGGCAATGTCTCTCACTAAGCTGAGGATAGTTAATCTCTTTCACAGGATGTTCACATTGCTTTTGATGCAGTGCATGACTTCCCTTAGGTTTCCTGAAAAAGAGTTACTGATGAAACAAGTTACTGACGTGCGTTGCTGTCACCTTTTCTTTGGGGATTAGTAATCTCACATTTTAATTATAGAAAATTACATCCATCAGTTGCACTATACTTATACATCGGCTAAATAATTTGGTAGCTTTAAAAGTTTGGCTTCTGATTAGTGATGTCCACTACAAAATGATTTGACCTACACAGATTTACTCATTAAAAGAGTAAAGAAGAATGCTTCTGACATGATCTTACATTCAAATAAAGTTATAGAACATTGTGAAATACAATTTTGACATTGTATTAAGATATGTTGGGTTTTCTTTTTAGCTCAATACCCATTGTGCAAGTCATATACCCAATAGGAAGAGTAGATGAGGACCAAAAGGGAATGAATTCTAATGACCCAGCATAGACTGTAAATAGATTCAAGGTGAAGTCTGTCTGAATTGTTCAACTGAGCATTACAGAGCAATGACCCATATCTGAGGGTCAACAGACACTGAGTCAAGAATGACTGATCGTCCAGATCTGGATCTTGGAACAAGAATTGAACACTTTAGCTGATGGAACACTATGACGAGAAATATTCTTTGTTGGAAATTCTGGCTTTCGACAAAGAGAAAATGGTTCTCATTTTTCATTTTTTCATCATGACATAAAGGGATCCATTAGGCCCATAAATCTCTGTCAGCTCACAGAACAATCCTATCAGTCCTGTTGGCACATTTGTCTCCATGTAACCTCTTCTGTCTCATGGGCTAATTAACTGAGCACTAATTTTGCTTCTACTTGCATCTACTTGGCTCAAGTTACACCATGCTATTAACCTACCAATCAGCATGTCCTTGGGATGTGAGAGGAAACCAGAGACCCAAGGGGAAAATCCATATGGTTACAGGAAGAATGAGTAAGCTCTAGATGAACAGCACCCATGGTCAGGATCAAACTTAGGTCCCTGAATCTGTGATGCAGCACCTCTACCCAGTGTGCATTATCTGTCAATATTAAGATAAAAAAATTAAAATAGACCGTAGGATATAGGAGCACCTTAGGCCATTCCTTTCATCGTGTCTACTACACTATTCAATCATAACTGATTCTTCTTCATCCCCATTATCTCTCCTTATCTTCTCCCAGTAATCCTTAAATGTCTAGCAACCAATCTCATCCTTAAAGATTTTGTCATCCCCCTGTGATTACTACATCCACAGATTCACCATCCTCTGGATTAAGAAGTTCCTCCTCATTTCAGTTTTAAAGGGAGATCCTTTTATTCTGACACTGTGCCCTAGAATCCTAGATTCTCCTACGAATTGAAACATCTTAGTGTCCATTTTCTCCAGGACTTTCACTATCAAGTAGTTTTCACTGAGATCTCCCCACAGCTTTCTGAAGTCCATTGAATACAAGCCCTAAGTTGTAAAAGGCTCAACAAAGGTTAAATATTCCATTCCAGGAATCATTCTTATGCGCCATCTTTGGACCCTCTCCAGACCTAGCATATCTTTCCTTAGATATCATCATCATCATGTGCCATGTCATATGACATTGCTGATCATGGTCTCCATGACCACGATGATTCTTTGCAAATTTTTCTACAGAAGTGGCTTGCTGTTGCCTCTTCTGGGCAGTGTCTACTAGACGGGTGAGCCCAGTCATTATCAGAACTCTTCAGAGACTGTCTGCCTGGCATCAGTGGTTGCATAACCATGACTTGTGTCACCCACTAGATACGTGACCCAAACCAGCTCACAATGCTCTAAGTATGATCTGACCAATGCCTCATAAAGCTTTAAAGGTAAGTATTTGATTTTATGCTTTAGTCCTCTCAAAATGAATGCTAACATTGCATATGCTTTCTGTACTATTGACTCATCCTGCAAGGGAATCCTGAACTAATCCCCCACAAGTCCCTTTGCATATGATTTTTGAATTCTTTCCATATTTAGAACATAATTTCCTCCTATCAAATTACATGACGTCACACTTCCTTATGCTACATTCTATCAGCCGCTTCTTTGCCCACTCTCCTAAACTGTCCGAGTCCTCTGCAGATCCCCTGCCTCTGTTCCTCCTCCTATCTTGTTATGGTCTGAAAACATGGACATGATGCCAGCAGTTTCTTCACCCAGATCATTAATATATGTTTAGGTTCCATCACTAACCCCTGTGGAATTCCACTAGTCACCAGCAGCCATCCTGAAACGAACCTCTTTATCCCCACAAACTGACATGCTGCCTTCTGCCAGTCAGCCATCTTCTATCCACGCTACTACCTTGCCTCTAGCACCATGAGTTCTTACTTTGTTTAGCAGCCTCATGTGCAGCATCTTGTCCTTGAACGTAATGATAGAAACACAACTTAGATGCCAATGACTTTAATTTTATGCTTGTACTTTAATTTTAATGCTTTGCTTTTCTTTTTACCACCTCAGTGTACTCATGTGTGGAATTCTCCATCTAGATGGCACAGAACAAAAGCTTTCCATTGTATCAATACTGATTAAGTTATTTTTTCCTGCTATCTTCATTCCATTTGCCTACAGCAAAATTTGACTTCAAGTGCATCAGCTGTCAAGAATATGAGAATCAGCTACTACTACTACGACGTTGACTCAGGCCTAGGGGGCCGGCGTCGGGCACTATGACGGACTCTCCACTTCTCCCTCTCCCTCATCAGTGTGTTCAGTTCATCTACATTAGCCCCGCCACTGTCTTCTAGGAGCATGTTGACCATAGTCTTGAGAGGGCGCCCAGGGTTCATCCTCCCATGCTTGGGCTCCCATATGATGACTAGGCTGGCAGGTAGCTCGGGGTGGCGTAGACAGTGCCCCGCTAGTTGCAGTCTTCTGGCCTCGATTTTAGTGGAGAGCAGCGGTAGGTTGTTATAGAGCTCAATGTTCGTCATGTGCTGTTGCCAACTCACAGCAAGAGCCATCCGGAGCATTCGTGTATAGCAACCATCTAGAGACTTTCACATCGTCTTGGTGACTGTCCACGTCTCGCATCCGTACATGAGAATGGACTCTATGACTGCTATGAAAATCCTCCTTTTAAGCCCTCTAGTCAGGTTTGACTTCCAGATTCCCTTCATGTCGTTCATAGCCCTCCATGCCAGCACCTTCCGTATCTTTATGTCCTTCTCCGAACTCATCATTCTTGACCCGAGGTACTTGTAGTCAAAGACTTTCTTAATGGTATCACTCTCTATGGTCTTGAGAGTACCTTCATCGCAGTTAAATGCCATGTACTCTGTCTTTTTAGCGTTTAGATGAAATCCAACTTTATTGCACTCAATTTCCACTTTTATCAGTAGCTGCTGTGCTTCCTCCATCTGGTCAGAGAGCAGGACTATGTCATCTGCAAAATCGAGATCTGTGAGTGTAACTGGTCTGACCCTTTTGGTTCGCCCTGGTTGTCTGGTAAAACCAAGCTTGTCATGATCTTTGGTAGCTTGACCCAGAGCATGATCAAGAACGATTATAAAGATGTAGGGTGTCAGAGTGTCTCCTTGCAGCACACCAGCTAGGAGCTCGAACACTGCTGTTTCTCCATCTGGTGATACAACTTTCGCCATGGTTTTGGTATAGCTGGACTCTATTGCTCTCAGCAGACGGTCTGGCACTCCGTAAGCTTTCAGGATCTTCAGCATTTTACCTCGGTGAATGGAGTCAAAAGCTTTGCGAAAATCGATGTAAGTAAGCACGGCTGGTAGGTTGTTCTTCTTGACTTCCTCGATGATCCTACGGAGGGCAAGTATTTGCATTACTGTTGTGCGCTTCTGCCGAAAACCATTCTGATTGAATCTTAGCTTAGGGTCAATGGCAGTGCGAATCCTGTTCAAGATCATCCGATTGTATAGCTTTGCTAAGATGCAGGTCAAGCTGATACCTCAGTAGTTATCTGTCTTTGTGAGGGATCCAGACTTGTGGACTGGGATAATGTTTGAGAGTGACCACTGTTCTGGTTTGTCGCCTTTCATCAGTGCCGTATTACGTATGTCCAGCAAGATGTCGTCCAGGTCGCAGTTCTTCAGGACATCCGGTGGTATCCCATCTGGTCCAGCGCTCCTGCCCTGTTTGAGTGCATATTTGGCCTTCTTCAGTTCCTCAATGGTGAATGGGCCATCATCGATGTCGACTTGTGTTAGTATCGTGGGTATGTCCTCTTCTTCTTCCGTGATCATTGGAAGGCTTCCCAGCAGGTTCTTAAAGTGGGTAAACCATGTCAGGACACGGTCCTCTGCTGTTTTACCACTTATTTGATCTAATGGGGACTTCTTCCGTCTACTGATCTCATTGACTAGACGCCATGCTTCTCCATGCTGCATGTCTTCATTAGCAGCTTCTATCTCTCTAATCCTCTCAGCTAGTTCCTCTTCCTTCAGTTGGTCATAGGTGGCAAAGAGATTCTTCTTTGCTGTCTTGAACTTGTCTCTTAGCTCTTCTGTTTTGCTCCTTCTAAGTTCAGCATGACAAGCATTGACCACACTTCTTGCTGAGATGACGTCAGGATGTTTCGAGACCCAACTCTTCTTGATTCACTTCACAGTAGACAGACTCTTTGTTGCATCTGTGTGTGCGTCTATGAGCCGTTGATAGTGGTCGGTGGCAGTCTCTTCCTCCCCCCTTTCCAGTGAGCCGAAGCGATTTCTCACCTCCATTGTGTACTGAACTTGAAGAACAGGTTGTGAGGAGAATGCCTTCCAGTCTATCTTCTCTTTTGGACCTGTGGCTTTGGGTTGCCGCAGGCTCAGTCTCACTTGCATTCACACTACTCTGTGATCGGAACTGGCCGAGTTGAAGGTGCTGTAGGCTTCTGTGTTGATCACACAATTACGTCATTTTGCTCTTACGAGGATGTATTCGAGCTGTTTCCTGTAGATGAAGGCTCTGTTTTCATATGTCCACAGTTTACCAGCTCGCTTCTTGAATTGTGTGTTGGTGGCAATGAGACTGTGTTCCCGGATGAAATCAACTAGATATTGTCCATTTCTGTTGGTGAAGTCTTGTTATGAGTCTGGAACATCTTCCAGTCCAACCTGGGCATTAAAATCGCTGAGCACAGCCAAGAAGTTATGTGCCGGTATTGAAGTGACAGCTTCGTGAAGTTTACTGTGGAAGGCCTCCACCTCCTTCTCCTCGCTGCAGTTGTGCGGGGAGTAACAGATGATGACAGAGGTCGCCAGGTTTCTGTCGAATTCCACAGTAAGGATTCTGTCACTGACTGAGACTACGCCCCTCAGTGCCTCCTTTGCCTTGCAGTTCAACATCAGCCCTACTCCACCTTGTGCTGACATTGTCGTCGGCTCTCTCCATGCAGACGAGGTAATGAAGTGCATCCCCTCTACCTCTGTGAACCTTATCTCTTCGTCAGGGTGTACATGACAGTGTTCTTGGATCCCCAGGATGGAGATCTCGTATCTGCTTGCCTGTTATGCCAACTCTGTGCATCGAGGCAAGAGGCGAACGTTGTTTGCGTTGAAGGTTGAGATGATTGTTTTTACCTTACAATGCAAAAGAGGAGTAGTTCGCTCAGCCTCCTTGTCGGACTCAACCCTCCCCGTGGGGTTTGAGGTTGCATCTTCATACTGCCTGTCTAGACCAGGGTCTGGGCGTTCCGCAGAGTTCCTGAGCACTCTTCGGCTCTGGAAGTATAGGGTTTGTTGGGTTGTCTATCATCATAATGCCTTACAAGGCACAAAACGAAAGACTGTGTGGCACGCCACTCCTCACACAGACAGTAGGTGACCATTGACTCACAAGGAATTCATCCGCCCTTTGACAGGTTTTGTTTTTAGTCCTGCTGGGTGCCTACATACCCTCCTCCCTGGTTAACCGAAGTGCACCAGGGGGTGTGCCAGTTGAGTCGCCAACAACCCGACCCGAGACAGGTAGTGCTGGGCTACGTGGTACCAGTAGCAAGGCAAGGCCCTGAGAGGGATAAAGCTAGGAATATCGCAACTGAGTCATGAGAGCTCATTTACTGGCTGAAATATGCTGCTCTAATGTCTGTTACTCTCATTTCATCCCTTGTGTTCCGCTCTTTTGTCTGTTTTTGGTTAAGAACCTGAGTGACTTTGGTGGAACCAGCTAAGCTTCTATGAGTGGGTTGTTTTTAAAAACGCAAACACACGAGGAATTCTGCAGATGCTGGAAATTCAAGCAACACACATCAAGGTTGCTGGTGAACGCAGCAGACCAGGCAGCATCTCTAGGAAGAGGTACAGTCGACGTTTCAGGCCGAGACCCTTCGTCAGGACTAACTGAAGGAAGAGCTAGTAAGAGATTTGTAAGTGGGAGGGGGAGGGTGAGATCCAAAATGATAGGAGAAGACAGGAGGGGGAGGGATGGAGCCAAGAGCTGGACAGGTGATAGGCAAAAGGGATATGAGAGGATCATGGGACAGGAGTGGGTTGTTGCTAAGCAAGTCCCACTTGGTAACACAATCAATTATTCATTCCATCACTGCACTGGCTGAAGTATAATAAAAAATACAATGTTAAACCTTGCACAGATTTACCTGATGCATTGAACATATGGATGCCACGTTTGCATCATTGACTGTCTACAGGTACCATGAAGACTTGGTATAAAAGCAAGTGCTAGTCAACTGCTGGTTATTGATCCACAGGAGGAAGATTTTGTAAGTGCCCATCAACATAGATTCTTGTAAATACTCCATTGTACGCCAGAGGGGAAGCACAAAACCAAGGGAAAATGCTACATCCAGTCACGAAGCTATCTCAGTACTGATAGGAAGGAAACTTCGAGTTTTCTAAAAACAAGCATGAAGAAAATCCTTCAAAATCAAATGGAAAAATGTGTACCTGAGGCAAGGGATAAGTTCAGATATAATTTCCAAATTTTCTTATGACAATACAGGCCTTCACAGTCCATTGAACCCATGCTGTTCTTTGAACAATTCCGTTCCCCCATTAATTTTTCCTCATCCTACTCCTCCAGTGTTCTGATCACAGCTTAAACAACACCTCAGCACCTATATTCTATCACTCACCTACACACTCAGGCCAATTTAAAGTGGCCAATTCATTTACCAAACCTCAGGAATAAGAGGATTATTTTTGGCGGGCTGTGGGAGAGGATATTTCCTATAATGAGGGAGTCTAAGACCAGAAGGCACACCCTCAGAATGTCGATATCGATCAGAGATGAGGAGGTATTTCTCTAGCCAGATCGTAGTATATCTGTGGAATTCATTGCCCCATGTAGCTCTGGAGGCCAAGTCATTGGGTATATTTAAAGCAGAGGTTGATAGGTTCTTGCTTAGTCAGGGGATCAAAGGTTGCATAGAGAAGGCAGGAAAATGAGATTGAGCAGGATAATAAATCAGCCATGATGGAATAGTGGAGCAGACTCAATGGGCTGAATGGCCTAATTCTGCTCCTTTGTCTTAGGGTCTTTTGGTCTCACAGCACTGGAAGGTAGAAAGAAACTGGAACACCTGGGAAAGCTTTTGTCATCACGGGGAGATTGCATAAGCTTTGCACTGACAGGACCAGAGTACTTGGGTCACTGAGACAGTTGTTGTACCAGCTCAGCATCTATGCACAGATATGATAATTAATGTATTGTCATTGACTGAATGGTTTGGAATTCGGATAATGACTGATAAAAGTTGAATGAATAATATAAAACATGCACTCTAAAGAAATGTTGCTGTAGTAGAGAGTACATCCATTGTTATGTGCATTCATTAGTTTTCAACTCTGTAGCTGATAGCATGGTGGTAGAGTTAGTAGATCTACTGCAACAATGTGCAAAGACCCTGACGTTTCTTTTGCCTTTTTAAGGCGAGAGGGGGGAAATGCTCAAAGAAGATGTGCAGGGCTGTTTTTTTTACAGATTTGCAAATGCCTGGAATGCACTGGCATGGCAGATGATGTAGACAGATCTGATAAGGGTGTTTAAAAAGCTCTTAGATGGGTACATGAATATGTAGAAAATAGAGGGATATAGACCAGATACAGGCAGAGAATTTGGTGTCATTAATGTCATTGGTTCAGCCCTTCACATTTTATTTATTAATTTTTAGAGATACAGCATGGAACGGGCCCAACTGGGCCTCAGCAACCCACCTATTTAACTGTAGCCTAAACACAGTAGAATTTACAATGAGCAATTAATCTACTAACCTAAGCAGCTTTAGACTGTAGGAAGAAACTGGAGCACCTGGAGGAAACTCACGTGGCCATGGAGAGAACATACAAACTCCTTGCAGACAGCACCAGAACTGAACTCCAAACCCTGATGTCCCAAGCTGTAATAACACCACGCTAACCACTATCTTCTGTGGGGCCCTATGACACTGACTATGTTTTAAGTTCCGCTAATGCCCCACCTCCCCCTCGTACCCCATCCGTTATTTATTGATATACACACATTCTTTTTCTCCCTCTCCTTTTTCTCCCTGTCCCTCTCACTATACCCCTTGCCCATCCTTTGTTTTTCCCCCCCATTCCCCTTTTCTTTCTCCATAGGCCTCCTGTCCCATGATCCCCTCATATCCCTTTTGCCAATCAACTGTCGAACTCTTGGCTCCATCCCACCCCCTCCTGTCTTCTCCAATCATTTTGTATCTCCCCCCCCCCACTTTCAAATCTCTTACTAGCTCTTCTTTCAGTTAGTCCTGACGAAAGATCTCGGCCCGAAACGTCGACTGTACCTCTTCCTAGAGATGAGTCTAGCTGTATAGTATCTGGAGGGAATGTATGCTGTATTTTTCCTATGAGTACACTGCAAAAAGTTGTACAGACGTGAAATTTGTGTGAAAATGTTTAAGGGCTAGGTGTTATAAGATACACTGATGTATCAGACTAGGACATTATCTGGGAAAAAGCTAGGGGTGCAATTGGGCAGAGGATGAGCATCAGCTGAACTGTTGGATGTAAGGTAATGGAGTTTTGAGGCAAAAGCTACTGGTAAAAGACTGAAAGGTTGCTGAGGAGTATAGGACAAGAGATTGGCCGTGATTTAATTGTGATTTTGAGAGGGGCATCTGGTTGACAGTTACATGAGAAGTCATTGGCAGAGAAGGGGATTGGGAGTCAGGATGACATTGATTACTGAGGGAATCATAATCAAGTCAGGATGTTAGAAGAGGTTTGTGTCAAGTAACTTCTAAGTATTTGGGGCAAGGCTCAGCCTGAAAGTATTCAGTGGAAAGTGTGTGGCAGGGATTCACCAGTCATGAACAGGTTGAGTAGGTGCTTTGGGCTAAGGGATAAGCTAAGAATTGGTGGAGCAGTGGGTCAAGTTGGGTAGCTGTTCAACAAGACCGTCAGAATGAAATCAAAAGGAGAATGCTGGAAAATGGAAAGAAATGCAGGCAGCACATGGATCAGTCCATTACTTCAAAAGGGGATTCAAGGTAGGAGAGAGGTTGGGCATTGACAAAAGATCGAGGTGATGGAAGGCTGTTAATGAGGGTCAGGAGGCAAATTGTTTGTCAGACGAATAGGGATGATTTGGAGAGCAGCGTAGTCATTGAGACTATGGAGCATAGGTGTTGATGCCCAAGGGTGAATGTTCTGCTAGACAGAAAATTTAGATGAAATGGCTTCATAACATAAGGATCCATGGCCTTGCTACTGCACAAGATATCTCCTTTGAGAAACATTGAAATATGCTTTACAGAATGGTGAAGACTTGCTCCTGCATGCGTGGCTGCCCCGTTGCAGCATGGGCACTGTTCACGGTTCTCCAGTTAGAAAAGCAACCATTTACCAGAGCTCTCTTTTCTCCCCTTAAGTTAATTTCATACAATTTTCACCACACTGCGATTCACCTCTTTATTCCAAGAGTCTCAGTTTGCTTAACCAACCTTTGCAAATGCCATTGGAAAATCCATAGAGGTGTCTCTTGCATTCCCTTTCTCAAAGTCCTCATCAAAATATTCAAACAGGTTCGAATAGTCTCTCTTCCCCCCTCGATGCCAGAGATCTTGGTCTTGGGCAAGGTTTAATTGATGCGGTTTGTAGATTGGACTTGGTAATTCATGTAATAAAGTGTTTCTGTTTTCTAGTTGCTCCTTTTGTGTCGCTATTTTGTGCAATTCCGATTGGGGTGACTCACAGATAACGAGTGACACAGATTGAACTGAGCTGGACATGCCTGGTCTCTTTTGATGTCTTTGTGGGACGGTCCTGGGTTTCTCGCTCGTTTTTCTGCTGTTTTTGTAATTTTTTTGCGTATGGGGGGCGCGGTAGGTTTGGATTTTTTTCTGGGAATGGTTTTCCTTGTTTTGTAGTTGCCTGTGGAAAGACGAATCTCAGGGTGGTATACTGCATAAATACTTTGATTATAAATGTACCTTGAATCTTGAAAGCACACCTTGCTATTAACAAATTGATACTGGTAAATGAGACAATTCATTTCCCCCAGTTTTATTTATTAAAGGAATGTAAACGTTCAACCAACATTACTTTGTCCATTCCTAATCACTCATATGAAGGTGATGGCAAGTTCCTTTCTTAAATTACTACTGGCGTTGATGTGTCCATATCCCCACAATACTGTAAAGAAGGAAGTTCCCTTTTAACCCAGAGGCAATGAAGGATTGGCAATATAGTTCCAAGACAGATGCTGTGTGGCTTGGAGAGCAACTTCCCAATGGTGGTGTTCCCATGCTTTTGCTGCCCTTGGCCTTCTAGCTAATAGAAGTTATGGGGTTGGAAAGTGTTGTCTAAGGAGTTGTGGAGAGCTGTTGCAGTCCATCTGCAGACAATACAAACTGCTTCTACTGCGAGTCAGTGGTTGAGTGAAGAAATGGTTGTAGATGACATGCCTCAAAATGGGTTTCTACATCTGGTATGATGTCAAGCTTCCCGAGTATTGTGGGAGCTGCACTCATCCAGGTAGTGAAGAGCATTGCATTACATGCCTGATTTTAGCATTATAGATGGTGGCTAGGATTGGGAAGTTGCAAGTAGTTACTTGCCTCAGGATACCTTCACCTACAGTCTTTCATCAATTTTAAAGCCTCATTGTTTATACAGATATTCCAATTCAGTTTCTTTTCAAAAGTAAATACCTGGATAGATTGAGGAAGCAGGGAGTCAACAGAAAGACTTCTGTAGAAGGAGTAAAGGTGTAAATTATTTTCTAAATATGGAGGGGTGCAAAGGGACTTGGAAGTCCTGGTATAGAATTCCCTAAAGGTTAAATTGTAGGATGAATTGGTAGTAAGGAAGGCAAATGCAATGTTGGTATTTATTTCATGAAGACTAAAATATAAAAGCATGGATGTAACGTTAAGATTTTATAAGGTACTGGTCAAACCATACTTAGAATATTGCAAGAAATTTTTGACCCCATTACTGTGATGGTATTGGGTTTGCTAACTACAAAGTTCTAAACTCAAAAAAAGACCTTATGCCCTAATGGATATAGATAGCTATGGGTACCCTCACTAAGGGGAGGTTATACTATAACTACCCAATCTTCAAAGACTTGTTCACTTCCCTATTTATCCCCCACAGTGAGTTTAGCTGCCAATATCTACTATTTGGTCAATGGGTCCTCTCTCCCTACCAAGGAGAGGTACTTCATAGAACATAGAACATAGAACACAGAATAGTACAGACAGTACAGGCCCTTTGGCCCACAATGTTGTGCCGACCCTCAAACCCTGCCTCCCATATAACGCCCCACCTTAAATTCCTCCATATACCTATCTAGAAGTCTCTTAAATTTCACTAGTGTATCTGCCTCCACCACTGTCTCAGGCAGTGCATTCCACACACCAACCACTCTCTGAGTAAAAAACCTTGCCTAATATCCCCCTTGAACTTCCCACCCCTTATCTTAAAGCCATGTCCTCCTGCATTGAGTAGTGGTGCCCTGGGGAAGAGGCGCTGGCTGTCCACTCTATCGATTCCTCTTAATATCTTGTATACCTCTATCATGTCTCCTCTCATCCTCCTTCTCTCCAAAGAGTAAAGACCTAGCTCCCTTAATCTCTGATCATAATCCATAGTCTATAAACCAGGCAGCATCCTGGTAAATCTCCTCTGTACCCTTTCCAATGCTTCCACATCCTTCCTATAGTGAGGCGACCAGAACTGGACACAGTACTCCAAGTGTGGCCTAACCAGAGTTTTATAGAGCTGCATCATTACCCCACGACTCTTAAACTCTATCCCTCGACATATGAAAGCTAACACCCCATAAGCTTTCTTAACTACCCTATCTACCTGTGAGGCAACTTTCAGGGATTTGTGGACATGTACCCCCAAATCCCTCTGCTCCTCCACACTACCAAGTATCTTGCCATTTACTTTGTACTCTGCCTTGGAGTTTGTCCTTCCAAAGTGTACCACCTCACACTTCTCTGGGTTGAACTCCATCTGCCACTTCTCAGCCCACGTCTGCATCCTATCAATGTCTCTCTGCAATCTTCGACAATCCTCTACACTATCTACAACACCACCAACCTTTGTGTCGTCTGCAAACTTGTCAACCTACCCTTCTACCCACCACTTCCAGGTCATTAATAAAAATCTCGAAAAGTAGAGGTCCCAGAACCAATCCTTGTGGGACACCACTAGTCACAACCCTCCAATCCGAATGTACTCCCTCCACCATGACCCTCTGCCTTCTGCAGGCAAGCCAATTCTGAATCCACCTGGCCAAACTTCCCTGGATCCCATCCCTTCTCACTTTCTGAATAAGAAATGCCTGACTAAAATCCATGTAGATCACATCCACTGGAATCAACCATTTTTATTCCCATAGATACTCCCTGAACTTCTGAGTTATTTCCTGCATTTTCAGTTTTTATTCTACATTTCTAGCATCAGAATTTTCAGCTGATTTCCATGCTTAACTCCTTGGTTCTTGCAAACAGCCGCACTATTTTCATCTCTCCATCCCCAAAGCCTTTAAAATTGTCATCTCCTTCCTCTTCAGTCATAGCCATCTGCTTCAAAGTCTTTCTTTTATACCTATTATCACTGCATTGAAATCTGTTGAAGACTTCATGACATTGTAGAATTATCCTCAGATACAAACAGTGAAAGGCAGGAAATTACATCTGAAGTGAAAAGTACAGCTCAAAAACTGTAGTCTTGTTGCACAAGGGAACAATTTACTGATACGGCTGGCGCATAAATATCAAGAACAAACCTTCCAAATTAGAGTTAACACCCCTTCATTACCTATGCAGTGCCAACTTCTTCCCTGATATCCAGGCTTCAATGCATCACAACCTTTTCCAATAAACACACTTGTCTCGATTAATTTCTTCCCAGGCAGCTTCAAGTTGAACCAGACTATACTGCGCTTTCAACCTTTTGTAATATTCTCCCATTTAGCATTAGTTTGCTCAAAACCCTGTGGACCACAAACCAACTTAGCCATCAACTGAAGACTTGCAATTCTTCAACACCTCCAACTTTCATAACTGAATACCCCAAAATACCCAGCGGGATAAAGAAGTTAATTAGTATCAGGTAATGTGGTTGAAAATTACCATAAGCTTTACTTGCTACATGGTTTCTCTCTAACTTCATCTCTTACCCTCCCATCTATCCATTATCCACACCCCAGGACCCATTTCCCACAATTATCTCAGATCCAGGAAACTTTTACCTATAGTTAAAATATTTAAAAAACACATAATTTTGTTCATGCATTTAGAACAGTGCACCTAAAGCTCAAATGTTCCATGCCTCTTCCAGCTAACAAAGTAGTTTAAATACAGTTCATTTATTTTCAGCGCTACATGTTTAAATTCAAAGAACATTCTTAAAACACAGTTAAAACTCACTGAAGATTTCTATCTTAAACATTTCCAAATTGTAAACAATTTCTAAAACACAAAGGATTTCTAAAACATAGGTATAATTCCTATAAGCTAAAATGACATACAGTACCAATAAACTGCAGACAAACCAGTCATGCTTCACAGAAATCAAAGGCAGAGGAATGAATTCTTGTTCACCCCATGTTTCTGTCATTCTTCTTGTTGTCCCTTAGCCATTTCTAGTAAGCCTGAACTGCTCTCTACATTTATACTGTTTCTTTGGAATGACTTCACACTGGTGTAATACCCTGGTTAAGATTTTTACTACTATGCTGTAGGTAATTTCATTTTAGCAGTCCTGTAAGAGCAGTTAGTTCTGCTTTCTTCCTGTTTGGGTTTGAGCTAAGATAAGGGGCTTTGTTATCCAATTTAGGAATGTGGTGTCAGCCAAGCAGGATGGTGGAATTGGGAGAAGATTCTAGAGAACGCCAGGCAGAGAGGATTTTGTGATGGACACTGGTGCGGGTCGAGATCCTTTCAGCGGGAGCTGGGAGAAGACAGGAGGGAAGATGGCTGAGGATGCCATCCCTGTTACACAAGCTACTTTATGCACATGAATAGCTTCAAAGAGGAAGGACCAGTACTCCTGTGGGAGAGCACGTTTGTTCTCAATAGATTTTGAGCAACATTTGGAAAGTAGTGTGTGCTTTCACGCAGACCACAGGTCCAGTGCATGAGTAGAACATAATTTCAAGATGAGCTTCAACTTATGTACATATTTGACTGTTTAATTATGATGGGTTCCTTTGTTTTTTTTCTCTCTTTTCTTTAATAATCATTTGGTTGACTTAACATTCCTAAATACACATGCAGTGTACAGTCTGTTATTTCTTGCTAACAGGTGGTTGCCAGGAGCAGTAAATTACACCGTATTCACACAAATCGGGGTTCGGGTAGGTGAGATATCCCACACTCACGGGTTTGGCAGGACCCAAGTCATTTCTACCCTAGACATACGGAGGCTGAGAAAGGTTGTTTTCTCACAGCTGAGTCCAGTGGCTGTTAGCAAGGGCCTAAGGACACCCAGTAGAAAGGGATTTCACGCATGGTACTTTTTCAGATAACTTTAACACAGGTGATGTAAAAGCTACTGGAGTCAGAGTTCATAGGTACCCAAAATTAATATTGGGAAGCTGACTCGCTTGAGTACGCAAACCTACCAACTATTAACAGATCAGCTATTTGGTATGCTGAGTGAAAACTGGTCTACAAGCTTCCTGGAAATAAACAACTTCACCAGCATTGTCTAGGTTGAAAAGTGCCCAGTTAACATACCACATTGCCTTACAATACACCTGTTGAGCAATAAGCCTAGGCACTGTGGCTAGCAAGCATGCCCTATAGACAGTACTTGTTTACAAAGCTGCACTTCTAACTTCAACCAGAAGTGCATGCCATTTACTTTAAGAACTGAAGACTATCTCCTGTTTAATACCAGAAGCTGAACCAAGAATATTAGTTGGAAGTTTAATTTATTTGAAAACAACACATTTAACTTTCTGAGTGTCAGCTGCTGTGTTTTAAATGCTGGACTTTGCAAAAAAAGAAGTCACTTGGCCCAGGACAATAAATCTTTATCACAATATTTTTGCGCCAGTTATCACTGTGGAGGACACTAGTAGTATGCCAGAAATTCAAGAGTGTCAGGGGGGCAGAAGTGAGTGCAGTTGCAATTAAGAAGGAGAAGATGCTTAGGAAGTTGAAATGTCTGAAGCAGATACATCACCTGGACCAGAAGGACTACACCCGAGGTTCTGAAAAAGATAGCTGAAGAGATTGTGGAGTATTAGTAATGATCGTTCAAGAATCATTAGATTCTGGAATGGTTCCAGAGGACTGGAAAACAGCAAATGTCACTCCACTCCTTTAGAAGGGTGAGAGGCAGAATAAAAGTAATTATAAGCCAATTAATTTGACAAGTTTTTGGAAAGATGTTGGAGTCAATTATTAAGGATGAGGTTTCCAGGCACTTGGAGACATGTGATAACATTGGCCAAAGTCAGCATAGTTTCTTTAAGGGGATATCTCGCCAAACAAATCTGTTGGAATTCCATGAGTGAAATAACAGTCAGGATAAGACTAGAAAATTAAGTGGATATTATTTATTTACATTTTCAGAAGGATTTTGACAAAGTACCATACATAAGGCTGCTTAACAAGATAAGAGCCCATGTATTACAGGGAAGATACTAGCATGGATAGAAGACCGGCTGACTGGCAAGAGGCAAAGAGTGGAAATAAAAGGGGTCTTTCCTTGTTGATAGTCAATGATTTGGATGACAGAATTTTATGGCTTTGTGGTCAAGTTTGAGGATGATATGAAGATAGGTGGAAGGGCAGGTAGTGTTCAGGAAGCAGGGAGTCTGCAGAAGGAATTAGACAGATTGGGAGAATGGCAAAGAGGTGGCTGATGAAAATATTATCATGAACTTTGGTGGAAGAAATAAAGGCATAGACTATTTTCTAAACTTGGAGAAAATTCAAAATTTAGAGGTGAAACAAGACCTGGGAGCCCTCATGCAGGATTCTCTAAAGGCTAACTTGCAGGTTGAGTCAGTGCTAAAGAAGTCAAATGCATTGTTAGCTTTCACTTTGAGAGAACTGGAATATAAAAGCAAGGATGTAATGCTGAGAATTTATAAGGCATTAGTCAGACTGCACTTGGAGTATTGTGAGCAATTCTGGGTTCTTCATTTTAAAAAAAAAGTGCTGGCATTGAGGAGAGTCCAGGGGAGGTTCATGAGAATGATTTCTGGAATGAAACGGTAAATATGTGAGGAGTGTTTGATAGCTCCTGTACTCACCAGAGTTTAGAAGAATGAGGGGAAATTTCATTGAAACCTATCAAAGGCCTGGATAGAGTGGATGTGGAGAGGATGGTTCCTATCGTAGGCAGATCTAGGACCAGACGCCTCAGCCTCAAAAAAGAAGGATATCCCTTTAGAGCAGAAGGTCAAACAGAGGTGGATTTTTTGGAAATTATTACCCAGCTGACTGTGGAAGCCAAGAAATTTGGTAATTTAAAGCAGAAATTGACAGTCAGGGTGTCAAAAGTTATGGGACAAAGAAATCGGAGGCAAACTTGATAAGTACAATGAGAGGCACCTTATTCGGTGCCTCATGGACACAATAAAGTGGCCACTATGTGTATGTTCATGTTCTGCTGCAGTAGCCCACCCACTTCAAAATTCAATGTGTTGTGCATTCGGAGATGCTGTCATGTGCATTACAGTTGTAATCTGAGTTACTTTCACCTTCCTGTCAGCTTGATCCAGCCTAGCATTTCTCCTCTGACTTCTCTCATTAACAAGGCACTGCTGCTCACAGGATGTTGATTTTTTTTTTGTACCTCCTCTGAAAATTCTAGAGACTGTTGTGAGTGAAAATCCCAGGTGATTAGCAGTTCCTAAGATATTCAAACCACCCTTCCTGGCATCAACAATCATTTCATGATCAATGTCACTTCAATCACATCTTTTCCCCTATTTGGCCAGAACGATAACTGAACCTCTTGACCATGCCTGCGTGATTGGCTGATTAGACAGATATATTACTGAGCAGGTGTACTGATGTACCTAATAAAGTAGCAACTGAGTGTATTTTGTATCAGACTTAACTGACAGTATGCCAGAAATTTAAGTGTGTCAGGAAGCAGAAGTGAATGTGTTGTTGCTATTATTGAGGAGAAGGTGCTTGGTCTAAAGGATCTGAAGGTAGATGAGTCATCTGGATCAGATGAACTACTCCCCAGGTTTCTGAAAGAGGTAGCTCAAGAGATTGTGAGCCAGTAGTAATGATCCTTCAAAAATCACTAGATTCTGGAGTGATTCCAGATTATTTGAAAAGTGAAAATGTCACTGCACTGTTTAAGAAGGGAGGGATGCAAAAGATGGGAAGTTTTAGGCCAGTTAGCCTGAATTCAGTGTTCGGTAAGTTATTGAATTGAATTGACTTTATTATTGATTACATCTTTCATATACGTAAACGAGCAGTAAAAATCTTTACGTTACTTCTCCGTCTAAATGTGCAGGGTACAATTTATAGTAATTCATAATAAATAGTATGTACAACAGGATAGTCAATATAACAAAAAAATATAGCTGTGTCAGCATGAGTTAAGCAGTCTGATGGCCTGGTGGAAGAAGCTGTCCTGGAGCCTGTTGGTCCTGGCTTTTATGCTGCAGTACCATTTTCCAGATGGTAGCAACTGGAACAGTTTGTAGTTGTGGTGACTCGAGTCCCCAATGATTCTTCGGGCCCTTTTTACACACCTGTCTTTGTAAGTGTCCTGAATAGTGGGAAGTTGACATCTACAGATGCACTGGGCTGTCCGCATCACTCTCTGCAGAGTCCTGTGATTGAGGGAAGTACAGTTCCCTTACCAGGCAGTGATGCAGCCAGTCAGGATGTTCTCAATTATGCCCCTATAGAAAGTTCTTAGGATTTGGGGGCCCACACCAAACTTCTTCAACTGTCTGAGGTTAAAGAGGCGCTGTTGTGCCTTTTTAACCACACAGCCGGTATCTACAGACCATGTGAGCTCCTTGGTGATGTTTATGCCGAGAGGTAATGTTGCAGCTATATAGGACCCTGGTCAGACCCCACTTGATTGCCTCACTACAGGAAGGATGTGGAAACCATAGAAAGGATGCAGAGGAGATTTACAAGGATGTTGCCTGGATTGAGGGGCATGCCTTATGAGAATAGGTTGAGTGAATTCAGTCTTTTCTCCTTGGAGTGACAGAGGATGAGAGGTGACCTGATAGAGGTGTATGAGAGGCATTGATCATGTGGATAGTCAGAGGCTTTTTCCCAGGGCTGAAATGGCTAGCAAGATAGGGCACAGTTTTAAGGTGCTTGGAAGTAGGCACAGAGGAGATGTCAGGGGTAAGTTTTTTACGCAGAGAGTGATGAGCACATGGAATGGGCTGTCAGTGACAGTGGTGGAGGCGGATACGATAGAGTCTTTTAAGAGACTTCTGGATAGGTACATGGAGCTTAGAAAAATCGAGGGTTATGGGAAACCCTAGGTAATTTATAGACAATAGGTGCAGGAATGGGCCATTCGGCCCTTCGAGCCAGCATCGCCATTCACTGTGATCATGGCTGATCATCCACTATCAGTATCCAGTTCCTGCCTTATACCCATAACCTTTGATTCCACTATCTTTAAGGGCTCTATCCATCTCTTTTTTGAAAGCATCCAGAGACTTGTCCTCCACTGCCTTCTGGGGCAGAGCATTCCATATATCCACCACTCTCTGGGTGAAAAAGTTTTTCCTCAACTCTGTTCTAAATGGCCTACCCTAATTCTTAAACTGTGGCCTCTGATTCTGGACTCACCCATCAGCGGGAACATGCTTCCTGCCTGCAGCATGTCCAATCCCTTAATAATCTTATATGTTTCAATAAGATCCCCTCTCAGCCTTCTAAATTCCAGCACATACAAGCCCAGTCGCTCCAATCTTTCGACATATGACAGTCCCGCCATCCCAGGAATTAACCTTGTGAACCTATGCTGCACTTCCTCAAATTTGGAGACCAAAACTGCACACAGTACTCCAGGTGAGGTCTCACCAGGGCCCTATACAGCTGCAGAAGGACCTCTTTGCTCTTATACTCAATTCTCCTTGTTATGAAGGCCAGCATGCCATTAGCTTTCTTCACTGCCTGCTGTACTTGCATGCTGCTTGCTTTCAGTGACTGATGTACAAGAACACCTAAATCTTGTTGTGCTTCCCCTTTTCCTAACTTGACTCCATTTAGATAATAATCTGCCTTCCCATTCTCATCACCAAAGTGGATAACCTCACATTTATCCACATTAAACTGTATCTGCCATGCATCTGCCCACTTATCCAGCCTGTCCAAGTCATCCTGCATTCTCATAACATCCTCCTCACATTTCACACTGCCACCCAGCTTTGTGTCATCGGCAAATTTGCTAATGTTACTTTTAATTCCCTCATCTAAATCATTAATATATATTGTAAACAGCTGCGGTCCCAGCACTGAACCCTGTGGTACCCCACTGGTCACCGCCTGCCATTCCGAAAGGGACCCGTTAATCGCTACTCTTTGTTTTCTGTCAGCCAGCCAATTTTCAATCCATGTCAGTACTCTGCCCCAATACCATGTGCCCTAATTTTGCCCACTAATCTCCCATGTGGGACTTTAGCAAAGGCTTTCTGAAAGTTCAGGTACACTACATCCACTGGCTCTCCCTTGTCCATTTTCACAGTTACATCCTCAAAAAATTCCAGAAGATTAGTCAAGCACGATTTCCCCTTTGTAAATCCATGCTGACTTGGACCGATCCTGTTACTACTATCAATTATAATTTCTAAGGTTAGGTCATGTTTGGCACAGCTTTATGGGCCGAAGGGCCTGGATTGTGCAGTAGGTTTTCTATGTTTCTATGTTTGTAACTTAAAGCTTTTCACCCTCTAAACCCCAATAACCTGTCTCCATTTCTCTGTAGTCCACAACCAGCTCCTTTTTTTTGTGACATTAATGGAGAGGTTGTTTTCTTGACACCACTTTGTCAGGGAGATGACTTCTCTGTAGGCTGCCTCATGATTATTTGAGATTGGGCCAATCAGTGTAGTATCGTCGGCAAATTTAATTAGCAGATTGGAGCTGTGGGTGGCGACACAGTCATGGGTATACAGAGAGTCAAGGAGGGAGCTTAGTATACAGCCCTGAGGGGCACCTGTGTTGAGTGTCAGAGGTGAGAGAACCCACTCTTACCACCTGCCAGCGATCTGAAGTCCAGGATCCAGCTACACAAGACAGGGTGAAGACTAAGGTCTCTAAGCTTCTTGTTAAGGTGAGTTGTGGTGTTGAGTGCTGAACTGCAGTCCAAGAACAGCTTTCTCACATAAGCATTCCTCTTCTGCAGATATGTAAGGACAGTGTGTAGAGCTGTGGCTATTGCGTCACCTGTCGATTGGTTTTGCTTCAGTAGGTGAATATTATAAAGGATGAGGTTTTGGGGTATTTGGAGGCATATGATAAAATACGCCAAAATCAGCGTATATACAAGAGAGAGACATTGTAGTCAAATCACTCCACTGGAGTGCTGGGAGTACAGTGGTGTCGTGTCCAAGTTGAAGTAAATGCTACCTCCAGTGTTCCCTCAAGGGCAGACAAGCCATATTGAGTTCAACTGCAGACTGCTGTAACATTCATGGACTCAGGGACTTGGATGATATGTTTTTGTGTGCGACTGTATTTTATTAATATCTTATATGTGCTATATATTGCTTAGTGACTTGTGTAACCATTGGTACTGTGTTTTGCATCTTGGCCTCAGAGTAATGTAGTTTTGTTTGGCTCTATTCTTGGGTATACATATAAGGTTGAATGACAAATGAACCTGAACTTGATAGGTGCCAGAAAATGGCCAGTAACATCATGAAGGATCCCACTCACTCTGCTCATGGACTGCTTGTCATACTCCCATCAAGTAGGAGGCCACGTAGCATCAATGCCAGAACCACCAGACTCAAAAACAGTTACATTCCCCAAGTCTAATCAACATTCCCACCCTTCCATGCCCCCAACCGCCACTACTTTAATACTTCCTGTCATTCACCTTATTTACAGACATTCCCATTGTTATCATCATGTTATGGATGTACAGTCAATCTATGTACATAAGCTATCATATATATTTACATTTATTGTGATTTTTATTATCATTATGTTGTTTATCTTTTTTGGGCTTTTTTTGTACTGCATCAGCTCCAGAGTAACAATTATTTTGTTTTCCTTTACACTAGTGTACAGGAAATAACATTAAGCACTCTTGAATTTTGAATCTAGTTTCTGTAGGGGGGAATCTGGCTTGACAAATCTGTTGGAATTCTTTGAGGAAATAACAAGCAGAAAAGACAGACAAAGGAGAGTCAATGGATGTTGTTTACTTTGATTTTCAGAAGGCGTTTGACAAGGTGCCACACATGAGGCTGCTAAACAAGATGAGAACCCATGGTATTATCAAAAAGATGCTAGCATGAAAAGAAGATTGGCTGACTGCCAAGGGTCAAAGAATGGGAATAAAGGGAGCCTTTTCTGGTTGACTGTTGCTGATTAGTAGTGTCCTTCAGGGGTCAGTATTGGAACCAATTCTTTTTACATTAAATGTCAATGATTTGGATGACAGAATTGACAGCTTTGAGGACCACATTTGGAGTATTGTGAGCAGTTTTTGGCTCCTAATTTAAGAAGGGATATGCTGGCATTAGAGAAGAGGTTCACAAAAATGATCCTGGGAATGAAAGTGTTTACATGAAAGTTAGCAACTTGGTTGAGTTTTTTGACAAGGTGATGAGAGAGATTGATGAGGGTAGGGCAGTGGATGTTGTCTACATGGATTTTAGTAAGGCTAATCCAGAAGATTAAGATGCATGGAGTCTGTAGCAAATTGTCTGTTTGGAATTATTCGAGCTGTAGGCTGGTAATCAATGGTGTTCTGCAGGATTCCGAGCTGGAACCTCTGCTATTTGTGATGTATATAAATGACCTGGATAAAAATGTAGATGAGTGGGTTAGTAAGTTTGCTGATGATACCAAGATTGCTGGAGTTGTGGATAGTGTAGAAAATTGGCAAAGAACACTGCACAATATATTTCCATCGCAATTATGGGCAAACAAATGGAAGATAGAGTTTAACCCAGATAAATGTGAGGTGTTGCACCTTGGTAGGGCAAATGCAAGGAGAAGTACATGGTTAAGGGCAATATCCTTAACAGTGTTGCTGAGCAGAAAGATCTTAAGATCCAAGTTCATAGCTCCTTGGAATTGGCTACACAGCTCATAGAGTGGTTAAGAAGGCTTATGAAATGCTTACGTTTATTAGTCGACACATTGATTTCAAAAGATTCAAGAGGTTATGTTACAACTTTATTAAACTCTGGTTAGGCCACATCTAGAGTATTGTATACATTTCTAGTCACCCCACTACATGAAGGATGCTGAGGCTTTGGAGATGATGCAGAAGAGGTTTACCAAGAGGTTTCCTGGTTTAGAAGGCATGTGCTATCATAAGATGTTGGACAAACCTGGGTTGTTTTATCTAGAGCAGCGGAGGCGTTGGGAAGATCTGATTGAGATTTATAAGATTATGAGAGGCATAGAAAAAGTAGACAGGGAGTATCTATTTCTCAGGGTTGAAATGTCTAATACCAGAGGACACGTATTAAAGGTGAGAGGTTCAAAGGGGATATGAGGGTTAACTTTTTTGCTCAGAGTGGTGGTTGCCTCTCAAAATGAGATTCTCCATCATTCTTCTAAACTCCAGTGAGCATAGGCCCAGAGTGGTGGTTGCCTCTCAAAATGAGATTCTCCATCATTCTTCTAAACTCCAGTGAGTATAGGCCCAGAGGCATAAAACATTCCTGGTATAGACCATGGAATATAGAAGAGTACAAAGGTACAGGCCATTCAGCCCACAATGATGCGCAGAACTAGCTAAAAAGCAAATCAAAAACACCTAAACACTAATCCCTCCTACCTACAAAATGTCCATATCCTTCCACCTTCCTTACAGCCATGTGCCTATCCAAACATCTCTTAAAAACATGTAGAGACACATGCATTAGAGGTTTTTAAGAGATGTTTGGATAGGCACATGGCTGTAAGGAAGGTGGAAGGATATGGACATTTTGTAGGTAGGAGGGATTAGTGTTTAGGTGTTTTTGATTTGCTTTTTAGCTAGTTCTGCGCATCATTGTGGGCTGAATGGCCTGTACCTTTGTACTCTTCTATATTCCATGGTCTATACGAGGAATGTTTTATGCCTCTGGGCCTATACTCACTGGAGTTTAGAAGAATGATGGAGAATCTCATTGAAACCTATGCAATACTGAATGTCCAATGTGGAGTGGACATGAAGAGGATATTTTCTATAGCGGGGGATTCTAGGACTACAGGGCCGAGCCTCAGAATAGAACTTACCTTTAGAACAGAGATAAGAAAAAATGTCTTTAACCATAGGTTGTTAAATCTGTGGAATTCATTGCCACAGATAGCTGTGAAACCCATGTCATTGTGTATATTTAACTTCGATGTTGATAGCTTCTTGGTTAGTCAGGGCACCAAAGGTTACTGGGAGAAGGCAGGAGAATGGGGTTGGGAAGGATAAAAAAATCAGCCATGATGAAATGGTGGAGCAGACTCAAAGGGCCGAAAGGCCTAATTCTGCTCCAATGTCTTGCTGACTTATGATTTTATTGCAGAAGATAGGAGAATAACTTTGGGAGTGAAAATTAATCATCCATCATCAAATGATGGAGTAGACTTGATGGGCTGAGTGGCCTAATTCTGCTCATTTGAATTATAGTTTATGATCTATTGTATTGATAGTGTGGGATTCAGTCATGGTAAATGCTACTAAATTACAGGACAACAGCTGGATTTTCCGTGTAGGTTGTCATTGCCTGGGTCTGTGTGGTGTAAGTATCTCTTGCCATTGATCAGCCCAGGCCTGGACGTTGTTCAGGATGTGAGCTGCTCCATTTCCGAGGCGTCACAATGGCTCTGAACATGTAAAATCAACAGCAAACATTCCTACTTCTGATCTTGCAACTGAGGATAAGTCATTGATGAAGCTGCTGAAAATGTTAGGTTTTGAATGCTACCTTGAGGAAATCCTGTAGAGAAGTTCTATGGCTAAGATGATTGACCACAAGCACCTTCCTTTGAACTGGGTATAAGTCCAACCAACAGAGGGCTTTCCCCGTGATTCCATTTGAGTCCAGTTTAGTCAGAGCTCTTTGATTTTGCATTCTGTCAAACACTGCTCTGAAATTTGTTCTGTCACTTCTCCTCTGGTGGTCAGCCTTTTTGTCAATTTCTTCAAGATTTATTTTGTGTTTATGGCTGTCCATCCTTCCATGTCATCCATTGCCAGTATTGAATGCTTTCCTCCTACACAGTGTCACATGCAAATCTTTGGTTTGAATGTAGACTTCAAATTGTGATGCATATTTTTTTTTAAAAACCGGATTAAGTCTCTTCAGCTTGGTAAATATAAAGTCAGACATTTTCATTTATTGTTAATTATTTTCTCTTTTTAGGATGAGAGAAATCAAGTGCTGATCTCAAATGTTTGGCTTCAAATGGTAAGAATTTTATTCACATCATTGTACTGTCCTGTGTACTGGTTGCTGCAGATGCAATTATGAAAAAAAAATTGAAAACCATGAGGAAGCTAAATTGACACTGCATTACTTGTAGAAATAAGAAATGAACCTTCTGTATGCTGAAGCATAATGTTCAAATCATTAAGGGTGAACCTAAAAGAGTCAGAAGCCCCTTGGAACACTGTGTGCCAACATAATCAGCAGGGCTCTGCAGCAGTCAATATTGCCAGCAGGACGCACAACCGCATAGCTGAAGCAATAAATCATAGAGAAAGTATACATTAGGGAGAAGGTATGGATAAAACTTTGAGTATACAGTTGAACCTGCACCCAATGCTACTTATCCAGAGGCTGCCTATATCATGGAATGGAGTTAAAAGGTAATTCCCAATGTGAGGCCCTCCATTAAGAGTAAAAACGAGAGAAACCAAAATTCCCGTAAACAAGCCCCTGGAGAAGTAATCTTTCATTGATATGTTATTGCTTGAGAGGCAGACAAAACTAACTTAAATTATCACTTTAAGTAACATAGTGGCAGAGAATCTAGCAGTGTTTCTAAACTACATTAAGCTACTTTTAGAATAATTATCAAGTAATGTTTAACCTAGAGGATGATCTCGTATGGAATAAACTTTACAACGGTATAAGGAAAGTCTGGAATTCGTTAGGTGACAATTCAATTTTGCAAGGGATGCTTATTTATGCTAACCTCATCTGCCCACATTAAGCCAGTATGTCTCTTCTCCTTTCCTATCCAAGTGCCTTTTAAAATTCATTTCAGCCACTACCACTTGATCTAGCAGATGGTTCTAAATAACCACCGACATTTGTAGAAAACTTGTCTCACAAATCTTCTTTTAAAGTTCTCCCTTCTCACTTTCAATCTGTGCCCTCCAATTTTAGACTTCTCTCCCTTCCTCTAGAAAATAAACTCTGCACTATCTGTGCCCCTCATAATTTTATCAAACTCTGAGGTCACTCTTGGCCTCCCATGATCTAATGAGAACATATCTAACCAATCCAACTCCCTGGAATGAATGTTTCACAGACCATCAAAGTTCAATCTGCAGTGACCATCCTAAAGACCCAGTTGTAGACCATTTTTTTTTTAATGAAGACATGCAGTCTTCTTTTATTGTCATTTAGGGTAATGCATGCATTAAGAAATGATACAATATTTCCTCCGGTGTGATATCACAAAACACAGGACAGGCCAAGACTGAAAAAAACTAACAAAACCACATAATTATAACATATAGTTACAACAGTGCAACAATACCATACCTTGATGAAGAAGTACATGAGCACAGTGAAAGTTCGAAGTCTCTCAAATATCCCACATCTCACGCAGACGGGAGAAGGAAGAAAAACTCTCCTTGCCATACCTGACCACTGTCCAACTCTGAGTCACCCGAAAACTTCGAGCCCTGATCAGCTCTCCGACACCGAGTACTGAGCGCCATCTCTAGCCGAACGATTGGACCTCCATCTCGGTTGCCAATGGCAGGCAAAGCCGAGGATTTTGAGGCCTTCCCTCCGAAAGATTCCCGACTGTGCAGTAACGACAGCAGCGAAGGAGTGTTTCAGAAATTTTTCCAGAAGTTCCTCTGTGCTTTCACATCCCTTTCCTATTCCTAAGACCTTGCCTTGATTTTGTCACTACCAGGATGAAACCCAAAGCAAAATAAAGGAAAAACACCTTACATTTCACCTGGGTAGTCTACAAGCCAATGGTATGAATATTGAGTTTTCTACTTTTATGTAACCTCTCTTTGCCGCCCCCCCCATCTCCTCCTGATCTTACTCCAGTCATTCTCTTTTTGTCCCCTTTCCTACAGCCCTTCTCCGAGCTATCTCCTATCTTAACACTCCCTATCCATGTTGCTCTATCTGTTCCCTCCCCCACTTTGTTTGCTCTGTCTTTTTGTCTGGCTCCATCTACCATTCACTTGCCGTTATTTGCCAAGTCGACCCCTGCTCACCTCTGCTACGTGGCCCTACTGCCTGTCATCTTACACCCTTCGTCACTCCGCCAATTGCCTCATAGTCCTTTCTCACCTCTCCCCTTCCCCTCTTTATATTGGCCATCTCGCTTCTCCACTCTCAATCTTAATTCGACCTCTAACATCAGCAGTTTCTTTCCTTGCACAGATGCTATTGAACCTGCTGAGTTCTTCCAGCTTATTGCTCCAGATTCCATTTTCTGCAATTTCTTGTCTCTTTATCAAATCACTCCTTTTAACTAATGTCCACCACTACAGATAACGTTCTGCTGAATCTGTTCCACATTCTTGTTATCATATGACAATCAAAGCTGTACCCAATACAACAGGTGTGGCCTGGTGCACAGATGCAACATGATGTCCCAACTCTTATGCACAACTGCCTTTTCAGAATGGCAGGCAGTGACTAGTGGGGTACCACAAGGCTCAGTACTGGGACCCCAGTTGTTTACAATATATATTAATGACTTGGATGAGGGAATTAAATGCAGCATCTCCAAGTTTGCGGATGACACGAAGCTGGGCGGCAGTGTTAGCTGTGAGGAGGATGCTAAGAGGATGCAGAGTGACTTGGATAGGTTAAGTGAGTGGGCAAATTCATGGCAGATGCAATTTAATGTGAATAAATGTGAAGTTATCCACTTTGGTGGCAAAAACAGGAAAACAGATTATTATCTGAATGGTGGCCGATTAGGAAAAGGGGAGGTGCAACGAGACCTGGGTGTCATTATACACCAGTCATTGAAAGTGTGCATGCAGGTACAGCAGGTGGTGAAAAAAGCGAATGGTATGCTGGCACTTATAGCAAGAGGATTCGAGTACAGGATCAGGGAGGTACTACTGCAGTTGTACAAGGCCATGGTGAGACCACACCTGGAGTATTGTGTGCAGTTTTGGTCCCCTAATCTGAGGAAAGACATCCTTGCCATAGAGGGAGTACAAAGAAGGTTCACCAGATTGATTCCTGGGATGGCAGGACTTTCATATGATGAAAGACTGGATGAACTAGGCTTATACTCGTTGGAATTTAGAAGATTGAGGGGGGATCTGATTGAAATGTATAAAATCCTAAAGGGATTGGACAGGCTAGATGCAGGAAGATTGTTCCCGATGTTGGGGAAGTCTAGAACGAGGGGTCACAGTTTGAGGATAAAGGGGAAGCCTTTTAGGACCGAGATTAGGAAAAATTTCTTCACACGAAGAATGGTGAATCTGTGGAATTCTCTGCCACAGGAAACAGTTGAGGCCAGTTCACTGGCTATATTTAAGAGGGAGTTAGATATGGCCCTTGTGGCTAAAGGGATCAAGGGGTATGGAGGGAAGGCTGGTACAGGGTTCTGAGTTGGATGATCAGCCATGATCATACTGAATGGCAGTGCAGGCTCGAAGGGCCGAATGGCCTACTCCTGCACCTATTTTCTATGTTTCTATGTTTTTAATGTCTCCATCTATGAAGGTAACATTCTAAATAACTCCATCTTTGTCTCTATTTTCAAAGAACTATGACCCAAGAGCTTCCTGTATATCAACACCCCTGAGGTCTATATGTCCCTGTCATTTACTCTTCATGTCTCAAATTATTTATGTATATGAAAAACAACAAAGGTCTATGCACCAATCTCCATTGTATACCATTGATTACATGATTCCAGCTACAAAAGCAATCCTCCATCACTGCCTTCTTTCTCTTGCCTCCAAGCTAATTTTAAATGCAGTTTGCCAACACATATCAGATACTATTAGTTTTCTGGACCTGCTGACCAAGCCTTGTTAAAGTCCTTTGATGCCTTGTCTATGCCCTTACCTTCATCAGTTTCCTCAGTCATCTTTATCTTGTGAGCAGGGGCAAATCCATCATTAAGCTATATCAAACACAAATCACATGTGCCATGCTGCTTCCTTAGCAATGCGCTCTCAGGCTTATTTGCAGATGCTGCAGGTTTCCAGTATGTTGCTTAGGAAATATAACTACAGTGGTTCAGGCCTAGCAAGAATACATGAAATAAAAACAAAAGTTTTGGAAGCATTCAGATCAGACAGCAAGTATGGAGTGAGAAAAGTCACAAAACGGTTAACGTTACAGGTTGAAGATCCTTCATCAAAACTTGGAGAATGGAAGAACAAATTGAGGGATGGTATTGGGATATACAATAACTGAGCACTCACGTCCCTTGTGAACAGGAAACTTCAAGACTTCCAAATCCCAGGATAAAGGAATTTCACAGTTCTCCAGGAGAAGCATGACCCATCCAGACAATACCTCTCAAGGTCATGTGTAGCTTAATGAAATCACCCAATCCTCAGTGAGTGTATCTCTTTATAAACAGTACAAGCCCCTCCTGCCTCATCCGTCAGATTATTATCTTCCACACCACTGTCAGAGATGCTGGTACCTAAAATTGCTGAACAGCTTGAAGTAAAATTAGCATAATTTAATATTAGCATTATGCAAAATGTACATAAGTGTCATGTATGATTAAATCAGAATCCAGATATGATTAATAAATAGCAAATCAAGTAAACATCTTTATAAGTAGAAAAAATCATCTCAATGTGCTTCTCTTATTGATGAGGTTGAGGGTAAGATTCTAAGATGAAAACAATGTGCATGAGATCTAGTTATAGACTTGTTCTAACTCCTTAGTTGTTGCATAGTGAAATATGCTTATTGAATACATATTCTTGTGTGATGTATTTGGGACCATATTTGAAGAAGGAGTCTGAGCAAGATTTGAGTACTGGAAGTCAGCACACATGTTTAATAAAACAACAGAAGTGCCATCTAGTTAATTCCGTCTCTTTTGAAAGAACTATCCAATTTGTCACAGCTACTTATTTTTCACCACAAATGTAGATTGTTATTTAAAGCCCATATCTGATTCCTTTTTCAATGAATTAGCATTTCATCTTTGGCATTCTAGATGATAGAAGTATTTTGTGCACTGGTTCAATTTGCAATTAGCTTCAGTGGATCTTCCCTCCAGTGGAAACAATTTCCTTCTTGCTACTATATTAAATTCATCACATTAGAATATGCTCGACTCTCTTTACACCTATGACTGTCCAGCTAAGTACAGTTCCAACACCATATACAAGTTTGCTAATGACACCACTGTTGTGGGCTATATCAAAGGTGGTGATGAATCAGCATACAGGAGGGAGATTGAAAATTTGGCTGAGTGGTGTGATTACAACAACCTCTCACACAATGTCAATAAGACCAAAGAAACAATTGGAGATTTCAAGAGAGGGAAACCAGAGATCCATGGGCCAGAAATCAATGGGAGATCAGAGATGGAGTGGGTTAGTAACTTTAAACTCCTGGTGTCACTATCTCAGAGGACCTGTTCTGGACCCATCATATAAATATAATTGTGAAGAAAGCATGACAGCACCTCTACTTCCTCAGGAGTCTGTGGAGATTCGGCATGTCATCGAAAACCTTGGCATCTTCTATAGGTGTGTGGTGGAAAACGTGTTGACTGGCTGCATTACAGCTGGTATGGGAACATCAATGCCATTGAGTGGAAAATCCTACAACTGTAATAGGTTCAACCCAATGTATCATGTGTAAAACCCTCCCAACTATTGAGCAAATCTACATAAAATGTTGCCCTAGGAAAGCAGCATCCATTATCAAAGATCCTCACCACCCAGGCTGTGCTCTTTTCTCAATGCAGCCAACAGGTAGAAGGCACAAGTGCTTCAGGTCTCACACACACCAGGTTCAGGAATAGCTGCTACCCCTCAGTCAACAGGATCTTGAACAAAAGGGGAATAATTACACTTATTCTTTTATCTCTTTTATCTTGCTATTTCATGCTTGTTACTTATTCCTATTTATTTATATCTGTATTTGTCAATTGATCCTGTTTATAATTACTGTTCTATAGATTTGCTATGCATGCCCTCAGGAAAAAGAATCTCAGGGTTGTATGTGATGGCATGTATGTACTCTGATAATAAATAATACTTTGACCTTTGACCTTAACTTTAAAACCCCTCTTTGTTTTCACTGCTTTGAGAAGAACAGTCTCAATTTTTATTACTCCTCCATGTATTTTGGCAAATGTTCTTTACATCCTATTAAACACTTTGATGTCCTTTCTTAAATGTCAAAACCAAAATTAACTGGCACTGCAAACTCAAGGCAGCATACTAACTCTCTATTATTCTGAAAGAGCTTCATTCATTAGAATTTTAGGTACCTAGAAAGAAGTGCTAAACAACTTGTGCACAATGGACCAACAATTGTCTTCTCAAGTTCTGGCCACTGTAAAATTAATCAACCTGATTCACTTAATGGGAGGAAAGTCTTCTCCTCCACCCACCCTACGCTCTACTAGTCAGGCAGAGATTGGGTCTTGGAGGACTGGGTCTGGGTATTGGTCGGTAACTGCGATGAAAGTATGAGTTATGATCTGATGCAGGTGTTGCATTAGTGAGGAGCGGGGTTTGACAATTGAAAAAGGAATATTTTGAGCCCCCACCCCCAGAGAAAGCCATAGTTATGATTAATAATTAATATATTAGCTAGATGACTGTCTCTATGTCAAGTAAATGTCAAACTCCACACCCTGAGATTTGCTCAGGCAGCCTGCATTCATTTTGAGGCTGCAGAAGACTTTCCAGTATCTGTCATGAAGGCTTGCTCCTATATGATTAGTCTGCACTGCATGTGTGTATAAACATCACAGAGGTAGTGTTCATTAGATGTCGTTAGTCCCCCGCTATGCACATCCAGACAGTTCTCTGCATTACTGACTGCAAATTAAGTACAAGATCAGACCTTGCTAAACACTGTCAGACATAACTACACTACATAGTATACATAAATTTATGGGCCAGAAATTTCATAATAATGCAAGAATTGTCCATTGGGATAATTTTTAAAACCAGAATTGATTTTTTTGTTTAAAGAATTTATACTGTAAATGAAACTAATCAGCACAATGGCAATACAGGCAGTGCTGCTGCCTCAGACCTCCAGTGACCCAACCTCCTGCCCTGTCTGGGTGGATCTTGCACGTTTGCTCAGTTACAGTGTTAGTTTCCCCTGTGCTCCCTTGTTTCCTGCCACATCCCAAAGATTTATTGGTTAGTTGGCCCTGGTGCAAAGTATTGTTGGAGAATGAAGGAGAAGCTAATAGATACATGAGAGTATATAGGTTCTGGGTAGGTAAGTGGAGAAGTGGCTGTGAGAGCCAGTAAACTCAATCGCTGAATAACCTCCATAAGAAAATAAAAAAGATGATTGTAGAACTATGGTTCATTCTTTTCAAAGACAAATCAAGATGCATAGAATGAAGTTCTCCTCTGTCATTCTCATATACAGTTCTAATGTGAGAATTTGGGAACATATCATATTGACATCATTCCTGTTCGAATTTATTAGAAGTCCCTCATGATTTCTTTGAATATCCCTTTGAAAAGAAATCATCAAAGTCACAAACTGACACAAGCATTACTGGAGCCATCTAAAAATACTCTGAAATTTGCAATTTGCAAAGAGTTGTTGGAAACAGTGAGAGTGAAGTGGTGCCAGGTTTGGAACTTTGCAAGTTGAAGAGCCTGAGGCAATTACAGAGTCGTTAGATTTTGCAGATATTTTTGAGTCCATTCATTCATTCATTAGGTGCTGCTTCTTAATTTATAATGCACTTGTAGTGGAGCATTTGGAAGCCAGTTCTTCAGTTATAAAGAAGACCTAGAGATTTGTACAGCATTGAAACAGACCTTTCAGCCCAACTTATTTATGCTGACCTGAGCTAGTCCCATTCCAGATCCTGGATGGATCTCAGACAATTAATGAGATGGAGCACAGAAAGCAGAGTCTAGCAGTGTTGTGTCAAGACAATATCCTTTTCCTCAATGTCAACAAAACAAAGGAACTGGCTGTTGATTTCAGGAATGGGGCTGGAGTACATGACCTCGCCTGTATCAGTAGGGTTCAGCTGAAGATGATTGAGAGCTTCAAGATCCCTGGTCTGAATATGATCGCCAATTTGTGCTCGTATAGTCACATGGACATTACACCCTAAAAAAAATCACACCAACACTTCTACTTACTCAGAATTCAAAGGTTCAAAAGTCAAATTTATATATATACAATATACACCCTGAAATGCTTTTTCTTCGCAAATGTCCACGGAAACAGAAAAGTGCCCCAAAGAATGAACGACAATTAAATGTGAGAACCCTAAAGTACCCCCCAGCTCCCCCTTCCTGCGTATAAGTGGCAACAAGCAACGATCCCCCCTCCCTCACCAGCAAAAAAAGCGCGCATCAGTACTGTCACCTAGCCAAGCGTGTGCTAAGCAATAGCAAAGACATAGTCCAAAGTTACCCCCAAAGGCTTTGCATTTCATCTGACATTCAACAAACCACAGGTTCTCTCTCTCCCAGGCAAGGGAGAGGGAGGAGTCCTCCATTTACACAGCGAGCAGGAGACATAACAACAATCCGCTAGTTTACGATGTTAAAAGTCCATTTTGTCGCTTTTTTGAGCTGTGTGTCCGAAGATCACAAAAACCTCAGTTCTTCAGGCCCACAGCAAAAGATTTTCCAGTCTCCCCAATGGCACACAAGTCTTCTGCTATGACACCGACCCTCGATCTCCAGAACCCCGAGATCTTAGGCTTCCGAACACGATCCAGACTCTCAGGCCAAGCTCTTGGCATGTCGAATAACGGCCAGTCGTGGAACCCCAAGACCAGATCCCATTCCCGCAAAGAACCGATGCCTGCATGTAACTCCAGGTCAGGGTCTTCAAAAGAACCCTGAAAGGGAAAAATAAAGATATTAAAGGTAGAAATAGAGCTGTTTCTGAAGATGCAAGTAAAGGAGCTGCCGTTAGATGCCATTATCCCTCCTAAGCTCCACCTTCTAAGGAATTTCTGCATGTCCCTGATGACTCTTATCTATTTTTATAAATGCATCAAGGAAAACATTTGGGCCGGATGCACTACAGCTTGGTTCGGCAACTGCTCTGCCCAGGACTGCAAGATACTACAGAGAGTGAAGAACACAGTCTAGTGCATCATGCAAACCTCTTTTGACTCCACTTACATGTGGCTTCTGGGAAGCAGCTAACATATTCAAGGGCCTCTGTCACCCCTGTTATTCCCTCTTCTCCCCTGTTATTCCCTCTTCACCCCTGTTATTTCCTCTTCTCCCGTTATTCCCTCTTCACCCCTGTTATTCCCTCTTCTCCCCTCTGTCATGAGGCAGAAGAAATAGCAGTCCGATAGCATGAACCATTTGCCAAATTCTATCCCACCAGCATTAGCCCCTTGAATGGACCTTCTAAATGCAAAATGTTGAACTCCATCTCCCCACCTACCTCATTTTGGCTCTTGCACTTTATTTGTCTACCTGTTTTGTACTTTCTGACTGTAACACCATGCCCTGTCTTCTGTTTTCTCCTTACTACCACAACTACCATCTGATTCCTGAAAGGACATTGAACCCATGAACAGTACCTCACTTTTTTAGTATATATTATTTCTGCTTTTGCACTATTTTTGATCTATTCAATATACATATATATACTATGTAAATGATTTTCCTATTAATTTATTTTTCTTTTTATATTATCACGTATTGCATTGAACTGCTGCTGCTAAGTTAACAAGTTTCACGACACAAGCCGGTGATAATAAACTAGACTCTGATTCTGTAAATTGTCCTGCAATTAGCTAAGGGTTACATCAGGGGTTGCTGGGCAGCACAGCTCAAAGGGCTGGAAGAGCCAACTCTCAACAAAAAAAAACAAATAACTGTAAATCTATCATATTTTATTCTATTACACCCACCCCCCATTCGCATTAGCTTCCCCTCACCTATTTACAGTGGCTAATTATCTACTAGCTCAAATGTCTTTGATATGTAGGAGGAAACTGGATTACCTGGGAATCCTGTGCAAACTCCACACAAATAGTACCAGAGGTCAGTATTGAACCCACATCGCTAGAGCTCTGAGGCAGTGACTCTTCTTGCTGCACCACTCTGGAGAGGGAGAGGGAGAGGAGTGGAGGAGAGGGAGAGGTAAAGAGAAAGAGAAAAAATAATGTAAGTTGCCGGACAACATAGGACGTAAGGAAAGGAGAAGGAAATGATTAAGATTGCTCTGCCAAGTGTCAGAATGAACCTAATGGGCTTTGCGACCTCTTGTATCATTGGATGCAACTAAACAAGAAATGCTTTGCCAACACCTGAGGAAAATTAAGAGCTATGATTCATTTTCAATAAAATGCTACCGGCAGACTGCAAGATGGTGCATCTTATACATAACTAAACTGCAGAGTGTTGCTGATCACCCAGATAAGGATGGTGGCAGGAATTGGTCTGGACTCCCTCTCAATATATCATCATGACTGCTGGCAAAATAGGAAATATTGTACTTGTCACCCTTTGTGTGGTTAAATACCTTCATCAAAACTGAATCAATTCCCTTCAGTGACAATTCAGTATTCAGTTCATTCAATTTATTCAGTTTATGTCTTACTTAGATACATGTAGATACATGTAGCTGAATGATTAGCCATATTTCAAAAGCACAGAAAATGAAAGATACAATTTTTATCACTGACTCAGAACACTGCATGTAAATTTTAAGGTTGACAAGACAATTGGATGGTCTGCCTTGCAACATGCATCCTGGGCAATTGTAATAACCCCAGCGGCAAACATTTAGCCTATTACTAAGGAGTATAGCACACTGTGGCAAGATCTGACTTTAGGATATTTTAAACTGAGACCCTAGTCTGATTTCTCCGGGATATGAAAAATATTTCAAGCCACTCTGCTGACAAGGAACAAAGTATTTATCCTCAGTATTTCACTATCTCAATGAATTTCAATAAAACGGATGGTTTTGTCATTGACATTTTGTGCTTTGTGAGAATTCCAAGTGCCTTCTGACAGAACTGACTGGAAAACACATTTGCTGCATCCCAAGATAGTAGAAGTCTTTTGCTTTGCCTTTCTCTGCAGGAAGGTAGTTAGTGGGAAACAGCCTGCAAAATCAGCAGCAAATTAAGTTGAATATGTGGGATCACAATCCGCAAAAACATCTGGAGCTCTTGTCTACCTTTGATGGCATTTCGCCTTCCAGTAGAAATTGACTTCTGAGAAAGGAAAGGGAAAACTCTTAGGTGTAGAAATGCCGTTCTGGCCACTTTCTTTATGCGGGATTTAAAATTCAAAATCTGTATCAATGATAACACCCAGACTTGTTAGAACATAGAACCTAGGACGGTACCGCACAGGAAAAGGCCTTTCGGCCCACAATGTTGTGCCAAGCCAGCTAAAAAGTAAATCAAAAACAAACAAAAACTAATCCCTCCTACCTACTCAATGTCCATATCCCTCCATCTTCCTCACATTAGTGTGCCTATCTAAACATCTCTTAAAAGCTTCAAGTGGATTTGCCTCTACCACCATACCAGGCAACACATTCCAGGCATCCACCACTCTCTGAGCAAAAAACTTACCCCTCACATCCCCCTTGAATCTACCCCCTCTCAGCTTCAATGCATGCCCTCTGGTATTTGATATTTCTACCCTGAGAAACAGATACTCCTTGTCTACTCTGTCTATGACTCTCATAATCTTGTAAACCTCTACCAGATCTCCCCTTAGCCTCCAGCACTCCAGAGAAAACAGTTCAAGTTTGTCCAGCCTCTTATGATAGCGTATAATCTCTAAGCCAGACAGCATCTCGGCAAACCTCTTTGGCACCATCTCCAAAACTTCAACATCCTTCTCATAGAGAGGTGACCAGAACTTTATGCAATTCACCAGATGTGGCCTAACCAGAGTTTTATAAAGTTCTAGCTTTTGAACTCAATGACAAGGTGACGAGAGAGATTAATGAAGAAGGGCAGTGGATGGTGCCTACAAAGAATTTAGTACGACGTTTGACAAAGTACCTCGTAGGAAGCTAATCCAGAAGATTAAGATGCATGGAGTCTGTGACGATTTGGCTGATAAAAGTGTGGCTGAAGAATTGGAGCATGGGGCAGGGATTCAGATTTCTGGATAATTGGGACCTCTTCTGGGTGAGGTGGGACCTGTACGAAAGGGACTGGTTGCATTTAAATCAGAGGGGGAGCCAATATTTTTAGAGCTGTTGGGAGTGGGTTAAACTAATATGGCAGGGTGATAGAACCAGTATGATAAAGCTGAGGCTGAGCCAACAGGTTTACAAGTAGATGATGGATGTATCATGAATGTAAGGAAGGACAAGCCAATGATTGGGTACAAATACAGACAAAGTAAAGAGTTACATTGCACAACAGAGGCAAAATTCAAAACAGCAAAGAATGCAGTATTGAAGGTGCTGTATTTAAGTGCGGGTAGCATTCAGAATAAAGTGGATGAACTCGTGGCACAATTAGAGGTTGGTCGGTATGGCGTTATGGGCATCACTGAGTCATGGCTGAAAGAAAGCCATACTTGGAAGCTCAACATCAAAGGATGGCTTAATTCTGTTCCTATGTGTGGAGGAATTGTCAAGCATCAAAGGGTTAATATAGACTGAAATGGAATAAAATGACTGACGCCTGTGAAAGTCGAGAGTGGGGAGAACCGAACGCACCAGCCTGTCCCTGTTTTTGTATTTAGAAACATAGAAACATAGAAAATAGGTGCAGGAGTAGGCCATTCGGCCCTTCGAGCCTGCACCGCCATTTATTATGATCATGGCTGATCATCCAACTCGGAACCCCGACCCAGCCTTCCCTCCATACCCCCTGACCCCCGTAGCCACAAGGGCCATATCTAACTCCCTCTTAAATATAGCCAATGAACTGGCCTCAACTGTTTCCTGTGGCAGAGAATTCCACAGATTCACCACTCTCTGTGTGGAGAAGTTTTTCCTAATCTCGGTCCTAAAAGGCTTCCCCTCTATCCTCAAACTGTGGCACCTCTTTCTGGACTTCCCCAACATCAGGAACAATCTTCCTGCATCTAGCCTGTCCAATCCCTTTAGGATCTTATACGTTTCAATCAGATCCCCCCTCAATCTTCTAAATTCCAACGAGTACAAGCCCAGTTCATCCAGTCGTTCTCCATATGAAAGTCCTGCCATCCCAGGAATCAATCTGGTGAACCTTCTTTGTACTCTCTCTATGGCAAGGATGTCTTTCCTCAGATTAGGGGACCAAAACTGCACACAATACTCCAGGTGTGGTCTCACCAAGGCCTTGTACAACTGCAGTAGTACCTCCCTGCTCCTGTACTCGAATCCTCTCGCTATAAATGCCAGCATACCATTCGCCTTTTTCACCGCCTGCTGTAACTGCATGCCCACTTTCAATGACTGGTGTATAATGACACCCAGGTTTCGTTGCACCTCCCCTTTTCCTAATCGGCCACCATTCAGATAATAATCTGTTTTCCTATTTTTGCCACCAAAGTGGATAACTTCACATTTATTCACATTAAATTGCATCTGCCATGAATTTGCCCACTCACCCAACCTATCCAAGTCACCCTGCATCCTCTTAGCATCCTCCTCACAGCTAACACTGCCACCCAGCTTCGTGTCATCCACAAACTTGGAGATGCTGCATTTAATTCCCTCATCCAAGTCATTAATATATATTGTAAACAACTGGGGTCCCAACACTGAGCCTTGCGGTACCCCACTAGTCACCGCCTGCCATTCTGAAAAGGTCCCGTTTATTCCCACTCTTTGCTTCCTGTCTGCTAACCAATTCTCCACCCACACCAATACCTTACCCCCAATACCGTGTGCTTTAAGTTTGCACACTAATCTCCTGTGTGGAACCTTGTCAAAAGCCTTTTGAAAATCCAGATATACCACATCCACTGGTTCTCCCCTATCCACTCTACTAGTTACATCCTCAAAAAATTCTATGAAATTCGTCAGACATGATTTTCCTTTCATAAATCCATGCTGACTTTGTCCGATCATTTTACCGCTTTCCAAATGTGCTGTTATCACATCCTTGATAACTGACTCCAGCAGTTTCCCCACCACCGACGTTAGGCTAACCGGTCTATAATTCCCCGGTTTCTCTCTCCCTCCTTTTTTAAAAAGTGGAGTTACATTAGCCACCCTCCAATCCTCAGGAACTAGTCCAGAATCTAACGAGTTTTGAAAAATTATCACTAATGCATCCACTATTTCTTGGGCTACTTCCTTAAGCACTCTAGGATGCAGACCATCTGGCCCTGGGGATTTATCTGCCTTCAATCCCTTCAATTTACCTAACACCACTTCCCTACTAACATGTATTTTGCTCAGTTCCTCCATCTCACTGGACCCTCTGTCCTCTACTATTTCTGGAAGATTATTTATGTCCTCCTTAGTGAAGACAGAACCAAATTAATTATTCAATTATTTCTTTATCACACAACGGCATATTTCTGCTAGGGCGGCTTCTTTATCGTGATTAAAGGGCAACAGAATGTAGTTGTACGTTTGCACAAAGGTCATGTATCAGGACTGACAGTGAATGTTATTCTTTTTTTTGATTTAAACCCCAAGGCCTGTATCCTACTGTTTCACCAGTGGAATGTGCTGTGATCATGAGTGCGTGAACAGTTGATAACTAACAGATACCCTCTGCTTGTAGAGCTTACTGTTATGTACTCAAACTGTATAAATGAAGCTGTTCTTGAAGCTGTTTTCAGAACTCTGACATCCCGCTCTTAGGGAAGAGTTCCCTGTGATATCATGAATAAAGATTGTTTGAAGCGATCTCCTCCATGTCTGAGTGCAGTTCCTAATATTTTCTCCGACGCTATGTCTTATGGTCTTATGGACTTTCCTTGTCAGCCATGGTTGCCTCGTCCTCCCTTTGGAATACTTCATCTTCTTTTGGATTTATCAACCCTGCCTCTTCCAAATTGCCCCCAGAAACTCTAACCACTGGTGTTCTGCCATTATCCATGCTGATGTCCCCTTCCAATCAACTTTGGTCAGCTCCTTTCTCATGCCTTTGTAATTCCCTTTACTGACCTGTAACATCTGATTTTATCTTCTCTCTCTCAAACTGCAAGGTGAATTCTATCATATTATGATCACTGCCTCCCAAGGGAAGGGTCATTTTATGTTAAGCTCCCCAATCCAGAGTTGCCATTCACCCTGTGAACTCAACCACAAGCTGCTCCGAAAAGCCACCTCAGAGGCATTCCATAATTACCCTCTCTTGGGATCTAGCACCTATCTTATTTTCCCTAGCTACCTGCATTTTGAAACCCTCCATAACTATCATAACATTGTCCTTTAGACATGCCTTTTCTATTTCCTGTTGTAATTTATATCCCACATCCTGGCTACTGTATACAACTCCTTTCAGGATCTTTTACCCTTGTAGTTTCCTAACTCTACCCACAAGGTTTCTATATCTTCCAGTCATATGTCACATCTTTGTAAGGATTTAATTTCATTTTTTACCAACTGAGCCACACCAGTCCCTTTGCCCACCTGTCTGGCCTTTCAATACAAGGTGTACAGTATCCTTGAGTGTTATACTCCAACTATGATCTTCTTTCAGCCCTTTCTCAGTGATGCCCACAATGTCATACCTGCCGATCTCTAACTGTGCTACAAGATCATCTACCTTATGCTATGTACTGGATGCATTCAGATATAACACTTTTAGCCCTGTATTCAACATCCTTTTTGATTTTGCCCCAATGCTGTACTACACCTCATTCTACTGATAGAAATTCTGCCCTCTCATCTGCCTGTCCATCCTCACAGCCTCACTACACACTGCATTTACTTGTACACCAACTGCCCCATCCTCAGACTTACCACTCCAGTTCCCACCCCCCTGCTAACATAGTTTAAACCAGGGGTGGCCAACATTTACATTCCATGCGTTAATTTTGTCACGCATTAGTTCAAATGCGCCATACAACTCTTGTACCCACATTCAATTCTTGTAAAAATATGTTAATATAGATGTACGTATTTAGCATTTTTACATGATATATTGATTTAATATAAAAACAAGATACACATTACTTATCTTAATGAGACTTTTAACAAATATATTTTGTCTTCTTTTGGTTTCTTCCTTTTTCTTAATCACATATTCTTTCCGTAACTCAGACCCAAGCTCTAGCTTCAGTTTTCCTTCTATTTCAGTCAGATGTTGTGTTGTATAGTGTCTATTAAGATCATGTCTTCAATTATGTGAGAAAGTGTTTTCACAAACAATGCACAACGGTTTTCCTGACGGACCCACTATAAATAAGAACTCATTTTCTCACTGTTCATTGAATTCACGTTTACTATCACTTTCTGCTTTTCTTTTGCTCATTTTCTTTTGCACTGTGATGGGTAACTGAATGTAAAAACAAGGTTTAATTTTTGAAAAACTACAAAACTGCAAATGTTCACAAAGGACGAACAAGGCACAACTCCGTAGCGCAGGAGTGTCAATTGTAAACTGACGGGCAAAAACCTGCGGCACACCGCTGGTGCAGACGCCTGGCACCGCAGGATCAAGCAAGTGTCAAACCTGTATTGAACAGTTATGGAACGACTGCAAAACAAAAGTCCTTCTTTCCTAGTTTGACAATTTATTTTAATTGAAAACAAATTACAAATTAATGTGAAAGAAGATAATATTCGCCAAAAGATGTGCACGAAATAATAAAATCGCTAAAAATAATTGCTAAGTTTTAGATTTATTCTCAGTAAAACACATTTCTAGCTCTAAGCTATTTGAATTCCTGTTACAGACGTTTTTACTACAAATCATTTTTTGGTTCATACTTTTTGCATGAGTAGGCTTACTTGTTTATTATTATCACTGGGGTGCAAAGCACCACATCTAATCATCCAATGCGCCACTTTTGGTGCATGAGCCGTAGGTTGGCCATCCCTGGTTTAAACCCTCCCCACAGTTCCAACAAATCCTTGCCTCATTCCATCTAAACTCCTGCAGCCCATTTTGTTGAGTAAGGCAGTTAATTGCTCCTGTTTCCAACTAAAACTTATTAAAATTATTTTATTAAAGAAGATCTTGCAATGTATTCAATGGTTCCATTGAATATATACAGTATACAAACTGAAACCTTTGCTCTTGGTAGACATTCACAAAAAACAGAAGAGAATCCCAAAGAATGAATGACAGAAAAACGTTAGAATCCCAGAGGCCGCCTCTCCCCTTCCCATATACAAGTAGCAGCAAAGCTTCGACCTCTTCCCCTCACTTATTTTAGCAAAAAGCATCAGTGCCTACCCACCAAACAATCAACAGCAAAGCCCCCAAAGAGTGTCCATGATCTGCAGTCCAACAGAAACTAATTGCTCACCTGAAAATTCGACAGTCCACAGGCTCTCTCTCCCTCTCCCTAACAAGAGACAGACAGGTGTCACCCCTTTCCACAGCGAGAGGGGAGACCAAGAAAACAAAACAACTCACTGATTATGACGTAACAGTCTGCCGCGCCATTTTTATTCCGAGTTCTCCACCTCGATATCTTTTTCAGTTATTCAATTCTTTATCGGATATTATTATGGAATGGGGTACATTTACGATTATGATACATTGAAAATACTGATGTCATTCTCCAGAAATGGGTGCACACTGATGCAGTCAGTTGTTGCAACCATTTCCCACAACAAGGATTATCATCTTCATCCTCGTTTTGGAGTAGAGTACTCAATGGAGACACAAGCATCCGCAGTAAAATGGAAAGGCATGTCTTCAGGTCACGTGACATCTACAAGCAAGTGACCTAACCGTTCAGTTGTGCAAGAAAGTGGAAGGGTGGGAGGAGAGATAGAAAGCGAAAAGAAAATGGGGAAAGGAAAAGAGGAGCACATGAGAGTATCGTATTGCCACAGCTTCTTGTACAACCTCAGGATAGAAGAGTCTCATTCATTTCTTAGTCAATAAAGTCTGTCAAAGTGCAATGTGACAATGTGAAAGCCAGTATCAGTAGTAAGCACGAAAGGATGTGGTGGGAGGAAATAATTTCAAGTTGCATAAAAGATATTATATTTTGTTTTGTTAATGTGCATTTATAATAAAACATGTATATTCTTTAAATAGCATTGGACAGACTGGTACTTAAGGTGGAATATAACTGAATATGGTGGCATTCGGACAGTACGTTTCCCATCAGATCAAGTGTGGGTCCCTGATATTCTCCTATACAACAGGTGAGATTTCTTTTTCTTTGTCCAAACCCTTCTCTGAATATTCAGCACCCTAATGTTTGGAAAATCATTCCCAGTGAAATCACAGGAATTTTGGAAGTGAAGCAAAGCACACAGTTTTACTAAGGCAGGATTAATGGAGATAGTTTATAGACATTATTCTGAACACATTCAGAGCAAATTATGCTTTTTTTTCTGAAAAAAAGGGCCTAGAGTGTGTTTCTTGCATTTATCCATAAAATCATTGTACTCCTAATATAGATAAATAATTGTAGAGTTTACTGAAAACCCTGAAGTTAGACACAGTTGATGGGAAAACCTGTTACAAAAAAGTGGATTTGTCAGGCAGTGTCTGTAGAGAGAGAAACAGACAACATTTTAGCTCAATCTCCTTTCATCAGACTCTATTGAAGTGTCATTAACTTGGAAAAACTAATTAGAGTGATAGAAACAGGCCCTTCAGCCCATCTAGTCCACGCTGAGCTATTGATCTGCCTAATCCCATCAACGTGCATTTAAACTTATCCTTCCATACCCTCCCAGTGAACATACCTACTCAAATTTCTCCTAAATCCTGAAATCAAACACATATCCACCAGTTCCTTTTCTTTTTCTATCTCCTGTTTTGCTGACCTGCTGAAAGTTTTCTGGCATTTACTGTTTTTGTTTCAGATTTTCAGCATCTGCAATTTTATTTACTTCCACTATGAACAATATTACCTATTTGTGTGAAACCATTGCAGGGTTTACAAAGCACACTATTCAAAGTACAACCATATAACTATTGAAGTGCTTGTCAATGATAAAAAAAAATGCTGCAAATACACATAGTTCTGCTATAACTCAATAGATACACTCCTAAGAAATCCACCCGTAGAAAATTGTACTATGACAGAAAATGTTGTAATTGTGTTCAAAGCACAGGTTTTCATGGTATTGATCGCACTATGGCTAATGTGGCCTGTGTAACACAAATAAGGTTTTCTAATCCATCAGTCATGTTATAACCAATTCATGCCCTGGAATCATGCAGCATAGCAGAGCTACCCATACAGCATCTGTGGAGAGGGGAACAGATTTAATATTTCAATAGAATGACCTTCTAAAAAGATCACTCATCAGGAATATTAACTCTGTTCCTCTGATCACAAATAATGCTGAATCTAATGAATATTATTACTATTTTCTATCTTAAGTCGGATTTCCAGCATCTGCAGTATTTTGATTTTGTACTGTGTTCTTTAGGGTTCCCTGTCTTATGAAATTCAGTCATTTTGCAGCACTTTGCTTTAAATGGAAACACTCTTTTTGTATTATGGTAAAAATACAGTGAGAAGTTTTCCACTGCTTGTTGAAATTTCTATCCTGAATGTAATTTGTACAAAGAAATATGGTTTCTTTCTGCTCCCAACTTATGCCTGATCCATATCTTTTCAAAGTACCCCTTCTCTTGACTCGTCTCCTTAGATAGCCAAAAATATAAACTCTAATGACCATCTCCTCTCTTGCCTCCCTCTCTCAGCCCCAGTCATCTGCCACATCTCCCTTTTGCTTTTTCACCATTCTTGCCAACATGCGTTGTTAGTTTGCTAGATGCCAAGTCGTTTCACAGGTCAACTACTACTTTAATCTTCATCAATGCTCAATTGCACATCCAATTCTTTTAACTAAAGCAGCCAGGTTTCTAAATCTCATCCAGGCTACCCAGCCAGCCCTTCCGCAGATGGCAACTTCCAAACTTCTGAGAGTTAGCTCACAAATAATGATAATGTGGATCTTAGGCCTCTCCATGGTTCCCTTGTCCATTTGTCCCTGCCAACTAATCTCCCTCCTAGCACTAATCCCTGCAAATAGAAGGCCATTCACCTCCTACCTCACCTCCATTCAGGGACCCAAACCTTCAAAATCTTCCATCTGAGGTGACACGGTAGTATAGTGGCTAGCACAGTGCTTTACAGTGCTTGTGACCCAGATTCAAATCCCACCGCTGCCTGTCGGAAGTTTGTACATTCTCCCCGTGACCACATGGGTTTCCTCCATGTGCTCCGGTTTCCTCACACAGTCCAAAGATGTACTGGTTAGTCGGTTAACTGGTCATGGTAAATTGCCCCATGATTAGGCTAGGGTTAAATTTGGGGATTGCTGGGTGGCTCAAAGATTCGGAAGGGCCTATTCCGCACTGTATCTCAATAAAAATAAAATTAAATAAATAAAGACACTTCCGCGGCAAATCTGTTGTTGTCTACAGTATCTGGTGCTTCTGACTTTATTCCCTCACTCTCCCGCCCACCTGGCTTCATCTATCACATTTGAGCTTGCACTCCTTCCTCTCCCCACAGCTTCTTATTCTGGCTTCTTCCCCCTTCCTTTCCAGTCCCAATGAAAGGTTTCAGCCTGAAAAGTCAACTACTTATTCCTTTACACACTGTAGTTGATGCCTGACCTGCTGAGCTCCCCCAGCATTTTGTATCTGTTACTCTGGATTTCCGCCATCTCACGCTCTTCAGCAACACAGAATCTCTTGTGTTTCTGAAGACAGACGTACAGATGGAATGGAGACTCTCCAACATGCAAGGCTACAGTCATGGGAGGAACTAACAGGATTTAGGACAGGATGAATCTCAGGGTTGTATACTGCATACATATTTTGAGAATAAATGTACTTCGAATCTTTGAAATAGTTCACTTGGTACCACTGAAGCAGAATGTTTGTTCTGATTTATGTCAGAAAATGTTGACAGGGCTTGCAAAACATTGGTGTCAGCAGAACATGCTGACGTTTGCCTGTGTGAAATCATTTGATATTTATTTATTTTTGTGATGATGAATGGCACTGCTTAATATGAAACCAAATTATTGTATACAGTTCCCTTAAGAAATGTACTTTGTAAATACACTGGAGACACCAAATTCTACTAGGAGTGTGTTTGTACCATACCCTTTGAATAGTTCAGTTATAAACACTATCAGTGTTTCCTTGCAGTATGTGGGCTACGTTGAGATATCATTAGTGATATGGTTATCAGGGAGATGGTTTTTGAAATGCAGTTTCAGTATTAGACATGGCAATCAGCATAGAGACAAGATGTCAAGGTAAATCTGCACATATATCCTCTACTGACTGCTTCTCAATTGATCTTAATAAACGAGATCAAGCTCAAGGAGTGAAACTAATTTTTAATTGTTTGTATGTATTTAAATGTTTCTAAGTATTTTCAGTGCTTGTCTATGAAGTTTCTCAGTCATCAGAGTCATTGTATATCAAGCAGTAGTAAATCAAGTTAACTGGTGGGCAGTTTCAGTACTTACAGTGCAGTCCTAATATCTCTACCCTGTTGTCTTCAAAACAGTTCACAACTCCATTCACACAAAGATAAGACTAATGACTCTCTCATTACCTCTGCAAGTCTTAATTACCCTCATGTGATTGCTATACCTTTAAACAACTCACGGAGTTTATAGCTGGAAAACTACCCACCACGGATCAGAACTGAAGAAGCCTCTCGGATGAGTGGCGAAACATCTTCCAGACAACATAGCAAGTCCAGTTGCCTTGATTTCCTACTGCTTGATATTTTCAGTGCTTAACTTTTCTTTGAAAAAAAAATATTCTGATCATCATTAACAGTGGTTGACACTTTGAGAGTTGCAGATGTTAGTAACATACCTTAGCCTAACAGGACTTCTGTCTCACCAAAACCTCTTTGCAATGCCAGTGCAACCTTGGCCACAATGGATCAGACCAACTGCAGAATGAAATTTTCAGTTACAATTGTACTTGTGCAGAATGACAAGGGTTAGTAAGTTTTCTGATGACACAAATGTTGGAGGTGTTGTGGATAGTGTGGAGGGCTGTCAGAGGTCACAGCGAGACATTGATAGGATGCAAAACTGGGTTGAGAAGTGGCAGATGGAGTTCAACCCAGATAAGTGTGAGATGGTTCATTTTGGTAGGTCAAATATGATGACAGAATATAGTATTGATGGTAAGACTCTTGGCAGCGTGGAGGATCAGAGGGATCTTGGGGTCCGAGTCCATCGGACACTCAAAGCAGCTGTGCAGGTTGACTCTGTGGTTAAGAAAGCATACGGTGCACTGGCCTTCATCAATTGTGAGATTGAGCCGAGAGGTAATGTTGCAGCTATATAGGAACCTGGTCAAACCACATCTGGAGTACTGTGCTCATTTCTGATTGCCTTACTTTTGGAAGGATAGAAAGGGTGCAGAGGAGATTTACAAGGATGTTGCTTGGGTTGGGGAGCATGCCTTATAAGAATAGGTTGAGTGAACTCGGCCTTTTTTCCTTGGAGCAACGGAGAATGAGAGGTGACCTGATAGAGCTGTATAAGATGATGAGAGGCATTGATCATGTGGATAGTCAGAGGCATTTTCCCAGGGCTGAAATGGCTAGCACGAGAGGGTACAGTTTTAAGGTCCTTGGAAGTAGGTACCGAGGAGTTGTCAGGGGTAAGTATTTTACGCAGAGAGTGGTGAGTGCATGGAATGGGGTGACGGCGGTGGAAGCGGATACGATAGGGTCTTTTAAGAGACTCCTGGACAGGTACATGGAGCTCAGAAAAATAGAGGGCTATGGGTAACCCTAGGTAATTTCTAAGGTAAGGACATGTTCGGCACAGCTTTGTGGGCCGAAGGGCCTGTATTGTGCTGTAGATTTTCTATGTTTCTGTGGTGTTTAATTGTTATATCATTAAATTTCAACTAAATTTTCTTAAGGGGATACAAAAACAGAATATGGTAATGGCTGCAACTCTGAAATAAAATTCAGAGTGTTCACCACACCATATCAGATCGATTGTGAGGAGACAGCCAGAATGGAGAATTTCTTGCTATTTCCAAACCCATGACATCGGCCAGCAAAACCAGCCTCCTTACTTGGTAACACTCACAGTGGACAAGCATCCCATGAAATTTGAACTGGGTACTTGAAAATAGTTGTGCGGGCTGAGTACTTTTTCAAGGCATCGTGTATTTATCACTCATGGCCAAAGATGCTCCCTTTCATATCTCCTCTCGTAGGCATTGTTTATGGGATTGTCAAACATCCGGAGGGGGTAGAAACTCAGTTCTTTCTCACCCATGGTTATCTCAGCTTTCCAGTTACCTTTGGAAAGGCTACTGCCTTGTGACTAACAGCACACTCCAGGGCACAGCACTTAACATCACACAGAAAAGTAAATACAGGGGGCAATGTGTAATGGGAAAAGAACTGTAGATGCTAGACATCGGAAATAAAATTCCGGAGACACTGAGTCAGTCATGCAGCATGTATGGAAAGAGAGATTTATGTAAAGCAGCATTATTGTTCAGCATATTCTGATAAATGCTTTCTAACACACCCATGTTACTGCCTCAGATAAAGCAAAATTGCTTGGAATAAACAGAAAATAAAAATATGTAAGGTATTGCACTTTGTCTTTTTAAGTAAGGCAAAGTTTTCCCATTTCAAGACCCAGAATCAGACACCAGCATATGTCGTGAAATTTGTTGTCTTTGAGGCAGCATTACAATGCAATGCATAATAATAGAGAAAAGACTGTGAATTAGAGCAAAAATATATATATTTATATTAAATAAGTAGTGCAAAAATAGAAATAAAAAAAGTAGTGAGGTAGTGTCCGTCGATTCAATGGCCATGCAGAAACTGGATGGATAAAGGGAAGAAGCTGTTCCTGAGCCGTTGAGTGTATGCTTCTGTACCTCCTTCCTGATGCTAGCAATGAGAATAAAGATTCCTGTGGTTCTCACAGGAAATTGTTAAGGAACCACAAGGTTGCTGTTTGAAAGTGCCTTTGACATATCTTAATGAGCTTGGAGCTCATGAGAGCTCATGTAGACATATCTGAAGGTTATACCATGAGGTATCTTGCACTGTGCAGAAAACCTTATCCTTGAAGAAGGACAAATCAGTTCTTCAAATTATTTATCATTAAATTTGACATGAACATATTTCTCTGTCAAATAAAAACAGAGCTTAGTAAATTTTAATTTTAAAAAAGTCATCTTTCTATACTATAAAATAAAAATACTGCCTATCTCAGAAATTAAAACACCCGATAACACATATTCAGCACTTCCACATCAATATTGATACTATCTAATTGAATTTTCCTGATATTCCTCTGATCTTTTCTCATTACTTCCTTAAAAATATGTAACTTATTTGAAACAATATTTCATTCTTTCTTACAGCAACCACAAAGTAAACCAATAGATACCTAGATGTGGAAGAAATTCTTCTGATTTCCCTCTAGTTTCTTCTGATTATAATCTGAATTTATACCTCCTTGTTAGCGATCTGCCAAAAAGCAGAAACCATTTTTCACTTCAGAAGTTTATCAGAAGTTTAATGTTCTTCTTGTCACAACTCTAAACTTTCTCCAACGTGATGGCTGTCCATAATGTCAGACAATAATAGGAGACCTGTTCGTGAGAGTATTTAAAGAGGAAAACCTGTTGCACTGGGGTATTTCCACTATCTCAATCTCAGAAATCTGTGTCCAGTGGTATGAACAAGGGTCACAGACTGTGGTCTCCCTAACTGCATTGCAGTGGATGACCATGATGTTTTTGCGCCCTTCACTCTCCGCAGAGTATTGCAGTACCACCTTCCTGGCCATTGGATCTCACTGTAGATCCCATCCACCCAGTCTGCTGGAGCTGACTTCACATGCTAGGACAGGCATGTCCCTCTCTCACTGGGGTATGAGGCCTCTGGCTACCCTCACCTGGTTTAGCATGCCTGCGAAGCAGTGTATCGGGGTTTGGCTGCTGTCACATGCAAACAGCTACTTAGAGGCACAGGTGAGAGTTGAGTGTCCGGCGGAGACCAAAGCTGAGTGATCTGCCCCGGAATGGGCACACCAAGCCCCATCACCACAGTTGCTACCCCTTCCTGCACACCCCATATAGCCCTTCTCCAACTTATTGACTAAAAAGGTCTGCCAATTTTGTATTTTTTCTTTTGAATTAAACCCTTCATTCTTTATTCTAGAGCAAGTCTGTAGCCCTGATATCCTTCCTAAAATTGATTACCACACATTCAACGATGCAACCTGAGCCAGAACAATAGCCCTGACAATATGAAGCGAAGTATCCCATGTTACAAGAGTATTTTAGTTCCCATTTTTCTTAAATTTTCTGCAGTGATATTTGGTAAAGGTAATTCTCATTGATCAGTTTCAACAATCTAATGTTTGAAATAAAAGTGAAGAATCTGTTATTACTCGAAAATCAGGCAGCATCTACAGAGAGAGGAACAGAGTCTCTGTACGTTATTTTTTGGTTTTCAAATCCAGTCACAAGCCAGGCAACTATAGCTAACCACCAGTAATGAACAAACCAGATGGCCTGACTCACCACATCTACACATGGGATACTGCAAGTTACTGTATATCGAAATGGTTCAGTCCTATACGCAATTATACTCATTTACCAGCTCATTTTGGAACGAATCAGAATCAGATTTAGTATCACCGGTATATGTCGTGAAATGTGACAATGATGGAGAAACTGAGGGAATGTATGGAGATAGAGGAACTAATTAAATGTCATATATGTTCTGATAATTAGCCATTCCACTGAAATGCCTTCCTACTTCCAGAATCATGGTTTCCCCTCTATCATTGTAGACAGAACCCTTGAGTCCATCTCATCTATTTCCCGCAAATCTGCTCTCATCGCTTCTCCTCCTGGACGGTGCAAGAACAGAGATTCTATCAGCTTCAACAAGATCTCACCACCAAATACATATTCTTCTTCCTCCCCATTCAGCACTTCAAAACAATTGCTGCCTTTGCAACTCCGTGGTCTGCCCTTCCATCTCCAGCTGCATACGGCACATTCTCCTCATGCAACTACAGGAGATGAAACGCATTCACCTTCTCCTTCCCGTTATCAAAAGACCTGAACAGCCTTTTCCAGTAAGATGCTGATTTACCTGCACTTCCAATCTACTCAAGGTTCAAAAGTTCAAAGTAAATTTTATTTTCAAAGTATATATATGTCAGCATATACAACCCTGAGATTCATTTTCCTGTGGGCATACTCAGCAAATCTATAGAATAGTAACTATAACTGGAGCAATGAATGATCAAGTGGGATGCAGAAGACAACAAACTGTGCAAATGCAAATATAAATAAATGGCGACAAATAAAAAGAACCTGAAATAGCAAGATAAACATGTGATCATTAGTTGTGGGAATATCTCAATGGATGGGCAAGTGAGTGCAGTTATCCCCTTTGTTTAAGAAGCTGAGGCGTAGTAACTGTTCTTGAACCTTGTAGTGCAAGTCCTGAGGATCTTGTACCTTCTACCTGATGGCTGCAATGAGAAAAGAGCATGGCCTGGGTGGTAAGGATCTTTGAAGATGAGTGCTACTTTCCCATGACAGTGATTCATGCAGATATGCTCAATGGTTGGGAGGGTCTTACCCATGACTTACTGGGCCAAATCCACTATCTTTTGTAGGGGTTTCCATTCAAAGGCATTGGTGTTTCCATACCAGGCCATGATGCGGCCAATCAAAACAGTCTCCACTACACATATATAGAAGTTGGACAAAGTTTTAAATGTACTGCACTGCATTCAGTGCATCTATGTACTGCATAAGATATTCATGGTGTGGCCTCTTCTACACTGGAGAAGCCAAACACAGGTCAGGTCTTCACCTTGCAGAATATGTGCACTCAGCCTGCAGGAGACACCTTGTGGTTTCTGCTGGCTGCATTTGACTCTCACTCTCATCTCTTTCTCCTGCACTGTTATGACAAGACTCAATATAAGCTGAAGAAGCAACCACTCATTATTTGTCTTGGGATGTTACAACCTGTAGGACTTCATACTAAATTTTCCAACTTCTGACTATTTTTAAATTCTGTTTGTATTAGGACTGGTGATTTTTGATTGCCATTCCTGTTCCCCATTTATTTTTTTCTTTTTATTTCATTTAATTACATATTCTGGCCCTTCGGAAGTTTGTCATTCCTGCTGTTACAGAAGTAACTCTGGTGAGCCATGATTGTACTTCCACTGTGGAAGGTATAGTATAGGAATATGGTTCTCAGCAGTTGACAAAGCTTGAGAAGAAAGGGGCATACCAATTCCTTCCTGGGGATAACAAGAACAAACAATAAATATTGATCCAGCCAGTGATCCCAATATCATACACCATTAAAAATCCAGTCAGTAACAACTCTGATACGCTTCTAAGTGATGTTGTTGGTATTGTAATGGAAATTATTTTATATCTTGGCATTTTTAAAAGGGTTGTAGGCACTTAATCTTTTTTCCCTGATTGTTGGGGCTACTTTTTGATACAACAGAGTTTTCTATTTTAAGATGATCTTATATTTCTCCAATGTTTTGTTCTGAGCCCACTTAGTTTCACTCTTTTTAATTGGAAAGACTTTGCACTTGTTTCTGTCCATTTTTAGGTAAGGTCCCATGCACACTGAAGTGATCAGAAATCAGACAGGATATACTTTGTTTTCCTTGTTCAAAAATATTTAACGGCAGAGAGTAGAACAAGAAATTTTGGCTCTTTACCTTCATTACCAAGTCACAATAGTAGAAGTCGTACATTATGCTGAAAGTAGAGAATATCAAACGAATTCAAGTCTTATTCGGGACATAGTGTTAAAGTGAAAAAGCATCCAGTGGTGATGCATCTCTGAGAAAAGGAAAGTCACACTGAATAGCCAAGTAGTTCATAGTCCCCGCAGTCATGGAACTTAAAGCTGCTGCTGATCTGCAGAAGCTGGTGCCACCCACAGCCATAGTGATCCATAGATGTTTTGCAGTCACTGGCAGCCAATGAGAGATCTAAAGTGTGAAGGTGGTGGCAACAGCGTGCTAAACAAGCACATCGGTTGAATTAAAGGAGACCAAACCACAACGACAATTTTGAAAAGTAAGGATTCCAATTATTTTTCACTTAATTTTGGGCATTTTGTGAACTAATTTAGTGCACCTTAGTGTCTAAAGTCCAATTGGGAAGCATCTTTGTTGTAACATTAAATAAGGTCATTTGTTGTCTCAGAGTGACAAAGGAGATAATGCTGAAGCTTTATAAGACATTAGTCAGGCTGAACTTGGAGTATTGTCAATAGTTTTGGGCCCCTTATCTCAAAAAGGATGTATTGTCATTGGAAAGAGTCCAGACGAAGTTCATGAGGATGATTTCAGGAATGAAGGGGTTAACATATCAGGAGCATTTGGCAACTTTGGACCTGTACTTACTGGAACTTAGAATAATGTGTTGAGATCTCATTGAAACCTACCGAATGTTGAAATGACTAGATAAGGTGGATGTGGAGAAGATGTTTGCTCTGGTAGGGTATCCAGAACTAGAGGGCACAGCTTCAAAATTAAAGGGCAAACTTTTAGAACAGAAGTAAGGAGGAGTTTTTTTTGGCCAAAGAGTGGTGAATCTGTGGAATGCTCTGCCACAGACTGCAGTGGAGGCCAAGTCCATGGGTATGTTTAAAGTGGAAGTTGATAGATTCCTGATTGGTTGGGGCATCAAGGGATATGGTGAAAGGGCAGGTCAATGGGGTTGAATGGGATCCAGGATCAGCCATGATGAAATGGTGGATCGTACTGAATGGGCTGAATGGCCTAACTCTGCTCCTATGTCATAGAGTCTTATCGAGTAGCCAGAAAGTTGTGAATAAGTCAAGAATTGTAATCTACACCTATAGAAATTTGCAATTCTGTTAGAATCTCTCTAGTAGCGATATGATGACATAAAGAGCAATGAGGTAAAATGGATGAAATTCCTTGGTGTTAACTTTCCAAGGGATCTATCCTGGGTACAGCATGCAAGTGCCATTATGAACAAAACACGGCAGTGCATTTATTTTGTTGGAGGTTTCTGAAGGTTTAGCATGTCATCTAAAACTTTGACAAACTTCTATAGATGTGTGGTTGGCTGCAGGTGACTACTGCTGTTCCACAGGGTCTGGGTTGGGACTGATCCTTTTCATGTTATATGTCAATGATTTGGATGATGGAATTGTTGGCTTTGTTGCAAAGTTGGCAGATGATACACAGATAGATGGAGGGGCAGGTAGTTTTGAGGAAATAGGGAGGCTACAGAAGGACTTGGACTGATTAGGAGAATGGGTAAAGAAGTGGCAGATGGAATACAGTATCAGGAAGTGTATGGTCATGCACTTTGGAGAAAGAAACGAAAGGGTTGACTATTTTCTAAATGGAGAGACAATACAAAAATATGAGGTGCAAAGGGATTCGGGAGTCCTTATACAGGATTCCCTAAAGGTTAATTTGTAGGTTGAGTCTGCGGTGAGGAAGGCAAATGCAATGTTAGCACTGGTGAGGCCTCACTTAGAATATCATGAGCAGTTTTGGGTCCCTTATTTTAGAAAGGATGTGCTGAAACTGGAGAGTTTTCAAAGGAGGTTCACAAAAATGATACCAGGATTAAACAGCTTGTCATATGAAGAGAATTTGATGGCTCTGGGCCTGTACTCTCTGGAATTTAGAAGAATGAGGTGTGATCTCATTGAAACCTATTGAATAGTGAAAGGACTTGTTACAGTGGATGTGGAAACGACGTTTCCTATGGTGGGAGTGTCTAAGACCAGAAGACACGGTCTCAAAATAGAAGGGCATGCTTTTACAATGGAGATAAAGAGGAATTTCTTTAGACAGAGAGTGGTAAATTTGTGGAATTCGTTGCCACAAGCAACTATGGAGGCCAAGTCCTTATGTATATTTAAGACAAAGGTTGACAGAGTCTTGATTAGTCAGGGCATGAAGGGATAGAGGGTGAAGGCAGGAGATTGGGGCTAAGAGGAAAATTGGATCAGCCATAATGTAATGGCGGAACAGACTTGATGGGCTAAATAGCCTAATTCTGCTGCTAAATCTTATGGTCCTATAGTCTCATATTGACTAGATGTGTCATGGCCTGGTATGGAAACACCAATGCTATTGTATGGAAAAGCCTACTAAAAATAGTAGATACGGTCCCAGTCCATCACAAAAATGGATCATAGATCGATCAGCAGATAGGGAAACTATTTATGAACAGTGTTCTTTTATCTATCAATATACAAAACACAATTCCCTCTGCTGTCTCTGATCGTCAGTGACCCGTAGGAGAGACTAAAATAGTCACAGGTAATTTCCAAATTGGAACAGACCTGCCAATATCAATTCATGACAGCATTATCCTTGCTAAGCATTAGAAGTAAGAAGTTAATCTTATAATAGGTCATGTGACATTGAGAGCACTTAGCATGTACACATCATGATGCATGCTGACTAATTCTGAATGGGTTTATCAATGCCCTAAGAATTTAGTCACACCAGCATCTTAGCTCATCCTTAATTTTGCCAAGAACATTGTCCTCTAAAGAACCGTCTCCACCCTATCAAGCATTGAAACCGAAAACTTATTACATCAAAAACATTAGATTCTTGGTCCTTTTGCTGATCAACTTTGACTAACATCCTACTATTAACACTTCAATCATTGGAACAGTTTATTCTCATTTTCATTTCCTAACCAATGCATGGTTCTTAATCACTTCCAATGTTAAACAGAGTAACCTTTAGAATTTATGTTTGACAGACTCAACTTTGAAAAAAAATGTTTCTTCTTATGGGGATGAGAGGAATTAGGGCTGACAGTAGGAGATGGTCACTGAATATCCAGTAAAGAATTCGAGGGTAGCGATTTTACCCAAAGGATGATTAAAATATGGAACATTTTATTTTTGCAAGGAGTAATTAGAGCAGGTAGCAAATGATGTTTATGGAGTTCTAACATAACCATGTAAGAGAATAAGGAAATATAAGAGCAGGTTGATGGATAGAGATGAAAAAGTGGATTTATGTAGAATATAAACACCAGCAGTGAATTTTTAAGGCAAGTGGTTCACTTTTCTGCCAAAATTAGCTTGTAATGCTTTGAAAATATATTTCTAACACTCACCTGGAGAGCAGTCAAAAGGAAAAGTTGCAACTTAAGGAAATCTAGTAGATGAATACAGTCATAGAGTGCTACAGCACAGAAACAGACTCTTCAGTTCTTCTAGTTCAGCTCTTCTAGTTTATGCTGACCAGGTTTTCTGTCTAGACCCATCTAGCTGTACCCTGACCATAAATCTTCATATTTCTCTCATCCAAGTACCTATCCAAACTTCTGTTAAATGTTACAATTGAACCTGCATCTAAAACTGACAAGAGCAGCTTGTTCCACATTTGTAACACCCTCTGAGTGAAGAAGTTCCCCTTTAGACTTCCCATAATTATTTCATCTTTCACCCTAAATCTATGACCTCTGATTCTAGTCTTCAACAACCTGACAAGAAAAACCTTGCAAGCATTTACCCTATACCCCTAATAATTTTACAGTACATGCCTTCTAAAATATAGTACAGTAACATAACCTGTTAGTACAATGTTTTACAGCACCAGCGATCACTGGTCGGGGTTCAATTCCTGCTGCTGATTGTAAGATCTTTGTACATTCTCCCTAAGACCATGTGGGTTTCCTCTGGGTGCTTTGGTTTCCTCCAGCATTCCAAAGACGTATGGTTAGGGATAGGGTTGGCGAGCTGTGTGCATGCTATGTTGGCATTAGAAGCGTGGTGACACTTGCAAACTTCCCCTAGTAGAATTCTCAGACTATGTTATGCTAATGTACACATGACAAATAAAGCTGATCTTTCATTATTTTCCTGCACTTCAGGGAATATACTCCTAACCTATTCAACCTTTCCGTATAGCTCAGGTCCTCGAATCCTGACATCTCTGCAAACTCTCTCTGCATACTTTCAAACTTATTGATATCTTTCCTGTAGATAAGTAACTAGAAATACATTGAATTTGCCCTCACCACCGCATTATAAAACTTCAAGCACATAACCAAATAACCAGGCATCTCTCTACTCGAAAATATGTCTATAATAGAATAATAAATGTTTATTTTTTCCCAATTCATCAACCAACAAAGTTCCAAATATTTCTTACAACCAGAGAAAACCTGAAGATGCTGGAAATCCAAGCAACACACACAAAAGGCCGGAGGAATTCAGCAGGCCTAGCAGCATCTATGGAAAAGAGTAAACAGTCAACGTTTCAGGTCCTGGTCTTGGCCCGAAATGTCAACTGTTTATTCTTTTTCACAGATGCCGCCTGGCCTGCTAGGTTGCCCCAGCATTTTATGTGTGTTGTCCAAATATTCCTTATTTCTTTTGCTGACTTTCACTAGTTTCTCCTGCCTTGCTGTACCAGTAATTCAAGCACTGGTGTTGACATATGAGCTAGCTTTACCTCACTTTCCTGAGCTGGTATTTCATGTTGTTTGTCAATTCCTAATCCACGCCAAACACAAAAATGTGAAGTACAAAGTCTGCTTCCAATAACTTGTACAGCAACTTGATCTTTGTGCTTCACTTTGATTTTTGTCAATAGTTTGGTTTTATTTTTCAGCTGATGACTCTGAGCTGTGTGCCAGTCATGATTTGAATTTGGGAATTGAAAAATGATGTTGGTTGTTTGCCTGACAGATTGGAAATGAACACTGTAATCAGGTGTTGCAATCCTATGTTGAGATTTCTGGCCATCTCTAAAGCTTATAGCCTGGGGACTGTGAATAAATTGTTTTCTTCCATCTTGGCTGTCACACAGATTTAGGAATTTGAGAATAGCTGAAAGTTGCGTTATTATTAAGGGAATTTGCTGTAAATTCACCGCACGTACACACCAATTTCATGAACTGTTTTAAGGAAAGAAGGTAAAATTATTGCATATCTGTTTTACACTGATGCATTTGTTTTGGTATAGATTGGCGAAAGGTGAAAGATAATCCATTACAGAAAGAAGTAAGAAGCTGTGAAGTGATAGGTGAAAATGTAAAGAGCCGGAGAAGAAGGAATCTGATAGGAAAGGGAAGGAGGATGGGTACCAGGAGGTGGTGATAGGCAGGTGAGGAGAAGAAAAGAGGTAATAGGGGGCAAAGTAGGGAGTTGAATAAGAGTGAAAGGGGAGGGGGAAATTACAAGAAGATGGAGAAATCAATATTCATGCCATCAGGTTAGAGACCACCCAGGTGGAATTTCCTACTCTCCTCTCCCATCAGATACCTTCTTCTCCAGCCATGTACCTTTTCTATCAGATGCTGCCTGACCTGCTAAGTTCATTTTGAGTGGCTTGCTCTGGATTTCCAGCATCAGAAGGATCTCTTGTGTTTAGATTTTGCATGGGAGTAGTGACAATTAGCTTTGTAATTGTGGGGGGTTTCTGGAATCCCAAACTTCTGTGTAGTCCTCACAATTGCACTTGGAGTTGGACACCTCTGTACATATGCTTGGAAAACTGCCTATTTAATTGGCAGAAGAGAACGCAGACCATCCATTAGAGTATGGGGTTACTTAAGTAATTTTTGGTCCAATTTCATTATGACTTCCTCATCAGGAGACCATGATCAATGTGGTTCAGAAATAACATATCCTCCTCACTGACAATCAACACAGGCACAATCCTGGATGTGTGCTTACCCCACTGCTAAACTCTCTCTATATTTGTGACTGTGTTGCCTGACACAGATCAAATGCCATTGATAAACTCACTGATAACACAAAGTTGTTGGCAGAATGTCAGATGGTGATAAGGAAGTTCACAGGTGTGTGATAGATCTGCTGTTGAGTGATATTACAACAATCCTGCCCTCAGTGGCAGTAAGTCTAAGGAGCTGATGTGGAATTCAGGAAGGAGAAGTTGGGAGAAGTCCTCACTGAGGAATTAACAATGGAAAGAGAGAGCAGATACAAGTTTCTGGGCATCAACATCCCAGAGGATCTATCCTGGATCAAATATATTGATACAATTACGAGAAGGGCATTCCAATGGCCTTACTTCACGGGAAGTTTAAGGAGATTTGGTATGTTACCAAAGCCTCCAGCAAATTTCTACAAATATAGAGTGGAGAGCATTTGGACTGATTGCATCATAGTCCAGTAGGAAACCTTCAATGAACAGGATCACAAGAATCTGCAGAGAGCTGGTGATTTAGCCAGCTGCATCATGGGTAATAAGCTCCCCAGCATCAAGGACATCTTCAAAAGGTGGTGCCTCAAAAGGGTGGAATCCATCATTAAGGGCCCTAAACATCCAGGACATGTCCTCTTCTCATTTGTACCATCAGAGAGGAGGTATAGGAGCCTGAAGATACACACTCAGTGCTTTAGGATAGCTTCTTCCCCTCCACCATCAGATTTTGGAATGGTCCATGAACCCATGAACACTACGTCGTCATTCTGCTCTCTTCTTGCACTATTTATTTATTTATTTATTACTGTATCCTACGTAATATTTTATGTATTGAACTGTTTTGCTGCTGCAATACAACAAATTACACAACATATGTCAGTGACAATAAACCTGAGCCTGATTCTGATTCTGGTTGATTTAAATCTCCTCAACTGTTTGAATGATGCTATTGTTTGGAAATATCTTTGTGAAGACTATAAGACCATAAAACATAGGAGTAGACTTAAGCCATCTGGCCCATCGAGTCTAGTCCACCATCTAATCATGGCTAATCCTTTTGTTCCTTTCTCAGCCCCACTTCCCGGCCTTCTCCCCTTAATCTTCGATGCCATATCCAATCAAGAACCTACTAAGCTCTGACTTAAATATACCCAACGACTGGGCCTCCACAGCTGCCTGTGGTAATAAACTCCACAAATTCACCACCTTCTAGCTAAAGAAGTTTCTCCGCATCTGTTTTAAATGAACGCACCTCTATCCTGAGGCTGTGCTCTCTTGTCCTAGACTTCCACCCCTCCCCCATGGGAAACATCCTTTCCACATCTATTTTGTCCAGGCCTCTCAACATTCAAAAGGCTTCAATGAGATCACCGCCCCCCCCCACCATCCTTCTAAATTCCAGCAAATACAGACTCTGAGCTATCAAATGTTCGACATATGATAACCCTTCATTCCTGGAATCATCTTTGTGAACTTCCTTTGAACCCTCTCCAATGCCAGCATATCTTCTCTTAGATGAGGAGCCCAGAACTGTTCACTATACTCAAGGTGAGGCCTCACCAGTGCCTTATAAGGCCTCAGCATCACATCCCTGCTCTTGTATTCTAGACCTCTTGAATGAATACCATGGGCTCTTAACTTGGTAAGCAGCCTCATGTGTGACACCCTGTCAAAGGCTTTCTGAAAGTCTAAATATACAACATCCTCTGCACCCCCTTTATCTATCCTACTTTTAATCTCCTCAAACAATTCCAACAGGTTTGTCAGGCATGGTTTTCCCTTAAGGGAACCATGCTGACTTTATCCTATCTTGTCCTGTGTTACCAAGTACTCTATAACCTTATCCTTAGCAATAGATTCCAACATCTTTCCAACCACTGAGGTCAGGCTAACTGGTCTATAATTTCCTTTTTGCTGCCTTCCTCCTTCCTTAAAGAGTGGAGTGATATTTCCAATTTTTCAAACATCCAGCACCATGCCAGAGTCCGATAATTTTTGAAGATCATTACTAATACCTCCATAATCCCTACTGCTACCTCTTTCAGAACCCCACAGTGCAGTTCATCTGGTCTGGGTGACTTATATACCCTTAGGTCTTTCAGCTTATTGAGCACTTTCTCCCTTGTAATAGTAAATTCACTCACTACTCATTCCTCGCACCCTTCAACATCTGGCACACTGCAAGTATCTTCCACAGTGAAGACTGATGCAAAATACTCAAACATGAGGAAACCTGCAGATGCTGAAATTTCAAGCAACACACATAAAAAATTGCTGGTGAATACAGCAGGCCAGGCAGCATCTCTAGGAAGAGGTACAGTCAACGTTTCGGGCTGAGACCATTCGTCAGGACTAACTGAAAGAAGAGATACTAAGAGATTTGAAAGTGGGGGGGGGAGAATCGGAAATGATAGGAGAAGACAGGAGGGGGAGGGATGAAGCTAAGAACTGGACCGTTGATTGGCAAAAGGGATATGAGAGGATCATGGGACGAGAGGCCTAGGGAGAAAGAAAAGGGGAGGGGGGAAGCCCAGAGGATAGGCAAGGAGTATAGTGAGAGGGACAGAGGGAGAAAAAGGAGAGAGAGAAAAAATAATAATAAATAAATAAGTAAAAGATGGGGTACGAAGGGGAGGTGGGGCATTAACGGAAGTTAGAGAAGTCAATGTTCATGCCATCAGGTTGGAGGCTACCCAGACGGAATATAAGGTGTTGTACCTCCAACCTGAGTGTGGCTTCATCTTGACAGTAGAGGAGGCCGTGGATAGACATATCAGAATGGGAATGGGACGTGGAATTAAAATGTGTGGCCACTGGGAGATCCTGCTTTCTCTGGCGGACAGAGCGTAGGTGTTCAGTGAAACGGTCTCCCAGCCTGCATCAGGTCTCGCCAATATATAGAAGGCCCCATCGGGAGCACTGGACGCAGTATATCGCCCCAGCCAACTCACAGGTAAAGTGTCGCTTCAGTTGGAAGGACTGTCTGGGGCCCTGAATGGTAGTGAGGGAGGAAGTGTAAGGGCATGTGTAGCACTTGTTCTGCTTACAAGGATAAGTGCCGGGAGGGAGATCAGTGGGAAGGGATGGGAGGGACGAATGGACAAGGGAGTTGTGTAGGGACCGATCCCTGCGGAAAGCAGAGGGGAGAGAGGGAAAGATGTGCTTAGTGGTGGGATCCCGTTGGAGGTGGCAGAAATTACAGAGAATTATATGTTGGACCTGGAGGCTGGTGGGGTGGTAGGTGAGGACCAGGGGAACCTTATTCCTAATGGGGTGGTGGGAGGATGGGGTGAGAGCAGATGAGCGTGAAATGGGAGAGATGCATTTGAGAGCAGATTTGATGGTGGAGGAAGGGAAGCCCCTTTCTTTAAAAAAGGAGGACATCTCCTTCGTCCTGGAATTAAAAGCCTCATCCTGAGAGCAGATGCAGCGGAGACGGAGGAATTGGGAGAAGGGGATGGTATTTTTCAAGAGACAGAGGGAGAAGAGGAATAGTCCAGGTAGCTGTGAGAGTCCGTAGGCTTATAGTAGACATCAGTAGATAAGCTGTCTCCAGAGATAGAGATAGAGATAGAGATGCAAAATACACATTTAATTCATCTGCCATCTCCTTGTCTCCCGTTATTATTTCTCCAGCCTCATTTTCTAGTAGTCCTGTATCCACTCTCATCTTTCTTTTATTTTTTAAATAATTGAAAAGCTTTTATTATCAACTTTGATATTGCTTGCTAGCTTGCTTTCATAGTTCATCTTTTCCATCCTAATGATTCTTTTATTTGCTCTCTGTAGTTTTTTAAAAACTTCCCAATCCTCTGTCTTCCCATTAGTTTTTGCTTTGTTGTATGCCCTCTCTTTTGCTTTTCTGTTAGCTTTGACTTCCCTTGTCAGTCACAGTTGTACTACTTTGCTATTTGAGTATTTCTTTGTTTTTGGAATACATCTATCCTGAACTTCCCTCATTGTTCCCAGAAACTCACACCATTGCTACTCTGCTGTCATCCCTGCCAGCAGTTCCTTCCAATTTACTTTGGCGAACTCCTGTCTCATACCACTGTAATTTCCTTTACTCTACTGAAATACTGCTATGTCGGACTTTACTTTCTCCTTATCAAATTTCAAGTTGAACTCAATCATATTGTGATTATTGCTTCCTAAGGACTCTTTTACTTCAAGTTCCTAATTGGCTCTGGTTCATTACATTAACACCCGATCTAGTTTGGTTGATTCCCTAGTAGGCTCAATGACAAACTGCTCTAAAAATCCATCTCGTAGGCATTCAATAAACTCACTTCCTTGAGAGTCATTACCATCTAATTTTCCCAATTCATCTGCATGTTGAAATCCTATATGACTATCATAACATTGCCCTTTTGATACGACTTTTCTACTTCCCATTGTAATCTGTGGCCCACATCCCAGCTTTTGCTGGGAGGCCTGTTTCCATCAGGGCAAATCAAATAACATTCAGCCTCAAATGTCGATATTGTTGGGGAATTCCAAACAACACTCGGACCCAGATATTCGATTGTCTTTTATTTCCATGGCTACGTGAGAATCGTCTCTCAGAGAGCAGCGATTCAGAATTATACAGTCCATTGCACTCCCTTTTAAGACAGCTACAAACTTCAATTCCTGATAAGATAAACAGATGTAACAATCCAAGCAATTGTGAAACTAAATAGAAGTAGCTTTTCACAACAAGCCCTGCAGCTTTTGGAGAGTGGTTAGCAATTAACTCAGTGTCATGCTGGTATGTTTTAATAATACTTGGTTTTCAATGTTCCCTTTTATCTTATTGGTATTTTCTGTTCCCTTCTACTAGAACATTCAACAGCCATATGTTATTATTAACCCTCTAAATTCCATCACGGTCCCCTCCTTTTTGATCACCCTGATCAATTTCTCCTTCAGAAAGCACAGCTCGTTAGAAGCAGGGAAAGGTCACATAGTAAGACAAGCTTCCTCATCATATCCGGGACCATATGTCTTATTTTCTATCTGGGGAACTTTGGTAACCTGGGGAAACATACGTGCCTGGGTGGTTTGCAAAGGCAGAAATCAACAGAAGGTCCTAGACACCATAGGAGCCCTACTACCAGGATTATTAGAAGTAGAATTAACCCATAATGTGCTATCATGATCCACTACCCCTCCAAAAGATCTCCAAATGGCTACCACCCCCCTTTGGGGTTGTAATTGTGAAATTCCTTTCCCATTTTCCAGATTGGATTTACTCTTCTCTGCATATGGTCCGCTGAATGGGGATTATTTTCGGATTCATCGGGGATGTAGGTGCAGCACTCTTGGCCTATAAGGATGCACAATCCCCCTCCCTCTGGACTAATATAAAATCAAGGTCCATCCCCCAGAAGAGATCCCAACAATCCAAGAACCTGAAGCTCTGCCCCCTGCACCAGCTTCTCAGCCACATATTTATCTGCCAAATCATCCTGTTTCTACCCTCACTGGCGTGTGTATAGGTAGCAATCTAGAAATTACTACCCTGGATGTCCTGCTTCTCCGCTTTCTGCCTAGCTCTCTACATTCTCTCTTCTGGACCTCTTTGCTTTTCCTTCCTTTGTCATTGGTACCAATATGTACCAAAACATCTGGCTGCTCTCCATCTCCCTCCAAAATGCTGTGGACGTGATCTGAGACGTCTCTCACCCTGGCACCTAGGAGGCGACATACCGCTCGGGTGTCCCATTCACATCCACAGAATCTCCTGTCTGTTCCCCTGACCATTGAGTTCCCTATCACTACTCGTCCCCCTCTTCTCCCTCTTTCCCTTCTGCTCCACAGACATATGCTCAGTGCCAGTAACCTGGTCTCCATGGCACTGCCCTGGGAGGACGTCCTCTATACCAATATCCAAAGTGGTATACGTATTATTGAGAGGAATGGTCACAGGGTTGTTCAGCACTAATTGCCTATTCACATTTCCATTTATCCTGACAGTCACCCAGCTGTTCGCCTCCTGCAACTTAGGGGTAACTACTTCGCTGTAACTTTGATCAGTTATCTCCTCACTCACCCGTACAAGCTGAAGGTCATCTAGCTGCTGTTCTAGATCCCTAATATGATCTTCGAGGAGCTGCAGCTGGATGTACCGTTCAGATATAGTTCCCTGAGAGACTCTGGGTCTCTCTGGACTCCAACATCCAGCATGAAGAACACACAACAGCCATTAACTACACTAGGTACAGTAAGAGGGGAAAAAAGGAACCTTAACAGAAGCTTACCCAGAGCCAACGCCTCTTTTGAGCCAAAGCCTGACACTCCTACTCTCACCTCTGGCCTACTCCTAACAAAGGCTTAACATAAGTGGCTTTCAAAACACTTCAGTGGGGATTTATTCTTGCGAGGTCTCGGTACTGAGGCAGGAGATAACCTCCTCACTCATTCTGCAGGCCTACTTCAGAAAAGGTGGCTCTTAGTGGCAGGTGACTGAGAAACGTGTGCAGTATTCTCCCCACTGTAAAGTTCATGTTAATTTATATCTTATGTCTAAGCAGTATTATTCTCATTCATTTCAGTTTTTAATAAGACCCTGTCTCTGACATGTTACTTAGAAACGTGTGTGTATTTGCCTTTCACAAGACATGGTTGGGATAGCTGACTTGGCAATGAGGATAAGATTGCTAAGATTGTCAACAAACTACAGTGATTGCTTTTGCCCAAATCAGACTTGAATGAAGCTGAGAAATGAGATGATAGTGGACTCAAACTCAATGTGTAGGACTTAATATTACATGTTGGTTGACGTTTCCTTAGAGCTGGATTTGGAGGGCAAGGATATCCTGCAGTCAGTTCAGGAAATAGATAACTCAACTGGATTAGGGTTGAGGGCTCCAACACATTCAGTGCTTTGCCCTCCCCCACTTGCTTCTTTAGGAAATGGCTTATTTGCAAGCAAGAGAACGTAACTTCTATCTGAAAAGATGTTTTTCATGAACTCTTTATTAGATTTATGAGTGATTATCTTAAACTTATTACCTCTCAGTTTGAGCGTATGACACTCTTATGTTTCTAATATTTTAGAAAGTTTCTCTTCATTTTTGTTTGCAGTGCCGATGAAAGGTTTGACGCAACATTTCATACCAACGTTCTTGTAAGATCGAATGGGCGTAGTCAGTACATCCCACCAGGTGAGTGCTGTTAATTGATCACCAAATCATTCAATATCACATCAGAATAAGGTTGCAATTACAGAACAGTGATCATTTCTGAATATTTTTACTGCACAAATTATTATCATGTGTCGTTTCCTTTATGCAACAAAAGAGCTTTGTCCCTATGCTGTTACTGCCAAGCACAGCTGAGCTTTTAGTATTTTCGCACTGTCTCGGAAAATTGTCAGTTCAAGTCCTGCTCTAGAAAACTGAGCAAATAATACTTAGCTTTTAATTCCTGGCAAAACTGAAGAAGTGCTGCTTATTCTTGGTACAGTCCAACAAGATGATTAAACTAAGGCCACAACCACTCTCTCTAAATTGCCAAGGTATTACTTTGTTGTAGTATATGGGTGATATCCCCAAAGTTCTTGGGTAATTATAACTCAAGCATGCTTATTAGCTTTATTCCTGCCTCCATCTATTCACCAGTCTTGGCTCCGGAAATCTCCAATCCTCTGTCAGTGTCCTCCTGGTATACCTTGTATATACATCACATCCTCCCTGTGTTTCATCTTCCTGATTATTAGTTGGTTATGTTCACTGTGTCTTGTTTTAGTTATCAGTGTACTTGTGCATTCTTTTGTTTCTCTATTTAAGTTCCCTCTGCTTTTTCTATCTTAGCCCAGTTTTGAGTTCACCTCCCCGTGTGCAGTGATTCTCGACTCCTAACCTGTATTTTCTCCAAATTAATCCTCAATCAAATCCTCAACTCTGTCTTCACCTCTGGTCTCCCCTGACCATGAGTCCATCTGATCTATTCTCTCCTGGTAGTCCACAGGATGCAGGACTTTGCTGTAACATCTCTGGTTCAACCCATAACGGCAACAACTTCCATTACAGCAAGCCTGAGCCACAACATGGACACAGCAGAGTATGAACATCTCCAACCAGTGCTTGGCCAGCCAGGAAGTCAGAACGAGAGGACGTGAACGTGTGCTCCGGCAGATACTGACCACCCTACAGACACTCACCAAATCACCTAGCTAAACCCCTGCTCCCTCTCCATTTCCCGAGATGTTGAAGCTGCTGGAGCCAATTGTTTTGATTGCAACCTAGGAACCTGTCGAGGATTTCATACTCAGTGTTCTCTGGCTTCCGAGCTGCAACCCACCAACTCTCCGAGTCGTGCAAATGTATCCCCCATTAGTAAAACATCTCTGAGTTCCCCTGACTCATTACAACCAACTGGTCACAGCCACAGCTCTGGATGGAAGATGTCACTGCTCCTATCTGTCTGCATATAGAACAGCTTACTGGGATGACCCATTTTCACTTTATTCATCCTCCTGAGTACCTGTTGAAAGATTAACAGGTACTCAGGAGAATGAATAAGATGAAAATGGACCTCCACAGTTTACAACAGGTACTCAGGAGAATGCACTTCACAAATAACCTTCCAGCTCCTGAGCTGCCTGTTGCCTCTCCTGGACTGCCCAAAGTTTTGCCTGAATATGTAGACTTCCTCAGGGTTTTTCAGAAGGAAAGGGCTGCAACAATCAGGCCTTATTGAACCTATAACCGAGCAATTGAATTGCTACCTGGAACCTGTCCACCCTGAGGACAACTCTACGCTCTCTCAGCTCCAGAAAGAGTGGAAATGGAGGAATACCTAGCAAACAGGTTCATCCACCTCTCCATGTCACCTGCTGGTAGAGGCTTCTTCTTTGTAGTGAAAAAGGATAGTTGACTCCTACCATGTATAGATTATCATGGCCTCAATAAGATTACAATGAAGAACCTTTACCACTGATGACCACGGCTTTCGAGTTGCTGCATGGCGCACCTACTTTTACTGAACTGAACCTCTGAAAAGCATACAATCTGGTTCGCCTTCAGCAGGGTGATGAATGGAAGACCATTTTTAACATCCCCACTGGCCACTATGAATATTTTATGATGCCATTTGGTCAGTTAACACCACACAGTCTTCCGGACCATTATTGATGACATTCTCCAAAAGATGGTAAATCACTTTGTCTTTGTCCACTTGGATGATATACCCATCTTCTCCAAGACCTACCACAAATACGTCCAACACATTTGATGCGTCCTCCAGGTGTCCTCCACAGGCAGTTTGAACAACCGTACCAGATCCCATTCTCCCGAGGTCCAGGCTATTGACACCAAACTGATGGGAGGTTGAGACCATCATCAGGAGAGCATGACAGCAGGAGGTTGGGCATGGATGGAGATGTTTAATCATAAGCGGCAGCTGGTTGCATCTGCACCCAGAGCAAGGAACCCAGATCATATCCACAAGGGGTGCTACACCATTGCCCGTTCCTTCCCGTGCCTGGTCCCAGACTTTTCACTGGTCTGCTGTCATTATGAAGCAACACCGTGATTATGGAGGTGGTGTACCCATTCTCTAAGGCCTGTCACTTTGTGCCCCTATCCAAGCTTCCCTCAGCTCTGAAATGGATGAACCTATGCTGTAACACGTGTTTAGGGTGCATGGCTTTCCCCATGACGTTGTTTCTGACAGAGACTCTCAGTGTATCTCCCAGTTCTGGAAGGCTTTCTGTCAGCTTATTGGAGCTATGGGCAACCTTTCATCGAGATTTCACCTCTATTCCAATGGGCAGATTGGGAGGACAGAGCAGGACCTGGAGAAGACCATGAGGTGCCTTGCATAGGGCAACCTATCCACTTGGAGTGACCATCTGCTCTGGGCAGATTGCTCATAACACTCCGCACCAGTCTTCTATGGATATGCCTCACATTGAGTGATATTTTGGTTAGCCACCTCCTCCGTTTCCCAAGTAGGAGCCCTAGGTGAGAGTCACCCCTACTGAACAGCTGTGATGTTGTTGCTGGCAGAAGTGGAAGAAAGTTCAGAGAGCTCTTTTGAAGGCCTCTCTGTAACAACAACAGCAGCCCAACATCAAAGGTAGCTAGGGCCTTTGTTTCTCCCAGTCAAAGGGTCGGCTCTCCACCAAAGACCTTCCTCTGTGGGTTGAGTCTCAGAAGTGACACTACACTACATCGAACCATTCAAAGCTTTCTGTCAGATCAACCCAGACTTTTAATGTCTCCAGTTGCGACACAACATGCGTATCAGCCTCACCTCCCATGACCCCTGTCTAAAACCCCTTCTGTGCAGTATGCTGGTGCCAGTGCAGAGATCCCACTGTCCTGACTCCTCAAATCATCGATAGTCAGCTGGCGAACACTTTCCATCAGTCTTATTCCTGGCCAGCTCCAGTACTTGGTGGGCTACGGCCCAGAGGAAAGAAAGTTGTGGTTTCCATCTTCCAGGACCCGGACCTGATCAGAGACTTCCAATGTCATCACCCAGATTACCATGGACCGTCAGCTGCCCTCCATAGTCAGGGAGCAGGGTCCTGTTATGCTTCAGTCAGAACACCAGGGGGAGCCAGAGTCCGTCAGGCTTTGACACTCCTCCCTTGATTATTAGTTGCTTATTTTCACTGTGTCTCATTTTAGTTATCAGTGCACGTGTGTCTTGTTTTGTTTCCTCTGTTTTGTTTTTTGTCTTTGCTCAGTCTTGAGTTTAACTCCCCTGTGTGTCATGATTCTCGAGTTCTAGCCTATGTTCTCTACAAATCAATCCTCAAGTAAAGATTCAATTCCATTCTCATTTCTGGTCTCCTCTACTTTGGGTCTACCTGGTGTACCTCTTTCCTAGTAACCCATCAGTTAAAGATACAGAATTTCATCATAACATCTCTGTCTGAGCCCAGCTTGGCAAACACCTCTGTTACAAATAAAGTGCCAAGGGAAATATCAGGGACAGTGAACAACACAAATTAAATAACCACCAGGCCCAATATATGGGTTGAACATATCTATGCTTTTCTTGTTAATATATCTATTTGACATGACTATACATTTTTTTCTGTAGTTTAAGTTTCATCCATTCTCTCATGGATTTATGACTTGTTAATGGGGATATTGCTTCAAGGGTACCAGGGACGTTTATCCAAGTGACTTTTTGTGCCTGTTCTGACACTGAGCCACTGTAGATTTTGTGAACATGTTATCTCACAGGAAAGAATGGTTCCTTTTGTCACTACTTTCTGTAGACTCTTCCGTGAATAGGTGATGAATTAATTAAAAACTGCCTTAATCCAATATCCTTAAACATAGCATAATTCTGATTAGTGGAAGTCCAACGTCTTAACGTCACCATGTTGTGCTAAATTAATGTAACGCTCAGGGCTATCGGCTCATGTTTATCTAGGGGAAACCCTGTCCGCCGGTCAAACCATGTCTCACGTTTGCATAGTTGCTGCGTAATGCACCCTGGTACAAACTCACACATCAAATATCAGACAGCACACAATGTATGATTTACAGATTACACTTTATAGATCTTACTGGAATTATGTAATTAATAGAGATACAGTATAAAAGGAAGGTAAAAAGCGCCAAACTTATCGGAGTTCAACCACTTTGTGCACAACCACTGGAGTTCAATTAACGGGGTCTTCTTTCCACCATTCGATCTCCTTGACCCGCCGCCTGGGACCAACCACGGTGGTCGACCAAAGTGCATTCAGCATGTCCTTCCTCTTCAGTCCTCCTCCCGAAAAGCCCACACACTCACCCAGGTTCCCACACATACAGATAGAATAACATAACTTCCATTGGTTAGTTCCTCCATTATCTATAACTATAACCCAAATATTTCAGCTACAGAGAACATTAACTCATAGTTAACATTGCAAAGAAGTCATTTCATTATTACACTTCAGAGGAGCCATTTTATAATTAGCACTTAACAGTTAACATTACAGTTAATATTGCTGAGAACCCTACATTCTCCCCCCCTCTGAATTAAATCATGCCCTCATGACATTCAGATAATTCTCCAACCCTTCCTGCAGAACACACAGCCCAATCCAAGTGCAAAAAGCAGTGACATAACTCCCCAAAACAGTAGAGATCGCACCCTGCTCCCCAGGTGCTACATAAGCCAACCTCTCCGGGGGCGGGGGGGTTCCAAATCCTCTGAGACCTCTGTACCCCCTCTTCTAGCTCTTCTGGCTCAGCCACTACTGGGGACACTTTGGGGCTACCTGGCGAAATCTCCCGTGATCTGTCATTCAAACCCCTCTGCAACTCAGAACCCCCTGTTTCATGTTCGGGCCACCCCTCCCTCTCCTCCAGAGTCCAGCTGCACTCCCTGTTGCCCCCCTCACCTCCCCTGACACAGTGGGAGAAGGGCCTGGAGTCTCTTGCTCCGTCACAGGGGAGTTAGCCAATGGCAGCGTGTACCATACTTCCGAAACCTCATCCTCAGAATCAGTATCCCTTTCTGGGGCTGGGCCCAGCCTCATCTCTTTCACGGTGGGCTCTTCCCATGCCTCCGCAGAGTCTTCATACTAGGTGTAAACTCCAATTCGGGCTCTTGGTCTACCTGCACCTCTTGGCCCAGGGGCAATATGTGGTTCCGATGGAGTATCTTGACAGGCCCCTTCCCGTCCCCTGGCCTCACCTGGAAAACTGATAGGTTGGGCATCTGACTCTCCACCACATACGGTGTGGCCGCCCAACAGTCAGCCATCATGTGGTTTCCAGGTAAACCCAAATTCCTTATGAGGATTCGGTCTCCTGGCAGGAGTTGGGAGAACTTCACTTTCTGGTCATACCTCCTCTTATTTTCCCGATTCTGCTTGGTGGTGGCTACCCCAGCCAATTCGTAAGCCCTTTTCAGCACTCTCCTTATATCAGGCACATACTTCAGATAAGGCTTCGGCTGTACGTCACCCGCATCAGTCCTGAAACAGAGGTCAATGGGCAACCTCGCCTCACGCCCAAACGTCAGATAATAGGGCAAGTACCCAGCAGCTTCATTGCATGTACAGTTGTAACAGTGAACCAGATGCCCAATAAGTTGGCTCCATCTGCTCTTTTTGCTGATCTCTAGAGTTCTGAGCATGTCTAGCAAAGTCAGATTAAACTTCTCTGGCTGGGGATCGCCCTGCGGATGATAAGGCGTGGTCCTCAATTTCTCAACTCCCAGTATGCCCAGTAACTCACAGATGAGCTTACTCTCAAAGTCCTGTCCCTGGTCACTATGTATCCGCCGGGGAAGGCCATAATGCACCAAATTCTTCTCCCATAACACTTTTGCCACCGTAGTCGCCCTCTGGTCCTTGGTCGGAAAAGCCTGAGCATATCCAGACTAGTGGTCCGTGATGACTAAGACATTCACTATGTTGCTGGTATCGGGTTCTATGGACAGAAAATCCATACACACCAAGTCCAGGGGCCCTGCACTCTGAAGGTGTGACAAAGGAGCGGCCTGCACAGGCAGTGTCTTCCAGCATATGCAGCGAATGCACGACTTGCAGTACTCTTCGGCCTCCGACTTCATTCGAGGCCAGTAAAACCTGTCTTTGAGCAATCTTCTCCACCCCCAAATGTCCAGAATCATCGTGCAGTGACTTCAATGCAACCTTCCGATACTTCTTGGGCAGAACCAGCTGGCAACACCAAGGTCGGTCTGGGGGTGACGTGACCCGGTATAAAATTTGTTTCCTCAATTTCAACTGAGGCCATTCCCTCAGTAACAGAGACACCGAAGCATGTTTTGTCTTCTCCGCACACGCAATATCCCACTTTTCCATCGCGTACCAAACGGTGCCAATGTCCGGGTCATCTTGCTGAGCAACTGCCACTTCCCTGTGCCTGTGCCCGTCTCAAGATCAAAGTTCCGCGATACAATTTCCACTTTGCCAACAGGCTTACCCATACTCAAACCTCGGAGTATCACTTCCTCTGATCCATTAGTCTCCACTCCCCTCAACACGCATGCATTGCTTACTGGCACCCTCGCAGCCGCACACCATCGCTGAAAGGCAGTCTCCATGACAACTGTAATTCAAACAGAGTGATAACACAGCATCTACAGAATTCAATCCCGGACGAGCCCCGCAAATGTAACACTCAGGGCTATCGGCTCATGTTTATCTAGGGGAAACCCCGCCCGCCTGCCAAACCGTGTCTCACGTTTGCGCAATTGCTGTGTAATGCACCCTGGTACAAACTCACACATCAAATGTCAGACAGCACACAATGTATGATTTACAGATTATACTTTATAGACCTTACTGGAACTATGTAATTAATAGAGATACAATATAAAACAAAAGTAAAAGGTGCCAAATTTACCAGAGTTCAACCACTTTGTGCACAACCGTTGGAGCTCAATTAACGGGGTCTTCTTTCCACCATTCAACCTCCTCTGACCTCTTCGATCCACCACCTGGGACCAACCACAGTGGTCGACCAAAGCGCGTTCAGCATGTCTTTCCTCTTCGGTTCTCCTCCCGAAAAGCCCACACACTCACCTAGGTTCCCACACATACAGATAGAATAACATAACTTCCATTGGTTAGTTCCTCCATTATCTATAACTATAACCCAAATATTTCAGCTACAGAGAAAATTACCTCATAGTTAACATTGCAAAGAAGCCATTTCATTATTACGCTTCAGAGGAGCCATTTTATAATTAGCAGTTAACAGTTAACATTACAGTTAATATTACTGAGAACCCTACACTAATTAAGCAAAGATGCCTAATTACACTAATTCTTTCTGCCTGTACATGACTCATATCCACCCATACACTACATATTCATTGCGATGAAAGGTTATTGACCTGGAATATTAACACTGTTCCTATTGCACAGATGTTGCATGGCTTCCAGCATCTCAGTTTTTTTTTTAAATTTCAGAATGACAGCAACATCAATATCTGATATTCCAGCACCTGCAATTTGGAGCTCTCCTTAAAAAAAAGGTAGCTGTTCCTTCTTCAAGGGATGTGTATTCTCACATACCCCGCAGTGCTCTATATTCTCCATTTCTTGAAAATATCTCAACACAAACAAAATGAGTAACATCTCCAGAAGATCAGTTTTAAAGTTTTGAACAAATACTGGTTAAATTAATATGAGAACCTCTTGTAATAAGAATAGCATTTCTGCAAAATACGTATCACCATAAATCAGTTGTCATTCATTCCATTGCAAATTTCATTCAAATATCAGCAGTGAAAAACCATTTGTACCTGCTGTACAAATATTTTAATGTCAATATTTTCTTTAGAAAATTAAGGTTGTTTTCAGCATTACATCTAATAGTGACTACAAAATTAATCAAGTGTGCTTATCCTGTTGGAATGCTGTCAGAACGCGTTATTTAATGTGCATAATAATAAAATTTTCAAGTTGTGTAATGTCACCAACTTCTTTTAAATCCTTTAAATTTATTTTCTCCTTTCCCTAAATCCATCTTTCCCCCAGTATTGCCCTTATTTGTTACATACTGATATTTTCAGCATTATGCATCTATTCTCTTTTATGACCATTTTCATGCATAAAAGTGAGAGGGCGAGGAGAAAAAGAGACAAAAGAAAGTGAAAATAAAATGAATGTCAGTGAGAGCAGGGGAGAGAATAAAATAAAAAGATGGCAGAAATTAAATATTGCAATAACCTATGGTACCACTTGGAGTCATAGAAGACTGTAGCACAGTAACATGCCCTTCAGCTCATCTAGTCTGTGCTGAACTATTAATCTGCCTACACCCATTGACTTGCACTCAGACCATAGCCGTCAGTCCTCTCCCATCCATGTACCTATCTAAATTTATCTTAAATGTTCAAATCAAACCTGCTTTAACCACAGCTGTTGGCAGCTCGTTCCACACTCTTGTCACACTCTGAATGAAGAAGGTCTCCCTCGTGTTCCCCTTAAACACTTCACCTTTCAGCCTTAACACATGATCTCAGTGGAAATATCCTGCTTGCATTTACCCTATCTATACCTCTCAACTTAGTTTTCTTTGCTCCAGGGAATAAAGTCCTATAGCCTATTCAACCTTTCCCTCTAACCCTGGTCCACAAGTCTGGGCAATATCCTTTAAAATTTTCTCTGCACTCTTTCAATCTTATTTACATCTTTCCAGTGGGTAGGTAGCCAGAACTGCACACAGTACTCCAAATTAGGGCTCACCAATGTCTTATAGAACTTCAACATAACATCCCATCTCCTGTATTCATTACTTTGACACATCAAGCCCTATGGGCCAAAAGATTTCTTTACAAGCCTATCTACCCCTAGAAGTATTCCAGGGCATCCACTAAGAGGGCCTCACAATGAAGCACCCTGGGATGCCACTTTCAAGGAATCACAGTATGTATCTGTATTCTCTGATTCCTCTGTTCTACTCCTTTCCTCAGGACCTGACTGCTCACTCTGTAAATCCTACCTTGGTTTGTCCTCCCCAAGGGCAACAACTCACACGTGTCTCCATTAATTCCATCTGCCATTTTTCAGCCCGGTTTTCGGGATCACACTGCAAGTTTTCATAGTCTTCCTCATTGTCCACTACACCCCCAATCTTGTCATCTGTAAATTTGCTAATCCAGTTAACCACATTATCATCCGGATCGTTGGTGTAGATGACAAACAACAACGGTCTGATCAGTGATCCCTGCAGCACACCACTAGTCACAGGCCTCCAGTCAAGGAGGCAACTATCTACTATCACTCTGTCTTTTCCTGACAAGCCATTGCTTAACCCAATTTACTACCTCATCTTGAATGCCAAGCCACTGAACCTTCTTGGCCAACCTCCCATGTAGGGCCTTGTTAAAGTCTATGTTGACAACATTCACTACCTGGCCTTCATCAACTTTCCTGGTAACTTTCTCAAAAAACTCTAAAAGATTGGTTAGACATGACCTACCACATACAAAGCTATGTTTATTGTCCCAAACCTGTACCTGTCTATCCAAATACTCAAATATGCGGTCCCTTACAATACCTACCAATAACTTACCCACTACTGATGTCAGGCTCATTGACCTATAATTTCCTGGCTTATTTTTTTAACCTTTCTTTACAACCTTTCTTTTGCTCTTAATATATCTGTAGAAGCCCTTGGGATTCTCTTTCACCTTGTCTGACAGAACAACTTCATGCTTTCTTTTAGCCCTCCATATTTTCTTCTTAAGTGCTGTCTTACATTTCTCAATCCTGTCAAGTACCTGATTTTCTCCCTCCTGCCTATGCCTACTGTGCACCTCCTTTTTCTTATCCAGAGCCTCAATATCTCTTGAAAACCAAGGTTACTAAACCTGTTATCCTTGTCTTTTATTCTGACAGGAATATACAAATGCTGCACTCTCAGAATTTCACATTTGAAGGCCTTCCACTTACCAAGTACACCTTTGCAGCAAACAACCTGTCCCAATCCACACTTGCTAAATCCTTTCAGATACCTTTTAAATTGGCCTTCCTAGCCTTTAGAATTTCAACCCCAAGTCCAGAGCTTTCCTACTTCTTAATTATCTTGAAACTAGTGGCATTATGATCACTAGATGCAAGGTGTTTGTCTAAAAGAAACTTCTGTCACCTTCCCTGTCTCACTCCCTAACGAGAGATCTAGTTTCTTCTGTCAATCATTCCATGATATGGTTCATGATACACTTGTATATTGCATTGTTGACCTAATTTAAAACATATTTTGAACATTCAGTTTAAGCAAGTGCTAAATATTCTGGTACCTAATAAATACAATTTGGCTAGTTTTTTTTTAAAGAAAACCTTGTATTGATGCAACAAGTTATCAGGTATATCTAAAAGTTCCAAAGTAGTTTACAGGGATTGGATTACTTTGATATGTAATCAATAGGCAATATAACAGTAATCTTATGTAGGAATGTATAAATAGCTAATATTTTGTTTTTATCTTAGCTTGCTGATTACAACCACTCACTTTGCTTGTGCTTCTCACCTCACACAGCTCTCACAATGCATTAATTTGAAAATCTTCATCCTTGCTCTAAATAGGCACCCTAACACCACTGTTAATTCCACCTTACCAAATCTTCTACACATCTAATTCAAAATTCTGGATCGCTTTATATCTCCAATTTTGATTCTTGATTTCTCTGATTTTAATCGTCTCACCATTGGCACTCATGGATTTTATTCCCTTGCCTTTAAATTCTGAAATTTTCTCCCATAATCTTTCTGCCTCCATCCCTCTCTCTTGATTTAAGAAGCCGCCAAAAGCTTTCTTCATGATCAATTCTTTGGTCATCTGCCTTGATAGCTCTCCCTATGTCACATACTAATTTTCAATAGGTTTCAATAGGTAAATTTAATGTCAGAGAAATGTATACAATATTCATCCTGAAATTCTTTATGTTTGATAATACTCATGTTAAATGGGATATTCCATTACATCAAGCATTCTTTATCAATTGTATGATTTTTGTTGGTATGATCGTGCTCGCAGGAGATTAGCTATGGCACTGGAACAACATTTCAGTCTCCTTTTAAATAACTTAAGCGTAAAATGATACAGCATGACGCAAATTGCTTGACAATAGTTTAACTCAATGTCATCGCTCTCTTATCCAATTTGCTATAATAAAGGCATTTGTTATGTAATCACCATAAAATAATTTAAGGGATCAATAGCAGACAGTTTTACAAAACTGCATGCACCCTTATTATATCCAGTTCATAAAATTTCAATACCACTTATGAATATGGTCTGGTTTTAATAGCAAATGGTCTGTTTTTTCCCCCAGTACATTCTAATCCTCAATAGTATCATTTCACTGATCATACTTTCCATAGATTAATTCTGAACAATTTATCATGGGATTTATCGGTGTTTATGAAATGAACAACACTCTGATAAAAGAAAGTCATGTAGTAGTGAAGAAACCAGCAAGAATAGGAGAATTTCTCTAAAATAACCAGCAGACTTAACACCTCTCAAACCATGTGTTTATAACTGACTCCCAACCAGAGTGGCAAACGTTTTGTCCTATTTAGTGAAGCATGGAAATGATAGCAACTGTCATTCTAAATTTGTTTACTCTCTTATAAGAAACTGGATCTTGTTACATCAGTTTCCTTTACAAGATGAACTGCCCTTTACTCCTCATTCTCTGATTGACAGATTAGCAGCATTGAGTAGTTATTGCAACAGCTTTGAAACAAATACCGCAATGTAGTCCACTTATAATTGTAATTACCGTAAAAAACTAATCATGTCTAGAGTATTATCTGTCATAAATTGCATTATAATTGTGGGGAAAAAATGAATGTCTTGATAGCAATATTTTCTAGGATCATTTCACGTGATTAATGCTGTAAGTAGTAATAGTCCCATCTCAGTGAAATTGACTTAGAGAGTGACTTAGAAATTGACGAAGTCCTGACGAAGGGTCTCGGCCCGAAACGTCGACTGTACCTCTTCCTAGAGATGCTGCCTGGCCTCTTGAGTTCACCAGCAACTTTTATGTGTGTTGCTAGAAATTGACTTAGGTCATTTCTCTCACCTGTATCCACTTCTCTCCTATAATTATGTCTCCCCTTAATTTTCTTTGAACATTATTACATATGACTTAACAGTGGTTTCGGTATTGAAACTGTGGTTCACCTGTATTCCATTTTTATAACTCATTACGCATCAGTCCATTGCCTGAAGAGCCGTGCTCAGAAACTTCTCCACGATAAAACTTTCCACAATGGTGTTACCATGCAGTGGGTCGAAGTTTCAGCTCACTGAGACAACAACTGCTGGAATCAGTTTGCTACTTGGAATATCTGTACATGATCCATATTGGTACACAGATAGTAAGGTGAGTGTGGAGAAGAAGATATAATAAAATTAATCGGGGGAGTCTCATCCATCTTCTATTGGACAACTAACTGTTTTCAGCATCACTGAAAGGGAACCCAAAAGAAATGTGGAAGAGGGAAAATGTGAAGTGGCACTAAGTTCTTCAATAATTTAAATATAATTCAGTTTTGTCTTATTTGTTTGTTTGTTTATTTATCTATTTTTATAGAGATACAGCACAGAATAGGCCCTTCCAGCCCTTCGAGCCATGCTGCCCAGCAATCCCCTGATTTAACCCTAGCCTATTCACAGGACAATTTTAATGACCAATTAACCTACCAACCGGTACGTCGTTGGACAGTGGGAGAACCTGGAGGAATCCCGTGCAGTCATGGGGAGAATGAACAAACTACTTGAAGACAGCGGGAGGAATTGAACCCCGTGACGCCTGTGCTGTAAAGCGCTGTGCTAACCATTATGCTACCGTGCCGCCCCGTACCGTCCTCATGCCAAAACGCCCTGCTTCCAAAACTGTAAACCGTCAACTCTCTCCCTGACCTGAGGAAGCCCTGAGCCAATATATTCCCCTTTCTCTAAATGCCGATTGACTGGCTGAAGTCTTCAACCTATTCTTCCATTTTGCTAACTTACTCAGTATCATCCTATCAGTCCATTATCATTCTACTTCCTACTGATTCTTCAGCTTTGGTGTTGCATGCAAATTTTAAAGTTTGATACTGCACACTCATAATCACTTGAAAAAGTGCTTGTCCCAGAAATTGCCCTTGGAGAAAATTACTGCCCACCCTCTCAATCAGTACCGGTGCCCCCCAGGGATGTGTGCTCTCCCCACTGCTCTTCTCCCTTTACACTAATGACGGCACCTCACAGGATCCATCTGTTAAACTCCTGAAGTTTGCAGATGACACAACTGGCATTGGCCTTATCTGAGACAGTGATGAGTCTGCATACAGACGGGTGGTGGAACAGCTGGCTCTCTGGTGTGGTCAGAACAATCTGAAGCTAAATACGCTCAAGACTGTGGAGATGACAGTGGACTTCAGGAGGAGCCCCCCAGTACTCCCCCCACTCACTATACTCAACAGTATTGTGTCTGCTGTGGAGACCTTCAGGTTTCTGGGTGTCACAATATCCTAGGACCTGAAGTGGACACCCAACTTGGACTCTCTTATCAAAAAGGTTCAGCAGAGGTTGTATTTCCTACGTCAACTCAGGAATTACAACCTGCCACAGGAGCTGCTGATTCAATTCTATTCGGAATAATCCAGTCTGTTCTCTGTTCGTCCATCACTGTCTGGTTTGGATCAGCTACCAAACAAGACAAGAATAGACTCCAAAGAACTGTCAGGGCTGCGGAAAGGATTATTGGTGTGAAGCTGCCCTCGATCCAGGACTTATATGCATCTAGAGTCAGGAAACGAGCAAGCAGCATTTTGTAGACCCATCACACCCTGGACATCACCTGTTCCAACTCCTTCCTTCTGATAGGCGCTTTAGATCCCTGTATGCCAGGACAAATAGGTACAAGAACAGTTTCTTTCCGTATGCCATCAGTCTTAAATTTTTAGTCTATTATAAACCAAGTCCACCTGTACATACACAGGTATATCTCATTGTATATAGTTCACGATTATTTGCACTATTGTTTTGTTTGCTTTTTGGTTCTGTACAGCGAGAGCTCAGGGAAACCGGCATCAAATTCCCTGTATGTGTCCACATACTTGGCAATAATAAAGGATTCTGATTCTGATTCTGATTCAGACAAGGGAAAATCTGCAGATGCTGGAAATATGCACAAACAGGAGAAGTCCTGCCGAAAGGTTTTGGCCCGAAACGTTGACTGTACTTTTTTTCCATAGATGCTGACTGGCGTGCTGAGTTCCTCCAGCATTTTGTGTGTGTTTCCCACTCTCTTACTGTTTAGAAAACAACCATTTATCAAACTCATAAACATAAGAAATGCTGCACATGCTGGAAATCCAAAACAACAAACAAAATGCTGGAGGGACTCTGCAGATCTGGCCGCATTTATGGAGGGGTATAAACATTTGATGTTTTAGGCTGAAACTCTTCATTAGGACTGCAAAGGAAGAGGGAAGAAGGCAGATGAGGGAAGAGGCAGAAGGGGATAGGTGAAGGTAGGTAGGTGGGTGGGGGAGGGGGAGATAAATTGAGAAATTAGGATGTGATAGGTGATAGGAGACAAGAGTTGACCATGGGAGAAAGGGAAGGAGAAGGGGCATCAGCAGGAGGTGATAGGCAAGTAAAGAGAGAAGAAGGGGTAGGAAAGGAGCTGGAATAGAAAAAGAGAAAAGGGGGAGGAGGAGAAATTGCCAGAGATTAGACAAATCAATTCACGTGCTATCAGATTGGAGGCTACCCAGATAGAATATTAGGCATTGCTACTCCAACCTGAGAGTGCTCCCATCATGGAGGAGGCCATAAACGGACATGTCTGAATGGGAATGGGAAGTAGAATTAAAATGAGTGGCCACCTGGAAATCGCACCTGTTGGGGTGAATGGAAAAAAGCTACTCAGCAAAGTGGTCCCTAATCTATGTCACGTCTCACCAGTGAAGAGGAGCCACACATAGGACACCGGATACAGTAAATGACCCGGCAGACTTGCAGATGAAATGTTGTCTTACTGGGAAGGAGTGTTTGAAACCCAGAATGGCAAGTGGCATCTCCCTCCCCTACCCCTACCTTCTTATTCTGGTTTCTTCCCCTCTCATTTCCAACCTGATAAAGGGTCTCGGCCTGAAATATTGACTGTTTATTCCTCTCCGTAGATGCTGCCTGACCGGCTGAATTCCTCCAGCATTTTGTATATTTTTCACAACTCTCTGCTTTCTGTCCATTTAACAATTTTATTTATTTACAGTGCTGGATTTTAGTTTTCATGCCCTAGCCTCTTATAAACCAGTGTTGTAATCTCTGCAATCATCCGCTCATATGGCACCTCCCATTATTTAGAAAGAAATGACAAGTCATGTAAGTTCTTAGAGTCATAAAGACATACAGCATAGAAAAAGGCCCTTCAGCTCATCTAGTCCATGCCAAAACCTTTTAATCTGCCTACTCCAAATGACCTGCACCAGGTCCATAGCCCTCCATATCCCTACTATCCATGTACCTATCCAAACTTCTCTAAAACATTGAAATTGAGCGGACATGCACCTCTTGTGCTGGCAGCTCATTCCATACCCTCAGGACCTTCTGAGTGAAGAAGTTTCCCTTCATGTTTCCCGTAAGCTTTTCACCTTTCTCTTTTAAGCTATGAACTCTGGTTGTACCCACCCAACCTCAGTGGAAAAAAGCTTGCTTGCGTTTATTCTATCTATACCCCTCATAATTTTGTATACATCCATCAAATCTCCTCTCATATTTCTACATTCTAAAGAATACAGTCATAACCTATTTCATCTCTCCTTATAACTCAGATCCTCCAGACTCAGCAACATCTTTGTAAATTTTCTCTATACTCTTTCAAACTTATTTACATCTTTTCTGTAGGTAGGTGAACAAAACTGCACACAATACTCCAAATAAAGCCTCATCGATATCTCATACAAGTAAACATAACATCCTATCTCTTGTACTCAATACATTGATTCATGAAGACCAATGTGCCAAAAGCTTTTTTTATGACCCTCTCTACCTGTGACAACACTTTCAGTAAATTATGTACCCGTATTGCCAGATTGCTTTGTGATACCACACTTCTCAGTGCTCTACCGTACACTCTGTAAGACATACCCTGGTTGGTCGCACAGAAGTGCAAAACCTCGTACTTGTCTGCATTAAATTTCTTCTGAAATTTTTCAGCCCATTTTTCCAGCTGATGCAGATCCCTCTGCAAGCCATAATAGCCTTCCTCACTACACCCTCAAAGCTGCAAATTTGCTGATCCAGTTAACCACACCATCATCCTAATCTGAACAATTTGACTGGAGCATCAGTGTTTACAAATATTCCCCTAGTGACACTGGTCCATTTGTCCTTATGCCTCAGTGCCAGATTAATTCCTTCATTGTGCAAAATACTGAAAATAAAATTTAACTATTTAACTCCAACTTCTTGTTTTTTGTTTCAGTTACAGACATTACATTCAAAGATGAAGAAAGATAGCTTTATTTGTCACATATACATCAAAACATCAAAGCGTACAGTGAAATGCGTTGTTTGCATCATTGTTTGCGATTTGCAGGGGTCAGTCCACAAGTGTCACTACGCCTCTAGCACCAACACAGCATGGCTATAACTCTCTAACCCAAACCATACATTTTTGAAGTGTGGGAGGAAACTGGAGCACCCAGAGGAAACCCACATGGTCACGGGGAGAATGTAAATCTCCTTACAAACAACGGCAGGAATCAAACCTCAAACAGTGATTGCTGGCAATTAAGCTGACCATTACAATGGTTATCCCTTTCTCACAATTCTTAAAAATCACTCCCCTCCCTCATTTGCCATTTGACACTATCTTAGGCTATTTAATATTACTACTTCTTGTAGGTCAGATGTCATTTCTCACCTGTTCTGTTTCTCTATAGGATGACAGCTTCCTTTTAGCTTTTCTCTAACCAAACAGTCATTGTTCTTCATGTCAGATGCTTCCTTTCTCCACTACTACAATAAGTAATTTTCCTTTAATTTTCCAGCACCCATTAATTTTCCTTTCCCCCAATCTTCCCTGCACACATTCCTATTCTTGCCACTTTTCAGCTACATTTCAGTTACAGACACAAAAGATTGTAGATACTGTAATCTGCAACAATAAACCAGAAACTGGGGAACTCTTCTGGCCAGAGAGCATCTGTGAAGGTGAAATAGACAATTAATGTTTTGAGTCAGTTCCCTCAACCAGGACTGAAAGAGAGAGGCAAGACAGTCGAAGGGTTGAAGGGTCTCGACCTAAAACTTAACTATCCATTTCCCTCCACAGATGCTGCCTGATCCATTAGGTTTCTCCAGCATTGTTTTTGTTGCCTTTGTCATAGACACTAAGTCTCAGTGATTCTCCAATCTTGGGTTCTAACCCTGTTTTGGTCTTTTCTTATTCTTTTTTCACTTTGGTCCTATTTAATGCTTCACTACTTCCTACTCTAGAAGTTTCGAGCAGCTGCACTTTTTTGAAATTAAAATTGGAATTGGTTTATTATTATTGTCATATGTACTGAGGTTTTGTGTCTTGCACACTGTTCATGCAGATCAAATCATCACACAGTACAATGAGGTAGTACATGGAGAAGCTATAACAGAATGCAGAATAAAGTGCAAGAGCTATAGAAAAAAAAATTCAGTACAGGAGGACAATAAAGGACAAGATCATAACAAAGTAGATAGTGAGATCAAGAGTCCATCTTATTGTACCAGGGAATCAGAATCAAAATCACGTTTAATATCATTGACGTGTGCTGTGAAATGTGAAATTTGTTAACTTAGTGGCAGTAACACAATGCAATACATGATAATATAGAAATAAATAAACAAATCAATTACAGTAAGAATATATATGTATATTAGTAGTTTAATTAAACGTAGTGCAAAAGCAGAGATCATATAGAAATAAGTGAAGTAGTGTTCACGGGTTCAGTATCCATTTCGGAATCAGGTGGCAGAGGGGAAGAAGCTGTTCCTGTATCGCTGTGATTGTGCCTTCAGTCTTGTGTACCTCCTTCCTGACGGTAACAATGAGAAGAGGGTATGTCCTGGGTGATGGGGGTCCTTACTTATGGACACCGCCTTTCCGAGGCACTGCTCCCTGAAGATGTCTTGGATACTACAGAGGCTAGTTCTGTATCAGAATCATTGAACAGCAGGGTAGAAGCTGTTCTTGAGTCTGATTATATGTACTTTCAGGCTTTTGGATCTTTTGAATGATGGTAGAGGGGAGAAGAGAGACTGGCGTGTGTGGATGGCCTTCCCTTTGCCAATTTAGTTTAAATGCACCCCAGCCACACTGTTGTATCTCTTTCCCAAGGTTATTTTGACAGGCCCCTCTCATTCTAGAACAGATCCCATTCTCCCAGAAATATCCCTTATTTTGTGCTATGCCTCTAACTGCAAACTAACCTGCATTTTCTATCATTGCTACTGAGTGACACAGGGAGTAAATCAGAGATAACTACCTACACATTTTCCAAGCTCTTGAAAGTCCTGAAGTTTGGGCCTTCCCTTTCCAAACGAAAGGACTGTTAAAGACTTGAAATTATACGGAGCTATGATTAAAAATTAAATCATCTACTTTATTATCTTTGTTCTGAATAGGTATTCTGAAGAGCACCTGCTACATCGATGTTCGCTGGTTCCCCTTTGATGTCCAGAGATGCGATTTGAAATTTGGTTCCTGGACACATGATGGTTGGCTATTGGACCTGCAGATGATGGAAGCTGATATTTCTACTTATATACCTAATGGAGAATGGGACCTCGTTGGTAAGCTTAATTTCTTGAAAGTAGCTTCATTTTGCACAACAGCATAAACTGAGAAGGAAGGAGAGTAAAGACTGCATTAGAATTAGGGCAGGGTATGTACACAGGCATCACTTTGTTCTTTCCCTCTGTTATGGCCTAATGGTGATAGAGCATTAGAAAATTCTACTCCAGACAGTGAGCACATTAGCTAGACCAGTGGTTCCCAAAGCAGGCAATATTTAGCTCCTGGGGATGATCAGAGTTTCTACAGAGGAGATAAAGATAAAGGGGGTGGTGAGGAGGGGGACAACTGAGGAATGACAGGATTAATTTCAGAAATGAATTACTTATTATAGGCATTTGCCCCTCAGTGACTTAAGATTTATTACAATGATCACATAATCTCTTCAGCTCTTGCTAACCCACCGTTCTCTTAGACTTTGCTCAAAGCACATTCTTGTTGAAAAGCAATGTGACACTTCTCTATTTGGCATATTATGTGAAGCTGTATTGAGGAAATTGTATTATTTCCGGGCCCAGCCTGCACATTATTGCCACTCACTAGTGTGGTACAGTGTAAGTAATAAGATTCTCATGCTCAAAATCACACAGTGACTCAATGCCTATGAAGTAGGCAATGGCATTCAGTGGGGTAAAGTTCAGAATCTTCTCTTTCAAATAATCCTGGCAGCACTTCTCTAACTGATGGCCCAACCAAGGAGTAGGTGCCCCACTTTAGGTACCTTCGGCAGAGAAGCCAGTTTTGCCTGAGCGATGATAACATCAGAACTTTCCCCTTTATTGATGGCAGTGCTTGGGGTTGGACTTAAACAATAAGTGACTGACTGTGGTCTTTAATCATAACAAAAATAATCAAAGCAGACCAAAGGAAAATGAAATATCGACAATATAGTGTGCAGAATCTGAAATATGGATTTATACCAGCCCTGATCAACCAACAACAGCTAATGTGTCTGTTGTAAAAAAGAATTTTTTCAAATGAGGCAATAAGACCATCCAGGCTCCTTGAAAATTTGAAGAGTATGCTCTGATAATGCAAACTAGAACTTGACTTATTTTAAGTCACTTTGTGAAAACTTTACAGAAACAGAAAACACTTCAGGACATGTTTCCCAGCACTTCTCAACAAAACAGTAATGGTTTGCCTGCTTCATACAACATTTCATTGCTCATTTCTAAATCTGATTCTGCCAGCAGTAAGGGAGGTTCTGAGTATGCTTTTGTATATCACCAGATCAAGTGATTAAAGTGATTCCGCTCAGCGATAACTTTGTTCAAAGATGAATTGATGAAATGCCTGAGAATGTGGAAGACTTATTTTGCAAAATACTTAGGACAGCAGTATTTGTTATGAGTTGGATGAGTCAACTTTGCTAACCAATAAATCTTTACTTCTTGTTTTTTTTTTCTTCATAAGAAATGAAACCATGATCCCTGAGTTGATATTTACAAGAGGACTAGAAACATGTGAATGGAAAGTGAATATTTTGAGTTGTTGACCAATTTTTCAAAGAGAAGGACATTCCACTCAGCAACATTCTTGTTTGTGCTCAAATGGGGCGCCATCAATGACAGGATGCTGCATGAGGTTATTACTTCCTTAATAAAAAGGTGTACCTAAGATACTTACCATTCACTGTGTAATTCACATTTTGTTGTCACAAAAAAATCCCAAGTGGTCAGTTGCACCAATCATTACATATTGTTATCACAATGGTAAATAATATCAAGTTGCATGCTCTGAATTCTCTTTTATTTTGAGAGATTTGATTTGAGAATGATGACAGTTTGAATGCTTGCTGTTGTACACAGATGTCAGATGGCTTTCAAAGGGAAACGGCCTGAATCACTTTTATGTGCTTTTTGAAACTGTGATAAAACTCTTTGAAACTCAAATGCTTCTTTCAATAATCAACTCAAGAATATTCAGCATGACACAAGGAATTCTGCAGATGCTGTAAATTCAAGCAACACACATCAAAGTTGCTGGTGAACGCAGCAGGCCAGGCAGCATCTCTAGGAAGAGGTACAGTCAACGTTTTGGGCCAAGACCCTTCGTCAGGACCCTTCGTCCTGACGAAGGGTCTTGGCCCAAAACGTTGACTGTACCTCTTCCCAGAGATGCTGCCTGGCCTGCTGCGTTCACCAGCAACTTTGATGAATATTCAGCATGACATTGCTTATTTGCTAGAATTACTTATTCACAAATTCACAGAATAAAATCAATCTCCAATTGCAAGGAAATGATGTGAATTTTATCAAAATCAAATCAGTTATCTCCACAGTTCTGTCCAAGCTAACCCTATTTATGTGCAACAGTGACCTTAGCGACCTTTTCCAATTTCCGAGCCCCTCTGAGTTGAAAGAGGAAGAGAGGATACCAAATAATGATCTTCAAGTATACTGCGCCCATCTGGGTGAGCTGCATAAAAACATGTCAGAGAGATTTCAGGATCTTCATTCGATCCAAATTCCAGATTGGGTAATAAATCCATTCCTGAACACTTGTAATGAGGAGTTAACAGGAAGGATGGAAGAAAAACTGATTTCGCTACAACATTACTTTGAGCTGAAGCTGCGGTTCAAAGTCATATAAAGACTTTTGGCTGGAAAAAAGAAATCTCTGAATGCTATCCTGCACAGTGGGAAAAGGTCAAGGTGTTCTTTATTGCCTTTACAACATCATATTAAGTGGAGCGCAGTTTCAGTGCAGTCGCCCAACTTCTTTCAAAGAAACAAAACAGAACATGCAAATTACTGAACCTGGGGATCTGAGGCCCCTTCTCAGTGACATTCAGCCTGATGTTGAGAAGCTAATATCACTGCACCAAGCCCGTCCATCTCACTGAAAGGTGAAAAAACAAAGTAGTGAATAGTTGGACTGCTAATGTACGTTCTAAAATTGTCAATGAAAATTGTTTTTACTGTAATTAAACAAACAAATAATTTTATTTATAGCTTCAAATAAATTTGAATATTTTTGTAATAATTTGTCACAGCTTTGAATTTGCAGTTCCTATTTTCTTTCACTGTGCATCATAAATCACAATTTCTTATAGTTCTTATGTAATGGACAGAAAGGGAGAGAGGACTCTGGGAATGTGGTCTGGGAGCAAAAGGAATGGTGACCCAAAATGTTTTGGGAATCACTGATCAAATGCTACACTGTTGTGGGCTATGCTATTTTGATCATTCTTTAAATCAAGGCTCTACCTGCCTTCTCAAGTAACAACCGGTGAATTTTCCCTCCAGGCTAAGAATGTTAAAAACATCTGAGGTGTCCTTCTCTCAGTTTCTCTGTCTCTGCCACACTTGTTTTCAGAATGAGACTTTCTAGTCTAGAGCACCTGAGATGTCCTTCTCTCAATTTCTCTGTCTCCACCACACCTGTTCTCAGAATGAGATTTTACAGAGTAGAACATCTGAGATGTTTTCTAATTTCAAAGAATGGAGTTTCCCCTCTATTACAATCGATGCTGCTCTCACCTGCGTTGCCTCCATTTCCCACACATCTGCCCTCACACTATCTTGGTGCCCCCAGATCAGGGATAGACTTTCCTTTATTCTTATCTACCACCCCATGAGCCTCTGTATCCCGCTCATTATTCTCCATAAATACCTTATTTCTAATGCACATCTTTCTCTTTCCCCAACTCTCAACACCCCCACTGCCTTCCATACTGATCACTCTTTGTGTGACTCTCTTCTCCACTCATACCTCCCCACTGATCTCCCTCCTGGCCCTTAACCCTAAAAGCGGGACAAGTGTAAAACCCACCCCTATACAGTACCTTCTCCTTCACCAACATTCAGGGCCCCAAACAGCCCCTCCAGGTGAGGCGGCACTTCACCTGCAAGTCTGTTGAGATCATCTGGTGTCGACTCCTCTACATCAGTGATACCTAAAGCAGATTGGGGGAAAGACTTCATCAAGCACCTTCACACTGTCCACCTCAAAAGGCAACAGTTCACATTCAATCTAGGTAGCCTCCAAACATCTATTTCTCCAATTGCCAGTAATTCCTTCCCCTCCCCCTGCTTTTTTTCTTTTCCTATTCTGGCTACCCTCTCACCTCTTCTCTTCTCCTCACTTGACAATCACCTCCCTCAAATTCCCCTGCTCCTTCCCTTCCTTCCACAGTCCACTCTCCTCTCCAATTAGATTCCTATCTCTTCAACCCTTTACGTCTTCCTTCTATCCCCTCCCAGCTTCTTACTTCATCCCCATATCAGTTTAGAGTAGTGGTGAATAAAGTTATTTATGCTAGATTAGGAGCATGTTGGGTGTTGTTTTTCCGTACCAGGCTATGATACAAGCATTTAGGGTACATTCTACTGTGTACTAAGTTTTTTGGTGACATGCGGAAGCTACTGACATTCTCCATCTCCGTTCCCTTAATAAGGACTGGCTCATGGACTTCTGGCTCATTCCTCCTGTGGTCAATGATAAGCTCTTTGATTTTGCTGATATTGATTGAGAGGTTGTTGTTGTGGCACTACCCAATCAGATTTTCAATATCCTTCCTATATGCTAATTCATCATCACAAAATTTGATATAATTTGATGAAATGAGCGGACAATTCTTTCCAGAAAACGTGTCCAACATGACTGAGATAACCTAATGCTGGCATCAGAAATCCATAGACCATCGTACTTCCCTCCAGATTTGACTGATTTGAAACTAATAGACATTTTAAGAACAAGTTTATGCTATGCCATCAAATAGAAATTAAGCACCCCAATCCAATGGTAGTTAATTGAAATGTTTTCTGCCTTCTCCTGTAGGATAGTGTTCTACGTAACGTATTGAATTGTGGTTTTACTGGAAAAGCTAAATGCCTGTGATTACTGTGTTGCAGGAGTACCTGGGAAAAGGAATGAACTCCGCTACGAGTGCTGTGATGAGCCCTACCCAGACGTGACCTACACAGTCATGATGCGCAGGCGTACACTTTATTATGGACTAAACCTGCTGATTCCATGCGTCCTAATATCTGGATTGGCACTTCTGGTGTTCCTATTACCAGCAGATTCAGGAGAGAAAATTTCATTAGGTAGAATCTGAATCATTAATTACTCTTTTTTTAGTATTTTGGGGCATTTGGATGGAATGTATAATCTGTGCCATACAGAGAGAACAAGGCCTAACATAAAATCCTTTTTTTAAAAAAGACAGGCAGTTGGATGCTATTGCAAAATGCAGAAGACTCTTTAATTTTCTTCTGAAGTTTTGCACTTCATGAAGCAATTGTAATTAGTACAGGAGCATTAATGGTTCTATTTTGAATACAACAACTAAATCAGATCAGATCAACCATTAGGTAGATCAATGCAAAAAGTGGCTCTCTATATTCCATCTCTATTGTGATCCCATCTTTCTAAGTGTTCTCTCACGGCCCAGTTCCACCATGTTTATTTCTCATATTTCCCCTCTGCCCCACCATTTTTTATGTAATCAAATGGCCACTCCCCATGGCCCTGGTTCCTGTGCTCCTTTCTGACTTACCAAGACCCAGTTTCCTCTACAGCCTGTCCATTTACTGGGATTCTGGTTCCCACACATCCTTCCAAGCACCAAATCCATGGTTCGTGCACTCCATTCCAAGATACCAAGCCAAATCCTCTTTCAAACACTGTGGCCTATTCTCCACAATCCCTTCCCACTTTCCTGGGCTCTGATTCCCTTTAAGCTCATCGGTTACTGTTTGCCATACACCCTTTAATCTTACAACATTAACCATTCCAATGTGTAACATTTTAAAAGAAAGGGAATTAAAAATGTGTTCAAATATTAATTCACAACCATCTACTAGAGTGAAAGATCTGTTAGCCCAGTAATACTAAAGAACCAAACATGCCAGATGAACAGAATTTTACTGTAATGAGGTTTACAGCCTTAACTTGGGGAGTTGAAAGAATACACACTATATAAAAAAAAACAGAACCAGTACTCAACATAGTTTATTAATTTGTTGTCTTCAAGAACAAAATAATAATAATAACATAGTTTCTGTAATTTGCAATATACTTTAATGAATTGATCATATGTAGCTCATACTCCAATGACACTTCATATGGACAACAAACATAAAATATTCCAGTCTTCATACCCGATCTTTCAACCTTTGCCTGCTTATCTTCCATTTCTCAATCCTCGCAGTCCAACTTTTTAATGCACTTCCACTTTTACTCACCACATCACTCACAAACATCATCACCTTCACTGCTGAAGCTGCACATTAGGAGTGGTTTTAATGGGATAAGATGCTACAGGTGGAGGGGAGAAGAATGGAGAATGTTTTGGTACGTTTGCTTTCAGACTGTCGCTCACTTTTTGCTAATTCCACGTTCTGGTAATGGAAGTGGACTGTGACGAAGTGGAGTAGAATTCAGGAGAATACAAAGCATCCTAGTCAACAGTAGATGAATTCCAAGATTTGTGCATGGCTGAACAATTTCCTGTCTTTTGCCACTCTCCCTTTTAGAGTGGAGTGACATTTGAAGTTTTCCACTCCTCCAAAACCATTTCAGAATCTAGTGATTTTTTTGAAAGGTCATTAATAATCCCTCCTCAATCTCTTCAGCTACCTCTCTCAGTATTCTGGATTGGGGTCCATCTGGTCCACGTGACTTATCTAACGTCAGATCTTTCAGATTCTCAAGTACCTTCTCCTTACACCTATGAAGGTTCTCAGTCATGCAGGTCATTGTATATCAACCAGTAGTAAATCAAGTCAACTGGACTTACTGTGTTGTCTAGAAGATGTTTCACCACTCATCTGAGAGGCTTCTTCAGTTCTGATCCATGGTGCGTAGTTCTACGGCTTATAAACTCTGTGAGTTGTTTAAAGCAAGGAGGCCAATTGTGAGCAGCATTAACTCAGTTACATACAATGTTGTGAAATACCTTACCCCATTCTCGCCCCTTTGGTCAGCAACTACACTCCACATCCAAAATTCCAAGGATTTTGTCGAGAAAGTTCAGCATCTGAAGCTGAATACAGATGAGACCGTGGTGCCATCTGGTGTTACGTCTTTATTTACATCCATGCCCACTCCAAAGCTATCAAGATAGTAAGAAAACAACTACGTCAGGATAGTACCCTGGACAGTAGAACCACACCCAACTCAGATCAGGTATGTATTTTACTTGACCTTTATCTCAATATTACCTGTTTCAACTACAAAGATGTCTTCTTCAGGCAGAAAATTGGTTGTGCCGGTGTCTCCTATTGTAGCCAACTTGTACATGGAAGAAATAGAAAGGATAGCTTTGAACACCTTCCATGGACCATCACCCAGTCATTGGTTCAGGTATGTGGATGACACTTGGGTTAGAATCAAAATCCATGAGGTGCAAGCCTTCACAGAACACTGGATAATAACATCAAATTTACATGAGAAGACGTTGAAAACAGAATACTACATCTCTGCGCTGAGAATGCGCCCACCAACATTACAGCAAAAGACAAGGAGCACAAGTATTTGAGAGAAGCCTTGATAGCATGCAGCTACCCTGAAGGACCTTCATCAAAATAGCAACAAAAACCAGCAGGGACATCTGCCCAACAGGCAGAGGTAAAGAGCAAAACAGATGGAAAAACAGTCATCCCTTATGTAGCTGGAGTTTCAGAGAAACTCAGAAAGATTTTCAACAAACACACTGAATCCCTATGTTTTTCAAACCCACAAACACACTCAGACAGAAACTTGTCCACCCAAGGATCCTACACCCAAACATAAACAGAGCAATATTGTATATGCTATCCAATGCAATGAGAACTGCACAGATCTGTATATCAGTGTTACAAAACAACCACTTCACAAACGGATGGCCCAACATAGGAGGGCTAACACCTCAGGTCAAGGCTCGGCAGTAGATCTACACCTAAAGAACAACGGACATTCCTTTGATGATAACAATGTGCACATTTTGGACACAGAGGACAGGTAGTTTGAAAGAGCAGTTAAAGAAGCCATCTTTGTCAAACTAGAAAACCCATCTCTGAACAGAGGAGGTTGAGGTACGATACTACCTATCAGCTACTTACAATGCAGTCCTAACCGCTGTACCCTGGTGTCTCCACAGCAGTTCACACCTTCATTCATGCAAAGTTAAGACTAATGGCTCTCTTATTATCTCTACGACTCTTAATAACCCTCATGTGATTGCTATATAATTAAACAACTCACAGAGTTTATAAACCGGAAGACTACCCACCATGGATCAGAACTGAAGAAGCCTCTTGGATGCGTGGCGAAACATCTTCCAGACAACACAGTAGGTCCAATTGCCTTGATTTACTACTGGTTGATATACCTTCTCCTTAGTAATTGCAACTACATTCAGTTTTGCCTCCTAGACACTCAAGTGTCTGGTATTTTGCTGGTGTCTTTCACAAAGAAGACCGATGGAAAATACTTATTCAGTTCATCTGCCATTTCTTTGTCCCCAGTTACGATCTTTCCATTGTCATTTTCCAATGGTCTGAAATCTACTCTTGTCTCTCTTTAACTCGCTCTTTAAAAAGTTTAATTCTGATCCCTTTCTAAACTTTCTGGCTTACTCCTTATTGAGAAAGTTTCCATTACCTCTTTGGTATTCCCCTTCCCTTTTACTTTATCCATACTTTTCCAAGCTGTTGAACCCTCTCCCATTAATGTGTTTAAAGTCTATCCACAGCCCAAGCTCCACAATTTGCCAGGATTCTGGTTCCAGCATGGCTCAAGTGGAAACTGTCCCACCAGAATTGCTCCCCACTTTCCCAAATGCTATTGCCGATGTCTCAAAAATACAAACCCACTTCTCCTACACCAATCTTTGAGCTGTACATCTGAAGTTATTAACTGTATGTGCCAATGTGCATATGGCTTAGGTAACAATCCAGAGATTATTACTTTTTGGTTCTGTGATTTAAGTTAGTGCCAGCTGCTCAAATTCCCTCTGCAGAATACCTTTCTTTGTTTTCCCTACATCATTGGTACCCACATGGACCATGAAAACTGGATCTTTCCCTTCCCACTGTCAATCCCTCTGCAGGTCAGATAAGATGTCTGGAACCCAGGCACCTGGCAGACATCACAGCCCTTGGGACTCTTGATTCTTGCAACAGAGAATCGTGTCTATTCCCCTGTCTATACTATCCCATATCACAACTTCATTTCTCTTCTTTCCTTCCCACTCCCACCCCCCCCCCACTTGATTTCTTGTTGGAACCAGAGTTTGGTAGCTCATCTTTCCTACAACCCCGACTCTCATCCTCTCAGGGAGCAACAATCTCAAATCTGTTGGGCAAGCCCAAAGGCTGAGACTCCCCTGGCATTACCTCTTGATCCTCCTACCTGCCTTGCTTGCGGTTCACACTCTTAGTCCTGGACACATAACAAATTTGAAGTAGTTACACTTATGGGAGTGATTGCCTCCTGATACAGGGTCCGATTAATTTTCTAGTTCCCTGAGGGATCATAGTGTTTGAAGTCTAGATTCCAGATCATCAATTCTGAGCCTGAATTCTTCGAACAACCAACACTTGCTGCAGATATGGTCACCAGGAACCACAGTGGGGTCCACCTTCTCCCACATCATGCAGCTACAACACATCACCTGATTCTGCATCCCTTTTTATTTTATTTATTATTAATTGGCATCTTTTTAACTAGCCGCTATATTAAAAAAAACATACCTGTCTTACCTGCTATTCACCTGTGCCTGCATGCTGAAGCATCTCAAGTCAAAGCCTCTGATCTTAATCTCCTCCACTGGCTCGCTCACACAATGCCTGATCCAAAATAGCCTCCACCTCTTCTCACCAAAGACTCAGTGCACTCCAATGATGTCAGCTCCCCCAGCGACCGCTGCTCGTAAATCTCACTTCTTTTTATTGGCCTAAGTGTAACTCTCACATGCAAGAAGACCTGGTGTTCTTTGATATTTCTCACTCTCAGCCGTCCCTCCACCCAAACTCTTACTTCCATCTCCATCTCTCCCAATTCTCTTTACCCCACTTTTTCACACACTCCTGCTCTTCACTCCTTCCCCTCTCACCATCTTCCTTTCTCCTCAGCAAATGTAACAGCAGTATGTCACACCTGAGGGAGGGCACAGCTCAGTAACCAGTAACCCATTTCCTTCAGTGTCCCCATAGGCTGGGCACTGACAGGTTGTTGCTAAGGCACTGTCTAATAAAAGCTACCTGAAGAATCCTGAATACATTCAACACTGATATTTTACGGCAATATTTCATTTGACACAATGTTTCTGGGCAAGTTGGTAAAAAAATGTAGAATAAGTATTGGTTTCTTCAGCAGTCATTGATGTCTGTCTGAACAATTGAGGAAAAGGGGGTTTGAAGACCTAGTGCTCAACCAGGACACAAAACTCATGACCTAGTGGGTAGTAATGAACCCTGATTATCTGTATGTTGCAGAGATCAGAGCAACTTATGTCAGATACCTCTGAGCACTGGAAAGATATCTCTCCAAAATGTCTCCCCAAAATTCTGCAAATTCACCAGAAGGAAAAGCAAACCAATGTCAGTGCGCATTCTCGGGCCAACATCCCCAATTTTGAGATGCTTCAAATACACTGCTAGGCTTTTCCACCAGGATCTCCCAAACCCTCAAATTCTAACCCCGAAATGTACAAGGAGGCAGACACAGAGTAAGAACAACATCTGCATACTCCCTCCAAGCCACAGACCCTGACTTGGAAATCTGTCACTGATCCTTCATTTCAGATGAGTTTAAATCCTGAAACTCCCTCCCAAACTTTGGTGTGGAACTACCATCACCAGAAGGAATACAGTGGGTGATATAAATGACATCATTATCTCCTCAAGGGCAAATGGAAATGGGAAATAATTTCAAACTTTACAGCCGTGAGCACAACTCGTAAATAAAAATATTGAACTTAAGAAATAGAAGCAGAGTAGGCCATTCAGCCCCTTGTTTGTGATCCACCATACTTTAAATTCTTTAACCTCGGCTGTCTTGTGGTAACTCTGTCGTCCCATGAATCCCTTAACATCCAAATATTATCCATCACTGAAAATGTCCCATCATGGCAGACAAGGAAATCAAATTCAATTAATTAAGTTAGTAATTATGATTTTCATACAAAACCTTTCTCTTAACTATCTTTATTCAAAATGATTTCTATATAACTCTAAACCTACAACACAAGGGTTGACTCATAAATGCCCCCAAAAATAGTTCACTAAGCTACTCACTTCAAGGACAGTTCCAAATGTGCAATAGATACTGAAAATGCCAGTGATATTGTTGAGGTAGATCGGGTAACTAAAATAATCCCTTTCTTTTTTGTGTAATCATTCTATGCATAAATATCACACTGAGCCTCACAAAAGTACAGTGCTTTGGACAGAAGTTCCTACAGCATTGCCATTTTTGTTGTATAATATCAGCACAATGTGAATACAGCTTTTAACAGAGTTATGAAATGGAATTACATTATCAGATGAAGTTTGTAAATACCCAATACTGTAGCATAATGTGTACCAAAGGCAATTATTTCATACATTGATGAATAGTATTTTAGTTCACTCTGAGGTTTGACTGGATGTCATTTGAAATAAAGTCCAGTTGAGTTTGACTATTCAAATGAGAAATTAGTTATTGCATTTAATTTTCCATTTAATATCAAAATTGTTAAATTTCTGTGGCAAATTTATGGAAAATAATGTGCAAATTCAGCAGTTTTTTTCTAATAAGGGAAAGATGCTGTTTGAGTGAAGCAAATCAATAAGAAGGGTCTGGAGATTTAGAATGTGAAATGGAATTTTTACTTTGCTAAACACACTCAGTTTTCACATTAGTATTGCTTAGCATTGTTACTACTCGATTTTTAGCCAGACTTCTCTTCTTGAAGAAATCATATACATTGAAAAACATGAAAATATCGTTCAATAGATGAGGTCAGACAAATTCCTCATCTGTAATTTTGCTGTTATTTTCCATCACAATGTCAGCATGTTCATTCTGCCAGTCACATGGTCATTCAGTATCCATGTGCGAGAACAATCGATAATATCATCACAATGTTACATGCTCAGCAGTACAGCTTTTCCAGAGTAAGAGTCACAATCAGTTTTATAGTAAATAGTTTTGTTTAATTAAATGAAACATACACATTAAAAATATATCGGTTCAAAAAAGTTTAATTTGCAATTACACAGCTTTCACCTTCTTAGCTCTTGAAAGGGAAAAGCTACATCTTAATTTTTCTGAAATATTACTACATAAAATATCAGAAGTAGTGTTACATTTGTTCAGGCAGCAGACACCAGATGAGAAGTTAATGAGCTCATCAGCTTCTCCAGGGACATGCACTCATTGCAAATATTTCATTTTCAAATCACCTGATTGTAGTACATATTATCAATAAAAATTGCCCAGTCTGATCTATCTCTAAAGTGCTAAAGTAAAAAAGAACACTGTTTAAGAATTCCTATACAGTCCTATGCTTGAATGTGTCACAAAAGATATCTGTGTTTGAATGACTTGCCTGAGATATCTGATATACTGCATTCAAATCTGCCCTATTTCATTTGTAAAATCTTAGGCTGGAGGGTGAACATCAGCCTTCAAGCACTGTATTTGAGCAGAGGAACAAATGTCTTCAAGGAGAAGAGACAATTGGAGGCAAGGAATGAGAGAATCTCCGATGGTTCTTCAAATCCTTTGAATATTGCAGTCATATGCACAATAATGTGGAGAATAACATATGTGGAAGTGAAAATTTAAGGCATCTGTTAGTCTTGTGAGACCATGGATCTGCACCTGGAAAGTCTTCACTCTCCAGGGTGCAGGCCTGGGCAAGGTTGTATGAAAGACTGGCAGTTGCCCATGCTGCAAGTCTCCCCTCTCCACGACACCGATGTTGTCCAAGGGAAGGGCAAGGGCCGATACAGCTTGACACTAGTGTTGTCGCAGAGCACTGTGTGGTTAAGTGTCTTGCTCAAGGACACAACACACTGTGCCTCAGCTGGGGCTCGAACTCACGACCTTCAGGTCGCTAGTCGAATGCCTTAACCACTTGGCCATGTGCCCACGCGGAAGTGAACTATCGTACCTAATTTAGCAGTCCGATATGTTATCTCAGGTGCCCATTTTTGCATGGTATAATCTTCAAAGTTTAAAGTAAATTCATTATTAAAGTACATATATGTCACCATATAAGCCCTGTGATTCATTTTCTTGCGGGCGTACACAGTAAATCAAAGAACTATAATAGAATCAATGAAAGACCACACACAATAGGACGGACAGACAACTAATGTGCACAAGACAACAAGCTGTGCAAACGTACGTTGTTTAATGGGGAATTACAGGCTACAGATTGCAGAGATTAATTCAGAACAGAATTATTTGGAAAGTTTTGTAAACAGCCTGCAACATGTTGTGGTTCATCGGTGCCAATGTGCAATTTTAATATATGATGAATTGCTGAAGAGGATTGAACAGGCACAAGTTTGTATGCATATGATAGTTTTTAAAGTTGTAATTTATTACCCTATTTTATTCTGTTCCAGGTACAGAAACAATGGAGGATTTAGCCATAGGGCTATTGGAATAACATTAGTGAACTTACATTTGCTACCTTTTAACCATGATATGGTTATAGATCTATGAAATATTGGTTGATGACAACCTGTACATCTTCTGCTTCCATAGACAATTGATGCAAAACCCTGAGATAAAGATTATCAGATCCTGGTGATCAGCTTTCATTCTCATTAATTCCTCACTACCGGGGTTTTTGTTGAAGCTGATTTCTTTAAACACCTCATTTACCTTAGCCCAGTTATTTTCCACCATTCCTTGAGGTTTTGTGTCTATGATTTTATGAAAACAAATAAAAAATATTTGATAAATATTCTTACCATTGCCTTGCTCCTCCAAATACAACAACTAAAAGCCATTATCTAAGCAAAAGCAGAATAAGAACAAATGGATCATTATTTTACATTGAAATGCAAAATTAGTGCTGTTCTTAACACTTTTGCAAACCTTTCCTGCTAATCCATTCTGTATTAAACTTGGATATTCGCAAATACATGTTTGCTGTCCTGCCACGGATTCCACTATTTCCTGATTTAGCAGTACTAAAGAGGATCTAGTGCTTTCCCAGCGGATGTGACGAGAAACTTCTTCTCAGGCATCCTGTGGGTACTGTACCTGGCTGCACACACACAAAATGCTGGCAGGACTGATGAAGGATTTTGTCCCGAAATGTCGACAATACTCTTTTCCATAGATGCTGCCTGGCTGGCTGAGTTGCTCCAGCATTTTGTGTGTGTTGCTTGGATTTCCAGCATCCTCAGATTTTCTCGTCTTTGTGACTATACCTGGCTGGAAACCCAAGAAGAGTTTACTAGCAGTATCTGTGTTTTAGTTTTCCTTTTACTGTCATTTCAGAAAGCCTAGCTCAGAAGTAATAACTTTCTATAACTGCATTCTGTCTTTCCAGCTCATTGCACTTGGTTAATGTGGCAAATCAAATTTGATGTATGTTGTCAATGTACATTGATATCCTTGCAAAATTGCACAAGGCTACAGAGTGTCTCAAGAGAAAGTGAGATTGTACTCCTTGGACCAGAAGAAGGTCAATTGGTTTTAAAATGATGATGGCTGGTAATAAACAGGGAGAGCGGTTGGAAACCATTTCCAGCACCAGAGGTAACCAATTTGAATTAATTGCCAAAACAAACAGGTAGGAAATGACAAAAGAATGATGCAGCAGGGTTTCACCTGTTTTGCTCCATCTCAATATGTAAAGAAAGAAAATTCAGGGCTATTTTTTAATACAGAGCAGACACATAGGGGCACCACCAACTGTGCAGGTTACATTGGAATTGAACAATAAATTCTGGCCTTGCTAGCAGTGCCCTCATCCCAAAACAGAATAAATACCTGAAGAGAGAAAATTGCAAGGATGTACAGAGATCAGGGAGATTGAACTAACTCTATTCCTGTTCAATTATTTTCTGGTTGTGTTGAATCAGCATATAGGAGGGAGATTGAAAATGTGGCTGACTGGTGCAGAACAACAACCTTTTACTCAATGTCAGCAAGACTAAGCAACTGTTTATTAACTTCAGGAGAAGGAAACCAAAGGTCCATGAGCCAGTTCTCATCAGAGAATCAGAGGCAGAAAGGATCAGGAAATTTAAATTCTTTGGTGTTGTTATTTCAGAGTATCTGTCCTGGGCCCAGCACATAACTGCAGTTACAAAGAAAGCAAAGCAGCACCTCTACTTCTTTCAGAGTTTACAAAGTTTCAGCATGACATCTAATACTTTGACAAACTTCTATAGATGTATAGTGGAGAGTGTATTGACTGGCTGCATCATAGCCTGGTATGGAAACACCAATGCTCTTGAGCAGAAAATCCTATGAAAAGTAATGAACATGGAGTCCAGTCCAGTCCATCATGGGTAAACCCCTCCCCACCATTGAACAAATCTGCATGAAACATTGTCACCAGAATGCATCCTCCTTCATCAGAAACTCCCATTACCCTGGACATGCTCCCTTCTCACTACTGCCATCAGGAAGAAGGTAACAGGAACCTTAGGGCTCACACCACCATTTTCAGGAACAGTAATTATCCCCCAAACTTCAGGCTCTTCAACAAAGGGGATAATTGTTATGGTTTTTATTCCATGGATTTATTAAGTATGCCCACAAGAAAATAAATCTCAGTGTTGTATATGGTGACATACATGTGCTTTGATAATAAATTGACTTTGAACATTGGTTCTACGTTTACAGCACCAGACACATTAATAAATTTAAGGATTAAATTATCTATGATTCTCTTTTTGGCCCCTGAGACTCTCTTGCCATTTAATAAGATTAGAACTTCACTGAACAGGAACAAGTCATTCAAAGATTCTAAATACATTTATTATCAAAGAATGTATAGATTATACAACTTTGAGGTTTGTTTGCTTACAGGTAGCCACAAAGCAAGAAACCTGAAAGAGCCCAAATTAAAGAATAAAAAATAAAAGACCAACACCTGATGTGCAAGTGAAAGAAAAAAAACACTAATCATGTAAACAATTGAAGTGAACATTCCAAACCCTCTGCCAATGCTGGTGAGGCACTGTGTGAACTTTACAGTTGCATCAGTGATTTTCAAACCAAGCACCCTAAAGGTATCTTCATTATCGCAGGTGATTTTAACCATGTAAACCTAAAAATAGTTCAGCCTAAATTCATAGCATGTTGATTTTGCTAGTATAGGTGAACATACACGAGGCTTGGTTTACACTGACATAACAGGAGCCTATAAAGCAGACCCTTGACCCCACATTGGACTCTCGGATCACTTACCTGTAATGTTAATTCCAGCATACAAACCAGTGATCAAATGGGTCAAACCAGTTCTAAAGATGGCGAAATCCTAGCCTGAGGGTGAAATCTCTGCACTGCAGGACTGCTTTGATAAAAATCAAACTGGAGAATGTTCCGGGAGACTACTACCTATGGTAACTGTGTTAAATTTGAGTATTATGTGGATTCTGTGACCAGCTACATGGAGAAGTGTACTGAGGATGTTACCATCATGAACCACATCCGGGTGAGGGCAAATCAGAAGCCATGACTCACTGCAGAGGTCCGTGCCCGGCTGAGGGATCCTGATCAGGGGATGTGACAGCTTTCAGGGAAGCAACAACTGTGCTTTCCCGGTCCACCAGCAAGGCCAAAATGGGAGTGTTCTCAGAGAAGTTACAGCCACTTCTGTGATATAAGAGACACAAGGCACATGTGGTAAGGAATTCAGAGGATTACAGACTGTGAGTCTATCCTGCGCGTCAGTGACCACGGTGCTTCACTCCCTGAGAGGCTGAATGTCTTCTATGTCCAGTTTGATGAACAAAACAAAGGGCTGGTGAGGAAGGCATCACTCCCCACAGGGGAGCAGACATTCCATCTGTCTGAAGCTGAGGTGAAGAAGACCCTAGCTGGAGTCAACCCATTCAGGGCTCAATAATATACCAGGACGGGTTCTAAAAGGCTGCACAGCTCTGCTGTTGGAGGTACTGAGAGATAAATTCAACATCTCCTGCAACAATCCATTGTCCCCTTGGTTTTCAAGGTGGCAACCATGATTCCAGTGCCAAGGAAGGCATCAGTAAGCTGCCTAAGTGACTATCATCTGGTGGCATTAAGATCAACCATTATGAAATGCTTTGAGTAGCTGGGTCATGGAGCACTTTAAAGCCTTTCTCCCAGCTTCATTTGACTTTTCCAGTTTGAACAATCCACTGATGATGCAATAGCCTCTGCTTTCCACTCGGTCCTGTACCACCTGGAAAATGGGGTCTCATAGGCCAGACTGCTGTTTACAGACTTCAGTCTGGCATTCAACACCATCATACCCCAGAAACGGGTAGGGAAGCTGCCCTCGCCTGGTCTCAACACCTTCCTCGGCAATTGGATATTGGACTTCTTAACAGGAAGGCCACAGTCAGTCCGTGTGGGCAGCAACATCTCTCGTCCCATTATGCTAAGCACTGGCACTCCCCAAGGCTGTGTGCTCAGCCCGCTATTGTTCACACTGCTGACGTGTGACTGTGTTGTAGGATCCAGCTCAAGCTGCGTCATCAAGTTTGCGGATGATATATGTATAATCTCAGCCCTGATCTCCTGGTCCTCCATATCCTTTTCCTTGGCAAATACTGAAGCGAATACTTAAGTGCCTCACTCACATTTTCTACATCCAAGCAAATGATCCTTGAGTGGTCGCACCTTCTCCCTAGTTATTCTTTTGCTCTTGATGTATGTATAGAATGCCTTGGAATTCTCCTTAATCCTACTTGCCAAGGGCTTGTCATGGCCCCTCCTGGTTTTCCTAATTCCCTTCCCTGCAATCGCACTGTTTCCTCAGCACTACCTACCCCTCCACCTATCTTTGTTTCATCTGTAAACTTTGCCACAAAGCCATCAATTCCATTATCCAAATCATTGACAAACAATGTAAAAAGTAGCAGTCCCAATACTGACTCCTGAGGAACACCATGCACCACTGGCAATCAACCAGAAAAGGCCCCTTTTATTCTCACTCGCTGCCTCCTGCCTGTCAGCCATTCCTCTATCCATGCCAGTTTATTTTCTGTATTTTATCTTGTTGAGCAGCCTCATGTGTGGCACCCTATTAAATGCTTTCACAAAATCTAAATAAATGACATCCACTGCCTCTCCTTTGTCTACCCTGCTTGTTACTTCCCCAATGAACTCTAACAGATTTGCCAGACAAGATTTCTCTTTGCAGAAACCATGCTGACTTTGACTTATTTTATTATTAGTCTCCAAGTATTTCAAAACCTCATTCTTAATAATAGACTCCGACAATTTCCCAACCACTGAGGTTAGGGTAACTGACCTATAATTTCCTTTCTTTTGCCTTCCTCCCTTCTTAAAGAGTGAACTGAGTGTACCTTGAACTGAGTCTTAGACATCTCTCCATTTGCACACTGATTCTAGGTTTTCTATTTTAATAGTCAATCTAGAGCTAAGGATTTATACTGAATCTGTTGGGAGTATAAATGCAGTTCCAGGATTAGTATAATAAATTCATCTACGAGCATTGAAATGGCATTATGTTGGTGAGACAAAGCCTGTGTTGTATCATCTGGTGGAGAATTGGGCGAACTTGTTCCACCAGAGTCAGGCCAACAACAGTCCAGAAATACCACAAAAAACATATGTAATCTGTAAGTACTGATGCTCTATGCCCCCTTGAAGAGTCCTCAGTAACCATTGACCCTGGTAGAATTGGCACAAAAGGAGCATCAAGGAAGTTTTTATTTCAGGTAGTTTCAAGGTAGTTCTTATTTCAAGCAGATAGTATTTGTGCAAGTTTTAGACTCTACTGTAAAACTTTGAAACCCTGTGTTACTCCACCTCCTTTTATCTCTTACAGGAATCACTGTGCTGTTGTCTCTAACTGTATTCATGCTGCTAGTGGCTGAGATAATGCCAGCAACATCTGACTCAGTCCCATTGATTGGTAAGTGTGCCGTCACTCATGTCATATGGCATTTGTCAATTTGATTGAATGCTAGTTGTGAATTGTGAGTGCTCTACCGTCACCAATATTGTGTAAAATGTAGGTAGTCCCTCTATATAATTTTTGGGTGAATAATATGTGAGCAAGAAATTTCTAGGCTTTTTAACCCATATTAATTTATTTGACCAGAATCACTGTCTCTCGAAGCTAGTGTTCTTCCAGCAAGTTTGCCTGCACTTAAGCATCTGACTTAGCTGTAAAAAAAAATCATCAAAATAAGCAGTAGAAGATTAAAATAGGCAACATCCGCAATCTGAGGATGGATTAGAAATTTAATTGCTATTGAAAGAATTCCACAGATCTATGTAAAACAAATGGTCCTAATAAGCATGTATTAACCATTTTCCTCACATTTCTCTAGAATGTCGTGTGTGTGTGTGTGTGTGTGTGTGTGTGTGTGTGTGTGCGTGTGTGTGCGCGCGCGTGTTGTGTTTGTGAGAGGAAGCAACTAGCAGAGCAAAAGGAGAGGTAGAGAAGTGCAGAATCAGGTTTAATATCAATGGCATATGTTGTGAAATTTGTTAACCTTACGGCGGCAGTAAAATGAAATACATGATAGATATAGAGAACACAATCTGAATTACAGTAAGTATATACCATGTTTATTGAATAGTTGTTAAAATAAGTAGTGAAAAAAAAACGAAAATAAAATGTAATGAGGTCGTGTTCATGGGTCCATTCAGAAATCGGATGGCAAAGGGGAAGAAGTTGTTTCTGAATCACTGAGTGTGCGCCTTCAGGCTTCTGTACCTCCTTCCCAACAGTAACAATGTGAAGAGGGCATGTCCAGGGTGGTGGGGATCCTTAATGATGGATGCTGCATCCCTAAGGCATCACTCCTTGAAGTTGTCTTGAAGATGTCATGGGAATTTGGCATTTTAACCTCTGATAAGAAAGCATAATTCTTTTGTAACATGCAAAATAGAAATATGTACATAGTTCAGGCTGTGTGAAAGGAATTTATGATATATGGATTAATTAAACATACACAGAAAATGGAAAAACAGAAATGGGAAAAGGCCACTTGGTGTTTGAGCTATCATCATTCAGTGAGAGCGCGGCTGATGATTCAGCCTTAGAATCAGTCATAGAGCAAGAATATAGGCCTTTCCGACCACTGAGTCTGCACAGGCCATCAGCACAGATTTACACTAATCTTATGCTAATATCGTTATATTTTCCATTTAGTCCCATCAACTCCCACAGATTTTACGAGCCATTGATGCACTAGAGGCAATTCAATTTATATCAGCCTACCAAACCACATTTTTGGGATATGGGACAGAAGTGGAGCTGTGAGGCAACATGTCTAACATCCACATCACCATGCTGTCCATCCCTCTCATTACACCTCCGCATGCCTCTGCCTTCTTCAGCTAGAACAAAAAAAAATCTGGCTTTTCATTAAACCTGTTCAGTGTCTTGGCTTCTACCTCCTCAGTGGTAGCAAATCCCACAATTTTACTATCTTTTGACTGAAGAGGTTTCTCCTCCTCTAGTTTCCAAATTTCTTTCCCTATATCCAGAAATTGTGATCACAGTTCTAGACTTCACAAACCAAGGGAAATGGCTTGTCAAACTCCATTGGAGACTGAAGTTTCCATGGTAGTATGTTTTTGATAGTTATCTGGTTGATAGGTTAATGTGGGAGGTTAAAAAGAGAAAATATTATAAAGTGACTATGTAAAAGCTGCCAAACACAGAGCTAATGGAAATGCCCAACAGGTCCAACCACGGTAGAGCAGGGAGAAAAACGGACCCAAGATGACAGCTGGATAGCCTTCAGCGGAACTGGCCAGTTTTAACATAATCAGTGAAAGTGAGTTACTTAAAGTTACTAAGTTCAACATTGAGTACCAAAGGCTACCCAGATAGAAGATGTAGAGAAAGAGGACACAAACAAGAAGAACACACAAGAAAATAGGAGTGTGTTTAGGTTACCAGGCCTGCTGAGCCTATCCTGCCCTTCAGTATGACCTATGCTGGCCTCAACAATTCTTCTGAGGCAGTTCCCCACAACCCTAAACAAAGGAACTGAAAGCTGTGAAATGCAAAGCTCCGTGAATTGCCAGCTAGGTCAGGCTATGCTACAGTCCCTTCAGATCATCTTGATGTGCTTTCCAAAGTTCGAAGATTTAAGATACAAATTACATTTATTATCAAAGTATGTTTGCAGTATACAACCTTGAGATTCGTCTTCCCACAGATAGCCATGAAACCAAAAAGTTGTTAAATCACTTTCAATTGATAAATCACTTCTTCAAGCATAATAAATTTCATGATGAGAGAAATGTGGCAGACAGCCATAAAGGGCAGTGTGATCCTAACTGAATGGTGTGATTGGTGACATTTATCAAAGGGTGGATATAGCTGACACTAGAGTTAACAATACATTCCCTCTGCACTTCAAAATAATTTCACAGGATCACAGGAGAGTTCACGTCCACCTGAGGTGGCAGATGGCATCCATATGAAGAATACCGTCTAGAATCATACCACCAATAACAAATTACTCTATTCATAATTTACTAGAGTCCTTGCCTTGATTTCTGACTCAAATTTTTATCTTGGGATTTAAAACCACAAGTTTTGGATTTAGACTCACAAGAGCTAACAGTTGACACAGAGTTGTCACTATGATTTACAGGATAGAGATTTTTTAATTAATAAAATTACATAAAAGACTCAGTGTGAAAACTTGGTATCTGTTTAAAATTTATATTATGCATGCAGGCTCCCCAGTCAGATAAAACTAACAGTGAATTTGAAGGAAGCTCCCTGGAATTGAAGATGAAAGGGGAAAGCAGCAGAAGACAATTTTATCAAACACAGTTAAAATGCAGTTTATGAGTCTTTGCAGAATATTGAGAGATTGTCAGACATAATCAAATCCTTCTACCATTGTGGTTTTTGGGTTAGCATCAGCTTTTAATTGAATTCAATTTTAACCCAATTATGTTGATCAAGGCAATAATAGCTTGCATTTGTGTTGTGCCTTCAATGTGCCAAAATAACCCAAAGCATTTCACAAGAGCGGCTTCAACCGGTATTTGACAATGGACAATTGGTCAAATTGGAAAAGAACAAGGTAGGGAAGCAATGAAGATCTGAGTGGGATCTCCATCATCTGGGTCCATCAAATGAAGATGCAACCACCAACGGTAGTGCATGAAGAGCAAGGAAGGAAATGGTGTGAAATTGTGCAGAAGTATTGGAGGTTTATGAGGCTGAAGAAGCTCACAGCAATGAGGCCATTGAGTATTTGAGAACTAGGAGAAGAATTTGAGGTAGTATTGCTTCAGGAGCTGGTTTAGGTCAAGGTCACAATGATAATGTGTGTGCATGACTTTGCATGAGTCAGGACATGAACAGCAGAGGTTTTACTGAACTATTTTCTTTATATTCTTATAAAACACAGTAGATAAAATGGTTGGGGATTGTGCAGAGTTATCTCCAGCATTTATAGCTTCACTGTGAACATTAAAGCAATGTGCTGGTACTTTTACATTCATTGAACATGAAAGTTCTAAATGCTCACTGGGCTAGACTAAACAAGTTTCAGCGAAGGAGCATGCACACTGCTCAGAACACTTCATCAAACCATTAGCAAGGGTTTGCTTGTGCCTTCTGACTATAAAATGATGTCACATTCAATTTTCATCTTCGGTTCAGCTGTTGCACGGTCATTCAAGCACTTGAAACACATTTCTGAAATTTATGCAGAACTGCCTGCAACATATTCCCCAGGCACATAAAGTTATGACAATCAAAATATAGCCTTGTGCACTTCAGACTGACCCAATTCCACAGGCATTATTCATTTTATCTGATCTAAGGCATGTTCTGCTGCACAACTGGTATGTTTCAAACAATAAGCTTTAGAGAGCTGGGACTTTCTGCAGGAAGAAGTTTGCAAATCTCGAAGAATAACTACATGAGCAAAACCTTCACATTTGGAATAATCCATCTTTGATGGCTTTAGTATTCACTTTGGTTAAGAATAAGCATAACTTTGTAGACTTTGCTGTTGTGAGAGCCCACATAGATTACCAATCCAATGTTGTGAGAGCCCACATAGATTACCAATCCAATGTCTAGATAAATGACCATGGTGCAAAGTGATTAGATTAGATTAGGTTATCACTATTTACATTAAGCGAATTCCTTCTTCACTTTGAGCTCACAATGAAAACAATAAAAATGGCAAAAATAAATACAACAGTAAACACATTGTTAGCCAGAAAATAGCAGAATGGTGTAAATATTGTAGAACAATCTGAAATGGTGCAGAAAGAATACCGAAGTGACAATAGCAGAATAACAGAGAGATAGAACTAAGAACACAGCAACATAATTGGAAAGGAGGGGGTGAAATAGGTGGTAGATTCAGAAGCCTTATCACAGTGGGGAAGAAACTGTTCTTAAGTCTAAACATCTGGATTTTCAAGCTCCTGTTTCTTCTCCCAGGGTGGCAAGTGTCCTATGTGATATTATTAGCTTTCCTGAAGCAAAGCACCATGAAGCAGTTACTCATGGAAAGTAAGTGCTAGATTTAAAAAGCAAACAGTATTACGTTTCTCCTTCTTTCTTTATTAGCGCCAATCTAGAGTTTTTGAGAATGGATCCCAGGTCATAGGTGTGCTCTTCATGAAAGATATAAGAGATCTGGGAGACCTCCAGTCTCCCTGTTTGCCACATCTGCGTGAAGTACAACCAGCCGCAGTTCCTTACAGACCATGAGAGGGAGCTAGAGCTGGATGACTGTAGTTCATAGAGTAGAATGAGGAGGTGATAGATAGGAGTTGCAGGGAGGTAGTCACACCTAAACTGCAGGAGGCAGAAAACTGGGTGACTGTTTGGAGAGGAAAGGAAAATAGGCAGATAGACAGGATTTGTTAGATATGTCCAGGAAGAATTACTGACACAATATATGGAAAGGCCAACTGGAAGAGAGGCTATTCTGGATCTGGGACTAGGCAACGAACCTAGTCAGGTGACAGGTCTCTCCGTGGATGAGATTTTGGAGACAACGACCATTGTTCCCTGACCTTTAACATAGTCTTGGATAGCAATAGGAACAGATAATAAGGGATCATATTTAATTAGAGGAGGATGAATTATGATACAGTGAGGCAGGATCTTGGGAGCATAAACTGGGAACAGATGTATTCAGGGAAATGTACAACAGAAATGTGGAGATTGTTTAGGGAAAACTTGTATGAAGTTCTGGATAGGGTTGCCTCAGTGAGCCAGAGAAAGGATGTTAGGGTGAAGAAATCATGGTGAACAAGAGATGTGGAATATCTAGTCAAAAGGACGAAAGAAGCATTCTTAAAGTTTAGGAAGAAAGTATCAGACAGGGCTCTAGAAAGTTACAAGGTAGCGAGTAAGGAGCTTAAGAAGGGTATTTAGGAGAGCTGGAAGGGAGCATGAGAAGGCCTTGGTGAGTAGGATTAATGAAAACCACAAGGCATTCTACATCTACTGTATGTGAAGAGCAGGAAGGTGTCTAGAGTGAGGGTAGGACTAATTGGTGATAAAAGAGGGAATGACTGGAGTCAAAGGAAATAGGAGAAGTCCTTAATGAATAGGTTGTTTCAGGAATATTGTTGGAGTACAGGTAAGAAGATTTCAGGTGTTAGAGGGACTTCAGGGCTATCCGAGGCCGCCCGTTGGTCAGAGTCAACCATGGATGTTGCATATCAGCTGCCTACATGAAATGCAAGCCAGGGCGGTACTATGTGGAGATCAAGCTGCTGCGGATGCAACAGGCTGCCCCTCTGCACGCAGCTGATGAATCCAAAGGAATGGCAGAGACCGATACAGTTTGACACCAGCAGTATCACAGGAGTTGTCAGTCATCTTTGAACTCAACATTGAACTGCTTTAGGGACTCCAGCTCTGGATTTTTCCTTGGGGTTTGCTCCCAAAGTCTTCCCCATGGTGACCACAAGGCAGCGGAGGTTTGAGATCAGAGTTCTCCTTCACCTAGGTGAGCTGGCAAGCTCCATCTGCCTGAAGTGACTGGTTTAAAGGCACCAGTAACCCAGCTTTGCCTCTTCTGTCAGCAAAAACTAGTCTGCCAGGCTTAGTAGCTAAACCACACGTGAAGGCCGGGAGTTGGACTGGTTGTCAGAGGCTAGTTGAGGCACAAGCCATTGGGAGCATTTAATAGATAGTGGGAGCTTATGCCCACTACTTCCCCCAGCTATGACAAATTAAGGAATGGCCTTCAGGGATAGGAAGACTATGATAAGAAGACCGTGGGTCTTGTGACATGGTCAAAGGTCCAGTAGGGAAATTGCTGTTAACGTGACCATGTTTGGTGAGCACAAGTGGGGAGATCACAGATCTAGTTGTGAGTATGATGGGGGCAAAAGGACGATAGAATCGTGGAGCTTAGGAACGTAGTCGAAGGTCCAGTGTCAAGGTTATGAATATTGCAGTACAGGTTATTTGTAGTTCTCAAGGGAATTGCTGACCACAGTTAGGAAGATTAGAGGCCTTGAGAATGTTGTTAGGAAAAAGAAAAGCTACAGGGCACATGACCGGGGTGTTGGGTAGGAAGGTCCTAGGCCTCATAAGTATTTTTGCCAGCCCTGGGAAGTTTAGAAATCAAGCCATTTAGGAATCTGCGATGAGATCATTGGACGTGGGTTTGCACTGAGTTTGGGCGTGAGGCGGGTAAGTTCAGGAATTAAAGTACAGTTATTTATAGTAATACTTCCCAATTTCATGAAAGTGGTCCTTCAGTTTCCAGGGAGGGAATCAGAACTGATAATTAACATCCAAGTGCCATTGAAAATGGAGCAGAGATCACAAGTGGGAGATAAGCCCCAACATGACTAGATTGGGCAAAAGACTTGAATAAAGGGCAACCTTTGTTTACCATTCACCAAGCAGAATTGTAATCATGCACCACAGTGAAGCTTCAGTTCCCAAAAGACAGATCCGTCTAAATTTACCACCAATGCCTTTCAAACAGCATTCCTCTTTGAGGAGAGGCTGTATGTTGTATTTTTGAATCAGACAGTACAGGTGAATGTCTCAATCCCAGACTTCCAGGTAGTGGCTGCCCCGCAGTGAGAAATGCTCTGGATCATCAGGACCACAATGGCCTCTTCCTATCTCTAACATCATCCCAACATCTTTAAGCAGAGTACCCACAGTGAAGGTGGGACCAAAGGAATTTTCCCTGTGAAATACAATAGGTGGCTGTAGATGAATCTTGCTGAGTTTCCTTTGGAACTTCCAATCTCTGGACATTGGCTACAGGTAAAGAGGGAGATGAAAGTAAAGATTTTTTAAAGTCCACAATTGCTGGTATGCATGTTTAACTGGAAAAACAATCCATCAGTGTGGCTTCATCGTGACTGTAGAGGAGGCCATGGACTGACATGTTGGAATGGGAAGTAGAATTAAAATGGGTGACCATTGAGAGATCTCACTTTTTCTGGAGGACGAAGCGTAGGTGCTCGGCAAAGCGGTCTTTCAATCTACATCGAGTCTCACCGATATACAGGAGGCCACACCGGGAGCACCGAATACAGTAAGTGACCCCAACAGACTCACAGGTGAGTTGTCGCCTCACCTGGAAGGACTGTCTGGGGCTCTGAATGGTAGTGAGGGAGGAGATGTTGGGGCAAGTGTAGCACTATTGCACTTGCAAGGAAAAGTACCATGAGAGAGGTCAGTGGGGATGAACGAATGGACGAGGGAGTCATCACGTAGGGAGCGATCCCTGTGGAAAGCAGAAAATGGGGGGCTGGGGAGGGAAAGATGTATTTGTTGGTGGGATCCCATTGGAGATGGCAGAAGTTACATCCACAATTTCCAAATTTTTTAAAATCTAAGTTATCATCATGTATTTTTCTTATCTCAATTGTCTTAAACACTAAAACTGGTTACAGTATTCCTTGTTATGTTCTTAGCTGCCTGCACTCTTTAAGCCTATGACTTTATCCAGCAACCTGTTATTATTAACCTCCCTTCATGCATTGTTGTAATGAAATGATCCGTATGCCAAAACAAAGCCATTTACTGTATCTCAGTACGTGACAATAATAAACCAATTTATCAATCTACAGGTTAGAATATATGTGATAAGACAGCACAGATGATTCCAGCAGTAACTCTCTGAGCAATATTAGAGACTGATAATCATTAGAAAGCCATCACCAAATTAATAGCCTTCTGAAGCCAGGTCCCTAAGCTCTGGAATTCCTTTTCTAAACTTCCCTCCCTTTTGATGTATTTCCCTTATTTGAAGGCAGTGCTTAAAAGCTATCTTTGATCACCAGTTCTAAAAGCAGAGAACTGTGTAAGTAGGAGATCAGGCAGCGGCAAACAAAATGTTTAATATTTCAACACGATGACCTTGCATCAGAATTGTTATTAGCAGGTTCAGTATTTCTGATGTAAAGACTTTCATCTGAAATGTTAATCCTCCCCACAGATGATGCCTGACTCATTCAAAGGTGTCTGCATTTTCTACTTTTAGTTCAAATGCCCATCACCCACTATGTTTCGCTTTTGCTTGAACACAAATTTATTCATAGAGCCCAAAATGATTCACAGAATTTTATTGGGAAATGGATATAAAAGAAAAAAGTACTATGATAGTGTAGCAGTTAGCTCAACACTATTACAACACAGAGCACTGGAGTTCAGAGTTCAATTCCCACGTCATCTGTAAGGAATTTGTATGTCATTTCTGTGAACGTGTGGGGTTTTTCTGGGTTCTCCGGTTTTCTTCCACAGTCCAAAGACCTACTGGTTAAGAGGTTAACTGGTAAATTCTCCCATGCTTAGGCTGGCGTCAAAGTGGTGGTTGCTGGCAGCGGGGCTCAAAGGGTTGGAAGGGTCCATTCCATGCTGTATCATTAAATATAAATAAAATATAAAAAATAGAAATCTAAAGCAATGAAATGTTAACAATAATCTGTAGCAGTAACCCAATAAGCTTTATAAAGAAACAAAATTAAGTATATTTGGACAAAAAGACTGATTAGGTCTGGATTAATATTCAAGGATTTTTTTGGTGAATGGTCACTTACTTCACTAGCTCTTAGCTTTTTAGTCCAATACTTTCTGCAGGTAAAATCATAATTCAGTTCTTGTGGCAGCTCATCTGTTGACAGAAACATCGTACCCTTCTCCAGTCCTCTTCACTTCTTCAATTCTGTCCAGTAATTTTATAATTATAATCACTCTGATCATAATAGGTTTTCTTGAAGAGGTCCCTGAGCTCTGGATTTCCTCTCCTAAACCCTCCCCATTGTAATATAACTCTATTAATAAAGTCACTGCTTGAAATTTGCCTTTTGATCAAGACTTTGGTATCAGCCCTAGTATCTCCTCACATGGCCCAGGGTCAAGCTTTGATACTGATTGATCTATGAAGGTATCAGGAAGTTTAGTAGATAAGAGATATGAATAATTGTTACCATGTAGCGTAGCAGTTAGCGCAATGCTATTACGGCTTGGGATGTTCAGGATTTTGGAGTTCAATTCTGGTGCCAGCTGTAAGGTGTTTGTCGTTCTCCTATGACTGCGTGGGTTTCCTCTGGCTGCCTCCCACATTCTCAAAGATGTACTGGTTAGTAGGTCATTGTAAATTGTCCTGTGATTAGACTGGTGTTAAGTAGATGGGTTGCTAGGTAGTGTGGGTTGTTGGGCCGGAAAGGCCTCTTCCACACTGCCTCTCTAAATAAGTTAGTAAATAATTGCAAATGGTCATTTCCATTGTTAAGTCTCAGTCTATATCTAGCAGCATGCAATAGAGGAAAAGAAAATGGAATAACGTTAACCCCAACAGTAACCAGTGCACAGTGCTGCTCACAGCCTGCTGATTCCATAAGGTTAATGATCTTGGTACAGAACATTAGGATGGCAGAGGGAGAAATTATTTTTATGGCTTCATTTGCTCTCTTCTGCAATTCCATGAGATTGGCTTTGCATTCTTTCACTCGGCTTTATTTCATTGCAATCTGCATTTCTCCTCTTTCTGCTGGACAGTCTTCACCTTTCTCTTGGCCACTGTCCTTTTTAAAGATTAGCTTTATTTGTCACATGTACGCCGAAACATCCAGCGAAATGTGCCATTTGCATCACCAACCCACACAATCCAAGTATATACTGTGAGCAGGCTGCAAGTGTTGCCTTGCTTCCGGCACCAACATAGCAGGCCCACAACTCACTAACCCTAACAGTTATAAGGAAAACAGGAATTAAGCCCCAATCTCTGATCAGCGGTGCATTACACTAACCGCTTCCCTGTATTTTCACACTGCATCTCAGAGACAGGGTCGTATCTGGAATGTGAAAACCAGGCAAAGTCAACCTGCTCCTCAAACCTATTCCTCCACTCAACCAATCTATAGTTGTTCTATATTTTCACTCATTTTGGCTGCGTATTATTTGCCTAAAATAACTCTATTTTGAGATTTTCAACTGAACCCCACCTTTTGCTGTTGGAGGTGGACAGGGCAATGTTCCTGCTTGGTCATAGCATACAAAAGTCAGTGCAGCAAAGTCAGGTGGGGTATGTGGCATCATCAGTATCCCAAAAGACCAAAAGAGTGTTGGGCTTTTTGTTTTGTCATAGGGGTGCTATGTCTAGGATCTTATTTCTGACCTTATTGGGAATTATTCTATTGCCTTTAGTCCCTTGTATTCACAGCTGGGTCCTGTGCTTTAGCAGGGTTAATTTCCCATCCCCTCGATCACGTGTAACAAATCAATTCTCAAAATGTTTTCAGGTACCTGGAAGATGAGCATGAGGAAAAACTAAGGAGGTTTCTCACCAATAGCGAGATTGTCTTTGTTCTTACAGCATTTGTACCCGATCCCCCATATCCTGAGTACACCCTCGCTCCCCTGTTTATAGAACCGGATTCCCATGTAATAAAGTCACATCAGCTCCAATATCCACCAGGGCAATTTTCCTTGTGACCACCAAAGGGTAATAGGTAAGTATGACCTTGGGTCTCCCTGTGGGACCAGAAATATGAGTTCCCATAGCAACAGCAGTGGTCCCTGAGCCCTGGCCATACACGTAGGTGATGAGCTGAGTAACCCACCATCCAGGGTCCAATTCACCCAAGTCTGGATAAAATTGGGGAATGTTATGCTTTTAAAAATTAACATTACAGTCCGATGTAGGGGTCAGAAGGCAACCAGTCTCTTTGTCTGGGCTATCAAATGCGACCCACCTGGGTCACAATGCTTATGCTATAACACATAAAGGACTCCAGTACATCGTCAATTTCTTTCCTTCAGCAGGGACAGAAACATTTCCTTTCCACTAAGACGGGAAGAGGGGCTCTTTGATACCTACTGTTGAGGCATAAACTTTAACTGCTTTGGGACATTCCTAGTTCCATTCATCATGCCCTGTTACCTCTGCTGTTGCTGGGATTTACACCTAGCCTTAACCTGTACCTGCTCCCGATCTACATCTGACCCCTCCAGTTGGGCCAATGAGCTGCTAGTCTCTGCAGCAATCTGACCCTCAGCTGGCCCTCTCCACAGTGAGCATCCCAGTCTCAATCACGAGAATTGATCAATACCAAGGGAAAAGGGCATACTTATGGCCGTTAAAAGAAATGTTGTTATAAATGGCAGATTGTGTTGCCATATCACAGAGGCATTTAATAGCCACTGGCGGTGCGGGCGGTGGGGGGGGTGTGATTGCAGTTCCAGGGATGAGGAGACATATGCCTGTCCAAAGGGCATGGTTGTGAGCATGGACAGCTTGAATTATCACTGATCCCAGGGAATGTTCAGATCTGTCAGCCTGACCAGACTGTAATTCAGCCGAGACCAATGTATCCAAGCAGGAAAGGTTTTTAATGCTACACGGTAGGATTTAAACTAGTCATAGTCATAGTCATACTTTATTGATCCCGAGGGAAATTTGGTTTTGTTACAGTTGCACCAACCAAGAACAGAGTATAAATATAGCAATGTAAAACCATAAATAATTAAATAATAATATGTAAATTATGACAGATGGAAATAAGTCCAGGACTAGCCTATTGGCTCCGGGTGTCTGACCCTCCAAGGGAGGAGTTGTAAAGTTTGATGGCCACAGGCAGGAATGACTTCCTATGACGCTCAGTGTTACATCTCGGTGGAATGAGTTTCTGGCTGAATGTACTCCTGTGCCCACCCAGTACATTATGTAGTGGATGGGAGACATTGTCCAAGATGGCATGCAACTTGGACAGCATCCTCTTTTCAGACACCACCGTCAGAGAGTCCAGTTCCATCCTCACAACATCACTGGCCTTACGAATGAGTTTGTTGATTCTGTTGGTGTCTGCTACCCCCAGCCTGCTGCCCCAGCACACAACGGCAAACATGATAGCACTGGCCACCACAGACTCGTAGAACATCCTTAGCATCGTCCGACAGATGTTAAAGGACCTCAGTCTCCTCAGGAAATAGAGACAGCTCTGACCTTTCTTGTAGACAGCCTCAGTGTTCTTTGACCAGTCCAGTTTATTGTCAATTCGTATCCCCAGGTATTTGTAATCCTCCACCATGTCCACATTGACCCCCTGGATGGAAACAGGGGTCACAGGTGCCTTAGCCCTCCTCACGTCCACCACCAGCTCCTTAGTCTTTTTCACATTAAGCTGCAGGTAATTCTGCTCACACCATGTGACAAAGTTTCCTACCATAGCCCTGTACTCAGCCTCATCTCCCTTGCTGATGCATCCAACTATGGCAAAGTCATCAGAAAACTTCTGAAGATGACAAGACTCTGTACAGTAGTTGAAGTCCGAGATGTAAATGGTGAAGAGAAAGGGAGACAAAACTAGAGTTGCAGGGGAATGGGCACCAGAGTGCCAGAGCAGCCAGTGGAGAGGTTGTGGAGGCAGATGTTAGTAAGGCCTCAAACAAAGTTAGGAATCAAAAGGGTGAGTGAGCATGGTGCCTGAGCTGCAAGATGTATTGTAGGAAAGGCAGATAATAATGCTGAAGATGAGGTAGCTGGTTTACAAACAGAGGCAAAGTGTAGTGAGGAAAGGACGTTGATAGGGAAAAATTGTGGTCAACAGGATGAGTTGCAATGTAAAAGGGTAAGTGATCAGAGTATGATTGAAGTCACTCTGAATTTTGAGAAAGTGAAGCTAAGTCAGATGTATGAGTATTACAGAGGAGTAAAGGGAATTACAGATGTATGAGAGAGGAGCTGGCCAATGTTGATTGGAAGGGGACACTAGCAGGGATGACAGAGCGGCAATGGCTGAAATTTCTGGAAACAGTTCGGAAGGCACAGGATATATACAACCCAATGAGGAAAAGGTTTTCTAAAGACAAGATGACACAACCACGACAAACTAGAGAAGTAAATGTCAACATAAAAGCCAAAGAGAAGGCATATAATAGAACAAAAATTAGAGGGAGGTTAGAGGATTGAGAAACTTTTAAAAACCAACAGAAGACAACTTAAGATGTCATTAAGAAGGTAAAAATGGAATATGAAAGTCATAGTCTTAGTCATAGTCATAGTCATATTTTATTGATCCTGGGGGAAATTGGTTTTCATTACAGTTGCACCATAAATAATTAAATAGTAATAAAACCATAAATAGTTAAACAGTAATGTGTAAATTATGCCAGGAAATAAGTCCAGGACCAGCCTATTGGCTCAGGGTGTCTGACCCTCCAAGGGAGGAGTTGTAAAGTTTGATGGCCACAGGCAGGAATGACTTCCTATGACACTCTGTGTTGCATCTCGGTGGAATGAGTCTCTGGCTGAATGTACTCCTGTGCCCAACCAGTACATTGTGTAGTGGATGGGAGACAGTGTCCAAGATGGCATGAAATTTAGACAGCATCCTCTTTTCAAACACCACCGTCAGAGAGTCCAGTTCCAGACCCAAAACATCACTGGCCTTACGCATGAGTTTGTTGATTCTGTTGGTGTCTGCTACCCTCAGCCTACTGCCCCAGCACACAACAGAAAACATGACAGCACTGGCCACCACAGACTCGTAGAACGTCCTCAGCATCGTCCAGCAGATGTTAAAGGACCTCAGTCTCCTCAGGAAATAGAGACAGCTCTGACCCTTCTTGTAGACAGCCTCAGTGTTCTTTGACCAGTCCAGTTTACTGTCAATTCGTATCCCCAGGTATTTGTAATCCTCCACCATGTCCACACTGACCCCCTGGATGGAAACAGGGGTCACCAGTACCTTAGCTCTCCTCAGGTCTACCACCAGCTCCTTAGTCTTTTTCATATTAAGCTGCAGATAATTCTGCTCACACCATGTGACAAAGTTTCCTACCATAGCCCTGTACTCAGCCTCATCTCCCTTGCTGATGCATCCAACTATGGCAGAGTCATCAGAAAACTTCTGAAGATGACAAGACTCTGTACAGTAGTTGAAGTCCGAGGTGTAAATGGTGAAGAGAAAGGGAGACAAGACAGTCCCCTGTGGAGCCCCAGTGCTGCTGATCACTCTGTCGGACACACAGTGTTGCAAGCACACGTACTGTGGTCTGCCAGTCGGGTAATCAAGAATCCATGATACCAGGGAAGCATCCACCTGCATCACTGTCAGCTTCTCCCCCCAGCAGAGCAGGGCGGATGGTGTTGAACGCACTGGAGAAATCAAAAAACATGACCCTCACAGTGCTCGCTGGCTTGTCCAAGTGGACGTAGACACGGTTCAGCAGGTAGACGATGGCATCCTCAACTCCTGGTAGGGGCTGGTAGGCGAACTGGAGGGGATCTAAGTGTGGCCTGACCATAGGTCAGAGCAGCTCCAGAACAAGTCTCTCCAGGGGCTTCATGATGTGGGAGGTCAATGCCACCGGTCTGAAGTCATTGAGGCTGCTGGGGCGCAGCGTTCTCAGCACAGGGACGAGGCAGGACGTCTTCCACAGCACAGGAACCCTCCGGAGCCTCAGGCTCAGGTTGAAGACATGGCGAAGTACTCCACATAGCTGAGGGGCACAGGCTTTGAGCACCCTGGTACTGACACCATTCAGTCCTGCAGACTTGCTTGGGTTGAGACATTTCAGCTGTCTTCTCACCTGTTCAGCTGTGAAGCCCATCGTGGTGGTTTCATGTGGGGAAGGGGTATAGTCATGAGAGCAGGGTGGGGGACTGTGAGGAGGGGTAGGAAGGGAGAGCGGAATATGTGTTGGTTGGGGGCCAACAACAAATGGCTCATGTGGGGGATGGGCAGGGGCCACAAAGTAAGCGAGCCAATAATACTAAAGGAGATACCAGAAGATACATAAAGTGTGAAAGAGAGGGGAGAGTGGATATTGGACCCTTGGAAATTATGCTAAAGAGTTAGTAATAGAGGACAAGTAAATGACAGACAAACTGAATAAGTATTTTGCATCAGTCTTCACTGTGGAAGACACTAACAATATTGTGAAAGGTCCAGGTGTCAGGGGTCAGGAAGTGTGTGAAGTTATCCTTACTACAGAGAAGGTTCTTGGGAAACTGAATAGTCTGGAGGCAGAAAAGTCACCAGGACCAGATGGTGTACACCTCACTGAAAGAGGAAACTGAAGAGATCGTGGAGAAATTAGTAATGATCTTTCAAGTATCAATAGATTCTGGAATGGTTCTGCAATACATTGAAAATTGCAAAACGTCACTCCACTCCACAAGAGAGAGAGAGAGAGAGACAGAGACAGAAGACAGGAAACTATAGACCATTTAGTGTGACCTCAGAAGCTGCAAAGATGTTAGAGTCAATTACTAAGAATGAGGTCTGTGGGTACTTGGAGGCACAAGGTAAAATAGGCCATAGTCAGCATGGTTTCCTCAAGAAAAAAAGCTTGCCTGACTGATCTGTTGGAATTCTTTGAAGATATAACAAGCAGGATAAACAAAGGAGATTTGGTTGATGTGTATTTGGATTTTCAGAAGGCATTTGACAAGGTGCCACACATGAGTCTGCTTAACAAGCTACAAGCCCACGGTATTACAGGAAGATTCTAGCATGGATAAAGCACTGGCTGATTGGCAGGAGGCAAAGAGTGGGAATAAAGAGGCCTTTTCTGGTTGGCTGCCAGTGACTGGTGGTGTTCCATGGGGCTCTGTGTTGGGACCAATTCTTTTACGTTATATGTTAATGATTTGGATAATGAAATTGATGGCTTTGTTACAAAGTTTGGAGATAATATGAAGATAGATGGAGGGGCAGGTAGTTCTGAGGAAGTCGAGAGGCTACAGAAGGACAGACAGATTAGGAGAATGGGCAAAGAAAGGGCAGATAGAATACAATATCAGGAAAACAACAGGAATTCTGCAGATGCTACACTCTCTGAATGTAGCCACACTCAGGTTGGAGGAACAACACCTTATATTCCATCTGGGTAGCCTCCAACCTGATGGCATGAACATCAACTTCTCTAAATTCCGCTAATGCCCCACCTCCCCCTCGTACCCCGTCCATTATTTATTTTTATACACACATTCTTTCTCTCTCTCTCATTTTTCTCCCTCTGTCCCTCTGACTATACCCCTTGCCCATCCTTTGGTTCCCCCCCACCGTCTTTCTTCCCAGACCTCCTGTCCCATGATCCTCTCATATCCCCTTTGCCTATCACCTGTCCAGCTCTCGGCTCCATCCCTCCCCCTCCTGTCTCCTCCTATCATTTTGGATCTCCCCCTCCCCCCCCACTTTCAAATCTCTTACTAACTCTTCCTTCAGTTAGTCCTGACGAAGGGTCTCGGCCTGAAACATCGACTGTATCTCTTCCTAGAGATGCTGCCTGGCCTGCTGCATTCACCAGCAACCTTGATACAATATCAGGAAGTGTGTGGTCATGCACTTTGGTAGAAAAATAAAAGGAATAGCTATTTTATAAATTGAGAGAAAATACAAACAACTGAGGGACAAAGTGACTTGGGAGTCCTTGTGCAGGATTTCCTAAAGGTTAATTTGCAGGTTGAGTCTGTGGTGAGGAAGGCAAATGGCGATGTTAGCATTCAGTTCAAGAGGACAAGAATATAAAAGCAAGGATATAATGTTGAAACTGTATAAAACACTGGAGATGCCTCACTTGGAGTATTATGAGCAGTTTTCAGCATCTTAGAAAACTACTACTACTGCTACTACATCGACTCAGTCCTAGGGGGCCAGCATCAGGCACAATGACGGACTCTCCACTTCTCCCTCTCTCTCATCTTAGAAAAAGTGTGCTGAAATTAGAGAGTGTTCAAAGGAGGTTCGCAAAAATGATTCCAGGATTGAATGGCTTGTCATATGAAAAGTTTTCAATGGCTCTGGGCCTTTATTCACTGGAATTCAGAAGAAGAATGAGGGGTGACCTCATTGAAACCTATCAAATGGTGAAAAGCCTTGATAGAGTGGATGTGGAAAGGATGTTTCTTATGGCCGGAGAACCCAAGACCAGAAGACACAGCCTCAGAATAGAGGGGTGTCCCTTTAAAACAGAGATGAGGAGGAATTTCTTTAGCCAGAGAGTGTGAATGTGTAGGATTCTTTGCCCCAGGCAGCCTAGGAGGCCAGGTCTTTATGTATATTTATGGCAGAGGTTGATATGTTCTCGATTGATCAGGGCATGAAAGAATATGTGGAGAAGGCAGGAAATTGGGGCTGAGAGGAAAATTGGATCAACCATGATGAAATGGTGGAGCAGACTTGATGGGCTAGCTGGCCTAATTCTGCTCTGAAATCTCATGGTCTTGTGGTATCCATTGTTAATGGATCCGTTCTTGCACATTAGAAATACATTGGGAGGCTCTTAACTCCCACAAGCAGGTGAGCCCACTGGGCAAGGACTCTCTTGGTCGCCAATGCAGCCTTTGGGCTAATTCCTGTAACTTAGTGACAATGTAGTTATGGATAGTGATCTCTGTGGTGCTAGGGAAAGCTGCTTTGTTCATCAGCTCCACGTTCTTGGTTAACTTTTACACGTCTGAGGGAGTGAGCCTCGATTATATCGTTCCCCATCAGAATTATCATCATACCAGATATCCCATCCCTTATACCTGGATCCCAGTCCAGTATGATAAATCTGACCTTTGCGGGGTTTGTGGTCATGCAGCATATGGCATTTTTGCATTAGAGTCTACATGCCACAGCAACTAGTTTAACTTCAGAGCATTCAGTGTGTTCTTATCCCACACACTTAAAATAGTGTTCTGAGAACTCAAAGGAACCAACTTGCACTGCAGTCACTTGTTTTTTTAGAGGGTTTAGCAGTTTCAATGCTTGACTGTCACAACACAGTCATAAAAATCCATTGTCTTGAGGCAGAGAATCCCTCTTAGAAGGAAAGGCCATATGATTAAGGCATTGTGATATTACACATGGAAGCTTAACATCAGACAATTCAGCAAATACCTTCTCCCAGCATCTTAGAGGACCCCATTGCTCACAACATTAGCCAGTGATCCACAATCCTCAGAGTTATCCATCCATCTGTGGACCTGATAGGTCTCAATTATGGTATCGCATGACTTGCTTATCCACCTCCACATTTTCCTGTATCCTGCTCGCAGCGCCAAAGTGGAATGGGCTGGGTTAATCAGATCCAAACTAATCCAGGAGTTGTGAGAATAAGCATATAAGCACAACAAAGTAACTTAAGCCTAATTTATTACCATAAATTTAAAAACACAAATAAACCACACAAAATAGTAAGTTACAAGGATTTCGAGTCTTTGTCACCATAACTTAGTCACTTAGATTGTTACTGTTGTCTGGGGAATTCCACATTCTGATTCGCTTATGAAAGAATCCCTGGGTATTCGGCACCAATCACAATCTCCAGTCCTTGGTGAAGTCCAACAAAGCCAACAAATACATTCAAATAAATACATGTTTCACAAGTGCAGAGACAAACAAACTCTATGGCCTTTTGTCTCAATTCAGCCTTTTTTTATTCCACAAGTTCTGTGTCCATTAATACATTCCTCATAAATCATTTAGACATTTCCTCATTCACTCATGTCCAAACACATAACATTCCTTTGGACTTACAAAAATGGCATTAATGTTTTCATGTAACTGATTAGCCCAAATCCAAAGAGAATCCATTAAGCCAGCTATCAAACCACTTGACGGGCATTCACATTTTAATGGCGCTTGAGATTAAGAAAGAATCTAGCTATTATCAATAAACATTTAACAGATGTTAACAGTGTTTATTCACAAACAGACATACAGACCACACACGCCAGATCAGAAAGTGCTAAATTATCATTTTTACCTTCCAGACGTTCATCCAATGTCTTACAAAAAAAAATGACACACCTCTCTTTGTTGCTACGTGTAAAAGGGTTTAAGGAAAAGTCTGACACATTTAGAGCCATCTCCAATTTACTGGCAGTAATGGAAGAGGGCAATACTATCAGTGTATATAAATTAATGTTGAGCACTTTATTTCTTCAGCTGCAGGCAGTAGTACTTCAGCAATACAAGAAAACAAACATTTTACTCAAAGCCTTTCTATAAATGTGAGCCTTGAGAATATTTGAATATGAAGTATCTTACTTTAATTATTCCTGCATTTTCACTATGCTAATTAAATAAAACATTTACATTTACGTCGTGTTGTTTCCATATTGATGAATTATTGAAGTACTGGGTCAATTCAATTTCTAAATATAAAGAGGTTTATTTTCCCACAACGAAGGTCATTTGACAAATTTGTTTTATGTTGACCATGCTGTAGCTCGCACTTAAACGTTCTTTTTTGTTGCACGTCATTAACATATAATGTGTTTTCTGCTGTTGTCTCCATGCTTGTCATAAAATATGTCTATAACTACTGTTGGAACAAAACCTGTCAACAAACGTTCTGTGACATATGATGTGTGCCATGATCTGTGGCAGTCTCAAGGATAACTAAAGATGGGAAATAAACACTGGCTATAGCAAGGACACCTGCACCCCATGAGAGAATAGAAAAAGAAACCACAATGATTTCAGCTGAAAATCTTTGTAACTTGGGTTAAACTGTTATGCACTGCCACCTAATCTCATAGACCTTTACAAAGTCCAAAATGGAGTGATCTCTCTTTAACAAAGAACAGTCATATTTTCCTCCCAGGGACATTATTTGATTCTATCACATTTTATAGCAACCTAGCATGCTCCTGTCTGTTTTAATTCAAATTCAATGATTAACGGAGAGAAAGGCACTAGTTCATGGATTTATTCTGTTACTCTGATAATTAAAATTGTAACTATTTTTGAAAGATTGGGGGGGGAATTATTCAGTCTTGAAGGTACAGACATCCTGAAATGAATGCAAAGTGCATCTTTTATTAATCTGTACATTAATACTTCATGATTTCATTCTCATGCTTGTGCATATCCTTCAATAGGAAATCTCTAAAGTAGTGTAAAGCAACCAGGTTTTTCAATAAATATATTATATGGGAATGTGGATGCACTTGTAAGGGGTGTCAACTAAGTTCATGGCAATGTTGCATAATGTAGAACAATGGTTGTCAACCCGAAGCCTGTGGACAGTGCTTGGTCCACTGCCACACTGCTTCAGGGATGTAATAGTTTTAAATGGATGGTAGAAAGGGTACAGATCCAACCTGCGTAGCATGAAGGGACACATTCTGGCAACAAAAAACAAGAGAGTCACACACAGACTGTTATAAAACAAAGTCAATACTCAATTAAGAGTAGCGAGATGACTATTATGCTTGAAGCAAATCTAAAATTTAAGATGCCAAAACATTTTAAATAATGGAACTTACACAAGAGAAGATCTAATGATGTGTGAGGCCTGCTGGATCCATCAATTTTTTGCCATAGGCTAAAGGCAATAGGCAGGGTGGCATGGTAATGTAGTGTTCAGCACCAGCAATCAGGATTCCACTCCCACCACCCTCTGCAACGAGTTTGCACCTTCTGCCTGTGACCACGTGGGTTTTGGTAAGGTCCAGCAAAATGGCGGCATGCTCAGACACATCAGCCACTCCAGGTCCAACCAAAGGTGTATTTGCTCATCTTGTATGTCTTTTTCATGATTGCAAGTCACTGCTAGATACTAAGAACGTCAATTACTGCAGGATTATCCCATCGGCAAGTTGCTTAATAGCGACAGAGCTGGATTTATTCCGTACCATTGTTGTGTTGTCACTGGGACTGGTTGCGTACCATTATGCTGAGAAGTTGCTCTTTGCGAGAGAATTGTCTTGGGTATTTTTATTGTGATCACAAGATCCTGTTGGACATTGGTCACGTAGAATACTGCAAGTCCAGTTCACTGGTTTATTGGTGAGATCAACGGCAGGGGAGATGCGTTGCTTCAGTTGTGGCAAGGACTAGACTGACACTGCGGGGTCACCTATTGCATTTCCCCAAGAGAGGAGATGCCAAAGTGGTATGGGAGAGACTTTGTGGGGCACACCGGAATCCATACTGCTCCCTCCCATCAGTGCTGCCCTCCAGTGTCCATTCTATGGAAGAAAAAGCTGAACCAGGTCAACTTACCACCAATCAATAGTAATGCCACTCACCGACTTTTGTTATATATTTTTTTCTTTGTGTCTGTATGTTTTTCTGAAACCATAACCATGTGTGCTATTTGTGCTATGTGCTGTTGCTAATGTGTTTGGCACCTTGGCCCAGAGGATCACTGTTTCGTTTGACTATATTCATGTACGGTTGAAAGATAATCAAATTTGAACTTCTTCTGAATGCTTTGGTTTCCTCTTACCTTCCAAAGATTAGCAAGGGCTAAAAAGTTGTGGACATGCAAGGCTGGTGCAGCAAGCATGATGACATTGCAGGCTGCCCCCAGCACATATTCAGACTGTGTTAATCGTTGACGCAACAACACATTTCACTGTATGTTTAGATGCTGAGATGTACGTGTGACAAATAAAGCTAGTCCTTATCTTCTTTGATATTTCTGGAATTGGGGTAATGGGCAACTGTTCTGCTACCAGGAATTAGAAAGACATGGTGCTGATGCATTGGCTTCAGTTGCCAAGGCCCTGAGCCCTGGATCCCACCATTGAACACCACTGCCTCTCTACACTCTCACCCACTTCAAAAATACTTCCAATAACCTAATCGTCCAGTCACAAATAGGAGTAAATGGAAAGGCCAAGCGTAGTTGGTATCCAAAATAAAGCTGGTGTGCACCAGGAGACCAGTCAGAGCTGAATTAACCAAGTATGAATTTGATACAGCGTTTACAAGCTTGGCTGACAAAATTACACAGAAACTTGATGGTGGTTACAGAAAGACTTATTTAAATAACAAACTAGGTCTTCATTACAGAATAAAATGATTATCCACAAGTTTAACATAGTTCACATAACATCCAATTTTCTATTACAAAAATGGTGCTTGATATAAAATAATTAATAAAGTTGCTGAAAGTTGGGTGTTGTCACCACTGCATTCCATATCACTACTTTTAGAGTTTCTCTGTGTTCCCTGTTACCACGTTAGCACAATCCAGAAGAGAAGACAAACTGCACAAATAACAAAAACATTAGTGAGAACAAGAATTGTCTGTAGGTCATAGAATCAGATTAGGGTAATGGTGATTGGAGTTATTCGCTGGAAAGAGACCCACTTGTAAGTCATTTAGTGTTTTAGTGGGATTTGTAAGTATAATGGATGAACTTCCATAAGAGTCTCCTAAGGCCCAGATGGAGAGGGGGTGAGGGCTGATTGTGTAGGATGAGGACAAGGACAAGAAACAACATTAAATACAGGTTTGTGGTAAAGGAAAAACAGGAGGAAATAATAAGGAGGCTAAAGATCTGGAGTGGACTAGAGGATCCATAAACTCTGAACCAAGTCAAAGTAACAACTTGAAGGAAGAAGGTCATGTTCTTCTTGCCTACACCTGAAGTCACTGTCAACTAATAACCAATTAGTCTACATCAGACCCATTCAAAAGGCAATGAAAAGACCCAGTAATGAAATGCTTTGAGAACAGTAAGTTCCTCCCAGCCCACACTTCGAAATGTCCATGCCCCTATTCACAACGTATTATTTCCTGAAAGTAATCGGTTCTGTTTGTATTTAACTGAATGACTCTCACTGAGCGAACTAGTGTAACTGGAGCCTGATCACAATCGGTCCTTTCAGGAGAGGATGAGTAGTTTGGGGAGGGGAATGGTGAACACTTAAAGCAATATGACCAGAGTGACACTAATACACCGTGTTGTTGTTTCAGCTCAGTACTTCGCAAGCACAATGTTCATCGTGGGCCTCTCTGTGGTCGTTACTGTACTGGTTCTTCAGTTTCATCACCATGATCCTCATGCAGGGAAAATGCCAAAGTGGGTGAGTTAATGATATCACCAAAAGACATATTATGGAGAAATTGATTTGTAAGTGAAGGTGGCTTCCAAACTTGGTGGAAATTGCTCTTCAATCAGTTAATTCACTGTTTGTTGGTCTGAGGTTAATAAATTCATTAAAGTGGAGAGTGAAAGAGTTGATTCCAAGATTGGGAACTGCATCTAAAAAAGGAGGCTCTGAAGGAATGAAGTTTCGTATGATTGAGAAATGCTCCTTAAATATTCAGGGTGGATAAGCAATGGTGAATATTAGAAGAATGCCGAGCTGAATTTATAATAATCATTTCTTTCCTGTCTGGCAAAATTTAAATGGGGAAACAGGCTTGAGTATGACAGTGAAAATATTCACAGAAAAACTATATAAAATGGAGAAGAGTAGCAACCTGAGGAGCAGTTTAGAATTTGGCAAAGGAGGAGAAAGGGGTTGTTTAAGAAGGGGAAAACAGTATGATAGTAATGTTGTAGTGAACATAAAATCCAACTATAAAAGCTTCCAAGGAGTTATGAAGAGAGAAAAAATAATCAAAGCATTGTAAATGTCATACAATAAGAATTGGAATTTACAGTGGAAACAAAATAAACAATAGACCAATTAAACAGATCCACAATTGAGACAAAACCGTCCAGAAATGTTGGAGAATTGCAGGTCAAGTGAAAGGGAGGAAGATGAAAGGGAAACCATGCATACAAATATACAAGAACACTTCAATGGTGTAACTAATAGAAGAGATGAAGGAGAACTAGTGGATACAATGCATTTTGAATTTCAGTAACTTTTCAGTGAAATCCTACATTAGAGCCTAACAGCAAGATTAAATGAGTGGGATTTAAATTCAAGGTCACTTGAATTATTAATATGGAATTAAATGAAGTTAACCTTACACTGGCATAAAAATTCACCAGCCTCACTGACATTCATTAGAAAAGAGCCCAGTCTGACGGTATGAAACTGTAGTTCCACAGCAATGCACTTCACTCATAACTGTCCTCCAGAATACACTATAAACCATTCCATTCAAGGGTGATAATGAAAGGATAATTATTGTTTACTTGTCAACAATAATTGCATCTGTGAATGGATAAAGGGGAAGGGCCCCCTCTTTCCTCAAAGCTGCTCCATACCAAATGAGGCAAAAATTTCTTTAGGATCTTACTGACTTGGAATTAATCAATTGTCAGCTTTCCTCAACTCCCCACAACTGCCATCCCATCCTACCAGTGGACAACATAAATGGCAATGATAGAGAATTTTCTCTCACATCTATGGTTCTGAAGATGGTTAGGATTATGAATGCATCTAAAACCTGACTAGACTAATAGACTGCATGTACTGACTGTCTGAAATAAAAACAGAAAATGCTGGAAACACTTATCAGTTCAGGTGGCTTCTGCGGATAGAGGAACAGTTAACATTTCAGTTCTGGGACGCTTCTCAGAGTTGTGAGAATGAGAAAGGTTAATAGATTAGTTGTCCCTTGTAAAGTGACCCTAGCATGAGGGTGAGTGGCTGAAACTGGAAGGCTGAATGTAAATAGATGGTTGATAGTTGGCACAGACTCAGTGGATTGATGGGGGCCTACTTCTATGTTGTATGACTGTGACACTATGAAATTGTGACTGTGAATATGGACTCTTAGTCTCCTATAGCCAGTGTGGTTGTCAATTTACAATCACTGCTCCCACCACAGAGAAGATGATAATGGATTCAGCTACGAGAAATGGGAAGGAAATGAAACAAGATGTATAAATGCTAATAGCTTTTATGAATGTTAATTGTTCACAACCGAGACTGTATTCAGATCATAAAATTGAAGATGTTTTTCTAACATTAAAAATTGCTATATCATCACTCATTGTACATAATTTACAAAGCTCATGGCTGCATGTGTATTCTTTTCTGACATGTAACATGTTTCTTATAATGGGGTCAGTAAATTTGATTCATCTTAGTGCTAGATACCAGACATCAGTCAATATTTCATGATCTGGTGATGGGAGACCCCGGGCACTTTACCCTAAGCAGCTAACATTATTAAAGAATGGATGATTGCTTCCAGAGTGTGCTGGGTATTTTATTGCATGAGAAAAAGAGCTTGATCCTTTCAAGGGTAGAGTTGTGAGGACAAGGTAAAGTGAGGGAGTCAATGGTGATGAACATCAAATGAGACACCCACTGTCAGTTTGCAGGATGTTCTGACCATTTTTCCACAGAAAAAATGTAATTAAAAATTTTAACCTAGAAATGCTTCTGCAGGGCACAACTTCCACGTATACACCAGGAATTCTGCAGATGCTAGAAATTCAAGCAACACACATCAAAGTTGCTGGTGAATGCAGCAGGCCAGGCAGCACACTGACTTCTCTAACTTCCACTGATGCCCCACCTCCCCCTCGTACCCCATCCGTTATTTATTTATATACACACATTCTTTCTCTCTCTCTCTCCCTCCTTTTTCTCCCTCTGTCCCTCTGACTATACCACTTGCCCATCCTCTGGGTTTTCCCCCCTCCCCCTTTTCCTTCTCCCTGGGCCTCCTGTCCCATGATCCTCTCATATCCCTTTTGCCAATCAACTGTCCAGCTCTTGGCTCCATCCCTCCCCCTCCTGTCTTCTCCTATCATTTTGGATCTCCCCCTTCCCCTCCTACTTTCAAATCTCTTACTAGCTCTTCCTTCAGTTAGTCCTGACGAAGGGTCTCGGCCCGAAACGTCGACTGTACCTCTTCCTAGAGATGCTGCCTGGCCTGCTGCGTTCACCAGCAACTTTGATGTGTGTTGCTTGAACTTCCACGTATATTAGGTCTCTACACTCAAGACACTAGAAGAATGAGAGGTGACCTAATATAAAGTACACAATTCTTCATGGTTCAAAAGGGTAGATAGGGAGCAAGTTTCCCTTTGGCTAAGTACCCACAGTTATGGAGTGACACACACAAACTGCTGGAGGAATTGATGAAGGCTCTCTGCGTGAAACATCAACTGTTTATTCCCATCCATGCATACTGCGTGTTTTGCTGAGCTTTTCCAGCATTTTGTGTGTGTTACTCAAGGTTTCCCTTCTGCAGAAACTCTTATGTTTATGAAATGCAGGTAGACTGGGTGATGAGGAAGAAATATCCTGTGCTTTGTCATCGTGGGCCAAGGCACTAAGTACAGGAGATGAGACAAACATTGATTAGTCTATTCTGAGTGCATTTCTGGTCACCATTTTATGGGAAGGATGTGATTAAGCTGGAAAGGGAGCTAAAAAGGTCCATAAGGATGTTTCGTGGATTGCAGGGCTTGAGTAATCAGGAGAGATTAGGTCTGTTCTCCTTGGAGTGAAAGAGGCTGAGAGGTGACAAGTTGAGAAGCTTTCATAGCGCTTGTTTGTTTCCCATGGTGGGAGTGTCTAAAGCTGTAAGACATATTCTAGGTTTAAGTTGAAAGGGGGAAGATTTAAAGGGGATCTGAGGAATCATTGGTATCTGGAAGAGCTCCCACAGGAGATGGTGGAGGCAGAAACATTTATAATATTTAAGTAGCTTTATGACAGGAACAAGGCATAAGGAGGCAAACACAAGGAAATTGCAGGCGCTGGAAATCCAAGGCATACACACACAAAATATTGGAGGAACTCAGCAGGTCAGGCAGCATCTACAGAAATGAATGAATAGTCAATGTTTCAGGCTGAGACCCTTCATCAGGACTGGGGGAGAAAAGAGGAGAAGCCAGAGCAAAAATGTGGGGGGTGGGGAGCTAACCCTGCTGAGTTGTTTTTTTGTGTTTTCTTGCCTCAGACATCATCCTGCTGAATCTGTAATACACCATCTTTAAATATCATTATTCACTGTTTTTAGATTCTAAACCCCTGTTTGCAATGAAATCTAGAAATCCAAAAGCTTATTTTACAACATTGTTGACCTAGAGTTGCTTCTAATAGCCTGTAGAGCAATCAACATAACTCTGTACTTTTTTTTAAAAGAAGGCTTACTTCTCCTTATCTGTGCCTCCGCCTGTGCTCAACGAAGCTGGTAGACCAAAGCCTTCCTAGTCTATCATTGGCAGACACTGACAACAGCCGCTTTGCCTGACCCTGCCTTCCAGTTATTTGGTGCTGGCTTTAGGCCTCTGAGGCCAGCACTTACTGTGCCTGTACAGCTGGAAAAGACTGGCCTTGCCCGTAGCTACTCTTTTTATACTCTCTCTTGACATTCTGTAGGGCTGTTACTCCAACAACTACTGCGCCTGAGCCACCAAAAACAATGGCGCGTTTTGCTCCTCATCGTCAGCCGCATTCCACTCCCTCCAGGGCCCCTGACTACTCCACCCTCCGCTACTCACAATCCTCTCACTTCTTCTGTTCTGTGTCCTCCTCATTTGCTAAATAGGAAACTCAATAGCCATCCCAATATCTGCAAAGACAAAACAGCAGATGACTGCACATGTAAACTATGATTAGAGTATTTTTATAATAATGCAACAGCAAAATGGGTTTCTACTGTCAAACAAATCAAAATTTATTTGTTAATTCATTGATTTGCCTGGATATTGATCAGCTTTATATGTTATCAATAGTTCCATCCTTCCAGAGTGTCGTGTTTCTCAGTTCTTTGACATAATTATTGATCCCCATCATTTTGTTTGAATGCTTTTGACATTACCTTTGGTCCCAATCACACAAAAAAATAGGAGCAGGAATGGCCACTTGGCCCCTCAAACCTGACCCACCATTCAACACAACTAGGACAGCAATTCCTCTAATTTTTCCTTTAACAATGAAAACAAACTTCTGGCTATAAGACCAAACATCAACAAAACTATACTATTCTGGCTATTAAACTATACTTCATACAGTAAAATCTCTACTTTTTCCAACATAAAGATAAATCCATATTTTATACACAATTTTAGCTGAAAGATCTCAGTATGTCTTCCTGCTGCCAAAGAAGTGTATTCATCCCAAAGTTTTAAATATGGACTAAGTGCTGCAGGTTTTGAGTTTGTGCAATCAAGTTATGCTCCGCTGTCTGAAATTAATAAGGTAGGCATTTCTCACAGATTGTGTTCATCACTGCTTGGTGGTTCTACCCTTCTACTGAATAGGTTATCCCAGGATTTAACTTTATAGAGCACTACAGCACAGACACAGGCCCTTCAGCCCATCTAGTCCATGCCAAACGGTTATAATGTCTAATCCCATCGGCCTGCACTTAGACCATAGCCCTCCATAATCCTCCCATCCATGTACTTATCCAAATTTCTTTAGCTTCTTAATTCATAAGGGTGTCAACAAAGAGTTCTAATCTGAACACTGTTGATGAAAAATATGAAAATGAAGAGAGTGACGCAGGATTGTGTAGCCTTGAAACTTAAGTGTGAAAATTAACAATAAACTAGCAATACGCCTTACACCAGAAGTGAACAACAAATTAATTAAAATGGAATTGGACACTAGTTTGGCTGTTCCATTCATTCCACAAAATGAGTTTGAATGGCATTTTAAAGATACCAAACTGAGGTCTGCAGATATCCGACTAAGAAGTTATACTGGAGAAAAAGATAACTCCTGTGGAAATGACATTTGTAACAGTGAAATACAACAACCAACAAGCCACATTGAGCTTGCATCTGTTTAAAAAAAAGGAGAGACAGCATTGTGGGAATGTGAGTGGCTGAGACAACCACAACTTGATTGGAGATCTATCTACCATTTGTATGCCACATCCACTGCAATGAATCCAACTGAAAGAAAATTAAGAAAAGTACTAGATGATGCCACGATTTTCGCTCAACTGAGGACAAACAGGTGGAGGATGCAAACCTTTGTGCCTTTGGCTGGAAAGCCTATTGGACCAAAGAAGGCCATGCTGCTCAGAGGAATCACGAAGGTGACAATAGCAATGGTCTGTCTATAATAGTTTTTGTAGGTAACGTATTTGAGAAAGCCTCTGATACGTTAATCAGGCAGTTACTTATGAAATGTGGCTATGCTTTAAGCTGGAAGTTGCAAGCATTCGGCTTTTCTGAGTATAAAGGACCAGAATCTACTCTGCACGCATTAAGGTTATTGCATGAACTTCAAGTCAGAGACAAAAAGCTGCTTGTAAAAGTAGATGTAAAGACCAAAGCCCAGCTGGATGAATAGAAGACCAAAAAGAAAGGAGTCAATGGAGATACGAAAATAGAGGATTTGTCAGATGATGTTGTGGATGCAGAAACCAAGAGAGATTGACTCATAAAAGGAATAAAAGAAGGATTACTCCAGTAATTACTGGAGAAGAATACTCCAGTGAACTAAATAGACATTCCCAAGGTCAAGATGCACAAGCTAGAAGAAGGAAAAGGAGGGAAGAGATGGAGAGAAAGAAGCCGAACAAGAAAGGGAATAGTGTGAAAGAGAGAAGGAACTTGAGAAAGAAAAAGAAATGGATCAAAATAGATCAGAGAGAGAAAATGAGAAGAAAAGTGTCTAGAGCTGTCAGAACCTCTGCCTGTGGTTTGAGTGAACTCCTACAACCACCACTGAAACTGAGATTATTCCAGTGCCATATCCCACCTGCTAAGCAGAGTAATCCCCATTGTCAGGAAAGACATTATCCCACAAGAGTAAGAAATCCTCCACAGCTATTAAATCTTTAGGCCTTATATTTACTATGCTGCGGATGTCTGATCTGTATATAGTAGTTCTTCTCAACAATATATTCTATATATAGCTGAGATGCACTCTATATTGAGTTGGAGTTTACAGCAAAGCAGGGAAGAGTTGTGTATTTAATACTTCAATAATTTTTGAGTAATCTTGTATGTATGTTAATGTGTGGGTGTAAAATACATCAATTGCATACGTCATCAAGCTACCATGTGATACATGCACGCCTCACTTAAAGACAAAGTTACACCCGTATTCCGGACTACAACCCCCCCCTCACCATCTTCCTTTGCATTAGTTTAATGTTTTGAAGTTACAAAACATAACACTATCCAAATGTAAACTAGACTTTGTATCATGCGAAAGGAAGCATTTCTAATTCTGCAAATTTAAAATTTACAGAAGAAAATTAGTTGTTTGTTATTTGATAAATATCTTAATAAATTGCATGTTATTGTAAAAATAAACAATTGTTAGGAAAAAAATCAGCCTCCCACCACATTCCACCCCCCACAACCTTCAGACTTTGTCAGATATATGTACTGAGAAGCTTTGTTGCAGAATTTTAAATGTATTCTGCACAACTTGCTATACAAAGCTTCCGTCCTCTGTGGGAGGAAATATCATAAATGTTTATTCATTAATTGAAAAGTAATTATGCCCCATAGTTAGATATCAATAATTTTGCATTTATAGAAACCCTCAAGAAGGTACAGCACACTCTGCGATGTAAATTTCATCTATCCCGGTATCAATTGCTCTTATGTGTTAAATCTGAGGGAATAGTGGGATCTAACAATGATGTTTTATTATGCAATTGAACAATCAGATTCTTACAGCCACTAAAGAGGGAAATAGAAAGCACAATTAAATAACTGTTAATGATTTTACAGGTCAATTAACAAAACAAAAAGTGCAATCAAGAAGTATTGTGCCCCTAAATATATTAACAGTCATTTCGGCCCTGTACCAACCTCAAAGTTCAAAGTAAATTTATTATCAAAGTACATACAAGTCACCATATACAACCATGAGATTTGTTCTCTCGAGAAGATACTCAGCAGATCCAAGAAACACGATAGAATAAAAGAAAGACCACATCAAACAGGATGGCCAAACAACCAATGTGCAAAAGACAATAATCTGCAAATAGAAACATAGAAACATACAAAACCTACAGCACAATACAGGCCCTTCGGCCCAGAAAGCTATGCCGAACATGTCCTCACCTTCGAAATTACCTAGGGTTACCCATTGCCCTCTACTTTTCTGAGCTCCATGTACCTATCTAGGAGTCTCTTAAAAGAACCTAATGCATCCGCCTCCACCACCATCGCTGGCAGTCCATTCTATGCACTCACCACTCTCTGCGTAAAAAACTTACCCCTGACATCTCCTCTGTACCTACTTCCAAGCACCTTAAAACTGTGCCCTCTTGTGTTAGCCATTTCAGCCCTGGGAAGAAGCCTCTGACTATCCACACGATCAATGCCTCTCTTATACACCTCTATCAGGTCACCTCTCATTCTCTGTCGGTCCAAGGAGAAAAGGTCGAGTTCACTCAACCTGTTTTCATAGGGCATTCTCTCGAATCCAGGCAACATCCTTGTAAATCTGCTCTGCATGCTTTCTACAGCTTCCACATCCTTCCTGTAGTAAGGCAACCAGAACTGAGCATAGTACTCCAAGTGAGGTCTGACCAGAGTCCTATTTAGCTGCACAAAGGAAATAATAATAAATATGTGAGCAATAAATATCGAGAACATAAGATGAAGAGGTCTTGAAAGTGAACTCATAGGTTCTGGGAACAGTTTAGTGATGGGGCAAGTGAAGTTATCCCCTCTGGTTCAAGAGTCTGATGGTTGAGGGGTAATAACTGTTCCTGAACCTGATGTCCTGAGGTTCCTGTACCACCTTCCTGACGGCAGCAGCGGGAAGAGAGCATGGCATGGATGGTGGGGGTCCCAGGTAATAGTTGCTACTTTCCTCCATGTAGATGGCTTTATCTATAATGAACTGGGATTTATCCATTACTTTTTGGAGGGTATTCCATTCAAGTGCATTGGTGTTTCCATATCAGGCCATGATGCAACCAGTCAATATACTCTCCTAGTGACTTCCGGGGTTGAGTATGGCGTGAGTCGGTGCGTGTGAGTGTGGCTCCCGATTTTTATTGAAAATCTACCTGTTTATCTTTGCCGTATGCTCGAGATAACTGAATATTTACCATTGTGAACAACGCGAGACATAGCTGGACATTGAAATGGCAAGTAGAATGTACCCTTGAAGTAAAACTGGGGAAAAAGATAGCGAAACCTCGAGCAAGAAGGCGGATGTTACAGTAATGGCGCCGTTGCACGCTGCTGGAGCTGGACCCGGACCTGCCCTACCCCATGACTTGGAGAGGCTTCGTTTAGTACTTATTACTGACATGACGCAAGCGGTGCATTCTGCCCTAAAAAGAGAACTTGAAGATACTTTTTCACCAGTGACTGCTACCATGGAACAAATTATGTCTGCTTACGAGTCACACGACGAACGCATTCGTGAGATTGAAGACTGCCTGAATGATTACAGTGACCGACTGGTGAGTGCCGAAGCCGCCATTGCAGCGTTGCAGAGCGAAAACACAGTTCTGAAGGGAAAGCTAGATGACCTCGAAAATCGGTCGCGGAGATCCAATTTGAGTGTGGTCGGCATTCCTGAAAATTTGGAAGGTTCGGACCCTGTTAAATTTATGACCGAGGTTTTTGACGAAGTGCTGGGGACAAATTTTTTCCCAAGGCCTCTCGTGCTTTCTCGTGCTCACCGAGTGGGACGTAAATCATCCGGTGTCTCTGGAGCCAAGCAAACGAGACCAAGAATGTTCCTGGTTTACTTTCACTCCTTTCAAGATAAGCAATGCATCATCAATAGACGGAAGCCGGAGCTGTATTTCCGCGGACACCGCGTGTTTTTTTTATGAAGATTTTAGTGCAGAGCTGGGTAAAAAATGAGCAGCTTTCAAGGAGGTGAAATCCCTGCTTTGCGGGAAAGGGGTCAGGTTTGGCCTCTTGTATCCTGCCTGGCTCCAGGTCATGCATGAAGGTAAAAAGCATTATTTCCATACACCAGAGGCGGCCAAAGAGTTTTACCATTCGCGCTGGGGAGAAGAAGAACGAGAAGAGCAATGACTTTTTTTTAGGTTATTCATGCAGCATGGAAGGGGCCTCATGCCGAGGCAAACTGTTAATTTTCACGATCCACTTCTTTGTTCATTTTTTCCAGTTTAATTTGTGGAACGCGATCGGGTCGAACCGCTATGCTGCTGAAACTGATTAACAAAAACTTTCAACCAGCAAAATGTAAATATTTGGGATTTGTATCTCGGGTGTTTAAGTTGCCCAGTGTGTTTTGTTTTGTTTTTAATGCTTGGCTTGACCTGTGTTATCTTTAGCCTATATGTTATATTAAAGGTAGTATAAGTGATAGGATAAATGTTAAGGGGGGAGCCACCCTAGATTAGATTGAAAGTTGGGCTGTATGGGGAACACCTTGGAAGTTTTTTGTTGGGTACTGCCTGCGATCATCCTCAATTGGGGAGGTAGATCTAGATTTTGGGGGTTAATTGGGTTTTTCTGTTCTTTGTGTAAAGGGGTGGGGGGAGTGTTTTGGGGGATTACCATGGCAGTTTATTCTTTTGTGTGTTATGGATTGATCAGACTTTCTTTTCATTGTGCATTATTGTGTTCAACTTATTCCCTCGCACTGTTTTGGATTGTAGGCCGTGTGTGCCTTTTGATATGGTTAACGTGAGTGCTGCTGATGGAGGCCACCCTGTGAGGTTTATTTCTTGGAATGTAAAGGGGCTCAATGGTCCGGTTAAAAGAGCTAAAGTTTTCTCTCATCTGAAACAATTAAAAGCAGATATACTATTTCTACAAGAGACACATTTAAGAGTGGAGGACCATAATAGACTTCGTAAAGCATGGATTAGTCAGATTTTTCATTCCAGATTTAATAGTAGGTCCAGGGTGTGGCAATATTAATCACCAAAAGAATGCAGTTCACACCATCTGATGTAATCAGTGACCCTAATGGTCACTTTATTATAGAACATAGAACATAGAATAGTACAGCACAGTACAGGCCCTTCGGCCCACAATGTTGTGCCGACCCTCAAACCCTGCCTCCCATATAAGCCCCCACCTTAGATTCCTCCATATACCTGTCTAGTTGTCTCTTAAACTTCACTGGTGTATCTGCCTCCACCACTGACTCAGGCAGTGCATTCCACGCACCAACGACTCTCTGAGTAAAAAACCTTCCTCTAATATCCCCCTTGAACTTCCCACCCCTTACCTTAAAGCCATGTCCTCTTGTGTTGAGCAGTGGTGCCCTGGGGAAGAGGCACTGGCTATCCACTCTATCTATTCCTCTTATTATCTTGTACACCTCTATCATGTCTCCTCTCATCCTCCTTCTCTCCAAAGAGTAAAGCCCTAGCTCCCTTAATCTCTGATCATAACGCATACTTCTAAACCAGGCAGCATCCTGGTAAATATCCTCTGTACCCTTTCCAATGCTTCCACATCCTTCCTATACTGAGGTGACCAGAACTGGACACAGTACTCCAAGTGTGGCCTAACCAGAGTTTTATAGAGCTGCATCATTACATCGCGACTCTTAAACTCTATCCCTCGACTTATGAAAGCTAACACCCCATAAGCTTTCTTAACTACCCTATCCACCTGTGAGGCAACTTTCAGGGACCTATGGACATGTACCCCGAGATCCCTCTGCTCCTCCACACTACCAAGTATCCTACCATTTACTTTGTACTCTGCCTTGGAGTTTGTCCTTCCAAAGTGTACCACCTCACACTTCTCCGGGTTGAACTCCATCTGCCACTTCTCAGCCCACTTCTGCATCCTAACAATGTCTCTCTGCAATCTTTGACAATCCTCTACACTATCTACAACACCACCAACCTTGGTGTCGTCTGCAAACTTGCCAACCCACCCTGCTACCCCCACATCCAGGTCGTTAATAAAAATCACGAAAAGTAAAGGTCCCAGAACAGATCCGTGCGGGACACCACTAGTCACAATCCTCCAGTCCGAAAGTACTCCCTCCACCACCACCCTCTGCCTTCTGCAGGCAAGCCAATTCTGAATCCACCTGGCCAAACTTCCCTGGATCCTATGCCTTCTAACTTTCTGAATAAGCCTACTGTGTGGAACCTTGTCAAATGCCTTACTAAAATCCATATAGATCACATCCACTGCACTACCCTCATCTATGTGCCTGGTCACCTCCTCAAAGAACTCTATCAGGCTTGTTAGACATGATCTGCCCTTCACAAAGCCATGCTGACTGTCCCTGATCAGACCATGATTCTCTAAATGCCTATAGATCATATCTCTAAGAATCTTTTCCAACAGCTTTCCCACCACAGACGTAAGGCTCACTGGTCTATAACTACCCGGACTATCCCTACTACCTTTTTTGAACAAGGAAACAACATTCGCCTCCCTCCAATCCTCTGGTACCATTCTCGTTGTCAACGAGGACATAAAGATCCTAGCCAGAGGCTCAGCAATCTCTTCTCTCGCCTCGTGGAGCAGCCTGGGGAATATTCCGTCAGGCCCCGGGGACTTACCTGTACTAATGTATTTTAACAACTCCAACACCTCCTCTCCCTTAATATCAATATGCTCCAGAACATCAACCTCACTCATATTGTCCTCACCATCATCAAGTTCCCTCTCACTGGTGAATACCAAAGAGAAGTATTCATTGAGGACCTCGCTCACTTCCACAGCCTCCAGGCACATCTTCCCACCTTTATCTCTAATTGGTCCTACCTTCACTCCTGTCTTCCTTTTTTTCCTCACATTATTAAAGAATGTCTTGGGGTTTTGCTTTACCCTACTCGCCAAGGCCTTCTCATGCCCCCTTCTTGCTCTTCTCAGCCCCTTCTTAAGCTCCTTTCTTGCTTCCCTATATTCCTCAATAGACCCATCTGACCCTTGCTTCCTAAATCTCATGTATGCTGCCTTCTTCCACCTGACTAGATTTTCCACCTCACTTGTCACCCATGGTTCTTTCACCCTACCATTCTTTATCTTCCTCACCAGGACAAATTTATCCCTTACATCCCGCAAGAGATCTCTAAACATCGACCACATCTCCATAGTACATTTCCTTGAAAGAACATCATCCCAATTCACACCTGCAAGTTCTAGCCTTATAGCCTCATAATTTGCCTTTCCCCAATTAAAAATTTTCCTGTCCTCTTTGATTCTATTCTTTTCCATGATAATTATAAAGGCCAGGGAGCGGTGGTCACTGTCCCCCAGATGCTCACCCACTGAGAGATCTGTGACCTGACCCAGTTCGTTACCTAGTACTAGATCTAGTATGGCATTCCCCCTAGTCGGCCTGTCCACATACTGTGACTGGAATCCATCTTGGACACACTTAACAAACTCTGCCCCATCTAAACCCTTGGAACTAATCAGGTGCCAATCAATATTAGGGAAGTTAAAGTCACCCATGATAACAACCCTGTTATTTTTGCAACTTTCCAAAATCTGCCTCCCAATCTGCTCCTCTGTATCTCTGCTGCTACCAGGGAGCCTATAGAATACACCCAGCAGAGTAACTGCTTCCTTCCTGTTCCTGACTTCCACCCATATTGACTCAAAAGAGGATCCTGCTACATTACCCACCCTTTCTGTAGCTGTAATAGTATCCCTGACTAGTAATGCCACCCCTCCTCCCCTTTTTCCGCCCTCTCTATCCCTTTTAAAGCACTGAAATCCAGGAACATTGAGAATCCATTCCTGCCCTGATGCCAGCCAAGTCTCTGTAATGGCCACTACATCATAATTCCATGTACGTATCCAGGTTCTCAGTTCATCACCTTTGTTTCTGATGCTTCTTGCATTGAGGTACACACATTTCAGCCCTTCTACCTTACTGTCTTTACACTGTTTATTCTGCTTCTCTTTCCTCAAAGCCTCTCTGAATGTTAGATCTGGCTTTACTCCATGCACTTCTTTCACTGCTCTATCGCTCTGGGTCCCATCCCCCTCACAAATTAGTTAAACCCTCCCGAACCATGCCAGCAAACCTACCTGCCAGGATATTGCTCTCCCTCGAGTTCAGGTGTAACCCATCCAATCTGTACAGGTCTCACCTTCCCCAGAAGAGATCCCAATGATCTAAAAATCTAAAACCCTGCTCCCTGCACCAACTCCTCAGCCACGCATTCAATTGCCATCTCCTCCAGTTCTTACCATCACTGCCACATAGCACTGGCTGCAATCCTGAGAACATCACCCTTGAGGTCCTGTTCTTCAGACTTCTGCCTAATTCCCGAAACTCACACTTCAGTACCTCATCCCTCTTCCTGCCTATGTCATTGGTCCCAACATGTATCACGACTTCTGATTGCTTTCCCTCTCGTACCAGGATGTTGTGCACCCGGTCAGAGACATCCCGGACCCTGGCACCCGGGAGGTAACAAACCATGCGGGTGTCCTTATAGTCTCTGGCTGTCTCTTTCAGGTACCTGTTATTTTGGTAAATGTTTATGCCCCTAATTGGGACGATGTCCAATTTGCAAATAAGGTTTTGTCATTAATACCTAACTTGAATACACATAAGCTAATCTTTTCCAGAGATTTGAACTGTGCTATTGACCCACTGCTTGATAGGTCTTGCCCTAGGGGAACAGTTTCTGGTATGGCAAAGGCCTTCTCGATGTTTATGCAACAAAATGGTTATATGGATCCTTGGAGATTTTTGAATCCATCAGTTAGGCAATTCTCTTTCTTTTCTCATGTTCACCACTCCTATTCCAGGCTGGACTATTTCTTTATAGATAACTCCTTGATACCAATGATTAGACAAATTGAATACACTGCTATAGTTAAATCTGATCACTCGCCCGTGAAACTGGACCTATGTTTTCCTTTAAACGTTAGAGAATGGCCTCTGTGGAGACTTAACCCCCTTTTGCTTTCTAATGAGAAATTCTGTAGTTATATGTTGGCTAACATTCTTGGAGACTAACAAAACTGAGTCAGTATCGTACTCTTTACTTTGGGAAACTTTAAAAGCTTACTTGAGGGGTCAAATAATATCTGATACTTCACATGCCAATAAAGAGTGTAGGAAGGAAATGCAAGTGTTATTGCAATCTATTTTGGACTTAGATAGAAAATACTGTGAGGCACGCACTGTGGAATTATATAAAAGCCGAGTTGATTTGCAAGCAAAGTTTAATCTTCTATCTACAAACCTATCAGAACAATTAATTCTTAAGACACATGGCCTCTATTATGAATATGGTGACAAGGCGAGCCGGCTTATGGCTCATCAGTTGAAATGTCAAGCTGCATCACGACTTATTCCCCAGATAAGAGACATGCACCAGAACTTGACAAGCAATCCAAAAGAGATTAATAACATCTTTGAAACTTTTTATTCCTCTCTGTATGCCTCAGAGTTCCCCTCAGATAATACAAATATGGAATGTTTTTTAGATAATTTGGAAATACCAACTCTCGAACCAGAGGAGGTGGAGAATCTAGATCAGGCTCTGGGGCAGGAAGAGATTAATAATGCCATTATGGCTATGCAGAGTGGTAAGTCCCCAGGTCCTGATGGTTATCCAATAGAATGTTATAAGAAATTTAAGGATAAGCTCATACCAGTCCTTCTAGAAGTGTTTCAGGAATCTTTGGAGAACAGCTCCTTACCCCCTTCTCTTTCACAGGCAGCTATTTCACTACTTCTTAAAAAGGACAAGGACCTGACTCAATGTGGATCATATCTCCCCAACTCACTTTTGAATGTAGATGTGAAAATTTTGGCTAAAGTGCTTGCATGCCGTTTAGAACGTCCCCTTCCCAAGATAATTTCAGACGATCAAACAGGTTTTATTAAAAATCGCTATTCTTTTTTTAATATCCGTTGACTGGCTGATGTGGTTTATTCACCCAGTGATTCTCCAAGTCCGGAGGTTGTTATCTCCATGGACGCGGAGAAGGCGTTTGATAGGGTGGAGTGGGTATACTTGTTTAGTGTTTTGGAGAAATTTAGATTTGGCAGAATATTTGTAGCTTGGGTTAAGATATTATACCACTCGCCTTTAGCACGTATGCAGACAAATTCTTTTCGATCTGGCTATTTCCCATTAACACGTGGCACTCGCCAAGGCTGCCCATTGTCCCCTCTTCTTTTTGCAATTGCAATTGAGCCTCTTTCTATTGCACTTAAGTCAACTACATTATTTCAAGGTGTTAGAAAAGAGGACATGGAACACCGTGTATCCCTATATGCTGATGACCTCTTACTTTATGTTAGCAACTCTGTAGGTAGTAGTCCTGCTATTGTGTCATTATTAGGTCAATTTGGAGCCTTCTCTGGCTATAAACTGAACTTTCAAAAAAGCAAATGCTTTCCCATTAATAACTTGGCCCTACAGATCCGACAGGAATCCTTGCCCTTTCCTTTATCTCAAGATGGTTTTGTATACCTAGGAATACATATTACTCGCTCTTTTACATCTCTGTTTGAAGCTAACTACAGGCCTCAGGTTAGCCAAATGAAGGTTGATTTCGAGAGATGGCGCAGTTTACCCCTTACTATAGCTGGGAGAATTCAATCAGTGAAAATGACTATACTTCCTAGATTTCTTTATTTGTTTCAGTGTTTGCCAATTTTCTTATCTAAGTTATTTTTTAAATCAGTCGACCAAGCTATAACCTCCTTTATTTGGGAAAATAAGGTCCCAAGGGTTAATAAGCACACTTTCCAAAGAGGTCGTGACGTAGGTGGAATGGGTCTTCCCAGCTTTATTCATTATTACTGGGCATCGAACATTCAAAAAGTATTATTTTGGCTCCACCGCCCAGATATAATCTGGTGCCTGCTTGAGTCACGGTCTTGCCACTCCTCGTCTCTCTCAGCTTTGGTGTATTCTTCCTTACCATTGAAATCCTCTCAATTCACATCTAACCCGGTCGTGCTCTCCACCCTCAAAATTTTTAATCAATTTCGCTGCCACTATAAGTTCATATCAGCTTCAGTTTTGGGCCCCATTCATAAAAACCATTTATTTCCTCCCTCCACATTCGATTTAGCTTTTAGACAATGGGGTTTGAACGGTCTTATGCACATTAAGGATTTGTATACTGATAACATATTTGATAGTTTTGATAACCTGCGCGGTAAGTATGGCCTTCCGCATAATCATTTTTTAAATACCTGCAGATTTGCCACTTTGTCAGGGAAAAATTTCCCTCTTTTCCTGTTCTACCACCTGCTATGTTATGGGAAAAATTCACTTTTAGCTTTAACAATAAAGGGCTGATTTCTGAACTATACTCTCAGCTGATATCTTTGGGAGTTCAAGATCTAAACAAAACTAAGAGTAGGTGGGAGGATGACCTCAGTATGGATCTGGCTGAGGAATATTGGGCAAAAATATTGAATAGGGTTCATTTTTCCTCATCATGTGCTAGACTGGGGCTCATACAATTTAAAGTTTTACATAGGGTACATTTAAGTAAAGCCAGACTTGCAGACATATACCCTGGGACAGACGCTGGCTGTGACAGGTGTTCCTTCTCTCCGGCTGGTTTAGTACATGCATTTTGTTCATGCCCTCGGCTTGATGACTGTTGGGCACTGGTTTTTAAAATTATCAGTGAGGTTTTGGGGGTGACACTGGGACCTTGCCGGCTTATAGCTGTATTTGGTGTGGCAGATGATGATTTGGGTTTAAATGCAAGCCAATTGGATATCATTGCATTTACATCGCTATTGGCCTGTAGGAGAATTTTGCTGGTTTGGAAATCAGCCACTCCCCCAACTGCTGCTTGGTTAGAAGGTGTAATGTTTTTTCTGAGATTAGAAAAGATTAAATTCACTTTGAGTGGGTCTGTGAAAAAGTTCTATTTGAAATGGGGACATTTCTTATCATATTTTGGGAGTCTTTAGGAATTACCTACTAGTTGAGGGCATTTGATTGTACTTGGGAAGTTGCCTCCAATTTAACACGTTTATAATTTACCTCACAGGGTGGTTGATGAATTGTAAGTATGAGTGTATTTTGGATCATCTGACATGTTGCAGATGTGTGTGAGCCGTCGTCTTGAAGTAGTGTGGGGATATGGTTGTGAAATGTCGGTACTTGTATTTGTGAATTGTTGTGTTGTAAATATATTAGCTGCCATGATATGTTCGGGGAGGGTGGGTGAGGGGAGGTTTGTTTGGGGGTACGATATAAAAGCAAAATGGAGGAAAATGTAATCCATTATATATTCTGTATTGTGTCATTCCTTCAATAAAAACAAAAAATTAAAAAATATATACTCTCCTAGTTTGTCAAAGTTTTAGATGTCATGCCGAATCTTTGCAGACTTCTTTAGAAGTAGAGGTGCTGCCATGCTTTCTTTGTAATTGCACCTTTGTGCTGGGCCCAGAACAGATTCTCTGAAATGGTAACACCGAGGAATTTAAAGTTGCTGACCCTCTCCACCTCTGATCCCCCGATGAAGAGTAGGTCATGGAGCTCTGGTTTCCTCCTCCTAATGTCAATAGTCAGCTCCTTAGCCGATATTGAGTGAGAAGTTAAAGTTGTGGCACCACTCAGCCAGCTATTTAATCACCCTCTTATATGTTGCTTAGTCACCACCTTTGATTCGGCCTACAACAGTGGTGGTGTCAGCAAACTTAAATATTGCATTGGAGCTGTGCTTAGCCTTGCAATCGTAAAGCAAGTAGATCAGGGGCTAAGCACACAGCTTTGTGGTGCGCCTGTACTAATGAAGATTGTGGAGGAACTGTTGTTGCCAAATCAAACTGACTGGGGTCTGCAACTGAGGAAATCGAGGATTCAATTGCACAAGGAGGTATTGAGGCAAGGTCTTGAAGCTTTTAGATTAATTTTGAGTGTGTGTTAGTATTGAATGCCAGGTTGAGGTCAATAATGAGCATCCTGATATATGCATCTTTGCTGTCCAGGTGGTCCACAGGCTGAGTGAAGAACGAATGAAATGACATCTGCTATTGAACTGTTGTGCTGGGAGCCAAATTGGAGCAGATCCAAGTTACTTCTCAAGCAGGAGTGATGTTAATTATCACTAATCTCTCAAAGCACTCCACCATGAATGTAAGTGCTACTAAATGACAGTCATTGAGGCACGTTACTATATTCTTCTTGAAGCAGGTAGATACCTCAAACTGCTGAAGTGAGAGGTTGAAGATATCGGTGAACACTCCAGCCAGTTGATCAGCACAGGTCTTCATTACTCAGCCAGATACTTCAGCTGGGTTGGGTGCTTTCCAAAGGCTCACCCTCCTAAAGGATGCCCTCACGTTGGCCTCAGAGACTGAAATCGCAGGATCATCAGGGGCTGTGGAAATTCATGGAGTTCCTCCATGTTTGACGATGAAAGTGTGCATGGAAGGCATAGAGCTCATCTGGAAGTGAAGCCTTGTTTTCAGCCATGTTGCCTGGTTTCACTTTGTGGGAGCTAATAGCATTCAAGCCCTGTCACAGCTGCCAAGCATTCTGTAGTGATTCAAGTTCAGTTTGGAATTGCCACTTCGTCTGTGAGATGGCTTTCTGGAGATCGTACCTGGACCTCTTGTATCTTACTTAGTCACCAGACCTGGATGCCACCGATCTGGCCCTCAGCAGACTGCGAATATCATGGTTCATCCAGGGCATCTGGTTGAAGAAGACTCTGAATGATTTTGTGAGGACACATTCATAAACTCCATGACAACTGTGGTGAATTCATTCAAATATTCTGAGTCCTTGAACATGGCCCAGTCCACCAACTGGAAGCAATCACATAGCCTCTTCTCTGCCTCCAGAAACCACCCCTTTGTTGTCCTTATCTCTCGAGCCTTGCTCTTTAGCTCTTGCCTGTATGCAGATAGGGGAAGGACAGCCAGGTGGTCAGATTTCCTGAATTGCAGTCTGGGCATGGAATGATAGGCATACCTTATTGTACTATAGCCACATATTGGGACCTCTAGTGCTGCAAGTTATATGCTGATGGTAATTGTGCAGAGATTTCTTCAAACAAGCCTGACTGAAGCCTCCAACTATAATTCAAAATGTGCTGAGGTGGACTGTATTTTAGTTTGCTGATGGCAGCATTCAATATCTCAAGTGCCTGATTACCATTGGCTTTTTGCAATATATAAACTGTAGTCAGGATCACAGAGAAGAAATCTCTTGGTAAGTGGAATGGTCAGCACTTAATTGTTAGATGTTCCAGGTCGGTGGAGCAGGAGTATAACAAAATTGTCACTTCCGAGCATCACAGAGAATTTATCTTGAAACATAAGCCCCCATCTTTTTTCCTTCTCCGAATTAGCAGTTCTGTCCATCCTGTATATTGAGAAGCCTTCAGGTCTGATCACTGAATCTGGCATTTCAGTGTGAGCCATGTCTCTGGGAAATGCAGAACACAGCAATTCCTTATTTCCCTCTGATTTAGCAATCTTGCCCTTGGGTCCTTAATCTTGTTTTCCAGTGACTGTACACTTGCTAGCAAGATGCTGGGTAGAGAGGGTCTCTTTCCTCTGCATTTCAGTCTGGCTTGGAATCCATCACTCTTCTCTCTCACTTCCGGTCATGATGATTTACTTTTGCCTGCATACTTGAGAGTTAAGTCCACCAAATCCCTCACAAGATTGTGAAATCACTATTTTGTTAAGATGGTTCAAAAGTACATTGCTTAAAGAAAATCTATACGCTGCAGATTGCAGTGAGAGTAATTTAAAAGAGGGACATTTAGAGGTTTTGTAAGCAGCCTGCCGCATGTTGCAAATCTTTACTGGCACCACCTTGAGAAGGTCAGACTATATATGTACCTCCATATTCATTGCTCATATTTACTTTCCTTGTAATGAGGAATCCAGAGTTAATATTCCTGGTGTACATCTTATATTGCCAAGATAGCAACCTCTCCCTCAATGTCCAAAAAACAAAAGAGCTGATAGTGTATTACAGGAGGAATGGAGACAGACTTGCTCCGATCAACATCAATGGGACTGCAGTTGAGAGGGTAACTAGTTTCAAGTTCCTCAGTATGCACATCACTGAAGATCTCACCTGGACTGTACACATTGGCTGTGTGGCAAAAAAAGCACAACAGTGTCTCCTCCACTTCAGGTGACTGAAGAAGTTCAGCATGATCCCCCAAATCCTCAAGACCTTCTACAGGAGCACCATTGAGAACATCCTCACCGACTGTATCACTGCCTGTTACAGGAACTGCACTGACCTTGATCTCTGGGCACTGCAGAGAGTGGTACGGACAGCCCAACACATTGAACTTCCCTCCACTGAGAATGTTTATGGCAGCAAGTTCATAAAGAAGGCCTGGAAGATCATCAGGGCCTCCAGTCACTCCAACCATAAACTGTTTCAGCTGCCTCTGTCTGGCAGCATTAAATCCAGGATGAACAGGCTATGGGACAGCTTCTTTCTACAAGCCATTAAACTTATAAATTCACATGTCTGTACATTGCAATGGAATCATAACGCAAAGATTTTTACTCCCTCACATTGTGGGATGAATGCAAGATTTAAATAAATTCAAATTCAAATGCATAGAGTCATTTTGGGGAAAAGTTTGTTTCTTTTTGGCAGATAAAGGATGGTTTTGATCAGGCTGATGAAAAGATGCTGCAGAATGAAAATGCACAAATGAAACCAAGAAAATCAGTAAAGGTTCTGTGGGGCCAATTGACAGCGACTTCCTACGGTTAGAAAATAAGCTGATGTGTAAGTCAGCAATCGGAAGAGGCCTGTCAGAGATTGCAGAAGAGTTGATTGTACGATACTACCTATTGTTAAAGAGAAAAGGTAGCTGCCAGGAGCATGAAAACATGTGGCTTCAGAATTAAGAACATAGCACATGTGCATAGAAATCTGCAGAGATAACAATGCTTTTTCATCATGGGTTTATAATTCATTGCTCGGAATTTGGACATTGATAGCAAGGCCAGTATATATTGTCCATCCCTTAATTGCTCTTGAAACAGTGATGATGAGCCAACTTCTCAAGGTGTTACCTTTCTTCTGCAGAAGCCATTCAGGATTTTGACCCACCAGCAATGCAGGAACAGCAATGGATTTCCAGTGTTGTGTATCCTATAACAATGATCCTATGTATCTATCGCCATTAATCTTCTTGGTGTTAGTGTAATCTCTGACATGTGTTTGGGAGGTGCTGCTAGGCAGCCAAGCTGGTAACTGTGGTGCACTTCCTGATCTTTGCATGTTGCAACCACTATGTGCTAAGAGTGAAGAACTGTACAGAGAGGATGGTGGGTGGGGTGCCAATCAATTGAACTGCTTGTTTCTGGATAGTGTGAAGCATCTTGTGTACTGTTGAATTGCACTCATCAGAACAAGGAGTAAGAGTTTCATCACAATCCTGGCTTGTGGAAAGGCTTTGGTGAGTCACTTGCCTTGCCTCCAATTTGCTCCTAAAGCCTTATTCACAAGAAACTGTGCGATGGAATATTGAAGAAAATTTAAGGACAATATGACCTCAAGTGAACAAAGTTCTGAAAAGAATTGGTGCTTTAATTGGAGCAGATAGGGAGACAGATTCTGGAAAGGTGTAATAATAACAGGGTTGTCGTGGTGGGAGAATTTAATTTCACAAATATCAATTGGCATCTCTCTATAGCAACAGGTTTAGATGGGGTGGAGTTTGTTAGGTGTATTCAGGAAGGTTTCTTGACACAATATGTAGATACTCCTACAAAAGGAGAGGTTGTACTTGATCTGGTATTGGGAAATTAACCTGGTCAGGTGTTAGGTCTCTCAGTGGGAGAGTATTTTGGAGATAGTGATCACAATTCTATCTCCTTTACCATAGCATTGGAGAGGGATAGGAACAGACAAGTTAGGAAAGTGTTTAATTGGAGTAAGGGGAAATATGAGGCTATCAAGCAGGGACTTGAAAGCATAAATTGGGAACAGATGCACTCAGGGAAAAGTACGGAAGAAATGTGGCAAATGTGCAAGGGATATTTGCGTAGAGTTCTGTGTAGATACGTTTCAATGAGACAGGGAAAGGATGTTAGGGAACAGGAGCTGTGGTGTACAAAGGCTGATGTAAATCTAGTCAAGAAGAAAAGAAGAGCTTACGAAAGGTTCAAAAAACTAGGTAATGATAGAGATCTAGAAGATTATAAGGCTAGCAGGAAGGAGCTTAAGAATGAAATTAGGAGAGCCAGAAGGGACCATGAGAAGGCCTTGGCGGACAGGATTAAGGAAAACCTCAAGGCATTCTACAAGCATGTGAAGAGCAAGAGGATAAGACGTGAGAGAGTAGGACCTATGAAGTGTGACAGTGGAAAAGTGTGTATGGAACCGGAGGAGACAGCAGAGGTACTTAATAATACTTTGCTTCAGTATTCACAATGGAAAAGGATGTTGGCAATTGTAGGGATAACCTACAGTGGACTGAAAAGCTTGAGCATGCAGATATTTAGAAAGAGGATTTGCTGGAGCTTTTGGAAAGCATCAAGTTGGATAAGTCACTGGGACCGGAAGAGATGTACCCCAGGCTACTGTTGGAGGTGAGGGAAGAGATTGCTGAGCCTCTGGTGATGTTCTTTGCATCATCAGTGGGGATGGGAGAGGTTCTGGAGGATTGGAGGGTTGCAGATTTTGTTCCCTCTTTCATGAAAGGGTGTAGAGAGAGCCCAGGAAATTATAGACCAATGAATCTTACTTCAGTGGTTGGTAAGTTGATGGAGAAGATCCTGAGAGGCAGGATTTATGAACATCTGGAGAGGAACAATATGATTAGGAATAGTCAGCATGGCTTTGTCAAAGGAAGGTCGTGCCTTATGAGCCTGATTGAATTTTTTGAGGATGTGACTAAACACATTGATGAAGGAAGAGCAGTAGATGTAGTGTATATGGATTTCAGCAAGGCATTTGACAAGGTACCCCATGCAAGGCTTATTGAGAAAGTAAGGAGGTATGGGATCCAGGAAGACATTGCTTTGTGGATCCAGAACTGGCTTGCCCACAGAAGGCAAAGAGTGGTTATAGATGGGTCATATTCTCCATGGAGGTTGGTGATCAGTGGTGTGCCTCGGGGATCTGTTCTGGGACCCCTACTCTTTGTGATTTTTATAAAAGATCTAGATGAGGAAGTGGAGGAATGGGTTAGTAAATTTGCTGATGACACAAAGGTTGGGGGTGTTGTGAATACTGTGGAGGGCTGTCAGAGGTTACAGCAGGAAATTGGTAGGATGCCAAACTGGGCTGAGAGATGGCAGATGGAGTTCAACCCAGATAAGTGTGAGGTGGTTCATTTTGGTAGGTCAAATATGATGGCAGAATATTATGTTAATGGTAAGGCAGTGTGGAGGATCAGAGGGATCTTGGGGTCCGAGTCCATAGGACACTCAAAACTGCTGCGCAGGTTGATTCTGTGGTTAAGAAAGTATATGGTGCATTGACCTTCATCAATTGTGGGATTGAGGTAATATTGCAGCTATATAGGATCCCGGTCAGACCCCACTTGGAATACAGTGCTCAGTTCTGGTCGCCTCACTACAGGAAGGATGTGGAAACCATAGAAAGGGTGCAGAGGAGATTTACAAGAATGTTGCCTGGAATGGGGAGCATGCCTTATGAGAATAGGTTGTGTGAACATGGCCTTTTCTCCTTGGAGTTACAGAGGATGAGAAGTGACCTGATAGATGTGCATAAGATGATGAGAGGCATTGATTGTGTGGCTAGTCAAAGGCTTTTCCCCAGGGCTGAAATGGCTAGCACAAGAGGGCATAGTTTTAAAGTATTTGGGAGTATGCACAGAGGAGATGTCAGGGGTATGTTTTTTACGCAGAGAGTGGTTAGTGTGTGGAATGGGCAGCCGGCGATGTTGGTGGAGGCGTATATCATAGAGCCTTTTAAGAGACTCCTGGATAGGTACATGGAGCTTAGAAAAATAGAGGGCTATGGGTAACCCTGGGTAATTTCTAAGGTAAGGACATCTTCAGCACAGCTTTGAGGGCCGAAGGGCCTGTATTGTGCTGTAGGTTTTCTATGTTTCTACGTATCTATGTTTTGAAGGTTAATATTAGTCTCTATAAAGTTGATTGCTTCAGTATTGGGCACATTATCGTTTATAGTTACAGGCCATATAAAGGTCAGAGTGATAGAATGTCAGTGCTGGAGAGTCACAGTTGAAAGCATGTCAACCAAGCCACCAAATCTCATTCACCACTCGTATTCATGCTCCACGTACCTCCCAATTGATCATCACCAGTGCCACCTGAAATGTTGACATTCTTGTTCTCTATCCAAGCCATGGGTGAAATGAATTTCAACTTGAAACAAAATATTTAATTATAAATGAATAACTGATGCTGTGTTATTGTTTTGTCCTTTACTGCTTCAATTATAAGACCAAATGTGCAGACATGTTTAGCTGAATGGTCCCCTTCTGCTGTCTCTCGTTAGAATCTAAATTTAAGATATAAGTAATTAATCAAAACTGGAAAAAAGTATATTTTCATACACTAATATTGCTGCATTTGGATTAGGATAAAATGACCCTAATAACTAGAAACAGAACATTAGTGAAAGATTTCAAAAGTAGTATAGAGTTAATTTTCTTCACCATTAAACACCTCTGTGGTGTTCCTTCATTACAATTACAATAAAAGTTGTCTCTGCTTAAAATTAGATAAATTGTTTAATGATCAGCAGCCTTATTAAAGTGCTGTATTTTGTTTGAGCTACAGCAGTAGCTCCCAGACCACAGCCCCAGTGACCCCTCTCCCCTTCTGGCTATTACATAAAAATTATAAAGAATTTTGGTTTACGATGGACAATGAAAGAAAACAGCAACTGCAAATTCAAAGCAGTGACAAATATTTACAAAATATATTCAAATCTATTTAAAGCTACAAATCAAATTTATTTATTTAAATATAGTAAAACCAATTTGCATCGGCCATTTTAGAATGTATATTAGTAGTCCAACTATTCATCAAGGCAGCGAAACGACAATACAGGGACAAGATCCAGACGCAACTCTCCACCAACAACACACACAGCTTATGGCAAGGTCTGCACACCATCGCAGACTTCAAAGCTAAGCACAGTGGTGTTTCCAACATCACTGCCTCTCTCCCTGATGAGCTAAATCTGTTTTACATTCGACTCGATGTTGCCAACTCTGAGCCCCCGAAGAGAGCTGCCAAAGAGACCTGCATCTTGGTCATCTCTGAGGCTGAAGTACGCAGGTGTTTCCAACAAGTGGACAGTCACAAGGCTGCGGGACCGGACGGCATCCCAGGGCAGGTACTCTGCATGTGCACGGCACAACTGGCAGGTGTGTTTACAGCCATTTTTAGTCTTTCCCTCTCCCAATGTAGATTGCCCTCCTGCTTCAAATTATCCACCATTGTTCCTGTACCTGAAAAGACCAAGGTAACATGTCTGAATGACTGGCATCCTGTCACACTCACCTCAATAATAAGCAAATGCTTTGAGAGGCTGGTCAAGGACTACATCTGCAGCATGCTGCCACCCATACTGGACCCCCTACAATTCACCTACCAGCACAACTGATCAACAGATGACACAATAGCCACAGCTCTACACACCATCCTTACACATCTGGAGAAGAAGGATGCTTATGTGAGAATGCTGTTCTTGGACTACAGTTCAGCATTCAATTCCCTCCAGGCTCGACAAGAAACTCAGAGACCTCGGCATTCACCCTGCCTTGTGTAGCTGGATCCTGGACTGCCTGTCAGATTGCTGGCAGGTGCTAAGAGTGGACTCCCTCACCTCTGCCCCTCTGACCCTCAACACAGGTGCCCCTCAGGGCTGTGTCCTGAGCCCCCTCCTTTACTCCCTGTATACCCATGACTGTGCCGCCACCCACAGCTCCAATCTGCTAATTAAATTTGCTGACAATACATTGATTAGACTAATGAGGCAGCCATATAGAGAAGAAGTCAACACCCTGACACAGTGATGTCAAGAAAACAACCTCTCCCTCATTGTCGCAAAAACAAAGCAGCTGGTTGTGGACTACAGGAGGAATGGAGACAGACTAACCCCATTGACATCAATTGATCTGGGGTTGAGAGGGTGAACAGCTTTAAATTCCTTGGCATACACATCACTGAGGATCTCATGTGGTCTGTACATACCGGCTGTGTGGTGAAAAAAGCACAACAGTGCCTCTTTTACCTCAGACAATTGAAGAAGTTTGGTATGGGCCCCCCAGTCCTGAAAACTTTCTTCAGGGCACAAGTGAGAGCATCCCAACTGGCTGCATCACTGCCTGGTATGGGAACTGTATTTCCCTCAATCGCAGGACTATGCAGAATGTGGGACGGACAGCCCAGCACACCTGTAGTTGTGAACTTCCCACTGTTCAGGCCATTTACAAAGACAGGTGTGAAAAAAAGGGTCCAAAGGATTATCGACGGCCCAAGGCACCCCAACCACAAACTGTTCCAGCTGCTACCATCTGGGAAATGGTACCGCAGCATAAACGCCAGGACCAACAGGCTCTGGGACAGCTTCTTCCACCAGGCTATCAGACTGATTAATCCATGCTGATACAATTGTATTTCTATGTTATATTGACTGTCCTGATGTACATACCATTTATTATAAATTACTATAAATTGCACATTGCACATTTAGATGGAGACGTAACGTTAAGATTTTTACTTCTCGTATATGAAAGATATAAGTAATAAAGTCAATTCACTACGGCATTGCTCTTTCACTTTTCAGTGAGATGGACAGGTTTGGTGCAGTGATATCAGCTGAATGTTACTCAGAAGGAGTCTCAGATCCCCAGGTTCAGTAATTGACAGTCTGTTTTGTTGCTTTGAAAGAAGTTGGGTGATTGTACTGAAACCACGCTTCACTAAGTATGATGTTGGAAGGCAAGAAAGAACATCTTGACTTTTTCCCCAGTGCAGAATAGCATTCAGAGATTTCTTTCTGCTACCAAAAGTCTTAATATGATTTTTTTGAACCTTGACTTCAGTTCAGTCATTTTGTAGCTAGATCAGTTCTTCCTTTATCCTTCCTGTTAGTTCCTCATTACAAGTGTTCAGGAATGGATTTATTATTCAATCTGGAATCTGAATCGAGAGAAATCTTGAAATCTCTCTGGCATGTCTTTATGCAGCTCGCCCAGGTGGGCACAGCATACTTGAAGATCATCATCCTTTTTCCCTCTTCCAACTTAGAAATTGGAAAAAGGTTGTGATAGCCAATGTTGCACTTAAATGGGGTTAGCTTGGAATGTGGAAATGACTGATTTGACTTTGATAAGATTCGCATCATTTTCTTTGCAATTGAAGATTGATTTCAGTAAACTTTGAAAATAATTCTGACAAATAAGCAGTCATACCTAGTATTCTTGAGCTGATTACTGAATAAAGCATTCGCGTCTTCAAAAAATTTTATCACAGTTTCAAAAAGTGCACAGAAGTGTCTCTGGCAGTTTCCTTTTCAGAGACACCTGACATCTGAGTGCAACAGCAAGTGTTCAAACTGTTCATCATTCTCAATACAAAGCTCTTGAAATAGCTGAGAATTGTATTTACTGCGTGATAACAGTATTTAATGATCTGAGCAGCCAATCACTGAGCTTTTTGCAGCAAGATGTTGTCTGTGAATTACACAGTGGATTGTAAATATGTTAGGTACAGCTTTTTTCAAGAAAATAATAACCCCAAGGTGGCATCTTTTCATCGATGGTGCCCTATCTGTTGCACAAGCAAGAATGTGGGTGAGTGAAATGTTCCCAGTCCCCTTGCAAATAACAACTCTTGAACAATACTTTCATCTTTTATGAAGGAAACATAACTAAGAAACACAGATTTGTGCCTGGCAAAGTTGTCTCAACCAACTGCAGTGCAAATTCTGTTGTCCTAGGTACGTTGCACAATGCGCTTTCCACATTCTCAGACATTTTATCTATTTGTCTTTGAATAGAGTTTTCGCTGAGGTGAATCATTTTCATTCTTTGGTCTGATGACTTATTGCAAAACCATACTCAGAACCTCCCTTGCTGCTGGCAGAATCAGTTTTTCTCCAACTATATGATGCTTTCCAGATTTAGCAATAAAATGTTGTATGAAGCACACAAACCATCACCGTTTTGTTGCGAGGTGCTGGCAAACACTTTTTTAACTGCTTTGCATTTCTGAAAGTTTTCACGAAGTGACTGAAATTAAGGCAAGATTTTATTTGCTTTGTCATAGTTTATTCTCTTCAAAAGTTCAAGGAGCCTCAGTGGCTTCATTGCCTCACTTGAAAAAAAATTTCATACAACAGACACATTAGCTGCTCTTGGTTCCTTGGTGCTAGTATCAATCCATGTTCCATATACTCCATATTAATCTGTCAACAATTTGTTTTCATTTGGCCTACTTTTACTTATTGTTTATGTCTAACCTCAAGCACTGCGATCAATAAAGGGGAAACTTACGACGCTATCATAGCTCAGGCAAAACCTGACTCTCAGCCTGAAGGTACATAAAGTGGAGTAGCGATATCTCAGTTGGGTCATTGGCTAGAGAAATGTGGTCAAAACCATTCAAAAGGGCAGATTATGAACTGAACCCCTTTGAACAGCGTACCCGAATTCATAGGAATTGTGTTATTGCATGATTAGAGTGTGGGAATCATACTAGCTAACCCTGTACTACAGTAGTGAACGGCACTAATGCACAGGCCAGTTCTGGAAATAACAAGATTTCTTCAATCCAGGTTTCTCATGATGTGCTAAATACAGAAGTGTCACATTGCCTTTCAACAACTCTAATGTGCTTCGAGCAAAGTCTAAGAGAACTGTGGGTTAGTTAGTGATCAGGGGATTCTGTGATCATTGTTTTTAATTATGTGCCCTGAGGATCAAATGCTTATGATAAGTAATTCATTTATTAAATTACACCTCTAATTCCTCAGCTGCCCACTTTCTACTGAACATGCCCCCCACTGCCCCCTTTATGTTTATTACCCCCTTAGAAACTCAATATCACTCACTTTGGGAACTACTGGGCTACAGTAATTGAATTCTGCTCAGGATTCTGCTCATGTTACAATGATACAGAATTTGAGAGAACACCACAGAGACAAACAAACATCTTCTTTCTTATGTTGAATTGAATTATATTGTTTAATATAAGTGCAGTAGTTGTAAAATACACCTTCTGGTGCTACTTGGACACGTCTTCAGCGATGACCCTCGGGTCATTGGGTGTTTCGGGACTTTAATCATCAGACAACCTTGACCGGGCGACCCAGCCGGGGGTGATCAGCCCCCGACTTGTGTCCAAGTGGTGCACTAATCCACGGATCCCCCCTCCGGATCCACAGCCACCGTGAAGCCTTTTCTGCATCCTCCAGAATGTTCTTGGTGGCTCTTCTGCACTGCAGTCCTTTAACTCCAAGGAGTTTTAGAGTCTGCTGTAATGAATGGCCAGCAAAGCCCTGGCACCCAACTTTGACTGGCTCACAGTGAGCTCTCCAGCCATTGCTCCAGCATTCTGCAACAAGATTTGTGTATCTAGCTCTCTTGCGTTCGTTGGCCTCTTCAGTCTGGTCTTCCCAGGGAACAGTAAGTTCCAGCAGGACCACTTGCTTTGTAGACTCCGATACTAACACCATATCCAGATGGAGCGGAGTGGCTGCGATGTTCTCTGGGAACTTGAACTGCCTCCCTAGGTTGACTTGGAGCTGCCAGTCTCGTGCAGTGACAAGAAGCCCTCCCGAGGATCTAGGCCGATATTGAGCCTTCTCCTCCGCTCTAATAAAGGTGATGGACTGTTTGGGAGCGTGCTGATTTTTGCTGTCTTGAATCGCTGTGCTGATTGCATCTGCCATAGACCTTAGGACTTGGTCATGGCATCAGCGGCATCGCCCTTTCCCCAGCACTTTCGAGCAGCAACTTAGGATATGCTCCAAGGTCCCCCTCCTCTGGCACAGTTGGCATGCTGGAGTGTTTGCCATGCCCCACCTGTGCAGGTTGGCCGGGCTTGGGAGAACGTCAGAGACTGATTGGATGAGAAACTTGATGCACAATGGTTTGGCTCTCCAGAGCTCTGTCCAGGTGAACTTGCGGGTTCCGCATGCTCCCATCTAGTCCAGGCGCCTTGTTTGTACATGCCGACCATCTCGCTGTATCGTTCTTCCTCCACTTCTGCTCGTATCTCATCCTGAACCAGTTGACGCTTCTCCCTTCCATGGGTTTTGTCATAGCGTGATTTGGGAAAACAGCCCAGTCCTGCCCGCCCCACCGCCACAGTGCCCACCAAAATGTTGTGCTGCAGCCAAGCCTCCGCTCTGTCGGAAGCTTCCTGTGCCTTTCCAGTCTTTACGTGGATTCCTGCCGAAGCGACTTTAACATCAGAGGAGTCTCGGTACATCATAACCTCCCTGGCTCGAGCGACTTTGAATTCCTTTGATAGGCCGCTGATGGGGAGCTGCGGCTTGGTGGAACACCCATACAGGGCAATGCTGCTTAAGGTCCGGGGGGCCCAACCACCTCCGGAGAAACTGACTGATGGTCTTCTCTAGAGCCCCCACTATTGACATTGGCACCTCGTAGACTAGAAGGGGCCAGAGTAGCCTTGGCAAGACTCCGTGTTGGTACATCCAGGCTTTGAATTTTCCTGGAAGCCCCAACTTGTCAATTGTGGTGAGCCAGGTTATCAAGTTGCTCCTGGTTTGTTGAAGTGCGGCTGTGTCCTTTAGGGAACTGTCGAAGATCTTGCCCAGGCTCTCGACTGTTTTTTCTGTCATCGTTGGAATCTGGATCCCTCCCAGGGTAAAGCAGAACCGGTCAGCCACTCTTCCCTTCTTCAGGACCAGAGACCAGGACTTGGCTGGTTTAAAGCTCATCCTTGCCCATGAGCTGAGTCGCTCCAGCCCTTGAAGGAGCCATCTTCACCCAGGGACGGATATTGCCGTCACTGTCAGGTTGTCCATGAATGCTCTTATGGGGGGCTGCCGAGTACCAGATCTAGACATGGGGCCTCTACATTCCACCTCTGCTGTCTTGACAATCATTTTCATGACCAATGAGAAGAGTGACACCGAGATTGTGCAGCCAATGATTATGCCCTTCTCCAGCCGATGCCAGGCGGATGTTAATGACCCTGAGGAGACTCTCAACCTGAAGTTGCTGTAATAGTCCAGAATGAGGTTTTGGAGCATCTCTGGAACATGGTGTCTTGTCAGTGCTGTTTCAACGAGCTTGTGTGGGATGGGTCACTGAAAGTGATACTGAGATGGTGAATTATCTCCTCTACAGAACAAGTGAGGTGGCCACTTCGCTTCTGTCCTAGTATCCTCTTGGTGAAGCCGAAGAGATTGTTAATGAAAGCACTGCGCTATCGGGCCCTCTCCTTGCCCTTCCTTTGGTGCCACTCAGCCCGCCTGAGTGTGATGAGCCTCCTCCTTATGATATCTGTGAGGTCTGACAGGGCAGTCTTCTCCTCCTCCTTGGCCAACTTAAACTGGTGCTTCAGAGATTTGAGTTCTTGTGTCAGCTGGCTGATCTTCAGTTCCCGCCGGTTTGGTCTCGCTGGATTACTTGTTCCATGCTTTTTCTTGATGCCAAACCGTTCTGAGTCTATGCTCATTATGAGGGTGCACATAGTCCGGAGCTTCTGGTCAGCATTGCCCTTCAATATGACCTCCAGGATCATGTCTACATCCTCATTCAACTGGAGCCACTCCTTCTTGTTAGCGGCAGGCCACTTCACCTGACGCTGTTCTGACTTTCTGCTCACTGGGGGAACTTGTGTTGCTTGGGGGTTCCGAGCACTGTGGGGTGACTCCGGGCCTGACTTCTTCTCCGTATGACCAGGTTCTGTAGTCAGCACCACAGAACTTGTAGTACTAGCTCCTGCGCGTTGCCTCACTTGTTCCCTCCTCAAGCAGGCCATCTTTGTCTTTTGCATTTATATTAAAACATTTGCATTTATATTAAAACTAAAACTGCAGCCTGTTATCTTAGTTTCTGAGATTTCTCTTGGCTGTTGTAAAGAGAGAATTCTGAAAACAAGCAGTCATAGTTCCATCTGTAGCACAATCCTCTGCAGATAAGCAAATAGCAATTGCAATTTGTTGAGGGCTTAATCAATCAGAAGGAAAACCTTCAATTATTGAAAATATAATCATGCAGATTAAAAGTTTGACTTGGTATTTGGGTAGTGACAAGGACCTCATAAAATGGATGTCATTCTGTCAAAGATATTAATACTGAGTAAGTTTATTTCTCATTGGACTCAACCTGTTCATTATGGTTAATTGCACTATGGTTAGAAACAACGTCTTGTACACAGGAGAACACTTATAGAATTTTAATCGGCTCCTCTTTTCCTGGTGCAGAAATCTAATATATTTTACAAAAAAAAATTGTTGAGCGTAGAAGGTTGAGGGGGGACTTGACAGAGGTGTTTAAAATTATGAGGGAGATCGATAAAGTTGACGTGGATAAGATTTTTCCATTGAGAATGGAGGAGATTCAAACAAGAGGACATGAGTTGAGAATTAAAGGGCAAAAGTTTAGGGGTAACATGAGGGGGAACTTCTTTACTCAGAGAGTGGTGGCTGTGTGGAACGAGCTTCCAGCAGAAGTGGTTGAGGCAGGTTTGATGTTGTCGTTTAAAGTTAAATTGGATAGATATATAGACAGGAAAGGAATGGAGGGTTGTGGGCTGAGTGCAGGTCAGTGGGACTAGGTGAGAGTAAGAGTTCGGCATGGACTAGAAGGGCCGAGATGGCCTGTTTCCGTGCTGTATTTGTTATATGGTTACATGGTTATACTGTATGCAGTACTTAGATATTGCAATCTTCCTTATATGTTCTGATACACTGTTTTTGAATCTTGTGCTTTTTACTTTCTGAGAGACTTGCGTAATTTGAATCATGCTGATATCACTGTTGCAGGTTGCAGGGGTTTCCATGAATTAACATTTGATAACAACCAACAAGGAAAGTAATGTCCATGCCTCAGTTATTATAATAATATTTTACTTCTGCACTGTCCACAGCATCTGGTTCCACCTAAAATGCAATTTGTTAGCATATCTTGAAAGTATAAAGGTGTCAATCCATTCATTTGGAAGTGCTCTGTCTATAAGTTTATTAGAACAGCAGTCAAGAAGACTTCAGCTGATTACAATACAGTTTAGTCCAGGGATAGCATATGGGTTAACTGAATTCCCAGCACTGATAGTTTTCTCTGTATGGCTCTACAACTTTGAGTTACACTCTTGCTTTATTTCATCAGTTTTAAGGGTTCTTAAAACTAGTTAAAAGTAGTTTAAACACAGTTCATTTATTTTTAGTGATTCATGTTTAAACCCAAGCACATTCTTAAAATACAGTTAAACCTCAGAGGATTTCTTTCTCACAGAAGACTTCCAAATTGCAAAGCATTTCTAAAACACAAAGGATTTCCAAAACACAGGTACAATTCCTAGAAGCTAAAAAGACATACCAACAAACTGCAGATGAACCAGTCATCATTTGCAGAAGTCAAAGACAGAGGAATGGATTCTAGTTCACCCCATGTTTCTGTCATTCTTCTTGAAGTTCCTCAATCATTTGTAAAAAGCAAGAACTGCTTTCTACATTTATAGTGTTCCTCTGCCACTTGGGTGACTTCACAATCATGTGAATATATTATTCAGATACCTTTTTGCACAAATGGTCTAAAAGCTTCTGGATACAGAGTTCCTAGCTACCACAATGATAATATCAATCTGGTCTGCAAGCTTCCTTGAACTTAACAACTTAGCCAGTGCTGTCTAGATTGAAAGCCAAATTAAATATCAGAATCAGAATCAGAATCAGGTTTATTATCACCGGCATGTGACGTTAAATTTGTTAACTTATTAGCAGCAGTTCAATGCAATACATAATTTAGCAGAGAAAAAAATAATAAAATAATAATAATAATAAAAATAATAATTGAACAAGCAAATCAATTACTTATATTGAATAGATTGAAAAAACAGAAATACTGTATATAAAAAAAAGGTGAGGTAGTGTCCAAAGCTTCAATGTCCATTTAGGAATCGGATGGCAGAGGGGAAGAAGCTGTTCCTGAATCTCTGAGTGTGTGCCTTCAGGCTTCTGTATCTCCTACCTGGTGGTAACAGTGAGAAAAGGGCATGCCCTGGGTGCTGGAGGTCCTTAATAATGGATGCTGCCTTTCAGAGGCACTGCTCCCTAAAGATGTCCTGGGTACTTTGTAGGCTAGTACCCAAGATGGAGCTGACTAGATTAACAACTTTCTGCAGCTTCTTTCGGTCCTGTGCAGTAGCCCCTCCATACCAGACAGTGTTGCAGCCTGTCAGAATGCTCTCCACGGTACAACTATAGAAGTTTTTGAGTGTATCTGTTGACATGCCAAATCTCTTCAAACTCCTATAGCCACTGTCTTGCCTTCTTTATAACTACATCGATGTGTTGGGACCAGGTTAGATCTTCAGAAATCTTGACACCCAGGAACTTGAAGCTTCTCACTCTCCCCACTGCTGATCCCTCTATGAGGATTAATATGTGTCCCTTTGTCTTACCCTTTCTGAAGTCCACAATCAGCCCTTTCGTCTTACTGACGTTGAGTGCCAGGTTGTTGCTGTAGCACCACTCCACTAGTTGGCATATCTCACTCCTGTACTCCCTCTCATCGCCACCTGAGATTCTAACAACAATGATTGCATCATCAGCAAATTTATAGATGGTATTTGAGTTATGCCTAGCCACACAGTCATGTGTATACAGAGAGTTAGAGCAGTGGGCTAAGCACACACCCCTGAGGTGCGCCAGTGTTGATCGTCAGCGAGGAGGATATGTTATCAGCAATCCGCACAGATTGTGGTCTTCCAGTTAGGAAGTTGAGGATCCAATTGCAGAGGGAGGTACAGAGGCCCAGGTTCTGCAACTTCTCAATCAGAATTGTGGGAATGATGGTATTAAATGCTGAGCTATAGTCGATGAACAACATCCTGACGTAGGTGTTTGTGTTGTCCAGGTGGTCTAAAGCTGTGTGGTGAGCCATTGAGATTGTGTCTGCTGTTGACCTATTGTGATGATGGGCAAATTGCAATGGGTCCAGGTCTTTGCTGATGCAGGAGTTCAGTCTAGTCATAACCAGCCTCTCAAATCATTTAATCACTGTTGATGTGAGTGCTACTGGGTGATAATCATTAAGGCAACCCACAATATTCCTCTTAGGCACTGGTATAATTGTTGCCTTCTTGGAGCAAGTGGGAACTTCTACCCATAGCAATGAGATGTTGAAAATATCCCTGAATACTCCCACTAGTTGGTTAGCACAGGTTTTCAGAGCCTTACCAGGAACTCCATTGGGTCCTTCCAACTTGCGAGGGTTCACTCGCTTTAAAGACAGCCTAACATCAGCCTCAGAGATGGAGATCACAGGATCATCAGGTGCAGCAGGGATCTTCACAGCTGTAGTTGTGTTCTCCCTTTCAAAGCGTGCATAGAAGGCGTTGAGTTCAGCTGGTAGTGAAGTATCACTGCCATTCATGCTATTGGGTTTCGCTTTGTAGGAAGTAATGTAAGGTAACCCTGCCAAAGTTGCCGTGCATCTGATGTCACCTCCAACCTTGTTCGAAATTGACTCTTCACCTTTGAAATAACCCTCCACAAATCATACCTGGTTTTCTGGTACAGGCCTGGGTCACCAGACTTGAATGCCACAGATCTAGCATTCAGCAAACAATGTACCTCCGGGTTCATCCATGGCTTTTGGCTTGGGAATGTACAGCGAGTCTTTGTGGGCACACACTCATCGACACAGGTTTTAATGAAGTCGATAACAACTGCAGCATACTCATCCAGGTTCGAAGATGTATCCCTGAATACAGTACAGTCCACCAATTCAAAGCAGTCCTGTAAGCGGTTCTGTGCTTCCCTTCTCCATACCTTCTTGGTCCTCACTGCTAATGCTGCAGTCTTCAGTCTCTGCCCATACTCAGGGAGTAGAAGTACAGCCAGGTGATCAGACTTCCCAAAGTGAGACGTGGAATAGCACAGTAGGCATTCTTGATGGTGGTGTAGCAATGGTCCAGTGTGTTGTTTCCTCTGGTATTGCAATGATCTGTTGATGGTAATTGCTTAGTGATTCTTTCAGACTGGCCTGGTTAAAATCTCCCAAAACGATGGTGAAGGCGTTAGGGTGCTCTGTTTCGTGCATGCTGATCCCATTGCTCAGCTCATCTAAAGCCTCCTTGACATTAGCCTGAGGTGGAACGTAAACTGCTACCAAAATGACCCCAGAGAACTCTCGTGGTAGGTAAAAAGGACAGCACTTAACTGCTAGATATTTTAGGTCCGGTGAGTAGAATTGGGACAGCACTGATTTATTTGTGCACCAAGAAGAATTGATCATGAGGCATACTCCTCCACCTCTGCTTTTGAGAGACCCTATAGATCTACCCTGATGGTGTATCATAAACCCGTTGATCTGGATCACTGCATCCGGTACGGAAGGGGTTAACCAGGATTCCGTGAAACAAAGGACACACATAGTCCTAATGTCCCTCTGATTCAGCTCCTTAGCTCTGAGATCATCAATTTTATTCACCAGAGATTGTACATTCGCCAGAAAGATAGTTGGTATAGGGAGTTTAAAACTCCATTTCCTTAAACACACTTGTAACCCCGATCTACACCCACGCTTCCTCCAAGGTGTCCTCCATGGGCACTTCCAACCACAATCGGTGTTGCTTCCATGGGTTTTAAGTAGCGATAGTTCATTTAAACATCTTTGTTGACTGTACTGACCTTGGAAGCAGTTGTGCTTTATAGCTGTTACAGGCTGAAACAGGAATATTTTATCGTATCCATTGAGAGTACTGCTGCTACGCGAGTTGCGCCTGGGTGCCCCATTGTCTTACACATGCGTGGCAGGGTGGGCATGCTTCTCTACCAAAGAAGGAGTAAGGCATTCCTTCCTTCACTAGCATGCAGGTCAGCCTTGGACAAGGTGTTAGCACCTGCTTAACCCTTCATTCAGGGTAATGTGATGCCATGGGAGCAAGTGGTGGATGGCCGTATGAGCACTAGTGCATATCACTAGTCCTGTTTATGCGACCACTGATGCCAGGCAGACAATCCCTGATGAGTATTGATGATAGCTGGGATCACCAGTTTTCTAAAGATCCTGCCCAGAAGAAGGCAATGGCAAACCACTCCTGCAGAAATGATTGCCAAGAACAATTATGGTCAAAGACCATGATTGCCCACATCATACGACACAGCTCATAATGGTGATGATGATTGTCTTACAATACACCTCTTGAGCAATATGCTCAGGTGCTGTGGGCCAGCAATCTGCTCTATGGACAGTATTTGTTTGCAAAGTTAGCCTTATAACTTCAAGCTGATCACTGTTTGCCATTTACATTAAGAACTGAAGACTGGTTCCCAGGAGCTAAACTAAGAATATCGGTTAATTTATTTAAAAACAACACCTTGATCTTTAGAAGTGTCAGCTGCTGTGTTTAGAAAGCTGAGCTTAGCACTTGTTCTTATTGTGGTGCATTGTTGTCCATGGTGAGCTTGATGTCCAAGATCATAGCTCCCTGAAAGTAGCAGCACAAGTGGATAAGGTAGTCAAGAAGATGTACTTGGTGTACAGTATGTTCACCTTCATCAACTGCGACAGTGAGTATATTAGTAGAATGTTACGTTGTAGTTATAATACATTTTAGTTAGGCTACATTTTGAGCACCGTGTGCAATTCTGGTAACCACAAGACAAGAAGAATGTCATGAATATCAAAGAGGTCCATCTAACATGTTGTCAGATTTGGAGTGTTTAACTACCCTATTTATTTTTGTTGTTACTTTTTGGGAGCCATGCGTTTGCACCCCGAGACCACATCAGTACATCCCAAATCTCCTGTCATCTACTGTATACTTTCCCCTTGCATTTGACACCCCAAAATTCATCACCTCACTAATGCCCTATCTGCCATTTCTCCACCTAAATTTCCAACTGATCTATATCTTGCTACAACCTGTGACAACTTCCTCTTCATCCACCAATTTCATTTAGTCTACAAACACTAATTAAATCACTTATGTTTTCATCTATATCATTAATATATATTACAAACAAGAGGTCCCAGCATCAATACTTGGTGAGCACTACTGGTGAAAGACATTCAATCAGAATAACACCCCTCTACCAAAAGCCTTTAACTTCCATGACCAAGTAAATTTTGCATTAATTTACCAACTTACTATGGATTTCATGTTACTGAATTTTCTGAATCAACCTTCCATGAGGTAGTTATTAAATACTTTATTAAAGTCTAGTTGGACAACATGCACTATCCTACTCTCGATAGTCACCCTTATTACTTCCTGAAAACTTCAATCCAATTTCTGAGACAGGACATTTCCTCACAACTATGCTGACTTTCGTTAATATGCTTTGTTAACTCTTCACAAAACTCACTCAATTTAGACAGTTAGGATCTGCCCTTGATGAAAGCATGCTAGCTATCACGGATTAGCTCCCTCTGTCTTTCCAAGTGATCATTAATCCTGTCCCTCAAAAATGGAACACATTTCTCACGCTCTAGTTACCTGGTACCTCACTTGTGGCCAATGCACAAGTCTCATCCAGAGCCCTAACAATATCTTCCCTTGTCTCCTATTTCAACCTGAGAGAAATCTCATCTAGCACTGGGGATTTATTCATCTTTAAGCCACTTAGGTATCAAGTACCTTCTTTTTATTTATGTAGCCTTGCACCAGACTCCTATTTGCCTTCCTAAGTTCTTCACACATTTTTAGTGGAGATGTGGGTTAGTAAGTTTGCAGATGATATGAAGGTTGGTGGAGTTGTGGGCAGTGTAGTTGTAGATTGCAATGGGACTTTGAGAAGGGGTCCTAGAACAGATCCTTGGGGGACAGCATCATTTCCCAACGTCCAGACAGAATATGCTCCATCTACAACCACTCTCTGCCTTCTATGTGCAGACCAATCTGTAATCAATCTCCCACGACTGACTACAACAGTAGCTCAAGATGTGAAACAAAACAATGTTGGAATCTTCCAGCAGCATGTGGAGAGAAACAGAACCAATGCTGCAGGTAGAGGCTATGTATGAGAACTGGCTAAACAGATAAAAATATAAACACAAGAAAGTCTGCAGATGCTGGAAATCCAAAGCAACACACACTAACTGCTGGAGCAACTCAGCAGGTCAGACAGCATCTATGCAAATGAATAAACAGTTGATGTTTCAGCTGAGACTCTAACCTGCTGAGTTCCTCCAACATTTTGTGTGTGTTGCTTTAAACAGATAAATCTGGTTATCTGAATTCTTGCAGCATTCCCAAATGGCTAAATGGAAAACGCTGTTCTTCAGCCTACTTTGGGCTTCATTAGAATAGTACAGGAAGCCAAACATAATGAAGTAAGAGGAATGAATGGAGAATTAAAATGCCAGATAAGTAGAAATTAAAATTTCCCTTGTGGACTGAAGGTGGTGGTGGGGCGGGGGGGCGGGGGGGGGGGAGCTTTCTACAAAATCATTGAATTTATGTATGTTTTCTTTCTCCAGTATGGAAGTGACCATATCTTGAGCTCTAATTGTAATAATTAAATCAAAGAGGTGTGAGTGAATTGATGTACCACCCGGAAGGACTGTTTGGATTCTGAATAGTGGGAAGGGATGAGATAAAAAGGCAGGTGTTGGATCTCCTGTGGTTACACAGAGAGCAGTGAAAAGGGGAGAGATGACAGAAAGGGAAGAGTATGGAGTTGCAAAAAGATTACTACCTTCTGGATGCAGAAGGGGGAGGAAAAGGGAATATATACCCTTGGAATTTCATTGAATATTGAGTATTGAAATGGATGATTAAAAGTTTTGTCAGAATGATGGATTTTAAAAACATACTGTCAAAAAAAGAGGGATAGAGAGTTTGAGAGACTTAAGGTGAGAATGTCACTGGTAAGCCTCAGTAGCACAGTGGTTAAAGCAATGCTATTACTGCTCAGAGCAATACAGAGTTCAATTCTGGTGCCTTTCTGTAAGGAGTGTCTGTACTTCCTCCCCGTAGAACGTGTGGGTTTTCTCCAGGTCCTCTGATTTACTCCCACAATCCAAAGATCCACCGGGTAGGTTAATTGGTCTTTGTAAATTATCCTGTGATTAGGTTATGGTTAATCAGGTTTGTTAGGTGTTGCTGGGTTGGTGCGACTCGAAGGGCCAGAAGGGCCTATTCCATGCAAATAACATTAAAATAGAAGACTAAGTGGTGAAGAGTGATCACCAATAGTAAACCACATTAGCTCATACTGATTATTTTAACCTGCTTAAAGTTAAGACTAACCACCTAACTGGATTTTAGGGTTCCATACAGGCAGGGTTTGCGGGGCAGCAGGTTTCTTTCCCAGAACTTTCATGAATCAGACGGGATTTTACAATAATCCAATAGATTTACGATCGCTGTTATGGACATTTTATTCCAATTTTATTTTAGTAATTAACCTGCTACTGTGGTGAGTTTAAATCCAAATCTACATGTGATTTCTCCAGGTTCTGGATTACTAGCCAATAACAATCACCATGCTGCTGGACTCCACTGGAATCTTGGCAGTGTACATTTTATTTTTAAGGCTCACTTTACCCCTCCCATAGTTATATGGCTCTCTTCAAACTATTATCTTCAATCTCCAATGTTTCATCCTCAACTAATGCAACTAAAGTGGATTGTTTACACAAGTTAGGTGCTCCATTTCCCATACAGTTACTATTTGTGTACTTCAAAAATATCTAATAACACCTTTAGATATTTAGTAAAGCTCCAATAATCAGCTGACTGGTTGCCCAGAAATCCCAAAGGTTCGGCATCCAGCTCACTGCAAAATATTTCTGATGTTCCCTTTAAACTCACAGCTCCTTATAAACTCATCGGCGCCCTGTTTCCAGCACTTCTTATGAAGTCACTAGGTTCCCATTTTTACGTTCCCTTCAAACCCATGGCGATTTGTCTCTTATGTTCTCCTAGTCAGACCACTCTTCTATTAGTCAGACCACATTTGATGTATTCTGAGCAGTTTCAGGCTCCATATCTAAGAAAGGATATGCTGGTATTGAAGAGGGTGTAGACGATGTTCATAATCTGGAAATGAAAGGGTTGACAAATGAGGAGTGTTTAATGGCTCTGGACCTGCACTCATTGGAGTTTGGAAGAATGAAGGGAAATCTCACAGAGACCAACTGAATTTTGAAAGGGCTGGGTAAAATGGATGTGTAGAAGAAATGGACCAGAGGGCAAAGCCTCAGAGTCGAAGGACATCCCTTCAGAACAGCGATGAGGAGGAATATCTTTAGCCAGAGGGTGGTGAATCTGTTGAATGGTGGAGCAGACTATGTTTTATGGGCTTGAAACCTGCACTGAAAAAGAAACATTATACTACTGTGTAAAATTTAAATAGATGCATTGAAAGTGCGACAAGGTGTTTAAAGAAATAATGTACAACAGTTCAGAAAGTATGGCAGTCCACCAAGTCCAGAGTGTAGCAGTTCACCTGAATTTCCCCATTGTGCAGTTGTGAAAAACTCTACCAAATTGTAAATTTGTTCCTCGTTTTGAACTATATTTCTCCTAACTTTCTGACAGGTGCGAGTGGTACTATTGAACTGGTGTGCATGGTTTCTCCGAATGAAGAAACCTGGAGAAGGAAAGACTGACATCCCCTATAGGTACAATCAACAACAGCAAGATATCAGCAACAGCATGGAGATGAGCAGGCTTCCCAGGCAGCGCTCTAGTAATGGCAACATGATCTACGTTGGCTATCACACTGTGGAAAACCCATGCTGCCCTCCCTGCAGTGACTCGAGCTTCATGTGTGGTCGGATCGCCTGTTCACCCACTGAGGACAATGGCATTGCACAGAGTGGGCTCCTGGTTGGCAGTCCTCCTGAGATAGGGAAGATTCTAGAGGAGCTGCAGTTCATCACCAGGCACTTCAAGGACCAGGACGAAGGTGAAGCCATCTGCAGCGAATGGAAGTTTGCTGCCGCGGTTGTTGACAGACTCTGCCTTGTAACATTTACTGTTTTTTCTATAGTTTGTACATTTGCCATATTGATGTCAGCCCCTAATTTCATAGAAGCTGTTTCTAAAGATTTTGTATGAGACATGATTTGTATGAGACAGCCAGTGTAGCATAGCAGTTGGCACAACGCTATTACAGCTGGGCACGTTGGAGTTTGGAGTTCAATTCCGACATCATCCGTAAGGAGTCTGTGTGTCTTCCCTGTGGAGTGCATGAATTTTTTCCGGGTGCTCCGGTTTCTTCCCACAGTCTAAGGACGTACTGGTTGGTAGGTAGGTTAATTGGTCATTGTAAATTATCTCATGATTAGCCTAGGGTTGAATCGGGGATTTCTGGCGCGGCACAGCTCGACGGACCTATTTTGCACTGTATCAGAATAAATATATAAATAAATCAGTGAGATCAGTTTCTCAGCAAATCTCCAGTGGTGAAAATTGCTAAGCTGAGTGCCCTATTACTGAGCAAGTAATTTCTCATTTAAAAAAAACATATATTACTTTTTCCTTTCATTTTCATTTAAAAAAATATAAAAACAAATAATTTTGCATTTCCATTTGAAGTCAACAATTCTGTTGTCCAAATAATTGTATGACTAATGATGTTTGCTAATAACTTTCAAACTTAATTACCAAAAATGATTTTGTGACAAGACTGATACTGCGATCACTTGCTGATTTCCAATTACCACAGACAGACTACACAGTGGGGAATTGAAAATAGGCAAGAATCTTACCTCTACAATCTGGTGACTAACTACTTCATGAAATAAAAAAAAACAGTACCACATTTGTATCTCCCTATAATCTTCCAGAACAATTCAGTTGAGTAATGTACTTTGATGCAGTTTCATCAGAACATGTTACAGTAAATATTCTTTCTTTTTTATTAAAAATGTACTCCTGAATTAAAGAGTTAAGAACAGAACAAGTAGGTCCATCATCGTAATGGAAAACGGCATTTGAAACTTGTACCAGAACAGTTACATTCCTAATACAGTCATGATGTCTTTATTTGTTAATACCTATCATTGATGAAAGGATTATAGTCTTTCCAATTGTATAATATTCTCTCTATATGTGTATATATATATATATCTGGATAGCCTGTGTGACAACGCTGTGGATAGGGTTGAGCTATTGGCAGGTCAATGTGACTGATAATCTGTCACTAGTGAGTTGTGTGACTGAAATAACACAATCTGACAGAAGGAAAAATCTATAGATGCTACAAGATCCATGACAGGCCAAATAAACTGGTGTTTGAATGTGGAATGCCACTTCTACATCCATTCAATTCATGTACATATCCCAAGGTATTCATCGCAGACTCCATTATAAAAGATAATATGCAGTTCTCAAAGAGGAACTTGGAGACTAAGGCAATGTACAGTCGACATACCATATATCAGAAAAACATTATATGACAATTGATTTTAAAGCTGTTCATATGTATACATTTCCAATGAAGCAGGAGTGACTGTATTTAAAACAAAAACATCACTGACTATAACATATGTTAATAACTACTTAAATAAGACCAGAAAATACTGGGGATATTCACTAGGCCAGGCAGCATCATTTAAGTGAATAATCTTTCATCAGGTGACCCTTCATTGCACTGAATTTTCTGCTTTTATTTAAGATTTCCAGCATTGATGGCATTTTTTAGCTTTATTGTTAATAATTCCTGAGCCCTGAAGACCCCTGTAATTTTTTGTTCCCTTCAGTTTCTATTAGTACATAGAATATATAGCATAGAAACATAGCACTTAACTGCTCTCTATTGATGTTTGGCTTTACTTCATTTATCCCAAAATGCATATCTCACTGCTCCATTTTCCTCATGCTCAGAGTCTCCATGCTATTAACTTCAATTTGAATTTGTCCACATGTAGAAAGCTCCACATACTATATAGCTTCCACATAAAATATTGCACTACTTTATTTGAACCATTATGTGCACCTGAATTCAACACTGCCTGATACTTCCTCTTCCATTTCTGCACTGTGACGATTAAATGACTTACCTCTTCAAGTGTCATAGTATCATACAGCAAAGTACTGGGCTCTTAGTCCCAAATGGTCCATGCTAACCAAGATGCCAGTCAGGCAAGCTTTTATCATTTGCTGATGCTTGTGCTATAACCTTCTAAACCTTTTCTGTCAGTGTATAGTACCTGGTCTTTACAGTCATGGTCTTTTGAAAGTTTGTTTTAATGCCTGCCTCAACCATTTCTTCTGGCAGCTGATTCAGCTTCTCTTGCCCCTCAACTCCCAGTTAAATCTTTCCCCTAACCCATAAGTCTTGATTTCCCGACCCCGGGGGAAACTGAGCACATTCGCACATTCTATATCCCTCAGGATCTTATATACCTTTAGCATCACTTGCAGTCTCTCATGTTCCAAGAGAACAAGGTTCTAAACTGATCAGCCTCTCCCTATAACTCTGTACCTTCAACTCTATTCCTTCAGACCTAACAATAGCATTGTAAATCTTTTCTGCATTATTTACAATTTAATAAAGTCTTTTCTATAGCAGGGTGACCAAAACTAACCACAATATTCCAAGGGCAGTCTCACCAGTGTCTTATACAACCACAGGATAACATCCCAACTTCTGTATTTAGTGACGAAGGCCAGCATATTATAACTCACCTTTCACAGCAGCTTACTCTGAGGAACCTACCAAAGGCCTCATTGAAGTCCATATAGATCATATCTATTACCCTGCTCTCATTGACCTTCTTTGTTATTTCATCAAACACTTAATCAAGTTTGTAAGATTATGACCGCCCATGCTGCCTACCCCTAATCAATGCCTGACTTTCATGATGCATATGTATCTTCTCCCTCAGAATCCTCTCCAGTGATTAACTTATCACAGATGTTAGGCTTACTGGTCTATACTTCTCCAACTCTGCAACTTATTTTAAGAAAAAAAAGAATATGCCTCTCTTACAGTGAATGAACTGAAACTGGAATATGACACAAGGGGCCATAAAGACACCATTAGTTATAACACCTAGCCATTTGCAAGTTGTAGAGGGATATTTTTTAGTCCTAACCTGTAGTAACATACCTTGAAGCTAGTTTGAGGTGCAATGACACCAGTAAGGTGTGTTATTGGAAGTTTGATTGTTTCTGTAAAAAAAAAGTAGATTATTTGATGTTTCTATTAAAAGTGCAGAAAATAAGGTGCGTACAAATAAATGTTTTGAAGAGGGCCAAATAGGCACTTAAAATGTTGATCGCTGTTTCTTGTTCAGGCCACTGATCAATAAACCTATTAGTATGCCATAATTCATCTAGCTTAGCCTGATGCCTGTCAGAAGCCATACTGTTACAGGTAGTAAAATGGGTTTTTCCTGCAATGTGCATTGATTCCATCAAATGACTAAATCAAACAATACCCTTGGTGTTCATTCATTTTGTAGTAAGTCTTGTTCTAGTGCTAACTAGACTTTAGCCATACAGAAGTGTCTGGAATTACATAGTCATCCACTTTTACTTACCTTTAGGTATATTTGCTCAAAATGTACATACACCTAGCCTGATATGTTTGGTGTTGTTTAAATTTCTGGTAAACTTACTGGATTTTACATGTATTTGGAGATTCCCTTCTGTCCACCTTTTCAATAAATGTGACAGTATGTGCAAAGGAAACATTTGATATATAGCTGACTATAAATATATGCATAATTAATGCTTGTTGATCTCTGTTTACATTGGTGTTCATGCATTGTACTGGTATTAAAATAAAATAAAAGTTAAACCGTAGTCTCAGGTAGATAAGACTGGTTGCTTTATACAATATCTGGCAAAACATTTCCAATATTTAATGAGTGCCTCATCTATTATGTAAGAAAGCATTAGAAGTAGCTGAAGATTTCATTTATATCTAGCATATCATTCTTCCTACCCTTGATTAAAATTTAGATGAGTATACATTTATGCTTGTCTGGAATTTTTCTGTAAATAAAAGTCAAGAATTAATCCACTTCAATTGTTTAGTTTTTAATTATAGGCAATTTCAACAAATAGTGCATAATAGGGAAATTTCATGGTGATTTTCATGATTAGCAGCCCAAAATCCACAAGATACACCTAAAAGTATTCAGAAAGCAAAATCTTTGCTGCCAGTGTGTTATCCATGAAAAATTTAGAATGCAGGTCAGAGTCATTGGGGATCTCATGGGACACCAATTCTGAGAGATTCAGGAAACTGTTCCATGATAAATTAGTTCATCAGTGCACAAAATACACTTCAGCTTTTCAATTCACTGTATAATGGAGCATTATGCTTCATTAATCTAACAAACAAAGACGAGTTACCCCATCGAGCCAATCCTCTAAGGCGGATTAGGTGACTCTAGCTTAATCTGAGGCTGTATGCAATTCACTTGATTTCCTGGAATAATTGATCGTCAATAGCTTATTATTTGACGGGAGAGTGATGGTAAAATGAAATATGAAGGAAAGCTACCCTACAATATCAAAAATGAAACAAAATGTTTTTTCAGATATATAAAGATAAAAGAAAGGCAAGAGTGGACATGAGACGGCTGGAAAATTATGCCATTACTAAAGAGAATGAGCTTGGGAAACTGAAAAGTCTGAAAATGGGCAAGTCTCCTGCAATGGAAGGACTACACACCAGGGTTCTGAAAGTGGTTGCTGAACAGATTAGTAGTGATCATTCAAGAATTACTAGAGACAGGACTGGAAAATCACAAATATCACTCTATTCTTTATAAGAAAGAAAGGCAAAAGACAAGAAATTACAGGCCAGTTGGCTTGACTTCAGTGGTTGGTAAGATTTTGGAGTCCATTATGAAGGATGAGGTTTCAGGATACTTGGAGGTGCATGATAAAATAGTCTAATGTCAACATTGTTTCCTTAAAGGGACATCTTGCCTAACAAATCTGTTGGTATTCTTTGAGGAAGTAACAAGCAGGGTAGATAGATAAAGAGTGTAGTAGACACAGTTTATTTGTATTTTCAGTAGGTCTTTGACAAGGTGCCACACACAAGGCTGCTAAACAAGAGAAGAGTCCATAGGATTATAGGAAAGATACTAGCAAGGATAGAAGTTTGACTGATTAGCAGAAGGCAAAGAGTGAAAATAAAGTGGGCCTTTTCTGGTTGGCTGCTGGTGACTAAAGGTGTTCTCCACAGGTCGGTAATGGGTCTGCTATTTTTCACATTATGCATTAATGACCTGGGTGACAGAATTGATAGCTTTCTGGCCAAGTTTGCAGATGATACAATAGGTGAAGGTGCAGGTAGTTTTGAGTAAGTAGGGAGTCTGCAGAAAAAGACTTTAGCAGATGAGGAGAATGGCAAAGAATTAGCAGATATAGTGTAGGGAAGTGCATGGTCATGTAATTTGGTAGGAAAAAAAAGAGTAAACCATTTTCTAAATAGGCAGAGAATTCAGAAGTCAAAGGTGCAAAGGGACTTGGGAGCCCTAGTGGAGGATTCCCCACAGGTTAACTTGCAAATTGAATCTGTGTTAAGGAAGGCAAATAAATTAGCATTCATTTTGAGAGGACTAGAATGTAAAAGCAAGGATGTAATGCTGAGGATTTATAAGTTGTTGGTCATGATTGAAATGGGTCCAAAGGAGGTTCCTGAGAATGATCCTGGGAATGAAAGGGTTAAGATATGAAGACCATTTGATGGCTCTGGGCCTGTACTCACTGTAGTTTAGAAGAATGAGGGGGGGATCTTATTGAAACCTGCAGAATGTGGAAAGAAAGAATGAACTTGCAGAGGTTGTTTCCGGTAGTGTGGGAGTGCAGGATGAACAGTCTGCCGAGAACAGAGATGAGGAGGAATTCCTTTAGCCAGTGGGTGGTGAATCTATGGAATTCATTGCCACAGATAGTTGTGGAGGACAAGACAGTGGGTGAAGTTAACATGGGAGCTGATAGGTTTTTGATTAGTAAGGGCATCAAAGGTTAGAGATAAAAGGCAGGAGAACAGGAAGTTAGGATTGAGAGGGATTAATAAATCAGCCATGATCAAATGGGGGAGCAGACCTGATGGGATGACTGGCATAATTCTGCTCCTACACCTCATGGTAGTAAAAGAAACATGATTTCACAAACATCAGAATAACGTTACATCAGGTATAAAACAAATTACAGACATAAATTTGGATTTGAGCAATGCAAACCATAGCAAAGAAACTAAAATTCCTCTGTGGAATCTTTTCCTGATTTTATAAATGTAATTGTGAAAAATGTCTATAATTTCTATACTATACTCTCTTGGAAAAACAACCAATAAAAATCAAAGAGTTCTTCCACTCTGGATATTCTGTCTTCTCCCTCCTTCTACTAGGATGAAGATCCTAAAGCCTGAAAGCACATACCTCTAGCCTCAAGGACAGTTTCCGTCCCACTCTTATAAGACTAGCGAATAGGTCTCTTTGACGATAAGATAGTTTCTTACCTTACAGCCTTAGACAAGACATCTTGCACTTTATGTCTGTTTGGGCTTTCTCTGTAACCATAACACTTTATTCTATATTTCATTCATGCCTGTTCCTTGCCCTACCTCAATGTACTGTTGTCATGAAATGATCTTTACAGAAGGCATGCAAAACAAAGTTTATCACTGTATCTCAGCCAACAATAAACCAATTACCAATACTTGAAATTGAAAATAGAGTGAAAATCAAATAAACTGCAGATGCTGGAAATCCAAAATAAAAACAGAAAATGCTGGAAATATTCAACAAGTCAGACCACATCAGATCTCCATGTTCACAATGTCTAACTGTATCCATTCACCAAATGACCAGATAACCTGGTCACTATCAAAGACATCTGCCCTTCATCCACCTTCTCTGCAGCTTAACAAGCTGCTTTTGTCTCCTACCCTGGTCTTCAACCTGAAACATTAACCCTATTTTCTTCCCACAGATACTGCTTGACATATACTTCTGAATCTAGAGTATTTGAAAATTCCTTTCTATTTTTTGAATATTATTAAACTTTAATAATGTCTCCATTTCTTGATGTTCCTATTTTTCTCTTCCTGGCTTTTGTGTTACAGTCAATCAGAATATCATTAAAAAAGGAACAGTCCCAACACACTTCCATCCCCCATCAGGAATCCCTTAAGGTTATCCTTTCTTCCAAGAAAACAGATCTCCTCTACTAACACCTACTTTATACTTACGAATAGCACTTTTTCTTTTGACTTCTCCTACTTTCTCCAAATCAAAGGTGAGTTCTGGGCTCCAGTTACACCTGCTGTTTTGTTGGCTAGTAGAGCAGATCTCATTCCCAACTCTTCATCCACTACATGGATAACAACAATGGTGCTACCTTGTACATTTCATTACCAACTTAAGATGGCGCTGGTGCCTAATGACAACACTTTGCAGGCTGCTCACAACATTTCTAGATATACAGTACCTCTTCTGAACTACTCTCACTGTAATCTGTAGCCTGTATTTTCCTTTTTAAGTAACACACTTTTAAAACATCCTAACAAACTAGTGATTCCATGATTCCTGAAGTACTCAGCAGACTTAACTCACAGGAATGCAGGTACGGCAGCTTTAAGCGGATGAAGGTACATCACCATGGCTGGAAGAGAGATCAGCAGGGCGGACTCCAAGCCAGAGTAAGCTTCCTCTACCCAGTATCTTATTAGCAAGTGTACATTTTCTGGAGAACAAGATAGAGGACCTAAGGGCAAGATTGCTGTATTGGAAATGAGGAAATGATGCATTCTCTGTTTGATGGAGACATGGCTCACCTCAGATATGCCAGATTCAGTGATCAGATTCGAGGGTTTCTCAATCTACCAGATAGAATGGACTGCTGGTTCGAAGACGGAAAAAGATGGGGGTCTGTATTTCATGATAAACTCTTTGTGGTGCTTGGACTAGCAGTCTTGTCATACTCTTGTATCCCTAAACTGGAACATCTAATGATTAAGTGTTAGTTCCATTTCTAAGCCACATTTCAGGAAATCTGATCATCTGGCTATCCTTCTCCTATCTGCATACAGGAAGATGCTAAAGAGCGAAGAACCTGAGGTAAGGACAATGAAGAGATGGTCACGGGATGCAAAGGAACCACTATGGCACTGCTATGAGTCAATGGACTGTATGAAGTTTTAGGACTCTGATGAGGAGTCCTAAAAGATACTCCATGGTTGTCATAAATTTATAAAGTCAGTTATGGATGAGTGTGTCCTTAAAATTCATTTTGAGTGTTCCCCAACCAGAAGCCCTGGATGAACTAAGAGATCCGCAGTCTGCTGAGGACCAGATCGGGTAACCAAGTAAGATGCAATGGGTCCAAGAACAATCTCTGGAAACCCACCTCACATGCAAAGTGCCCATCCAGGAACAAAATGGAATCACAGAAGGATGCTTGACAGCTGTGGCAGAGCTTGAATGCTATCATCCCCTACAAGGAAAAAAAATATGAGCAGCATACGTGACAACAAAGTTTCATTCCCAGATGAGCTCAATGCCTTTTATACTTATTTTGACCAACAAAACATGGAGGCACCTTCACGAACTCCCACAGCCCCCAACAAACCTGTAGTTTCAGTCTCTGAGGTTGACGTGAGCACATCCTCCAGGAGGGTGAACCCACAGAAAGCACCTGGACCAAAAGGGGTACTTGGCCAAGTACTGAAAACTTGCTGATCAATTGGCTGAAGTGTTCATTGATATTTTATAACTCTAGCTTCAGCAGTCTGAGGTAGTCACTTGCTTCAAGCAGGCTTTAAGTATACAGGTGTCCAAGGAGAATGTGTGAACCTGCCACAATGACAATTGTCCAGTAGCATTTACATCCACAGCAATGAAGTGCTTTGAGAGGCTGGTGATGAAACTTATCAACTCATGCCTGAGGAATGACTTGGATCTGTTCCAAGTTTCCCACTGTCACAAGAGGTTAACAGCAGATTCCATTTCACTGGCTCTCCACTTAACCCTGGAACATCTAGACAGTGAAGCTGCATACAACAGGATGTTGTTTGTTGACTACAGCTCACCATGCAATCCCGTCAAAACTAATCAAGACCCAGGCCACAATACTTCTTTATGCAACTAGATCCTCAATTTCCTCACTTGCAGGCCACATTCAGTTTGGATTGGCAACAACATCACCTCCACAGTCACGATCAACACAAGTGTACCACGAAGTTTGCTGATGACACCACTGTTATTGGCCAAATCAAAGGTAGTGATGAATCAGTATATTCGGTAGGAGGGAAATTGAAAATCTTGCTGAATGGTACCACAACAACAAATTCTCACTCAATCTCAGCAATAGAAAAGAGCTGATTATTGACTCCAGGAGGAGGAAACTGAAGAGTCATGTGCCAGTCCTCGTTATGGGATTGGAGGTGGAGGGGATCAGTAAGTTCAAATTCCTTGGTGTTATCATATCAGATGATCAGTCCCAGGATCAACACTTAAGTGCCATTACAAAGACAGCATGGCAGCACATATCTTCCTTCGGAAGTTTGTGGAGATTCATCGTCTCATCTAAAATTTTGAGAAACTTCTATAGATGCAAGTGGAGAGTGGACTGGTTGCATCATAGCCTGGTATAGAAACAACAGTGCTCTGGAACAGAAAACCCTACTGGATACTGCTCAGTCCATCACGGTGCCCCACCTTTGAGCACATCTACGTACATGGAGCACTGCCACGGGAAAGCTGCATCTATCATCAAGGAAGCCCCACTATCCAGGGCATGCCCTGTTCTCACTGCTGCCATCAGGAAGGAGGTACAAGAGCCTCATGACCCACACCACCTGATTCAGGAATAATTACTGCCCCTCAACCAACAGGACCTTGAATCAGAGGGGATAACTTTACTCAACTTCATTCACCCCATCACTGAACAGTTCCTACAACCTATAGACTCACTCTCAAGGACTCTTCATCCCATTTTCTTAATATTTATTGCTCTTTTTTTTCTTTTTGTATTTACACAGTTTGTTATTATTTGCACATTGGTTGTTTATCAATCTTGCCTGTGTTTTTTCATTGACTTTTTTGTGTTTCTTTGTATTTACTATGAATGCCCACAAGATAAAGTAACATATATGTACTTCAAACTTCCACCTTGCTCTCAAATTCATTTGGTCCATCTCTGACACCTCTCTTGCCTTTCTTGACTTCTCTGTCTCTCAAGAAACAGACTATCCACTTATGCCTATTACATATCTGGTTCCTACAGCTATCTAGACTACACATGCTCCCACCATGTCTCTTGCAAGGACCTATTTCTTTATTCTCAGTTTCTCCATCTCCAATGCATTTGTTCTCAAAATGAGGCCTTACACTCCAGAATATCATGCAATGTCTTCCTTTTTCAGGAAATGGGGCTTCACCCCTATTGTATTTGATGGAGCTCTCAACTGCATCTCATCTATTTTCAGCCTATGCAGCCAGCACATTATTCCTCAAAATAACTACAGGTATGTTACCAGCCACACTTTCCCCTCCTTACTACTTTCAGCTTTCTGCAGGGACCACTCCTTGACTCCCTACTCTATTCATTTCTCCTCCCCTCCTTTCCCCCTCCCCAGGCTCTTTCCCCTGTCCCTACACCTTCTCCCTCACTGCCGTAAAGGGCCCTAAACAGCTCTTCAAAGTGAGCCAAACATTCACCAGCATCCTCACTGCATTCAGTATGGCTGCTGTGGACTCCTCTGTAACAATGAGAGCGAGCACAGACTAGGCAACCACTTTGCCGAGCACCTGCACTCCACCCACCATACCTTTCTGAAGATCCCAGATACTAGCCATTTAAATACCCCTGCCAAAGGGTTTTGGCCCGAAACATCGACTGTACTTTTTTCCATAGATGCTACCTGGCCTGCTGAGTTCCTTCAGCATTTTGTGTGTGTTGGTCAGATTTCCAGCATCTGCAGATTTTCTCTTGTTTGTCATTCAAGTACTACCCTCCCCATTCCTACACCATGATGTCTGTCCTTGGCCTCCATTGCCAGAGTGAGGCCAAAGGTAATCCAGAGGAATTTGACCTCATATTCTACCTATAGCCCAATAGCAAGACACTTCCAATTTCAGGTAAACTGTTGTTTCTCTGTTCCTTTTCTGTCACTTCCTAATCTACCTATTTCATCCTACAACCATCCCAGACCCTTCACGCTGCTTCTTCCACTACTCCACCTTATTGTTCCTACATAGAACATAGAATAGTACAGCACAGTACAGACCCTTCGGCCCACAATGTTGTGCCGACCCTCAAACCCTGCCTCCAATATAACCCCCCACTTTAAATTCCTCCATATACCTATCTAGTAGTCTCTTAAATTTCACTAGTGTATCTGCCTCCACCACTGACTCAGGCAGTGCATTCCATGCATCAACCACTCTCTGAGTAAAAAACCTTCCTCTAATATCCCCCTTGAACTTCCCACCCCTTACCTTAAAGCCATGTCCTCTTGTATTGAGCAGTGGTGCCCTGGGGAAGAGGCGCTGGCTATCTACTCTATCTATTCCTCTGATTATCTTGTACACCTCTATCATGTCTCCATCCTCCTTCTCTCCAAAGAGTAAAGCCCTAGCTCCCTTAATCTCTGATCATAATGCATTCTTTCTAAACCAGGCAGCATCCTGGTAAATCTCCTCTGTACCCTTTCCAATGCTTCCACATCCTTCTTATAGTGAGGGGACCAGAAATGGACGCAGTACTCCAAGTGTGGCCTAACCAGAGTTTTATAGAGCTGCATCATTACATCGCGACTCTTAAACTCTATCCCTCGACTTATGAAAGCTAACACCCCATAAGCTTTCTTAACTACCCTATCCACCTGTGAGGCAACTTTCAGGGATCTGTGGATATGTACCCCCAGATCCCTCTGCTCCTCCACACTACCAAGTATCCTGCCATTTACTTTGTACTCTGCCTTGGAGTTTGTCCTTCCAAAGTGTACCATCTCACACTTCTCCGGGTTGAACTCCATCTGCCACTTCTCAGCCCACTTCTATATACTATCAATGTCTCTCTGCAATCTTTGACAATCCTCTACACTACCTACAACAATACCAACCTTTGTGTTGTCTGCAAACTTGCCAACCCACTCTTCTACCCCCACATCCAGGTCGTTCCTATTTCCCCCTATGCTCTACCTATCAGATTCCATTATCTGCAGAACATTGTCACCTGCAACTATCATCTTCAAACCACTGTCACTATTCCTACTCTTCCCTCACATCCATCTGCCTATCGTCCCTCCTCAATTGGATCCACCTATGCTAGCTAGCTCTTGATCCACAACTTTCCCTTCCCTCTTTCTACTGACTGCCTCCCCTCTATCTTTCAGTCCAGGTGAAGAACCTTGAACTAAATGTCAACTGTCCATTTCCTTCCATAAATGCTGCCTAGTCTGCTGAGTCCCTTCAGAATCTTATTGCTTTTACTACAAATTCCAGCACTTGCATTCTCTTGTGTCTCTATTCATAAACCCCAACTCTTACACAAAAGTTTGCTCCAGTGTCTACAAGCTAACATTAAATAGTCAAGTATACTCATTCCTATTTAGCTTGTTAATTGGTCCAACAGATTGCTGATGTTATCATTGTTGGTCAAATAGCTCTTAAGATTAGAAAATCATTTTGAGAGAATTATTTTAGTTAACTATTTTTCATTTGATGTATGAAGCAACCCATGTCCCGACAGGGTATCTTTTTTCCTCCATTGCTGATATTATCACATTGGCATTGATTACACTGACTACTTTGTTACCAACAGGTTGCTCTACCAGCTTTAAACCAATGGATGGAAATGTATTTGATGTTTCCATGCTAATTAAATACCATCAACTGAGGTATTCAATGACATAGACCATGCAAATTAAGGTCTCATGCTTTATCTGAATCCAGTTTGAATTAGTGTTGAATGCACATTAAATCTGTGATGTCAATTTTCATCACATTTTGCACATTAGCTAATAGGCAATTTAGTATTTAAAACCATAACACATATACCACGTAATCAAACCTAACTAAAAGCATTTGTCATTGAGTTTGCAGTGCTGGTATTGATCTTTCCATTTACACATGAAAAATAGGGCAATAACAGTGACCGCAGTATAAATGAAGACACAACACAAAATTAAACGAACTGCAAAAGGAACTCTCATTTTCAGGTACCTCCCAACCACTGTAGGTAGGTGATCTAAATATTTCAGTGGGACACAAATGGTTATCAGACTGGAAACATGGATTGAAAATTAAGAAAAAAAAAATGGATATACTGGAAATTGGTCTTTGGGATTTAGCATCAATTTCAATTCCAGGGAACTACTTCCATGTTTGTATCAGAACTGGTTAAGTCTGTATTGGCAATATTTTTTTTCCTCTCTGTTTGAAGCTGACTGATTTGCTGGAAATTTCTAGCATTCTCCTTTTGAGTTCATCTCTCTCCACAGATCCGACTTAGATATCACAGCTTTTTACTGTTACTATATTTGGTTTCTCTCTAATCTATCAACCAATGGATCCATAAACAGTGGAATTATCACAGCGATCATGGCCTCACTGAATGAAAGGTATACTTTATCCCACCCATCCCTCATTCTCTCTGCAACTTAAAAGTAACTACTTTTTTACTTTCCTAGTTATACTGAAAGACGTTTGATTTGAAAATATTAACTTCATTTCTTTACCCTGACCTGGAATGTGTTTCAAATATATTCTATTTTTATTTCAGATTCGATTCCCATCTTCTTTAGTTTATTGATTTTCTCTAAACTTAATTCTCCGACTGGTTAAAGTAGTGACATGATTTATGTGACAAGTCACCAGACAGTAATTTAGTTTAACATTTCATCAACAGGACAACATTTCTCATCACTGCACTTCAAACTTCACTTGGATATGTTGTACTCAACACTCTGGATAAGGATGTAAATTCTCTTGACTGAAGGATTCCAATTGGTAACAAGAAGAGAAAGGCCTTGAAGTACCAGCCCTTAGTGCAGGAGTGTAAAGACAAGGGATGGCAGGCATGGTTGTTCCCTGTGGAGATCGGCTGCAGAGGTTTCCCAGCCAAATCAGCATGGTGGCTGTTGTCAGCTCAGAGCCTGGACGAAAGGAGCAAAAAACAAGCAACTCATAGGATGGGGGAAGAGGCAGAATGAGCCTCTTGTTGGATTTGGAGTAGGCGAGAGGAGGGATGCTGGAGGTCAGGAGCAGGTGGGCAATGATTGGCCACCACTGCCGGCCCACCAACTGGAGGGTGTCGTGGTTAAGGGTTGAAACATTCTGTGAAGGTTGGGAACCACCTGATGACATCTGCTCCTGGCTGAAGGCTATGGTTACTTTATAAGGTATCTGGAGAACGCACCCTAACAGGTGTATGTAACACGCCTGAATTCTAACACTCCAGATGTTTTTTCCCCCTTCACTTTCCACGAGTCCCATCTCTCCTTAGTATTTTTCTCGCTGTTTTTTAATTTACCAGTTTGTCCTTAACAGAAGTCTTAGCTTTATTCTTTATGTCCCCATGACTATGAAATCCTTCTGAAAAATTTACTTCCTTGAGATGGTGATCTCGTGTAGCACAGCTCAATGGATACGATTAAATATTCCATTTCAGCCTGATACAACTGAGAATCACAACAGCTTCCACAGTTAATAGAGATATCTTAATGCGACTGAATAATTTATCGCTGCTTAAAACTGATGGAAACAATGCTGATTGTGGCCATACTTCACACCGGTCTTCTTGTAGGAAACGTAGCTGCCAGTCAGAGATATAGGTATGTTTAAGAAAATGGGTTTTCAACTCTCAATACCAACCATTTTGCTGGCAAAGTACAGTCTCTAGCAAATAAAATTGAAGATCTCAGAGCTAGGACTCTGTATCAGAGGGACATTAGGGCCACTTGCATTCTTTGTTTCACGGAATCCTGGTTAACCTCTTCCATACCAGACGCAGTGATTCAGATTGATGGGCTCACTATACATCATCAGGATAGAACTGCCGAGTCCCTCTAAAACAGAGATTGGATTAGATTAGATTCACCTTTATTGTCATTGTGTCAAGATACAAAACCAATGAAATGCAGTTAGCATCTGACCAGAAATGCAAAGAATAGTGTTATTTACAAAATAACTGCGAATAAAAAGTAAGTGCTACAGCACACAAATATAAAAGTACTGAGACAGTATAATATGAGTGCAATACTGCTTAGCGCTGTGATGTGAGGTTCAGCAGGGTCACAGCCTCAGGGAAGAAGCTCTTCCTGTGTCTGCTGGTGCAGGAGCAGAGGCTCCTGTAGCGCCTACCAAATGGGAGGAGAGTAAAAAGTCCATGGTTAGGGTGAGATGCATCCTTGATAATGCTTTTCGCCCTACCCAGGCAGCGTTTATGGTAGATGTTCCCAATGGTGGGCAATTGGGTGCCAATAATCCGCGGGGCAGTTTTCACAACATGCTGGAGTGCTTTGCGGTCCGATACAGGACAATTGCCATACCACACTGAGATGCAGTTGGTGAGTATGATCTGAATGGTACAGCGGTAAAAGTCTGTCAGTATCCTGGGACAGAGGTGAGCTTTCTTGATGCTCCGCAGGAAATAAAGGCACTGTTGCGTCTTTTTGATCAGGATGGAGGAGTTCAGGGACCAGGTGAGATCCTCATAAATGTGGACACCAAGGAATTTGAAGCTTGATACATGCTCCACTACAGCTCCGTTGATGTAGATGGGGACGTGAGTGTGGCTCTTAGCATCCCTGAAGTCCACAATGATCTCCTTGGTCTTCTGGGTGTTAAAGGCCAGGTTGTTGTCGGCACACCACGCAGCCAGGTGCTGGACCTCGCCCCTATAGGCCGTCTCGTTATCCCCTCTGATCAGGCCAACCACCGTGGTGTCGTCTGCGAACCTGATTATGGAGTTAGAACCATGACAGGAACACAGTCATTGGTGAAAAGGGAGTACAGAAGAGGGCTCAGCACACAGCCTTGAGGCACGCTGGTGTTCAGGGTGAGAGTGGAGGAGGCGAAGTTGTCTAACTTAACTGATTGGGGTCTGTTAGTCAGAAAGGTGGAGGTGTATGCACAAATGTGCCAGTGATATCCCAATTCTGCTCAGCAGACCTGGAATATCTCACAATTAAGTTCCATCCATTTTACCTGACTAGGGAGATTTCAGCGATCATTTTGGTAGCAGAGTATATTCCACCTCAGGCCAATGTCAAACAGGCTCTAGGTGATCTGAGCAATGGGATCAACATGCACAAAACAGCACACTTTGAGCCTTCAATATCATCTTGAGTAATTTTAACCAGGCAAGCTTGAAAAAGTCACTAAATAATTACCATCAACAGATCACTTGTAGAACCAGAGGAAACAACACACTAGATGACTGTTACACCACCATCAAGAATGCCTACCGTGCTATTCCACATCCTCACTTCGGAAAGTCTGATCACCTGGCTGTACCTCTACTCCCCGAGTATAGGCAGAGACTGAAGTCCGCAGTTCCAGTAGTGAGGACCAAAAAGGTATGGACAAGGGAGGCACAGGAGCGCTTACAGGACTGCTTTGAATTGGTGGACTGGGCTGTACTCAGGGATTCATCTTCGAATCTGGATGAGTTGTTACTGACTTCATTAAAGCCTGTGTGGATGAGTGTGTGCCTATGAAAAGTTGCTGTTTATTCCCAGACCAAAAGCTGTGGATGAAACAAGAGATTTGTCATACGCTGAGGGTCAGATCTGTGGCATTTAAATCTGGTGACCCAGGTCCATACAAGAAAACCAGGTATGGCTTGCAGAGGGCTATCTCAAGGGCAAAGAAACAATTCCGAACAAGGTTAGAGGCAACGTCAGATGCACATCAACTCTGACAGGGTTTGGAAGACATCACTTCCTACAAAGCAAAACCGAATAGCATGAATGGCAGTGAAGTTTCACCACCAGATGAGCTCAAATCCTTCTATGCCTGCTTTGAAAGGGAGAATATAATGACAGCTGCATCCAGTAACCCTGTGATCTCTATCTCAGAGGTCGATGTAAGGCAGTCATGAAGGAGGGTGAACCCTCACAAGGCAGCAGACCCCGATGCAGTACCTGGTGAGGCTGTGAAAACTTGTGCCAAACAGCTAGTGGGAGTTTTCAGCTCCACCTTGGGTACTACCCTCTGTAATACCCAAGACATGTTCAAGGAGCAGTGCTTCAGAAAGACGACGCCCGTTATTAAGGAGCCCCATCAGCCAGGATATGCCCTCTTTTCATTGTTACCACAAGATATAGGAGCAGAAGTAGGCCATTCAGCCTATTGAGTCTACTCTACCATCCAATCATGGGCTGATCCAATTCTTCCCGTCATCCCCACTCCCCTGCCTTCTCCCCGTACTCTTTGATGCCCTAGCTAATCAAGAACCTATCTCTGCCTTAAATGCAACCAATTACTTGGCCTCCGCGGCCGCTTGTGGCAACAAATTCCACAGATTTACCACCCTCTGTCAAAAGTAATTTCTGTGCATCCCTATTCTAAATGGACATCCTTCAATCCTGAAGCCATGCCCTCTTGTCCTATATTCCCCTACCGTGGGAAATAACTTTGCCATATCTAATCTGTTCAAGCCTTTTAACATTTAGAATGTTTCTATGAGATCCCCCCTCATTCTCCTGAACTCCAGGGAATACAGCCCAAGAGCTGCCAGACACTCCTCATACGGTAACCCTTTCATTACCCTCAGGTAAGAGGTACAGAAGCCTGAAGGCACACATTCAATGATTTAGGAACAGCTTCTTCCCCTTTGCCATCCGATCTCTGAATGGACATTGAACCCATGAACATTACCTCACTACTTTTCAATATATATTTCTTTTTTATGCTATTTTTAATCTATGTAATATACACATATATAGTCACTGTAATTAATTTACTTTTTTTTCTTTCTATATTACCACGTATTGCATTGAACTGCTGCTAAGTTAACAAATTTCACGACACATGCCAGTGCTAATAAACCTGATTCTGACTCTGATCTGGACCAGACCTGTTACTGGGCATTTGTCCTGTTACATCTTTTACTGCCTTCTGGTGCAATAAACCTATATGCCTGAATGTGGACGTTTTGTCCCATCCTCTTGGTCTACCTGCAGCCCTTCTTCTGTCCTTAATCTTCACTTGATTTGTTATCTCTAAGTACTGTTGACCATCTATTTTTTTTCTCATACAATTATTATCCAAACAAGCAGCACTCACTTCTATGGCAGCACTTACATTTCGCAAGCTAATCTTTATTGCAGATCTATCTGATATGCCCTCATTTCTTTGGGAGATCTTTCCTCCTAAATCTTCAGCCAAAATGTCTCACAATTGCATGTTGTTCATCACATCTTCCTACAAGCTACCCAAACTGACTGATAGATGACGCAATAGCCTCTGCTCTACACACTGTCCTTACGCATCTGGAGAAGAAGGATGTTCACGTGAGCATGCTGTTCTTGGACTACAGTAGACTTAATGTTCCAGCCTGCCAACTTTCTCCTCTTATCCAGTATCTCCCCACTTACATCGAATTGAATTGAATTGTATTGACTTTATTTCTTACGTCCTTCACATACATGAGTAAAAATCTTTATGTTACATCTCCATCTAAGTGTGCATTGTACAATCATAGTAATTTATAATAAGTAGAACAGTCAATGTAACATAGAAATACACTCAAATCAGCGTGAGTTAATCAGTCTGATGGCCTAGTGGAAGAAGCTGTCCTGAAGCCTGTTCAATCTGGCTTTTATGCTGCGGTACCGTTTCTCAGAAGGTAGCAGCTGGAAGAGATTGTAGTTGGGGTGACTCGGGTCACCAATGATCCTTCGGGCCCTTTTTTCACACCTGTCTTTGTAACTGTCCTGAATCATGGGAAGTTCACAACTACAGCTACGCAGGGCTGTCTGCACCTCTCTGCAGAGTCCTGCAATTAAGGGACATACAGTTCCCATACCAGGCAGTGATGCAGCCAGTCAGGATGTTCTCAATTGTGCCCTGTAGAAAGTTCTTAGGATTTGGGGGCCCATACCAAACTTCCTCAACCGTCTGAGGTGAAAGAAGTGCTGTTGTGCCTTTTTCACCACACAGCTGGTGTATACAGACCACGTGAGGTCCTTGGTGACGTGGATGCCGAGGAACTTAAAGCTGTTTACCCTCTCAACCCCAGATCCATTGATGTCAATAGGGGTTAAACCCATCTCCTTTCCTCCTGTAATCCACAACCAGCTCATTTGTTTTTGCAACATTGAGGGAAAGGTTGTTTTCTTGACACCACTGGGTCAGAGAGATGATCTCTTCCCTATAGGCTACCTCATTATTGTTTGAGATTTGGCTAATCAATGTAGTGCCGTTGGCAAATTTAATTAGCAGATTAGAGCTGTGGGTGGTGACACAGTCATGGATATACAGAGAGTAAAGGAGGGCTTAGTACACAGCCCTGAGGAACTCCTGTGTTGAGTCAGAGGGGTGGAGGTCAGGGAACCCACTCTTACCACTTGCCGGTGATCTGACAGGAAGTCCAGGATCCAGGATCCTGCACAAGGCAGGGTGAAGGCTGAGGTCTCTGAGCTTCCTGTCGAGCCTGGATGGAATTATGGTGTTGAATGCTGAACTGTAGTCCAAGAACAGCATGCTCACGTGAACATCCCTCTTCTCCAGATGTGTAAGGACAGTGTGCAGAGCAGAGGTTATTGCGTCACCTATCAGTCAGTTGTGTCAGTAGGCGAATTGTAGGGGGTCCGGTCTGGGTGGCAGCAAGCTGCAGATGTAGTCCTTGACCAGCCTCTCAAAGCATTTGCTTATTATTGAGGTGAGTGCCACAGGATGCTAAGTCATTCAGACAGGTTACTTGGTGTTTTTTGGTACAGGAACAATGGTGGATAATTTAAAGCAGGAGGGCACTCTACACTGGGAGAGGGAGAGATTAAAAGTGTCCGTAAACACATCTGCCAGTTGTGCTGCTCACATCCTGAGTACTTGCCCTGGGATGCTGTCCGGTCCTGCAACCTTGTGACTGTCCACTCATTGGAAACATCTGCGTACCTCAGTCTCAGACATGACCAGGTTGCAGGTTGTAGCGGTGGATCCATGCTCACTGTGATCACCTATGGAGAAGATATAACCTGTACAAAAAGAACAGGTTACATCTGAACCCAAGTGAGACCAATATCTTTGTAGGCAGGTTTGTTAGAGCTTTTGGGGTGGGTTTAAGCTAATTTGGCAGGGGGTTGGCAACGGGAGTGTTAGGACTGAGGATGGAGCAATTGGTTTGCAAGTCAATGCATCGTGTAGTGAGACTGTGAGGAAGGGCAGGCAGGTGCTAGGGCGAAATTGCGGTCAGTTGGATGCACTAAAATGTAACATGGGCGAAAAATCGAAAAGGTTGATAAATAAAGGACCAGTGTTCTATTTGAATGCACACAGTACATGGAATAACGTAGATGATCTTGTAGCACATTTGGAGATTGACAGTAATGACTTTGTGGACGTTGGCCTTCTTCAGTTCTTTAAGTGTTCTCTTGAATTTCCTGTACTTCATAAGTACCTCATGTGTTCCCACCTGTCTATACCTGTTTAGCGCTTCCTATTTTTTCTTATCCAGGGCCTCAATATCTCTTGAAAACAAGGTTCCCTCAACCTGTTATCTTTACCTTTTATTCTGATAGGAAGAAATAAGCTTTGTACTCTCAAAATTTCACTTTTGAAGGCCTCCCACTTACCAAGTGCACCTTTGCCAGAAAACAGCCTGTTCCAATCCACACTTGCCAGATCCTTTCTGGTACAATCAAAATTGGCCTCTTTTCAATTTAGAACCTCATCCGATGGAAGTGACCTATCTTTTTCCATATTTACTTTGAAACTAATAGCATTATGATCACTAGATGCAAAACATTCCCTGATACAAACTTCTGTCACCTGGCCTGTCTCATTCCCTAATAGCAGATTAAGTATTGCACACCCTCTCTTTGAGACTTCTATGTACTGATTAAGGAAACTTTCCTGAACACATTTGACAAAGTCTATCCCATCTAATCCTTTTACAGTATGGGAGTCCCAGTCAATATGTGGAAAGTTAAAATCACTTTATGTTTCTTGCAACAGTCTGCGATCTCACAGAGTACCCCTCAATAACAAGTATAGCATTTTGGATACTGCTGGTGGTTGGGGGTTGAAATGAGCTACCAGGGGAGCTGCAGCAAGCAGAATTCTGGCACTGCATCCGACACTGTGGCTCAGAATGGAAGAGGATGAGGAAGGAATGCAGTGGTGATAGGAGATTCCATAGTTGGAGGAGTAGACAGAAGAATCTGTGTACATGATAGAGGAACCCCGATGGTATGTTGCCTCCCAGGTGCCAGGTCAGGGACATCCTGGATAGTATTCACAACATTCAAAAGCAGGAAGGTGAGCAGCTAGGCATTTTGGTATATATTGGTACCAATGACAGAAGAGGGAAAAGAAAGGAGGACCTAAAGAGAGAATTTACAGAGCTAGGTAGAACACTGAATGAAAGGACCTCCAGGGTAATAATCTTTGGTCTGCTGCCCGTGCCACGCACATTTGAAGGCAAGAATAGGATAAATGTGTGGCTGAGGAACTGGTGCAGGGTGAAGGGGGTTCCGATCTATGGATCATTGGAATCTCTTTTGGGGAAGATATGACCTGCACAAAAGGGATAGGTAACACTTGAACCCGAGGGGGACAATATCCTCGCGGGCAGGTTTGCTTGAGCTGCTAGGAGGGAGGGGGAGTGGAATTTAAACTAATTTGGCTGGGGGATGGGAACCAGAGTGATAGGGCTGGGGCTAGGGGCATTAGTTTACAAGCAGGGGTAGCGTATAGTAAGACTATCAGGAAGGACAGGTGAATGACATGGCAAAATTCCTGTCAGTGGAATGGGTTGCAGTGTATAATGCGGGCAAAATTGAAAAGGGTGACAAATACAGGACTGAAGGTGTATTATTTGAATACGTAAGGTATATTAAAATAAGGAGATGATTTTGAACCACAGTTAGAGATTGGCAGGTATGGCATGTGGGTATTACAGAGTAATAGCTGGGAGCTTAATATCCAAGAGTATCCTATTGAAAGGACAAGGCCAGTAGGCAGAGGAGGAGTGGCTCTATTGATAAAAAATTAAATCAAATAATTAAAAAGAGGTGACATAGGATCGGAAGATAAAGAATCCCTTTGGGTAGAGTTAAGAAACTGCAAGGGTAAGAAGACCCTGATGGGAATTATTTACAGACCTCCAAACTGTAGCCAAGATGTGGTCTACAAATTACAGCAGAAGATGGAAAAAACATGTTAAAAAGGTGGTGTTACATTAGTCACGGGGATTTCAATATATGGATAAATTGGGTAAGAAGGAATTTGTGGAAAAGCTCTGAAATGCCTTTTTGGAGCAGCTTGTAGTTAAGGCCACTAGGGTATCAGCCTTTAGGAGAAAATGATCATAATATGATAGAATTCACCTTAAATTTGAGAGGGAGAAGCTAAAGTCTGATGTATCATTACTACAGAGGAGTAAGAGTAATTATAGAGGCATGATTGGAAGGGGACACTATCAGGGATGACAGTAGAGCAGCAATCACTGGAATTTCTGGGAGCAATTCAGAGATGCAGGATAGATACATCCCAAAGAAGAGGAAGTATTCTCAAGGCAGGATGACACAACTGTCGCTGACAAGGAAGTGAAATCCAATATAAAAGCAAAAGCAAGGGCATATAGTTGAACAAAAATTAGTATGAAGTTAGGGGACTGGGAAATATTTAAAAACCAACAGAAGGCAACAAAAAACTCAAAGAAGGAAAAGATGGAAGATGAGAGTAAACTAGCTAATAATATAAAAAATAACACTAAATGTTTTTTCAGATACATAAAGAGTGAAAGAGAGGTGAGAGTAGACATTGCACTATCAGAAAATGATGTCAGAGAGATAATAGTGGAGACATATATAGTGGACAAACTGAATAAGTATTTTGCATCAATATTCACTGTGGAAGACACCAGAAGCATGCCAGAAGTTCAAGAGTGTTAAATAGCAAAAGTGAGCGTAGTTGCTATAAAAAGGGAGATGGTGCTTGGGAAACTGAAAGTTTTGAAGGTAAATAAGTCACTTGGACCTGACAAATATACCCAGGGTTCTAAAAGAGGTCAGAATCAGAATCAGAATCGGGTGTATTATCACCAGCATGTGACATGAGGTTTGTTAATTGAGCAGCAGCAGTTCAATGCAATACATAATATAGAAGAAAAAAAAGCACAAAAGAAAATAATAAATAAATAAATAAATAAATAACAGTATACGTATATTGAATACATTAAAATTGTGCAAAAAACAGAAATATTATATATTAAAAAATTGAGGTAGTATCCAAGGGTTCAATGTCCATTTAGGAATTCAGATGGCAAAGGGGGAGAAGCTGTTCCCAAATTGCTGACTGTGTGCCTTAGGCTTCTGTACCTCCTACCTAATGTAACAGTGAGAAAAGGGCATGCCCTGGGTGCTGCAGGTCCTTAATAATGGACGCTGCCTTTCTGAGACACCGCTCCTTGAAGATGTCCTGGGTACTTTATGAGCCAGTACCCAAGATGGAGCCGACTAAATTTACAACTCTCTACAGCTTCTTTTGTTCCTGTGCAGTAGCCACCACCACTCCCCTCCCCATACCAGATAGTAATGCAGCCTGTCAGAAAGTTTTTGGGTATATTTGTTGACATACCAAACCTCTTCAAACTCCTAGTTAAGTATAGACACTATCTTGCCTTCTTTATAACTGCATTGATATGTTGGGACCAGGTTAGATCCTCAGAGATCTTGACACCCAGCAACTTGAAACTACTCACTCTCTCCACTTCTGATCCCTCTATGAAGATTGGTATGTGTTCCTTCGCCTTACCTTTCTGTAAGTCCACAATCAGCTCTTTTGTCTTACTAATGCTAAGTGCCAGGTTGTTGCTGCGACACCACTCCTCTAGTTGTCATATCTCACTCCCGTACGCCCTCTTGTCACCACTTGAGATTCTACCAACAATGTTTACATCATCAGCAAATTTATAGATGGTATTTGAGCTATGCCTACCCACACAGTCATGGGTATATAGAGAGTAGAGCAGTGGGCTAAGCACACACCTTTGAGGTGCACTAGTGTTGAGCGTCAGCAAGGAGGAGATGTTATCACCAGTCCCCACAGACCATGATCTTCCGGCTAGGAAGTCAAGGATCCAATTGCAGAGGGAGGTACAGAGGACGAGGTTCTGCAACTTCTCAATCAGGATTGTGGGAATGATGGCATTAAATGCTGAGCTGTAGTCTGCTCCTATACCTTATGATCTTATGAAGTGAACAGCATCCTGACATAGGTGTTGTGTTGTCCAGATGGTCTAAAGCCATGTGGAGAGCCATTGAGATTGTATCTGCTGTTGACATATTGTGGCAATAGGCAGATTACAATGGATCCAGGTCCTTATTGAGGCAGGAGTTCATTCTAGTCATGACCAACCTCTCAAAGCATTTCATCACTGTAGATGTGAGTGCTACGGGGCAATAGTCATTAAAGCAACTCACATCCTTCTTAGGCACTGGTATAATTGTTGTCTTTTTGAAGCAAGTGGGAACTTCCGCTCATAGCAGTGAGAGGTTGAAAATGTCCTTGAATGCTTTTGCCAGTTGGTTGGGACAGGTTTTCAGAGCCTTACCAGGTACTCCATCAGGACATTCCACCTTGCGAGGGTTCACTTTCTTTAAAGACAGCCTAACATTGGCCTCTGAGATGGAGATCACAGGGTCATCAGGTGCCGTAGGGATCTTCACAGCTGTAGTTGTGTTCTCCCTTTCAAAGCGAGCATGGAAGTCATTGAGTGAAGTATCGCTGCTGTTCATGCTATTGGGTTTCACTTTGTAGGAAGTAATGACTCGCAAACACTTCCAGAGTTGTCGTGCATCTGATGTCCCCTCCAACCTCATTCGAAGTTGTCTCTTTGCCCTTGAAGTAGCCCTCTGAAAATCATACCTGGCTTTCTGCTACAGGCCTGGGTCGCCAGACTTGAATGCCACAGATCTAGCCTACAGCAGACAACATACTTCTTGGTTTATCCACGGCTTTTAGTTTGGGAATGTAGTCTTTGTAGGCACACACTCATCCACACAGGTTTTAATAAGGTACCTGAAGGCATTAGTAATAATCAAGAATGGAGGGAAGCAGAAGAAAGGAAATTTTAGGCCAGTTAATCTGCCCTCACTGGTTGGAAAGATGTTGAGTCGATTGTTAAGGATGTGGTTTCGGAGTACTTGGAGGCACATAACAAAATCAACCAAAATTAGCATGGTTTCCTTAACAGAACTTCTTGTCTGACAAATCTGTTGGAATTCTTTGAAGAAATAAGAAGCAGCATAGACAAAGGAGAATCGGTGGATGCTGTGTACTTGGATTTGCAAAAAAACTTTGACAAGATGCCGCACGTGAGGCTGCTAACAAGGTAATACCCCAGGGCATTTCAGGAACGATATTAGCATAGATAGAATATTGGCTGATTGGTAGGAGGTTAAGAGTGCGAATAAAAGTATTAGATTAGATTAGATTATGAGGACACTCAGTCCTCGTTTATTGTCATTTAGAAATGCATGCATGCATTAAGAAATGATACAATGTTTTTTTGATATTTTTTCGTATTGGCTGGAATACAGTGTCAGGAAATGTATGGTCATGCACTTTGTCAGAAGAAATAAAAGCATAGAGTGTTTCTACATGGGGGAGAAAATTCAAAAATCTGAGGTGCAAAGGGATTTGGGAGGCCTCCTACAGGATTCCCTGAAGGTTAATTTGCAGGTTAAATCACTGGTGAGGAAGGTGAATGCAAATTTAGCTTTCATTTCAAGGGGACTAGAATATAGAGGCAGGGATAGAATGCTGAGGCTGTATACGGCACAGGTAAGGCCTCACTTGGAGTATTATGAGCAGTTTTAGGCCCCTTATTTAAGAAAGGATGTGCTGAAGTTGGAGAGAGTTCAGAGGAGGCTCACAAGAATGATTCTGGGAATGAAACAGATATCGTATAAGCAGCAATTAGAGCTATGGGCATGTACTCACCGGAATTCAGAAGAATGAGAGGGGAATCTCTTTGAAACTTATTGAATGTTGAAAGGCCTAAGTAGAGTGGATGTGAAGAGGTGGGGGAGTCTAGGACCAGAGGGAACAGCTTCAAAATAAAGGGATGTCAATTTAGTATAAAGATGAGGAGGGATTTCTTCAGATAGTGGGTGGTGAATCTGTGGAATTCGTTGCCACAGGCAGCTGTGGAGGACAGGTCACTGGGTGCATTTAAGGCAGAAGTTGATATATTTTTGATTAGTCAGGGCATCAAAGGCTACAGGGAGAAGGGAGGAGAATGGGGTTGAGAGGGATATGGATCAGCCATGATGAAATGGTGGGGAAGACTTGATGGGCTGAATGGCCTAATTCTGCTCCTATATCGTATGGTTTTTTGGTCTCTCTATAGGTTTGTTCCTCTAAATCCCATGGATTGTTGGGCTATCTATAATATAGACACATTAATGTGGTCATACATTTCTTATTCCTCAATTTCACCCATAAAGCCTCACTAAATGAGTTCTTTAGTCTGTCCAGACTGAGCACTGCTTTGACATTTTCACTGACTAGAAATACCACCGTCCCCTTTCATCCCCCTACAAATACAAAATTGTCGTAAAAGTAACCTTTTCTCATTCCTTTGTGGCGACCTTCTTTTCAGTCCAATTGAGGCCCCTTCCTCACCCCCTTTTTCCAGTCCATTGATGCAGTGTACTGCTTTCTGCTCTCAAACACAACTCACAAGTTCTATTACCTGTGCTGTTAATTTCCACCCTTCTCTCTCTTTTTCCTGGTCAATCTTTGATCTTTCCTATCCTTTCCTTGACATCTTTAACTCTATATAGAGGGTTAAGTTAATGGTAAGTCTTCAGATCAAGCCCCCAGACTTCCACAGCTAACTCGCTTGGTCCTCTCACTCTGCTAGGGGCTCTTCTCTCTTTCACAGTCTCTCTAGATTATGAATACTTTAAATATTTTGAAATAATTTAAACTCCTACAAAATGAACCTTGTGATTAAATCAGAAAATGCAATATCACTCTGCTCAACTGTATCCCTGTCCATTTATTGCCACTCAGGCTAGATCTTTCTTATATCTTGCCCTTAATTTGCACCCTACAGGCCTCATTGCCAACCCACCGACTTCTTTGAAATGCTCCCTCAAATTATAGCCCAGGTAATATCTTCTGTTAAACTGGTAATGCTACACTTCTAGAAAAATGGCCTTGGTCTGCACAATATGTATGAGGCCTATTTTACTCTTTGGGTCTCCTGTGGAGTGGAATTTCATGGCTTTTGGAGGCAGAGCACAGTGCATGGAGTTAGTGTGAGTCAATCAAGCTGAGCAAGAACTGTCATTGATCATTTCAATGCATGTGCTCTGGCTCTTATTTAGACACAGGCATTCTATGTGCAAATGAAAATGTAGTCTGGGATCATTAGTAACACAAGAAAGGTTGACACAACAGTTTAACGATAGTTGTATTTACTATATTAAGCAGTTAAGAGCTGTAATATTTTGTTACAAGTTGCAAGTTCTATAAAAATAGAATTGATATAAATCCTTCAGCAGAGAAGCTATATCAAATGACAGCACAGAAATAGACAATTCATTCCAAAGAGTCTTTGGCAGTAAACATGCTCTAAAATCAATCAAATCAAGTTTAACTGTCATTCAACCATACATAGATACAGCAGAATGTATCTCCAGGGCCAAGCTGCAAAACCTACACAGTACATTCTAAATAGCAAGCAAACAAAAACATAGTCATGCAAATAAAACACATACATAGTCCAATACCCCAAGTGACATGTCCGGCATATTGACGGTACAAACTTCCAGCAGTGTGCAGACACTCACAATCCAGCCCATCATTCCTTCTGGAGGGCAGCAACGATGGGAGAGGCCAGGCCTCAACTGAGCAAAGCTGCACTGACACTGGCATCTCCTCACCTGGACTGCAGCAGCAGGCGCAACTATGGCTTGAGACCTGGTCCACGCTACAACCCAGGCTATGCAGCTCCCACATCACCTGACCCACCACGAAACAAGGAGAACAGGCTTGCAGCATCTTACATTATCAATGTCCAACTGGGTCTTGTAATCACAAGAGAACCACCCAAGGCAATCACCCATGGTTATACTGCACACCACCTTCATGCACCAGCTCTGATGCCTTTAAGTAGTAGACAGCTCCTCCAAATCCAATCCATCTTCTCCACCAATATGCCAACTGGCTACTCCAATCAATGAGCAGCTCACCGATGCAGTACACCTGCTATACTCAAAGTTCTTGGATTCCAGTACAGTCTTGCAATCATAAAAAAACACATTTAACAAAGAAAAAGACATCGTTGGATAGCTCCAAGAGGCTGCTACATCTGTATGTATTGCTATCCTACCAGAGATCTCTAGATAATTTTCCTGTTATTTATTTCTTAATGGTATTCTCAGTAATGGATGTAAATGCATGCTGCAGGGTGAGAGGAAACAAGATTAGATGAAAAGGGTCAACAAATTGGAAGGGGAGAAAAAGATGTTGGGATATGAAGGCAGAGAAAAAGAAGTTAGTTGTTCTTACTCTTTTCACAAAACATAACCGATTGCAAGTGGTGTGGCAAAAGGGAGGTGCCTGGATTTAGGTGGCAGAACTATAAATTTTTTCAGCTGTGTAATAATAGTGCTGAAAAGCAGAAGACGAGCAACTTAGCAAAGGTATCTAAGGGTGGCGTGGTAGCATAGTGGTTAATGTAACGCTATTATAGTGCAGAGACCCGAGTCCAATTCCCATCACTGTCTTTAAAGAGTTTGTACGTTCTCCCCATGAGTGTGAGTTTCTCCGAATATTCTGGTTTCCATAGGCGGCCTTAGCTATGTTTCACACGTTTCAACTGAAACAGGCCCCGCCCTCCCAGAAGCCCCCGACTGACATGCAAAAATTTAATGCACAGCTCCCTGATGCCACAATATTCTTCTGCTATTGCCAGCCAAACCACCAGTGGGCACTTGCTGACTGATATCTGAGAAAATACATTAAAATATTTACTTCACTTGTAAACATTGCTCCTAGCAAAGAAGGCTACTTTTCAATGAGAGGAAAATGAAACGCTCCTATCCTAGTAGTGCTGAAAAACGGAAAATATTAGACAACAAAACAAAACGTCTAAATAGTCTCCCAAAAGTTACAACTTTCTTTGGTCCAGCATCTATAAAAGGCCCGCCGACGGCAGTTGCTGCTGCATCATTGTCACAGCATGGGGCTGCAGTGCCAAGTGACAGTGTAAGCGGTACAGGAGATGTTGATAATCAGAGCAATGGAAATGAGAAGAACAATTCTACTCAAACAGATGGTGATAACGATGACCAAACTCTGATGAACAAGCACCACAGCACGACGACAGTCCCACAACTGAGACAGGTGAGGGAGATGCCGCCCCCAGCACACCAGACAGAGAGAAAGCCCCACTAACATTCACTGAGACCGATCCGGCACGTTGGCCAACGCATATTACCAGTGACCAACGGATCGACATTGTTAGGAGAGGTCCCGTTCAGTTAGAGGACATTAACTTTCCATGGAGCCAATCATGCCGTCGTTTTACCAAGGACAGATACCTTATGAAGATGAAAAGAGGAGAAACCATTTCTAGGTCATGGTTAGTGTACTCAGAATCATCTGATTCAATCTTCTGTTTCTGCAGTACCCTACTTGGTAAGCAAAATCAGTCTCACTTGCTGAGGTTTCAGAGTGTGGGATCGACTCACTCTCACACTCCAGGATCATGAGAAATCAAATGCACACCATGCCAACATGGATAGCTGGCGCGAGCTGGAAACACTCTTAAGAACGCACAGTGCCATTGACAGCATGTACCAAGAAATGCAAATGCTGGAAAAAAAAAACACTGGAATGATGTCATGAAGAGGTTCATTGCCGTAGTCTGTCACCTTGCAGAACGAAACCTTGCTTTCCATGGCCACAATTCCAGCCTGCATGAACCAAATAATGGGAACTGTCTTGGTCTGGTGGAGCTGCTTGCCGAGTTCGACCCAGTGATGAGCGAACATGTCAGATGAGCAGAGAAAAAAGAGATTGCTGACCACTACATGGGGAAAACCATACAAAATGAGTTAATCACACTCACTGGAGACAAGATACTGGAAGTGATAACAGAGAGAGTAAAACAATCACGTTACTACTCGGTGATAATGGACTGCACCCCTGACGCTGCACACATAGAGCAGCTCTCTGTGACACTGCGCATTGATAATGGACTGCACCCCTGACGCTGCACACACAGAGCAGCTCTCTGTGACACTGCGCATTGATAATGGACTGCACCCCTGACGCTGCACACATAGAGCAGCTCTCTGTGACACTGCGCATTGATAATGGACTGCACCCCTGACGCTGCACACACAGAGCAGCTCTCTGTGACACTGCGCATTGATAATGGACTGCACCCCTGACGCTGCACACATGGAGCAGCTCTCTGTGACACTGCGCATTGATAATGGACTGCACCCCTGACGCTGCACACACACAGCAGCTCTCGGTGACACTGCGCACTGTCACAGGCCAAGTCAATGTCGGAGCTACTGTTAGTGAGCATGTTGTCTGTTTCCTACCAGTGCTCGACACAACAGGTGCAGGTGTAACCGACGTTTTCTTAACACGTGTGGAGAAGTTAGGATTAGATATCTCAAAATGCAGGGGGCAGGCATATGATAACGGGAGCAATATGCGGGGGAAAAATAGCGTGATGCAGAAGAGGGTGCTAGATATTAACAAAAAAGCACTGTTCATGCCATGCGCCAGCCACAGCCTAAACCTAGTCATTATTGATGCTGCAAAATCAACAGTGGAGTCTGTGAGCTTCTTTGGGGTGCTGCAACATCTATACACACTATTCAGCTCATCAACACAGAGATTTTCAAGGACAGCGTGCCAGAGAAGACCCTCGAGGCCATATCCAACACGCGATGGGAGTGCCGCGTGTAAAATGTTAAAGTCCTGTGCTACCAGCTTCCCAATGTTGGCAATGCACTCCTGTCACTGAATGAACATGCCACACAAAAATGTGACAGTGAAACCACATCTGCAGCCAGAGGCCTAGAACAGGAGATCATGTCATGGAAATTCCTGCTGACTGTTATCATCTGGTACAACGTTTTACATGGGGTGAATCATGTCAGCAAGCTGCTCCAGAGCCCACAAGTGGGAATCGATGTGCTACAGCGCGAGGTGGAATATGTTCTGAAATTTCTCAAGGAATACAGAGAGAACGGCCTTTCATCCACCCAAACAGATGCCAGAGACATAGCTGAAGAGATAGGGATGCCAATGGTCTTTCCTTCTGCACAAATCAGAAAACCAAAACACCAGTTCCAGTACGAGTCCCAAAGTGCAGATCCTTCCTTGACAGTGGCACCCGAGGAATGGTACAAGAGAGAAGTTTTCCTTCCACGAATGGACTCTGCCATCACAGGCATTAGTGAGCGCTTCAAGCTGATGGAGTCATTTTACAGTCTGTTTGGCTTCATTTATGGAAGAGAGGAAATGAAAAAGCCACCCAATGTCGCACACTGAAAGACAGCTGTGTAAACATGGAGAGGACACTTGGTGATGTGGATGCTGAGGACCTTTTGTGCGAGATGTCCGCTGCTGTCAGTGCCGTGCCAGCAAAAGAAACCACTGGCCTGCAGATTCTGAGCTACATTTACGGCAACAATCCTGTTGAACTGTATCCTAAACAGCAGGAATTCCGCAGATCCTGGAAATTCAAGCAACACACATCAAAGTTGCTGGTGAACGCAGCAGACCAGGCAGCATCTCTAGGAAGAGGTACATTCTTTCTCTCACTCTCCTTTTTCTCCCTCTGTCCCTCTGACTATACCCCTTGCCCATCCTCTGGGTTCCCCCCCCCCTTGTCTTTCTCCCCAGACCTCCTGTCCTATGATCCTCTCGTATCCCTTTTGCCAATCACCTGTCCAGCTCTTGGCTCCATCCCTCCCCCTCCTGTCTTCTCCTATCATTTTGGATCTCCCCCTCCCCCTCCCACTTTCAAATCTCTTACTCACTCTTCCTTCAGTTAGTCCTGACGAAGGGTCTCGGCCTGAAACGTCGACTGTACCTCTTCCCAGAGATGCTGCCTGGCCTGCTGCATTCACCAGCAACTTTGAACTGTATCCTAACCTCACCATTGCTCTAAGACTCATGCTGACAGTGTCTGTGACTGTAGCGAGTGGAGAGAGTAGTTTTTCGAGGCTAAATCTCACCAAAACACATCTGAGGACAACAATGCTCCAGAAGCATCTGTCAGCTCTTGCTCAGATATCAATTGAGCATGAAATAACAAGATCGCTGGACAAAGATGAGCTCATTAAAGCATTCTCAGCACTCAAGCACAGGAGGGTGGTGAAGTTCTAGTGGTAAGTCTTTTAACACATTTTTAGCAGAAATAAAGTTTATAATTAAGATAATAAAATAAACCATGTATTTCACTCAAAGTTGGTATAGGCGATTAGGTGGCATTTCCACAAATCGTAATTTCTCTCTACCGCTTGCGAACGGTCTCTCTCTCACTCTCCTTCTGTTCGCTCTCCAGGCCTTACATGAGCTGTCCGTGGTGCTGAAAGAGCACGAGACGCAGTTTGTTGTAAACTTCCAGTAGTTAACTTTCAAACACTGTTCATTGAATAAATAAAGTGTGATTTTTCATTAAATATGACATTGCTTTTGTTATTAATTTAATTAGAGGGAAATTGTTTAAGCTGTTCTTATGTCAGCTGATACCTAACACATCGTGCCATTCAATGCAGACTAGTTGCTGAAAAGGGTGAGGCTTCTCACTCCAAACCAAAAAATGTCACTGTTTCAGTTTTTAACTAAGGGAATTGTTTGAATTATGTTGAGCTGTCTGTCCATTATGCTGAAAATGCATATAATGCATCAACATTTAAGTCCCAAATTATACCATTATTGATGCAAACCAAATTGAATATTCACTTTTTTTCTTTCTTTTTCTTTGGAAAGTGGGGGTAGGGCCCCATATTAACTCTTGAAATGGGCCCCCAGATGCTTAAGGCCGCCTATGCTGGTTTCCTCTCATATTTCAAAGACATATGGGTTAGTAGCTTAACTGGTCACTTGGGTGTAATTGGGCAGTGCAGGCTCACAGGACTGGAAGGGCCAGTTACCGTGCCCTACCTCTAAAGGTCCACAGTTACCTTAAAGGAAATATCTCATCTTTTACCAAATAACTCTACCCAAAATGATTCGTACAACTATGATAGAAAGAAGTTTGCTTCCACAAAACCATCATCAGTAAGAAATATCCAGTTAGGTAATTTCTAAAACACTTTATCACCACTCACCTCAAGTCATATCAAGTCATATCAATGGCTTAACATGAAAATTCAATTTCAATTCTAATTATTCTGTTCACCTCCAGTTCATTATTTTCAGATCTGAGATAACTCTATGCACTTGCATGCTGTTCCTGACTGATCTGTCAGTAGGTCTGAAAATCAGGGAGTGCATCAAAAGAATCCCAACTTTGATCACAATAGGAGTGTAATAAGCTTGCACGAAAGTGACTAAAGTACACTTACATCACTATCCTTCTTGCCTTTTCTTTTGTTTTAGCATTAGTTTCCTCCACTTGTCCTTTTTCAGATCAGAAGACTCTGCCATTTACTCAGTGCTCTTTATATCTCAAAGATATTTCAAATATTTCACATTAAATAAATTATTTTGAACTGCAAAAACTGTGGCAGGAGAAAAGCTATTTTGCAGATAGTAATAACTAGAAAGAGCAATGGAATGACACAAAGAGTTCATCTAGTTTTGCTGCAGCGGATTGATAGAAGAATAATACTAAAACAATAACCCAGTTAAGATTGCACAGAGCTGTGATGTCCATTGATGTTATGGCTCAGACTTCAAGTTTGTAGTGATAATTTTGGGGACAGCATGGTAAGTTAGGTGTCAGGGATTACCATGAGATTTAGGGACAGGAATGAGGGTGAGTAGAGGGTGGGGCAGAGGAGTAAATGAAGAGTCTGGGCAGGAGTTTGAGTCTGGGTCAGAGCACTTCAGACTGAATATCAGCGATCCCAAAGGTTACGACAGCAGGCACTAAGGATATCAGCAAACTACAGGTCAGCGAGTCCCACTCCTGGATTGGAGGTGCACTGAGTGCTGAGTATGGGCAGGAGTCACAAGGGCCGGTGAAACGCAGGTCACTGGAGTTGGAGGTCTGTGTGAGTTTGAAAGTCAAGGCCTGAAGATCAAGGTCATCTTCAGCGAGTTCTGGTGTGAAGTCTGAAGTTAACGGTGAGTCTAGGAGATGGGGCCAAGGATTTGAAGCCCAGAGGTGGTCTGACCTGGGGTGAAAGCCTATCTGTATGTGAGTGGGTGGCTGGGTGGGATGGTGAGAAAGGGGCTGGTTTTGCTATTGTTGTCTTGCTTTGTTGTTGTTTCTCCTTGTGTTGTTCTGCTGAACATTGTGGTCGTACTATGTTGGCACTGGAATGTGTGGCACCCTTGTGGGCTGTTGCCCAGCAAATCACTTGGTGTATTGGTTGATAACACAAATGACGCATTTCACTGTATGTTTCGATGTTTCAATGTACATGTGATTAATAAATCTGAATCTTACTGTAAAGATATCAACAATATTTCTTATACTTACTTTACAAATTTTAGAAGATTCTATCAGATCCATACCCTGCATTTTACTTACATTCCAGGTATATGCTACCTGTTGACATTTCTGTAGCTTTTATTACTTTAAATGAACCATAGAAAAGTATCCAAATGTCCATTCTTATTGCAAAGTGGAAGTGATTCAGATGACTAGTTCAGTTTAAATGCTCATTCTTTCAATCTTGTTTGCCCGTGTTTGAGTAGATGCTGAAGGCCAGTCCATTTACCCCATTCTATCAGGCTGCTATGTCTGTAAGTGAAGATGCATGCAAATACTGAAAGATTGAACCCAGCTCGCATTAATGGATCTGAAGTGAATTCAACTATTTGTGTAAATGGATAATATCAAGCTGCTCAGCGTAAGGTAATCTGTCCAGAAGGAAGCCACTTAAAATAAAATTGACTGAAGCTACATTCCATTGCATAAAGCTGAACAAATATTGATCAGTAGAATGTATGTTGAAAATATAATAACAATAATAGTGGATCCTGGACAATTTGAATTTAAATTGAATTGAGTTAACTGCAAATTAGATATTGATTTCTACAGGAATCATGCTCTCATTAACAGTTATTTGCATAAAATAAATGTCTCCAGTTATATTTTACCTAGTACTCTAGCTCTGAACTTTAGTGAACAAAAATCATTTTTATTCAATGTAAGCTGGTAAAGACTCATACAAAAACATAATCAGTATGATAGCACCTATCCTTTTGGTGCCAGACAACTCCTTAAAGTTGCAAAATGACATCGAAGGATGTATGTTCATGCTTAACATGAAGCAGCCTGAACATCATCCGATTAAAGAGATATTGATGTGTGTAATTAACATTTGCCAGAAGAATTGAGACTGAAACATGGCTAGTGCAATATGACACATAGCAAGGAATCTCATTCCTAGATTTGTTATTCTCCTTCTTGTATAATTTTTAGACGGTTCATTTCAGTGAGCTGAAGTATGCCACAAGCTGAAGTGACAGTCCAACAAAACTAATGAAAGTGTTGGCAAGAGCTACTAACCAACTTAATATTGCATTGAGAAATAGCAATGAGATACCAGCATGTGAAATCTCCAATTATTTTTGTCCATTAACAGCACATCAGAATAAAAAAATATATGTTGTATCAGATTTTCTATGAAATATTCAACTTGGGCAACAATTATCCGGGATGCCAACTTCCTCTAAAATGAAGAGATGTGAAGTGGTACATTAAAATGTCATGCTCCTGGTCGAATTATACTCAGTTGAGTAAAATGCACATCTAACTGGGCTCCAGAATGATGTCTCAACAGGAATGTATGTTTCATGGTTGTTGAATATCATATGTGATTATAATTGCTTCTGTTGCTGCTTAAGAGCACTGAACTCCAGTGCATCTCCTGGTGCTTTGACAGATAACAGAGGCAACATCAAAGATAGCTAACATATCTGCACAAATAAGTAAGATAGTGAGAATCAAAAACACTTCTCTAGTCAATTTCACTGGCTAATTCTGGGAGCTGTCAGTATTGACTGAGAACATATGAAGTCTCGTGCATCAGGTCAAAAATTTCCCAGAAAATCTCCCATTGGTTACACTTCCTACATGTAATTAAATCAGTTTTCTTTCCTTTTGGATAACATTAGAAAAAGAAAAAGCATCAGGAGTAATAATGGCACAAAATGTCCTCCGGGTGAGGAAATGCCTATCACCAAATATGTCTTGGTTGAAACTCACTTTTGGCTCAGCTGGCCATTTCCTGAGGAATAAAGCTGCAAGACTGGGTCTGTAACATGGGTAGAATGAACCAACAGAGATGTTTACCAAACTGACTTCATTTGTCCAAATCTATCCATCTACACATCTGTCCATGACAATATTATAGGAGTGGCCAATTCACAAATTTGAAAGACAGTCTACATCGTGTTGCATAACACTAAAATGGTGCTAATGAGGATAGATTCAGAACAGATCGGGCAATTAAAACTGGGAATTCTTCATTTTGTGTGTGCGTGTGTGTCATCATCAGCAGTATAGTTGTATTGCACCACAATCTGTAGCATCGTTGCTTAGCATATGCTTCACTCTACATTTCAATCTGGATTCAATAATTGGTATGGAGCGGCATGTTGGGAGCTGTATGAGGCAAGTCCAAAGGTGAGATGCCACCCTTGTGAAGCTGTAATGCAAGATTACGTAGCATCTTGTGTTGCAGTCTTAAGTGACCACAACACCTCCAGAACAGCTCAACGCTCTTCAATCTTACCATTTTGAGGTGCAAGCAATGGTAGACAACTAAACAGCTAAGGAAGAAGGATATTCTAATAATGACCCAATCTCCAATCTGTGTGCAGAAGTCAAGGCAGAAGTATTGCAATCTCCTTCAGCCAAAACTGAATTTTTCACTTCCTCTTCAGGTCTCCACAAAAGTCAGATGTCAACCTATTGTAATATAATGAATATTGTATTATAATGAATAAAATTACTGGATGCATACTTGCATTTCTGTGCACTTCAATTTTAATTGTGCCTCTAGCCATGCAGTTCTCGCCATTTAAAACACAGACATTAATGTAACAATGAAGAAATTTCCTCAAATATGTAATGTTGTGTTATATTAAATTTTGTAAATCATAGAATGAATGTCTGAACAATTCAAATAGGTTTTCAAAAATCGCAGCATGCAGAGTGTCTGAACATGGTAAACATTCTAAGTCTGTTAATTTCTCATGTTTGTTGATAGCAGCTGGATTCTTCCTTAGTTTCAGGTGCCACTAACATGAGAATGTCTATTAATGACTGAATGTCTGTTGGTCACTTTGAGAGCTAGGTTGATGGATTCTTTTATAGTGTCTGTCAGATCGGTTTGAAGATTTTTTTCCATTCAGGCTTATCATTTATATGTAAGATTAATGCCCTTCTGTAAGTCCAAGAAATGTTATGTCCAGAACAATGGTGGACTGATGGATAAGGAATGAAGACCATTAAAATGTCTAATTAATTTAAAAGGGTTTGATCAACATTGTGTTAATGAAACATTGTAGTGTTTGAATGAAAGAAACCAGGCTGAGTTAATGGCATGAGAACAACAGATCAAAGAAGTTTGTTGGTCTCTGTGTGTCTCTCTATGACAATTGGAACTTATACTTATTGGGATACCATTCCCTGGGTTATTTGGACTTCACCTAGACTGGAAATTGCAATTGGTGCCTAGGACCCAAGGTGGTTTCACGAGTGGGGCGGAATTCGGAGTTCTCCCAACAACAGCAGCAATCAAGTTGTGACTAAGAATCATGAGACTTGAATTCTTTGTGACTTGCTATGTAGTATTTTGTGTGGTTAATTTGTGCTTTCTATTTTATGATAATAAATTGTTTAATTTACTTTGTTGTGCTTGTATGTTTATTACCCTATCTCTTGGACACTCAGATTGTTTGGGTCTGATCAACTCAGCCCATTCCAAATGCCCACTCAATCAAATCCAGTTAATTTACACCCCAGAGATAGAAGGTGCTGTCAACTGTATGACTTGGTGAGATTTACTCCCCAGCGATCTGCTCACATATGCTCAATTTGTTTTTTTTTCTAGATCTGCTGGGCCTTATTTCATCTTTCTTCACAAAAAAATAATAGACCAAGGAGATGAATTCAAGAGATGAAGGGAGAGTGATTGCCCTTGGCATTGGAACAACATCGATTAAATATGACATTAAGGAACTCTGGTTAAACTGAAGTCAATGGCCTTCAAGAGAAAATAAAGTGCCCAATGGCTGTAGTCATTCTGTGCACATTGAAAGATGATTATGGTTATTGAATTGCAGTCATGCCAGCCCAAGTATATTGCTCCAGGAGTTCTTCAGGTTTTGAGTCGAACTCTTTTAGCAAATTTATTAATGATCTTCCATTGTTTCTCCATCTGCTGCAATAGTAGAGCTCTAACAACAACAGGCAAGAAGCTCAACATTTGCTCAGAGAAAGTCGCCCAGTTAATAAGTACCCTATCCATGATACTAAACTTGTCATTGTAGTACACTGTGTACCATCTAGCAGATACACACCTGTTATTTGTAAGGGCTATTCAAACAGCACCTCCAAAATTTATTACTGTTACTACCAGCAGGTGGTCAGCAGATGCATAGGAATACAATCTTCAGAAGACTTACCAAATAGAACTCATCAGCATATCTTGTAAATTTCAGTTTTCTCCCACTTAACAAAGACATATGTTTGCTAGTTCAACTGTCTTCTGCTAATTAATTCCAACTGTATTGTATTAAATTTTGTAAAACATTGAATGAATGTCTAAACAATTCAAATGACAATTTAACTTTTTATGAGCTCGCAGCATGTAGAGATTTTGTACAAGGTAAACACTAAGTTTGTTACTGTCTAATGTTTGTTGATAGCAGCTGGATTCTTTCTTAGTCTCAGGCACCATTAGCATGAGAATGTCTGAGAATGACTAAACATCTGTTGGTCTCTTTGAGATCTGGCAAAAGGCACCAAAGTATTCGGGCTCTCACGACCAGACTATGTAACAGTTTCTTCCCCAAAGTCATCAGACTCCTCAATACCTAGAGCTTGGACTGACACCTCTATTTATTTATAATTATAAACCTACTGCCCTCTATTGTGCATATTGTCTTGTTTATTAATTATTGTAATGCCTGCACCATTTTGTGCACTTTATGCAGTTCTGGGTAGTTCTGTAGGCTAGTGTAGTTTTGTGTTGTTTTTTACTTAGTGTAGTTTTTGTATTATTCATGTAGCACCATGGTCTTGAAAAACATTGCCTTGTTTTTACTGTGTACTGTACCAGCAGTTATGGTCGAAGTGACAATAAAAAGTGACTTGACTTGACTTGACTTGGTTGATGGATGCTCTCTTAGTGTCTGTCAAATTGGCTTGATAGATTCTTTTTTGCATTTGGGCTTATCACTTGTATGTAATATTAATGTTCTTTATAAATCAAAGGAATGTTCTGTCCAAAACATTGGTGGACTGATGGATTAGGAATGACCATCAAAGTGTTAAAGTGTCTGATTGATCTATAAGGGTATAGGGAACACCGTGTTAATGAACACATATTTTGCTTGAATGAAAGAATCCAGATATAATTAATGTAAGAACAGAGTTTGTCAGTCTCTGTTTGTCTGTCTATGCTTGTGGAACTCGTATATATTGGGGTACCTTCTCTGGTTCATTGGACTTCAACTAAGAACCAGAAATTGTGACCGGTGTCTGGGATTCACAAGTGTGTCGAAATTCGGAGTTTCCCTGACAATTATGACAATCGAGTGGTGGCTAAGAATCATGAGCCCTGAAATCATTGTGTTACATTTTGTGTGGTTTATTTGTGCTTTCTATTTTATGATAATAAATTAGGTTTCAGTTACTTTGTTGTGCTTGTACACTTACTACCACATCTCCTGGACATTTGAATAACTTGGGTCTGATTAACCCATCCCATTACACCAACGTGTGTGGGTGGAGAGTTGGTTAGCAGACAGGAAGCAAAGAGTGGGAATAAACGGGACCTTTTCAGAATGGCAGGCGGTGACTAGTGGGGTACCGCAAGGCTCAGTGCTGGGACCCCAGTTGTTTACAATATATATTAATGACTTGGATGAGGGAATTAAATGCAGCATCTCCAAGTTTGCGGATGACACGAAGCTGGGTGGCAGTGTTAGCTGTGAGGAGGATGCTAAGAGGATGCAAGGTGACTTGGATAGGTTGGGTGAGTGGGCAAATTCATGGCAGATGCAATTTAATGTGGATAAATGTGAAGCTATCCACCTTGGTGGCAAAAATAGGAAAACAGATTATTATCTGAATGGTGGCCGATTAGGAAAAGGGGAGGTGCAACGAGACCTGGATGTCATTATACACCAGTCATTGAAAGTGGGCATGCAGGTACAGCAGGCAGTGAAAAAGGCGAATGGTATGCTGGCATTTATAGCGAGAGGATTCGAGTACAGGAGCAGGGAGGTACTACTGCAGTTGTACAAGGCCTTGGTGAGACCATACCTGGAGTATTGTGTGCAGTTTTGGTCCCCTAATCTGAGGAAAGACATCCTTGCCATAGAGGGAGTACAGAGAAGGTTCACCAGATTGATTCCTGGGATGGCAGGACTTTCATATGATGAAAGACTGGATAAACTGGGCTTGTACTCATTGGAATTTAGAAGATTGAGGGGGGATCTGATTGAAACGTATAAGATCCTAAAGGGATTGGACAGGCTAGATGCAGGAAGATTGTTCCCGATGTTGGGGAAGTCCAGAACGAGGGGCCACAGTTTGAGCATAGAGGGGAAGCCTTTTAGGACCGAGATTAGGAAAAACTACTTCACACAGAGAGTGGTGAATCTGTGGAATTCTCTGCCACAGGAAACAGTTGAGGCCAGTTCATTGGCTATATTTAAGAGGGAGTTAGATATGGCCCTTGTGGCTATGGGGGTCAGGGGGTATGGAGGGAAGGCTGGGGCGGGGTTCTGAGTTGGATGATCAGCCATGATCATAATAAATGGCGGTGCAGGCTCGAAGGGCCAAATGGCCTACTCCTGCACCTATTTTCTATGTTTCTATGTTAATATAGGTGGGTGACAGGAGACTGTAAGAAGAGTTGATGGCCATGAGAGAAAGAAAATCTTACAGAGAAAATAAATAAGGATTTCTAGGACTGTTCTTACTGCTCTCAAAGACTCAAAGGACCAAATTGCTTCTTCCAAATGAATATAAAATATGAGCAGTAATGTAATATTGAGTCAATTCACAACCTTCAGCTTTCTCAAAGTCAATTAGAAAAATTTAAGCAACACACATCAAAGTTCACCCGCAACTTTGATGTGTGTTGCTTGAATTTCCAGCATCTGCAGATTTCCTCATGTTTGCGTAGAAAAAGTGAATAAATGTTGGTCTTGCTAATACTGTGAATATGCTTAAAATGAGAAAAGTCAGAACTAATCTAGGAGAAGCTTAGAATCACAGAATTTCACAACACTAGAAACACAAAAACTGTATGAGTTTTTGAGTTCTCTACTCAACATCCTAAATAGATACTCAGCACTTATGTCCAGAAAATGCTATCATGTTCTAAGGATATTTTCTCATTGTCTAGCATGAGAAATATTAAATTTCCAGCTGTGATCATGCTGTATGGGTTCAAGAACTGCTCCTTTACAATACACTGGTAATGGGGTCATAGTGACTTGCTATGGGGTCATAATGCATTAAAGTGGCTTGAAAATGATAGTTTGACGTTGGTTTCCATTCGTACTGAGTGTTGCCTCAATTACACTCAATTTGTTTCTGGAAGCTATACATTAAAGATTGATTTTTGTTTCTGATATCCCAATTGTTCAGATTTATTGTTCATATTATTTATGAATAATAGCAGGAAGATGAGTGGAGAGTCTTTAGAAATACTATGATAACTGAGCTTACAAGTTACAATCTGCAGAGACTGATTAAAAACCATACGAGATAGCTTGCAAATTGGGAAAATCTTAGCAATAATCCAACAGCTCCCCAGAAGGGAAGTATCATGAGGAGCTAGTTATGAGGAAGGGTCTTGATCTGAAACAGGAACTGTCTATTTCCCTCCATGGATGCTGCCTGACTGGATGAGTTCCTTTAGCACTTTGTGTGTTGCTATCAATTTCAAATAGTTATATACTTAACAAATTGCTTCAGAATATCAAATTTATTTGATTAAAAGAAATATACTGAAATTTCTCTACAGAGTTTCTCAATATTTTACTCAATACTTCTAAGCATCAAAATACATATCAAGAAACATGACTTGTCTTCATCTCAATGCAATTGAAAAACTTAGACAGGCTGGTCTTTAAATACATGGGTACTATGATATAACAAAAAATTAAAATATGAAAACTCCACCACGCACAAAGTAAAAGCTTAAGTGTAAAATAAGAGCTGAAAGTCATTTAAGATCTATCCAAATTCTCATGCAGTTGAAATCGCAGTGGAAGACTTTATCCTATAAGATTATAACATTTTCCAAACTTATTTCCATGGAAATAAATTCTTAAATATATGCTCTAGTTTGCACAAATGTCAAAGATTTAGTCACTCAGCTGACAAAGTAATGCAGATCCTTTTGAAATCCAATAGTCGCTGTCTTTTTTTGATGGCAATAGCACAGTTACAACAAAGTTTGTAGAATGACCTGCAATCAGAGAAGAAGAATGTATCCTTTCTTATGATGATTATCAATCACCAAAATCCTAAAATATGACACTGCATTTTTTCCACTGATTTCAAGAATGTCAGGCGCAATCAACAAGGCAGGCTTGTTGAATACCGTTTCAAGCTATCAACTGCAATTGGACTATAACTTTGAAATTATTTATGGAGAAGGGTGTGAAAACTCAATCATTTGAAGCAATTGCTGAAGATGCTCAAAAATCTAAAAAAAAAGATAGTACTGCAAACACTCATCAAATCTGTGATGAAAGTATGTTTGGATTGGTGCTTGAAGAGTTTTATCATCACCTATTTCAAAGAAAAGTAGATGGCTATGGAAATACTCAAGAGGGGTAAGTCACTGGGGCTGGCCAGGCTAATAACCTTCAATCAGACTTGGCTGATGTATATGGTTAAACAGATTAGAAGACCTAAAGGTCAGAAGGAGAAAAAGACGTGGGAAACATTGGCCTGATGATGATTAAGTGAGAGAAGTGATAATACTGCAAGTTGCTAAAGCATTAATGCCTGCGATATGAGGATAAAATATATAACGAATTAACAGAGGTTATTATTTGCTAATTCAAACAAAATAGCAGACTGGGGAAGCCATGAACAATCCAGAAAAATAAGGATCCTAGTAGAGGAAAAGGCAGACTTTCAATCACTCTGCCTTTCTCTTTTATCCCACATCTGCAATGCATCTTACCCAAATACTAATCCACAAGCCCCTCTAGTTTCCTAAGCATTGGATTAAAAGTTATTCCAAAGAAATGTGATCATAAAGTATTAAAATTGGTTAAGCTACTTGGGCTGACCAGCTAATGAATTAAAAGCTGGTAGTACATTGGGTGGGAATTGCAATGAGATATCTCTCAAATGCACCAGCCGCTGGATAAAGTAAGTAAACGTGAATTTGAGAAGAACCCACAGTGATCCAATTCAATCTCAGCTGTTCCTGTAATTCATTTTTTGTTCTCAATGTCATATAATGAGTGTAGTTGATGGGGTAAGGAAGTAAAGAGGAACAACATCCAATAGTCGGTACTTGCTTGCTGCTTTTTGCCAGTGTTGGCTGTAACAAAGCTACCGTATCATCTGTCTCCGTAACAGTACAGTCAGAAATTCTTAACCTGCTATTAACTGCTTGGTCACTCGACTAACTCCACCCTACTGACTTCTCCCCTCTACCAGAAGACAAATAGTAATTGAGATTCTCTCAAAATAAATTCCTCTGGAAAACCATTGGATTGGGTTTGAATGTGTCTTGGAGGTGACCTTGGAGTTAGGTTTGAAACATCAACTGATACTAGATTCTATTTGCAGGAACAGGAGGAGATTACCTGTTGTTGAAAGAGTTCCTGCTCTGGCAGCTGTCTTGTAGAGTGGTGCCTGATACAGCGATGGACTTGGTTCATAATTCTGTGAAGGCTCAAAGTGTAAAACCGGCAAAACAGAATGCATCACTTTAGGTAAGGAATCTTCTATCACCATTTGTTTATCATCCCAACGAAAAGCATCCATGTACATTCCATGAACTAGAACTCCATCTTTAGGGGAAGGCAACTTGTGGAAAGAGAAATCATAGATGTACAGTAGATACCACAATGAATATAATTACATATATCATTATACATATTTAACTGATTTGTACTTATTTCACAAATTATATTTATAGATCTGGGGAAACCTTTCCTGTGGACCATTTGCCAATCAATAAATTTATTCCCTCTTTAGTCCTTTTAGCAGTCCACCTCTGACACCCACTTGTCAAACATTTGCATATCCATTTCCCTTCACATAGCACCTTCCTTTGCAACCACAGGAGGTGCAATACCTGCCATTATACTTCCTTCCTTCGATTCATGTTTCCAACTGAAATAGTGAACTGCATGTTGTTCAACCTAACTGTACAATGCACTTTCTTCCTTTTGAGAAAATAAATGTAGATCAGACTGCAGAATGCTTCTCTTCAGTTTGCAAATGTCAGTCAGTCCATCATTCTGCCACTAATGATTTTAATTCTCTGTTTTTCACCAGGTCAGACACTGCTCTGCCAAATCTCCAATGCTGTTCTATTGAAGCTAAATGCCCTTTTTCAAATTGACACTTCTACACTCAGCAGTGAATTTGACAATTTCAGACCACATTTCAGGAAATCTGATCTTTTGGCTGTCCTCCTCCTACCTGCATACAGGCAGAGGCTAAAAAGGTACCGGAGGTAAGGACAACAAAGTGGTCACGGGAGGCAGAGGAGTGGCTCACTTTCAAGGACTGTACAGCTCATGCTCTCAGTATTGTTTATTCCCTATCTATCTATCTATCTATTTATTTATTTTTGCTTCATTTTTGTATTTGTATAGTTTGTCTTCTTTTGCACATTAGTTTTGCTTGTCAGTCTTTATTTTGTTCATGTTTTTTTGATTAACTACTGTATTTCTTTGTTCTACTGTGAATGGCTGCAAGAAAATGAATCTCAGGGTAGTATTTGTTGATGTACATACGTTGATAATAAATTAACTTTGAATTTACCATTGAACATATTACTGATGATTTCATCTACTGGTAATAATTCTACCACTCACATTCGCCCCTTCTTTAGACCTACATTTGTTATTTTTACATATTCCATTACCATCCTCTTTTCCCCTGATATATCATTATGTTTATTATTTAATTAATCCTTCCTTCTACTTTTAAACCCTTTTATTAAGTTGAGAAGCAAATGTGTCTTCATGTCAGGAATAAGGCTACAGATATATGTTCCAAAAACAAAGACATCTGAAAAAATTTTTAAGACCTTCCAATATATAGAATTTTGCAAAAATACTTTTGCTGCGGGGTGTGCTTATAAGCAAATATTTATTATCCACAGACGACAGAAAGTCAGATAATGAGCTGAAGTTGGATTCCTTTATGCAAAAGTAATTTAGAGAAAACATTGAGAAGAGTCATCATGAGGGCGTCCCAAGAGATTATGAATATCCAGGTGCACAACTTGATTTTCTTCTCTGTAGAATACAGAACAGCACAGCATACGAATGGACCAAATGACACACCATCCTGATTTGAAAATATAATGTTGTTCTTCCATTTTTACCTGATCAAGGTCCTGGAGCACCCTTCCCAATAGCTTTGAGGGAGCACCTTCACCAGTAAGTCTGCAATGGTTCAAGGAGGGGTCTCACCACGACCTTCTCAGATATATAATTATGGATGGGCACCAAATGCCAGGTCCCAAAAGGTAAATAAATATTATCAAATGAAAATTACAATATTGTAACCTTTTTCAAATGAAATTTTGAAATTACCAAGTCATCCATTGAGAGAGTGTCTCCATATTTCAAAGCTCTGACAGCTTCAGCAACTTCTATTGCATCTCGGTAGGCAGGAAGGATGTTGTAACGAAAGCTAAGTCCATCAATTGGTAGGTTGTATTTCCTGGCGTGGTTCTGAAGTGTGCCTGAAACAGAAAAAAGGTAAATTTGTACAGGGTTGAGGGTGGGGGATGGAATTTGCTAAGACCAACACTTCTTTGAAGATTTAAAGATCTTAGAAGATTAGAGCACTTGTTACAGTTCTCTGATGGACGTAGAGACTTAATTTGTATGAGTGAAAGAAGTATTTGTGAGGCATGAGGAGAATGATGAAACACAAGGGATCTGTTTTATTTTGGTTTAATTACTGCCAGGAATAGCAGTAGAGTTCCTATAGTTATGACTTGTCCATGAAATGTTATGGCTACCATCATTTTGAAAGGGATTTTATTTTTCCTGTCACCCTATTTAATGATGCCAATATATTTTATTCTTATGGAAGAAATTGAATTTCCACATTCTGAAATTCTGATATACCCTGTTATTGCACTCAATAATTTGCTGACATTTGATTTATTCCCAATGAAATGCCTGGAAGTCTAAAGATGTAAAAATAAAGATTAGTTTTATTTGTTACATGTATATGAAAACATCAAAACATGCAGTGAAATGCATTGTTCTCTGACAACAATCAACACAGTCCAAGGATTGTGCTGGGGGTACCTGAAAGTGTTGCCACACTTCTGATGCCAACATAGTATGCCCACAATTCACTAACCCTAATAGTATGTCTTTGGAATGTGGAGGAAACCAAAGCACCTGGAAGAATCTCACCCGGCTACGGGAAGAATGTACAAATGCCTTACAGATAGCGGCAGGAATCAAACCCCGATCAGTGATCACTGGCACTGTAAAGCAATTGCACAAACTGATAGTCTACCGAGTCGCCATGAGAATCAGAGAGCTTCAGATGGCTCATTACAGGAGGTGAGAGAGAAACTTCTCTCAGACTCTGTTTTACTTTAAAGGTCTCCAGTTGTAAAATATATTTTTTCACATCACACCAAAAGGGCAAGGGCTCGTGAAAGAGAAAAAACATTTGCTGAAGAAAGACTTTCCCATCTCAATACTGGCAGTCGATAGCCTATGGGAAAGTAGAATAGGATAGGTGATTAGAGAGCAATACTCTAAAATGATGAAAGTAGATACAGAGGTATTTTAATTACTTTGCAGTGGAAACTTTTAGTATGGTAGACCAGAACAAATTACAAGACATTTAAAACAAAAATTTCAGAACATATAATTGACAAACAAATTTAACACAGAAGACAATGATGCATTATATTTTTAGAAGGAAAATATGTGATGCTGAGGCTTTATAAGACACTGGTGAGGACTTACCTTGAGTATTGTGAACAGTTTTGGGCCCTTCATCTTAGAAAAGATACGCTGGCATTGGAGAGGGTCTAGTGGAGGTTCACAAGGATGATTCCAGGAATGAAAGGGTTATCATACAAGGAACGTTTGATGGCTCCAGGTCTGTACTCGCTGGAATTCAGAAGGATGAGGGGTGATCTCATTGAAACCTTTTGAATGTTGAAAGTTCTAGACAGAATAGATGTGGAAAGGATGTTTCCCATGGTGGGAGAGTCTAGGACAAGAGGGCTCAACCTCAAGATAGAGGGGCATCCTTTCAAAACAGATGTGGAGGAATTTCTTTAGCCAAAGGGTGGTGAATTTGTGGAATTTATTGCCACATGCAGCTGTGGAGGCCAGGTCATTGGGTGTATTTAAGGCAGAGATCGATAGGTTCTTGATTGGACATGGCATCAAAGGTTACGGGGAGAAGGCTGGGAACTGGGGTTGAGGAGGAGAAAAAAAAGGATCAGCCATGATTGAGTGGTGGAGCAGACTCGATGCGCCAGATGGCCTAATTCTGATCCTGCGTCTTATGGTCTAAAATAATTAATATTTGTAAAGAGCTCAAAAAAGGATCAGTAATAATAGGAACAATGGGATCTTGGGAGAAGTAAACTGACATTCTAAAAAAGTGTGGTGAATATTTCCAACATTGTTTGGTGATGCAGGTTAAAAGGGTAACTAAAAAATGCAAACCAAACACTGGAATTTACTTTCACAGGAGTAACAATGAAAAGCTATTATAAGCAACACACACAAAATGCTGGGACAAGTCAAGCAGTATCTAGTGAGAAGAATAAAAAATTGACACTTTGGTCAAAGATTCTCTATCGATAATGCTATAATAAAACAAAAATTGCAGAACAGTTTTTGACCAGATTAGAAATGCTTGATTTATGCATAGTCCGTCCATATGAATGAGCATTAGGGAGAAAGGTGCCAGCTGTTATAGGACTGCCGGCATCTTCAGTCATGTAGAAACTCAGTTCAGCCACATTTCTGACTTGTAAACTGTTCAGATCACCAGCATTCCCCAGGAACAGAACCCTGTTGTAACCAGGGGAGGACCTGTATTGAACTTTGATGAGAACAAAGTTCTGACATTACAAAACAAGATGGTGGAGATGGTGTTGGGAAGGAATTAAAAGGGCAGAACCAGGAAAATGAGATTCTGGTGTTTAAATCCAAGATTCTTTTGGAGGTCAGGAACAAGGCATACACTAAAACTTATTGCTTCATGATAGTTTTATTAAGAGTTGACAGAATGAGGAGAAAAGGAACAGGGCAGTGACAGCGGGCCTCACTACTTGAAGAAGAGAGACACTGATGATGGTGCCTCACATAAAACAGCTACTTTTACCCCCAAAGATAAGATTGCATTAAAGTCAGAGGAGGACGTTAATAAGCTTGTCGACTAGACAATTGTCAAATAAAGTTTAATACAGATAAATGAGTCACTAATACCAGTCACCAATCCCACTCTACAGAACTGTTCAGACCATCTCTGGCACACAGGAGGTATAGATTCATTAGACCAAATTACCTCCGGCCAGTACTAATTTACTTGTTAACTAATAAGGTTTGCAATGCATTTTAGATATATTTTCATTAATAATATATGTAGCCCCCAAGTAAGCCTCAGGCTCACTCAGCTCACTTTCGTCCGGGGGAGCAGCCTTCAGCCCCGCCAAACTGGGTAATCAAGTTTGTGTGGATACTGTGTGATATACCCCACCCCGCCAAATAACAGATAAAACACCATATGCGATTAAATTATTACACTTTATAGATCTTACTGGAACTACATAATTAATAGAGATAAAATATAAAAGGAAAGTAAAAGGTGCCAAACTTATCAAAGTTCAAACACTTCATGCACAACAATTGGAGCTCAATTAACGGAGTCTTCTTTCCACCATTCAATCCCCTCCGACCTCCTCGACCCGCCACCTGGGACTAACCACGGTGGTCAAGCAGAAGCTCCACATGAGCCTCTCTTCATCTCCTCTCCCTGCCGAAGACCCTGGGCCTCAGACTCCCGCTCGGGGTCCGTTCCACTGCCCAGCTTACAGCATCACGTCTCCTCTCTCTGTCCCCATCGTGCCTTCTGCCTCAAAGCCCGTGCAAAAAATAGCTTATAGTAATACAAGGAAGAATAACATCTATCCCAATTGGTTAGCAAATGAATACAATTCTCTTATCAGTAATTATAACCCAAACAAGCTGGGAGAGAGAAGCACTTTCCCAGCAGTTAACATAACAAAGAAGCTATTTTATTCTAACATAACAAAGAAGCCATTTTTATTAGCCTTAGCAGTAACATAAAAAAAGAAACCCCTTACACTCTCCCCCCACCAATTTTAGGCATGGCCTTATGACTTCTAAATAACTCGCCAACCATTCCTGCAGACACAAAAACCCAATCCAGGTACAAACAGTCACGTTGCTCCCCAAAGAGTAGACCTTACGCCCTGTTCCACGAGCGCTACATAGGCCAACCTATCTGGGAGTTTCCTAATCCTCTGAGATCTCCGTACCCCCTCACCTAAACCCTTCAGGCTCGGACACTACTGGGGATACCTCGTGACTGTTTGCCAAATCCTCTCTCAATCTCTCACTCATGCCCCACTGCAACTCGGAGCCCCCTGTCCTGTGTCCAGGGCCCCGCTTCTTTTCCTTCAGGGTCCTGCTGTAACCCAGGCTGCCCACAGGTAGCCCTCCCCACTACACCTGACTCAGTGGGAGAAGGGCCAAAAGTCTCTTCCTCAATGAAGGGGAAGTTAGCAAAAGGCAGCATGTACCTCACATTCTGCACATCATCCTTCATATATAATTATTGAATGCTTCTGCACAAAGTGTATCTAAGTATGCAAACTCAGAAAGTGACATCAATAAACACTGATGTCACAAGCTTCCTAATTGTCACGTAGATTGAAGTGAATCTCTTGTAAATGAACTGCTGTTTAGATTTTTTTTTAGCATGAACAAATTCAGAAAGAAAACATGCAGATTGTTTTAAGTCAAAACGTCTGGCTAAGTACTGCATTTCATGCTCTCATAAGCACAAGTTATATATAAATTGGCAAAGCAATTGTTATCTCTGAATTGGAAATGTTAGAAAAATCTTTTTGAAATGATTGTTTAATCAGAATTAATGCCAAAAGGTTCATTAGAACTAATGGCCTAGAATGTAATTAGAATCGGAAGAACCATCTGTGGCAAGTGCATTAAAAATTGAATACAAGTGGCCCCCATTTTTTGAATGTTTGCTTTACAACAGCTCACTGTTACGAAAGACTCACATTAGTACCTGTTTTCACTAACCAAAGAGGATTTTCGCTTTTACAAAAAAAAAGCTGCCCGCTTTATACGTGTGTTTACCCTGAGAAAGACTACCATGACCATGAAGCCTTGTGTGGGCAGTTGTGTGCGCATGCATGTATGTGCTGATTTTTTTTCTCCAAATTGATTTTGGCTCACTGTCTTCCCAATTTTGATAAGTGAAACTACACCGTACATACATTCTTTCTACTTTATATAGGCTGTGTATTTATCATATCATTCCTGCTTTTACTACATGTTCCTGTTATTTTAGGTTTTATGTATTATTTGTAATGATTTGGTAGGTTATTTTTTGGGTCTGGGAACGCTCAAAAATTTTTCCCATATAAATTAATGGTAATTGCTTCTTTGCTTTACGACATTTTGGCTTACAAACAGTTTCATAGGAACGCTCTACCTTCGATAGCGGGGGAAACCTGTATCACCTCTATTGATAAGTTGCACGTGAAGTTAGAGAAGTCATATCAGACTCTGCCCTATTAGCGGTGCACCTATACATAGAATTTTACAACATCAGTAAAAATTATTTAAAAATGCACACATTCTGTGTAAATTAAGTGATCATGTTAAACTTCTGGTGTTTACCGCCATATGGGTGAATGTACATTTAAATGTATACCTTCTTAGGAGAGGCATGCACTTAAGTACCCAAAATGTGCTGTTCCGTGAAACATTTCCTTCTATCAATGAATTGGCCGGACAAAATTTAAACTGTGCTATCAGTGGATTATAACTTAGAGTTCCAAAAAGCTGAAAAGCTTTTAAAAAATATATACATCTTCATAGGGCTCTACTTGGTGGAGAGGCTGGAAAGTAACAACAGCAGAAGTAAAGCTTGGATGATAAACATGAACTTTATGAAGCGTAGGCCTTCACCCTCGAAGACAAAACTAATGGAAGTTTGACCCTTTTTCGATTAAAATTTAAAATATTTATCATAATACAATACATCTGGTATTTTTACTTCGGTCAATTCATCTCCCCGAATGCATTGAACTATGAGTTTAAAACTTTGATGCACTTCTGACAACATAATTTGGCTCTGAAAAACTTCACAGTGTTGAAGTAACTACTGGGTGATATCATTTACTTAAGCACAAGAGATTTTGAAGATGCTGGAAATCTTGAGCAATATGTACAAAATGCCAGAAGAATTTAGCAAGTCAGGCAGCATCCATGGAGGGAGAAATTGATATCCATGCAGTCAGGTTGAAGGCTACCCAGATAGAATATGAGATATCGTTCCTCCAATCTGAACGTGGCCTCGTCATAGCAGTAGAGGAGACTAAAGACAGACAGGTTAGAATGGAATTGGAAAGTCGAAGCGAAATGGGTGACCTGCCTTTTGTGACAGATGGTGCAAAGATGTTTGATGAAACAGTTCCCCAATCTACATAGGTATCACTAATGTGGAGGAAGCGCACTGGGAGTACTGGATAAGACATATCACCTCACAGGTGAAATGTCACCTCACCTGGAAGGACAATTTGGAGCCCTGAATGGTGGTGAGGGAGGAGGTGTAGGGGCAGGTGTAGCACTTGTAAAGCTTGCAGGAATAAGTGCCAGGAGCGAGATTAGTGGTGAGGATGAGTGAGCAAAGGAGTCACGTAGATTAGATTAGATTAGATTATGAGGACACGCAGTCCTCTTTCATTGTCATTTAGTAATGCATGCATTAAGAAATGATACAATGTTTTTCCAGAATGATATCACAGAAACACATGACAAACCAAGACTGAAAAACTGACAAAAACCACATAATTATAACATATAGTTACAACAGTGCAAAGCAATACTGTAATTTGATAAGAACAAACTATGGGCACGGTAAGAGTCTCAAAGTCTCTCGAAAGTCCCATTATCTTACGCAGATGGTAAACTTCCAGCGCCGCAAACTTGCCGATGCAGCATCCCAGAAGCATCTGACCACAGTCCGACTCCAAGTCCGTCCGAAAACTCCGAGCCTCCGACCAGCTCTCCGACACCGAGCACCATCTCTGCCGAGATCTTCAACCCCGGCCCCGGCAACAGGCAATAGGCAAGGCCAAGGATTTGGGGCCTTACCCTCCGGAGATTCTCAATCACACAAGTAGCAGCGGCAGCAAAGCAGGCATTTCAGAAGTTACTGCAGATTTTCCTCCGTGCTTCTTCACATCTGTCTCTAGCAAATCAGGATTGTGCATGGCATCCTACTTCACAGATACGATATCATTCGGAACGGTCACGCACGCTGTTTAATTTAATTAGTCTTTGCCTTGTGTATTTCAAGATAGGCTATCTTTATACTTTCTTAAAGAATCAAAATTCCTGGAGTGTGAAGTTTGGAATAAATCATCCCTCCTTATTTAATTCTAAATACAAATAATTCCTCTTAACTTATTCCTTGATTCAAATCTCCCCTTACTTTAAACAAGAGCTGGATCAAGTAACAACTAATGCATGCTTACAGAAAAATAAATATCCAAACTAATGAAAAATAAATTAATGAATATGTTTGCAGAAAGCTTTATCTGATCATACCTGTCAGAAATCCCTGCGGGAAGAAGAATCCTGAAATCCAGAAAGACTTTGGTTGACCGTGTTTGATCCAAGTCTATGAGTAAAACAAAGATTGTTAATTTTTATTTATTTTGAGATGCAGCATAGAATAGGCCCTTCCTGTCCAAAGAGCTGCACCTAGCCTAATCACAGGGTAACTTACAATGACCAATTAACCTACTAACCAGTACATCTTTAGACTGTGAGATGAAACCGGAGCACCCAGAGGAAACCCACATGTTCAAAGAGAGGATGTACAAACTATTTACAGAGGGCGTTGGAACTGAACCCCGACATTCCAGGTTGTGATAGCGTCAAGCTAACTGCTACGCTGTGACGCCCCAATGAGGAAATCACTTCTATATAATAAAGGATATTGTTATTCATATTACATTATTAAATTATATATATATATATAAACACAATACTCTGCATTTAATAGCGTCAATTGGTTTTCCAACTTCAAATTTAACTTTTTTTATTTAATTTAACATAAAAGACATTTACGTCAAGAGAGAAGATAAAATCAACTTCACAGCATTTGAATATAAATTGTTTTTTTTTTCATTTTAAGCACTTTGATTCATATATTCTTTCCAATCAAGCAAACAGTTTTGTGAGCTATACTCAGATATTTTGAGCTAGCTATTTCTATCTTACCAAAATCAATCTGGGTGTCTCCCTTGTAATATTTTAATTCTACCTTTTAAATGAAACAAAATGGTTTCAAATGTTACAGTTTGCTGCCCACAAATAGTTTAGTCAGAGAAATACTTGATTTTGCAACACACAATCATACTTGTGGTAACTAAGCCTAAATAATAGGATAGTTCTGATGAAGAGCCCCAGTCATGAAATGTTGACTATTTCTCCGTCACAAATTTCACCCAACATGATAACCTTTTCCAGCATTTTCAGCCAAGAAAGCAGTCAGAGGTAACAACTCCTTTTTTCTGTCATCAATAGTAAATTAAAACTTAAACAGATAATCATATGCTTGAAATCTGGAATTGAAGCTGAAAATGCTGGAAAAACTCAGCAGGTCAGGCAGCATCCATGGAAGGAGTAGTTCATGTTTATCAGTAAACAAGAGAAAATCTGCAGATGTAGAAAATCTAAGCAACACACACAAAATGCTAGAGGAACTCAGCAGGCCAGGCAGCATCTATGGAAAACAGTGAACAGTCGATGATTCATCAGAACTGGAGAAAAAAGATGAGAAGTCAAAGTAAGAAGGTGGGGGGAGGGGAGTGTGAGGGGATCCAGGAGTGCCCCTATTAACTGTTTGAAGAGAGACAGAGAGAGAGTTATTTATCATCGATGGTTTATTTTAAGAAGAGAGAGAGAGAGACGAAGATTGATGGTTGGACTGTTACTTTAAGGCACAGGGAGTAACTTTGGATTTCTACTGAGTTGGGTTTGGAGACAGCACTGAGCAGCTCGAAAGTTGCTGTGGTGACCAACAGCACATTATTGATGTTATTTCCAAGGACTTGTTGCCTGCTCGCATTCCTTTACAGACAAAGGAAGGAGGGACTCTTTGAATGACAGGTGATGCTCAGCCTGGTGAGATAGATAGGAGGTCAGATGATACAGACCTCAGACACATGATCGGGACACTGAATGAGCATTGTTGTGCCCGCAGAGAAAGTGAGTTTTGGAAGATCGATCAGGCGGATTGATCCAAGTGCACTGCCAATGAAAATTCAAAGGCAAGACCGGTGGGAAGTTGTCCATGTGTCCGACCCTGGCCTGGGTAGACAGCTCAACCACACCGAAGTACGGTCCCCTTTGTTGTTAAGTCACAGTCAGTGACTTGTGAAGGATTTCGGAGGACGACGAGAAAATCGACTGCAACAGCTCACCTGAAGACCTCAACTCACTCTCTCTCTCTCTCTCCATTGCTATTCAACTAAATTCCATGAACTGAACTGAACTAAACTTTGCTCAACATCGTAAGACTGTATCTTTTTACCCCTAGACTTAAAGAAGCTTGGTTTTCATACATATTTTTCCACACTTACTGATTTACTTACTTATATATATAATTCTTGCTAACCTGTTTGATTTATCTTCACTTGGTTTACTGTATTGTGCAGTTATTAATAAATATTATTAGTTATTAGCAATACTAGACTCCAAAGTGGTTTCTATTTCTGCTGGTTCCTTTATTCCTGTCACAGGGTACGTGACAGGAGGAAGAAATACAAGGTAGTGATAGGTGAAATTGGGAGTCAGAGGGGTGATGTAAAGAGCTGGGAAGTCAATTAGTGAAAGAGTTAAAGGACTGGAGAAGGGGTAATATGATATAGCAAAGTTATTTCCCATGGTAGGGAATTCTAGGACAAGAGGGCATGACTTCAGAATAGAAAGATGTCCTTTTAGAACTGAGATGCAGAGAAATTACTTTAGTTAGAAGATGGTAAATCTGTGAAATTTGTTGCCACGAGCAGCTGTGGAGGACAAGTCATTTGGTGTATTTAGGGCAGAGATAGATAAGTTCTTGATTAGCCAGAGCATCAAAGGGTGTGGGGTGAAAGCAGGGGAGTGGGGATGGTGAATCTGTGGAGTTCATTGTCATGGACAGCTGTGGAGGCCAAATGATTGGGTATATTTAATAACAAAGTTGATAGGTTCTTGGTTAGTCAAGGTGTCAAAGGTCATAGGGAGAAGATAGGGGAATGGGATTGCGAGGGATAATAAATCAGCCATGATGGAAAGGCAGAGAAGACTCGATGGGCCAAGTGGCCTAACTCTGCTCCTATGTCTTATGATCTTATGGTTTTATATCCACCTGAGATGTCAAATGAGGCTCTGCTTGAGGTCTCTGCTGAAGCTGGTGAGATGAAAGGAGCAAGCTGTGTGAAATTTCTCCAATCTTTGGAGACAATAAGTAAAAGGATTTTGAATATTAATTTTGTATTCCCAACATAAATAATTCCATCTTAATTGACTTTTTCAGGAAATGAGATGTATAACATCACAGTAGGGTGAAAGCCATAGTTCTGTGGGGTGGAATTTAACATTAATTTCACCTCTTGATAGTTGACAACATCAAAGACTGCTGATAAGATTTCAATCTTACAGTAGGTTTGCATCCGCAGGAAATGAGGACAGAATCCTGTTTCAACATGTACTGTAATAATTTCCATGCTTTCTTGATAGCTGGAGCTTAATGCATGCACATCAATACTTCAGCAATCTTTAACCCTGTTCCCATTTTCATTAATCACCACAAACAAACCCATGCAGCAATTTTATAAGTCGTCAGTTATGTTTCATCAATTCAAAGACATAATTCAGAAATATTTTAGGTATATTTGACTGAAGCAAAGTTATTTATCAATTATATTTTATTTCACAAATTAACTAGTCACTTTTGGGGGTAAAATACCACAAAAATATGGAACCAAATTGTGGGGCTAATAGTGGAGAATTGAATTAACCTAAACTGCACAAGACGTCAAAATGTGCTGAGTGGTGCCTAAAGCATGTCCAAAGCAAATGATACTACATGCACTGTGGTATCAGTATAGTAATGGGAAATGGGTTTGTGCTTCTGCAATTCTCTAATGTTATCATTAGTGAGGTAGCAAAGAGCAATCAGACAGGAATGGTAAATGGGTAAATTGCTGTATTGTTGTCACATGCACTGAGGGAAAGTAAAAAGCTTTATTTTGCAGGCCATTCATATAGACCATTTCATCACTTCAGTGTATTTTAGTAGTATAAGGGAAAATCAATAAGAGAACACCAAGTAAAATGTTGTAGTTACAGTGTAGGTAGACAGTAAAGTGCAAAGCCATGGTCAAGATAGATTATGAGACCAAGAGGTAATTTTATCATACTATGGGACCTCTCAATCTCCATAGAATCATAGTCATAGAACATAGAACATAGAAATCTACAGCACGTTACAGGCCCTTTGGCCCACAATGTTGTGCTGACCATGCAATCTACTCTAGAAACTGCCTAGAATTTCCCAACCACATTTTTCTAAGCTCCATGTACCTATCTAAGACTCTCTTAAAAGACCTTATTTTATCTGCCTCCACCACCGTTGCTGGTAGTGCATTCCACGCACCCACCACTCTGTGTGTGAAAAGCTTACCTCTGACATCTGCTCTGTACCTACTTCTCAACACCTTAAAACTATATGCCCTCATGTTAGCCATTTCAGCCCTGAGAAAAAACCTCTGGCTATCTACATGATCAATGCCTCTCATCACCTTATACAGCCCTATCAAGTCACTTCTCATCCTTCGTTGCTCGAAGCAGAAAAAGCCAAGTTCACTCAAACTATTTTCATACGTTATGCTCTCCAATCCAGGCAACGTGCTTGTAAATCTCTTCGCTCTTTCCATAGTATCCATATCCTTCCTGTAGTGAGGTAACCAGAACTGAACACAATATCTCACAGCTTTTGAACTCAGTCCCATAGCTGGTGATGGCCAACACATCATTTGCTTTCTTAACAACACTGTCAACTTGCACAGCAGCTTTGAGTGTCCTTTGGACACGAACCCCAAGATCTCTCTGATCCTCTACACCGCCAAAAGTCTTACTATTAATATTATATTCTGTCTTCAAATTTGACTTACCTAAATGAAGCACTTCAGAAGTATCTGGGTTGAACTTCATCTGCCACTTCTCAGCCCAGTTCTGCATCCTGTTGATGTCCCACTGTAACCTCTGACAACCCTCCAGACTATCCACAACAACCTCAACTTTTGTGACATCAGCAAACTTACTAACCCACCCTTCTACTTCCTCATCCAGGTCATTTATAAAAATCACAAAGTTGAGGGGTCCCAAAACAGATCCTTGTGAAATACAACTGGTCACCAACCTCCATGCAGAATACAAGCCACTTACAATCACTCTTTGCCTTCCGTGGGCAAGCCATTTCTGGTTCCACAAAGCAAGATCTCCTTGGATCCCATGCGTCCCTACTTTCTGAATGAGTCTTGCATGGGGAACCTTATCAAATGCCTTAATGGAATCTATATACACTATATCCACTGCTCTACCTTCATCAATCTGTTTTGTTATATCCTCAAAGAATTCAATCAGGTTTGTAAGGCACAACCTGTCCTTGACAAAGCCATGCTGACTATCCTTAATCAGATTATGTCTCTCCAGATGCTTATAAATCCTGCATCTCAGGATTTTCTCCAACAACTTGCCCACTACTGAAGTAAGGCTCACTGGTCTATAATTTCCTGGGTTATTTCTACTCCCTTTTTTGAACAAGGGAGCAACATTTGCAACCCTCCAACCCTCTGGAACATCTCCCGTCCCCATTGATGATGCAAAGATCATCGCCAGAAGCTCAGCAATTTCATCCCTCGCTCCCCACAGTAGCCTGGGGTATATCTCGTCTGGACCCGGCAATTTATCTAACTAAATGCTTTTCAAAAGCTCTAGCACATCTTCTTTCCTATGTCTATATGTTCAAGCATTTCAGTCCACTGTAAGTCATCCCCACAATTGTCGAAGTCCTTTTCCCTGGTGAATGCTGAAGCAAAATATTCATTAAGTACCTCCGCTACCTCCGCACTTAATTGGTCCTATTCTGACACAGCTCATTCTCCTGCTCTTCACATACTTGTAGAATGCCTTGGGGATTTCCTTAATCCTGCTCACCAAGGCCTTCAGTGGCCCCTTCTAGCTCTCCTAATTTCATTCTTAAACTCCTTCCTGGCAATCTTGTAATTTTCTAGAGCTCTAACAGTACCTACTTTCTTGAACCTTTTGTAAGCTTTTCTTTTCTTCTTAACTAGATTTTCTACATTCTTTGTTCACCATGGTTCTCTTACCCTACCATCCTATCCTTGCCTCAAAAGAACATACCTATGTGGAACACCATGCAAATGTTCCCTGAATTTCTGCTGTGCATTTCCCTGAGAACATCTGCTCCCAAGTTCCTGTCTAATAGCATCATATTTCCCCCTACCCCAATTAAATGTTTTCCCAAATGATCTGTTCCTATCCCTCTCCAGTGCTCATAGAGTAATACAGCACAGAAACATGTCGTTCAGCCCTATTGGTTCATGCTGATCATAGCATCTTCCGGGCAAGTTTCTGTTTCCTGTGTTTGGCCCATATCCCTCCAAACCCTTTGCCTTCATTTATCTATCGAATTGCTTCTTAAGTATTGCAATTGTCCCTGCCTTGATCACTTCCTCTAGCAGCTCATTCCAAGCATCCATTATCCTCTGTGTAAAGAAATTCTCTCTCAAGTATTGTTCAAACCTCTCCTCTATTACCTTGTATTTATGCCGTCCAGTTTTATATTCCCCAGCATTGGAGAAAAGGCTATTATCAGCCACCTTACCATATACTGTACTTCTATGAGATCACCCCTTATACTCCTATCCTCCAAGGTAGAAAGACCTAGTGTGGCCAAACTCTCCCTATAACTCAGGTTTTCTAGTCCTAGCCGCATCTCCATAAGTCTCTTCTGCACCGTGCACAGCTTGACAATGTCTGTCCTATAACAGAATGACCAAACTGTACACATTACTCTAAGTGCAGTCTCACCAACAACTTATATAACTCCAATGTAATATCCCTACTCCTAATCTGCCCTGACTGATGAAGGCCAGCACGCTAAACACTTTCTTCACCATCCTGTCTACTTGCTCAGCCACTTTCAGCAACTGTGTGTTTGTACTCTCAGCTCCCTCTGTTCCACAAAACTAGTTAGTGCTCTGCCATTCACTGCATAGAGATATCCCGCTTTGAATGTTCAAAATGAATTACCTAACACACTTATCCATTTGCTATTCCTCAGCCTATCTCCCTAACTTCTCAAGATTTCTTTGAAAATCGGTGTAATCTGATTCACCATCAACAAGACCCGCTAATTTAGTAGCATCAGCAAACTTGTTAATCATGCAAGGTACAATCACATTCAAAACATTTTATAAATAATTAATAGTAGAAGTCCAATACTGACTCCTGAGGCATCCCACTAGTCACAGGCCTCCAGTGAGAGAATTGACCTTCAACCATCACCCTCCGCTACCTATCATCAAGCAATTCTGAAACCACTTCTTTCACCTGAATCCCATATGAGTTAACCTTCCTGATCATCTGCCAAATGGGATATTGACCATATAAGCAACATCCATTGCCCTACTTTTATCTATCCTCTTCGAAAACTCCATAGTTTTCATCAGACATGATCTCCTAGCATAAAACCGTACTGACTGTTCCTTGACTAACCAAGTGGTGGTAGATTTTGTCCCTCAGAATTCCAAATTCCCTCTAGTAATTTCTCTACACATTAAGTTAGATTCACTGCCCTGTATCCATGTTCTAGTATTCTGGACCTTCACTAGTAGCTAACAACAAAGCAAATATCCCTATGTGGACCTCCGTAATTCCTTCCCTAGCTTCCGCAATGTCTAGTGGTGTATTTGGTCCGGCCAGGAAACTTGCCCACCCCAAGGTGCTTTAAAGCTGTAAATAACACCTTCCTTACAATATGCGCCTGGTCTAGGACCTCACCACTTATTACTCTCACTACTTTGGCATCTATGATATTCTTGTTAGTAAATGCCAAGGAGAAACAGACATTAAAAATCTCAGCCATCTCCTGTGTCTACACATACAGGCAGCTCTGGTGGTTTTTATGAAGAACTAACTGCAAGATAGAAGCTGCCCTTGAACCTAGTAATACGAGCTTACAGGCTTTTGCACCTTCCACATAATTTGAAGGTTCAAAAGAGAGAATATCAGGGGTAAGAGAGGCCTTTGATTATGTTTTCTATTTTACCAGGCTGCAAAAAGTATAGTCAGAGTTGATGGAGGGAAGACTTGTCTTCATCATGTGCTCAGCTGTGTCCATTCTCTCTGGAGTTCTTAAGATCTCAGCCAGAGCAGTTGTCATAGCAACCTATGATGCCTCCAGACAGCAAAGTGTTCCATGGAGAAATTAGTAAATAGATGCATTACATTGAGAAGAAGTCATGCATCTCTACTGCTAGCCAACATTACTATGAAGTGTATCTGAAGAAGAGAGATCAAGGAGACTAATCCCTTTCCCTATTTACTATCCAGTGAGTCTTACTGGCAAATGTAAATCTTCTCCTTAAATACTCATAGTTAAATGGCCTACCAACATTCTCTTAAAAGATTCCAAAATGAAGTCACTGTTCAGCTACAATCTTGGGAGATGACTGATACTGTGAAACAGGAACAGTAAGTCTACTTTCAAAGAAGACTAAAAGAATATTGGCAAAAAATTAACCTACAAGGCTTTATTGTAGAGGAATGTCTGGTCAAGATGACCTCTGCGTATAATGCTCCTTCAGTCAACATCTTCTGGATAGATCCTGAAACAACATACTTCACTTCTTTTATGTCTTTTACATTTTTTTTTGTCTTGGATGTGATTCTGGAGCAGTTGGATCCTGTGATTTACTGTTTGAGGATCATCTTGGTGTTCCAAAGCTCTGCAGTCTCCAAGAGGATTCTGGAAGGCAGAGGCAGTGTGCACAAACCTCATGGCAGGCAGGCCATGGGACAGGGTGTGAGCCGATGTTTGACTCCATTTCGCCGATTAAAACAAGATTGAAACGTTGAGGTGAATACAAAAGTTTGGTGTTCGTTTGGGTGCTTCAGTGCTCTTCAGTCTCCAAGGGGATTCTGGGAGACAGAGGCAGCGTGCATGAACCTTGTTGTGGGCAGGCTGTGGGATGGGGCACAAACCAATGTTTGACTCCATTTCACTGATTAAAGCTTCCATTGCACGTCAATTAAGGTGACAAGGCAGATTGAACCATTGAGGCAAATGCAAAAGGTGAGCGCTAGCTGCCTGTCTTTTGAGGGGAGAGCCTGCTGCTGTGCCTAAAAATGTTACCTAGGTTTTCTGCGTTTTGGATATGGACTTGGACTATAGATTTTTTTCAGTCTTATAGTTTTTTATATTCAGTGTTTTTCACCCAAACTTTCTTTTTTTTGTGAGTGGAGGGGGAAATTGGGGGTTGAGTCCTCAAAACATCCTGAATTACTGATCACAACCAAAATGATCACCAAAGCTTTACACATGCGTTTGTTGAACTTTAAACAATCTTTTTTGGCCAAAGGGAAAAAGTGGTTTATTAAATCTTATCTTTGGTGTAAACAAAGTACCTACACAACTTCATCTATCTAATACAGATAAATGTAATACCATGCAATAGAAATATGGATTCAGACTCTTAACTCTACCCAAAGGCAAACTGTTAGCATCAATAAATCCACATTATTTTCAATGGCAGCTAATTTACAAATCAGTTTATCTACAACATTTAAACCTAAAACTAAGTGTGAGTTATTGATCAATGCTTTACTATGTTTATGTAAAACTAACTTTTTACTGCCTCTTTCTAGACCATCTAAAATGCTTACTAGTCCTCTCACATGTATGTTATTTATAGATAAGGACTTCTAAATTCAGGAGGACAGGTCAGGCAGCATCTGTGGAAAGAGAAACAGTTAACATTTGAAGTCAAAGACATCCTTCATCGGACTGAGAAATAGAGAAATCAAGTTAGTCTAAGTAGCAGAGAAGGTCAAAGCGGAAAAATGGGTGGAACAAAGGATATGTTTGTAACAGAGGAAAATGAAGAAGCCATTGAATGGATGGTTAAGCTCCTTTCTCTGTGTAATATGTTGGTAATCTTGTAAAGGCTGGGTGGTGTTATACAGTTTGGTCTACAATGAAAGGCAGAGAAGAATGGCAAGCATGAAAAGCCAATCCTCATACAAACAGATAGAAAGAGACTCAAGTGAAGAAGTCAATATTGAATCCTGCAGGCAACAATATTCCAGTTGATGCTTCCCCAGAGAGAGAAGTCAGAGTGGAAGTAAGATCTGAAGTAAAATAGCATCTATCCTGGAAATTCAATGACACTTCTAGGGACTGCACATAGGTACTCCACAAATCTAATTCTCCAATCCAGAGGAGGCTACACATGAATATCAAATGAAATACACTAGATTGGAGAAAGAGCAAGTGAACGCTGGTTAACTGCAAAGATTTTTTTATCGAAAAGATAGGTAAATTAACAATGCAGTACACCCATAATGCTCTGGAGTAGGTTTTGAACCCACCTTTTTACTTAAAAACAAATATACTGAATTAAGGCTCTTATACAATTATTTTCTTGACCAGATAAAATATGACAATGGAACTATTCACTTGCCCATCTATCTCATCTGGATACTACAATAGAATAACCAAAGTATTACTATGAAATGATTTCAATCCAGAATTTTAAAGAGTTATTTAATAATTTAATGCACAGAAAGTTATAATTGATTCTTAGTTGAAACAAGTGCTTAATTATCACAAAAAATTACAAAGTATAACGTATTACGCATTGGTTCTACAAGTCTTACCTAATCCTTGAAATGCCATAACATCAGTCATTTCTTATGTACAAAAACAAACTATAAATGGAATCAGTTTTTCACAATCACAACTAAAAAGAATTTAGTATATTACATTGTGTCTCACCGCTATAAACTCTGTTCTCAATATAAAGTCCTTCACCCACGATCCCAAGGGTTTGAGCGATGGATAAGCTGCATTAGCCCACAAGGATGGAACTTGATTGTTCAGGAAGCTGGTGTACACCTTTTCTACCTCTTCAGACATTACCACAAATCCAGCAATGGCCTTATTTAATATAACCAAAGAGTCCTGGATAGATAGGGAAAAACAAAGAATGCAGTGGATATTTTTAATCTGGTTTCAACAATCTAGCTAAAGTGGCAATAATTCAAGACTTGCAGGAGGTACACTTTGCCTGTCCAGCATGATATATGCCAGCATCTAGTGCAGCAGGCAATAACATGCTCCAGCTGTGCTCTTGTCACCGCTTCTGGCGTAGCTTTAAGGATGCAACAAGGAGTCCCAATGTCCAGTGCGAACTTATTTGGCTACCACTGGAAGAAATATGAGTTTAGGGAATTAGAGATATCCCATCCATTTCATTTAATCTAGGAATGCCTTTCTGTATCCATGGCATTTAACAAAGCAACATAAATCCTGAGCAGGATAAATTGGGCACAAAGCAAAAGTGAGAAACAATACAATACATGAGAAATCTCAAAAGATTGGAAAATAGCTGGCTTTACCATGTAAAGAGGTATAACATCAGTACCTCAACATCACTAATTAAACCCAGATACTTCATAGAAGGGTCATCTAATAGATAACCCCAATGGACCACACAAGGATACATCAGGAGAGAGGACACGAAACCTGGTTCATGAAGTACGTTTGCAGAAGTATCTTTAAGGAGGACAGGTGGGTAGAAAATCAGGTTATTAAGAGAACCACCTGGAAATTTAAACCTAGCAGTTAACAGGTGATAGGATAGCTGTGCTTATTGGTTGGATTGAATTCAGGGGCGGTCAAGAAGAAAGATTTGAAGGAGTAACACAACATTTTAGGGTTATTAGACATTAGAGGGTAATGGGCAAGACAGTGAAAGGATTTTTTTTGTGAGAATTTTAAAACGGAGACATTACTTAACCGAAAGTTGAAGTAGGACAACAAGGTGGTGAAAATCAAGAAATCTGGGTCTTAATGCAACCTAACCAACAATTGTTAAAACAATTATGCTGCAATAAAAAGGAAAGTTTCAAAAAACAATGGAACATTGTAACTATCTGCCCATCTCTCAATTGCTTGCCCTCTTCATGACACTAGCCCTTCCGTTTCCGTCCTCTCATTTTCTGCTCCTTTTGGTTGCAAAACTCCTAGTTTTGCAACCAATTTTGGCTCAAAATTTGAAACTTCTTTACCATCTTTTTGTTAGGGGTGTTGAACAGCTATCTGTAGCTTGCCAAAAATATGAAAATAATGGCTAAGAATAATGGCAACAAAGGCTCGGCAAAGTGTAAGATTGCCCAGCATCTTATACTTCCACTTCACCTTTTTAGCATTGACGTTTGTTTTGAAATTTTCAGCTAAATATAGGATTTGTAACAGATATTAAGTAACATTGTTAACTGCACTGGTAGTAGTTAGAAAGCATGTGACCAAGCTATTTGACTATAGGAACATAATCATCTGCCCTGTGTAAATCACAAAGCTGGACTTCTTTAAGGGGCAAGGGAGTTTAAGGCAAGGTTGATCCCGCACATGTAAACGTATCGATGCCTACCTATGGTTTCCTTTGTCTTTCTCTCTATAGAGCTGCTACTGATATTCAAAACAGAGTCATAGAATGACAGAGGATACAGCACAGAAATGGGCCCTTTGGTCCAATGAATCCATACCAAACATCAAATGATTTTTAAACTAATCCTACCCAAGCTTGTTTTGTTCTACCCGCATGTGTAACTGCATCTCAGATTCTACCATTCATTATACTTTGAGGACAATTTACAGAGACCAGGTAATCAACTTACACAATTTTGGGATGTGGAAGGAAACGACAACATTGAAGACTGTCAAGAGAACACAAGCTCCACCCTTTGATTCAGTATTGAAATTATTTTAGACATGTTATCAGCAATAATCATCTCATTTTCATCATATAACATGCAAACTAATAGTGACCTAGAAGATTCCAATCATTCAAAAAGAAAGGTATATTGCAGCATAAAATATTAATCAACAACATTCATAGGCTAAAGTGAAGATTGTATCTCATAGATTATGAATGGTTACACAGTGAGTTATAGTATTGACTTTACAAAGATGATACCTAATTTTATAAATCAATGATTAAAATCTATTTCAATTTTGATCGGTTACATCTGAATTTTATCTTTTATTTTACAAAGTTGTGTTCTTTGTAGATGACAAAAACATCCAAAACAAATATTTGGAAGGAAGAAATTTAATGATTTTGAAATAAAAATAGACATCATTGTACCAATGATATTTAATAATACCCTGAGGAACAGTGCCCTATTCTTCAGTTTTTGATGGTGAATTTAAATGTTTAGCAAGTCTGTATTCTCTCTCTTACTTTCCTATCTAAGTGTTTATTTATTTGTATTTAAACAATGTAATTTGAGCTACCTTCCCCACCTCCTTTAACAGCTTATTCCCAATAACTACCACCCACCCTTCAGATCTCCAGAATTTCTCTTCTCTCAACTTAAACCTATGTCCTTTTGTTCTAGGCTCCCCCGCTTCGAGAAAGAGAGTCTAATCATCCATCCCATTAATGTCCCTCATAATTTTATAAACCCTGTAGGGTCATTCCTCAGCCTTCTAAGTTCCAAAGTAGGAAAGCCCAGCCTATCATATCTCAGAGTATAACTACAACTCTCCATTCTGGGAAAATCATGGTGAAACTTTTCTGCACTTTTTCTATTGCTACCCATTTTAAGGTAACCTGAACTGCACACAGTACTCCAAGTGTAGTCTAACCATTGTTTTATACAGCAGCAATAGGACATCCCAACTGTTACTTCCAGTGCTTAGCCTAGGAAGGTCAACAGACTAAATGTTTTCTTCATGACCATATCCACCTCAAGCATACCCACACAGACTTTTGTGGTGTGGTTTTGTGGAGTCCACATCCTTCCAATATAAAATGGGCGTCATATCGATCAGCAGATGTTTATTGGAGTAAATAGTAATAAACTAGTAAAAGTAATAAATAGGAATAAATAGTCAATAGTAATAAATAGTAATAATAATTCTCAGATGCACTGCAGCAAAGCAGCATCTTTGAAAGTATAGGTGCAACAGTGAAAGCCCAGACTGTAATCATGAGGTCTCAGCTTACTGTTACGGAAGCTCATACAGCTACCATCATGGTTCTGGACACTACTACTTCAAGGGAATTCCAGAGTATCTGATAGATAATCTGACATTATCCTTGGAGAATACTAGCAGCTCTACGGAGTGTGAATAGGCTCCTACTGTTCTGTGAATAGACTCTTTCTGATCAAGGTAGCAACATCCGTACCTCTATCTTTAGCATGAATGAACTGGCGTTTGCCTATCATCAGTTAGCATGGAAAATAAGTTCATCAATTTTAGATGAGCATGGTGTTTGTTGAAAGGAATCTCTTATTTCAAATGCTGATCGACCCATTCTCTGGCATACAATATTATAATCCAATTCCCAATGCCTAAGTGATATGTGTGAGTTTCCACACATAAACACGTACCTAACCACTTAATGTTCCTCTCAAACAACTTTGAGCTGTGAATAAAGCAGTAAACTGCATCAATGATTGGCTGAGGTTACTTTGCTGTTCTATGTCTTTCACTATGCTTTCATACTCCGTTATAACTTCCTAAATGCCATAACTGTCAGGAAGTGTAGAGAAGACTTGACCCAAAAGCAGAGCAGCAAAAATGATTTAGCAGTACACAATACTTTACTAATAAACTGCAACATAATAAGCCATGAGAGACCACAAAACAAGAGAGAACAGATACTTTACGCAAGGCAACAAGGTAACTGAAGGCTAAGAGCAACTGTTGAGGCTAGCTGATTGAATGGGTATTCAAAGGACTGTGGATGAGAGCTGGGTTTAAATAGGCTGCAGGTGATGAGTTGGAAATGAGTGGTAGGTGATGCCTGTAAGCTGGGTAGAGGCTGGGAGGTTCCTACCTGTGCAGACCTGACAGTAACTGAAATATTAGAATTAGCAAAAATACTGCTTTTATGTGTTCTTCATATTAAATAAGCATTTTTCTTTCAGTGTTAGCAATATTTGATGCTGCCCATTTGACAATATACATAGCCATAACAAATTTCGTAAAATTAATGAAGGCTCCAACAACTAATTTAAGGTAAGGATACTAAGTCAAAGTTAATTCAGTCATCATGTCCATAGCAAAAAGCTGCAAGCCAATTTCACACTATAATTTGCAAGTGAGAAAGTGACAGTACTGAAAGCATTACTCACTTTTAGTACGGCCAGGAGACTATTAAAGCGATCAACTTCTTGTCCTAGTACGGTGGTTAATGAATTCAAGCGTCCTTTCTGATCTCTAACAAATAGTAATTCAGTTGCACCTTCAAGGTCAAGATTAACTGAAATAAACATTTGGAGAAAAAGCAGTATAAATTTGTCATTAGACTTGGAGACAATTTTGAATTTCCTTGTGAAATCATGAATTTCATGAATTGACATTATCTTTCTCCTCTCTCCTCTATTTGCACTTATCTCCTTCAGGTTAAACACTCAACATTTTAGGAACAGTTTCTTCATCTGCCATCAGATTTCTGTATGGTCCATGCACCCATGAAGATTAACTCACTATTCTTCTTGTGGAGTATTTACTTCTTCATTTTTTATTGTATGATAATTTGTTATTTGTTACCACTAACAACAAATCTCATGACCAATGTCAGTGTAAATAAATCTAATGCTGATGAACAAATCTCCACTAACCTCTCTCCTGATACCACTACGGTCACTTGTGTTATGCATTCATTGTTGGTCTCTACCTAATGCAGGACAATCCCTTTGTTCTTCCTACACCACCTCCACACCTGTCTTTTCCTCTGCTATTTAAAATCTGTTTGATCTCTAATTTTTACTGGATCTTTTGAAAGCTCTGTTTATCTGAGATGTTACCTTTCTTTCCCTCTTTAGATGCTGCTTAACCTGCCTAATATTTCAAGAATTTTCTGTTTTTATCTTGAATTTATTCTTATTTGGGTCCATCCACCAAATCTGCGTACAGTAGTCCAAACACACTCTCACAAAGGCAATGTACAGTCTCAATAAAACTTTATTTTGTAGTCCAATCTCATCATTTTGGTCAATTTGCCTCTTAATTGCTTGCTGTACCTCAGATTATTCTGGTAGATCTACATTACATTTGGCATTTCACAAAAGAGTACATCTAAATCCATTATTACACCACTGTTTTCTAGCTTCTCACTTTTTAAACAAAAAATATTCTGTTATTCTTTTATTCACACCGAAATGCTTAATGTCACATTTTCCTATGATATACATTACCTGACACTTCTGCCCACACATAAACTTAATCTACCTATATAATGTTAAAGGCTCACGAATCCTCCTCACAGCTCAGTTTCCCACTGGCTTTGTATTATCACTGTTCTTAAATACATTACACTATGTTTTCTTTTTAGTCAGTAATAAGGATTGTGAGTGATTAAAGGCCAATGACTGATAACGGTGACGTCTACTGTTAATTATCTACCAATCTAAAAATGACCCATTCAGACCTACTTTCAATTTTTTGTTCTGCTAATCTTCCATCCTTGCTGATATGTTACCCTTGAACCAATAAACAGGTAAATAGGATTACAGCAGATTGGTACAACAGGTGGCATTAGTATTGTGGGCTGAACAGCCTGTTTCGAATAGCTAACAGGTTAGCTGGGATGAAAAATATTAAATGAGTTTACCTGGAAGTTTTGAGAGAATAGAATCTGCTAATTCATTGACAACTTCATCACTGCTTTTGCCAGCTCCACGTGCAATGACATTGGGCTGTACTTCAAGAACTGTCAGTATCATATTGTTGGTTTCCTTGCGCTGGAATGAGTGGTGAACAGACATTAAAATAATTTTTGAACACTTCCACTCAAAACTGATTTAAGTTCTAGAAAAGAAAGCTTAACATAACTTTAATGAATTGTTTCACAGAAAAAAATCAATAACACAATTTATTTGAAGATAGTAAATTTAAACAATTAAAAATTCTACTATACAATTATTTAGTATTTATTCCAGTGCTACCATCTCTCTTGCTATCCATCCCATAGGATGATAATGGTTCCTTTCAGTCAGCTACCCCACTCCTCAGAAAGGAACAGCGTCTGTGTGAATGGATTTTAGGTGAGTAGGGGGTTGCATAGGTCCAGACCCACCCTCTCGACATCCCCTCCTGGATCCAGCGGCATGGTGGGGTCCAAGACGGCTGGGAGAAATTCTGTTGCAGTGAATGGCCAGACCAAGCTTCAATGCAAGGGATGTCCTTTCCGCGCTTCACGGCATGTGTTTGCTAGATGGTCGTTGACCTTACAAGAGGGTCCATCCACCCTTTGAAAGATCTTGTTTTTCATCCTGCATGGTGTCTAGCCACCCTCACCAGGCAAGCCTGGTAGGGGAGCCGGTTTAGTCGCCAACCCACCCGACCATGCGACAGATAGTACTGGGTTACATGGTACTAGTAGACTCAGGCGATACATCAGAATTAAATAACCTAATCCAATTTAATTAATATTTGACTTTTCATTTTCATATTTTTCTTTATTTGTGTATTATATTTCTTTTTCACCAGAAATTGCTTCATGTTCAAAAGCTACTTATCCTAGTATAGTCCATTTTCAAGCAAACTATTGTCTGTCACAAGTTTTATAATCATTCTTCATTTTAACACCAGCTGTTACCAATTCATTGACTGAAGACTATCACTTATAATTATGAATCCTTAGAAAATATATCAAAACTTTATATATTTTACACACATTTCTACAAATATAGTGTATTCTGTTTCATCTCATGCATTAAAGCCTCACATCATACCATGTTATACCACCACCAGAAGGACTATAGTCATTCAAGATTGTCTAATGTCATCTCCAGTATACATGTGTAAAGGAGAATAAAATAATTGCTACTGTGGATCCGATGCAACACAAAAAATAACAATAAACATATATCTGTAAGATGGATTACATACATAGATATATAGGCATAGGAATGTCTATACATAAGGCAACTCTGACAGGAAGTGATAAAGTAGTGGTGGTAGGAAGTGTCAGGAGGGTGTGGGGTTAGTGGATAAAGGTACTGATCAGCCTCACTACCTGGGGAAAGTAACTGTTTTTGAGCCTGGTGCTCCTGGTGTGGATGCTACATAGCCCCTTCCCTGATGGAAGTGGGATAAGCAGTCCATGAGCAGGGTGAGTGGGGTCCTTCATGATGTGACTACCTTTTCCCGGCACCTTTCTGTATTTCTGTTCTTGATGGCTCCCAATTAAAGCGACACTATGCAATAGTTGATAGAATAACTACCTTATGAATGGGTATCAGCACGTTACTTTGACTGGTGCAGTCCTTTTATCATTGCATATTCATTTTACATTATGAAATAATACTGAGATTATTTCATTGCATAGAAGTTTGGCTAACTAACAGAAGGCAAAAAGTGGGAATAAAGGGGGCCTTTTCTGGTTGGCTGGCAGTGACTAGTGGCATTCCACGGTGGTGGGTGTTGGGTCCGCTATGTTATATGTTAAGGATCTGGATGATGGAATTGATGGATTGTGGCCAAGTTTGTGGCTGGTAGAAGCATAAATGGAGGGACAGGAAGTGTTGAATAAGCAGGGAGTCTGCAGAAGGACTTGGACAGATTAGGAAATGGGCAAAGAAGTGGCAGATGGAATACAATGTCTGAAAATGTATGGCTATGCACTTTGGTAGAAGGAATAAAGGCGTAGACTATTTTCTAAATGGGGAGAAGATTCAGATATCAAAGGTGGAAAGGTAGTCCTAGTACAAGATATTTTAAAGGTTAACTTACTATTTGAGTCAGTAGTAAGTTAGACAAATAAAATATTAGCATTAATTTTGAGAAGACTAGAATATAAAAGCTAGAATGTAATGTTTTGTTTTATAAGGCACTGGTCAGACCACATGTGGAGTACTGTGAGCAGTTTTGAGCTGCTTACTTAAGAAAAGATGTGCTTGTATTGAAGAGGATCCAGAAGAGGTTCATGAGAATGATACTGCATATGAAAGGGTTAACATATAAGGAGCATTTGATGGTTCTGGGTCTTTACTCGCTGGAATTTTGAACAATGAGGGGGGCATCTCATTGAAATCTATTGAATATTGAAAGACTTAGATAGAGTGGACATGGAGAGGACATTTCCTATAGTGGGAGAGTCTAGGACTAGATGGTATGGCCTCAGAATGGAAGGACATCTCTTTAGAACAGAGATGAGGAATTCCCTTGGCCAGAAGCTAGTGAATCTGTGGAATTCATTGCCACAGATGGTTGTGGAAGACAAGTCATTGGGTATATCTAAAACGGAGGTTGATGGGTTCTTGATTAGTAAGTGTGTCAAAAATTACAGGGAGTAGGCAGGAGAATGGGGTTGAGATAGAATATAAACCAGCCATGACCGAACGGTGAAGCAGACACGATGGGCCAAATGGCCTAATTCTGCTCCTATGTCTTATGGTCTTATGGTTTTATTTGATACTAACCTGGAAAGCTAAATTAGCATTTTCATGCATTCCAAATATTTCTGGGTCATCAATAAAGGGTAGGCCTTCAATGTACTCTTTTAGTGCCAGCAAGCTGTCTACATCAGGACTGTAGTAAATTCCTGAAAGACAGAAAATTGAAGAATTGTATTCTGTCAAAATAGATAGTTCTACAGCTACAAGTAACTAAGATTGTCATTGTATACCAGTAAAGTACTGAGATGCTTCAGAATTTCTTCAATGATGAAGCAATGTAAACACTATTCAGTTTGTGAGTTTGCACAGCAGTGATATGTGCCTACAAAGATATAGATAAAATTTGATCTGGATTTCTCCTATTTTCACCTTAAATTCAAAACCTCCAGTATAATCAAGTGGCATAATCAAGATGACACAATCTATAATTAAGTTTTTAATGTGAAATGAAAAAAATAATAAGAACATTTCATGAAATTTGGGTAGGAAGTTAATTATTATGAACAAGAATGTAAAAAGGCAAGTAAAACAGCTTCAATATCCCTTATGTTTTGAAATAACTGAAGAATCACAGACTATATGGAAAAGTGGTCAAACAATTATTAAGTAATTATGGCTTTGTAAGCTATGAAAACTCACTTAGACTTCATAAAATACGTAATAACCTTTATTCTGTCACAGTTTCTACATTCACCAGGCAACAGAATATTTTGAAAAAGATGTTCAGTCCACTCCTTTCACCTGATGACTTGTATTGTCATTATGTACTATGGACTGTCATAAAAACCCACCATCTTTAGTAATATCCTTTAGAAAAGGAAATCCACCATGTTTAACTAGTATGATATTTGTGCTAAATGTAAAAGTTATTGTCAACAATCATAGCTATATGAGGTCTCTACAAGTGTAAGATTAGTGACCAAATGCATTCTCTGTTGTTACAATGTTTAAGATGTAACTTCTCTGAAGGTAATTGCCTCTGTGGAAGTAAGGTGCGGGAAGAATACTATCCTTCAGCATACAAGGATATTTTATTAAATAAAGGAGTATGTTTGTATTGCTGATTATTTTCAAGCTTCTTAGGGGTGAAAAGTACTGTGATATACTGTAGTGCCAGAACTGCTAAATGACACATTGCTAAATTGCTAAGTGCCAGAACTGCTTAGAAAAATAGAGGGCTATGCGGCAGGGAAATTCTAGGCATCTCTAGAGTAGGTTACATAGTCAGCACAACATTGTGGGCTGAAGGGCCTGTAATGTGCTGCAAATTTCTAGAGTCTATGTTCTGTGATACTATGATTTTGAATACTGAATGCTTGGCATAATATGGTGACACATAGATATGTGCCAAGAGACACCAAGCAAAACAGTTCAAATACACATTGGAGTGGGTGACCCTGTCAGAACAATTGGATTTCCAGGCAGGTAACTTTTTAAAGAACGCTGATTATGCAAGAAATCAGTCAACAAATAAATTAGGTCTCATGAAAGTAAAGATGTTATTGCACTTTATTAGTCACAAGGGAAGAGACTTGTACTGTTTTGTAAAGCATTCAAATGAAATCCTGGAAAATCTATTCGATGCCACACATGCACACTGCAATGTGGCTAGAAATGAAAAAGAAGATTGATGCTGGTTTGCTACACATAACAAAGTGAAGAAAGAATCATTTTATATTTCTTAGCAATCTGTTAAACCATAATCAATTTTTTGTAGATTTCAAGGGTTTTTGGGGTCCAAAATGAATGTTGGATTCCTTTTGAAGAATGGTTTTTCCCCTTCTTTAGACCCAGTTGTTCAGCTTTGATAATAGATCATGCTGAATTCTGGGTTCCCACTACATTCCTGCTGCTAGATCCACAGGATCAGAATTTATGCTTCATTATATTGAAGGGAAATGTTTAAGAGGAACAATTATAATGTGAGTTCAGCATTCAGTTATTTTCTTATGCATTACCACTGTTGAAATCTAAAGAGAAACAGTTCAGTTTTAAAATTTATTTATGATATCAAAAATGCACAACTATGATCAATTTGCTAACAAAACAATTTTTTATTCACTTAAGGGACATAGACATTGCAGATTGAATCTGCATTTCAATTGCCCATTCCTAATCATCCTTGAGAAGGTGGTGGTAAGCTGCCTTTCTGAATTGCAATAGTCACATTACTGCAGGAAGGGAATTCTAGAATGTTAATCCAGTGACAATAAAGGAAAAATGATATATTTCCAAGTCAGGATAGTGTGTGGCTTGAAGGGCATTTCCAGCTGATTGTGTTCCCATGCAAATGCTGCCCTGTGTCCTTCTAGGCACTAGAGGTTGTGTGTTTGGCAGATGCTGACTAGGAAGTGTTATTAGTTACTACAGTGTATTCTGTAAATGCAACAAACAGCTGCCACTGTGTGTCGGTGGCTGAGTGAATGAAAGGTTTCAGATGGGGTGCCTACCAAGCGGCTGCTATGTCCTGCATCGTGTCAAGCTTCTTGAGTGTTGTTAAAGATGAAGTCATTCAGGCAAGTGGAGAGCATTCCACTCCTGACTTGAGCCTTGTAGATAGTGGACAGGCTTTGGAGAGCTAGTTAAACCCAGTTAAATTTCTAGTCAATGGTAATCCCTCCAAGATATTGATAATGGAAATTTGGTGTCGGTAATGTTATTGAATATCAAAGGCTAGATTTTCTGTTTTTGGATATTGCCATTTCATGACAGTTGCATGATGCCAATATTACTTGATACAAGCCAATTTAAGCTTGGAGATTGTCCAAGTTATGCTGCAACTGGTTGTGGTTGCTTCATTATCAGAGGATTCATAAACTGTGCTGAGCATTGTGGAATCATCAGCGAATATTCCTACTTCTGACCTTTCAATTGAAGTAATTAATGAGGCAGCTGATGATAGTCAGCCATAGGACGTTACCCTGAAGAACTCTTGCAAAGATGTCCTGTGGCTGACATGATTAGTATCCATCACCACACTAATCAGCCAACAAGTCAAAATAATTTAATCTGAAGTAAAATAAAATAAATAATAACAAAAAGTTATTATAATTTCTATAGATACATTATTAGTTCTAAAGGTTCACTTACCTGATAATGAATATTTATAGTCAGCTACTAAAATATTGGGTGAGAAGAATCGCTTTAAGATGGTACGCAGGCAGCGTTGGTCCCAAGCATCTGTAACTCGACCTCCATAAGTGATCTCACCTAAATAGGGGAATTAAAGCAATTAGACATTCGATGTTAGAACTTTCATGCAAATTAAAAAACAAAATAACTCCTCTACATGACCAATTATCTTCTACCATGCATGAATATTCTGGATGCAAAAAAAAACACATCTTATTGTATAATTCATGTGGTCATGCAAATTAATGTAAAATTCTAAATCAAAATAGCATACTGGAACAGATGTTGGAAATCTAAAATAAAAACAGAAAATCTGGAAAACATTAAGGTCAAGAGGCATCTCTGAAGTGTGAAACAGAATTAACATCAAGTTGAAGCTTTCTCATCAGAACCTTAAACAAGCTCTGATGATGGGCTACTTTGTAATGCAACAATAATTGATTTCTCCCTCCATATTTGCTACTAGATATTTTTAAACAATTTTTTGTTTGTTTATCTATCACAGAAGACAATTGACAAACTCTATATGAATGAAAATACTTAATCTCATATTCATAAACTATTGATGAAATTAGAATGATAACAGAAACATTCAATGGCTTACCAGTAATATAAACAACAGCATCCCATGGTACTCTTCCTCCTTGACAATAGAGGTTTAAATTGAGGAGAGCACATTCACGATCACTATCGCTGAACTCATAACAGATGTTCCAACCCAATGGACCAAATTTCTTCCTTTCCTACAATACATCAGACTTTCATGTCAGGTAGTCTATATAATAATGAAAGTCCAAAACAAACTACAGATGATGAAAAATTTAAATAAAAGCAGAAAATGCTGGAAATATTCAGCAGGCCAGGCAGCATCTGTAGAAACAGAAACAGTTCAGGTCAAAGATCTTTCATCAGAACTGAGAAGGAGAGAAAACAAGTTTATCTAGGTGCCAGAGAAAATGAAGCACCTGAACATAGCAAGCTGCTATGACCCCCACCTTGAGTCTGGCTGCATAGCTCTCCCCCTCCTGGAGAGAGAAACACTGCAACTTACTTTACATCCAACAGGAGATGCAGAAAGGGACTGCTGGATGCAGGTTACCTCTCAGCACATAAAGTTGGTACTGGCAACACTTACTGTACCATCCAGGGTAAGTACATATCAACACTAAATGTCTGGAACATTTGCTGTACTTGGCTACCAGTTGTCTGACAAACAGCTTCTTAACATCATGCTGAAGGGGATTAGTTTCTGCATGAATTCCAGTGGAGGGAAACGTTTGCTCCAGGTTTAAAGTACAGCAGCATGCAGTCAAGCAGATTTCTCTTCTAAAGCACAATGGATATACACCTGTTACTTCTTGGACTGAAGGGCTAAGAGTGCTATATTAAAGCAGTACTCTCCAGGGCAGTGCTAAGCAGGGTATTTGGGTAACTGCAATCAACTGAGGCTTTATTATTAAATAACTTCAGTGCCAAATTCTTCTGTATTTATTGTGATTGATTGCATCTTAATTTTAAATTTAAACAAATCTATGGTACAGTTGTGGCCATTGTTTGTTTTGTAACTCCAAAACATAAAACTAATTGAAAGAAAACATGGAGTCGGGAATGAGAGTCTTAGTTTTGTTTTTACTTTTAGCACACATGTGATGTGGTGGCATGATGATGTATACCATTCATGTATTTTGACTTGTAACTCGTGATTCAGGCCGTAAGATTTAAACACTGTGGAGGATTTCTTACTCTTGTGCGATAATGTCTTTCCTGACAAGGGAGTGGGGGGGGGGGGTCATTCTGATTGGCAGGTGAGAGTTGTTGCTGTGAAACAATCTCAGGTTCTGGGGCCTTCTGCATAGTGGTTGTGAGAGTAGACTCTAGTTCTTCAAGAAGTGGTTTTGACAGCTCTGGACACCCTTCTTCTGCAACATGTTACTCTGCTTTCCTCAATTGATCAATGTGTCATCTCCAAATTACATCAGACGCAATCTCCACTTTGTAGAAGAGTGATCCAGTTTTGTCCTTAATCTTGCCAAGTAACCACCTTTGATCTTCTCTGTAGTGCATTGTCCAGGAAGAAAGCATGGAATTTCCTTTCTAAGGAGCCTTAAATCGTCTGATCTGTTTGTCCTGCATACTCCTCTGAGATTGGGTTTGAGGAGATCCAAGTGTCAGCACAAGGGACGACCCTTGTCTGGTGAGTTTTTGGTTGTAGTGCCTAACCCAAGTTAATTAAACCCAAAGTTGTAATGTTAGAAAGTTCAACCTGCAGAGCAATGTAAACAAGGTTGACCGATTAAAAAAAAATCTGAAAAAAAAACGATATGCAAGGGCAGGGTAGGGCTGGACACAGGACAGACAAGGAGAGAAACATGGCAACAATTAGAAGCTGAAGACATGAACTGTTAAGAGTGGAATTAGTAGTGAGTATCTTTACCCTACTAACTTGACACCCTCAGGGTGAAACCCCTGGAGGAAAGACAACAGCAATAAAAGAATTATTGAAGCTACAGCTATAACATGCATCAGCTTTAATGAGACAATATCAGCAGAGACCAGTGTCCAAAATCCCGACCGTGCATTCAGAAATTAGCTCTACAAAATCATACCAAGACACTTGGTCAAGTTTTGGTACAAGTTTGTGAATTGACTCACTGTGAATGATAAATTATTTCATTCCAACGAATCCAAGAAACAAGATGGCAAGCCAACCAAGATGAAGAACCAGCGCAGGAATGAGATGTGTAATAATGCAGAGGATTTAATATGGTTCAATGTATAAGTTTATTTTCATTTGAAGAATTTGAATTTCGTTCTCTGCAAGAACTGATTATTTTTGCAAAGACTTTATAGTCATAGTCATACTTTATTGATCCTGGGGGAAATTGGTTTTCGTTACAGTTGCACCATAAATAATAAATAGTAATAGAACCATAAATAGTTAAATAGTAGTATGTAAATTATGCCAGTAAATTATAAAATAAATCTAGGACCAGCCCATTGGCTCAGGGTGTCTGACCCTCCAAGGGAGGAGTTGTAAAGTTTGATGGCCACAGGCAGGAATGTCTTCCTATGACGCTCTGTGCTGCATCTCGGTGGAATGAGTCTCTGGCTGAATGTACTCCTGTGCCCACCCAGTACATTATGTAGTGGATGGGAGACATTGACCAAGATGGCATGCAACTTAGACAGCATCCTCTTTTCAGACATCACCGTGAGAGAGCCCAATTCCATCCCACAACATCACTGGCCTTACGAATGAGTTTGTTGATTCTGTTGGTGTCTGCCACCCTCAGCCTGCTGCCCCAGCACACAACAGCAAACATGATAGCACTGGCCACCACAGACTCGTAGAACATCCTCAGCATCGTCCGGCAGATGTTAAAGGACCTCAGTCTCCTCAGGAAATAGAGACGGCTCTGACCCTTCTTGTAGACAGCCTCAGTGTTCTTTGACCAGTAAAATAAGTAACTGAATGAGATTTTCTTTGTTTAAGAATTGTGATGTTGGAGAATTGTCGTGAAAGGAGTTAAACCGTGTATATATAACTTTTGAATTTGAATTTAAACTTGCAGATATATTGCCTGGAACTGAAACTGAAGTTAACTATAATACTTGAGAACAGGAATTATATTTGGTTTTCTAACTAACTTGGGATAAATAAAAAGGAAAGTTTAGTCTGTAAACTTTTAAATGGGGAATAATACTAGATATAATTAGTTAGAGAAATTGGAGTAACAATGGTTATTCTTGTGGATATCATTGATTCTAACTAAACAGAAACTTGGCTTTTGTTGATATTTAAAATTTGGAACCTAAACGGAATGTTTGAATTTTGAATTGTTCTTGCTCATGTAAATATTTTATTCTTATAAAAAAAACCTTATCTCCAGAAGTGTGTGGTTCCTATCCACTGCCTCCTTTGGATACCTAGAACCTTCTGATAGCCCATTAGCACCTAGTGTAATTTGATTTTCCCAAAAGAGTGTGACTAGTCAAACACGAGAAGAGTGGTGCTACACAGGTGTTACAAGTGCACTGCATTGCAAAATACAAGGAGGAAATTGGCGAGCTTCAGATTCAGTGTTACTGTGGTGTGTCCTGCTGACAATGCTCGCAGTGCATTCTTTAGATTCTGGACAAAACTATTCATCAAGCCATTTGTAGCTGGGTGGTATAGTGCAGATGTAATACAAGGGGTGATTGATGAGTTCGTGGCCTAAGGTAGAAGGGGTCAATTTTAGAAAACCTAGCACATTGTTACTCCAATTTCTCCAACTAATTATATCTAGTGTTACTCCCCATTTAAAGTTCGTGGCCTAAGGTAGAAGGAGATGAGTTACTAACTTCAAACTTTCTACAGTTTCTTCTCCTTCTACCCAAGGCCACAAACTTATCAATCACCCCTGCTGTGGACCACCTGGAGGTGCAAGACGCTCTCGTTACATGCACGTGCAGTTCAACTCTTTGAGTGATAATGCAGAAAGTTTGAAGTTAATAACTCATCTCCTTCTACCTTAGGCCACGAACCTATCAATCACCCCTGTGGACCACTTCTGCAAAGAGGGGATCCGTATGCTCCACGACCGCTGGACTAAGTGCGTACATGTAGGAGTGGATGATGTTGAAAAATATATGTGCTAAGTTTTCTAAAATTGACTCCTTCTACTTTAGGCCACAAACTTATCAATCATCCCTCTTATGTCTTATTCCATTCACTTTCAGGAATGACTGAAACTGTTCCACAACAAACTGCAATTCATTGACACTGACTAAGTGTTCAGGAACACCAGTCCTTGAGAAAAAGCATCTCAACACATCAACGATGTGTGAGACTATAGTAGAGGCTATTGGGAATACATCTGGCCGCTTTGTAACTGCATCCACTACTCCCAAGAAATTTTGTGCACATGAATGATCTGGAAAAAATCACATGAATCCTCTGCCAGGGTAATGCAGGTCATTCCCAGGGATGGAGCGGTGCTTCTCTTGACATCTTCTAGACGTGTTGGCATCCTGAAGAGTGCATGATGAGCTGTTTGATCTGCTGATCTATTCCAGGGCACCAGACAAAGCTTCGAGGTAACACTTTCATTTTGACCATGCCTAGATGACTGGCGTGTAGCTCCTCCAACACTTCAGCTCTTAGCTCAGGTGGTACAACAACTCTCAATCCCCACATAAGGCAACCTCTGTCAAGGGCAAGTTCATCCCATCACTAGTAAAAATGGGTGAACTAGAGTTCCTACTGCACAGTCCAGCTATTTTGTGCTGCCATGTCAACCTGAGACAATGTGGGGTCTTTTCTGGTTTCCCTTTGGATTATCTCTTCTGTAATAGGGAGACTTAGGATTTGCATTAGGGAGAATATGTGAACAGAAGTGCCATCTTTTGTAAGTTTTTAAGGTACTTCCTTTTCCATGATTAGCCATCCTCTTGTAATTGTATCCTCCAAGAAACAGCTATCTCTGCATTCATGCTGCTGCTGTTAGTGGAACACTCTTCTGTGGATTGAAAATGGACACTAGTGGTTGATGATGAGGGTAAAATCTCTCTTATGCAAGTGCTAGTTGAAACATTTTACGCCCCAAACCAGATCCAAGACCTGTATGTCAATCTGTGCATATTTTTTCTCTGCAATGATAAGGGAATGTGATGCAAAGGTTATGGGCTGTTCACTTTCTTGACTCATAACATGTTACATAACTGCACCTGTACTATAAGGCAAGGCATCACAGGCAAGCTTTACTGGACAATGTAGATCATAATGTGTGAGTACAGTGTCTGATGTCACCTTTTTAAAGCCACCTGACACTGCTTTGTCCATTGCAATTTCTTTCAGATCTGTAGTAATGAGTTCAAGGGGTGAAGCCCAGATTTGGCAGGGGTAGGTACTTAGGGATCACTGGAGAGGGACAAGTGTAAAAGAGTCACATGCCCACAACTATATCTTGGATTTTTTTAATATTTAAATTTAATATGCAATCAGCCATAATCAACAAGCGTATTTGATACAAAGGTTATTTAATAATACAGCTTTGATTGCTTGAAATTACCCATATACTGCCTTTCACTGTATTAGCACTGCCCTTCAGAGTATTGATTCACTATATGTACTTCCTCACTGTACTTTCGGAGAGGCATCTGCTTGGGCGCATGTTGCTGTGCTTGAAATGTTGTGCAAATGCATGATGTCCACTGGAACTCTTGCAGAAATGAATCAGCTATGATGCTTTATACAAGAAGGGAGATGCCATGGTCAGCAGCTTATCCAGCTGGAATTCACCTTGCAGCTTCCATATGATTTCACAAGTGCAGAACAAATAAAATTCAGGTTGAGGCCCATATACCCAACAGCATATTAACATATTTCTTCCCTGAAGGCAAGTATAAGCTGGCAATCAATTAAACTGGACTTACCTGAATCACAGCATGGAAGAAACAAATACCGACAATAAGTCTCCTCCACTTTCTTCCCAATACATGCTCCTCAAAGAAAGTAGAAGTAATCTCTGTGAAAGCTCGCCGGATGTTCGCACGAAGTCCTTTTGGTGGTTCATTGGTGACCTGAAAAATCCAGCAATTTAAATTACTCACCCTCTTTAACTTAGCCACTAATTTGTTAGTTAACTATCCCAAAATCATTAGAACCTGCTGAAAGTTAAGTTTTAAACTGAGTAAACTAAGAAACTAATAAATAATTTTAATATATTAAAATTAATTAATATTACAAGAGAGGTTTTTCTTGTCAGTGAGGCACAGCTTAAAATACATGTTGATGATTCTTTAACTCAAGCAGAAAACAGTCAAAGATAAAACTAGAATAATGACCCAATTTTTTCCCTCAACAATAGCTAGCTACATATTACAATTATGCCACTTGCCTATTTTCCTTGAGATTTTGTTTTACAATATATTTTTCTTGAAAATGGTATTCACTTTTGGAGTGCTAAACACTGCATCTCTCTAAAAAAGATTGTGATATTGGCTACAGTAAAATCGTGGTTTGCCGCTAACACCCACTGAACAGATATATCCCTTCAATGTACGTTCACCATGGCAGCCAAATAACAGCAAGGCGAATGATGGTTGCAATAGAGGAGTTTGGGGCTGCAGTGGTGAGGAAGATAGAAGCACACATGCTACTCGTACATAGCTCTGTAAATACTAGCTCTAAGGGAATTCGATAAAAAGAAAGCCAGTGGAATTCAGATTCGTAATTCCCTTAAAGTGGTGGATAAGCTGGATCTCCCCCTACCCCCCCCCACTTTCAAATCTCTTACTATCTCTTCTTTCAGTTCGTCCTGACGAAGGGTCTTGGCCCGAAACGTCAACTGTACTTCTTCTTATAGATGCTGCCTGGCCTGCTGCATTCCACCAGCGTTTTGTGTGTGTCACTTAACAATGTTACCTCTGATTCTCACATTTCTTCTGTCAGCCTTCTCTTTCCAGACAGTGTTGGGACAAGATATTCCATGTTGTCATCTTCAAACCCAACCACCTAACTCAATGGTTACTCTCCATAACTTCCACCCATTCAATAGGTTTCCACCACCAAACATATCTTCACCATATCTTCTGTAGAGATCACTTTCTCCATGACTCCTTTATTTGTTCCTCATCTCCACCAACCACTTTCTGATAGGTCTTTCCCATTCAATTGCAGGATTTGCAACATTCTGATTATGGAATCCCAACCAGCTCAGCCTAATATTAATTCCCCACCCTCCATCCTGCGCTGAGCTGTAGGATCTAGCTCCTGATATTATTGGGAATCTATGATGTTATTAAGTAGCTGTACCATCTGCTTGCATTCATCTTCATCCTCTTTCTTCTGCTGGTCCTCTCTCCTCCCTTTGAGACTCCTGACTCTTTAGCAGCTCATCTGCAACTGGGTTTTCTGTGGACAGAGACTGCACCCTTCTGTGCTGAGGATATGGGGCATACAGGGTGATAACTACAAATTTTCCATTCTTATTGATGTTAACTGTATCATGTTCCCAGGTGAAATAAACAACAGACTCTCATCTTGAGCAGGCAATAAGCCATGTACAGTATTTGTCCTGGTATTGCTGTGGTTCTTAATGAAGTGATCTACCATGGGAAGGGGACATGAACTGGGGAGTCAGCCACAATGTTAATGGTGGCCCTTGTCTCTCTTCGGGCAATACTACCCACTGAATATATCTGCCACAGTGGACTCCTGAAGGCTGCAGAAATCCTTAGGAAATTTGCATATGACTGTTAGAATATTCTTATAATGATCAATAACTCTTTGGCCAGTTGCGAGCCAAAGCCCATTTCATCCATGAAGGAATTCTGAATTTCAGTAAAGTACTTGATGCATTTAGTGCACCCTGGACTGTGGATAAAAAAATCACACTGCTGGCATGTTCCTGTAATGCCTTATCTCAAAAACTCAAATTTCTTGTATTTTCCTCGTGACAAAAGAGTCCTTTAGGCCAGTTGGTCCATGATAGCTCTCCCACCAGTCACATAACCAAACTACCTACTGCTCAAAATAGTGACTGACAGCTAAACCCCTTCAGAAAAGAGACTGAATCAACTAAGTAAATTAATATTTAATTGTAGATTGTGATAGTATAATTTTTCTAAAGTGAAGGTATTTATAGATAGCTAATACCACAAGGTTTTGGACTCTAGAATGGATACACTTAATATCATTATACTGCATGAAGCAGCAAACTGAGATGTGTATCAGAGATTGACTGCAGCTAGTAGTCATAGTCATACTTTATTGATCCCGGGGGAAATTGGTTTTTGTCACAGTTGCACCATAAATAATAAATAGTAGTAGTAATACTACTATTAGTAAATAGTAAATAGTAATAGTCATGGAAATAATAAATAGTAATAAATAGTTAAATAGTAATATGTAAATTATGCCAGTAAATTATGAAATAAGTCCAGGACCAGCCTATCGGCTCAGGGTGTCTGACCCTCCAAGGGAGGAGTTGTAAAGTTTGATGGCCACAGGCAGGAATGACTTCCTATGACGCTCTGTGCTGCATCTCGGAGGAATGAGTCTCTGACTGAATGTACTCCTGTGCCCACCCAGTACATTATGTAGTGGATGGGAGACATTGACCAAGATGGCATGCAACTTAGACAGCATCCTCTTTTCAGGCACCACCGTGAGAGAGTCCAGTTGCACCCCCCCAACATCACTGGCCTTACGAATGAGTTTGTTGATTCTGTTGGTGTCTGCTACCCTCAGCCTGCTGCCCCAGCACACAACAGCAAACATGATCGCACTGGCCACCACAGCCTCGTAGAACATCCTCAGCATCGTCCGGCAGATGTTAAAGGACCTCAGTCTCCTCAGGAAATAGAGACAGCTCTGACCTTCCTCAGTGTCCTTAGACCAGTCCAGTTTATTGTCAACTCATATCCCCAGGTATTTGTAATCCTGCACCATGTCCACACTGACCCTCTGGATGGAAACAGGGGTCACCGGTACCTTAGCTCTCCTCAGGTCCACCACTAGCTCCTTAATCTTTTTCACATTAAGCTGCAGATAACTCTGCTCACACCATGTGACAAAGTTTCCTACCGTAGCCCTGTACTCAACCTCATCTCCTTTGCCGATGCATCCAACTATGGCAGAGTCATCAGAAAACTTCTGAAGATGACAAGACTCTGTGTAGTAGTTGAAGTCCAAGGTGTAAATTGTGAAGAGAAAGGGAGACAAGACAGTCCCCTGTGGAGCCCCAGTGCTGCTGATCACTCTGTCAGACACACAGTGTTGCAAGCACACGGACTGTGGTCTGCCAGTCAGGTAATCAAGAATCCATGACACTAGGGAAGCATCCACCTGCATCGCTGTCAGCTACTCCCCCAGCAGAGCAGGGCGGATGGTGTTGAACGCACTGGAGAAGTCAAAAAACATGACCCTCACAGTGATCCTCCCATGAGCAGCCAAGAAGTTGACAGTGAAGAAAAACAGAAAAAACATAGAAAAACTCAGCAGGCAAGGCAATATCTGTGACAAGACAAAAAGGGTGGACAGTGACTTTGATCTCCACAGTGAGAGCAGTCCAAGCCTAGTGCATATCATTATGCAGAATTTCACATCACTCAGCGATGTCTGCTTTGTAAAACCTAAGCCTCAAAGCAGTCAAGATAGGATATAATATCTACGAAACCTCCTTCGAGATAGGCTCGTCATAATCATACATTCTGAGCCTCCAGCCCTAAGTGATTATTGACTACAAGAGGAGGAAATCAGAGATCCATGAGCCAGTCCTCATCAGGGGATCAGAGGTAGAAAGGATCATTAACTTTAAATTCCTTGGGGTTATCATTTCAGAGAATATGTCTTGGGTTTAGCACATAAGTGCCATTATAAATAAAGCATGGCAGCACCTCTACTTTCTTAGAAGCATGTGAAGATTTGGCATCTCATCTAAAACGTTAACAAACTTCTATAGATGCATGATGGAGTGTATATTGACTGGTTGCATCACACCTGCAATGGAAACACCAATGTCCTTAAATGGAAAATCCGACAAAATTAGTTGATGCAGTCCAGTCCATCACAGGTAAAGCCCTCCCCACCAATAAGCACGTCCCCAAGGAGTGCGGTCACAGGAAAGCAGCATCCATTATCAAAGACCCCCACTATCCACACAATGCTCTCCTCTCACTGCTGCCATCAGGAAGGAGGTACAGGAGCATCAGGACCCACACTGAACTGTTCCCATAACCAATGGACTCACTTCAAGGACTCTCTAATCATGTTTTGATATTTATTGTTTTTTTTAATTTATCATTATTATTTTGTTTTTCTTTCATTTTATATTTGCACAATTTGTTCTTTTGCATCTTGTCCATCTGTTTGTCCATCTTGTTGTGTGCCATTTTTCATTGATTTTATTGTGGTTCTTTGTATTTACTGTGAATGCCTGCAGGGTAGTATGTGGTGACATATGTACTTTAATAATAAATTTACTTTGAACTTTGAAGTCTATGGTCCTCTCTGTGACAACTAGCCTGAACTCACACTTCTAGCAACATGACTACTGAGACAGTCATTAAACTAATCCCCAAAATTAGCAAAAACACTAATTGTTTTTGTTTCAATACCATTGGAGTACCTTAGAAAGTAAGTCAGCAATCTATTATGAAGCTTAGAGCTGCTATGTGTAGTTTCCAATGACAAAAAAGATCTTCTCTTTAAATGGAGATCACAGCAGACTGTTAAATGGTGGCTGTTTCCTGCATTTGAGACCTCCACAGCCTGCAATACGATAACTGATTTCATATGAGAAGCTCCTAACTCTAGACCAGCAACTACCATTTTGCTCGAAGGCATGGAGGAGTTTGTGAGTTGGGTTTGATGAGGGAAGCCAAAGTTTCTCAGTGGTTTGTCAATATATGGAGCAGATGCTACCAGTCCGCAATCATGGCACAAAGTCATCATGCTGCCCAGGTAGCAACGAGTGGTTGCACCTTTTGCCCCAACTCATCCAATATCAGTCCACCCAGGTAGTCATTGCATATGGCTTTAGTGGCACATTCTACAATGGCCATGTGGTACTGAAATCACCTTAACTGTTTCAATCCTGCAGGAGATCTTGCAGAAGGTTCATCCCTCGGTTAGGTCACGAGACGAGCAATGTTCAGCAGGAGGGAGGAACTGAGCCAGCTTACTGCTACAACAATAATTTGTTACACTTTATTGCTGATTCTACCAGCACCTTTGCTCCTGAGCACTAGACAAGGCCTTTTTGTCTTGTCTCTGCTCAATCCATTTTCTAGGCAACTAAATTTGGAAGCAAAAAAACAGACTCGCCTTCTACAGAAAATTTGTTTCAAGAAGTAACTGTGTACCTCCTTAACTAATCAGTAAAATTGCTAATGAGTACTGTAGAGTCTGAAATAAAGAGTTAAAATGGCTAGAACTTCCATTTCAGATTCCAATGAACCTAAATATCATTCAGATCCTTTAGCCTGGCTCATCAGTTCCAGCTCACAGTTTGCTACAGTGGTCACTGCAAGTAAAATATCGGTCACTGGCCCAGAGTTCGAAGCTTCTCTAATAACACTGGGCACTGTCAGTTCTGAGCATTTTAGGCATAAATTAGAGCTTTCATTTGCAGAAAATAGACAAATTCAACTGAAATACACACTTACTAAGTTTCAAAATACAACATTTAGAAAATAAAGCAGCACACACAAAATGCTGGAGGAGCTCAGCAGGCCAGGCAGCCTAAACTGTCAACTGTACTCTTTTCCATAGCTGCTGCCTGGTCTTCTGAATTCTTCCAGCATTTTGTGTGTGTTACATGGATTTCCAGATGTTCTCTTGTTTGTGATTTAGAAAATACATTGCTTTAAATGTATTAATTGTACATAACTGTCATAATTTTTTTGCAGTGTTGAATTATTATTCTCACTATCTAAGATTAACGATACAAAGATTGGTAGAAGGAGAGAGCTTGGAATGATGTGAAATTAATGCTGGGTTACAGGTAGCTGAACATCACAGCGCATATACTCCAGGGTCATCTGGCAGAGAAAAGAAAGCTCAGCACTGCAGCTTAGACATCCTCAGATGAGGTCCATCCATGGAAATAATTTTGTCTTCTCAGTGGGCCAGAGAACAGATGGTGCTAACCATATGCCAGACTTATAGAAGGTTCGGAAAGAATGCCTAAAACATACATGATGATTCACTATATTTTATATTTGAACTGTGGTGAAATGCACCATCTAGTGGACCTAAAGACTATTTGTGAATTTTCAAGCAGATGCTGCTTAACTCAATACTTGGCATACCAGAAGACAAAAAATATCTTTTATTACTATCACAGGAAATAAACCAACATAAAATCTGTCCCAGTAATACTGATTATTTATTTCATTTTTAGTCACGGTTGTGATATGTTAGAAGTATTCAACATCACTTACAATCTTTACAAACTATAGATGGGGACTATGGTCAAAGATTTATGAGGATAGGACAGCACTGCCAAGGTCATACTAACACTCAAGACATATTGCTGGAGTTCTGCATGTCAAGATCCAGCAAGACTGGTCCTCCATATCTGGATCAAGTAAACATGCTGCTGGCACTCCAGCATAGAATCAACAATTCTGGTCCATTATCTGATCTAATAGCTAATGTTTAATCTTAAGATTGTGGTTCTAGAGACTAGCAGACAAATGTTAAATAACTACCCTGTTATGTCATCCCTGATTTGGTTTGCTACTTTATTTCTAACTACTAGATCTCATTGCTTAATTGTAAGTTTACAGCTGTTGTTGATTACTTATTATTGCATTATTAGGCAATTAACCCTCAACATTAGTCAGCAATCATATAATTGCTTGTATATTCATTCATTCTTTGACAAGTCAACCTTTCATGAGAACACTAAGAAATATTGTCTTTTTACTCAGCTCCTTGAGTGCTGCAACGCATTGGTGAATAATAAATCCACCTTCAAACTACAACTACATCGGGACTGGAGTTTACCTACCTGCCCAGCTTAGGAAAATGAAGAAACTCTTGTGTAAGTGCAGAATATTCTCCTTAAACCACCATCATGACAATATAATTTTCACTGAAATCTGCAAATTTATCCTGTCATTTTACTTCACACAGAGGACAATTAGGTTGGGTGGGAGCAACCGTACCCTCAGTGAAATCGATAATATGTTCATGAGCAGCCATTAAAGATAATTTACTGAAACATTCCAGAGTAGAAGTTCACTGTTGATCACATCTGCTAAATATACATATATTGTATAGTTTGCTTGCATTTGACACTCCGATTTTGAAATGTTGTTTCATTACCATCAATGGAGCCAATTTTTAAAAGTAGAGCACAAAAAACAGTTGCTATGATATATATGCATGTTGTACACTTGGCCAAGTACAAAACCTACTCCATAGTATTCTCACTGCTCAGTTGCCCTGAGCATTGACAGACCATCAGGGTATAGCAGCATAGTGGCTGAAAACCTGCACTGTCAACCCAAGTTCCGAGCCATTAAGCCAGAGTCACGTATTGGAATTCCACCAAGATAGCTGAGAATATAAAGTCAAGTTATAAAAATTAGCATCTGTGAAAGTACAGAATGCTGCATACATCAATATAGTTCAATAATGTACACTTAAGGGAAGGAATTTTTCCATCTTCACCCAGTCTGGCCCTACTTGTGTCTCTAGACCCATCAACATGGTTGCATCATGAGTGTTCCCTCATTAGAGATGGGCAATAACTGCTGATATTGTCAGCAATGTCCACATCCTGAGAACAAACAGAAAAGAATAGAATGCCAAACTTAAGTTGCATGCATTCTGTGAATTAATGGAATTAGCCAGAATTATTAGAAAATATACAGTATAAAATAACACATTTGTCATTGAATATCTTCATAAAGAATGTGGCTCTACCCTGGAAATTTAGTTTTATAACAATATTTATCTGAAATCTTCAGAATGTATTACCTTGACTGAGTTCTGTAAAACTGTTACAGGAAAGGTATTAGTAGGCATGGAGCTCAGGAACAGTCTGAAATTCTCATGAATAACAGCATCTAGAATAAACCAAGCAGTTTTTTTTATCAGTTTTTTAAAATATTGGTGCAAATTATGAGAGATTACAGAATATGTTAACCCCCTACAAGCACTGTAAACCAGTGGGGAATGCATTTACCTTTCTGGACATCTTCCATTGTTACAAAGTTCTGACTGCTAAGCATTATTATGAAATAACTAAGAACTTAAGACATTGCAAACTCTTGAATATCCAGTAGAGATGGGTTGGTCCAGTTGTCTATCATAATTTTCAGTAATAACTGTACACCAGTGACCATGGAGTCGACTGGATCAAATCATTCAGACAGACAGACTGTGTTTAAGAAAGTATCATGGCTTCAGGAAGCAAGGTTCTATAGAAAACTCTCCTACTGGCTCAAATCAAACATTCAATTGAGTGGGTAGATTTGAAAGATACCTAAAGATCTTTAATTAGCTGACACCAACAAACCAAGGTTAGAGACTGCAACTTGAATGTGAATAATTGCAGAAAATAGTAGTTTAAAGACAGCTATACAACTACCTTGGATAAGAAGAGAAAGTAAGTACAAAATGAGAATCCACTAATAGAGACACCTTAACTGTTGGAGCACGTGTACCCAGCAAGGAACAGGCAATGATCCACAGGCCAACATAGATGGCCTCAAGGATACTGCTTAGCCCACTGCTCTATTCTCTCTACACTTATGACTGTGTTGCTAGGTACAATTCAAATGCCATCTATATATTTACCAATAACACCATTGTTATTGGCAGAATCTCAGATGGTGACGAGGAAGCGAACAGGAGCAAATTAGTTTGGTCGAGTGATGTCACAATAATGATGTTGCACTCAACATCATCAACACCAAGGAACTGATTGTGGACTTCAGGAAGGGGAAATCAGGAGAACACACACCAGTCCTCATTGAGGGGTTAGTGGTGGAAAGGTTGAGTAGTTTCAAGTCCCTGCGCATCAATGTCTCCAAGGATCTGTCTTGGGCCCACCATATTGATGCAATCATTACAAAGATACAACAGTATTCATACTTCATTAGGAATTTGAGGAAATTTGGTAGGTCACCAAGGCTCTGGCAAATTTCTAGATATACTGTAGAGAACATTCTAATTGGTGGCATCCCCAACTAGTATGGAGGTTCCCAATGCACAGGATCATAGGAGGCTTCAGAGGGTTGTAGACTCAGTCAGCTACAAGCCCCTCCACCGTTGAGGAAAACCTCAAAAGGCAGAGTCCCAAGAAGGTGGCATTTATCATTAAGGATTCCCACTATCTGGGACATGCTCTCTTCTCACTACCGCCTAGGAGGAGGAATGGAATTCTGAAGACCCACTCTATGGGAACAGCTTCTTCCTCTCCATCATTAAACTGAAGCCATTAACATTACCACTATTTCTCTTTAGCACTATTTATTTACATATTTCATTGTAACTCATAGTAATTTGTTAGGCCTGCAGTGTACTGCAGCCTTAAAGCAACAAATTTCACAACTAACATCAGTGACAATAAACCTCATTGTGATCCTAATTCTATATTTGACAATAATTTACCCAGTGGGGAAATGTAAAGTTTGGGTTGGAAAGAAAGCCAAGTTGTTAATGTAGTTGACAGATGTCTATACTCCACGTTAAAAAAATAGCTCAAAGAATGTTGTGTACCACAGAGCTGAGGAATGTGGTGAAGCAGCAAGACAGTGTATAGGAACACAGTATCTCTAGATGTAAGTTTGGAGAGTAGATTCCAGTAGGAAAGGATGAAGGCATTCTTAGAGAGTCATGGATTCTTTGAGAGTCCAGCTACACCTGTTACCTGACCTGCTCAGATTATCCAGAACTTTTTTAAGCATGTAGTACATGAGGATATCAATGAAATGCCAGGGCAGAAAGTAATGATTACAGAAGCACCTGTGGAGACAAGCAAGGTTGAAAAACAGACAAACAGAGCAGAGCAGTGATTTGGTCAGAGGTGACAAGCATGAAGTTTCCCGAAAAAAAAGGCTGTGCTGAAGTCAATGCTTATGTCAAAGTCATAGTAGTCAACTATGAATTCAACAAATTCAAGTCAACTCACATATGTCAGAGGCAGGCAGTACAATGGAAAATTCAATGATCCACCTGAACGTTTTAGAAACCATAGAAACCACAGAAAAACTACAGTACAGAAACAGGCCTTTTGGCCCTTCTTGGCTGTGCCGAACTATTTTCTGCCTAGTTCCACTGACCTGCACACGGACCATATCCCTCCATACACCTCCCATCCATGTATCTGTCCAATTTATTCTTAAATGTTTAAAAAGAACCCACATTTACCACCTCGTCTGGCAGCTCATTCCATACTCCCACCACTCTCTGTGTGAAGAAGCCCCCCCTAATGTTCCCTTTAAACTTTTCCCCCCTCACCCTTAACCCATGTCCTCTGTTTTTTTTTTCTCCCCTTGCCTCAGTGGAAAAAGCCTGCTTGCATTCATTCAATCTGTACCCATCATAATTTTATACACCTCTATCAAATCTCCCCTCATTCTTCTACGCTCCACGGAATAAAGTCCTAACCTATTCAACCTTTCTCTGGGACTGAGTTTCTCAAGTCCTGGCAACATCCTTGTAAACCTTCTCTGCATTCGTTGAACCTTATTAATATCCTTCCTGTAATTTGGTGACCAAAACTGAACACAATACTCCAGATTCGGCCTCACCAATGCCTTATACAACCTCATCATTACATTTCAGCTCTTATACTCAATACTTTGATTGATAAAGGCCATTGTACCAAAAGCTCTCTTTACGACCCTATCTACCTGTGACGTCACTTTTAGAGAATTTTGTATCTGTATTCCCAGATCCCTCTGTTCTACTGCACTCCTCAGTGCCTTACCATTTACCCTGTATGTTCTACCTTGGTTTGTCCTTCCAAAGTGCAATACCTCACACTTGTCTGTATTAAACTCCATCTGCCATTTTTCAGCCCATTTTTCCAGCTAGTCCCAGTCCCTCTTCAGGCTCTGAAAACCTTCCTCACTGCCTACTACACCTCCAATCTTTGTATCATCAGCAAATTTGCTGATCCACTTTACCACATTATCATCCAGAACATTGATATAGATGACAAATAACAATGGACCCAGCACTGATCCCTGTGGCACACCACTAGTCACAGGCCTCCACTCGGAGAAGCAATTCTCTACTACTACTCTTTGGCTTCTTCCATTAAGCCAATGTCTAATCCAATTTACCACCTCTCCATGTATACCTAGTGACTGAATTTTCCTAACTAACCTCCCATGCGAGAGCTTGTCAAAGGCCTTACTGAAGTCCATGTAGACAACATCCACTGCCTCCTCTTCATCCAATTTCCTGGTAACCTCCTCGAAAAACTCCAATAGATTGGTCAAACATGACCTACCACGCACAAAGCCATGTTGACTCTCCCTAATAAGTCCCAGTCTATCCAAATGTTTGTAGATTCTGTCTCTTAGTACTCCCTCCAATAACTTACCCACTACCAATGTCAAACTTACTGGCCTATAATTTCCCGGATTACTTTTCGATCCTTTTTTAAACAACGGAACAACATGAGCCACTCTCCAATCCCCCGGCACCTCATCCGTAGACACCAACATTTTAAATGCATCTGCCAGGGCCCCTGCAATTTCAACACTAGTCTCCTTGAAGATCCAACGGAATACCCTGTCAGGTCCTGTGGATTTATCCACTTTAATTTGCCTCAAGATAGCAAGCACCTCCTCCTTTTCAATCTGTACAATTTCCATGATCTCGCAAACAACAGGAATACTGCAGATGCTGGAATTCAAGCAACACACATCAAAGTTGCTGGTGAACGCAACAGGCCAGGCAGCATCTCTAGGAAGAGGTACAGTCGACGTTTCAGGCCGAGACCCTTCGTCAGGACTAACTGAAGGAAGAGTTAGTAAGAGATTTGAAAGTGGGAGGGGGAGGGGGAGATCCAAAATGATAGGAGAAGACAGGAGGGGGAGGGATGGAGCCAAGAGCTGGACAGGTGATTGGCAAAGGGGATATGAGAGGATCATGGGACAGGAGGTCCGGGGAGAAAGACAAGGGTGGGGGGGAACCAGAGGATGGGCAAGGGGTATAGTCAGAGGGACAGAGGGAGAAAAAGGAGAGTGAGAGAAAGAATGTGTGTATAAAAATAATAACGGATGGGGTACGAGGGAGAGGTGGGGCATTAGCGGAAGTTAGAGAAGTCAATGTTCATGCCATCAGGTTGGAGGCTACCCAGATGGAACATAAGGTGTTGTTCCTCCAACCTGAGTGTGGTTTCATCTTGACAGTAGAGGAGGCCGTGGATAGACATGTCAGAATGGGAATGGGATGTGGAATTAAAATGTGTGGCCACTGGAAGATCCTGCATTCTCTGTCCGCCAGATAGATTGCCAAAGAACAACCTGTCCCAATCCACGCTTTTTAGATCCTGTCTCATTTCTTCAAATTTGGCCTTCTTCCAGTTCAGAACCTCAACCCTAGGACCAGATCTATCCTTGTCCATGATCAAGTTGAAACTAATGGTGTTATGATGACAAAGTGCTCCCCAACACACACTTCCGTCACTTGTCCTAACTCGTTTCCTAACAGGAGATCCAATATTGTATCCCCTCTAGTTGGTACCTCTATATATTGATTTAGAAAACTTTCCTGAACACATTTTACAAACTCTAAACCATCTGGACCCCTAACAGTATGGGAGTCCCAATCAATATGGGGAAAATTAAAATCCCCTACCACCACAACTTTATGTTTCCTGCAGTTGCCTGCTATCTCTCTACAGATTTGCTCCTCCTGTCTGCAGATTTTGACAGAACTAGTTTACAGATATTCTAGAGAAACAGTTAAATTATTATAAAAACCCTCAAACAAGGTGAAAAGCAATTGGTTCAGTCAGATGTGTTACACTGAGAAGATATCTATTGGGTATGGAAAAGCCAATGCAGATAAGAAGATGATCTGGCATGAGTCAATAGAGGATCTCATGGTCTGCAAGACCCATGCAAAAAATCAGAATTGCTGAACAACCTAGATCAAGTGCATATTAGGCTGTATATTTTTCAAGGAAACCATACCACCCAGAGGAAACCCATGGAGATACAGAAAAGATATAACCTTATAACCATATAACAATTACAGCACGGAAACAGGCCATCTCGGCCCTTCTAGTCTATGCCGAACTCTTACTCTCACCTAGTCCCACCGACCTGCACTCAGCCCATAACCCTCCATTCCTTTCCTGTCCATATATCTATCCAATTTAACTTTAAATGACAACATTGAACCTGCTTCAACCACTTCTGCTGGAAGCTCGTTCCACACAGCTACTACTCTCTGAGTAAAGAAGTTCCCCCTCATGTTACCCCTAAACTTTTGGCCTTTAACTCTCAACTCATGTCCTCTTGTTTGAATCTCCCCCACTCTCAATGGAAAAAACCTATCCACGTCAACTCTATCAATCCCCTTCATAATTTTAAACACCTCTGTCAAGTCCCCCCTCAACCTTCTACGCTCCAAAGAATAAAGACCTAACTTGTTCAACCTTTCTCTGTAACTTAGGAGATGAAACCCAGGCAACATCTTAATAAACTTCCTCTGTACTCTCTCAATTTTATTGACATCTTTCCTATAATTCAGTGACCAGAACTGTACACAATACTCCAAATTTGGCCTTACCAATGCCCTATATGATTTCAACATTACATCCCGACTCCTATACTCAATGCTCTCATTAGTAAAGGTCAGCATACCAAAAGCTTTCTTCACCACCCTATCCACATGAGATTCCACCTTCAGGGAACTATGCACCATTATTCCTAGATCCCTCTGTTCTACAGCATTCTTCAATGCCCGACCATTTGCCATGTATGTCCTATTTTGATTAGTCCTACCAAAATGTAGCACGTCACATTTTTCAGCATTAAACTCCATCTGCCATCTTTCAGCCCACTTTTCTAACTGTCCTAAATCTCTCTGCAAGTTTTGAAAACCTACCTCATCATCCACAACGCCACCTATCTTAGTATCATCTGCATACTTACTAATCCAATTTACCACCCCATCATCCAGATCATTAATATATATGACAAACAACATTGGACCCAGTACAGATCCCTGAGGCACACCGCTACACACCACCCTCCAATCTGACACACAGTTATCCACCACTACTTTCTGGCGTCTCCCATCTAGCCATTGCTGAATCCATTTTACTACTTCCATATTAATGCCTAACGATTGAACCTTCCTAACTAACCTTCCATGTGGAACCTTTTCAAAGGCCTTACTGAAGTCCATATAGACAACATCCACCACTTTACCCTCATCGACTTTCTCAGTAACCTCATCAAAAAACTCAATAAGATTTGTTAAACATGACCTTCCACGCACAAATCCATGTTGACTGTTCCTAATCAGACTCTGTCTATCCAGATAATTATATATACCATCTCTAAGAATACTTTACATCAATTTACCCACCACTGACATCAAACTCACAGTCTGATAATGGCCAGGTTTACTCTTAGAACCCTTTTTCAAGGGTTATCCAGAGGTCAGGGTTGAATATGGGTCACTGAAGCTACACAGCTACACCGCTGTACTAAATTGAACATATTTCTTTCTCCTTTTATAATTAACCTTGCTGCTTCTTCTTAAATCCTTTAAAGAACAGTTAGTAAAAATAAAGCTTTTTAACAACGGAAATCTTGCTGAAAAAAATCATTCCAATCAAAATCTAAGTATCTATGAACGGGTTCTTGAATGGTAATTGTTAACACAACTTTTGTTAGTCATGCACTTTATGGAAAATTATCCTGTTTGAAACAAAAAATACCTTTAAAATACAACAGCAAAAATTCAACAGTGTCAAAGACTTAGAAAAAAATGAACAAATATCCACAGATTTGTTTTAAACTGGGATATATGCCCTGTGTTTTCTCAATGCAATTCATGTATACTCACTTGGTTCTGTGAATGACTTAACTATTTCCTCCATAGCTAACATCCAAGAGACTGCAAGATGACAATTTTGAAGAAAAACCCAGTTTCCTGTCTTTAGTGCTTCTTTAATCAGTTTTTCGGCAATAGGTCCTTGTCCTTGTCCAAGGGAAATAGAGTCCACCCTGCATCAGAAAAGAAAGCGAGAACCCACATATTCTTGTCATGCATAAGCAACAGATTTATTGTAAGATGATATGTATAATTAATATACTACTAAAACTCTCATGCTCTGTCTGTCTGTTTGTGACCTCCAGTTAGCGCAAATGGTGCATTACAGCAGCACTTTTTTTGGCTAAATCAAATTAAAATGCGCTAACTTACAAAATGCAAGCAAAGTTCAGGGTTATATATTTGTAGAAAATTGCTCATCCGCCAAAAATCAACAGGCTCGCTTTCACCTGAGAGCCGATCCGCCATCATGGAAATCGGGACGTGACAGCCTGACGCATGTGCACAGCCAGCCTCAGCAGCGACACCTATCGGAGCAAAAGGGCAGGGCAGCTCTATTTCGAGGGGTCACATTCTGCTAATCACCATCAGCATGTGCAGGATTGGGACAGATCTAACTGTCAGCCATCAATAAGAGATAATTAAATCTTACTGTAATGACGTACTTCCAGACACCCATAAAACGCTTTGCTGCAGTCTAAGGACAGCGGTGGCTATATCACATCCACTTAGGAGAGCGCCAACCACATCATCAAGAATAATCAGCATCCTTTGGTGTTACTGCTTCGTATCTTCTATCCAGCATTGGGATAAAAAAAAATGGTCAGCCTAATTATGCCGTGTGGAAAGGGAAGGGGGACATTATGGGCAAGGGACGACGCCAAACGTCGTCGGGAAGCAGCAAGGAGAGGGAGAGAACAAAAATCGGATGAGGCCAGGGCCACATGACTCCAGGATCAAAGAGTCAGGACAGAAAAGGATGAGAGAAGAAGAGAGAGGATGAGAGGCATGCACGTCTCCAGGATCAGAGACAAACAACAAACAGCAGAAGAGATAAAGAGATGGAGGATGAAAGGACTGCACATCTCCAGAATGACAACAAGAGGCACAAGGGTGGCAGATAAACCAGAAATGATGCCATCAAAAGTGTCCTCCATTTAATGAGGAGGAGCCATATTTGCTTTGCTATGCATCCTTCTTCTTTAATAAACTGAGGTTTTCCACTTCAGTTTCCAAAGCAAAGCAATACCAATAGCATTCAAGAAAATTTAATGTTCATTCTGGTCACATCAGACTGCACTATCCTCCTCTCAAACGGTGCCCCAACAGGTCACCCCATTGTCTAGTTCATATAGAATGATGACAGGATTGTTATAGGATGGTCAAGATTGAGAGGTTAGAAAAATAAATAGTTTGAGGGACTTTATATTTCCAGCATTCTGGTTCTAAACTTCTCAGTTTCATCATCAGCACAAGATAAAACTGAGGACTGTTTCTAGTTTTATGTTGCTGGTCTCCATCACTTTCCACTAGCTTACTAAATTCACAAGATCATCATAAGGTTTCAGCATGGAAGCAGGATATTTAGTTCAGCGGTCCCCAACCACTGAGCCACGGACCGGTACCGGGCCGCAAAGCATGCACTACCGGGCCGCAAGGAAGCTATATGATTTAGCGATATGAGTTAGCTGCACCTTTCCTCATTCCAGGTCACCCACTGTTGAGCCATTACGCATGCGAGGTCATCACCCGCACGTCATCCATGTCAGCGCGGGAAGGAGATCAACTCCTCGAGCTTGCAAATGACGGCGGGCTGAGAAGTATGTTTGACATAACATCTCTGCCGGCATTCTGGATCAAAGTCAAGGCTAAAAATCCTGAGATAGCCACGAAAGCACTGAAAACGTTGCTTCCATTTCCAACATATCTCTGCAATGAATGCAATGAAAACTAAACTGCGGAACAGACCGGACATAAGGAACCTCGTTCGACTATCGCTGTCTCCCATCACCCTTCGATAGGACCGTGTTGTTGCAGGAAAACAAGCCCTGGGCTCCCACTGATTCAGCGATATTGGTGTGTTGCAATGATTTTATATGTTCATACGGGAAAAATGTGCTGCGTGTTTAATATCCAAACGTTACTTAAAATGTCATGATGCTATTGACTTATATAACCATATAACAATTACAGCACGGAAACAGGCCATCTCTCACCCTCTTGTCCGTGCCGAACGCTACTCTCACCTACTCTAATTTTAACGCTACTCTAATTTTCCTTTGAATGATAATATCGAAACTGCCTCTGCCACTTCTACTGGAAGTTCATTCAACACTTACTTCAAGCTCCCCTGATAATTGACTTATCCCTATATTCATGCGAGGAAAATATGCGCTGTGTGTTTAATATTAAATTCGTCAGGTAAACCCTTTTAGAAAGGAAATTGAGTATATTAGCCACTTATCACCGATATCTGGTTGTGAATAAGACCACCCCCGAACAGAATCGCCAAAAACGATTTGTAGAAAAAAATCGTACACGCATGCCAAATCACGCATGCGCACTGGTGCCCGCGCAAGGCTTCATGGTCATTGTAGTCTTTCCTGGGGAAAACCCAGCGTATTTGACTGCTACTCTTGTCCGTTGGCAACCCTACCACCCCCCCCCCCCCCACCCCGGTCGGCAAGAATTTTTTCAATATGAAACCGGTCCGCAGTGCGAAAAAGGTTGGGGACCCCTGATTTAGTTCATCAAGCCTGTGCTGGCTCTATGCAAAAGCAAACAAGGTAGTCCTCTTCACCTACTCACTCTCTATAGCCCTGCAAAGCAGAAACAAATCTTGTTCTGACACTGAACACATCTCTGACCCCAACTCATCCCTCCAGATAAATGTTTTTTGTTATTAGAACCACTATAGATCAGAACTGTGCTGAAGATAACACGGAAATAATTTCCTTCTGTGGTACAGTCATGATTGTGTTGTTTCCTGCTCTTCTGCTGAAGTAAAACAGATACATCTCTCTTCCTATTTCAATTTCCTTTCATTATCTGTTTTGCTTTCATTTGTTCAAAGTTCAAAGTAAATTTATTATCAAAGCACTTAAGTGTCACCATATATTACCATGAGATTCATCTTCTCTGGAGTTGGATGTGACCAATATTCATTATAATCTCAGTAACTCTCATAGAGTCAAAGTCAGAGTCAATTGGTCCATGCTGACTAAGATTGACATCTACCCATATTTGGCCCATATCCCCCTAAACCTTTCCTATGCATATACCTGCCCAAGTACCTTTTAAATATTGTTAATGCTCCTGCCTCAACTTCTTTCTCTGCTTGTTCATTCCATATACTGGCTACCCTCTGGGTGAAAAAGATCCCCCTCTCCCCAGTTCCTATTAAATCTCTCCCTTCTCACCTTAAACCTATCCCTCTGGATCCTGATTCCCCAATTCTGGGGGGAAAGAAAACTATGTGCATTGACACTATCTATGCCCTCTCATGACGTTAAACACTGCAATAAGATCACTATCATTCTCCTACTCTCCACTGCAAAATGTCCTATTCTGCTTAACGTCTCTCCACAACTCACTTTCTTGAGTCCCAACAACATCCTCATAAACCACTTCACTCTGTCCAGCTTAATTGCACTTTTCCTAGGGTGACAAAAACTGACTACAATATGCCAAAGCTTATACAAGTGCAATGTAGCATCTCAACTTCTGTACACAGTGCCATAGACCATAAGATATAGGAACAGAATAGGCCATTTGGCCCATCGAGTCTTGACTGCCATTTCATCACGGCTGATCCAATTTTCCTCTCAGCCCCAGTCTTCTGCCTTCTCCCCGTATCCTTCATGCCCCGACCATTCAAGAATCTATCAACCTCTGCCTTAAATATACATAAAGACTTGGCCTCCACAGTTGCCTGACAAAGAATTCCACAGATTCATCACTCCCTGACTAAAGAAATTCCTCCTCATCTTCATTCTAAAAGGATACTCCTCTGTTCTGAAGCTGTGTTCTCTGGTCTTAGATTCTCCCACCATAGGAAATATCCTCTCCACATCCACTCTATCGAGGCCATTCAATATTTGATAGATTTCAATGAGGTCACTCCTCATTCTTCTGAATTCTGGAGAATACAGACTCAGAGCCATCAAATGCTTTTCATATGACAAGCTATTCAATCCTGGAATAATTTTTGTGAACCTCCCTTCAACTCTCTCCAATTTCAGCACATCCATTCTAATATAAGGGGCCCAAAACTGCTCACAATACTCCAAGTGAGGCCTCAAGAGTGCTTTATAAAGTTTCAACATTACATCTTTGTTTTTATACTCTAGTCCTCTTGAAATGAGTGCTAACATTACATTTGCCTTCCTCACTGCAACCTGCAAATTAACCTTTAGGGAATCGTACGCAATGATTTTCAAGTCCCTTTGCACTTCTTATATTGTATTTTCTCTCCATTTAGAAAATAGCCAACTTACTCATTTCCTTTTCCAAAGTGCATGACCATACACTTTCTCACATCACATTATATTCCATCCACCACTTATTTGCCTATTCTCCTAATCTGTCTAAGTCCTTTTGGAGCCTCTCTACTTTCTCCATCTACCTTCATATCATCTGCAAACTTTGCATCAAAGCCATCAATTCCATCATCCAAATCATTCACATATAACTTAAAAAGAATCGGTCCCAACTTAGACCACTAGTCACCGGCAACCAACCAGAAAAGGCTCCAAACATGAGGAATTCTGCAGATGCTGGAAATTCAAGCAACACACATCAAAGTTGCTGGTGAACGCAGCAGGGCAGGCAGCATCTCTAGGAAGAGGTACAGTCAATGTTTCAGGCCGACTCTTCGAGAAGGGTCTTGGCCTGAAACGTCGACTGTACCTCTTCCTAGAGATGCTGCCTGGCCTGCTGCGTTCAGCAGCAACTTTGATGTGTGTTGCAGAAAAGGCTCCCCTCATTTCCACTCTTTGCCTCCTGCCAGTCAGCCAATGTTCTATCCATGCTAGAATCTTTCCTGTAATACCATGGGCTCATAGCTTGTTAAGCAGTCTCATGTGTAACACCTTAACAAAGGTCTTCTAAAAATCCAAGTACATACCATCAACCAATTCTCCTTTGTCTATCCTGCTTGTTATTTCTTCAAACAATTCCAAGAGATATGTCAGGCACGATCTTTCCTTGAGAATACTATGCTGACTATGGCCTATTTTATCATGTACCTCCAACTACCCTGATAAAACAATTTTAATGATCAACTCCAGCATCTTCCCAATCACTGAGCCCTTTAACTGGCCTATAGTTTCCTTTCTTCTGCCTCTCTCCCTTCTTAAATAGTGGAGTGACATTTGTAATTTTCCAGTCTTCTGGAACCATTCCAGAATTTATTGATTCTTGAAAGATCATTACTAATGCCTGCACAATCTCTTCACCCACCTCTTTCAGAACTCTGGGGTGTACACCATCTGCTCCAGGTGACTTATCTACCTTCAGACATTTCAGTTTCCCAAGATCCTTCTCTCTAGAAATGGCAACTTCACACATCTCATGACCCCCTTCTCCCCGTGAAAACTTATGAAGGATCTATCTCATTGTGACCTTGCACTCGCTGTCTACCTGCAATGCACTTTCTCTGTGCTGCAACACTTTATCCTGCACTCTGTTGCTGTTTTATCCTGTATTACCTTATAAATACAAGATATTCCACAGATGGTGGAAATCCAGGGTAACAAGTATTAAATTCTGGAGTTCCTCCAGCAACTTTGTGTGTATAGTCAATTGATCTGCATGGATAATATGCAAGACAACGTTTTCACTGTATCTTTGCAGACATGACAATAATAAACCAATTTATTTACCAATTTCTTCCATTACGCCTTGACACCACTGATACTTTTTAGAATTTCAATGACACTTCACATAAAAGCACAAAAAGTGCAATCTCTGCCCAAAACCTGAAAGATCTTAGGTGAAATACTGATTTACTCACCTTTCGATTTCATATGCTGTAAATGCTATTGACAGTGTGATCTCATCTATTATAAAAGGAAAACTAAGAGGGAGCAATAATTTTGTGAAATTGGCCCCTTAATTTTGAAATTTGTTCTTAATTATCCGATTGTCCATTAGTTTAAATTTCCAACCCACTCACAATTCTGGCCTTTATGTCTTGGTTTGTACAATGTTTTAGTGAAGCTCAGTGTAAGAAAAAGGAACCAGCTTTTGATTAGACAGCCATCTAGAGTCAAAAATGAGTTCAACAACTTTTGAAAATGCAAATCTATTTGTTAGGGAAGAGCAGCCTTAATTGGAAAGCATAGTTAGTTACCCTACAGACTTCAAACTATTTTCAAATGTAACTATAAGCAGTAATCAGATTTAAATTACAAAGCAGCTACACAAGCAAACACTGCAAAGACTAATAGCTCATAGCAGAAGGCCAATTAATGTTTCTGCAACAGACAAAACAACCTTGTATCTCTTTTCACTCGTATAAAGATACTCAGATAAATAATATGACATTTATCAATACAATAGCGCATCAGAATCAGTCTTTAAAAGAAAGACATTCTGAGTATTACATTATTGTAAGACTAGAGGACACAATGGAGAAATAGAACTGTAACTGGACTACATTGAAACCCCAAGACAAGATCAAAGAAGGTTCCAGACTGACTATTATGCCATTCAGTATGTTAAAACAGTCATAGTATACAGACCAAAAGACCATAAAACATAGGAGCAGAATTAAGCTATTCGGCCCATCGAGGCTCCACCATCATTTCATCAAGGCTGATTAATTGTCCCTCTTAATCCCATTGTCCTGCCTTCTCCCTATAACCTTTGATGTTCTGATTAATCAGGAACTTATCAACCTCCACTTTAAGTATAGCCAATGTCTTAGTCTCCGCAGCCATTTGTGGTGATGAATTCTACAGATTTAGCATCCTCTGGCTAAAGAAATTCCTCCCCATCTCTGTTCTAAATGGATATACCTCTATTCTGAGGCTGTGCCCTCTAGTCCTAGACTCACCTACTGTCTGAAAAATCCTCTTTATCATCCACTAAACATCCACTTTATCTAGACATTTCAATATTTGATAGGTTTCAATGAGATCCCCCTCATTCTTCTATACTCCAGTAAGTACAGGTCCAGAGACATCAAGCACTGCTCATACGTTAACTCTTTCACTCCTGGAGCCATTCTCATGAACCTCCTCTGGCAACACTCCAATGCTAGCATATCTTTTCTCAGATTAAAAAAAAACTGCTCATAATACTCTAAGTACAGTCTGACCAATGCCTTATAAAGCCTCAGTATCTCATCCTTAATCTTTAGGGGATCCTGTAGAAGGACCTTTAAGTCCCTCTGCAACTCTGATTTCTGAATTTCCTCCCACTTTAAAGGCTAGTCTATGCTTTTATAGCTTCTACCAAAATGCATAATCATATACTTCCCTACATTATATTTCATCTGCCACTTGTTTGCCCATTTTCTCAATTTGCCTAAGTCCTTCTTTAAACTCCCTTCCTCCTCAACACTGCCTGTCTCTTCACCATCTTTGTATCAGTTGTAATTTTGGCCACAAGGCTATCAATTACATCTTCCAAATCATTGACATTTACGTGAAAAGAAGTGGTCCCTATACTGACCTCTGTCGAACACCACTAGTCACCAGCAGCCAACCAGAATAGGCCTCCTTTATTCCCACTCTTTTCTCCCTCCATGCTAATATCTTTTCCTGTAACAATGTGAGCTCTTGTTAAGCAGCCTTGTCAAAGGTCTCCTGAAAATCCAAGTAAACAATATCCACTGACACTCCTTTCTCTATCTTATCTGCTATTTCCTCAAAGAATTCCAACAGGTTTGTCAGGCAAGATTTCCCCAAAGGGAAACATGCTGACTTTGGCCTACTTTATCATGCACATCCAAGTACCCTGAAACCTCATCCTCAATAATGAACAACATCTTTCCAACACTAAAGTTAGGCTAACTAGCCTTTACTTTCCTTCCTCGCTCCCTTCTTAAATAGTGGATGTAACATTTGCAATTTTCCAGTCCTGCGAAACCATTCTGAAATCTAATGCTTCCACAATCTCTTCAGTAACCTCTTTCAGAACCCCAGGGTGTAGTCCATCAGGTCTAGGTGACTTATCTACCTCCAGACCTCTCAGTTTCCCAAGGACCATCTCCCCTTATATTTTATTTATTTTTATTATTAGAGCTCTATTGTCATTGCTGAGGACAACAGATTTGCAGTGTTACTCCATTCAGTGCAAAACAGCATACTGTCAGTTCAATTACTAAAACCACAATGACTACATTTAAAATAACATCGAAGTTAAAACTGAATTAAAAACAAATAACGCTAAAATTAAAAGAAACAGTTACTGCTCCATTCAGGTTTTGCCCATGCCCATGTTAAAAATACATTGATTCAATGTAAAATAGCATCAAGAATTAAAGCTGAAATTTAAAAAAAGGAAGTTCTGAAATCAAAAGAAGGTAGCATCCCCATTTAAACCCAAATATTGCACTTAGAGATTGTCCATAGTATCTATAGACTATGGGTGGGTGTGGGGGCAATATTCAGATGCAAGCAGCCCTGGGGAAAATGCTGTTTTTCATTCTGGATGTCTATGCAAAGATGCTTCTGTATTTCCTACTGGATGGTAGGAGATTGAACAGGCGATTACTGGGGTGGGATGAGTCCCTCACCATGTTACGAGTGTGCTATAAACAGTGTTCATTGTAGATGGCTTCCATATCTGGTAGCTGTGCCATGATGTTCTGTGCAGTCCTTATCATTCATGGAAGTGTTTTCTAGTCTATCCTGATGCAGTTAGTGCACCATACTTTCATGGAGTGGATGCGTATTCTCTTAATGGCACATTGGTAAAAGTTTACCAAGAGCTTTTGGGACAGATTTGCTCTCTTTGAACTCCTAAGATAGTCCAGGTGCTTCTGAGCCTTTCCCATTATCAGAGAGATGCTGTTGGTCCAGGAGAGCTCCTCTGTGATGTTCACTCTCAAGAATTTAAAACTAGAGACCTTTTCCACTGCTTCACAGCTCGCAGGCAGAGGAGCTTGTTCATACTTTATTGATTTTCTGGTTGATAATCATTTCTTTTTTTTTATATTGAGTGAAAAATTATGGGTATTGCACCATTCAGAATTTCTGCACATCCTCTCTGTATGCTGTTTCATTGTTATTTGCAATTATTCCAATCACTGTGATGCCATCTGTACATTTGATGATCAAGTTGGTGGTATAGGCAGGGGCACAGTCACAGGTAAAAAGAGCATAAAGGAGTGGGCTCAGTACACATGCCTGCAGTACGCTGGTGCTCAGGGTCAGGGAGGTTGATGCGCACCTGTCTAGTCTGACTGTCCGGGTGCAATTGGTAAGAAAATCCAGAATTCAGTTGCGAATTGATGTTACTGAGTCCCAGATTGTGTAGTTTAATGGTCAACTTATTACGGACTATGGTGTTGAGGGCAGAACTGTAATCAATAAAAAGCATTCTGGCTTGGGTAGAAACATAGAAAACCTACAGCACATCACAGGCCCTTCGGCCCACAAAGTTGTGCCAAACATGTCCCTACCTTAGAAATTACTGGGGTTACCCATAGCCCTGTATTTTTCTAAGCTCTATGTACCTATCAAAAAGTCTCTTAAAAGACCCTATCGTATCCGCCTCCATCACCATTACCAGCAGCCCATTCCACGCACTCACCACTCTCTGTGTAAAAAACTTACCCCTGACATCTCCACTGTACCTACTCCCCAGCACCTTAAACCTATGCCCTCTTGCAGCAGCCATTTCAGCCCTGCGAAAAGGCCCCCGACTATCCACACGATCAATGCCTCTCATCATACACCTCTATCAGGACACCCCTCATCCTCCGTCATTCCAAGGAGAAAAGGCCGAGTTCACTCAACCTGTTTTCATGAGGCATGTTCCCCAATCCAGGCAACATCCTTGAAAATCTCCTCTGCACCCTCTCTATGGTTTCCACATCCTTTCTGTAGTGAGGTGACCAGAACTGAGCACAGTACTCAGTTGGGTCTGACCAGGGTGCTATATAGCTGGAATATTACCTCTTGGTTCCTAAGTTCAATTCCACGATTGATGAAGGCCAATACACCGTATGGCTTCTTAACCACAGAGTCAACCTGCACAGCTGCTTTGAGCGTCCTATGGACTCGGACCTCAAGGTCCCTCTGATCCTCCACACTGCCAAGAGTCTTACCATTAATACTATATTCTGCCATCGTATTTGACCTACCAAAATGAACCACTTCACACTCATCTGGGTTGAACTCCATCTGCCATTTCTCAGCCCAGTTTTGCATCCTATCAATGTCCCGCGGTAACCTCTGACAGCCCTCCACACTATCCACAACACCCCCAACCTTTGTGTCATCAGCAAATTTACTAACCCATCCCTCCACTTCCTCATCCAGTTCATTTATAAAAATCACGTAGAGTAAACATCCCAGAACAGATCCCTGAGGCACACCACTTGTCACCGACCTCCATGCAGAATATGACCTGTCTACAACTACTCTTTGCCTTCTGTGGACAAGCCAGTTCTGGATCCACAAAGCAATGTCCCCTCAGATCCCATGCCTCCTTACTTTATCAATAAGCCTTGCATGGGATACCTTAACAAGTGCCTTGCTGAAATCCATATACACTACATCTACTGCTCTACCTTCATCAATGTGTTTAGTCACATACTCAAGAAATTCAATCAGGCTCGTAAGGCATAGCCTGCCCTTGACAACACCATGCTGACTATTCCTAATCATATTATACCTCTCCAAATGTTCATAAATCCTGCCTGTCAGGATCTTCTCCATCAACTTACCAACCACTGAAGTAAGACTCACTGGTCTATAATTTTCTGGGCTATCTCTACTCCCTTTCTTGAATAAGGGAACATCCGTAACCCTTCAATCCTCCAGAACCTCTCTTGTCCCCATTGATGATACAAAGATCATCGCCAGAGGCTCAGCAATCTCCTCCCTTGCTTCCCACAGTAGCCTGGGGTACATCTCATCCAGTCCCGGCGACTTACCCAACTTGATGCTTTCCAAAATCTCCAGAACATCCTCTTTCTTAATATCTACATGCTCAAGCTTTTCAGTCCACTGCAAGTTATCACTACAATCACCAATATCCTTTTCCATAGTGAATACTTAAGTAAAGTATTCATTAAGGACCTCTGCTATTTCTTTTGGTTCCATACACACTTTCCCACTGTCACACTTGATAGGTCCTATTCTTTCATGTCTTATCCCCTTGTTTTTCACATACTTGTAGAATGCCTTGGGGTTTTCCTTAATCCTGCCCACCAAGGCCTTCTCATGGCCCTTTCTGGCTCTCCAAATTTCATTCTTAAGTTCCTTCCTGTTAGCCTTATAATCTTCTGGATCTCTAACATTACCTAGCTCATTGAATCTTTCATAAGCTTTTCTTTTCTTCCTGACGAGATTTACTACAGCCTTTGTACACGACAGTTCCTGTACCCTACCATAACTTTCCTGTCTCATTCGAACATACCTATGCAGAACTCCATACAAATATCCCCTGAACATTTGCCACATTTCTTCCATACCTTTCCCTGAGAACATCTGTTCCCAATTTAAGCTTCCACGTTCCTGCCTGATAGCCTCATAATTCTCCTTATTCCAATTAAATGCTTGTCTAACTTGTCTGTTCCTATCTCTCTCCAATGCTATTGTAAAGGAGATAGAATTATGATCACCATCTCCAAAATGCTCTCCCACTGAGAGATCTGACACCTGACCAGGTTCATTTCCCAATACCAATTCAAGTACATTCTCTCCTCTTGTAGGCTTATCTACATATTGTGTCAAGAAAGCTTCCTGAACACACCTAACAAACTCCACCCCATCTAAACGCCTTGCTCTAGGGAGATGCCAAACAATATTTGGGAAAATAAAATCTCCCACTATGACAACTCTGCTATTATTATTACACCTTTCCAGGACCTGTTTCCTTATCTGCTCCTCGATATCCCTGTTACTATTGGGTGGCCTATAAAAAACAGCCAGTAGAGTTATTTTCCCCTTCCTGTTCCTAATCTCCACCCACAGAAACTCCGTAGACAATCCCTCCATGACGTCCACCTTTTCTGCAGCTGTGACACTATCTCTGATCAACAGTGCCACACCCCCATCTCTTTTGCCTCCCTCCCTGTCCTTTCTGAAACATCTAAAGCCGGCACTTGAAGTAACCATTCCTGTCCCTGAGCCATTCAAGTCTCTGTAATGGCCACCACATCATAGCTCCAAGTACTGATCCACGCTCTATGCTCATCCGCTTTGTTCACAATACTCCTTGCGTTAAAATAGACACACCTCAAACCGTCGGTTTGAGCGCATCCCTGCTCTATCACCTGCCTATCCTCCCTCACACACTGTCTCCAAGCTTTCTCTATTTGTGAGCCAACCTCCTCTTCCCCAGTCTCTTCAGTTTGGTTCCCACCCCCTAACAATTCTAGTTTAAACTTTCCCCAGTAGCCTTAGCAAAGCTCCCCGCCAGGATATTGGTCGCCCTGGGATTCAAGTGCAACCCGTCCTTTTTGTACAAGTCACACCTGCCCCAAAAGAGGTCCCAATGATCCAGAAATCTGAATCCCTGCCCCCTGCTCCAATCCCTCAGCCACGCATTTATCCTCCACCTCATTCTATTACTATACTCACTGTCACGTGGTACAGGCAGTAATCCCGAGATTACCACCTTTGCAGTCCTGCTTCTCAACTCCCTGTAGTCTGTTTTCAGGACCTCTTCCCTTTTCTTACCTATGTCATTGGTACCAATATGTACCACGACCTCTGGCTGTTCTCCATCCCACTGCAGGATATCGTAAACGTGATCTAAAACATCCTGGACCCTGGAACCTGGGAGGCAAACTACCATCCGAGTTTCTTTCCTGTATCTACGGATTCGCCTGTCTGACCCCCGAACTATAGAGTCCCCTATCACTACTGCCTTTCTCTTCCTTTCCCTACCCTTCTGAGCCACAGGGCCGGACTCTGTGCCAGAGGCACGGCCACTGTTGCAAACCCCAGGTAGGCTGTCCCCCCTAACAGTACTCAAACAGGAGTACTTATTGTTCAGGGGGACAGCCACAGGGATACTCTCTAGTACCTGACTTGTCCCCTTCCCTCTCCTGACTGTTACCCACTTGTCTGTCTCCCGTGGCCCCGGTGTGACCACCTGCCTATAACTCCTTTCTATCACCTCCTCGCTCTCCCTGACCAGACGAAGGTCATCGAGCTGCAACTCCAGTTCCCTAACATGATCGCTTAGGAGCTGCAACTCAACACACCGGGTGCAGATATGGCCATCCGGGAGGCTGGGAGACTCCAGGACTTCCCACATCTGACATCGAGCACAGAACACCAGAACACATTAGGGTGTCCTAATGCTCCAGGTATCCCAGTACGACATTGAGACTGATGGTGATGGCGTCCGCAGTTGATCTGTTTTCCTTTTACAGCAAACTGGTGCTGGTCCAGAGTAGCAGAGATTGCATTCTTAATGTGGGACATAACCAGTCTCTCCAGGTACTTGGCAGCTACGGGGGTGAGTGCATCCGGTCTGTAGTCATTGAGACATGTTACTGCTGACTGCTTTGGGATTGGTATGATGTTTGATGTTTTGAAGCATGCAGGGACCACAGCAAGGGACAGGGGGTGATTATAGAAACTCGGTAAAAACCTCTGCCAGCTGGTCAGTGCAGTCCTTTAGAATTCACTCAGGCACGCCGTCTGGTCCAGCTGCTCTGCGTGTGTTGAATCTGTGGGGAGTAGGTCTCCCTTCATGTGTGATCAGTGTCAGTGCTGTGTCCTCAGGTGTCAAGGCCTTCAACACTGGTTCATTGTTGCTCCTGTCAAACCGAGCAAAGTTGTTGTTTGGCTCCTCAGCGGGTGTGGTGTTGCTCTTTGCAGGGCAGGAGATCGTTCCTTTACAGTCGGTGATGGACCTGATGCCTTTCCACATGCGTTGGGGTTTGGCAGCATTCTTGAAGTGTGCGTCTATCGTTTGTATTTGTATTTGGTGGACTTAATGCCTCTTTTAAGGTTTGACCTGGTTTCACTGTATGCTGCAGTATTACTGGATCAGTCAGCAGCATCCCAAGCCCTGAGCAGGTTCTGGACTTTGTTGTTCATCCACGACTTCTGATTTGGGAATATACAGATGTTTTTATTGTTGGTGATATTGTCCACACTGTATATGATATAGATCATGATGTAGTGCTGTATTCCTTTAAGTCAATTCCAGAATTAATCATTGCTTGGCATGCAAAGAGATTCCAATCTGAGCACTCACAGTAGCCCTGAACCCATGAGACAGCCCTCTCAGGCCATACTGTCACTAACTTGGTAATTGATGCCATATCACTGGTCATTAAGGCTGGGGTTAGGAATAAAGACAGGTGGTCGGATAGTCCCATGTAAGGTCATGGATGAACCCTATATGCACCGGCAATATTAGTGTAAATCTGGTACCTCATGGAGCAATTCACATTGTGGCAAAATTTAGGCAATACTGTCTTAAGGATAGCTTGATTGAATTTACCGGCCACGATGAAGGCATTGTCACGATAGGCAAGCACTGCCTATCATGCCAACATTTTACAGTTGTGCTAATATTAACTAAGTGTTGGTTTGTGGTGGAATGTACAATGCTGTAATGCAAACAATTGTCAATGCTCTCAGCAGATGGAAAAGCATGAGATATTCCAGGTTGGGACAGTGTTCATACACCAGGCATTGTTGACATAAATGCATAAGCCATCACCTGATTTCTTGTCGGAATCTTGCGTTCTGTTGGATCAATAGCTGCATCGGGTATGTTTTGATCCAGCTAGATTTCAGTGAAAGTTATTATGCAGCATTCGAGTAAAGTCCTTTGCATGGTAAGTCTCAGTCTGATTTCATCCATTTTATTAGCGACTGATTGAGTTCCAAAATGCAACGTTTCAATTTTTCAGCTTAACTCTGATATAAACTCCAAAATATTGAAGTAAGCAGTACAGCTGTAACTATTGAAATGGAATTTAATCACTTGAATGTTCATAGGTAATGAACACTCAATGTACTTCGTGTTTAGCAAGATTCTTCAATCATATTCTCCTGCCTCATATCTGTACCCAATAAAGGATTGTAACATTCATAACTCCATTAAACTCATTCAAAATCACAGCACTATTTCCATTTTTTATTTTCTCTTGATCTAACTGTTATTCAACTTGGCCATCCTCAATCACTTTGTATTATTACCCCATTTATCTTCAAATCTCTCCTTCCTTTCAGACCTTTCCTTTAACTATTTTACCTCTGTTTATTCCCCTTGTTTAATCCCAGAATTCACATAATTTCAATAACATGTCATTGGTCTGAAACTGCTTCTCTTTCCTAGAATTTTATGTTTTTTCTTCAGTTATCTTGACTTATTTGGATTCAGTGGTGCATCATTTGGACCATCTGAAAGCATGGTATGATTGGTTGAGATGTGATCTGAAGAAGTGTTGGATGAAAACCTTAAATGATCTAGTAACACTACACTATGGATCATCATCTTGTGGTATCTCAGTCATGAAGTATATTACCAGATTGTCTAGCAGAAGCTGCTATTAACTTTATTTTAGCTCCAAACTTTAATATTTGACATTAGCTGAATATCACATTGGTCTTCAGCTAAGTGTAATTCTGGATGAAGCACTAAGCCACAAAATCACTTGCAGTTCCTGAAGATAGGGATATTGGTATTCCTAGTCTGGTCTGTCGTCTAAGAGTGAGAGCTGAAGAGACAAGTTTTGGGCAATACTAGGCATCAGGTGGAGAGATTTGATTGCACTGGTATCAAATGAAATGATTGACAGTACATTCATGCTGAGTGCCCTAACACTGACCATTCAAATTCTGTATTTGTTTTCAATAGAGACCTCCGATAAAACAAAAAGGAGCATTTTTTCTGCTTTATTACTTCCACCAACTGACAATGGTTAACCATTAAAAACTATAGACATTAAACATAGGCCAAAAAAATATGGAACTCACCTGTCAGCATAGCCCTTTTCATTTGCAAATCTCAGAAATGCTCCCATAGGATCTGAACCAGTACTTAATATAAATATGAGTGGAGTGTTGTTGGACATATTCTGATAAAGAGTAGTTAAATCAACAGGAGGATTTTCTACAAACTCCTGCCCAAGAGTTTCTATGACAAAATCTGTGATTGCAAAGACTACCTAGAAAAAAAGAAAAACAATATACTTAATAGCAATTCTTGCAGATTTTCTGATTTCAGGTTCAATTTTCTAGCTAAGATGCTATTTTATAACATTGGGATAGAATATGTTTCAGTACATCCTGGTAATGTGTATATGAAGTTGCAAAAGTTATTTGATAAACTATTACATCGTACATTTGAATTATAGAATCAAAAATGAAATTCACATCTGAATGCAAAGCTGAGAGAGGAAGCAGAGAGCATGGTTCGTTGGACTGAAGGAAAGTATTCTCAGGTATGAGAATTACTGTTTTGTTTGACATACGTTAATGAACTGGATTTGGATACATGGGACATTATTTCAAAGTTCTAATGATACATAATTATCTTTGTGCACTTGAAAGTGTGGAGAATAACAACAGAACTCAAGAAAACAGAGCCAATGTAATGAAGTAGACAAACATAATGCAGATAACATTTAACATGGAGAATTGTGAAGTGACTCATCTAGGTAAGCATTTATGAAATGCCTAATACATTCCTTTTGGGTACCCAAATGTATTTTCATAACAAGGAGGTACTGAGGAACCGTAGTCTGTCATAACACAGGAAAGATGACAGTAAATTTGGACACATCGAAGCCCTATAACCTGTGAATTAATGAGTACTATTGTTGTTGTTATGACTACCTAAGAGAAGATCTAACTTTGATTTAGCTTCTTAACTGCAGGAATACAGTGTTGGGAAATGTACGATAATGCATTTCAGTAAAGGGAGCAATAGTGCAGACTATTATCTAAGTGGGGAGAAGGTTCTAACCTCAGAGGTCCAGAGGGAGTTAGGAGTCCTTGTGCAAGACTCTAAGAAGGTTAATTTACAGGTCGAGTTTGTGGTAAAGAAGGCAAATGCAATGTTGGCATTTATTTCAAAAGGAATAGAATATAAAAGCAAGGAGATAATGCTGTGCCTTTATGAGACACTAGTCAGGCCACACTTAGAGTATTGTCAACAGTTTTGGACTCTGTATCTCAGAAAGAATGTGTTGTCATTGGAGAAAGTCCAGAGGAGGTTCATGAAGATGATTCCAGGAATGAAGGAGTTAACATATGAGGAGCCTTTGGCAGCTTTGGGCCTGTACTCACTGGAATTTTGAAGAATGCAGGGGGATCTCATTGAAACCTACCAAATGTTGAAAGGGTGGATATGGAGAGGATGTTTCCTATAGTAAGGGTATCCAGAACTAGAGGACACAGCCTCAAAATTGAAGGGCAATCTTTTAGAACGGAGGCAAAGAGGAAATTCTTTAGCCAGAAAGTAGTGAATCTGTGGAACGCTCTGCCACAGACTGCAGTGGAGGCCAAGTCCGTGGGTGTATTTAAGGTGGAAGTTGATCATTATCTGATTGGTCGGGGCATCAAAGAATAGGGCGAGAAGGCAAGTGTATGGGGCTGAGTAGGATCCGTGATCAGCCATGATGGAATGGTGGAGCAGACTTGATTGGCTGAATGGCCTAATTCTGCTCCTATGTCTTATGGTCTTATGAAGGAGGTAACTTCAATAGTGCAGTAGTTCTTTAATTCATGACATGAAGTGTCAATCTAGAACTGTGTGTTCACATCTTTGAAGTGGGACTTGAATTCAGAACTATTTGGCTGAGAGACACGCATGCTATTAATTGAGTTACAGCTTTCACTGCAGTCCCTCCAATGCAAATATATCCTTCCTAAAATAAGAAGACTACCAGGTCTATACACAATACTCTAGCCATGTCACTAAATCAGGCAAGGATACCTTTGCCCTTCTGAACACCAATGTCTTTCAATCCTTCTCCATTAAAACAAATGTTTTAATGTTTTAAGACAGTTTAGGCAACATCCATGGAAGGTGAAACAGAATTAAACTTTCAGGTCAAAGACCCTTAAACAGAACTAATCTGAGTGTTTCCAGAAACTTCTGTGTTTATGTGATGCTTTTCATGTTGCCAGAACATTCCACAGAGTGTTCTGGCCAGTAAGCTGCAACTGGGAAGCATAGCAGTCAAGTTACATAAAGAACTGTAGTAAAAGTGATTTTCATTGCAGTAAAAGCATTGACCAGGAAAATACCATTACTTTCATTTGAATACTGTAATCAGGAGATCTTTACATTCATCCCAAAGGGAAACTGGGATGTGTTTTATTATTCACATGGGGAAAGACATTTCTGGGTTTATGCCACTTCCTTAATATAGTGCTGAGATCTCAGCCTAGTCTATATGCTCAATTCTAACATATGGTGTTTGAACTGACCACATTACTCTAGTTCTAATACCAAAGAAAGACAAAGGCCTCATAGGATATAAAATATTGCTACAGCATATTGAGATCTTCAAAATAGTCCTTAATTATACTTTTTCAGGTCCCTTTCAATTGAATCTGCCTCTACCACTACCGCTGGCAGAACCTAACCTCCCGTTGCATAAAATTATTTGCCCATGTTGTTTTTAATCCTTTTCTAGTCACCATTCTTCTAGGTCTTCTAGAAAACCAATTTCCCCCGGGATTAATAAAGTATGACTACTAGGTCACCTAGTTATTTAGCCTTATGTTAGTGGGAACAGCTCCAATTGAAGAAAAACAGTTGGAGTAGAGTCAGAGTATAAATGAGAGTGCAGAAAATCAAGGGGGATCCAAAAATGCCAGAGTTTTTTCTGGAAAGGATGCTGTAGAAAATTTCATCCAGAACCTGTACAACATAACAACTCCATCCACTCAGTACGAAGAAACATAGAAATCTACAGCACATCACAGGCCCTTTGGCCCACAATGTTATACTGACCATGTAACCTGCTCCTGAAACTGCCTAGAATTTCCCAAGCACATAGCCCTCTATTTTTCTAAGCTCCATGTACCTACCTAAGAGGCTCTTAAAAGACCCTATTGTATCCACTCCCACCACCACCGCTGGCAGTGCATTCCAGGCACCCACCACGCTCTGTGTGAAAAACTTATCCCTGACAACCCCTCGGTACCTATTTCCAAGCTCCTTAAAACTATGCCCCCTCATGTTAGCAATTTCAGCCCTGGGAAAAAGCCTCTGACTATCTACACAATCAATGCCTCTCATTATCTTATACACCTCTATCAGGTCACCTCTCATCTGCCGTTGCTCCAAGAAGAAAAGGCCAAGTTCACTCAACCATAGGTTAATTATAAGGAGGAGCAGTCCATGGAGTATGATTCGCTCACTGGATTTACTTATTGCTGCAAAGCCTAGATGCTGGCAAGTTACCTATTCCAGAGGTACAAATGGACAAAAAAAGCATCCACCAGAATTTCTTCATTGCTTCTGAGGATGAGGTAAGTAGGCCCTCTCAGATTATCATGATTACGAATCCCAGATGCAGAGGTTACTGCGTTTATTTCCGTCAGCTTTCCATTTTAACATCTGTGTTGCAAACCCACTGACAAAAATTGCAGAAAATACAGTATCCTTTCTTCCAATTATTCAAATATAATTGTCAGGTTTCTGCTTAGTTAAAGTTCCATCAGTGTTTTGGGAAAGCAGCTTTAAAAATACACAGACTACATACTTATCCTGATGTTTGCACTTTGGGACAATTAGACAAAATTCATTAGAAGCAGCCCATATATTTGAAAGAGATGCTTATTAGTGGAGTAAGTAATCAGTATCTCTTACAATGTTTTGAATCACATTTAAACTAAGACAGCCCTTAGCAATTGAACAACATGTGCATTTAAACTGTAGCATTACATTTTTTTGTTTTAGATCAATTCTGTACATATATATAAATAAAAGGAAACATTAGCAAAATGTTGACATTTAAAAATATAGTCTGAGAAGCTTTGGCACTTCTTTGCTCATCACCTTCCAGATCAGGAATCTTATAGACAGATACAGAATAAAGAGATCTTATTTTCAATCATGTGCCACGTGAATTAGTGGCAACTTAACAATAATAATACCTACTGAATACCATGGACTGTAGAAGGTGATGCAAAGACCCTGATTTGTCTTTTATTTTGTATTAATTACATAACAAAGGCCTTACTTGGCTATGTTGAGCATTATCAGTCACATTAGTAGCATACCTTTTCTTCCATAAAACATTTAACTAAAATAAGCTTCTGAAACATTGTCAGTCTTTCATTCCAATATCCCCTGACAACATACTCATCATTTTCTTTCTGAGAATCTGATGGATAGGGTGGTAATCTTGACACATATCCTCCCCAAGATGAAGGATTGATACTAAGATCAAGACGTCCTAGAAAAATAATTTATAAATGTAATTGAATATCTGGCTTGATCAGATTTTGAAAATGAGCCATTATATATTCATGATTAAGTTAAAAAAATGTACGTTAGAATAGAATAAATATTTTCCAAAGATTTAAAACAGGTACTCCTGCAAATCACTCCAATTCTGATGGCTGAATTGGTTTACCATGTAAAGACAGAGAAACATATCCACAGTCTGAAAACTGTGATACAGCAACAGTGTATAATGAACAAGTGAAGGAGAAACTACAGTGAGCTTGTATACACACAATCATGGCTTCAGTCCACGTGTAAACTGAAATTCAACTTCAACAATGATTGGCTGACGAGGATGATGATGATGTTTATAGTTAATAATATTTTCAAATTTTGCAATTATTTTGCGGAGTAGAAAATAAAATATTTATGATTTACCTAATTTGATGGTTATAGGAGTTGCAAGTATTTCTATTGTGATTCCTTTAAAACCAGGTAAAGTCTCTTCAAGGTCACAACATATATGCCATGTTGCAGTTGTCAGCCAATGTTCTGATGGTTTTTGGGGATATTCCTAAAAAAAATAGAAAAATAAAGTTCAAAAATTCAAAGTTCAAAGTACATTTTTTTATCAAAGCGTGTATACCATATACAGCCTTGAGATTCATCTTTTTACAGGCAGCTACAAAAACAAGCAACACAATAGAATCCACAAAAAATACCCCATACAAAAGCCGTTACACATCCAAAGTGCAAAAAAATGAACAAATCATGTAAATAAAAAAGTAAACAAATAATATGCAGAACATGAACCACAGAGTCACTGAAACTAGAATTCAATATCGCATTGGTAATTTTAATGAAACAGTGTTTTGTTAACATCCGCAGGGTTTATACATTCTGCCGCTTTTCTTCTGAGTACTGGGGATGCATGGCATGAAAGATGCTACAACATGGAGAAGTAATAGGGAACATTTCTCTGTTGGCACACACTGTGACACAGCACACAGCTGGTGGAGGGATTGAATACTTACTGTGTGGAGAAAAGGCCAATCAAGAAGATTTCTTTGACTTGGAGAATCTTGAATGTTATTTGAGGGCATTCAACCAAGCCAATTACAGAATATCTTATCACTCCCCTGGGCTGTATGACCTATAATATAAAAAGGCTCTAGAGCATCACAGTGGGTGATGCAGTATATCCAAACTCTAATCTGCTTTTGCAGCCTCAGTATGTCTATGGTTAATCTATTTGTGTTTACCAGGAATGTTGTTGAATGAAAGGCAGTGGACTTTAGCAAGACCTTTGACAAAGTCCCATGTGGAAAGCTGATCCTGGAGGTTCAGTCGCTTGGCATTCAGGATTGAGAAGTAAATTGAATTCGCTATTGGCTTCCTGGGTGAGGCCAGAGAATGGCAGTAGATAGTTGCCTCTCTGACTGGATGCCTGTGAGTAGTGGTGTGCTACAGGGATAGGTGCTGGGTCCTTTACCCAATTTCCCTTGGGATCAATAAAGTATGTCTATCTATCTATCTATCTTTGTTGTTTGTCATCCATATCAATGATCTGAATGATAATGTGGTAAACTAGATTAGAAAGTTTATGGATGACACCAAGATTGAGAGTGTAGTGCACAGTGAGGAAGTCTACCAACGCTTGCAGCTTGATCTGGACCAGCTGGAAAAAGGGGCTGTAAAATAGTGTATGGAATCTAATGCAGACAAGCATGAAGTGTTGGAGTTTGGGAGGACAGGCTAGGGTAGGACTTACACAGTGAATACTTGGGCACCGGGGAATATGGTAGAACAGAGGGAACTGGGAATACAGATCCATAATTTTCTGAAAGTAGCATCATAAGTAGATAGGGTTGTAAAGAGAGCTTTTGGTACATTGACCTTCATAAATGAAAGCATTGAGTGCAGGAATTGGTATGTTACGTTGAAGTTGTATCAGACATTGGCGTTTCCTAATTTGGAGTACTATGTTCAGTTCTGGTCACCTACTTACAGGAAAGATATCAATAAGGTTGAAAGAGTGCAGTGAAAATTGACAAGGCTGTTACCGGGACTTGAGGACATGAGTTATAGCTGAATAGGTTAGAAATTTATTCCCTGGAGCATAGAAGAATGAGGGGAGATTTGATAGTGGCATACAAAACTAGGGGGGGTATAGATAGGGTTAATGCAAGCAGGCCTTTTCCATCGAGGTTGTTGAAACTAGAACTAGAGGTCATAGTTTAAGGGTGGAAGGTGAAATGCTTAAGGGCAACCTAAGGGGGATCTTCTTCTTCAGAGGATGGTGTGAGTACAGAACAAGATGCCAGAAAAATGGTGGATGTGGGTTCAATTTCAACTTCTAAGAGAAGTTTGGAGAAGTACATGCATAGAAGGGGTATGAAGGGCTATAGTCCAGTTGTGGCTTGATAGGACTAGACAGATTAACATTTCAGAATGGACTAGATGGGCTAAAGGGCCTGTTACTGCACTGTAGTGCTCTATGACTCTATGACATGGTGATAAAACCCATGGAATGTTGACCCACCATCAACGTTTCAGAAAATATTGTTGATTACAATTTGTGTGAGAAGAATGTTACTCTCCAGCTGTCAGCCTTTATTTACTTTTTTCTCTGTACAGGTATGGCACGTTTCACATTATGATGAATTGCAAGTAGAACTGGACATAATACAATCATCAGACAACCTCCTCACTTCTCACTTACTGAGGCATAGAAAATCTCTGATGAAGCTGCTGATGATGGTCATGCCCAGAAGACTGCGCTAAGAAACACCTACAATGCTGTCCAGAGACTGGGATGATTGAACTTCAACAACCACAACTGTCATCATTTGTGTGAAGAATGAGTGAAATGTTTTTGTCCCGATGCCCATGGACGTCTGCTTTACCATAAGTTCTTGATTGCACATTCAAATTAAAGCTGCCTTGATGTCAAGGGCAAACAGTTTCACCTCACCTCTGGAATTTAACTTTGTAGTCCATCTTTGCATCAAGGCTGGAATAAAGTCAGAAGCCAGGGATCCTATAGAAAGTTGTTATGAAGTGCCATTTAGTATTCCTCCTGACTGGTGATTGGTCTGATGATCCTTCATACACTGTTTGGGTGCTAATTAGTTGAATAGAATGTGTCCTGGTTTTGTTTTGAACAAGACATGGCAGAGTAATATTCTACATCAGAATGTAGATGCTAGTATAGTAACTCCACAAGAATAAGTTAGCTAGAGACAAAACTAGTTCAGGAGAACATAATTCATAATAAAGGCTCTTTGTTTCTTGCAGTATTGCTCAACCGTTTGTCTCAATATCTCTAAGAGTGAATCAAATAGGCTGAAGTCTAGCTCCCTTGCTGATGGTAATCTCAAGGGGAACAAAGATACATTCCTGTCCAACTAATAACCAAAAGTAAGAAAAATGATTTTAAAAACCCATAGTCAAAGTGCTACAAATACAGGAAACTAAAGTAGTGGCTCATTGGTGTAGGCATGTAATCCTCATATTGGGTTGAATTTCATAAATAGTCCATTATTAGCATTATCTGGATATACTTATAGATGGCAATTAAAAACAGTTGCACATACAACACAAGCATAACATTACAGTTAGTCAAGTTTAGAAACCAAGAGTAATGTATTGAACAAAATTCATCTAAGTCAATATTTCAAACTATATAATTATTCCTTGCTCAAATTAATCAAGCTTTATTTCTAGACCGTACCTTTTCCAAGCTTCCGACTCCTCTGAGGAAAAAGTTCCATTCAAGATCTGAAATTTCATTATCCTGCCGAAGGATCTCAGTACAGAGTAGAAAACTATAGACAAGTTTGTGTTGTTCAAATAAGCCTCTGGAAACATTGGTATATATGGCAAATAATGTTCTGTTTAATAGAATCTTCAAACGTTTCTTCAGGTTGTAGGTTTTGTCAGATGATTCAATGGTCATATTAAATAACTATCAACAGAAAAATAAGAATATAATAATCATTCATTACTATTGAATTCAATCTGAATATTCAAATCACATCTGAGGAATCAAAACAATCTCTCTCTGTTCTGCCAGATGCATATAGTGGTACATGCATACAATCATATAGTTTTATCTACTAGTATCTGTTGAATTAGTCAATCTCTTCCAGAGTGAAGAGTAAATGATCCACAACTGGCAAGTTTTCCACATGGTGTTTGGTAAATACACTCATGACTTTGAATTACAAAAATGAAACAAAAACACAAACATCTAGGTTTTACATCTACTAAATAAAATTCAGTATTACTCTGGACAGCAAAATATTTCAAGGAGAGTGAAATAACTTATCCCCAATTTCTCTAAGAATGTTATATTGGAAGGGTTGGCATCTGAGATAAGCCATTAAAATTTTTTGGAACAAAATGATACTATTCAATATTTTTTCAATATGATGTTTATAATGAATTGGGTAATAAAAGTTGTTCATTTCCAATAGATTTTTGCAATTAGTTTTATATCTCTTCTGCTTTTAATAATCCATGAGACAGTTTACAAAGTAGTCAAGAGGGCAAACAAGGAAGTATCCCAGTTCTTTAGTATCTGAAGTTATAACAGTGTGAAATATTTAAAGAGTAGTCTTGGTTGATCTTACCTACTTTGCTCCTTCCATTTCCTTGGGAAACTACTCAATCTACTTAACATTTCCAGAGGGATAAAAATTTTAGTCAAAGAAACCACATACACAAAACTAGTCAGTGCAACCACTTAATTTCAGAAATCATTGTAAGAAATTGGTTTTGTAAACAATTGGTTTTATAAGTTTCATTGTCACCTGAATCTGCTGCAGAATAGCCACAAGTAAATGGAATACATCTCTGAAATATAATTTACGTGTGACCTTATGCAGCAAACAACTGAACGATACCAATAAACTAATCATAGTCAAACTATTCCCATTCCCCGTCAATGGTCTCTCAAGCAATGGAATCGCTGTATGCAGTCAGGCATGAGAAATTTTATCTTGACTCAGCCAACTGTACAAAGAGCATTCTTGCTCTTGTGAAAGACTGCTATCTGATTTATTTTGAACAAGGAAACATCTAAAAAATTTTCTCAAGTACTTTCCATGTCAAAACTAAAATCTGCAAGGAATCCATAAATGAATCTCAAAACATATTTTGCAAACATTACCAAATAAAAATGCAAACCTGTTTGAAGTATTTTAAAGAAAACTGGTACATTGGATCTATTTCAGACAAACTGGCAACAACAAAATACATAACAGATCCACGAGCAGCCACAGGACGATATTTCTCACGAGCAGAATTAATTTTCTGTTCAGTGGCCTCAGCTTCTTCCAATCGGACTTTAATAGCACCTGAAGTAACCTGTGTAAAGGCACAATTAAGTCAATTCCTTGAAATAAAATTACATCCTAATTTCAATTGCTGTATATCAATGTTTCTTTTGTTGTCCCCTAAGTTGTAGCAATTTTCTGAGTTCATGCCTTAAGGAACTGAACCGTCTGCTTTCATGTTAATATGGGGGAGGGGGGAGAGAATGCGGATAAGCTCCCACTACCTATTAACTACTCTCCTATTAACTACTCCCAAAGGAGTGCATCTCCAATAGCCTCTGACAACCAAATCAAGCTCCTGGCCTTCGTGTGTTGCTCAGGCACTAAACCCAGCAGAAATGTTTCAACTGACAAGAGAAGGAGCAAAGCTGAGTTACTAGTGCCTTAAAACTAGTCACTTTGTGTAGATGGGCTCATCAGTCATGATTGACAGCTCATCTAGGAGAAGGAACACTCTGATCTCGAACCTCTGCTGCCTTGTGGTTATACCAACTCATGGTGCAAGAGTAAATTTTGAGGAAAAATCCAGAACTGGAGTCCCTAGGGCAGTACTATGTTGAGTTTAATGCTGACTGGCAATGCCTGTAGCACCACTGATGCTAAACTGATTTGGTTTCTGCCATTCATTTGGATTCATCTGCTATGTGGTGAGGAGCAGCCTGCTGCATGGGCGACAGATTGCACTCCATATAGTACTGTCCTGGCTCTGTTCTGGCTTGCGTAGTGACTGTATATAGACAGCTAGGATGCAATTTTTTTTTTAGGTTAGATTATGAGGACACTCAGTTCTCATTTATTGTCATTTAGAAATGCATGCATTAAAAAATGATACAACGTCCCTCCAGAATGATATCACAAGAAAACACAGGACAAACCAAGACTAAAACTTACAAAACCACATAACTATGACATATAGTTACAACAGTGCAAAACAATACATAATTTGATAAAGAGCAGACTATGGGCACAGTAAAAAAAAAAGTCTCAAAGTCCTCATCATCTCACGCAGGCGGCAGAAGGGAGAAACTCTCCCTGCCATGAACCTCCAAGCACCTCAAACTTGCCGATGCAGCACCATTGGAAGCACCCGACCACAGCGGACTCTGAGTCTGTCCGAAAACCTCGAGCCTCCGACCAGCCCCTCCGACACAGCCTCTCCGAGCACCATCCTCTGCCAAGCGCTTTGCCCCGCCCCGGCCGCCGAGCAACAAGCAAAGCCGAGGACTCGGGCCCTTCCTCTCTGGAGGTTCTGGACCACACAGTAGCAGCATCAGCGAAGTAGGCATTCCAGAAGTTTCACCAGCTGTTCCTCCGTGCTCTCATGTCTGTCTCCATCAAATCAGGATTGTGCACGGCACCCTACTTGACAAATAACAGACGTCACCACCAGAGTGGTCTCTGCGAGCTGCGTCGCGCCACCATCTTCTCCTCCCGACCAGTTCCATGGTCCAATGGAGGACCCATCTCTCTCTCTTTCTCTCTCTCCCCATGGCTATGTTCCTAATGGAAAATATTATTTGCTAACTTTATTCTGTCAAGAAATTAGCCCGTAGGTTTCAGGCATTAAAATTACTGCTATTGCCAATTCAACAGTTTCTGATTTAAGATTCCAATGGATATCGTACACACATGCTAACACACATGCTTTCTCACTTTCTGAAGGCCAATAACCTTATGTAGCCCCCCTGGCCACCCTCAGGGTCGCTCGGCTCGCTGTCGTCTAGGGAAACAGCCTCGGCCCCGCCAAACTGGGTAATTCGTTTGTGTGGATGCTGTGTGAGGTACCCCACCCCGCCCAAATAACAGACAATACACCAGATGCAATTAAATGATTTACAGTTTATAGATATTACTGGAAATATATAATTAAAAGAGAATAAAATATAAACGGAAAATAAAAGGCGCCACACTTATCAAAGTTCAATCTCTTCGTGCACAAAAACCGTTGGAGCTCAAGGACCTTCTTCACACTGCGACCCCCTCGGACCACCTCGACCGGCAGCCTGGGACCAACAACGGTGGTCGACCAGACGCTCCACACGAGTCCATCTCCGTCTCCTCTCCGAACGTCCCGCTCGGGGTCCGACCCCGTTAGCGGACTCACAGCACCTGGTCCATCCTCTGTCTCACTCTCCCGCCTTCTGCCCCCAAACCCCCTCGCAAACAGTATCTTCAAATACACCAAAACCATAACAACTATCCCAGTTGGTTAATAGCACTCTCTTATCACCCTCTAAACCACAATAAACTGCTAGTGCAAACTTTCTCAGCGTTAAAGCACAACAAAGCCGCATTCCCCAGATTAACGTAACAAAAACGCCATTTTAATTAACCTCCGCTGAAACATAAAAATCGAAACCCCTTTACACTTATTATCACTCATGTGATTTTCTCACAATTGCAGGAACTTCTTCTTGAATTTAACTTTAGGCAATATATTTAAGTGCATTACCCTTGATTATCAATTTTTCCTTCAATTCCCGACCCCTCTCAATCCTACAATCTCTTCCCCATATCACAAATTTGCCTTTTCCCTTGTTGATTTCCTATCCTGTCACGAGTAAGCAAAGATGGAAGCAATTTTTCTGTCTGTACTTGTAAGTATGAGATGGTAGGTAACGTTAAGGAAGATCTAAGCAGTTCAGTAACTACATTAAGAGTAAAAAGGTAGCTCAGGAGCAAGTAGGTCCCCTTAGAAACTAGCAGGCCACTTATTTCTTGAGTCGCAGGAGATGGGTCAGAATTTTAATGAATATTTCTCATTGTTATTTACTGAAGAGAAAATTGTGGTTGCTCAAGAGATAAGGAAAACCAGTGGAGGTATTGTTGTATTATTTTGTCATAATCCCACTTTAAAAGGAAGTCTCCTTGCACACCATGATTTTGCAACAGAAACAGGCCTGGAAATTAATTTGTACCTACTTAGACATGGTAGAGGGTTAAATCTCTAAAGTCGATCAGTAGAGAAATTATGGAGAAAACTCATGAAGCACATTTCTATCACAAGCAAACTTTATAAGTGTAAGTGCTAGTCTTGTTTATGGACTGCCATTATTCAACTTGATCCTCAAACTTCAATGTAATGTCTTATGTCTAACAAATAGTGGGATTGCAGCTAAGTTATAGTATGTGTGGTGTTACATTAGAATCAGAATCAGGTTTATTATTACTGACGTATGTCATGAAATTTGTTGTTTTGCAGCAGTGGTACAGTGCAACACATAAATTAATTTCTATAAGTTACAAAAATAGTGAGATAGTGTTCATGAGATCATGAGCTGTCAGAAATCAGATAGTGAAGGGGGAAAACCTATTCCTAAAATGTTGATTGTGTGCTTTCAAGCACTTGTACCTACTTTCTGATTGTGGAAATGATAGAAGGCATGTCCTGGATGCTGAAGTTCCTTTATGATGGATGCTGCCTTCTTGAGACATTGTCCTGTGAAGATGTCCTCAATGGTGGGGAAACTGGTGCCCATGATAGACCTGGCTGAATCTACAATTCTCTGCAGCTTTTTCTGATTATGTGCATTGGCACCTCCATACCAGATGGAGATGCAACCAGTCAGAATGCTCTCCGTAGTTTATCTGTAGAAATTTGGTGACGTACCAAATGTCCTCAAACTTTCAATGAAATGTAACCACTGGCAGCCTTTCTTCAAAATTGCAAAAATATGTTGGGTCCAGGATAGATCTTCAGAGATGCTGACACCCAGGAGCTTGAAGCTGCTCACCCTTTTCCATTGCTAATCCCTTGATGAGGACTGGTGTGTGTTCCCCAACTTCCCCTTCCAGAAGTCCACAACCAATTCCTTGGTCTTACTGATGTAGAATGCAAGATTGTTGTTGCTGAACCAGCCAACCTGTCCCACTTCGGTATGACTCTGTGTCACAATTTGAGATTCTGCAGACAACAGTTGAGTCATTGGTGAATTTACAGATGGTGTCTGAGCTGTGTCTAGTTGCACAAATATGAGTGTACAGAGGGTACAGCAGCAGGCTAAGCACACATCCCTGAGGTGCGCCTATGCTGATTTTCAGTGAGGAGGAGATTTTATTTCCAAAATGCACTGGCTCTGGTCTCCCAATGAGGAAGTCAAAGATCCATTTGCAGAGGGAGGTACTGATGCCCAGTTTTGAAGTTTGTCGATTAGTACTGAGAGGAAGATGGTGTTGAATGCTGAGTTGTAATCACTAAATAGCAGCCTGACTTTGGTATTGCTGTTGTCCAGATGGTCCAAGTCCAAGTGAAGAGCCAGTGAGATTGCATGCATTGTAGACCTATTATGGTGGTAGGCAAATTGCAGTGGGTCTAGGCCCATGCTTAGGCAGGAGTTGATTCCTGCTATGCTCGTCCTCTCAGAGCACTTCAGCCCAGTCTGGTGGCTGGATTTTTTTAGGGGGAAACTGAACTCACTATCTGGGTAGCCTCCAGTCTGGAGTTTTCCAATTTTGAAGATCAATAGATTATGACAATATGTAGCAATTCGATTGATTATATATTTCACTCTCCATATTAAAAAGTCCCCTATTGTTACAGCCTTGTCTCATTAATTTAGGATTCAAAAATTAAAAAGGGATTTTTTTTGAATGGCAAGGGATTGATGAATATTGATCTTCAAAATGATCTCAGTTTGATTGTACACAAATTACTAAAAGGCACCATGCAGGCAACAGAAGTAATTAGAAAGCCAAATGCTATATTGCCTTATTATAAGAGGATTATATATATTATTAGATAGAGCTTAGAAAAATAGAGGGCTATAGGTAAGCCTAGCAATTTCCAAGGTAGGGACATGTTCAGAACAACTTTGTGGGCTGAAGGGCCTGTATTGTGCTGTAGGTTTTCTATGTTTCTATGTTTCTATGATTCAAGTACAGAAACAAAGATGTCTAACTGTAAATATACATGGCCTTATTGTTTACTTTCTATAAGATCATAAGATGTAGAAGCAAACGTAGATCATTCAGCCCATCGAGTCTACTCTGCTATTCCATCATGGATGATAAATTACCCCTCTCAACCCCATTCTCCTGCCCTCTCCCCATAATCTTTGATGCCTTCATTAATCAAGAACCTATCAACCTCTGCTTTAAATATATCCAAGTCCTAGACTCATCCATTACAGGAACCACCCTCTCCATGTCCATTCTATCAAGGATTTTCAATATTCCACAGATTTCAGTGAGATCCCTCTCTCATTCTTCTAAACTCCAGTGAGTGCAGGCCCAGAGCCATCAAACATTCCTTATAAATTAACCCTTTCATTTTTGTGAAAATCCTCTGGAGCCTCTCCAATGTCAGTACTTCTTTCCCTAAACTACTCACCATATACTAAGCAACAAACATCAAAGTTGCTGGTGAACGCAGCAGGCCAGGCAGCATCTCCAGGAAGAGGTACAGTCAACGTTTCAGGTCGAGACCTTTCATCAGGACTAACTGAAGGAAGAGCTAGTAGGAGATTTGAAAGTGGGAGGGGGAGGGGGAGATCCAAAATGATAGGAGAAGACAGGAGGGGGAGGGATAGAGCCAAGAGCTGAACAGGTGATTGGCAAAGGGGATATGAGAGGATCATGGGACAGGAGGCCCAGGGAGAAAGACAAGGGGGGGGGGGCCCAGAGGAGGGGCAAGGGGTGCAGTCAGAGGGACAGAGGGAGAAAAAGGAGAGTGAGAAAAGAATGTGTGTATAAAAATAAATAATGGATGGGGTACGAGGGGGAGGTGGGGCATTAGCGGAAGTTTGAGAAGTCAATGTTCATGCCACAGGTTGGAGGCTACCCAGACGGAATATAAGGTGTTGTTCCTCCAACCTAAGTGTGGCTTCATCTTTACAGTAGAGGAGGCCGTGGATAGACATGTCAGAATGGGAATGGGATGTGGAATTAAAATGTGTGGCCACTGGGAGATCCTGCTTTCTCAGGCGGACAGAGCATAGGTGTTCAGCAAAGTGGTCTCCCAGTCTGCGTCGGGTCTCGCCAATGTATAGAAGGCCACATCGGGAGTACCGGATGCAGTATATCACCCCAGCCGACTCACAGGTGAAGTGTCGCCTCACCTGGAAGGACTGTCTGGGGCCCTGAATGGTGATAAGGGAGGAAGTGTAAGGGCATGTGTAGCACTTGTTCCGCTTACAAGGATAAGTGCGAGGAGGGAGATCAGTGGGGAGGGATGGGGAGGACGAATGGACAAGGGAGTCGCGTAGTGAGCGATCCCATGCGGAAAGTGGGGGGGGGGGGGGGGAGGAAAAGATGTGCTTAGTGGTGGGATCCCATTGGAGGTGGCGGAAGTTACGGAGAATAATATGTTGGACCCGGAGGCTGGTGGGGTGGTAGGTGAGGACCAGGGGAACCCTATTCCTAGTGGGGTGGCGGGAGGATGGAGTGAGAGCAGATGTGCGTGAAATGGGGGAAATGTGTTTGAGAGCAGTGTTGATGGTGGAGGAAGGGAAGCCCCTTTCTTTAAAAAAGGAAGACATCTCCCTCGTCCTAGAATGAAAAGCCTCATCCTGAGAGCAGATGCGGCGGAGATGGAGGAATTGCGAGAAGGGGATGGCATTTTTGCAAGAGGCAGGGTGAGAAGAGGAATAGTCCAGATAGCTGTGAGAGTCAGTAGGCTTATAGTAGACATCAGTGGATAAGCTGTCTCCAGAGATAGAGACAGAAAGATCTAGAAAGAGGAGGGAGGTGTCGGAAATGGACCAGGTAAACTTGATGGCAGGGTGAAAGTTGGAGGCAAAGTTAATAAAGTCAACCAGCTCAGCATGCGTGCAGGAAGCAGCGCCAATGCAGTCGTCGATGTAGCAAAGGAAAAGTGGGGGACAGATACCAGAATAGGTACGGAACATAGATTGTTCCACAAAGCCAACAAAAAGGCAGGCATAGCTAGGACCCATATGGGTGCCCATAGCTACACCTTTAGTTTGGAGGAAGTGGGAGGACCCAAAGGAGAAATTATTAAGAGTAAGGACTAATTCCGCACTCCATCCTCCCACCTCCCCACTAGGAATAGGGTTGCCCTGGTCCTCACCTACCACCCCACCAGCCTCCGGGTCCAACATATTATTCTCCGTAACTTCCGCCTCCTCCAACGGGATCCCACAACTAAGCACATCTTTCCCTCCCCGCTCTCTCTGCTTTCTGCAGGGATCGCTCCCTACGCGACTCCCTTGTCCATTCGTCCCCCCCATTCCTCCCCACTGATCTCCCTCCTGGCACTTATCCTTGTAAGCTGAACAAGTGCTACCCATGCCCTTACACTTCCTCCCTTACCACCATTCAGGGCCCCAGTCAGTTCTTCCAGGTGAGGCGACACTTCACCTCTGAGTTGGCTGGGGTGATATACTGCATCCGGTACTCCCGATGTGGCCTTCTATACATTGGCGAGACCCGACGCAGACTGGGAGACCACTTTGCTGAACACCTATGCTCTGTCCGCCTGAGAAAGCAGGATCTCCCAGTGGCCACACATTTTAATTCCACATCCCATTCCCATTCTGACATGTCTATCCACGGCCTCCTCTACTGTAAAGAAAAAGCCACACTCAGGTTGGAGGAACAAAACCTTATATTCCATCTGGGTAGCCTCCAACCTAATGGCACGAACATTGACTTCTCAAACTTCCACTAATGCCCCACCTCCCCCTCGTACCCCATCCATTATTTATTTTTATGCACACATTCTTTCTCTCACTCTCCTTTTTCTCCCTCTGTCCCTCTGACTATACCCCTTGCCCATCCTCTGGGTTCCCCCCTAGTTGTCTTTCTCCCTGGGCCTCCTGTCCCATAATCCTCTCATATCCCCTTTGCCAATCACCTGTCCAGCTCTTGGCTCCATCCCTCCCCATCCTGTCTTCTCCTATCATTTTGGATCTCCCCCTCCCCCTCTCAAATCTCTTACTAACTCTTCCTTCAGTTAGTCCTGACGAAGGGTCTCGGCCTGAAACGTCGACTGTACCTCTTCCTAGAGATGCTGCCTGGCCTGCTGCGTTCACCAGCAACTTTGATGTGTGTTGCTTGAACTTCCAGCATCTGCAGAATTCCTGTTGTTTGCACCATATACTAAGTAAGGCCTGACCATTGCTTTATAAAGTCTCAGCATTACATCTTTGCTTTTATATTCTAGTCCTCTCGAAATGACTACTAGCATTTGAAATGGATTTACCTTCCTTACACCCAACTCAACCTGCAAATCAAACTTTAGGGAATCCTGCACTAGGACCCCAAGTCCAAGTATTGAGTACAAAAGATGGGATGTTATGTTGAAGCTGTAAGCACATTGGTGAGGTGTAAATGGTATTGTGTGCATTTTTGGTCACCTAACTACAGAAAAGGTGTACATAAGATTGAAAGAGTATAGAGAACATTTACAAGGATGCTGCCAAGATTAGATGACCTGAGTTATTAGGAAAGATTGAATAGGTTATGATTTTATTCCTTGGAATGTAGAAGATTGATGAGAGATTTAGATAGACAGATAGATTTTGAGGGGTATAGATTAGGTAAATGCAAGCAGGCTTTATGCACTGAGGTTGGGTGGGTCTACGACTAGAGGTCATGGGTCAAGGGTGAAATGTGAAATGTTTAAGAGGAACATGAAGGGAAACTTCTTCACTCAGAGGGTTACGAGAGTGTGGAACCAGCTGCCAGTGCAAGTGGTGCATGCAAGCTCGATTTCAATGTTTTAGGGAAGTTTGGATAGGTACATGGATGGAAGGGAAAGAGGTCAAACATCAAATAATCAAACATACAAACTGTATCCAAGGTGGTATACCTGTTGTAAGGGGATGGCCACAGGGGTACTCTGCACTAGATGTCTGACCTCTTTCTCTTTCCTGAACTCTTGAGTTTCAATTGATTCCATGTGCCTTAATCTTCTTGATCAGTTTACCATGAGGGACCGTATCAACTGCTCTAGTAAATCCCATTTATTCAACATCCACTGCCCTTCTCTCATCAATCAACTTTGTTACCTACTTAAAATCGCCGTCAAGTTTATAAGACATGACCTGTCTGCTCAAAACCATGCTGACTATCTCTTGTAAATCTATGCTTTTCCAGATCCTATCCTTAATAATCTTCTGCAATAACCCCCTTACCACGGAGGTGGAGATTCACAGCCTAGAATTTACTTGCTAGTCCCTACTATTGTTTTAAAACAGAGGTCGTAGAGAATTAGCTATTCTTCAGTCCACTGGGACTATACCTGTGTCTGAAGAGGAAATGAAGATCTCTGTAAAGGTCCCAGCAATCTCTTCTCTTGTCCATCTCAATAACCTGGAATGGATCTCACCAACTCTGGGGACTTACTTATCTACCTTAATATTCCTCAAGAAAGCCAGCCTCTCTTCCTTGATATCAGCATTTCTTAGAATATCAGAATACTCCTCTGTGATCTCACTATCCTCCACATCCTTCTCCTTGGTGCAAAATACTCATTAGAAATAGTAAGAAAGAGCTTATTAGGAGAGACAAAGTATCAGAAAAACTGATAAAGGAGACGTTAATAAAGTTCAATGACCTGCAATCAGGAGCTTTAAACAAAATGGCAGCAGAGAAAGAAGAGCTGTTCTTGAAGTTTTTTCAACAAATTCAGTTAGTATTGGAAAATAGTATGGGATTGGAAAAATTCAGATATAATTTGCTTGTTTAAAATGATAGGAAGACAAAAATCAGGAAGCTATAATTTACTTCACCATTTTTTTTTACATCTAACCAAGGAAGCAATTACTTGTATTTAGAAACATTGATTGTAATCAAACAACACAAACATGATTTTATAAAAGAAAAATCGTGTTTAACAAATGTACAAGAACTGTTCTATGTCGAGTTATTCAAGGACATAACAAGCAGAGTCAATGGAAAATAATCTACACATGTCTAATATTTGAATTTCCTGAAGGCACTTGATAAAGTGTCACATATAAAATAATGGTGCAGAAAATAAGACCTCCTGAATTAAGGAAAGTGTATTTACATGGGCTGAATTTTAGTTCTCTCATTGAATACACAGTCAGTAATAGCAGGTTTTTTTTCAAATGGAGAGATGTAATTAGTGTTAATTACCCTTAATTATTTTCTATCTAATGATTTGAAGGACAGAGCAGAATGTAAGCTTGCTGATGACAAAAATGTAGATGGGATTGCATGCTGTAAAAGCTTGACAAATGGAGTTTAATGTAGAAAAAGTAAGTTCATGTACTTCTGTAGGAAGAATAAAGGTTAAGATATAACAAATAGCACCAGCTAAAAATCTGAGATGAGGGAACTCACTCACAATGGTATACCAATTATTGTCTTAATGCAGGCATTATTAAATTACAATAAAAGAGGACTGCGCGTCCTCATAATCTAATCTAATTTGTCGGGGCTGGTGGAAGGAAGGTTGTATTCTTTGCAATGCATAAAACTGTCTATTTATATAAAATAAGCAAACAAGAATACATCACAGGGACTAATGATGGCCACTCACAAAACAGTCAAGTTGTTTCATGTCTCATTGCTTCAAAAATGGACAGCCTCCACCTATATATTTGTTGACCTTTGGTCTTTGAAAACCAATAAACATGATTAAAATATATAATGTGTTAATAAATTAACCAGCTATTTACACATGTCTATGCTTTGAGTGAAACTCGTAAAATTAAGGGAAATTAGTCCTGCTATCAATTTGATTAGCCTTGTGAAACACAACATTGAGCACAAATCAATGTGAAAAAACTCCATTTAGCAAAGAAAATTAAGTAATGAGCGTGTATATAAAAATAATAGGCATGTTGGGAATGGCAATGTGTACTCCCACTGAGAAAATTAATTACATGATCAAATATGAAACACATGAAGCTATTAGTAAAACAAATCTGGAATTTGATTAATTTAGCAAAATTTCCAAACCCTTTTCAAATCAGAACCTTAAGTTGTAAGAAGATCCTCAAAGATTTTTCAGTAGAAGGCAAATTAATACTTCAAGTTTCAATAATAGTGCTCTTTGCATTGATAAAACATTTCATAAAATAAATTACCTTTGACTCTTGAAGCGTGCTTATTAATTCTTCATTATCCAGAATGTTACCTTCTGAAGTAAAAAGCATCTTCAAGATTCTATCTTCAATAGCTTTCAACTGATTTTTATCAGAGTTGATTTGAACGATTAACTGATTCCTCTGCTCTTCAAGTTCAGGTTTCTCAATTCTTACAACATCACTATAAAAGGGCACACCAGTAGAATCATATAATGACAGGTCATACAAAGCAACAAAAATTTAAGTTTTGGAAGAATACAATGGGTTAACAGCATCTGGCAGTGTTGCTTGACATTTCTACTCAAGAATCTGTCTCAGGGCTTAGCACAGAGCAATCTGATTTTAATATAAATTACTTGGCAGGCTGTAAGAAGTCAATCATATCAAATAGGGCCAAATTCATCATAAGCTATTTATTACAATGATTTGCGAAATGATGATTACTTGTCACTTTTACATAGAAAAATGACGCAGTTCCCAAGAAATAATGAATAATATTAAAGAGTTTTCTACCAACAATTTTTGTTCACATTTTTTTCACATCTCAGCTGCAGGGTGCTCTGAAGTGTGAGGGTGGCAGATGTCACTATATAGAATAGGGGAAGAAAACAGATGAGGTCTTGCAGCATGTATTTAGGGTGATAGATGGAAAATTAAAAACCTCTGAAATTATAATCTTTGGATTACTCCCAGTGCCATTTGGATCCTAGTTATAGTAACTGGAAGATAGGTCACTTTGCTGTATTCCTCCAACTTGAATACAGACGGAGCTTAAAGAGCAAGGCTCCAGAGATCAAGACAGCTAAGAGGTGGTTGCAGGAGCAGAGAAAGGGTTACAGGATTGCCTTGAGTCAGTGGACTAGGCCATGTTCAAGAACTCATCTGTGGACCTGAATGACTACCCCAGGGTCATTACAGACTTTATTAAAATAGCTTTGGATGAGTGTGTCCCCAAAAAATCATTTAGGGTTTTCCCCAATCAGAAGCCCTGGATGAACAATGAAATTCCGAATCTGCTGAGAGCCAGAGCAGAGTCATTCAAGTCTGGAGATCAAGAATGCTACAAGAGGTGCAAGGAGAAACACCAGAGGGAGGCAGTGGGCAGGCAAGGACATAAGGTGAGAGAGGAAAAAGGGAATGGAGAATGGTGAAGGTGGCAGGGGTGGGGGAGGGGCATTACCAGAAGTTTGAGAAATTGTTGCTCATGCCATCAGGTTGGAAGCTACCCAGATAGAATATAAGGTGTTGCTCCTCCAACCTGAGTGTGGCCTTATCGCAACAGTAGAGGAGGCCATGGATAGACATATCAGAATGGGAATGGAAGGTGGAATTCAAATGGGCAGCCACTGGGAGATCCACTATTTTTGGTGGACGGAGCATAGGTGTTCGGCGAAGCAGTCTCCCAATAAAGTGTCACCTAAAGTAAAAGACAGAGACATGTCTGTGAAGATCTTTGCAGAATGTTCAGTGGGGAAAAAAACTAACTGCTAATGGAATGCAGTTGAACAACAACTGTGGGCTGTACATATATCCCGAAGAAGGGTCTTGGCCTGAAATGTTTACTGTTTATTCCTTTCCATAGATGCTGCCTGATCTGCTGAGTTTCTCCAGCATTTTGTGTGTGTTATTGTGACATCCAACATCTGCAGAATTTGTTGTGTTTATCACCTGTAGATTGTGTTTCCTTCTAGTGGGTGCTGATTGTCTCCCTGGCCTTCATCCATATCTTTTGTTTATTTATTAATTGAGATACAGTGCAGAATAGGCTCTTCCAGCCACGATACTCAGCAATCCCCAATTTAACCCTCGTCTAATCATGGGACAATTAACCTACTAACCGGTAGGTCTTTAGACTGTGGTACTAAACCAAAGTGCCTGGAGAAAACCCATGCATTCCACAAGAAATTCATAAAACTCCTTACAAATGATGTCAGAATTGAACTTTGAACTCCAACACCCTGATCTGTAATAATATCACACTAACTGCTATGGCACTGTGGTGCTATCTGTGTAAGTGATGTGCCTGGTTGATCTGCAGTTCACACACCAATCAGGAACAGCACTGAGACAGACTGTCCACACATAGTTATACAATTTTTCACTTTTGCAAGACATGGACTGTAAGCAGTGGAAGCTAAATGGCAAAAATAAGCCACCATCTTCTTTCATATAGTAACAATGCTTGCTATTATTAAAGTGGCTGTTACCAAGTCTGAGGTCAATAATCATAGAAAATGATGACTGATACCTCAGTTTCTGTTATGGGAAGTAAAGGTCACTTAGCCTGTGGATGCTGTAACGTGGGTGCAACTGTCTTGTGCAAAGACTTGAAATGAACCATTCATTATAGAGTCTGCATTCATCCTGTAGGATCTGAACAACAACAACAATAGAAAACAGTAACCACACCCATAGTATTTTCCAAAAACCAGAATATCTACCACCAAAAAGAACAAGGGCTGCTGGAGCATGAGAACACCCCGCACCTACAAGTCCCACTCCAAGTCAGCAGAATACTGACTTGGATGTATATTGCCATTACTTTATTGCTACTGGGTTTAAATCGGAATCAGGTTTATTACCATTGGCACATTTGATGTGAAAGTTGGTGTTTTGCAACAGCAGAATGTGTAAAAACATGAAAATACTATAAACTATAAAACATAAATATTGCAAAAAAAAATAATAAGATAGTGTGTGTGCTCTCATGGACTGTTTAGAAATCTCATCCCAGAGGGAAGCTGTTTCTGAATCATTATGTATGGGTCGTCAGGCCCTTGTTGCTCCTGCCTGATTGTTTATTTGTTTGTTTATTTATTTATTTATCTGGAGATACGGCACAGAAAAGGCCCTTCTGGCCCACTGCGCAGTGCCACCCAACAACCTACCGATTTAACACTAGCCTAATCAAAAGACAATTTACTATGACCAATTAACCTCCTAATCGGTACATTTTTGGAATCTGGGAGGAAACTGGGCCAGTCAAAGGAAACCCGCCCAGTGCAAACTCCTTACAGACAGTGCCAGAATTGAACTCCAAACTCCAGAATGCCCTAAACGATAATAGTGTTGCACTAACCATTACACTACCATGGTGTCCTACTGGTGCTTTAAGATTGTAGTAATGAAAAGAAGGGATGTCCCAGATGGTAAGGGTTCTTAGCAATGCTTCTTGAAGATATTGTTGATAGTGGTGAGTGTTATGTTGTGATGGAACTGACTGAGTCCACAACCTTTTGAAGCCTCTTGTGATCTCTTCATTGGAGCCACTTTAGCTGGCTGTGATACAATCAGTCAGAATTCTTTCCACTGCACGTCTATAGAAATTTTCAAAAGCGTTTGGAGACATAACAAACATCCTCAAACTTATAATGAAGTAGTTTCTGTTGTGCCTTTTTTGTGACCGCATCATCGTGTTGGGTCCAGGTTAGATCCTCTAAGATGTTGACACACAGGAACTTGAAACTGCCCACCCTTTCCACTGTTGACCTGCAATGATGAATGGTGCACATTTTCCCAACTTTCCCCTCCTAAAGTCCACAATCAATTCCTTGGTCTTGCTAACGTTAAGTCAGAGATCGTTGTTACAACACCATTCAACTGACCCATCTATCTTACTCAATGCCATCTGATGATTTACCAGCAATAGTGCTGTCATCTGCAAATTTATAGATGGTGTTTACGCTGCACTTTGCCATATTTGTGAATGTAGAGAGAGTAGCACAGGTGTGTCAGCTCATTGTTTGCATTGCTAAGGATTGTCAGCAAGGAGAATTATCATCACCAATCTGTACTGACTATGGTCTCTCAATCCTAATATCCCTCACCCTGGAGCACTGTGGAAGTAATTTCAACAAAAAAAAACAAGTGACTCACTTGCAATATATCAAAGGTAACTACAAATGGGCCTTACCAACAATACCTATGGCCTAAAAATGAATAAGTTCTAAAGAAAAGATAGTTAAAGCTTTAAAATCACAGCAATGGGAACAACTTGAAGTGAACTTATATCTCATGTTGTTGAAATTGAGAGAGTATTAACTAGAGTACTGATGGTGTAATTTAGCACTGAAGGTTTGGATCAATATTGCAAATTGACTGACTTCATGCTCTGCACTTGTCCAAACAGTATCAGTTGCACATGAACAAAGCAATGCAAGACTAGTGTAGCCCATGCCAGGAATATGTCTTGCCTGTTAGTTGCTTCCTTAAAATCAATTTGGTATTTGAAGCACCAAGCAATGGATGCTGCAGAGCCAAATTTTACAGACTGGATTTTCAATGAAATACTCCTGTAGTCTCAGCACTTGGCAATGCAGAGAAAAACCTAAGGAAATGATGTGCCTTGGGTGTTTAATGAAATTCTTGAGAATTCAGAAGAGTTTATTTATGACTTTATCAACTGGAAAACTCATGAAGAGATTTTCCACATAGCCACAACATCTTTAGTATGATAGCACAGAGCAAATTAGCAGATCCATGGAATTGGATAGCATGGTGCCTTTAATTGAGTATTTCACAGTTCAGTTTTGATTTTAACTGGAGCAGATACTGCCTGAGATTATTTCCATTTGAAAATGTGCCAAGTGAAATTAGCCTCTATGCTAATCAAGCTGGTGCACTTGATGTTAATCCCAGCATCAGGTTGTCACCAACTAATAACGTGATTCAATTATACACTGCCAACAAAATTGGAGGAAATTGGTGCAGTCTCAGTAGAATGAGCAGCACACTGCAATGGTTTGCTGCCTTTTCAAAACTTTAAACAAACATTATGCTGTCTTGGTAGCTTAATGTATAACACTAGGCTGTTCAAACACCTTTTATATTTCACAGATCGTGGTGAAAATCATGATGGAAGCTAATTCTATGGCTAGCTCAGTTGTGACTCCACTATTTGCACTTCATTACTGGAGGAAGCTTTTGTCAGTCACTGCTGCATCAGAGGCAACCTGGCCACGCCACCTGGGAAGAAATTACTTCATTAGCCTTGAATTCAGGGAACGAAGAGTTTGTATTTTAAACTCTGGGATTTTCTAGCATGTCCCACGATCCAGCCAAAAACTCCTTCAGGATCTCCCTCGATAACCTGCAAAACCACAATATGCACCCGACTATGAATCCCATGAAGAATTTCCTCATTGTGGATGCCATCTCTTGGGAATTATATAATCTTCATGCTGTCAGCTATTTGCAGCATCTGGCAATTAGAGGGATGGATCCTGAGAATAAGGATTGCCATCTGCTTCCTGGTGACTCACATCAGTGCACATTCCAACTATAGCAACCGAGCAAAGACAACATGAAAACTATGTAAGATTCTGATTGTATTAGAAAACCCCTTAGGTTCTTGCCTGCAATAGTCCAAGATGGCATGAAAGATGGTTAACTCAAGCAGATGCAAAGACATAACCATTGTATACTTTATATGTTCTAACTTTGCCTTTCAAAGACAGCAGGTGCTGTAGAAGAGGAGAAGAAAGGAGACTCAAAGACTGAGAGTATGAGGTGGAGCTTGAATATTAGTATTAGAGCGGCAACAGGAAAGAAAAAGCCACTAATGAAACCAATGTCCTTGTTCAACATCTGGAGCTGCATCTCCCAACTGAAAGAGAAGTTGGGCAATGGCCACGAGAGGTACACAGTACTTATACAGGGAGAAAATACAGGGAAGAGTGCAAAACCAAAGTCTACAATGTAAACCAAGTGACTATCTCCACAATACAACTGGTAACATCAACTCATCACACCAATAATTATGTCAGTGAGCACAGATGGCACATAAAGCCCCCGAATTTCCACATGAAATGAAAGAGTGAATTTCTGACAAATATATTTAAATTGTGCGTTTAGTAATGAATGCCCTTCCATTTAAAGGACTCAAACCTCTAAAAACAATGCATTTTTGTAACTTCTTCTATTCTGCAGATCCTGAGATCCAATGTTTCTTTTAGCATTGCTCCAGTAATCAGAGACTCTCAACTCTGGAGGAGATCATTATAATGGACTTGCTTGTTTCTGGCCATTCTGGAAGCAGAGGACCTTTCTCTCTGACAAAGATTTGTACATCTTCATTGAATGAACATAGGAGCAGACCTTCTCCTCTGTTGCAGCAAAATGTATATTACACCATTGTTTCAGAGGAGGTTTATGAGAATGATCCCAGGAATGAAAGGGTTCATCTATGAGTGTTTGATAGCTCTGGTCCAGTATTCATTGGAGATTAGAATAATGATAGGGAATCTCATTGAAATCTACTGAAAGACCTAGATAGAGTGGACATGGAGAGGCGGTTTCCAACAACGGGAGAGTCTTACACCAAAGGGTCCCTTTAGAAAAGAGATGGGGAGGAATTTCTTTAGTCAGAGAGTGATGAATCTGTGGGATTTATTGCCACAGATGTCTGTGGAAGGCAAATCATTAGGTATCTTTAAAATGGAGGATGACAGATTCTTAGTTAATAAGGATGTCAAGGGTATGGGCAGAAGGCAGGAGAATGGAGATAAGAGGGAAAATAAATCAGCCACAATCGAATGGTAGAACAGCCTCAACAGGCCAAACAGCCTAACAGCGTAATCCTGCTCCTATGAGCATTATGTCTTCAAAGGTAAAATCCTTATTACTATGGAATGAAAAGTTGAAAATTGCACAAAATTGAGGGAGCTCCTACTTTAGTAATTGTTTTTTGGCATAAGCCATACTAACACCGTCTCTAACACTACCTGGATTTTTGGTCAAATTTGTCATTTTTGCTTACAAAGGACATGATTGGCTGCTAACGCATATTTTAGTACATCAATAATTGCATATCAGAACTTTGCATAACAGTATGACTGAATTAGTTCACACTCAACTAGATAAGCAACTCCAAGTAACTGTATACAATTGTACTTTCGTTGTTCAACTTCTAATAATCACTTTCTGTTCTCATGGCATTGTGAAATCCATAAAATTACTGAGTCTACATGATAGAAAATAGATTCAGAGAATGTTTTAATAATGGAAAAGTATTACATCATATAAAGCAAGGAATCGTACCTCAGCAGCTGATCTTCTAAACCAGATTTGGTCACAGTGAAATTGATGATCGTCACCTTTATACATACCTGAAGCAATAAAAAGGATAACCATGTTAAATATATAATGACAGATTTCATTTCCATTATTTCTTAAATTTGTTGCTCAGGTATCATTTCTTTTAAGTTATGAAACATAATAATGTCTGAACGATAATTATGTAGAATGAATACATGATTCTGTATAGTACATGTATAGATACAGCAAGTATCTTTACTTGCTTAAGTCATCATCTTGCTCACCTGAGAAGTTTAGCACAAATAAGAAACAAAAGCCTATAAATGCTTAAAACAATACTGAAAATCATCATCTTTAATTATATATATTTAATCATTGTCCAGCAGAGGTCACTGCCCATAGCAAAAATAGTCAAAGAAAAAAATAATTACCTCTGGCAGATAGTGTGGATTGGACATTTTAGTTGTCATATAAAATTTGAAGTTTTTGTCATATTCAATGTCTGTATCTCCCAAACGCATAAGTAGCCTACCACCTGACATAAATGTTTGATTTAGAAGAATAGGTTCCAAGGCTGGGTCCAAACTTTCTTTCAGCTGTGATATAAAAACAAAACATGGAGTTAACAAACAAATAAATGATAGCTGTTATAATCTAATGATAGAGAAACACAGATACCAGAGGTGTAACTCACAAGAAGTTAGACCCAGACTTGCAAAGCCAAATCAGTTAGTTCCTCCACACTGAACCCAGTAGTGGTCAGAACATGCTGGGATTTTCCAGCGTGATGCTGGGAAAATGTCTCCGGGGTCCCATGCTGAGTCAAAATTCAGGAGAGGATTCATGACTCCATTGATTAAATGGGGATTGTCAGGAAAAAGATTTAGAAGAAAAACTAGAAGTCAGCTTTTATTTTTATTTCAGTTTAATGCCACTAAGTACACATGTTTGTGTGTACCTCATCAACTATTTTATTTTAGAAATAATTAATTACTTATTTCTCAACTTTAACAGTTTCTAATGTCTGAATGTCAAAGGTACTTAGAGATGACTAAAAATAATAGATTTTATTATCAGCTTAGATATGGGCAGGGCCTTACCAACTTCAAATGGTTTCAGTGGCACAGCTTCCTTAATGCATTGCTATTGGCCCTATTACCACTCAAGCTACAGGACCTGTGATGCTGAGGGCCTGCTAGATCTAGATCAGGTAAGTAAGGGCACAGTATGTCAGATTACATATGGGGCTAATGACAGACGGGGAATTGAGTGGAAGATGATAAGAGGACTATTCTAAGGGGAAGGGGAAATTTGGAGTTGGGCTTTGGGAGACAACCAAGAGCTGTTCTTACAGGATGAGGCTGAAGAGCAGAGCACCAGAGGTAAGGACAACAAAGAGATGGTTATGGGTGGCAGAAGAGTGGGTATGATATTGCTGGTACCGGACCATGTTCAAGGACTCAACAGAAGACCTGAATGAATATGCCACATTCGTCACAGACGTTATGAAGAAAGTTGTAAATGAGTGTGTCCCCACAAAATAATTCAGAGTCTTTCCCAACCAGAAGCCCTACAAGAGTTCAGCAATCTACTGTGGGCTAGATTGGTGGCGTTCAGGATGAGTGACCAGGAGTGTACAAGAGGTCTCGATATGACTTTTGGAAAGCCACCTCATATGCAAAGTGGCAATTTTAGACCAAATTTGAATCACAAAAGGACGCTCAACAGCTCTGGCAGCTATTTGAAAGTCATCACCTTCTTCAAAGCAAAATCAAGCAGCATAAATGATAACAACATGCCGCTCTCAAATGAGTTCAATGCCTTTATGCTCGCAGAACCAACAGAACATGGAGGCATCTCACAAACCGACAAAGCCCCCGAAGACCCCGTGATTTCAGTCTTTGAGGCCAACATAGTGCATACTTCAGGAGGGTGAACCTACAGAAATCATTTGGCCTGATGGTGTACCTGGCTGAGTATTGAAGACCTGTGCTAATCAGCTGGTGGGCATGTTTACTGATATATCTTCAACCTCTTACTTAAGCAGGCTGAGTTAGTTACCTGCTTCAAGCAAACTTTTTCATACCAGTGCCCAAAAAGAACATGGTAACCTGCCTCAATGACTATCATCCAGTAGCATTTATGTCCATTGTGATGAAGTGCTTTGGGAAATTAGTTATCAACTCCTGCCTGAGGGGTAACATGGATCTACTCCAGTTTGCCTGCTGTCACAACAGGTCAACAGCAGAAGCAATTTGGCTTTTCATCTAGCTCCAGACCATCTGGACAATGTAGATGCAGACATAAGGATGCTCTTCATTGACTACAGCTTAGCATTCAACACCATCATCACCTCAAAACTAATCTATAAGCTCCAAGACCTAGGCTACAATACCTCCATGTGCAAATGGATCTTTGATTTTCTCACTTGTAGATCGAGTTTGTTCAGATTGGCAACAACAACTCCTCCACAATCACCACAAGCACAGGTTCACCACAATACTGTGTGCTTAGCCCCCTGTTCTACTTGCTTTATACCTATGGCTGTGTAGATAAGTACAACTCCAATGCCATATCTAAGTTTGCTGATGACACCACTGGTTGTTGGCCAAATCAAAGGTGGTGACAAATCGGCAGGTAGGAGGGAGATTGGAAATCTGGTTGAATAGTGTCTCAACAGCAACCTCTCACTCAATGTCAGCAAAACTAAAGAGCTGAGAAAGAAATTTGAGGTCCATGAGCCAGTCCTCATTGGGGAAATAAGAGGTGGAGAGGGTCAGTAAATTTGAATTCCTTGGTGTCATTATATCAGATAATCTGTCCAGGGACAAGCTTGTAAGTGCCCACACAAAGAATGCATAACAACACTGCTACTTTCTTCGAAGTTTGTGCAGATTTAGAATGTCTTCTTAAACTTTCACAAACTTTTATAAATGCACAGAGGAAATTGTCCTGACTTGTTGCATCATGGCTTGGTATGGAAACACGAATGCCCAAGAATGAAAAAGCCTACAAAGAGGGGTCAGTGGTCGATACAGGCAGCCCAGTCCATCACAGACAAATCCCTCTCCACCTTTGTGTACACGTACAAGGAACACTACTACAAGAAAGCAGCATCCATTATCAATAAACCACAACATCCAGGCATGCCCTCTTCTTGCTGCTGCCATCAGAAAGGAGGTACAGGAGCCTTAGGTCTCACACCACTGAGTTCAAGAACACTTATTACCCTTCAACCAGAAAGCTCCTAAACCAGCATGGATAACTTTATTTACCCCAACTCTGAACTGATTCCACAACCAATGGACTAACTTTCAAGTACTCTAAAATTTTTGTTCCCAGTATTTTCTTTAATCTGCAGAGTCTGTCAGACTTTGCGTGTAGTTTTTCAGTGACTATTGTATTTCTTTGCTTTATTGTGAATACCCGCAAGAAAATTAGTTCAGGGAATTAGGTATTAAGTTGAAGGACAGGACCTTCAGGATTGCTAACCATGCCATCTGCTAGTGATACCAGAAATAGGAAGGTAATACAGTTTAGCATGTGGCTAAGGAGATGTTGCAGGAGGGAGAGCTTCAGATTTTTTGGATCATTGGGCTCTCTTCCAGGGAAGATGGGACCTGTACAGACAGAATAGTTTGCACATGAACTGAAGGAAAACTGATGTCCTTGTGAGAAGGTGTGTTGGTGCTGCATGGGGTTTGGGGAGCAGCGGGGTTTAAATTAGGGTGTCAGCGGAGATGGGAACCAGAGCGCTAGTGCAGATATAGAATGGCTGAAGGAGAAAATGTTGTTAAGCCTACATACAAAGTTAGCAATCAAAAGGTTAAGTGCGGTGATCCTAATATTCTGAGTTGAGCATATTTTAATGCAAGGCATATTGTAGAAAAGGCAGATGAGCTGAGGACATGGATCAACACCTGGAATTATGACATTGTAGCCAATAGTGAGACTTTGTTGGAGGAGGGGCAGGACTGGCAGCTCAACGTTCCAGGGTTCCATTGTTTTAGACATGATAGAGTGGGAGGGATTAAATGGTGAGGGGTGGCATAAGAGTCAAGGAAAATGTCACAGCGCTGTTTAGACAGAACAGACTAGAGGGCTCAATTCCTGAGCTACATGGATGGAACTGAGGAATAAGAAAGGGATGACCACATCACAGGGATTAAATTATAGGTAAGACAATGGTCCGCAGGATTTAGAAGAACAAATTTGCAGAGCTCGCAGACTGTTGCAAGGAACATGGGGTTATGACAGCTGGTGATTTTAACTTTCCACATATTGACTGGGACTCCCATACTGTAAAAGGGCTGGATGGGATAAGATTTGTCAATTGTATTCAGGAAAATTTCCTATATCAGTATATAGAGGTCCCAACCAGAGAGAGAGTAGGGAACAAGCAGGGCAGATGACAGAAGCTTGTGTAGGAGAACACTTTGCACCCAGTGATGATAATGCCATTAGTTTCAAGAAAATTATGGAGAAGGATAGGTCTGGTCTTCCGGTTGAGTTTCTAAATTGGAGAAAGGCCAATTTTTATGGTATCAGAAATGACCTGGCAAGTGTGGATTGGAAAAGGCGTGCACTTAGTAAGTGAGAGCCTTCAAAAGTGAAATTTTGAGAGTACTCAGTTTATACATTCCTGTCAGAATAAAAGGTAAGGATAACAGGTTTAGGAAACTTTAGTTTTCAAGAGATTTTGAGGCCCTGGTTAAGAAAAAGAAGGAAGTGCATAGCAGGTATAGTCCGCAGGAAGGAGCAAATTAGGTACATGTGGAGTGAAAGATATGCAAGAAAACACTTAAGAAGGAAATCAGGAAGGCTAAAAGAAGGCATGAGGTTGCTTTAGCAGACAAGGTGAAGGATAATCCCAAGGGCTTCTACAGATATAGTAAGAGCAAAAGGATAGAAAGGACCAAAAGTGATCCTCTGGAAGATCACAATGGTTAGTTATGCATGCACTCAAAAGAGATGAGGGGAGATCTTAAATAGATTTCTTGCATCTGTATTTACTCGGGAGATGGACACAGATTCTATAGAAGTTAGACAATGCAGTATTGAGCTTATGCACCAGATAGAGATTATAGAGGAGGAGGTTTTTGCTTTCTTGAGGCAAATTAGGGCAGATAAATCACAAGGTCCTGACAACGTGTTCCCTTGGATCCTGTCAGAAGCAAGGACCGTAGCAGAGGTATTTAAAACATCTTTAGCCAGGGGTGAGGAACTGGAGGACTGGAAGATAGCTTATGTTGTTCCGTTGTTTAAGAAAGGCTCTAAGAATAAGCCCAGAAATTATAGGCCAGTGAACCTGACATCAGTAATGGATAAGTTATTGAAAGGTATTCGAAGATATATAAGTATTTGGATAAATAGGGATTGATGAGGGAAAGTCAATATGGCTTTGTACATGGTAGGTTATGTCTAACTAATATTATAGAGTCATTTGAAGAAGTTACCAGGAAAGCTGATGAAGGCAAGGCAGTGGATGTTGTCTACATGAACTTTAGTAAGGCTTTTGATAAGGTCCCACATGGGAGGTCGGTCAAGGAGGTTCAGGTTGCTTGGCATTCAAGATAAGATAAGAACATAAGACATAGGAACAGAATTAGGCCATTCAGCCCATCGAGCCTAGTCCGCCATTCCATCATTGCTAATCCCGCATCCCACTCAACTCCATACATGATGCCTTCTTGCCATATCCTTTGATGCCCTGATCAATAAGGAAACTATCAACTTCTGCCTTAAATATACCCACGGACTTGACCTCCACCCCAGTCTGTGGTACAGCATTCCACAGATTCACTACCATCTAGCTAAAAAAAAATTCCTCCTTATCTCTATTCTAAAAGGTTGCCCCTCAATTTTGAGGCTGTGCCCTCTAGTTCTGCATACCCCCACCATAGGAAACATGCTCTATACATCCACACTATCTAGTCCTTCCAACATTCAGTAGGTATCAATGAGATTCCCACCAACCCCGCCCCCCCCACCCTGCATTCTTCTAAATTTCAGTGAATACAGGCCCAAAGCTGTCAAACGCTCCTCATATGTTAACACCTTCATTCCCAGAATCATCTAACAACACATCCTTTCTGAAATATGGGGCCCAAAACTGTTGACAATACTCCAAGTGCAGCCGGTCAGTGTCTTATAAAGCTTCAGTATTATCTCCTTGCTTTTATATGCTAATCCCCTTGAAATAAATGCCAATGTTGCATTTGCCTTCTCTACCACAGACACCGTGTAAATTAACCTTCTGAGAATATTGTACAAGGACTCCCATGCCTTTCTGCAACTCTGATGTTTGAATCTTCTCCCCATTTAGATAATAGTCCACCCTATTGTTCCTTTTACCAAAATGCATTATCATACATTTCTCAACACAGTATTCCATCTGCCACTTTTTTGCCCATTCTTCCCAATTTGTCTCAGTCCTGTTGCAATCATATTGCTTCCTCAGCGCTACCTACCCCTCCACCTATCTTTGTAACATCCGCAAACTTTGCCAAAAAGCCATCAATTCCATAATCCAAGTCATTGACAAACAAGGTGAAAAGTAGTGGTCCTAATATTGACCCCTGAGGAACACCAATAGTCACAAGCAGCCAACCAGAATAGGCCCATCTTATTCCCACTTGCTGACTCCTGCCTCTCAGCCATCCCTTTTTCTACGCCGGTATCATTCCTGTAATGCCACAGGATTTTATGTGGTAAATGAATTAAACACTGGCTTCGTGGAAGAAGCCAGAAGCCAGAGAGGTAGCAGATGGTTGCCTCTCTGCCTGGAGACCTCTATATAGTGTTATACTACAGGGATCTGTGCTGGGTTGGTCATTGTTTGTCACCCAAGTCAATGATCTGGATGATAATGTGGTAGAACTGGAAAAGCAAATTTGCAGGTAACACCAAGAGTGGGGATGTAGTAGTCAATGAAGACTATCAAAGCTTACAGTGAGATCTGGAGCAGCTGGAAAAATGGGCTGAAAAATGGCAGATGAAATTTAATGCAGATAAGTGTGAGGTGTTATACTTTGGGAGGACAAACCAAATTAGGACTTACACAGTGAGCAGGAGGGCACTGAGGAGTACAGTAGATCAGAGGGATCTGGGAATACAGATCAATGATTCCTTGAAAGTGCATTACAGGTAGATAGGATTGTAAAGGTACATGTACCTTTTGGCACATTGACTTTCATAAATTAGAGTATTGAGTACAGAAGTTGGGATGTTATGTTGAAGTTGCATAAGATGTTGACGAGGACTAATTTGGAGTACTGTGTGCAAGTTTGGTCATGTACCTCTGAGAAAGATGTCAATAAGATTGAAGGAATGCAGAGAAAATTTACAAGGACGTTGAGTACTTGAGCTATAGGGAAAGGTTGAATAGGTTAGAACTTTATTCCCTAGAATATAAGTCTTTAGGGGAGATTTCATAGAGGTATATACAATTATGAGGTGTATAGAGTAAATGCAAGCAGGCTTTTTCCACTGAGCTTGGGTGAAACTAGAACAAAAGGTCATGGGTTAGGGGTGATACATGGATGGGAAGGTTATAGAAGGTTATGGTCCAGATGCAGGTCAAAGGGACTAGGCAGATCCATCTAGTTTGGCTCGAATAGATGGGCAGAAGGGACTGTTTCTGCGCAGTAGTGTTCTACGACTCTTATGTAGGCCTTGCTTTCTGGAATGCACAATTATGTTAATCCCTAATAAGCATCAGAAGGGGAGTTCAAGCATAAGCATTATTTGAATTGAGTGAGTTGTGCTTTTTTGATTGATACTCACTAATCAGAAAACTGTTGGTACTGTTGATGGTGAGAAGCGTGGTCCTAAACTATAGAATCAGCTGGAAAACTGGGCACGCTAATAAAAAATAAAATTTAATCCTGGTAAGTGTAGGATCATGTATTTTGGGAAAGATAATAAGGGCTATATGCCCAAAGAAATGGATATAGGTGTACAAGTCCAAAGATCCCACAAGGCAGCATGCTCATTGCCATTGAGGTAAAGATGCTGAAATCTTGAGTTAAATACCTTTGAGAAAACTGCTGTAGAAATTCAGTGACTCAAGCAGCATCAGTAGAAGCAAAATAATTGATGATCCTTGTCTTGTCCTTCCCTCTTATCTCTTTATACTAGCTATCTTCCTTCTATACTCCCAGTCCTGATGCAAGGTCTTAACCCAAGAAAGTCGGCAATCCTTTTGTCCCCACAGATGCTGTTTAACTCACCGAGTTCCTCAGCAGCTTGTTTTAAGGCACACAGACTGTCTGTTCTCATTAGCTAAGGCATTTTGTGTTACAGTAGGGTGTACAGTACAATTTTACAAAATAATGGTTAGGCCACCGCTGAAACATTGTGTGATCACAACACACTAATTGACGACACAGTCAATCACTGAATGATGACAATGCAGTATATGATTGTACTGGTGCAGAAAAGATTCACCAGGACATCGTTGTCAATGGAATTTGCAGTTCCGAGGAGAAACAAATTAGGCTAGGACCCCTTGCAATGAGGATGAATGGGGTAGTCTGGTTGATAGAGGCTTACAAAGTTATGTGAGTTATACATAAGGTTGACAATAAGATATTTTCCCCACGGTGGTGTTTGCAAAACCAAAATTAAGGTGAAGACCTAAGGAAGAAGCTTTTGAGTTTTTACGCCTGGATGATGATAGCAACGTGGTACACACTACCTCATAAGCTGATCGATGTGGATATTCCAACCACATATAAAAGCATTTGGATGAGCACTTGAATCACCAAGATATAACACGCTGCAAGACTACGTGCCAGTAAATAGGATTATTATGGAGAGAACTTGAAGGTCAGCATGGATATGGTAGCTAAAGGCCCTGCTTCTGTTCTCTAGAATTTTGTGTGAGCACATTATTTGCCAGCCATGTTACATGTGTGTTTAGTATTTGGAAAACAGGTCTATTTCCACCTTTAATATCTTTATTTTTCCGTTTCAGGGTTCTCTTGAAGACCCTGACCTGGAGTTACACGCAGGCTTCAGTTCTTTGCGGGAATGGGACCCGTTCTTAAGGGTTCCACGACTGGGCGTTATTCGATATGCCAAGAGTTTGGCCTGAGAGTGTCGATCGTGTTTGGAAGCTTGAGATCTCGGGGCTCTTCAGACGGGTGGGTCGAGAGTTGGTGTCTCGGCAGGAGACTCGTGCGTCATCGGGGAGGCCGGAAAATATTTTGCTGTGGGCCCGAAGACCTGAGGTCTTTGCGATCTTCAGACACAGAGCTCGGAAAAAGTGACGAAGTGGACTTTTAACATCGTAAATCAGTGGGTTGTTGTTATGTCTCATGCTCGCTATGAAAATGGGGGACACCTCCCTATCTCATGCCAGGGAGAGAGAGAACCTGTGGTTTGTCAAATGTTAGATGAAATGCGAAGTCCTTGGGGTAACTTTGGTCTGTGTCTTTGCTATTGCTTAACACACGTTTGGGTGACAGTACCAATGTGCCTTTTTTTGCTGGTGGGGGGGGGATCATTGCTTGCTGCTGCTTATGCATGGGAGGGGGGAGCTGGGGGAGGGGGACTTTGGGGTCCTTACGTTTAACTGTCGTTCATTCTTTGGGGCACTTCTCTGTTTTCGTGGATGTTTGCGAAGAAAAAGCATTTCAGGATGTAACACACATCTAAGTTGCTGGTGAACGCAGCAGGCCAGGCAGCATCTCTAGGAAGAGGTACAGTCGACGTTTCGGGCCAAGACCCTTCATCAGGACTAACTGAAGGAAGAGCTAGTAAGAGATTTGAAAGTGGGAGGGGGAGGGGGAGATCCAAAATGATGGGAGAAGACAGGAGCGGGAGGGATGGAGCCAAGAGCTGGACAGGTGATTGGCAAAAGGGATATGAGAGGATCATGGGACAGGAGGCCCAGGGAGAAGGAAAAGGGGGAGGGGGGAAAAAACCCCAGAGGATGGGCAAGGGGTATAGTCAGAGGGACAGAGGGAGAAAAAGGAGAGAGAGAAAGAATGTGTGTATATAAATAAATAACGGATGGAGTACGAGGGGGAGGTGGGGCATTAGCGGAAGTTTGAGAAGTCAATGTTCATGCCATCAGGTTGGAGGCTACCCAGACGGAATATAAGGTGTTGTTCCTCCAACCTGAGTGTGGCTTCATCTTTACAGTAGAGGAAGCCGTGGATAAACATATCAGAATGGGAATGGGATGTGGAATTAAAATGTGTGGCCACTGGGAGATCCTGCTTTCTCTGGCGGACAGAGCGTAGGTGTTCAGCAAAATGATCTCCCAGTCTGCATCGGGTCTCACCAATATATAGAAGGTCACATTGGGAGCACTGGATGCAGTATATCACCCCAGCCGACTCACAGGTGAAGTGTCGCCTCACCTGGAAGGACTGTTTGGGGCCCTGAATGGTGGTAAGGGAGGAAATGTAAGGGCACGTGTGGCACTTGTTCCGCTTACAAGGATAAGTGCCAGGAGGGAGATCAATGGGGAGGGATGGGGGGGACAAATGGACAAGGGAGTCGCGTAGGGAGTTATCCCTGCGGAAAGCGGAGGGGGGGAGGGAAAGAGGTGCTTAGTGGTGGGATCCTGTTGGAGGTGGTGGATCCGGAAGCTGGTGGGGTGGTAGGTGAGGACCAGGGGAACCCTATTCCTAGTGGGGTGGCAGGAGGATGGAGTGAGATCAGATGTGTGTGAAATGGGGGAGATGTGTTTGAGAGCAGAGTTGATGGTGGAGGAAGGGAAGCCCCTTTCTTTAAAAAAGGAGGACATCTCCCTCGTCCTAGAATGAAAAGCCTCATCCTGAGAGCAGATGCAGCGGAGACGGAGGAATTGCGAGAAGGGGATGGCATTTTTGCAAGAGACAGGGTGAGAAGAGGAATAGTCCAGATAGCTGTGAGAGTCAGTAGGCTTACAGTAGACATCAGTAGATAAGCTGTCTCCAGAGATAGAGACAGAAAGATCTAGAAAGGGGAGGGAGGTGTCGGAAATGGACCAGGTAAACTTGAGGACAGGGTGAAAGTTTCAAATCTCTTACTAGCTCTTCCTTCAGTTAGTCCTGACGAAGGGTCTCGGCCCAAAACGTCGACTGTTCCTCTTCTTAGAGCTGCTGCCTGGCCTGCTGCGTTCACCAGCAACTTTGATGTGTGTTGCTTGAATTTCCAGCATCTGCAGAATTCCTCGTGTTTGCGTTTTTAATTTCAGGATGTATATTGTATTACATTTCTCTGACATTAAATTCACCTTTAAACCTTTGAACATGCAGATCTTTTAACTTTCTGACCTTGTTCATTAATGGATACAGCTCTGCATTTCTTGACACACAGTGTATATGTGAATATGTGTTTGTAAGCATACAATTTATAATTTATAAATACTGAACCTTCAGAAATATAATTTTGTTTGTGAGATTGTTGGGGATTTCCTGTAGCACAGCTAGAGATTGACAGGATAACACACTTTTTGAAAGGGTAGAGATTGAACAATGAGACAGATCAGGCTTATGTCCTGATACCAGCTTATACGGCCTCTGCTCTGTTCCTGGACTCATTGTCACTGAGTCTGGATGCATTCTATAATGAATTGAATTAGCTCTTCAACTATACACATGCCATAAATGGCACACCAACAGTGGTTAAATTCATATAAATATCATCATCCTTCAGAAGAAAGACATAGAACATAGAAGAATATAGCACTGGAACTGGTCCTTCAGCCTAAAATGTTATGGGAAACTAATTAAACTGGTAATTAAATGCTTAACTAAACTAGACAACTTGTTTTGTTAAGAAAAACTATCATTTTCATTGTTTTAATTAACTTGTGCCAGTGAATTATATATCTAAGTATTTTAAAACTCTTTTTTTAAACATGTTTAAGGGACTTTACAAACCATAAATTGTTTGGTGGCCAGCTATTAAGACATGCTATGCACTGGGCCTTAGGTCAAGCTACCCAAGATATACTAACTGCTTGCAGCCAACTCTGTTGCACATAAAAGCTATGATGTTAAGTCTTCAAAGCAGTCAGATGCCAATCTAATATTAGATAATGTTTATCTCTGTTTTCCTGAGGTAAGAAATTCTTCACTTTTAATAGACAGTTTTAAATCCAATAGTATATGTTTTCCTGGGGAGAGAGCTATGTTGGTTTTTATTTGGATTGCAGTATTAAGTGACAGCATTTAAATAATCAAAGCAACACACAAAAAATGATGGTGGAACTTTTCATTAATCATAAACAGCATGCTGAGCTTATTGACTTCATTAACAGTTCCGCCAGCATTTTGTGTGTTGCTTGAACTTCCAGCATCTGCAGATTTCCTTGTGTTTGCGTATTTAAATAATTACCTTGCTTGGAAAATAAGTATTAATGTCTTACCTGTCCACCACCTCACTCTGGTTCCCATCCTCCTCCCTTTTATTCTATGATCTCCCCTCCTCTCCTATTAGATTCCTTCTTTAGCCTTTTATCTCTTCCACCTATCATCTCCCAACTTCTTATTTTATCCCCCTTTTCACCCACCCACATTCCCCCCTCACCTAGTTTCACCTATCACCTGTCACCTTGTATTCTTCCCCTTCCCCCCAGCTTCTTACTCTGGCTTCTGCCCTTCCTTCCCTGTAATAATGAGAGGTCTCAACCTGAACCATCAACTGTTTAATCCTCTCTATAGATGCTGCCTGACATGCTGAATTCCTCCAGCATTTTGTGTTAATGCTGGATGTGTAATGACCATTTTTACAAGCGTTTTTCAATGCATGTTGTTGTTTGTGTACTGTTCAATAATGTTCTGCCTGTTGAGCTGCTTATTTGAGTGAAAGGAAAAATGAGTATAACAGAATACAGTTACCTCTTCCAAAAGTATAGGCATGCCAAGCCGAATAGCATTTTCTAATGTGCGCAGGAGTCCAGAGTCTGTCAGTTTAATTATCTTCAAGCCATTCTTAGCCTCCATATTCCTTATCCAACGATTTGCCTGTAAACAATTTAAAATCAATTATCAACAATATCATGTACACATTTAAATATAAACATTGCTATGTCAATTTCCAGCATTTGTTCACCATAGAATGTTGAAACTATATTGTAGCCCTGCATTACAATGCAGGGTTGCATTCCAAGAAAAGAATCCTTATCACAATTTTCTGTACTGTAAGCTCCCTTCTCCCCCAACAAATCTCATATTTTATGTGAAGTTGCATTACGATGGGAGGTTTCTCTCTCACAGTATTGTCCTGGTGGGTGTTCAGTTCACAGACCTTGTCGGCAGAAGAAAATTGGTTATGGTTTTAATTAACTGAAAAAAATTGTAACATTATTCTCCAAGATGTCAGTGTACAAGTACCAGCAGCTTGCAGTTATTGTCCTTGGTAAATTAACTTAACTCTGTATGTTTATGTGTATTTTTTCTACATAAATTTCATAATAGCATATTTTTATTCTGACTTCATTTTTATGATTTTTCATTGCCTGAACTTCTGTAAAGAGAAAGGTAACTAAAAAAATTAAACTGCACCAAAGCCCAGTTGGCATAGGTTTTAGAATTTCAGCTTGGAGCTTAATAATATTCCTATGTTTGCTACCGCAATGTAATTTGTGGCTGATCAATTTTTATTCACACCAAGTTGGAATTAATTGTTGGCATCCGTGCATTAAATCAGATGCTCTGTAAGATCTGGCTCAACATGAGAGTAAGCAAATTGCCAAAAGCAACAGCTAAATTGCTTTTTGAAAGAGGAACAGAAAGCCAGCGGAAGACTACATTTTCTTATGTACTCTTATCTGAAAAAAATAAACCAATGAATATGTATGTTAACTTACAAAAAATATACAGCTTTCCATCAAAGTCACTTTGTTTACAATCTACTTCCAGATTGTGCCATAGACAGTGGGAAATATATCCTCTGTCAAACAGGGAAATAACAGAAAATTCTAAAAGGATATAGAAACTAATTTGCTTTTAAAAAGGCCAAGAAATAATGATGCATGGAATTCCTACCCCTCCTTTCAAAGGTAATCATAATATATGAGTTTTTAAGCAGTAACAAATGTGCCATTTTTTCCCTACCCCAATAGTGGATGAGATTTTCATGAACCTGTGCTATGTGAAGACATGCCAACAAATCTTTGAAGGGAGGCAGTCCCCACTTACTGGACTGGAAATCGTGACACAGACTCTTTGCAAGAAATTCACCAACACAGATCTGCCTTCTTACAAAAGATGGCACTCAACCATTCGCTGCAACAGCAGATTGTTGGGCAGTCTTGTCATTATATGAGTCAACCACTCAGAACGCCAATGATCATTAAGTTAGATGCCAAGGAGTCATTGACAAACAATAGAACAGAACTCATTGAAGATGATAACGTGTTAATATCTAAACCTCTCTCAAATCTTATTTCCTTCTTATTGCACAATCTCTTCTGCCTTAGAATATGTTTCTCCTCTCCCAAAGCACTGTGTCTTTCTCCCATCAAATATTCTGAAATATACTGAAGTACCTCTCATTTTTTTGAAACTCAACAGAATGCAGGCTCTATCTACACAATTTCATCTCAAACAGGAGATCCACCATCTGAGCAAACCAAATTACAAAACTTCATTCTTGGGAAATGTATAGTTTCCAGAGTAGGCAATGAAAAGGTATAAAATGATCTAAGTACTGTCTCCCAAACATTTTCAATGGTGGACCAAGAAAGCTTTTGTTAATGTGAGGCAAGTGAACTACCCTATTTCACAAATATTGGTCTAGAATTGTTTAGTGCCTTAAAAACAGCAATGGGCCATGTATTAACAGATTTGTTGTATAAAGACTTTATGTGACAATGTTCTACAATGCATGTGACCCAATACAAAATACCTTCAATGCCAAGCTCTTTTCCTCTGATTCATGTTTTATCTTGTGTCTTTTTTTTTCTAAGAGCATAAATAAGTGTATCTAAGAATGTGATACTGAAATTGTAACCACTTTAAAATTACTTCCGTAATTTAAACTTCAGTGTCTGTACTTAGGAGTTTGAGGAGATTTGGTATGTCACCATCTACTTGCAAATTGCTAAAAAAGTATGCCAGAGAGCATTCTGACAAGTTGCATCTCAGCCTGGAATGGAGGCTCCAATGCATAGAATCATAAGAGGCTGCAGAGGGCTGTAAACAGAGTCAACACCATCAAAGGCACAACCCTCCATACAGTCGAATACATCTTCAAAATCTGGTGCCTCAAGAAAGGGGTATCTATCATTAAGGACCCTCACCATTCAGGACGTGCTGGCTTCTCATTTCTACCATCAGGCAGAAGATTGAGGAGCCTGAGGACCCACACTTAATGATTTACAAACAGTTTCTTCCTCTCCACCATCAGATTTCTGAAAGCTCCATAAGCCCATGGACACTCCCTGAATATTCCTTTATTGTACTATTTATGTATTTTTTTTATAATTTATAGATTTTTATGTCCTTGCACTGAACTGCTATTCAGAATAAGAAATTTCATGTCATATGTCAGTGATAAATCAGATTCTGACTCTGATTCTGAAATGGTGGATCCTAAATGACATGACAACTTGATTTTCTTTTGTTAAATCTTCCATTCCCACTGTGTATTCCCAGTCTTTTTTCCCACTAAAATAGTAGTCTGAATCCAACAGGGAGAACCAATTACATGCAGTTTCTGAGAAGTTATGCTAGGAAATCTGCCTTCAGAACCTATTGGCGACTGGGCCCAAAGCAAATGCAACAACATTATTCATTTCAGTGACAAGGAAAGAGGTGCTTCTCATTTTGCTGAATTAACTGGGTTAACAAATGAGCTTAATTGTTTCATAGGATTTAGTGCTACAATTTTAAAATATCTAATGACATGATTAATATACAATAATTTTCTGAAGTTTCTAAATGGTGGTGAATAGCAGACATGTTCTGACACATGCTTCACAATTCACAGTTTGCTTCAGAAACAAAGTTACTGCTGAAATGTTCCCTCTAGATATATGCAGGCTTAACAGATAAGAGAGTGGCAAGTACAAATTGCTCAATGCTTCTAGGATTATCATAGCTAATACTTCAATGGCAGTTTTATTTGGGAATTGCATCATATTAAAGGTATTCAGCCTGTATGCAAATACTCATCGCTTAACCAACGAAGTAAATCTGTAATTAGACATACTAAATAATTGATACATTTGTAAAGGAGGGTCACTCAACATTTAGTCCATTGTGTAATACTGGCCCAGAATTTTCCATCAGTGACATGCTGTTCATGCTTGCTGCTGGACCCTAACAATAAAATGCACTTATTCAATTGATGATGAACTTGCAGAAAAATACTAACAGTGAAGCCTTGTGCAAGGAAAATGCCATTATCTAGGTGCCAGAACAAGGCCCACCCACAAAACAACCGAACTTTTAAAAAACTGACAACTAGCTAAGACCTCATTTAGCTAACTGTCAACTCTGTCAAGAGTTTTACACACCTATCTTCTATAAAATCTTTAAAAATTCACAAAGAATTAAAAGGTTTTAAAATAGTAAAATAAAATATATAATCAAATTAAAAATAAAACCTTTAAATCAGCCCAATTGATTAAAATCACAACTGCAACACAATTCTGGACAACAAATCATTTTGGTTTTAAGAATGGAAACATCATCTGGACCTCAGTTCCACATGCAGATACCCCAGCCTAAAGGATATGAAATTGCTGCAACTTTGTATTTCTTCATTGGACTTAGGAGTAGTAGTCCAGCACTGCAATACATTCAGCAAAACTCCCACAGACATATTGAATGCAATTACAGGACTTCAGTATTTGAACAGAAAAACACAAAGTTGCAGACAAGTTTGCACTGAAACATTAGCAAATACATGGGGATTGTTGAAATTTATTTTCAAATCTAGGTCAAAATGTTTTATGGAATACGCTCTAGTTTTCCATATATTTTGTTGAAAAAATGATTATACAATACTGCTGAAAATAACGACATCATTAGTAGCGCAGAAAAAAAACAACTTTCCTTACTTACAAGGTATCTCTAATTGCAAATCAACATATCCTTTCAACTACTGATGCAACGCAAAGAAATTAAGTTAGGATTTTAATTACTAGTTCATTCCAAAAATAGCTTTTTTAAAGTGTTGCCACTGTAAAGCTCATGTGAACTCCACGAAAAATGTGTCCTATGCTACTTATGGTGCAGCTTATGCATTCTAACCTGATCCTGTGGATCAATCATCAAAGGCCATCGGTGACCCCGGTTCACAAGAATGCCATTCTCAGTAGAAATGTTATCTCGTGGTAGACCATCTGCGTTCCATTGGCGAATCTCATAGGGATCACCTAAGATGCTAGTGAGACTGAAATCTGCACTGATGGGGATTCTGAGTTCTGTGCAGCCTTTAATCCAGTGATCTATTAGCTATAAAAAAATCAACAACTTGATTAATAAACTGTTCCCAAATGCTGGATTTAGTTTATAATGAACAGATGTGCATAAATTTTAAATATGCCACAATTATTGACATGAAAAATAAACTGCATCAGATCTAAATTCACCTAGTGCATTGTTAAGGCCTATTATAAGAAAAACCACATTCCAATACAGAATTTTACAAATTTTGCTGCAAAGAAAAAGCAAAAGTTTAACTAACAAAAAAGTTGTGCTATTCAGCACGGTACACTGACATGGCTCTAGATGTTACAGTAAATTATGCTTAATCATTTAGAATACACCTACTAAGGAGGTAGAAAACCTATGGTCAGTTATTACATTAATTCTAACATCAACAGACACTGTAAGTTTAGAAAATTGGAAGATGAATAAATTAATTGGTTCCATTGTAAACTTCTGCTGCATTTCTTCGTTGTTAAGCCTCTTCCATCCCATCTATTCTCTAACATGATGTGAAACAACATTTTTTTTCAAGTGTAATGCAAAGTGTGTTTTGGCTTCAGGTAAAGATAAGGAGCCATGTTGTCTAACTTAGGAATGTTGTGTCAGCCAGTCAGGGTAGTCTTGGTATGTGTTGTAACTTTCTGCCCAGTGAGATGCATGATACTTTCGAGAGTGCCAGGTGGGAGCAGATTTCTGAAGGGCAGTAATCTAGTTTGGGTTTTTGGGGGGGGGGGGCTGCGGGGTGGTGCACAATGGAAGATGCCGCAGAATGCCATTAGAAGGAGAGACCCCATTGTAAGAAGTATTTTGTGCAGATGAGTGGCTCCAAGGAAGAAGGGCCAATACTTCTGAGAGAGGCAGTTCATTCGAGATGGTCTTCGAGGTAAATTCTGACTGTGGCAGGTGCCTTCATGCAGACGATAGGTTCAGCACATGAGTAAAATGATACACCCGACTACTGCAGAAATGAGCTCCAATATTTATGTGCATATTGGACTGGTTTAACTGTAATGGGCCCTTTGCTCTTTCTTTTCCTGTTAATTGTTCAATAGAATTAAAAATTGGCAAATATACTTCCTTTATAATTTTATGGTAGTGTTAAATCTATCATTTCTTGGTGACCGAATATAGTGTGTGAGCAGTATTTACACAGCATTCACTACAATCAATGTCCCTTAATTGGAGCATCTCAACTGTGCTGTTTAGTTGAATCCCAAATCATACTGACCCTAGATGTGTGTTACTTATCCACCTGCAGCTCAATGGAGTAACACGCAAATTTTGTGGCTGCCTTTAATTCCTCCTTTTCCCCAGTTTAAACTTTGAATTTTTAACTTTTATTTGTCGGATCTTGGAGGGGAATAGATGCCATTATGTCAGAGTCTTTAAGAAGTGGAAAGCAGCTTTCTGAATCCAGCAATGGAAAGGGAAAAACTTCGAAAGAAAAATCAGAAGATATGCCTGTCTGGGCTGAGCGTTTAGAATGTGCGTTGATGGCTCTCAACAAGAAAATAGATAATAACACTTCTGAAATGAAATTGTTCCAACAGAATTTTCAGTTTGTAGAGTAAAATATTATTTCCTTGAATACTGAGCTTAAAGAGTCGAAGCGTCAGATAGCGGATATTTCAGCTCGCTTGGAACAGGCTCAATGCAGGATTATCAATCTGGAAGCAAGGTCTCGTCGGAATAACATTCAAATTGTTGGACTGAAAGAAGGATCTGAGAGTGGGAATTTATTGGACTATTTTGCTAATTTGTTTCAATGGCTATCTCTGGATATTCTACCTCAACCTCCCATTATTGAAAGAGTACATCGAATTTTCACTTCAAAATCTCAAGATTCAGATAAATCACAGGCAATTTTGGTCAGTTTTCTTCGTTTTAAAGTTAAAGACCAAATCATAAAATGTGCAAGGAAACAGAGAGTTTTTAAATTTAACGGTTCCGAGATTCGTTTTTATGAAGACTATCTATGGGGAGTTATGGAACAGCGGATCAAATTTCTTCCAGCTATGAAGATAGCCCATGCTAAGGGATTATTCCCATCACTTCGCTATCCAGCCCGATTAAAGTTATTTCCTAAAGATTCGACTCCATGTGCTTTTTTGGATCCCCAAGCGGCATTGGAGTATGTTAATTCTATTTTGGAGATGGCCGAGGTCTGAATGGTATTAGGTCTGCTGAATAACTTTCCGAAAGAAAACAGGCTTTGAAGATTGCTTATATGTTGAAGATATCCTTTGATCGATGGACTATTTAAAGAAGATGTGAACTTCTTCATTTGACTGATGGATGACTTTTCCGAAGTTTGTTTGGTATACTGAGTGAATTAACACAGCGGACAGATTGTTAACTGGTTTGATTATCTGTTTTTATTTTTCCTTTTCTTCATTAATTAAGTGAAAGTTTTTATAGTTTATATAATGCTCAGTAAACAGATAATTAGTTTTAGTTTTTCTGTCAAAAACAGTGTTTTTTCATCGGGCAGTAAGCCAACGGATTAATGGCGCCGATTTTTTCGTTAGAGATTACATTGTCCAGGTTTAATTTTATTGCTTTGATGTCTCTGGAGATTGTTTTTTGCATTCCCTAGTTTATTTTTAATGATTAAGTATAAACATCTTTTTTTTCTCTGTAGGGCTTTCTTATCTTAGGGCTGTGTGTTTTTTTTTGTAAAGGGGAGGGAATTAAGAAAAACTTTTAAAATCACCATTTAAATTGAGCAGCTTGCGGAGTTCTGTTTCTTTTTACTTGTTCTACGGGGACGCATTCCGGCTTATTTCTTCTTTTTGCCGGATTTCTATCTTTTGGGATGGTGGGAGGATGGGGGGTAGTTTTGAATTATAGGTCTTATTGTAGGATTAATTTCATTTTTTTCGGGGTTTTTTTTCTCCTTGTATTTTTTCCCATTACGGTGTTCCAGAGCATGCGTGTTTTCTTTATGGTTATACTCATCATTGCCATTTTTGATTAGCCCGCGTTGGTATGCATGTATTTTCATGTTTAAAAAAAATATTTTATGGCAGTTGAACAGATAAATACGCGGTTGGAATTACCCTATTAAGTGAAAGAAGACTATCAAAATTATTTATAGATTCCAGTCCGATATAATTTTTGCTCAAGAAACGCCTATCAGAATGAGCGATCAAAATAGATCTTTTAAAATGTGGAAGGGCCTTCAATATCATGCCACTTGTCAAAATAAAACGAAAGGGGTATCTATTTTTATTAAATCTAATATTTTATTTATCCAAAAAGATATCGTGTCAGATATTAATGGTAGATTTTTAATTGTCAAAGGAACAATTTGTAATAGGAAAATTGTCCGGGTTAATCTATATGGACCTAATGTAGATGATCCTTTTTTTAAAAATGTATTTGGTTTATTGCCAGATTTAAATGAATATATGTTGTTCATGGGTGATGATTTTAACTGTTGTTTAAATCCTTTGATTGACAAGAGTTCAACCAATCAGCAGCTTCCGAGTTGTTCAACATCACTTATTAACTCATTTTTAATTGATTATGGTTTGATTGAAATCTGGAGAAATTTAGATCCTAATGATAGAGATTATTCTTTTTATTCACACGTTCATAAAAAATATTCAAGATTTGAATATTTTATAGCTGATTTCCGATTTTTGTCCGACGTCCAGAAATGTGAATATGATGCTATTGCTGTTTCGGGTCATGCAACTTTAAGCTTAACTTTTGAATTGAATGGTGTCGGTATTGTAAATTTGCCTTGGCATTTTCCAGAAAATTTATTACAAAATTCGGACTTTGTCAAATTTATTGAGACTCAGATAAAAGATTTTTTTCTTTTTAATAATACGGGAGATGTGTCGAAATTGATTATATGGGATACACTTAAAGTATATTTGTGAGGCCAGATAATCTCCTAAATTTAAGAAACAGATTAAAATAGAGTTAGATAAGATTTCAAAACAAATTAAAGACTTGGATAATATTTATGCAGTCTCTCCTAACATTGATTTATTTAAACAAAGGGTCGAATTTCAATCACAATATAATTTACTATTAACTTATCCTATTGAAAGAAATTTGCTTCAATTAAAAAGTCAGTTTTACATGTTTGGAGATAAAAACAGTAAGGTATTAGCATCCCAATTAAAGGCAGCTGGAGCTAAAAGACAAATTTTAAAAATTTGTAAGAGAGATGGTAGTAATTATGATGCTTGTAATTATGAAGACATTGATAAAATTTTTCAAGACTCTTACAGTGAACTCTATAAATCTGTTTCCAGCTGATCCTTATAAAATGAATGCCTTTTTACAAAAGATTGATTTTCCTAGAATATCTGTTGAAGATCAACAAACTCTTGTTACTCCTATTACTGAAAAAGAAATTCAGAAAGCTATTCTTTCAATGCAATCTGGTAAAGCTCCTGAATTGGATGGTTTTTCTGTAGGATTTTATAAAAAATTTGAAGAATTGTTTTCTCCATATATGTTGGAAATGCTCAAAGATATTATTTTGTTCAGAGAGTTACCTCCCACATTTTATGAAGCTTCTATTTCTTTAATTCTTAAGAAATATAAAGACCCGACTGATTGGGCTTCATATAGACCTGTTTCACTATTAAATGTGGATGTTAAAATTCTTTCAAAAATAATGGCTAATCGACTGGAGAATATTCTAGCTAAAATTATTTCTCAAGACCAAGCAGGTTTTATAAAAGGCCAATACTATTTCTCTAATACTCATAGACTGTTAAATGTCATATACTCATCCCTTTCTAAGACCTCCCAATGTGTTGTTTCTCTTGATGCTGTAAAGGCATTTGATAAAGTTGAATGGAAATGCTTATTTAATGTTTTAGAGAAATTCAACTTTGGTACTAATGCTAATAAGTGGATTAGAATGATGTATAAAATCCCTACTGCCACTGTTATTACTAATAATTGCAAATCTTTTTTTAAAACTTTTGCGAGGTACGAGACAAGGATGTCCGTTAAGTCCCCTGTTATTTAATTTGATGTTGGAACCTTTGGCTATTGCACTTCGTGAAGCTAAAGATATTCAAGGAATTTCCATAAATGGGACTATTCATAAGATCTCCCTTTATGCTGATGATCTCTTAGTTTATGTTTCGAATCCTGAAGAATCCATTCCTAGTTTATTGAAATTATTAAATGAATTTGGAAAGTTTTCAGGATACAAATTAAACCTTAATAAAAGTAAATTATTTCCTTTAAATGATTCTGCGTCTATATATGATGACTTCTTCGATTTCTGCCAGTCACTCTCTAATTCAATTTAAAAATTTACATTGTTATTATTTGTCAAAGGAGAGACTGTCTAAAATATTTCCTAACGTTGATAGTCAGTGTGATAGGTGTAAAACTAAGACAGCTATATTGACACATATGTTTTGGTCGTGTCCTGTATTGAAACAGTTTTGGAAATCTATTTTCTCTATCATTTCTAAAGCTTTAAAAATTAATTTACAACCCAATAAATTGACAGTTTTGTTTGGTATAATTCCTCAATATATTCACGATATTTCTCTGTCAGACCAACATGTAAATGCATTTGTCACATTATTGGCCAGAAGGGCTATTTTATTGAAATGGAAAGACGTCTTAGTTTGGAGAAAATTAGAAGTCAAACTTTTTATCCTCGATTTGACTTTGAGAAAAAGTGGGGTTCTTTTGCCCGCTACTATCATTTGATTTGAGTTAATTAAGATGGTCCCCTTCTGATTCTTGTAATATTGGATTTGGTTGGCAGATTGATGTTTTTCTTTTATGGAAGTTTGTATAGCGTACAGCTCCGGGGTTGTGCTCCCAATGGTTTTTTTTTCTCTTTTTTTTTTGTTAGTAGTTTTTTTTGTTTTAGTTAGTAGGGTTCTTTTTCCTTCTTTCTTTTTTCCAAAAAAATAGTTTTAATATTTTAATTGCTGGTGAACACAGCAGGCCAGAAAAAGAATGTGTGTATATAAATAAATAATGGATGGGGTACCGGGGGGAGGTGGGGCATTAGCGGAAGTTTGAGAAGTCAATGTGCATGCCATCAGGTTGGAGGCTACTCAGACGGAATATAAGGTGCTGTTCCTCCAACCTGAGTGTGGCTTCATCTTTACAGTAGAGGAGGCCGTGGATAGACATATCAGAATGGGAATGGGACATGGAATTAAAATGTGTGGCCACTGGGAGATCCTGCTTTCTCTGGCGACAGAGCGTGATGGCATGAATATTGACTTCTCAAACTTCCGCTAATGCCCCGCCTCCCCCTTCGTACCCCATCCGTTATTATTTATTTATATACACACATTCTTTTTCTCCCTCTCCTTTTTCTCCCTCTGTCCCTCTCACTATACCTCTTGCCTATCCTCTGGGCTTTTCCCCCCTCTCCTTTCTTTCTCTCTAGGCCTCCTGTCCCATGATCCTCCCATATACCTTTTGCCAATCAACTGTCCAGTTCTTGGCTCCATCCCTCTCCCTCCTGTCTTTTCCTATCACTTCAGATCTCCCCCTCCCCCTCCCACTTTCAAATCTCTTGCTAGCTCTTCTTTCAGTTCGTCCTGAGGAAGGGTCCCGGCCCGAAACGTCGACTGTACCTCTTCCTATATGTGCTGCCTGGCCTGCTGTGTTCACCAGCAATTTTTATGTGTGTTGCTTGAAATTCCAGCATCTGCAGATTTCCTCGTGTTTGCAGTTTTAACATTTTGTTTTTTTCTTATTATTATTGATATACTGTTTAGCTTGGTTAATCAGTTATTAGATAGTTTAACTCTTATTGTACATATTGATATGTTGATTTGATTAATGTATTTCTTGTTGATTTTCAATAATAATTAATAAAAAGCTTTAAATACTTACGGAAGGTGGCCTTCTTACCACTAGGTCACATGGCTGTTAACAGAGTTAGCTAACGAGGCAAGTTTGCATACGAGCCCCAGTGAGGGAGTTGCACAAGCTACTATGACCATCAATCATAAATTCTTTAACCAAAAAAGAAAAGAAATGGCAATGGCCCTGTATATATTCTGTCTTCTTCCTATGGGGAAATACTTGAGATCCAGTAAGTACATTACTAGTTAACAGATGAGCATCTCAACTTGACTAAAACTTGCTAAGGTCAAAGAAATTTTCATTGTGCAGCATTTCTATTGAAAAAATAATTAAATTAACAACAGATAAGAACTAACAAAGTTAGCAACATTTATCTTTGAAAGCACATCTGATAAGTAACTCATTATGCAGCATAAACTGATTAAAATTTTCACTTCTATTTCATACAAGGTGATTCAAAAACAATGTAGCCTGGATTTTGCTATCAGGAGTCAACAAATGTCAACGGCTCTTCATTCTACTTGTCATAGACTTCCTGTAAATCTTTTTTAAATAGTTTGGAAAGAAAGTTAATCATAAAGATCTCTGCAAAGGATTCTGAACCTTTGAAGCCCCAAAGCCAAGTTGATTACTGAATTTGAAGTGAAATTCACAGTATATAGATTAAGATATAGAACATCACCTGAAACATTTAATTCAAATTCACATGATGTACAGTAGCTGAAATAAAGGGAAGATAAGAAAGATGGGAATAACAAAGACAGGCTCTGCTAAATGATCCTATAGAGGGCCTCAAATATAGAGTCTTCTGAAGATTATGAAAGATGAGGTAAGTAATTAAAAGGATTGAAAGATTACTGCATGCATGTACTGGGTGATGGGGCTCCTTAATGATGGAAGCTGCTTTTTTGCTCCTTGAAGATGTCCTGGTTGCTGGGGAGGCTAGTGCCTATGATGGAGCTGACTTCACAACTTTCTGCAGCTTATTTTGTTCCTGTGCAGTGACACCCCCCTCCCACATACCAGACAGTAATGCAGCCAGCTAGAATGCTCTCCACAGTACATTTGTAGAAATTTGCAAGTGTCTTTGGTGACATATCAAATCTCCTCAAACTCCTAATGAAATATAGCTACTGTCATGCCTTTTTTGTAACTGCATTGATATGCTGGGCCCAGGATAAACCCTCAGAGATGTTAACACGTGGGAACTTTAAAGTGCTCACCCTTTCCACTTCTGATCCTTCAATGTGGTGTGTGTTCTCTTGTCTTACCCTTTCTGAAGTCTGCAATCAATTCTTTGGCCTTACTGATTTGAGTGCAAGGCTGTTACTGCAACACCACTCAACCAGTTGGTGTACCACTCTCCTGTTTGCCTTCTCATCCCAATCTGAAATTCTGCCAACAATAGTTGTGTCGCCACAGATTTATAGATAGCATTTGAGTTGTGCTTAATCTCACATTCATGGGTGTAGGAAGAGTAAAGCAGTAAAGTTTGAAGTTAATAACTCATCTCCTTCTACCTTAGACCATGAACGTATGAATCACCCCTGATGAGTTATTAACCTCAAACTTTCTGCATAATCACTCAAAGAGTTGAATTGCATGTGCATATAACGAGAGCCGTATAATTCATCTCCTTCTACCCTAGGCCACAAACTTATCAATTGCCCCTTCTGTGGACACTTTCGGGAGGTCCAAGATCCTTATGCTCCACAACCACTGGACTAAGTGTGTAAATGTAGGAGGGGACTATGTTGAAAAATAAATGTGCTAGGTTTTCTAAGATTGACTCCTTCTACCTTAGGCCACAAACTTATTAATCACCCCTCGTAGCACAAATCAAATGATCCAGTATCTATAAGGTTGCCTTCTTGCCATCACGAAGAAGGCACAACAGCACTCCTACTTTCTTAGAAGTTTGTGTAGATTTGGCATGAGACCAAAACTTTGACAAACCTCTATTGATGCACAGTGGAGAGTATCTTCATTGGTTGCTTCACAGCCTGGTGTGAAAACGCCAAAGTCTGAGAACAGAAACAGCCACAGAGAGCAGTGGATACATCCCTATCCATCACAGGCAAAGCCCTCCACTCCCACTGCATACATTTACATGGAGCGCTGCCACAAGCAAACGGCATTGGTTAGCAAAAACCTTCACCATACAGTCCATGCCTTTTGCATGTTTGTCAGTCTTTGTTTACATATAGTTTTTCCACAAATTCTATTGTATTTCTTTATTTTCCTGTAAATGTTTGCAAGAAAATTAATCTCAAGGTAGTATATTGGGACATATACATACTTCGATAATAAATTTACTTTGACTCTGAAGCCCTCCTCCTCTCTGTATGAAATATATGAATATAAAATGATATTGCCATACCATATGTCGGTAATGAGCAGTAAAGGCTCCATAATATGCAACACATGCTGATGCAATGAAGACATTTCCAATTACATTTGATATTTCCTCTTCAAACATAATTATGCCCTCTTGCCAGCGAACTTGTTCATCTCCAAGAGCAGCTGTAAGTTTTCCAGCACGCACTAATCGAGCCTGAGTTAAGGCCATTGTTCGAGCTAGAGAGAAGGAAAGAAAACATACAAGTCAAACAGAGAGGCAGATGAACATATTGAATACAATGAATTATGCCACATAAAGAACATATTTACTGAATATACTTGGAAAAGTATGAAAATCGAAAGAGAAGATGCTGAAAATTGGAAATTAAAACATACAATGTTGCAAAATTACAAGTCAGAAGCATCTGAGGAATGAGAAAGAAAGTTAATGATTTCTTTCAGCCTGAAATATTAAATCTACTTTTCTGTCAACAGATCTCTGGAGGTCCAACAGTTCTCTGGCCTGCTGAGTGTTACCAGCATTTTCTCTTTCTGTTTTGAAAAGTGCCAATAATTCTTTTGTACACATGCGATTGATGGTTTTATCAAGTGGTGCTTAAAAATACTTGTTCAGTTTGAGCTTTTCTCAAACTGGACAGTCCAAATTATTTCTCAAATTGCACAACTCAAACATTCCCTACAGATTTGGTTCAAACATGGAGAAAGATGCTAGAATTCCACAGGTGAGGTAAGAGTGATTGCCCTTAACATCAAAGTGATATTCAACCCAGCACAGCAGTTAAGAACCCAGGTAAGAATGCAATCAAGGAAATTAAAGTATTCCACTGACTAAAATAATAACCAGTACATATAAAAATGAGATTGTTTATTGGCGGCGGAACACTTCGGCCAAAGTGTATTTCTGCAGGACCTCACAGGAATCATCTAAATATACAACTTCAGATTACTTATTATGACTTCTTCCATCATCAATTCACAAATGGGATATTTACTGAACGTTCACTTCCATTCACAATTGCACAAATAATGAGGTATTTATCCCTATGTGCAGCATGACATGGACAACATTCAAAGTTCTTCTGATAAGATATTTTGGGAAAAGCAACTCCATTTGTTTCTCATGCTGTCTTCTATTTCCGATATTCACGATGTCCATCACTGGTGCACAATGATTAAAGCATAAACCATTTACAGGATGTATCACATCAACTCACCAAGCAGTTTCTTTAATCAGAATTGACAGAACCTTAAAAACAAAAGAACAAGGGTACCACGTATCTATAAACATGATTCCAAGACCCTTTTTAGTTTACAACTACTCCATGTCACAAATCTGGTTTTGTAGGTATATTTCTTCTTTTACTTCACTGGGTCAAAATTCCACAGCTTGCTATCAAGTACCGTTCTGGATGCACTTTCAACATTGGACTAAAGAGGTTCAAGAAAGCTCAGATTAAATTTTCCAAGGACAATTAAACACATTAACTAGGATAAAAATTCAATGCTTTAGTTCCTCACTATATAATGTGGTATTTTGGATGAAATATTAAATCATCCTCATCCCTGCCCTCATAGCAATATATATGTGATCCCCCTACCATTATTTGAAGTACAAATAACTACAATACATTGTCAAAAATTTTAACCCTTATCTGGGACTTCTGTGTGTCTGTTGGCTGCTGTGTATTATAACGCTAACTTTCTTTACAAGTATTCTATTGATTGTAAAGTGCTTTGACATGTTCAGAGGGCAATAAAAATGCTATAGAGAATGATTAAGTTATTTATTTCAGTCTGTCAAAAGTGTCCTCCAATTTCAGACCACCCTTCAGCCTTTGCTCTCTTTGTCCTCAAGCCTGGGTTGGCATGGTAGGGCAACATAGTAACGCTGTGGTTAGTGTAGCATTTCAGAACATCACTGATCAGTGATCGTGTTTTAATTCTCGCAGCTGTCTGTGAGAAGTTTGTACATTACCCTGCTATCAACATCCTGGGGGTTACCATTGACAGGAAACTGAACTGGTCTAGCCATATAAACACTATGGCTACCAGAGCAGATCAAAGGCTAGGAACTCTGCAGCGTGTAACTCACTCCTGGCTCCCCAAAGCCTGTCCACCATCTACAAGGCTCAGGTCAGGAGTGTAATGGAATACTCGCCAATGGTCTGGATGAGTGCAGCTCCATCAACACTCAAGAAGCTTGACATCATCCAGTACAAGGCAGCCCACTTCATTGGTACCCCTTCCACAAACATCCAATCCCTCCACCATCGATGAACAGTGGCAGCAGTATGTACTATCTACAAGATGCACCGCAACAACACACCGAAGTTCCTAAGGCAGCACCTTCCAGACCCATGACCACTACCATCTAGAAGGATGAGAACAGCAGATACCTGGGAACACCACCACTTGGAATTCCTCCTCCAGGTCACTCACCATCCTGACTTGGAAACATATCACCGTTCTTTCATTGTTGCTGGGTCAAAGTCATGGAATTCCCTCCCTAATAGCACTGTGGGTGTACCTACACCTCAGGGACTGCAGCAGTTCAAGAAGGCAGCTCATCACCACCATCTCAAGGGCAATTAGGGATGGGCAATAAATGCTGGCTTAGTTGGCAATGCCCACATCCCGTAAATGAATAAATAAATAAATAGATAAAAATTTTCTCTGAAACCGCATGGGTTTCCTTCAGGTGCTCTGGTTTCATCTCTCATTCTAAAGATGTACAGGTTAGGGTTAGTAAGCTGTGAGCATGCTTTGTTGGCACTGAAAGCATGGTGATACTTGAGACTTGCCTCAGCACATCGTCAGACGGTGTTGGCCATTTATGCAAATAGCACATTTAACTACAGTGAGCGCCACGGCAGCCTAGCGGATAGCATGACGCTATTCCAGCTCTGGGCATCAGCGTTTGGAATTCAGTTCCAGTGTCCTCTGTAAGCAGTCTCTGTACATCCCTCCCACGGAATGTGTTGGTTTTGACCACAGCCTAAAGAGATATCAGGTTTGTGAATTGGTCATTGTAAATGGTGCAGCGATTCAGTAAGGGTTAAATTGGGGTTGTCAGGAGTTACTGGGGTGGTGCAGTTCGAAGGTCTGGAAGGGCTACTGTGTGCTGTATCTCTAAATAAATATATGTTTTGATGTACAAATGACAAATAAAGCTAATATTTATCCCTTTAGCTAGGTGACACTTCATCCCCACTTGCAGACCTGTTGAAGGGCCCAACTCCACCTAATTCATCCAAGAAAGGAGTCCAACTCAGATCTCTCTCCCAGGTCTCCTCTTCAGCCTTATGTTAATTTTGCTCACTGTCTCATTAAATCTCAAAGAGTGTTTCATATCTACTGTTACATCCACTACCTCGTGGGATGGTCTAAGCACTCCACCTCAAGCTCAAGTTCTGTCACCTGCAATTTTAGGAACAGCATCACTGCAGGATCAATTATTGTCACCCATGCCATTTTTAATTCATTCTTCCACCTAGGAGTCCTACTATGACTCTAGTTTATAGCCATTAATCCTTGTTACATTCTAATTTTAATCAGGCCCCATCTTGTAGCCTTGGCCCTAACATGGAGAGCTATTGCACATTATACCATATGGTTGCAAGCTTTGTCTTCCTTTACAAGGCAAACTTCTAGCCTTGGCATATTGCCCATCCAAGCCTAGGGCTTTACTTCTGAGGTTCTTGCTCAAACAAAAACACTTGCAATCACTGGCTCCTCCCAGCCGAGTATTTCACTCTTATTTGCAAGCACTAAGGAGTTTTCTGATGCAAAATTATTAGGAGAGACAGTACACAGATATCAAAACAATAATCTTTACCTGGCTGGTATAGAAATCAGTAACTTTTCCTGAGACTGATCTAACCAACAACCCTCCTGTTTAATAGTTAAAGTTAAAATCTTTTTTACTCCTAATGTCTAAGGGATAAGAAAACTATTGTATTCATGTTATACCTTACATACCCTTAGTAAAACCTTAAAACTCTTCATGGTCAGTGAGATAATTTTGAAAGTCTTGAGTTATGGATAAAGAAAGTATTTGAGCTCATATTCCACTTGTGTTCTCCATTACAAATCCAGCAGTTTCTTAAAAATTGTATTAACATACAGGCAACCTGATAGATTTGCAGGGGGCTGGTGGCTGGGGACATTGTGATTGCAGAAAAGTGGAGTCTGAGATAGCAATGAGTCAAACCATTGTTAACTGTTTTGTATCAACCTGTTTTAATTACAAACAATGCAAGATATTTCCTTACATCTACCTTACTTATATCTTCAAACACCTTAGCTTGTACTCATAATTCACAAATGACAAGATTGCTTTAGCTTTATTTTCTATATTCCATAATTTACAAAGTGAATTCTGGTTAAGTGAGATATACCAGGACAAGTTCATTTCCACCCAATTAAGAGACTGCCCTAATTAGATAAAGTTTCAAGCAAATTGTTAAAAAGGTATAAAGAAGAAAAACTACAATTTAACTAAGTAACAAATTAAACACTTAAATGAAATACAAAACAAGTTAGAACACTACCAAAACCTCTACAGTATGATAAAGCTGTGTATTGGTTCCTAATAGTTACTGATGGAGGAGTGCATTTAGTGTATGCTGTTGTGTTCTTTTGAATGACTGTAAATGAATAAAAATACTGCAGACACCTAGTCCAGACAATGGACTATCTTCATACAATACTTTTGAGGATTGCATCTTCCAAATCTTCATTTTCATTGTAACATTCAAGATGATTGTTAATACCTTCAAACTCTTCATAGTTCCTAATTTGTTGAATTACTGAAATCATTTCATTTTCACTCCTGGATGGTTCTGGCATCTCCAAACCTGAATGCTTGAAACCACAATGAACAAAAGGCTTCTGCATTGTCTTACTGCTTATTTCTTACCAACTATCAGTGACAAAAGTCACTGCATTTTGAATACTGATGCTATTTAAAAAATGTTTACACTAAGCAGAATGTAGTGTCTAACAGTTACAACAGGTACATGCGACTAACACTAGCTAGAAACTGTACAGCAACAGTTTCCTGTCCCAATTAAGCGGCATAGTGTTCCCAATACAGCTGTTTTCTTGATTATTTTTGTTCTTTAAGAGTTATCCCAAATAAGCGGCTGCCTCCATTAACTGATGGCCTAATTATTATGACTAGAGTCCACTGTATTGCTTTATAAATTCCATGTTTAAACCAATGCAACCATATGTTATGCTGAAGACATGTTTCAACAAGATCAGCTGTAAAACTAGAGTTAAGCTTGCATAGTTATGCTTAAAGTAAATTTTATTATCAGAGTACATATATGTCACCACATACAACCCTGAAATTAATTTTCCTGCGGGCATACTCAGCAAATCTATAGTAACTATAGCAGGATCAATATTATTCATCCTTATGGTATCCAATCATATTTTCTACAATATGCCACAAAATGAAATTGCCAGCTGTATTCAGGTAATAATAAATGTGTGGGTACAACCCAATTGACCTAAAGCTTTCTCTGTTATTAATCTTGTATGATAAGTTTAATTGAATCTTATTGTGGAATAATTAAAAATGTATCTCACCTAGTTCCTCTTTTTCTCCAACAGTATGATCATATTGATTTTGAAGATCCTCCAGCTTCAAGTCAAGTTGTCGTAGCTTGACTTGTTTTTCTTTAAGGGTTCCCAATGTGGCATCAAGTTCAGCCTATTAATTACAATGTGTTGGACATCAAATCAATAATTAATGTAAGAATATTTGAAGATAACTTTCAAAATTGACATCTCTTTGTACCTACAACTTGTTTAAAGGATGTACTAACCAGAGAGAAATCAAGAATCACATCAGGCTCTGGGAGAACACTCTGTTGACTAGGAAGAGATGTTGGGGATCATGATACAAAGAAAGATCGTGTAATTGACACCCAGTCAGTATCAACAGAGATAGCCTTACCACCCTGTGAACTATCTCATTGTAAACATACCACTGTGAGCAAATTGAAGGATAGAACAAGAAAATGTGAGGTTCATCAAGCTTTGGACAATATCTAAACTCAGGTAGTGCATTTTGAAAGTTGCAAAAGTAAACTAATGAGTTGAATACTTAAAGAATTTTGAAAGTAAACAAAAGAATTATCAAGTCTTGTTTGAAACTACCACATAATTCTTTGAGTTGTCTGAACAAATCAGAGTTAATAAAGAAACATGGCTGTTAGAAGACTAGCCAATGACCTTGCCGAATAACTATACCATCTTATTAAACATGGTTCACCACATAGTTCAGTTATTAACTCTTTCACAGCTTCCAAAACTCAGAACCAGAATCAGATTTAATATCACTGGTATACATCATGAAATCTGTTGTTTTATGACAGCAGTATATTGCAAAACATAATAATAAAAAAATCTATAAATTGCAATAAGAAATATATTCATAAATTAAAACAAGTAAGTAAAGCAAAAAAAGAGAGAGAGAAAAGAAAATAAACAATTGCCTGTACTCAAATATTACTTGCTCCAGATGAAGCTGGTCAGGGTTTGATGCTGGCTCTGGCTGCTCTTCTCCAATGGCTGGACTCCAGGGGAACTAATGCTGATCAACCCATGAGGCACTTTTTAATATATTTCTTTGTATGCTTCCTAGCCTGGTTTGCTACTATCAGTTACATGGCTATCTGCTTTTCTGTCATTTTAACTTTTTGAAATTCCTTTAGGCACCATAACGTAATTAATCTACAACCTGAAAACCAGTTCTGCCATTATCAGGGTGTCCATTTACACCTCTGTACAGGATATCTGTTTATGGTGGAATACCCTTGTATGTTTGTTCTGTGCTCAGCCTTAGCTCATTAATGCTGTGTGGTCCCAACTCCACGTTTCCATATTGATGCTAACCACATGCCCAGGTGTCAATCACATGGCCTTGCTTCACTATATTTACTTTGTTCTGCTCTCACTACACAGTGCAGCAAAAGGAAAGTTCCTAAATTTGGAATGTGGTTGAGGAAAGTGCAATTGCAGTGAAGCATAACACACACCAGCAGCATTACCATTGTTTTGGACCTTAGTCTGCCACTAATTTCCCATACTAGCATATTTTTTTCTTTTTTTGAGGGTTTTAATTCTATACGTACTGTAATATACCAAAGGAATATCGAGTGCATAGATTTGTTAAGCCCCCACAGTCACTGCCCAGCTTGTTTAGATGGCACTAGAAATGGACCATCAGCAGAGAAGATTTGGTTTGAACTCAGTTATGGGCTCAAAAAAAAAAGCGTGGAATTAAAATCTGTTCTATTACTTTCATTTTTAAATTATGTCTTGTTATAGTTTTAAGTAAAGTTCTAACTCACCTGAGCTGCTGCAAGTTTTATCCGTTTTGGTTCAACCTCTTTAGAAACTCGGGAATACAGATCCATGGCTCTCACCCACATGCACATGGACTTACAAGCTTTAGACACTTTCTCTACTTTCTCAGGTACAAAATCTGGATGGTTAATATATTTCTGAAGTCGTTGCAGAATCTGTGGTTTAATGTTGTCTTTGTCATATTCCATGAGCTTCTTCAAGAAATTTGAATCACCAAGAACTTGCTTAGCTGAAGCCCAGTCAGTTCTATAACACAAAAAAAAGAAATCGAAGGAAATAGTTTCAAAAGTGAATGAACAAACTCAACAACAAATTTAACACCTATAAACTTAGTCTTGCAAATTGCTCTTGAAAATTTTACATATTATTAGGAATATAATCTCCAGGAACCATCAATCATTAACAAATGACAGGGGAAGCATATTTCAATATAATTCACTATTTTTCGTGAGGAACTTCTTTTGTGCAGTGCTAGGGACAACATGACAGAACGCAAGATACGCAACACCACACTACATATAGTTATACACAATATAACATACTCACAATAGATAATAATTACTAGAAGTTAATGCATGTGATTTAAAATACAAATACACATAAAAACAACAAACTGACAACTTTTACTGTCAGAGATGCGATGCATACTATATACTCAAAATTGGGTGTTGAGGAGGCGAATGGAGGAAGATACAAAACTAGATAAGCCTCTTCTGGTGCTGATGGGCAGGGACCTTTAGCAGCATCCAGATGGCATGAAAGTGTAGTATGTTTGAAGTGTATATGTAGTGTCCTATGCTATTTGTTCAGCCTTCTTTACTGTCCGTCCCTTATGGATGCTGCTGAGTGATTCTTGTTCCTGGTCAATGATTTTACTTCATATTCTGACAATTCTGTTGAGTGGGCTGAGGCTGATAGTGCTCATTGCTTCGAACCATGCCGAAACATTGTAGATTAATATTGATTCAATGACGCTTTATAGCGAATGAGGTCAATGAGGTCAGGAGATGGGGGAGATCTTAAACAGTTTTTTTAGCATCAGTATTTACTCAGGAAACTGGCATAGCGTATATGGAAGGAAGGGAAACAATCAATAGTATCATGGAACATATAGAGTTTAAAGAGGAGGAGGTGCTTGCTGCCTTACAGCGAATAAAGGTAGATAATTCCCCCAGGCCTGACATGATATTCCCTTGGACCTTGAGATAGACTAGTGTAGAAACTGCAGGGGCCCTGGCAGAAATACTTAAAAAGTCCTTAGCCACGGGTGCGGTGCCGGAGGATTGGAGGGTAGCTCATGTTGTTCTGCTGTTTAAAAAAGGCTCCAAAAGTAAACAAGGTAATTACAGGCCGGCGAGCCCAACATCAGTAGTAGGTAAGTTATTGGAAGGTATTCTGAGAGATCGGATATACAAGTGTTTAGACAGCCAAGGGCTGATTAAGGATAGTCAGCATGGCTTTGTGCATGGTAGATTGTGTTTAATGAATCTTGTAGAGTTGTTCGAGGAGGTTACCAAGAAAGCAGATGAAGAAAAGGCTGTGGATGTTGTCTGCATGGACTTTAGTAAGGCCTTTGACAAGGTCCCACATGGGAGATTAGTTCAGAAGGTTCAGACACTAGGTATCCATGGAGAGGCTGTAAACTGGATTCGAAATTGGCTGTGTGGGAGAAGACAGAGAGTGGTAGTGGATGATCGCTTCTCAGACTGGAGGCCTGTGACTAGTGGTGTGCCTCGGGGATCTGTGCTGGGACCATTGTTGTTTGTTGTCTATATCAATAATCTAGTGTGGTAATGTGGCAAATTGGATCAGCAAGTTTGCTGATGACACTAAGATTGGAGGTGCTGTGGACAGGGAGGAAGGCTTTCAAAGCTTGCAGAGGGATCTGGACCAACTGGAAAAATGGACCAGAAAATGGCAGATGGAATTTAATGCAGACAAGTGTGAGGTGTTGCATTTTGGAAGGACAAATCAAGGTAGGACATACACAGTAAATGGTAGGGCACTGAGGAGTGCGGAGGAACAAAGGGATCTGGGAGTTCAGATACATAGTTCCCTGAAAGTGGTGTCACAGGTAGAAAGGGTTGTAAAGAAGGTCTTCAGCATCCTGGCATTCATAAATCGAAGTATTGAGTATAGGACTTAGGATGTTATGGTGAGGTTGTATAAAACATTGGTGAGGTCCAATTTGGAGTATTGTGTACAGTTCTGGTCACCTAACTATAGGAAAGATATCAGTAAGATTGAAAGAGTGCAGAGAAGGTACTAGGATGTTACCGGATCTTCAGGAGTTGAGTTACGGGGAGAGATTGAACAGGTTAGGACTTTATTCCTTGGAGCGTAGAAGAATGAGGGGGGATTTGATAGAGGTTTACAAAATTATGAGGGGTATAGACAGAGTAAATGTGAGTAGGCTCTTTCCACTTAGATTAGGAGAGATAAATACAAGAGGACATGGCTTTAGGGTGAAAGGGGAAAGCCTTAGGGGGAACATTGGGGGAACTTCTTCACTCAGAGAGTGGTGGGAGTGTGGAACGAGCTGCCATCTGATGTGGTAAATGTGGGATCACTCTTAAGTTTTAAGAATAAATTGGATAGATACATGAATGGGAGAGGTCTGGAGGGTTATGGACTGGGTAGAGGTCAATGGGCCTAGTTGAATAAAGTTTTGGCACAGACTAGAAGGGCTGAATGGCCTGTTTTCCGTGCTGTAGTGTTCTATGGTTCTACGGTTCTACATCAAGTGTGAAGTATCAAGGACATGTAAAGAGCACAGTATAAAGAGATCTTCAGGTGTACAGCCACAGTCATCAGCAAATCCTATTTGCACACAGCTGCATCAGTTCACTCTGAAGTCCCCTATTACTAATAATCACTATTAAATAGCTCTCCTGATATCTGAGACATTCATAATGCAGCTTTGTTCATTTGAACTGAAATTTGTCAAAAATTAGAAAGGACAGACCGTAAGATCATAAGGTATAGGAGCAGAATTAGGCCATTTGGCCCATTGAGTCTGCTCTGCCATTTCATCATGACTGATCCATTTTTCCTCTCTTCCCAATCTCCTGCATTGCCCCCTGTATCCCTTTGTGCCCTGACCAATCAAGAATCTATCAACCTCTGCCTTAAATATGCATAAAAACTTGGCCTCCACAGCTGCCTGTGGCAAAGAATTCCACCGATTCACTACTCTCTGGCTAAAGAAATTCCTCCTCATCTCTGTTCTAAAAGGACACCCATCTATTTTGAGGCTGTGTCCTCTGGACTTAGACACTCTCACCATAGAAAACATTCTTTTCACATCCACTCTATCAAGGACTTTCACCATTCAACAGATTTCAATGAGGTCACCCCTCAACAAGTAACCAATGTCTAGTTTCTAACTGAATATCTACAGGTAAATTTTGCCCAGCAGATACGATATTTTCAGGCATAATACAAATAACAAAATGGATACTGGTCCTTTTCATAATATTAATATCATAGACTATAATAGAATTCTAATATTAATATCATAGAATCACACACCATATGGGATAGTTGGCTGAGAATAAATGTGTTGATCAACACCAGCACACCTCAAGGATCTGTGCTTAACCCACTCCTCTACTCTTTCTACATTCAGGACTGTGAGACTTAACTCAAATACTTCTATACATTCGCCAATGACATCACTGTTGTTGGCAATATCTCAGATAGTGACAATGAAGCGTAATGGATGAGATAGATCAGCTGGTTGTGTGATGTCACAACAACAGCCTTGAAATCAATGTCAGCAAGACAAAAAATATTAACTGTGGACTTCGAGAAGTCGGGAGAACACACACCAATCGGGTCAGTGGTGGAAAGGGTGGACAGTGTCAAGTTCCTGGACGTTAACATCTCAGAGGATCTAACCTGGGCCCAACATATTGATGCAATTACAAGTGCCAATGGTTGTACTTAACTAGAATTTTGAGGAGATTTGGTATGTCACCAAAGACTCTAGCAAATTTCTGCAGATGTATCATGGACACCGTTCTGACTGGTCGCATCGTCACCTGGTATGGAGGCACTTATGCTCAGGATTGTAAGAGAGTTCAGAGGTTTACAGACTCAGCCAGTTCCAACACAGGCACAAGCCTCTCCATCACTGAGGACACCTTCAAAAGGTGGTTCCTCAAGAAGGCAGTATTCCTGATTAAGGACCCTTGCCATCAGGGACATATCCTTTGTTCAATACTACCATCCGGGAGGAGGTACAGGATCCTGATGACCTCACTCAACATTGTAGGAACAACTACTTTCCCTCTGCCATCAGATTTCTGAATGGTCCAAGAACCCTGAAAACTAACTTTCTATTTCTCTATTGCACTATTTACCTAAGATGCACTATACTATTGACCTAAGATGACGCGGATAAGTCGCGACGCTTTGCTTGCGGCTCTGATGGGAATCAGCAAATATTCCCGTTTAGGACTACTACAACTGAAATCCGGTTATAGCCATGTGTAATTAAGTAAGCAGCATTATATTAAGATAACTAAAAAATCTATTGATATTCAAAATTGATGGATCCCAGACTGCAAACTTAGGTTATGAGTACGATTCCCCTTTAAGAAACATAATCACGGAAGCTGAGCCTATCTACAGGTACAATTGAAACACTGATGCCTTAGATCCCCAAACCAAATATGCTGCTGGTGAAAGTACAGTCTCTGGAAAAGAAAATTGAAGACCTCAGAGCAAAATTGCTATACCAAAAGGACATCAGAGACTGTTGTGTACTTTGCATCATATAAACGTGACTACCTCCTGTCATTTTGGGCACAGCAGTGAAGATTTTTTTTTCAAAGGTAGAAGAGGCAGAGTCTGCTTTATGATTAACTTATCGTGGTGCACAGATGTGGTGGCTATGTCTCAGTCTTGCTCACTGACCTGGAACGACTAGTGGTCAAATATCGTTCATTTTATCTGCCAAGGTAGTTTTCTTTCATCATCCTGGTAGTGGTATATATTCTACCTCTGGCCAATGTCAGGCAGACACTGGAGGGAGCTCCACAGTCAGCAAACACAAAACAACGCACCATGATGGTTTCATTGCAGGGGATTTCAACCAGGCCAGCTTGAAGAAATCTCTGAACAACGATCACCATCATATCACCCATAGAACCAGAGCAGCCAACACACTTGACCACTGTTATACCATTATCAACTAATTCCAGTGTAAGAGTCTTTCATGATCGTGACATCCGAACAGACACCAAAATGTTAGTGTACAAAGCAGTGGTAATCCCAACACTCCTGCATGCATCAGAAACCTGGACAACATACCGACGACATCTGAAGGCACTTGAAAATTGCCATCAACACTGTCTTCGAAACATCTTAAATATCAGCTGGGAAGATAGAAGGACCAACGATAGTGTGCTAAATGAAGCAAAAGCAACAAGCACTGAAGCCTACTTCATCGAGAACCAACTAAGATGGAGTGGTCATGTTGTTCGGATGAAAGATGAACGTCTGCCGAAACAAATCTTCTACTCCCAGCTTAAAGAAGGCAAACATAAAAGAGACGGACAACAGAAGAGATTCAAAGACATCTTAAAAGCCAACATGAAGAAATGTAACATCGACATCAACAATTGGGAAACCAATGCCAAGGACAGGAAACTCTGGCAAGCCATTATCCGAGAAGGAACAGCAACTTTCGAAGCCAAAAGATGTGCAGAATTAGAAGAAAAGAGAAGAAAATGGAAAGAGAGGCAGCAACAACCAAAGCCTGATCTGCCATCTGGAAATACCTGTCCTGAATGCAGAAGAACTTTCAGAGACAAGATTGGACTCATAAGCCACTTGAGAGCCCATAAGTAGATCAACAGAACGAAGACCATCATCCTTGACCTCGAGGTATAGCCATGACCACTATTAGAATGGGTTATCGTGCCATCCCACACCTACACTTTGAAAAATCTGATCACCTGGCCGTACATCTACTCCCAGCATATAGGCAGTGGTGATGACCAATAAGGTATAGTCAAGGAAGGTGGAGGAGTACTTATAGGACTGCTTTGAGTCCATGGGCTGGACAATCTTAGAATCTGAATAAATACATCATATTTGTCACTGACTTCATCAAGATATGTGTAGATTAGCATGTACCTTCGAAAACATACCAGGCATACCCAAACCAAATGCCATGGATGAACCAAGAGATTCATAGTCTGCTAACAGCTCGATCTGTGGCATTCAAGAACAGTGATCCAGAACTATATAATAAGTCAAAGTGTGACATATGGAAGGCTACTTTGAGAGTGAAAAAATAATACTAATTGAGGTTGAGACAGAATCGGATGCATATCACCTGTGGGAGGTTTTGCAAGCCATTACTTCATACAAAGTGAAGGAATGGCTGTGATGCTTTACTCCCAAGTCAGCTCAATGCCTTTTATGCATGCTTAGAAAGGGAGAATAAAACTACACCTGTGCAAATCCCTGCAGGATCTGGTGACTCTGTGATCTCTGCCTTGGAGGCCAACATCAGAACATCTTTCAGAGGGTGAACTCTCGCATGGTGTCAGAAACTGATAGTGCACCTGGTAGGACACTGAAAACCTGTGCCAACCAACTGGTAGGAGTGTTCAAGGCCATCTTCAAACTCTCACTGCTGCAGTTGGAGATTCCTAGCTTCTTCAAAAGGGCAATAAATGTACCACTGACCAAGAAGAGCAGGATGAGCTGCCTCAACAATTATTGCCCAGTGGCACTCATATCTGTTGTGATGATGTGCTTTAAGAGGTCCGTCATGGCTAGAATCAACTCCTGCCTAGCAAGGACTTGGACCCACTGCAATTTGTCTATTGCCACAATAGGTCTACAGCAGATAAAATCTCACCGGCTCTCCACTCGGCCTTGGATCCCTTGGACAATAGCAATACATGTCAGGCTGCTGTTTATTGATTACAACTCAGCATTCAACACAATTATATTCTCAGTTCTAATCAACAACCTCCAAAACCTTGGCCACTGTAATTCCCTCTGTGACTGGGTCCTTGACTTCATCACCAAAAGACCACAGTCTGTACAGATCAGAAATAACATCTCTTCCTCACTGACAATCAACGCTGGTGCACCTCAAGGATGTGTAATTAGCCCACTGCTTTAGAAACATAGAAACATAGAAAATAGGTGCAGGAGTAGGCCATTCAGCCCTTCGACCCTGCACCGCCATTCAGTGTGATCATGGCTGATCATCCACCTCAGAACCCTGTACTTGCCTTCTCTCCATACCCCCTGATCCTTTTAGCCACAAGGGCCATATCTAACTCCCTCTTAAATATAGCCAATGAACTGGCCTCAACTGTTTCCTGTGGCAGAGAATTCCACAGATTCACCACTCTCTGTGTGAAGAAGTTTTTCCTCATCTCGGTCCTAAAAGACTTCCCCTTGATCCTTAAACTGTGACCCCTCATTCTGGACTTCCCCAACATCGGGAACAATCTTCGTACATCTAGCCTGTCCAATACCTTTAGGATTTTATACGTTTCAATAAGATCCCCCCTCAATCTTCTAAATTCCAGCGGGTATAAGCCTAGTCGATCCAGTATTTCTTCATATGAAAGTCCTGCCATCCCAGGAATCAATCTGGTGAACCTTCTTTGTACTCCCTCTATGACAAGGATGTCTTTCCTCAGATTAGGGGACCAAAACTGCATACAATACTCCAGGTGTGGTCTCACCAAGGCCTTGTACAACTGTAGTAGTACCTCCCTGCTCCTGTACTCAAATCCTCTTGCTATGCATGCCAGCATACCATTTGCCTTTTTCACCACCTGCTGTACCTGCATGCCCACTTTCAATGACTGGTGTACAATGACACCCAGGTCTCGTTGCACCTCCCCTTTTCCTAATTGGCCACCATTCAGATAATAATCTGTTTTCCTGTTTTTGCCACCAAAGTGGATAACCTCACATTTATCCACATTAAATTGCATCTGCCATGAATTTGCCCACTCACCTAACCTATCCAAGTCACCCTGCATCCTCTTAGCATCCCCCTCACAGCTAACACTGCCACCCAGCTTCGTGTCATCTGCAAACTTGGAGATGCTGCATTTAATTCCCTCATCTAAGTCATTAATATATATTGTAAACAACTGGGGTCCCAGCACTGAGCCTTGCGGTACCCCACTAGTCACTGCCTGCCATTCTGAAAAGGTCCCATTTATTCCCTCTCTTTGCTTCCTGTCTGCTAACCAATTCTCTATCCACATCAATACCATACCCCTAATACTGTGTGCTTTAAGTTTGCACACTAATCTTCTGTGCGGGACCTTGTCAAAAGCCTTTTGAAAATCCAAATATACCACATCCACTGGTTCTCCCCTATCCACTCTACTAGTTACATCCTCAAAAAATTCTATGAGATTCGTCAGACATGATTTTCCTTTCATAAATCCATGCTGACTTTGTCTGATGATTTCACTGCTTTCCAAATGTGCTGATAGCACATCTTTGATAACTGACTCTAGCATTTTCCCCACCACTGGTGTCAGGCTAACCGGTCTATAATTCCCTGGTTTCTCTCTCCCTCCTTTTTTAAAAAGCGGGGTTATATTAGCCACCCTCCAATCCTCAGGAACTAGTCCAGAATCTAAAGAGTTTCGAAAAATTATCACTAATGCATCCACTATTTCTTGGGCTAGGCTACTTCCTTAAGCACTCTGGGATGCAGACTATCTGCCCCTGGGGATTTATCTGCCTTTAATCCCTTCAATTTACCTAACACCACTTCCCTACTAACGTGCATTTCTGTCAGTTCCTCTATCTCACTAGACCCCCTGTCCGCTACTATTTCCGGAAGATTAATTATGTCCTCCTTAGTGAAGACAGAACCAAAGTAGTTATTCAATTGGTCTGCCATGTCCTTGTTCCCCATGATCAATTCACCTGTTTCTGACTGTAAGGGAGCTACATTTGTCTTAACCAATCTTTTTCTTTTCACATATCTATAAAAGCTTTTACAGTTACTTTTTATGTTCCCTGCCAGTTTTCTCTCATAATCTTTTTTCCCTTTCCTAATTAAGCCCTTTGTCCTCCTCTGCTGGACTCTGAATTTCTCCCAGTCTTCAGGTGAGCCGCTTTTTCTGGCTAATTTGTATGTTTCTTCTCTGGAATTGATACTATCCCTAATTTCCCTTGTCAGCCATGGGTGCACTACCTTCCCTGGTTTATTCTTTTGCCAAACTGGGATGAACAGTTGTTGTAGTTCATCCATGCAATCTTTAAATGCTTGCCATTGCATATCCACTGTCAACCCTTTAAGTATCATTTGCCAGTCTATCTCAGCTAACTCACGTCTCATACCTTCAAAGTTACCCTTCTTTAAGTTCAGAACCTTTGTTTCTGAATTAACTATGTCACTCTCCATCTTAATGACGAATTCCACCATATTATGGTCACTCTTACCCAAGAGGCCTCTCATGACAAGATTGCTAATTAATCCTTCCTCATTGCTCAATACCCAGTCTAGAATGGCCTGCTCTCTAGTTGGTTCCTCGACATGTTGGTTCAGAAAACCATCCCGCATACATTTCAAGAAATCCTCTTCCTCAGCACTCTTACCAATTTGGTTCACCTAATCTATATGCAGATTGAAGTCGCCCATTATAACTGCTGCTCCTTAATTGCACGCATTTCTAATTTCCTGTTTAATGCCATCCTCAACCTCACTACTACTGTTAGGTGGCCTATACACAACTCCCACCGTTTTCTGCCCCTTAGTGTTATGCAGCTCTACCCATATCGATTCCACATCCTCCCGGCTAATGTCCTTCTTTTCTATTGCGTTAATCTCCTCTCTAACCAGCAATGCCACCCCACCTCCTTTTCTTTCATGTCTATCTCTCCTGAATACTGAATATCCCTGAATGTTGAGCTCCCATGCTTGGTCACCCTGGAGCCATGTCTCTGTGATCCCAACTATATCATATTCATTAATAATAACCTGCACTTTCAATTCATCCACCTTGTTACGAATGCTCCTTGCATTGACACACAACGCCTTCAAGCTTGCTTTTACAACACTCTTAGCTCTTATACAATTATGTTGAAAAGTGGCCTTTTTTGATTTTTGCCCTGGATTTGCTGGCCTGCCACTTTTACTTTTCACCTTACTACTTTTTGCTTCTACCCTCATTTTACACTCCTCTGTCTCTCTGCACTTGTTCCCATCTCCCTGCCACATCAGTTTAAATCCTCCTGAACAACAATAGCAAATGCTCCCCCTAGGACATTGGTTCCAGTCCAGCCCAGGTGCAGGCCGTCCTGTTTGTACCTGTCCCATCTCCTCCAGAACTGCTTCCAATGCCCCAGAAATTTGAATCCCTCCCCCTTGCACCATTTTTCAAGCCACGTAGAATTTGTCAGCTCTATCACAGGCACAAGCCTCCCCACCATCAAAGACATTTTGAAAAGGCAGTGCTTCAAGAAGTGGCATCCATCATTAAAGACCCTCACTAGCCAGGACATGTGCTCTTCTCATTATTATCCTCAAGGAGGAGATAACAGAGTCTGAACACCCAACTCAATATTTTAGGAACAGCTTCTTCTGTTTTTCCTTCAAATTTCTGAATGGTCTATAAATCTATGAATGCTATCTTTCACTATTTGTTTGTTTATTTATTTATTTTAAATTTTTTTTTATTACAAACAAAAAAACAACAAAAAAAGCACATCCACAAAAACCACGACCTTAACAAAATCTAATTAAATATTGAGCAGCAAAAGGGAGAAAAATATAAAGGCAAAAGTAAACATACACAGCAGAGGTGCACCGCATCAAAAAACCTTAGTCCTCACCCCGTAAGAAAGTCCAATACAGGGCCCCATATCCTTTCAAAGATGTCCTCTCTGTCCTCAATACATAGTCTCAGTCTCTCCAAATGCAAAGTATTTGCCAGTTCTCTCAGCCACAGATCGTACGTGGGCACAGAGTCCATTTTCCACATTTGCAGTATTAACTTCTTAGCAATCACCATGCCAAACAATACAGCCTTTTTTTCATACTTATTGGCTGAAGATAGGGAGCTTGCTGCTTCAGAGATGGCTATAAGTGGGTCTGGTTCCCACTGCTTCCCATAAGCCTCAGAGAAACAGTGAAAAATACTTTTCCAGTATGCATAAAGCTTACAACATGACCAGAATGAATGTGACAAGTTACTGTTCACAAATTTACATCTATTACAAACTGGTGAAACGTCAGGATAGAAAACTGTGCAACTTTTCTTTGGAATAATGAAGTCTATGTATTGTTTTAAACTGTATAAGTCTGTGTCTGACGTTGATCGAACAATCATGTATACTCTTTAAACACTCATCCCAGACCTCCTCTGTCAGTTCTATTCACAATTAATCCACCCATGCCTGTTTAAGACCTGCAGTATTCACCCGAGCTCCATTATGTAGGATCTGATAGGAATAGGATACCGCACTACGAGTAACAGGATCAAATTTATTTATTGCCTCCAGGGACTCATGTTTGTCTAAAACTTCGAAGTTAGATATATATTTCCTAACATAATCTCGAATTTGTAAATACCTAAGAAAACTAGATGCAGGGATATCGTAAACTGCTTGTTACTGCGCAAATGAGGCAAAGTTTCCTTTAATATATAGGTCACTTACACTACAGATGCCTCTCTGTTTCCAGGTAGATAAAGCAGTATCATTCAGGCCAGGCAAAAAGGAATGATTGTCACAAATCGGAGTGTTAATATAAGTTTTTGGGGCCTTAATGTGTAGTTGAATCTGCTTCCAAATTCTTATAGAGCTGCCAACCACGAAGCTGTTACTAAAATGTGACTTATTAACTGCAGTGGGGCTATTAAAGAGAGCCGGTAAGGAAGTCTTTTTACAAAGCACTTGGTCTGTGAGTAACCATGCTGGACACGCGTCTGAGGTAGAGGGTGGGCCCCTTTTCCACCATGCGAGAATGGTTAGGTGGGCAGTCCAGTAATACATTTTAACGCCCAGTAGGGCAAAACCACCTGCTTCCTTGGGCTTTGACCAGTGCTTTTTAGTAATTCTAATGGCTTTATAATTCCAAATGAAGGGAATAATAATTGAATCCAATTGCTTAAAATATGACAGAGGAATAAAACAAGGAATTGACTGGAAAAGATGAAGAAATCGTGGCAGTACAATCATCTTGATTGCGTTAACCCTCCCCACCAAAGGAATTGGAAGGGCTTTCCAAAAGTCAATATTGCATTTAACCTGCTCAACTTTGTTTCGCCAATTCACTTGCAAAAGGTCATCGGGTTTTTTTTGTAACAGTCACACCAAGATAGGAAAAACTATCATGTTATTTTAAAGGGAATGGACTGTAAATATGCTGTATTAACCACTACAGTGACTGGCATTAGTTCACTCTTATCCCAATTAATAGAGAAACCTGAGAAACTACCAAAGTTATTAATTAGAGTCAGAAGGGCAGGTATTGATGTTTGTGGGCTGGAGCTATATAAAAGGACATCGTCAGCATATAATGAAAGGTGATGTTTTTTTTTATTGTAGCAACATTTTGTGTACTGCTGTCACAAAACAACACATTTCATGATATATGCCAGTGATAATAAACCTGATTCTGATTACTACAACTTAAGTACTATATGTGTTCAGTCCAACTTAGACCCACAATCCTATTTTCCCCTGTGAATTAATCACCTTTAGTGTACATCCACATGTTTAGAACATAGAACAGTACAACACAGGAACAGACTTTTCAGCCCACAATGTTGTGCCAAAACAATTAAATTAGTAATCAAATGGCCAGCTAAACTGATCTCTTCAGCCTACTGGATGGCCATATCCCTCCATTTTCCTCACATTCATGTACCTATCTAAACTTCTCTTAAAAGTCCCTAATGTATCCTGCTCTACCACCATCCCATGGCAGTGCATTCCAGGCACTCCCCACTCTATGTGTTAAAAAAAACTTGCCCCTCACATCTTCTTTGAAATTATCCCCCTCTCACCTTGAATGCATGCCGTCTGGTATTATACATTTCAACCCTGGGGAAATGCTGCTGTCTATCTACTTTACCTATGCCTCTCATGATACTATAAATCTCTATCAGTTCTCCCCACAGTCTCCACTGCTCCAGAGAAAACAACCTAAATTTATCCAGCCTCTTGTAAAAGCACATGCCCTGTAATCCAGGCAGCATTCTGGTAAATATTTTCTGCACCTTCTCCAAAGTCTTGACGCCTTTCCCATAATGGGGCAACCAGTACTGTATGCAATACTCCAGATGCAGCCCAAGCAGAGTTTTATAAAGCTGCCACATAATTTCCTCAATTATTTCTGGTTTTTGAAGTTCCTTTGGAATATGTTTGTTACACTTTCTCGTTCTCCATTCTTTGGAGTTTAAGGAGTGAACTTGTTTAAATATCCAAGATCCAAAGGGAGAGGATTTATAGGGTAGATGTGGAAATAATTTCATTCTTGAGAGAGTCACAAACAAATAGATCCAGCTGCAGAATTTCAGGAAATTTGTCTTTGATGGAGTGAAATAGGCTGTTAGGATGCTGGAGCAGGAATCCAATCACAGACCTAGTACGGTGCACACAGTGATATTAATTGAGTAACAAATCCCGAGGTGCAAACAAAGTCAGCATCAAAGTTCAGGCAGAGATCAAAACATCCAAAGAAATCCAAAAACCAGCATCAGGAAACAGGCAGAGTCGATATTCAGACTGACAGAGTATGAATGCTAGAAAGGCTCAGGAAAATTCACTGGCACAATCTGGCAACAAACAAGTGAAAACACAGGACTAAAATACACTGGGCAATAAACAGAGAGGCAGATGATAGGTGGAGCACAATGAGACAGAAGTGACAGCAAAACAGGTAATAATGAGAAACAGGTGAGAGGCAGAGTACTCAGTAATACAGGGGCTGGAGTAGAGCAGGAGCAGGGACAGGAGCACATGGGGCATGAAAACAAACAAACAAGGGCACATATAATACGCACATCAAAGTTGCTGGTGAACGCAGCAGGCCAGGCAGCATCTCTAGGGAGAGGCAGAGTCGATGTTTCAGTCCGCGACCCTTCGTCAGGACTAACTGAAGGAAGAGCTAGTAAGAGATTTGAAAGGGGGAGGGGGAGGGGGAGGGGGAGGGGGAGGGGGAGGGGGAGGGGGAGGGGGAGGGGGAGATCCAAAATGATAGGAGAAGACAGGAATACAAAACCACAGACTGACAGCTAGAGGGAAAACACACAAAAAGACAAAGTTCAACTGGAGGTACTGACATAGGTATTTGAAAGATAATTGAATGTTACAAGGAACTGGCAAAGAAGAGGAGTTGAAGCCAACATATGGTAGATCTGTCATGATGATACCGACTGATGGAGCATGCTTGAGGGTCTACTCCTACTCCTACTTATTGTGTTCTTGTCTGACATTTCAAATCCAAAAAGGTAAATATTCTTCACATTCTCATATCCTTTATTAAAAGTCTATAGCTATTACAGCACTATATCACCTGAAAATGTTGGTGGAGGACTCGTGATGGTAATACCATTGAATCTTAGAGACAGATGGCTAGTGCCTGGCACATGTATGGTCCAAACGATACTTGCCATTTGTCAACTCATATCTGAAACTTGCTACATACTGATGTACGCTGTTTCAGTGGCTGACAAGTTGCAAATGGAATTGAACATGGTGCAGTCAGAGATACAGTTATATAGCACAGAAACAGGCCCTTCAGCCCAAGTAATCCACACCAACTAAGATGGTGAAGTGAAGTGTCCCATTTGCCTGTGTTTGACCCATGAGCCTCTAAAACTGTCCTATTCATGTACTAGTCCAAACGCCTATTAAACATTGTAATTGTGCTCATTCTACAACTCCTCTGTCAGCTCTTTCCATACCCACTATCCTCTGTGAGAACTGCTTGCATCTTAGGCCTTCTTTAAATCTTTCACCCTTCACTTAAAACCTGTGCCCTCTAGATTTGGACTGCCCCACCCTGGGAAGAAGAGTGTGACTATCCTGTTTATCTATGTCCTTCATGAATGTAGAAAGCTCTAGAAGATCACCTCCCTTCTCCTCCAAGCAAAACAATCCCAGCCCATCCACAACTCCTACAGCTATATCCACCTTCTTTAGAGTGACCATTAACTCCATCTGCTGGTCAGTTTTCCCCATTGAGTATAGCTTCTCCAGGATTCTTTGGTGCCAAACTCCATTAAATGCTACCTTGATGTCAAGTCCAACCATTTATACCTCACCAATGGAGTTCAATTCTTTTCTCCCAGATTTGCTGGGATGATGTTTGGAACTTAATGTTCCTGCCAAAATCAAAACAGGGCAGGTTATAGGTGAAGCAACACACACAAAATGCTGGAGGAACTCAGCAGGCCTGGTAGCAGCTATGCAAAAAAGCAGTCAACGTTTCAGGCCGAGAGCCTTCAGCAGGACCGGAGAAAAAAATATGAGGAGTAGATTTAAAAGGTGGGGGGAAGAGAAAGAGAAACACAGGGTGATGGATGAAATTGAGAAGGAGAGGGATGAAATGAGCTGGGAAGTTGATTGGTGAAAGAGATACAGGGCTGGAGAAGGGAGGAGCACCAGAGGAAGCGACTAGCAGGCAAGGAGATAAGGTGAGAGAATAGAGAAGGGGGGAGGTTGGGGGCTTCTGTGTTAGTGGAAGTCCGAGAAATTGATGTTCATGCCATCAGATTGGAGGCTATCCATATGGAATATAAAGTGTTGTTCTCCAACCTGAGTGCAGCCTCACTGTGACAGCTATCCTAATTTCTGTAGACAAGAATACTTGGGGAATTTTGCACATTGTCAGGTGGATTGTAACAGTATGGATTGATTTAACTAGAGGCATGGCTATTTCTGGAGCAAACACTTAGCACTTTAGCTGAAATGTTGTCGGTCAGTTAACCTCCACTGTACCCAGTGGTCTCAACCATATCTTGATATCATGTGAAAGTGGCCTCCGTAATTGTGGAAACTGTTGGGGATTGGTTTATATCCTTGGAATTTCTGACTAGACACTAAGCCAGTTCAGAGGGCAGTTGAGATATTATTGTGGGTCTGGAAGCCTCCTTCAAGCCTGTGAACTAGAGCTTCTAGACCATGCAGCGATTTAACCAGTCGGGATGCTCACCTTCATACATCTGTAGAAATTTCCCAGTCTTTGGAGACATACCAAATCTCCTCAAACTTCACTGAAGATCATAATCAAAGAAGATTTGTTTTAATAACAGCTTAATGATGGGAGTTGAATTCAAGTCTCCGATGCCAGCCCTCATCTCTGGATTACTAGTCCTGTAATTTAACTTCAATACTTTCTTAGATCTAAGCCAAAAAATAATGACCCACTCGGAATAGCATTCAATTAGCACAGCATTTTGATCCTTTGTTTTCAAATAATAAAATTAGCAATCAACACTTTCCTCTGAAGCAAATCCTCTACTCCATAACCAATAGACCACAATCAGTAAGGATAAGCAGCAACACCATCACAATTATACAAAACACTGATAGTCCACAAGTTTGTATCCTCAACCCCTTAGTCTACTCCCATTACACTCATGATTGCTCTAACAGGTTTACAGATGATATCACTTTAGTGGGTTATATTTCAAATAACGAGGAGTCAAGATACAGAAGTTGATAAAAAGCTTAGTAATATGGTGTCATGACAACAAATTTCCCTCAGTGTCAGAAAAACAAATGAGCTGGTCCTTGACTTCAGGAAGGGGGGGCAATACTCATGTTCCTGACTTCATCAACAATGCTGAGGTTGAGAAGGTTCAGAACTTCAAGCTCATAAGAGCAAACATTACCAATATCCTGTCCAGGTTCAACTATGCTAATGCCATGGCCAAGAAAGCTAACCAACTCCTCTACTTTCTCGGAAGCTGATGAAATGTGGCATGACCTTATTGACCCTTACCAAATTTTAGCAATAGAAAGCATCCAATCCAGATGAATCACATTCAAACATTGCTTTGATCAGACACTTCCAGACTGCAGATCCCGCCGTCTTCAACTCTGGTTCCAATGGCCATGGACACCTCCAGACCACAGATATCAATGTTGCCAACTCCAGCTCCAATGACCCCAGGTGGCTCCAGAATGCAGAGCTCACTGTCAACCCCAGCCAGTTACCCTCTACTATCATCTTCCTCCATCTCCAACTCATCCTCACCCTCAACAATTTCTCTCTCAGCTCCTTCCGCTTGCTCCAAACACAAGGTGTAGCCATGGGCACCTGCATGTACACCAGCTATGCTTGCCTTTTTGCTGGCCACATGGAGTAATCCATATTCCAAGCCTTCCCTGATAATGCTCTCCAACTCATTCTGTGCTACATTGATGGCCTCATTGGTGCTGCTTTCATGCACCTATGCTGAGCTCATCAATTTTATCAACTTTATCTTCAAATTCCACTCTGCTCTCAAATTCATTTGGTCAATTTCTGACACTTCTCTCCCCCTCCTTGATCACTCTGTCTCCATCACTGGAAACAGACTATCTTGACTATAACTCTGCCCACACAGTCTTTGGTAACAATGCCATTCCCTTTTCTCAGTTCTTTCATCTCTGGCGCATCTGTTCCCAAGATGTGGCTTTCTTTTCCAGGACGTCAGAGTTGTGCTACTTCTCCAAAGAATGGTGTTTAACTTCATCCACTATTCATGTTGCCCTCAACCACATCTCCTCCATTTCCTGGACATCTGCCCTCACTGCACCTTCCTGCCACCTTAACAGGGATAGAGTTTCTCTCAACCTCACCTACCACCCCATAAGCCTCCACATCCAAAACAAAGTTCTCCACAATATCCTTCATCTTTAATGGGATTCTACTACAGACATATCTTTACATCCTTCCCCAATTTCCCCCACTCTCCACTTTCCACGGGGATTGCTGCCTCTGCGATTCCATTGTTCATTTGAGCCTTCCCACTAATCTCCCCCCGGTATTTACCACTGCAAACAGCAGAAGTGTTATACCTGCGCATTCACCTCCTCCCTCACTTCAATTCAAGCCCTCAAACATTCCTTCCAGGTGAGGCAACACCTCACCCGCAATTCTGTTGGGTGGTCTTCTGTATCTGCTGCTTCCGATGTGTCCTCCTCTATGGTGATGAGACCCGATGTCCATTGGTGGATCGCTGTGTTGAACGTATCAGCTCCATCTACAAAAAGTGGAATTTCCTGGAGGCTAACCATTTCAATTCCTATCCTCATTCCTGTTCTGACCTGATGGTTCATGACCTCCACAATGAGGCCATTCTCAGTTTGGAGGAGCAACACCTCATATTCGGTCTGAGTAGCCTTCAACCTGATGGCATGAATATTGATTTCTCCAACTTCCAGTAATGTCTTTCCCCTTTTCTTCATTTCCCCACTCTGGCCTCTTATCCTCATCAGCCTATCACCTCCCTTTGGTATCCCTCCTTCTTTCCTTTCTCCCATAATCTATTCTCCTCTCCTATCAGATTCCTTCTTCTCCAGCACTTTCCTTTTCCACTTATCATCTCCCATCTTCTTACTTCATTACCCCTCCCCCACCCACCTGACTTCACCTATCACATTTTAGCTTGTTCTCCTTCCTCTCTTCACACCTTCTTATTCTGGCATCTTTCCCTTTTTTTTCCAATCCTAATGAAGGATCTCGATCTGGAATGTCAACTGTTTATTAATTTCCATTGATGCTGCCTGACCTGCTGAGTTCCTTCAGCATTTTTGTACATGTTATTCTGGATATCTAGCATCTGCAGGATCTTTTGTTTACTCTCTGGATGAATAACGGCTTGGTATGGCAACTGCTCAGCCTGTGACACTAAGAAACTGCAGAATGTTGTGATCACAGCTCAGCACATCACGGAGACTACCCCTTCCTCTATGCACTCTGTCCATACTTCTCACTGCCTCAGTAAAGCAACTCAGGCATTCTTACTTCTCCCTTCTCCTGTTGGGCAGAAGATACAAAAGAATGAAAGTACAGTCCACTCGGTTCAAGAACAGCTTTTACCCTGCTGTTATAAGTCTATTGAATGGCTCCCCAGTGGAATGGAAGGATTTTAGATCTGACAATCTACTTTCTTATGTTCTTGTACCTTATTGTTTATCTGCAGTGCACTTTCTCTGTAACTGTTTCATTTTATTCTGCATTCTGTTATTGTTTTACCTTGTACTACCTCAATGTACTGTGTAAGATTTGATGTGTGTGAACAGTATGCAATCAGGCTTTTCACTGTGCCTCAGTAAATGATGGTAATAAACATTCAATTTAATATTCATAGTATCTACTCACTTTGCATTAAGTAAGATGCAAATGGCTTCCATAACAGTCATAACAAGATCGGGAGGCTTGGTGAATACCCTGACTTCAGATATATCAGCTTTGTCCAAAGAGTCAAGAGCTTTGTTTGCTGCATCTAAGGCTGGCATTGCTTCATCAAGATCTCGTTGTGCATCATCAGCTATTGCCTGGGTCTCTGCAGCTTTTACCTTTGCTTTCGCTTCATCATCCTGTACCACCCTGCGAATCTAGTGTGCATAGCAAAAAAAAAAATAGTCGTACAATAAAACCCCAATCACATCAAATTTGAGCACCATTTGGTTTGGATATTATTAAAACATTCAACACAGAGGCTACTATAACCGTGACATGTTCTGAAAACTATCATATTAATGTACAATAAATATTGCAAAATAGTGACTTTAAATTTTAACAACCTAAGCCAATGTAAATCAGTAAATTGTCAATCTAATTATTCTTCAAATATGTCCTACAAAATGCTGGATCAGATTCTGTCAGCTAACCTTTAACCTACCATCCATTTCCAAACCCTTTCACTCTATTATCACTTCTTTGACATCCTACCTTCTTTTGTGCAAGTCCAGATTTTACTTTCTTCTGTTAAATTTATGATTTTGTCACAGACTCCCTGTGTGCCTCAAAACAACAATGTATCTAATCCTTGATTTTTATCTCACCATGAACTAAACCAATATTCTGCATCTTTCCCAAGAAAGCTGTGAAAAAGGTTAATTATAAGAAACAGCAATTCATGAACCCATAACTAACAATCATGTGCATTCTTTAAAATTATTCTCTTCATATTGCTTACCTGGTCTGCCTCTGCATGGTCCACACTTATTTTTTCCATCAAAGCATTTACATCAATTGATTTTTGTTGAAGAATTGGCTCTAGAGCTGAAAGATCAACTTTCATTTTGTCTACCAACACATTAGTCTCCAGCAATTTAGTGAGGCCATTCTTCACACGATCCCGAGCCTACATTTATATCAGAAATGTTACGATTAATTCAGTAAGTGTGTTAATTCCCAGCAATCCTTCCAGAACTAGATTTCACCTGTCTCTTGCTTTCTCATTCTGCTAGCCCATCTGTAGCTTCCCGCAGTTTATTCTTTTCTTTCTTACTGCATTCCACATTTCTAAATTTCACAATACTTGCAAATTTGGGAATTTCACTCACATATAACAAAAAACAGATAGTGGTCCTAGCAATAATCCATGATAAACATATAGTTTATTCTCCTCCAATTTGACATAACCATTTATCATTATTCTCTATTTTCTGCCCACAATTATCTTCCCATGCACATTTGTACTATAAGTTTGCAAATCAGCCTTTGTACCTACTGAAAATTCAAGCAAATCATATCAATGGCATTCCCTTTATCTGTCTTCACTGTCACCTTATTTAAAAAGTTCAGTTTAGTCAAACAAAATTAGCTTACTCTTCAATATCAACTCAAGCTTTTCCAAGCGCCAATTATTTATTCTAGATACTTATAACTACAAGCACAGACCAAAAGCTGGATATTCTGCAAAGGGTGATTCATCTCATGACTCCACACATATCAGTCATATGCGGAAATACTTCATGTGTCAGGGGAAAAAACAGGTTTATCAACACTCAAGAGGTTAACACATAAATATTTAGTCATTCCATCAGTGGTATACACTGGCTGCCAAAGATTATTTGGCAGTATCACCCACACATTACTCTGTTGCCTAGAATGAGAACAGCAGCAAGCATAGAGGAGCCAGCAACTGATATTTAAATATGACATTACATACATGACTTGATTAAGAATAAATCATAATTCCTTCATAATTTACTAAGTAAAAGACTTAATGTTCCCACTGAAGAATTCTAGCCAAGAAGTAATTTCAATACAGCCAGCAGTTCACCACTATCTTTTCAAGGGCAATTAGAGGTGGACAATAACTGCTAGCCTTGTTCCGATACCCATCTTGAAAAAAAATTCAAGTCAAATATTCACAGTAAAGCTACACCAAGTAATTGTGTTAATGAATTGGTTAATCTGAAAAAGAATTTTAAAAGAAGACTGTGCCACCACATTTTCAGGTTAGCTGTGTTATTGTTCTCTAACTGGATCCTGGTAATTCCATTGTTCATTCTGAAGCATTCCTCCCTTCCCTCATTCTTTATTCTTCTCTAGCATTCCCACTTGGCCACCATCTTCATTCTTTCCTCTTTTCCCTCTTCTTCCTTCGTGCTTCAGTTCATTTCATATAAACCTTTTCATGGTGTCCAACCTCCCCAGTACCTCATCTTGAGAGGACATCAGCCATCCAATCCCTTTAAACTGCTGTTACTTCTGATTTTTTAAAAATAATTCATCATCTTTTCGCTGTTCTGCTAACAATTCCCTATGCCCCGTCCTTTTGGTTTTCTTTATATTTCTGCTTTTCCACCTTCTACGAGAAGACTCCAGGGGCACAGAACTCTCTTCCCTCTCAGCCTATTTAATCTTGATTCCCAACATGCAATGTAACAGATCAATTAGTGGAAGATATATACTTCTGACCTGACCAAAATTACTGCCTATAAATTTCAGAGACACAGAACCTTCTAGTGCTGCGCTATTAATTAGCTAAAAATTCATTTGTCTTTGTTGTAAGCCAATGGCAAAATTATAAGCTGTTTACACTATTGACCTCCTCAAAACAACAAGACAATAAAACACCTTAACAAGCACTGCAGAAGCTAAGCAGATGTAAACAATATTGTATAGAAAAAGATTAAGCTGCTGTCCAAATATTGTTGTCTGTAAATTCACCATCCAGGACATGCCCTCTTCTCATTGCTAACCACTGGAAAAATATGGCAGTAACTATTCAGAAAGAACTTCAGATAAAGCAAGTCAGAAGCACCTCTTTCTCCTTCACATCAGATTTCAGAATGGTCCATGGACACTACCTTGTCATTCCTTGTTTTATTTTTTTGCACATTTTATTTGGTTTCATAATTTATAGTTTCACTACAAATTTCACATTATTTAAGTCAGTGATTCTGATTCTCATTAAATATTCTTATATGATGGCTACAGTATTGCATTTTACCTCTGAAGTACGTTCAAGTTACTGACTAGATGAATTTCTGTGTTAGCTGACTTTATTTTTTATAAGTTGCAAAACCTTTACTTAAATAATGTTTGATTGAAAGTGTTTTAAGGAAATTACAACTTAATTAGAAATAAAATTTATCTTCTCAGTTTTGAAGAAAACAACAAAGACTCTCCTTACCGAAATAAGTTCATTCCGTTTCTCCTGTAGCTTTACCAGGTACAAGTTAATCAGCTCAAGGTAAGATGTGGGTGTTGTGTAGTATCTTCGTCGCAACTCTGCATAATATTGCTCTGCAATATCAGTTACACTGGTGTGGACTTGTACACACATTTCAGAAAATTTATCCTTCATTTCATCGCTGCCAAGGTCGACTGTTGCAAAAAAGTTTTTAGATACAGAAAGAAGAGCTTCCCGTGGCCACTGAAGTAAAGAAATGAATTTAATTAATTGTTTACCATTAACAAAATCAGAAATGTTCATAGAATTTGCATTATTTATTAACATGGGTGGACAAATAACACAGCATGTTTAAGCATTAGCAAACTGAAAGCAAATTGTCCAAACCACAGTATGTGTGACTAAGCAAGTGGGCAATTAAAAACACAACCCTGGGAGCTAGCTGCCTTTATGGTAAACTTTTAGCTTGCTCATGGTAAACTTATCAAAGATACTGGAAAGGATTTCCTTTCTAATATGCAATCAGTGGTCACTTTATCAAGTACCTCCTAGACCTAATAAAGTGGCTACTGAGTGTTATGTTCATGGCCTTATACTGCTGTAGGCCATCCACTTCAAGGATTGATGTGTTGTGCATTCAGAGATGCTCTTCTACACACCACTGCTGTTATGTGTGGTTATTTGAGTTACTGTCACCTTCCTGTCAGCTTGAAACAGTCTGGCCATTGTCCCCTGACCTCTCTCATTAACAAGGTGTTCTGAACTATGCTCTAGAGACTGTGTGCTTGAAAATCTCAGGAGATCAGTAGTTTCTGAGATACTCAAACTACCTTGTCTGGCACCAACAATCATTCCACAGTCAAAGTCACTGAGATCACATTTTGTCCCATTCTGATGTTTGGTCTGAACAATGACGGAACCTCTTACCCATGTCAGCATGTTTTTATGCATTGAGTTGCTGCCTTATGATTAGCAGATTATATATTTGCATTAACGAGCAGGTGTACAGGTGTACCTAAAAAAGTGGCCACTGAGAGCATGTATCTTTGTGTTCCAGTGGCACCATCAAGATTCAACTGAAGAAGTTATTTAGTATTCTAGAAACTATTAAATTGATTATATTCCAGAGTTTTAAAACTATTTTTCTAGTTGTGGATGTTATCAGCAAGGGTAACTTTTAATATATCTAATTGCTCTTGAGAAATTGGTGGAGTGAACCATTACATTCTTTGAGAGAAGGTATTCCTCATCATACAGAATGTTCCAAAATATAGACCCAGCAACAATGAAACATCAGTGATGTACTTCCAGGTCAGAATAGTGTGCAAATTGAAGGTCGTGGTGCTCCTGTGTATCTTCTTGTGAGGGAGGTCAAGATTTCAGAGACAAAGTAAGTACCTGCAATGTAATTGATATTTATACTCAATGCTTTGGTGACAGAGGGAAGGAATGTTGTGCTGGAGTGCCGGATGGAATACTAATCTGGCAAGCTGCTTTGTCAAAGTTCAAAGTTCAGAGATTCATTTTTGTAAGCATACTCAATAAATCCATAATAGAATCAATGAAAGACTGCACCAACTTGAGCATTCAACCAATATGCAAAAGACAACAAAACTGCAAATACGAAATGAAAAGTCCCTGTAAGTCAGTCCATAGGTTATGTGAATATTTCAATGATGGGGCAAGTGAAGTTGAGTGAAGTTATCTCCTTTGGTTCAGGAGCCTGATGGTTGAGGGGTAATAGCTGTTCATGAACCTGGTGGTATGAGTCCTGAGACTCTTGGTACCTTATTCCTAATAGCAGCAGCCGGTGTCAATTTCTTGAATAAGACCATAGGACAAAGGAGCAGATTTAGGCCATACAGCCCACTAAGTCTGCTCCATCATTGAGAATCAAAATCAGAATGATGTTTAATATCACTGGCAAATGTCATGAAATTTATTGCTTTGCACCAGCAGTACATAGCAATACATAATAAAATATTATAAATTACAATAAGAAATATGCTGTGTCTGTACAACTACATATCAAATAAATAAATGCATGCACTTAGAGGTGAAGTTAACTTGTATATTTACCTTACAGAGAGAGCAACAAATCAATACACATGGGTAAGTTATCAGTCAATAATTCGTGCTGAGAGGAGTCAATGTGCAAAAAGAAATAGATCCATACCCTACAAAATATATTCTTAAAAATTAAGTTAAATAAGAAGTGTAAGAAGAGAGCAAGAAAAACATTGCCTTGAGCAGTAGCCAACTTGGAGATCAGAAGCACGAGAAACCGTACCTCACTCAGTTTCGCTGATTAAGTAGAAAAGGCAGCAACTCTCGGCAGTTTGAGGTTTTGAGCAGTGGCTAATTTGGAGACTGGAAGCCCGAAAAGACATAGTTCACACAGTTTCACTGACTGAGTAGAAAAGACACAAAGCACACAGCAGTTTGGTGCTTTGAGCAATGGCTAATTAGCATACAGGAGTGATTGACAAGAACAAATTAAAGTAAAGCAGGAGAAAGAGGAGCAATCATTGTCGGAGCAGTCATCATATGAGTTGACAGAGTTAGAATAGGGATCTTGAGGCTTTAGCTCTTCAAGGCATCAGCAAGAAGAGGCTTGAGTGAGAGAAGCTGAAAACACTGTTGGTAGAGTTTTTCTTCTTCATATTTTATGGTTTTTCCTTCTTTATATTTGCTCAGTTAGGAGCAGTAGGAATGCCATTCGGGATAGTGGAATACTCCTCTTGTGGGATGTGGGAAGGCAGGAAGGATTGCTCCAGTGTCCCTGACAACTTCATCTGCGAGAAGTGCATCCAGCTACAGATTCTAACACTCTGCATAAGGAGTTGGAGCTGGAACTGGATGAACTCCAGATCATTCAGGAGGCTGAGGGGGTGATAGATAGGACACATAGAGAGGTATTGTAGTTACACCCAAGGTGCAGGATGCAGGACGCAGGACACAGGAACCTGAGTAACAGTCAGGAAGGGAAAGGGCATAAAGAGCCAGTGCAGAGTACCCCTGTGGCCATCCCCCTCACAACAGGTATGCCACTTTGGATACCATGCGGGGGTGGGGGTATGATTAGCAGAGCAAAGTCACATCAGTTAGGTCTCTGGCACTGAGTATGGCTGCGTGGCTCAGAAGGGAAGGAGGGAGAAGAGGTGAGCTGTGGTGATAGGGAATTCATTAGTTCGGGAAACAGAAAGGAGGTACTGTGGATGAGAATAAGATTTCCAGATGTTATGTTGCCTCCCGAGTGCCATGGTCTGGGACATCTTGGATCAAGTCCTCAGCATCCTTAAGTGGGAGAGTGAACAGCCAGAGGTCGTGGTCCATGTAGGTAACAATGACATAGATAGGAAGAGTGACGAGGTTCTGCAAAGTGAGTTCAGGGAGTTAAATGCTAAGTTAAAGGAAGGACCTCTGGGTTGTGATCTCAGGATTGCTACCCATGCCACGTGCCAGTGAGGCCAGAAATACTAAGATTATACAGTTTAATATGTGAATAAGGTGTTGGTGTAGTAGGGAAGACATAAGATTTTTGGGCTATCTTCCAGGGAAGGTGGAACTTGCACAGAAGAGATGGCTTTCACCTGATATGGGAGAGGACTAATATCCTAGCAGGAAGGCTTGCTAGTTCTGTATGGGGTGGGGGGAGTTAAACTAGAAGTACAGGGGGATGGAAACCAAAGTGCTAGAACAGATAGTGGAGATTATGTAAAGACAGATGTTGTTAAGACCTCAGATAAAGTCAGGATTCAAAAGGTTGAGCATGGTGTAACTAATGTCCTGAGTTGTGTATACTTCAATGCAAGAAGTATCGTAGAAAGGCAGATGAACTCTGCATGGATCAACACCCGGAATTATGATATTGCAGCCATTAGTGAGACTTGGTTGCAGGAGGAGCAGGACTGGCAGCTCAGTATTCCAGGGTTCTGCTATCTTAGATATGACAGAGTGGGAGGGATTAAAGGAGGAGGAGTGGTGTTACTAGTCAAAGAAAATATCATGGCAGTCATCAGTTAGGACAGACTGGAGAACTCATCTAGTGAGCCTTATGGGTAGAACTGAGTAATAAGAAAGGTATTTAGAGGAACAAATTTGTAGAGAGATCACAGACTGTTGCAAGAGACATAATGTTATAGTGGGTGATTTTAACTGTCCACATGTTGACTGGGACTTCCAATCTGTAAAAGAACTGGATGGGATAGAGTTGGTCAAATGTGTTCAAGAAATTTTTCTTGATCATACATAGAAGTCCCAACAAGAGAGAGTGCGATACTTGATATGCTATTACGGAATGAGACAGAGTAGGTGACAGAAGTTTGTGTAGGTGAACACTGCATCTTGTGATCGTAATGCCATTAGTTTCAAAGTAAATATGCAAAAAGATAGTCTGGTCCATGAGCTGAGATTAAAATTGGAGAAGTCATAGTCATTCTTTATTGATCTCGGGGGAAATTGGTTTTCGTTACAGTTGCACCATAAATAATAAATAGTAATAGAACCATAAATAGTTAAATAGTAATATGTAAATTATGCCAGTAAATTATGAAATAAATTCAGAACCAGCCTATCGGCTCAGGGTGTCTGACCCTCCAAGGGAGGAGTTGTAAAGTTTGCTGGCCACAGGCAGGAATGACTTCCTATGATGCTCAGTGCTGCATCTTGGTGGAATGAGTCTCTGGCTGGATGTACTCCTGTGCCCACCCAGTACATTATGTAGTGGATGGGAGACATTGACCAAGATGGCATGCAACTTAGACAGCATCCTCTTTTCAGACACCACCGTCAGAGAGTTCAGTTCCATCCCCACAACATCACTGGCCTTATGAATGAGTTTGTTGATTCTGTTGGTGTCTGCTACCCTCAGCCTGCTGCCCCAACACAGAACAGCAAACATGATAGCACTGGCCACCACAGACTTGTAGAACATCCTCAGCATCATCTGGCAGATGTTAAAGGACCTCAGTCTCCTCAGGAAATAAGAGGCAGCTCTGACCCTTCTTGTAGACAGCCTCAGTGTTCTTTGACCAGTCCAGTTTATTGTCAATTCGTATCCCCAGGTATTTGTAATCCTCCACCATGTCCACACTGACCCCCTGGATGGAAACAGGGGTCACCGGTACCTTAGCTCTCCTCAGATCTACCACCAGCCCCTTAGTCTTTTTCACATTAAGCTGCAGATAATTCTGCTCACACCATGTGACAGAGTAACTCTTATGGCATCAGAAAGGATCTGGCAAGTGTGGATCGGGTCAGGCTGTTTTCTGGCAAAGATGTACTGTAGTTGATAAATGGGAAGCTTTACAAAGTGAACTTTTAAGAGTACAAAGCTTGAAAGTGCCCGTCAGCATAAAAGGTAAAGATAACAGGTGTAGTGAACACAAGGAAATCTGCAGATGCTGGAATTTCAAGCAACACACGTAAAAGTTGCTGGTGAACACAGCAGGCCAGGCAGCATCTCTAGGAAGAGGTACAGTCGACATTTCGGGCCAAGACCCTTCTCGGCCCGAAACGTCAACTGTACCTCTTCCTAGAGATGCTGTCTGGCCTGCTGCGTTCACCAGCAACTTTTAGGTGTAGCGAACATTGGTTTTCAAGAAATATCAAGGCTATGGTTAAGAAAGAAAAGGAGGTGCACTGCTGGTATAGGCAGATAAGAATACATAAGGTGCTTAGGGAGTATAAAAATGCAAGAGAACACTTAAGAAAGAAATCAAGGAGGCTAAAAGAAGGCATGAGTTTGCCTTAGCAGACAAGATGAAGGAGAATCCTAAGGGATTCTACAGGTATGTTAAGCAAAAGGATTGCAAGGGACAAAGTTGGTTGTCTGGAAGATCAGAATGGTAATCCATGCGTGGAGCCAAAAGAGGTGGGGTAAATTTTAAAATGTATTTTTTGCATCTGTATTTACTTTGGAGATGGACGCAGAGTCTGTAGAAGTGAGGCAAAATGGCATCAATTTCATGGACACTATACAGATTACAGAGGAGGAGATGTCTACTGTCTTGAGGCAAATTAGAACCCTGTTGGAGGCAAGTGCAGAAATTGTCGAGTCCCTAGCAGAGATATTTAAATCATTCTTGGTGACAGGTGAGGTTCAGAGGATTACAGCCAATGTTGCTCTGCTGTTCAAAAAGGCTCTGAAAATAAACCAGAAAATTATAGGCCAGTGAGAATGAGATCAGTAGTGGGAAAGTAATTGGAAGGTATTCTAAGGGACTGGATATATGCGTTTCAGATAGACATGGACTGATTAAGGATAGACAGCATGACTCTGTACATTGTAGATCATGTTTAACCAATAGAGTTTTTCAAGGAAGTTACCAGGAAAATTGATGAAGGCCAGGCAGTGGAAATTGTCCACATGGTCTTTAACATGACATTTGACAAGGTCCCCATTGAGAGGTTTGTCAAGAAGGTTCAGTCACTTGGCATTCAAGACGAGGTAGTAAATTGGACTAGATATTGGCTTTGTGGGAGAAACCATAGGGTGGTAGTAGATGGTTAGCTCTCTTAATGGAAGCCTATAATTACTGGAATGCTGAAGGGATTGGTGCTAAGTCCATTGTTGTTTGTCATTGTCATCTATATCAATGATCTGGATGATAATGTGTTTAACTGGTTCAGCAAATTTGTGAATGACACCAAGGATGTAATGGACAGTGAAGAAGACTATCATAGATTGCAGCAGGATCTGGACCAACTGGAAAAGTGGGCTAAAAAATGGCAGATAGAATTTAATGTAGGCAAGTGTGAGGTCTTGCACTTCGATTAGACCAACTAAGGTAGGTCTTATACGGTGAAATATTGGGCACAGAGGAGAACGGTAGAACCATGTGATCTGGGAATACAGGTTCATAATTCATTGAAAGTAGTGGCCCAGGTTGATAGAGTCGTAAAGAATGTTTTTGGCACATTGCCCTTCATAAATCAAAGTATTGATTACAGGGTATGGAATGTTATGTTGAAGTTGTGTGCAGTCCTGGTCACCTACCTACAGGGAAGATGTAATTAAAGTTTGAAAAACACAAAGAAAATTTACAAGGATGTTGCTGGGTCTGGAGATCTGATAAAAACTCAACTTCCCTTTGTGATGACCACAATTAATTTCTTGGTCTTACTGGCACTGAATGCAAGGTTATTGTTATGACACCAGTCAATCAGCTGACCTAGGTCAGTCCTCTATCATGGTTGATTTATTATCCCCCTCAACCCCATTCTCCTGTCTTCTCCCTGTAACCTTTGACACTCTTACTAATCAAGAACCTATCAATCTGGGGGCGTCACGTGATGACGTGGGATTGAGACGTGTAAATCCGGCTCTCCTGCAACAAATCAGTAAAGTACCGTTTAAATAAAACAAAGTTGGTAAATATTTTCTCAAAACTATTTATAAACTTTGTAAGACTACTTTACGATATGCCTCCTAAACTGCAACAAAAGAAGTCTGCTGTTGCGAAGCAGCCGCGAGACGGGAAGAAAAAAGGGCCTACTGCAACGATGGAGCCTCGGACTCAGGTTGGATCTCCTTCGGTAGAACAGGGAGCAATGGCGGTGGCAACGGTTGCTCCGAAGAAGACACCGGAAATGCGCATGCGCAAAGAAGAGCGCATGCACAAATCGACACAACGCAAACTACAAGAACCGACACCCACTGCAATTGAAAATGACTCAGAGTCAGAATTGGACTCTGCAGAGAACACAGATGAAGAAGAGGAGGAAGAATTGGAAGCGAGTGGAAGTAAAGGAGATGATAGAGACATAAGAGAGGCTCCTTTGCAATCAACGGCTGAATTAAGAAAAGTAAGAGAAGAGCTTAGAGATATGAAGAGGTGCTATAATAAAGTTATGGAAAGACAGGACAAAATGGAAAAGAAGCTTCAGAAGATGGAAAGAGAAATGGGGCTTATGAATGATAGAGTGGTAAAAACAGAAAGTGATTTGCTTGTTTGGAACTCGGAAAGAAACCGACTCTTGGAGAAAGTGGATATGTTGGAAAATTTCAGTAGACGAAATAATATTAAAATTGTTGGTCTTACAGAAGGTATGGAGGGAGAAAAGCCAATAGAATTTTTTCAAAGATGGATCCCGGATGTTTTGCAAATGGGAGAGGAGGCTCGACCAATTGAAATTGAGCGGGCACATAGAGCTCTAAGACCAAAACCAAAAGATGACCAATATCCACGATCGATTTTAATAAAATTCTTAAGATTTCAAGACAAGGAAAGGATTCTACAGGCAGCTGCTCAAGCTGCCAAAGATAGAAAAGGGCCGTTGATAATTAAAGGGAACAAAGTTTTTTTCTACCCTGATATAAGTTACGAACTTTTGAAGAAAAGGAAGAAGTTTAATCCAGTGAAAAAAACCCTATGGGATCATGGTTATCAATTTATACTGCGTTATCCTGCAACTTTGAAGATTTTTTTGCCTGGTGGAGAAAAAAGATTTTTTGATGACTACCAGAAAGCAGAGCAGTTTGTGCAAGATTTTCTGAATATTCACCAGATACAAGAACAAACTCAGGAGAGAGAGATAGATTGAAGATGAAGATTGGGTTAAAGAATGGACTTGTTGAATTTTTGAAGCTGGATGAATGTATAAATATATTATTAATTATATGAGGTGGGTAAGAAAGGTTAACACTGGAGGAAATTAGTTGGGAATAGTAATACTAATTTTGTCTATATATATATAACTTTTTTTGTTGCGGGGGAGCTGGATAAAGCACTGATCGATTGCTACGTTAATCATGTGTGCAAGCGTGGCTTTTGCCGCGACCCGTAAAAATGGAGGGGGGTAGTGTTGTGTATCCTTTCATTCACAACATTAGTGGGGGGGTATTTTGTTTTTTCTTTTTTTTCTATCTTTTTTTCCTTTTGCCTGGAAGGTTGGGGGGGGAACACATAGCAACATGGTGAAGTTTAAAGAAATTCCCCAAGGAACTATGAGAGTTGAGAAGATAAGTAATGTTTTAGATTGGAGTAACTTTGTTAAGAATAATGACTAATTTATTGAATTTTTTGAGTTTTAATGTTAATGGGCTTAATGGACCAGTGAAAAGAAAAAGAAACTTAACATATATTAAAAAAATGAAGATAGATTTAGCTTTTTTACAGGAAACGCACCTAACAGAAATAGAACATCAGAAACTAAAGAGAGATTGGGTGGGTAGTGTTGTTGCGGCTTCATTTAATTCAAAAGCGAGGGGAGTAGTAATTTTGATCAATAAAACGTTACCAATTAGAATACAAAATGTAATAACTGATTCTGCGGGAAGATATGTGATTATACATTGTCAACTTTTTTCCGAACTATGGACTTTTATGAATATTTATGCACCAAACGAAAATGATGCAAAATTCATACAAGAAGCTTTTTTGAATTTGGCGGATGCACATGAAAAAATATTAATTGGAGGAGACTTTAATTTTTGCTTAGACCCAGTCTTAGATAGATCAACCAAGGCTGTTATAAAATTGAAGGTAGTAAAATTAACTTTATCATTGATGAAAGATTTAAATTTGATTGATATATGGAGAAGAATCAATCCTAAAGAAAGAGACTATTCGTTCTATTCCCATAGACATAAAACTTACTCAAGGATAGATTTTTTTCTATTATCAATGCATATTCAACACAGAGTGAAAAATATGGAATATAAAGCAAGAATATTATCAGATCATTCTCCTTTATTAATGACAATAATAATGGCTGACAAGGAAGAAGTGGCTTATAGATGGAGATTTAATTCAACATTATTAAATCGTCAAAATTTTTGTGATTTTATGAAAAAGCAGATTCAATTTTTTTTGGATACAAATTTTCATTCAGTGGAGGATAAATTTATATTATGGGATGCGATGAAAGCATATCTTAGGGGCCAGATAATAAGCTATACGTCTAAAATTAAGAAAGAATATATGGCAGAACTAGATCAATTGGAAAAAGAGATTACAAGAATAGAAAAAGAATCTCAAAGATATATGTCAGAAGAAAAATGAAGACAACCTCAATAGGAAGTTACAATATAATACGCTTCAGACATATAGAACGGAAAAAGCAATTATAAGAACTAAACAAAGGTATTATGAGTTAGGTGAGAGAGCACATAAAATTCTTGCCTGGCAGTTGAAAACAGAACAAGCTTCCAAAACAATAAATGCAATTAGAACAAGGGCAAATAAAATATCTTATAAACCTCTTGAAATAAATGAAACCTTTAAAAATTTTTATTCTGAATTATATCAATCAGAGTCCCAAAATGATGTTAATGAGATAGAAAGATTTTTATCACAAGTTTCTCTTCCAAAATTGAATTTGGAAGAACAGAGGGGATTAGATATGCCTTTTACATTAAAAGAAGTTGAAGAAGCTTTAGGATCACTCCAAAGTAATAAATCTCCAGGAGAAGATGGTTTTCCGCCTGAATTTTATAAAAAATTTAAAGATTTATTATTTCCTCTTTTTATGGAACTAATACGTCAAGCAGAAAAAATACATAAACTTCCAGAATCTTTTTCAACAGCGATTGTAATAGTATTGCCAAAAAAGGACAGAGATCCTATGAAACCAACATCATACAGGCCTATTTCTTTATTGAATACGGATTATAAAATAATAGCAAAAATTTTATTGAATAGATTATCTAAATATTTACCGAAATTAATACATATGGATCAAACAGGATTTATTAAAAATAGACAATTGGCAGATAATGTAACTCAGCTACTCAGTATAATTCATTTGGCACAAAAAAGGGATGAGAAGAGTATAGTAGTAGCTTTGGATGCAGAAAAAGCATTTGATAGATTAGAATGGGATTTTTTATTTAAAGTATTAGAAAAATATGGGTTAGGAACATCTTTTATAAATTGGATTAAAACTTTAAATTCTAACCCTAAAGCTAAAGTAGTGACAAACTCTCAAATTTCAACACCATTCCAGTTAAAAAGGTCAACTAGACAAGGTTGTCCACTATCACCTGCTTTATTTGTATTGGCGATAGAGCCATTAGCAGAGCTAATTAGAATTGATCCAGATATTATGGGTTTTAGAGTTAACCAAGAGGAATATAAAATTAATCTTCTTGTCGATGATGTTTTGCTATATTTAACAAACCCACAACATTCGTTACATAAATTATCTTCTAGATTGGATGAATATGGGAAGGTATCAGGTTACAAAATAAACTGGGATAAAAGTGAAATTTTACCTCTTACTAAAGGAGACTATTGTCAATGTCGATTAGTAACCCAATTTAGATGGCCGGTAAATGGTATAAAGTATTTAGGTATAAGACTTGATAATGATGTAAAGAATTTATATAAATTTAATTATTTGCCACTGTTGAAAAAAATTCAAGAAGATCTCGACAAATGGATGACACTACCAATAACATTAGTAGGTAGAGTCAATGTTGTAAAAATGAATGTATTTCCTAGATTACAGTATTTGTTTCAAACATTACCAATACAATTGCCACAGAAATTTTTTCAAGAGTTAAATAAATGTGTGAGAAAATTTCTTTGGAAAGGTAAAATGTCAAGAATATCATTGGAAAAACTGACATGTAAATTTGGGTTAGGAGGATTACAACTTCCAAACTTTAAAAACTACTATAAAGCAAATCAACTTAGATTTATTGCATCTTTTTTCGACGATCAAAAACCAGCATGGATTAAAATAGAACTAGACAAGATAGGAGAAAATAAACCTGAAGATTTTATATATAAATGGGAATCTAAATGGATACAGGAAAAGAAAGAATCTCCTATATTAACACATTTGATTGATCTATGGAATAAGATAGATGTTGATAAGGAAACACAGAAATCTCTATTAGCAAGGAGACCTTTGTTCCAAAACAGACTTATTCCTTTTACAATGGATAATCAACTTTTTATATAATTGGTACCAAAAAGGGATGAAATTTATAGGAGACTGTTTTGAGCGAGGTATATTGATGTCATTTGAACAATTAAAGGATAAATATAAAATATCTAATAATTCTTTTGTTACTTTCAATTAAGGGCTTACTTAATAGGTAAACTGGGTCAAACAATGTTTTTGCCAAAGCCTAATGAAATTGAAATTTTAATTCAAAAAGGGAAAACTAAAAAATTTATTTCTTGTATGTATAATTTGATTCAAGAACAGACAATTAAACAAGGAATCCATAAGTCAAAGCAAAAATGGGCAACAGATCTGAATATTAATATTGATGAAACAAATTGGTCAAGACTTTGTCTTGACAGTATGACAAATACAATAAATGTTCGACTTAGATTAGTACAATATAATTTTTACACCAATTATATATTACACCACAAAAAATAAATAGATTAAATTCAAATCTATCTGATAAATGTTTTCGGTGTAATCAAGAAATTGGTACTTTTTTACATTCTACTTGGTCTTGTTTTAAAATTCAACCCTTTTGGATAAATTTAAGAGTCTTATTGGAACAAATTACTGGAATTCAACTTCCACATAACCCTGTATTATTTCTATTAGGTGATATTGAAGGGATAAAACTGAAACTTAAATTGAATAAATATCAGAAAGAATTTATAAAAATTGCATTGGCAGTAGCTAAGAAGACTATAGCACTTACTTGGAAATCTGATTCGTATTTAAGTATGGATCGTTGGAATAATGAAATGGCTAGTTGTATTCCACTCGAAAAAATTACTTATAATTTAAGAGATAAATATGTAACATTTTTGAATATTTGGCGCCCTTATTTACAAAAGATAGGATGGCATATTTAAGTGCTCCGATAAAGATTTTGGTTACTTGGGGAAAGTAACGAATAATTATACCAAATTTATTTTGAATCCCATGGAGCATGTGGAAACCTTCCAACAACCAGGCGGTTCTTCTCTTTTTTTTCTCTTTCTTTCTTTTTAGGTAGGACTATATATGGGGGGGGGAGGGTTAAGGGAAGGGGGGGGTGGGTAGATTTTATCTTTTCATGTATTCTTTTTGAAAATTTAATAAAAATTATAATAAAAAAAAAAGAACCTATCAATCTCTGCTTTAAATATACCCAAAGACTTGGCCTCCACAGTTGCCTGTAGCAATAATATCACAGATTCTCCGCCCTCTGGCTAAAGAAATTCCTCCTCATCTCTATTTCAAAGGAACATCCTTGTACTCTGAGGCTGTGCCGTCTGGTCCTAGACTATGCCACTATAGGGAACATACTCTTCAAGTCTGCATTATCTAGGCCTTTCAATATTTGATAGGTTTCAATGAGATCCCCCCTCATTCTTCTAAACTCCAGTAAGTACAGGCCCAGAGCCATCAAATGCTCCTCATACATTAACCCTTTCATTCCTAGAATCATTCCTGTGAACCTTCTCTGGACCCTCTCCAATGCCAGTACATCCTTTCTCAGATATTGGGCCCAAAATTGCTCACCATTTTCCAAGTGCGGTCTGACCAATGCCTTATAAAGCATTAACATATCTCTTCTTTAATATTCTAGTCCTCTTGAAATTAATGCTAACATGTATTTGCCTTCCTTGCTACTGACTCAACCTGTAAGTTAACCTTTAAAGAATCCTGCACCAGGACTACCAAGTCCTTCTGATTTCTAAATTTGCTCTCTATTTAGAAAATAGTCTATGCCTTCATTTCTTCTACCTGCACTTTCTAACTTCTATAATTGACTTAGATGAGGAAGTGGAAGTGCAGGTCAGTTAGTTTGCAGCTGACATAAAGTTTGGTAGAGTTGTGGATAATGCAGAAAGTTTCCGTAGGTTACAATGGGACATGAACAGGATGCATAGCTGATCTGAGAAGTAAAAGATGGAATTCAACAAGGAAAAGTGTGAAGTGATTCACTTTGGAAGGTCAAAACTGAAGGCAGAATACAGCACTAATGGAAGAAGTCTTAGCTGAATAGAGGAACAGAGAGACGTTGGGGCCCAGGTTCATTAAATTTACCACACACATTGATAGGGTTATTAAGAAGTTGTAAGGATGTTTTTATACAAAGAGAATGTTAAGTTTGTGGAACACACAGCTACCACTGTTGTTAGTTGCAGATACATTAAAGGCATTTAAAAGATTTTTAGATAGGCACATGAATGAGACAAAGATGGAGGGCTATGTGAGAGGGAAGGGTTAGATTGATCTTGCAGTAGGTTAAAAGTTCAGCACAAATTGTGTGTTGTTTTGTTCTATTTTCTATGTTGTATGAAACTGGAAATTTAAACCATCTGCTAAGGTATTTTAATAATCTTGCAGGCTACATCCTCACACATAATATTTTTTTCAGTTGCCTTGATCTGGAACTTTCTATCAACAAACTCTGTTGTAACACCACCACAGTAATTTGCATTTCCAACAATGAGAGTGCTAATGGAATCAACACTAAAAGGGATCATTATAATAATATATGTACAGCTGTACTCTACTGGCCAGTGCTGCTATGTCTGGAACTTGTGAACTTGCGCCCACCCTGCTGCTGCATGCTTTTGAGCCAGGAAGCTGCGTGATTCCAGCAATGAACTGCACCACTGACTCTGCTTGTGACTGATGCTTGGTGGGCCAAGGTGATTGATACAGCCACTCAATCGGGAATTCCAGGTGGGTCCAATATAAAGAAATTACCAGGCTGTTGAACCATGCAACCAAAAGGGGGATACACAGCAGGTACTATCACATTCAACAAGTGATGGGAGAGAATTCATTTGGATGAAACGTGCTGAGAGACCTGGGCAATAACTCACAATCAACATGAGGCCCTGAGCTGCATATCTCAAAGGCCATATTACTTGTTCTAGCCCACCCACGCTAGCCGCTCTGCACCAATCTGTCAGATGCAGTTCTGTGGTGGGGAAGAGATGAGTGGAGCATGTGCCAGCAGAGGCTAGGTATTTGCCCAGTAATGAGAAAGGCTGGGCTGTGTATCATGTTCCCAGCATAATGCATGCATCCCAAGCAGATACCTTTTTAAAAGTGCAGAGGAAAAGTTTCCTGTGAGTACTCAGACTAGAAAACCAACAGCATTATACAAAATCAGACTCCACAGTGAAGAACTAACGTAGAAGCAGTCAGTCATATGAAACAATCCTTTGAGATGACAGTAGTAAAGGAAAAATCATTGTAAATGATTGATATTACACATGACACATGTACAGGCAGAGAGCGCAGGTTAAAACCCAGCATTTCCCTTTGTTATGTGCCATTCTTGGGAAACCAGTCCTGTGCTGGTAAATTCTTCATGGAGTTTAAAAAATGGGGCAACAAAAATTTCACAAGTTTACCACCACTGTGAAAGTTAATTTTCTTTCTATTTAGATTTATTTTAATTGACTTAAATGTACTTAATTGATCTCAATTTTACACAAATATTTTGGTATTTGTTCTTGATATTAAAAATAAATTGTAATTTTTTTTCTATAGTACTAGAGTGATGATGTCTGTTTGTGTATATCAAAGACAAATATTCTACTTAAATGACTGCTCTAACAGCCAGTGATGCTGCAGTTGGGACCTCACCAGCTGTCAAAGCTGTTCTGAGGCAGAGCCTGGTATTTTCAATAAGGCACAAATCTAATCTGATCAATGGATGATCATGCCCATGTTTTTACTGCTGATTGTCCAGTTAGGTACGGTGTCATAGAAATAAAAAGGGTAAGCTCCTCATGTTCTAGGATGCAAACAACAGGAATTCTGCAGATGCTGGGAATTCAAGCAACACATATAAAAGTTGCTGGTGAACGCAGCAGGCCAGGCAGCATCTCTAGGAAGAGGTGCAGTCGACGTTTCAGGCCGAGACCCTTCATCAGGACTAACTGAAGGAAGAGTGAGTAAGGGATTTCAACTGAAGGAAGAGTGAGTAAGGGATCCCTTACTCACTCTTCCTTCAGTTAGTCCTGACGAAGGGTCTCGGCCTGAAACGTCAACTGCACCTCTTCCTAGAGATGCTGCCTGGCCTGCTGTGTTCACCAGCAACTTTGATGTGTGTTTCATGTTCTAGGAAACATTTATCTCCTTCAAGAAATGAAATGCCAAAATATGAATGCTGAGCATGTCCATCAAGCTTTAGCAGACTTGTTAATTCTGCATACCTGTACAAACCAATCAATGGTACAGCAATTAACCAAGGATGGAAACATACGACATCGAGATCGAAATGCATCACCAACAGGACTCATGCACAACACAATGTGCAGTTTCTGGCGAACACGGTTGATGAAAAATTGAAATACCTGGCAGAAAACAATCCATTTAATGTATGCATTTTTCACATTATCTTAATGTTATTCGTTATAATGACAGCTTAACAATGAATTAGCAACTACCCATTTAGTTCAGATATCTTGTGAAAAATTAAGTTAATTAATTGTGTAAATTCAATGACAATTTGATAAACTATTTTAATTTAAGTTGTCTTTAAATCCATAAAAAACATCTGATACTTTCCATTGTGTGGGTGAAACAAAGGCTATACAGCAGGTGTTTTATTTTCTAAGATTAATGTTACAAGCTGATGGAAATATGCACTGTACCCTTCCCCCTGTTATGACTTGTATCGCTTGATCTTCAAATTATGGTCCTTGCAGGCTTAGGAAGAGGTTTAAGCGAACCAAAGGTTGAGAGATCATTACAGAAATGTGCAAAAGGAGAAGAAAACTAACAAACCAAATACAGTGAAATCCAAAACGTTTTCCCATATAATTGATCAGGATGCTGATACTCCTCTTCCATCGCTGGCTGGGAGCAAGAAGTTGCTGAATGATTGGTTTGAACACATGTACATTCAACATTAGAAGCAGACATAGAGGGGTCAAAGACCTAGTTCCTTTGGACCGCTTAAACTAAAGAGGCCTAACAATATTCAGAACCACAAATCATCTTCTTCATCTTCTCTATCAAAATCAGTTTCCCTTCAGCCACCCAGTAGGACCAGAGTCACCTATCTGGAGTTCTTATAATCGGGGATAAATTAAAGAAGGTAGAGATTTAAAGTGTGTAAACCTTTTTTTTCTCTGCTTGGTGCTAATTGATTCCAAAACGAATATTGAGATTGCTTCCCAGAAGAATCTCATCAAGAGTTAACTGAATTAACCAAATTATTTTGGCTTTAAAAAGGTGCTTTGTATCTGTGAGGTTAAGTAATAAAGTGTTAAATTATTATGATAAGTGAAAAGATGGCAAGAGTTCTGTGTTGTATGATGCTGGGTATTTGTTTCTAGGGAAGGTGGTGACAACAGTAACTAAAGAGAACAGTAAACCGAATTTCTAATGAGTCTCTATGCTTAGTAAATTTCTCGAGTTGGGCAAGAGGTTACAGAATTTTATTCTGTGGGTGCCATTAATAGTAAGAGAATGAATCAAATGGAGGCATTCCATCATAAATTACACAGATTTGGTGGACTGCATTATAGTAGGCCTTGGACTTAGTTATAGTAAAATTGTTATGTGGGCCTGTTGTTACAATAATTGATGAACTTACAGGAATGTTCCTATTCCCATTAAATTTCATAATACAGGATAAAATATAATACTCATGTTAATTCTTCTCACCAAAGCATTTAGAAACATTGCAATTCAATGCTTTCCCACAGGAGATAAGATAATTATCTTATTAATTATCTGATATTTTCCCAATAATTAGAAACTCATCAACAAAGCGAACAACATCTATAACATCAGCATTTTAAATCCTTACTTCATCTCTGTTTCCTTCTGGTATTCCAGCCTCTTTAGCTTTTGGACGTGTGGCTGCAAGGGCTTGCTCAAGCTCATCCTTCTCAAACAAATTTGGGACCTCTCCTGAGTTGAGAATGTTATTAATGTCTTCGAGAAATTCTTCTACTACTATCTGTTGGAAAACAATTATATATCAGCGCAATTTAATAAGGGAAATCATGGTTATGAAACAGATTCATCAGCTGGCATATCTTAACAACATATATCCAACATATTTTATGTTGGAAGGACTGTTCCCTCTAAGCTGCATAGGTACACAGTCATGCAGTAACAGAAATGCTCCTGCGTCTGGAATTGGACGCAGCTAGAAAAAGTTTACAAAAAGTAAAGATTGTTTGTTGTTCTGTATTTCATTATACCCTTCAATTAAAAAATAAAATCTGATTTGTATGTGATTTTTCAATTTTCATTGTAAGTATTCATATTGCGCATATTACAAATAAAACACATTCAAATTGCCATACAATTTTCAGGCCAAGTAAATATTTTCTGCTCAAAGCAATGGTTGATTTGCACAGCTGTAAGTGACGACAAAAGCACTCATCTGAGGTTACTTACTTAATTCTATAATAACTGGAAATCTAAAATTGAAGTGCTACAGTGACTGTAATCCCTCTGTCAGATTTGAAATTAAAGAATGTTAGACTGAGCAGACACAAGGGACTACAGATGCTGGAATCTGAAGCAAGACACAAAATGCTGGAGGAACTCAGATGTCACACAATATCTCTGATGGAAAGTTCAGAGTAAATTTATTATCAAAGCACATACTGTATATGTTACTACAGTACATACAACACAGATTCATTTTCTGTCAGGCGTACTCTGTAAATCCAAGAACCGTAATAGAATCAATGAAGACTGCACCCAACAGGGCAGATAAACAACCAATATGCAAAAGACAACAAATTGTGCAAGCACAAAAGATAATAAATAAATAAGCAATAAATATTGAGAACATGAGAGGAAAAGTCCTTGCAAATGAGTTCATGGGCTGTGGGAACAGTTCAGTGATGGGCCAGGTCAAGTTGAATGAAGTTATTCCCACAGATTCAAGAGCCTGATGGTTGAGGGGTAATTTCTCATTTCTCAAGCAAAAGTTAATGTGTTTTGTCACGAACCTCCCAAAACACTTCTTCACCATCGATGTAAGTGTTATTGGATGATAGCCATTGAGGCACGTTACTATATTTTCCTTAGACACCAGCATGATTGAGGCCTGCTTGAAGCAGGTGGGCAACTGAAACTGCCGTAGTAAAAAGTTAAAGATATCGTAAAACACTCCAGCCAGTTGATCAACCTCAGTCAAGCACCACCCCCCGCCCCCCCAGGCCAGATGCTTTCTGTGGGTTCACCTCCTGAAGAATGGTCTCACTTTAACCTCAGAGACTGAAATCACAGGATTGTCAGAGGTTGTGGGAGTTTGTGAGAGTTCTTCTATGTTTTTATAGTCAAAGCAAGCATAGAAGGCATTGAGATCATCTGGAAGCAAAGCCCTATTGTCTTCTGTGTCACTTGATTTCACTTTGTAAAAGGTAATAACATTCAAGCCCAGCCATAGCTGTTCAGCATCCTTCATTTGTTCAAGTTTAGTCTGGAATTTGCCACTTCAACATTTTGTGTCAAGACCCTTATTTGTACAGGCTTTTTACACTGTTTTACAGTAGCATCTACTGAGACATCCTCCCAGTTCTCCCTGTATGAGATATTAATGCATATTAGCACCTACAGGTAGCATCCAATGACAATGAACACTCATTGTTCCCATTTCTTTTCTTAACAGCAGAAGTTTTCAGACTGAAGGATGTTATGAACAAGAAACAAGATTTATAGCATATATTCAAATTGTACAAATTACTAAAGCAAGGTTACTGATTTTTTGAAAGTCATACCTGTGTGTCAGTAAAGAGAAAAACTGTATCTTTATCTTCAACACCAGCCAATTTATAAAGAGACCGAAGATCCTCATGGAATGAATCATAGTTATAACCACGGCTGAGCTCAATTTGAAAGCATTTGTAATTACAGATGTGAGCAGCCAATCGTGTGAGAGACTGTTTGCCTGTACCCCCAACACCCACCAGAAGTGCATTTCCTCGTTCTTGGCGAATCATGCGAGCAATTCTGTAGGGTCATAATGGAAACATCTTAGATGGCATTCTAATGATCAAGTAGTAATGTCAAACAAATGTTTTAAAAACTTTTAACAATTTGCTTTGGACCTCAGTATTTGATAATGTAGATAAACAATGGCAGATGCTTAAAGAAACAATTCATTTTATGTAAACCACATTCCATTGAAAAATAACAATTCAATGAGAAAAAAAGATGATTCTAATTAAAACTAATTAAAGTAAGAGTAATTGAATTATACAGAACAGAAACATGCCCTTTGGTACAATTCCTCAATGCCAACCAAAGTGTCTTCTTGAATTCATGCCCTTTGCCTGCAGTTGTCCCATATCCGTCCAAGCCTCTCCTATCCATGTACCTGTCAAAATGTTGTAATTGCACCCACCTCCGCACTTCCTCTGGCAGCTCGTTCCATATACCTTACATCGTTTGTGTGAAAAACCTGCCTCTCTGCCTCTCTGGCTCTCCTTTTAATTCCTCTCCTCTCACTTTAAGCCCAGGCTCTCTAGTTTTAGAGTTTCATACAGGGGAAAAGGACTATGATGATCCATCTTATCTGTACCTGCTCATGATTTTATAAGCCTCCATGAGGTCAACCTCCAGCCTCCTTCACACCAGAGAAAACAATCCCAGCCTATTAAGTTGCTCCTGATAACTCAAGCTCTTCTGTTCTAGCAATATCATTGTGAATTTTTTTTCTGCATCCTTTATAGCTTAACAACATCCTTCCCATAATATGGTGACCAGAACTGCACAATATTTCAGGTACAGGTGTCCCGCACTTTTCGAATGTTCGCTTTACAAAACCTCACTGTTACGAAAGACCTACATTAGTACCCTGCTTTCGCTTTCAGAAGGTGTTTTCACTGTTACAAAAAAAAAAGCAGCACGCGATAAAAAATCAGCGCTTGAAAAAAGCAGCGCGTGCCCCGAGCAGCCGCTCTTCCCCCAGATTCGGAACTGCATTCTCACCGGCATTGCTTAAACACGTGCCTGTGAGCAGTCGTTTGCAAGATGAGTTCTATGGTATCGGAAAAGCCTAAAAGAGCTCGCAAGGGTGTTACGCTTAGCGTAAAACTAGACATAATTAAGCATTTTGATCGTGGTGAACAAAGTAAGGACAACGTGAGTTTGGCTTGTGGAAGTTGACGAACATGATGTTGAAGAGGTTTTGGCAACCCATGACCAAGATCTGATAGATGAAGAGCTGATGCAATTGGAAGAAAAAAGGATAACAATCGAAACCGAATGCAGTAGCGAACTGAACGTGAAGCAACTGCGTGAGATTTTCGCTGCAATGATAAAATACGAATTTAATTTTGAAAGGGTATGTAGGTTTAGGGGATATTTGCAAGATGGTTTGAGTCCTTACAAAGAACTGTGTGATAGAAAAATGCGCGAGGCTCAGCAATCAAGCAAGCCTTCCACATCAGCCACAGCAGATGACGAAACTCAACCTTTGACATCGAGGCGGGCAGTCATAGGAGAAGATGAGCTGCCTGCTCTAATGGAAACAGATGATGACGAGATGACACCCCAGTGTCCCACCAGCCCAACCCCCAGGCCACAGACAGATACCGATTCGCACAGAATGCAGCGGTAGCTTTAAGAAAAAAGCCAAAATAAACATGCTAATTAATTAGATGCCGCCTGACACGTAATTGTCGGCCCAGATCAGAGACAACGCAATTGGAAATCGGCACTGATCTGAGCCGACAATTACGTGCAGTCACACTGTCTTGTACATCTGTAAGATGATGTCACCACTCTTGCCCTATCCGATGAAGGCAAGCTTGCCATATGTCTTCTTCATCACCTAATCTACCTGTGTTGCCACATTAGAGACCTATGCATTTGTACCCTTAAATCACTGTGTTATATAAAACTCCACTTGGCGTTGTTACTCACTATGTATATCTCAAACACGAGGAAATCTGCAGATGCTGGAAATTCAAGCAACACACATCAAAGTTGCTGGTGAACGCAGCAGGCCAGGCAGCATCTCTAGGAAGAGGTACAGTCGAAGTTTCGGGCTGAGACCCTTCGTCAGGACTAACTGAAAGAAGAGCTAGTACATGGTTTTAACTGCCACACTTGGCAGAGTTAATTTCCATCTGCCATTCCTTGGCCCACTTTCCTAGTTGATCTAGGTCCTATTATAACCTTAGGGAACTTTTCTCATTGTCCACAACTCCTCGAATCTTGGTGTCATTTGCAAACTTACTAATCATGTCACCTACATTTCTCCATCAAATTGTTAATTTATACAACGGTGGACCTAGTACCAATTCCTGCAGCATACCACTCCAATATAAAAATCAACCCTATTATTCTCTCTTTCCACCAAGTCAATTTTGTACCCAATTAGATAGCTTGTCCTTCATCTCATGTGATCTAACCTTTCAGAACAGTCTACCAAGTGGGACTCCATTCAAAAGCCTTGTTAAAGTCCCAGTAAACAACACCCACCAGCTTGTTCTCATCAAGACTACTGGACACTTCTTCAAAAATTGCAGTCAAATTTATGAGACCTGTTTCCCATGCACAAAGTCATGTTGATTACCCATATTGAGTCTTTAAATTTAAAATGTAGATTGGTCCCACCTCTCAGTATCTCCTCCAGTAACTTTCCCAACACTGTTGTTAGGCTCACTTGCCCAGGTTCCCAGGGCTGACCATGCAGCCCTTCTTAAATAAAGGTGCAATATTAGCCACTCTCCAGTCTCACCTATGGGTAAGAAATATGCAAAATTCTCTGCAAAGGCTTCTGCAATTTCTTTCTTCAGTTTCTACAATGTCTTAGGATACACCTGATCAGAATGAGAAGATTTATCCACATTTAAACACCTCAACACAGCCAGCACCTCCTTTTTCATGATCTCGATATGTTTCATATCTCAGGATATATCTACTACTTAACTGCTAAGGGTATCTCATGTCCATTTTTTGCCTTCCAGTTTTCCTACTTAAGTGTGTTTTTAATTCCCTTAAGGGATTCACTTTATCCAGCTGCCTATACCTGACATATGTCTCTTTTTACCTCAGCAAAGCTTCAAAATACCCAGAGTTCTCTAATCTTGCCAGCCTTACCTTTCACTCCAACAAAAACATGTTGACCCTGACTCTCTTTACTTCAGTTTTAAAAACCTCTCACTGGCAGATATCCCTTTACCTGCTAACAGTTTCTTCCAATCAACTTTTCAAGTTCTGCCTAATGCTATCAAATTAGCCTTCCAATTGTTTTGGACTTTAACATGGTTAAGCTTTCTTTCCCTATTACTATTGAGAGTTATTTTTAATTAAATTATACAGGTATGGAATCACAGAGCTATACAATATAGAAAACATGGTCTTTGCCCGATTGATCCCTTCTGACTAAATTAATCTCATTTGCCTGCATATAGCCTACATCTCTATAAACCTTTGTTAACCATTCTTCTGTCCAAGTGTCTTTTAAATATCATAATTGTAACCTACCATTTCATTTGGTAGCTTGGTGTGAAAAAGTTCCCATCAAATCCATTTTAAATCTTTCCCCTCTCAAGGCAAAAGATTTAAACTAGCCTATCATTATCTTCTTATGTTCAAACTCCTCATGAATTTCTCCACCTGTTTGACAACTTCAAGTGCTCTACCTACCTTAAAAATAGCAGTTAATTTAAAAACTTTTGCCAGCTGCTTTAGTTAATATCTGCTTTTCCTGACAAAGATTTAAAATATCATAAGAAAACAAATTGAAATTATATAATTTTTTAATGATTTCATCATCCTGTTGATTCTGACGAATCATTTCCCGCTAGATCTTCTGGGATAACCTAGCGTAAGTTGTCCCATAACACTTGTAAACAACTGCTGCAGGTAGGGAAATCAGAGGATGCATTCATCACTGATAAATGAAGGTTTGATAAATTCAGCCTCCAGATCCAGCACATCAGCTTCCACAACTTCCGTCATCTCCAAAGTGCTCCTTTCACTAAACATATCTTTACAACACCACCCCCCCCACCTCTCCCTGCTTTCTGCTGGGATCACTCCCTCTATGATTCCTCTGTCCATTCATTCCTTCCAACTCATCTCCCTCCCAGCATTTATCCCTGCAAGAAGTGGTCTAAGTGCTACACCTTCCCATTCACCTCCTCCCTCACCTCTATTCAGAGCCCCAAACAGTCCTTGCAGGTGAGGTAACACATCACCTGTGAAGGTGTTGGGGTTGTCTATTGTGTCCAGTGCTCTTGATGCAGCCTTCTCTACATTGGTGAGACCCGTCATAAATTGGAACACTGCTTCATCCAGCACCTCCACTCTATCTGCCAAAAAAAACGGAACTTCCCTGTGGCCAATCATTTGAATTCCAGTTCCCATTCCTGTTCTAACATGTCGGTCCATGGCCGCCTCTTGTGCCAAGATGAGACCACCCTCAGGGTTGTCCATCTGAGTAGCATCCAACCTGATGGCATGAATATCAATTTCTCCTTCAGGTAAAAAAAAGATTTTCCTTTCCCCTCCCCTCTTCCTCTGTTACCCATCCTGGCCTCTTATCTCTTCTTACCTACCTATCATCTTCCCCTGGGTTCCCTACTCCTTCCCTTTCTCCTATGATCCGCTCTCTTCTCCTATAAGATTCATTCTTCTCCAGACCTTTATCTTTCCAACCCACCTGGCTTCATCCATCACCTTCCAGCTATCCTTCCCCACCCCCCATGTTTTATTCTGGCATCTTTCCCCTTACTTTTCAGTCCTGAAAGAGGGTCTTACCCAAAACATCAACTATTTATTCATTTCCATAGATGCTGCATGACTTGCTGAGCTCTTTAAGCATTTTCTGTGTGGTTCTAAACGTTTGCTGAAACAGCAATCAAGCTGCTGAATCCACAGCACTCCAGATTTTGGTGTCTTTGACTAACTGCACTGACCGTATATTCTGCTTAGACAGGGATGGCATTTACAAATTATGTGTATTTACATGTATATTAAAAATAACCAGCAAATGCTAAACTATATACAATACCTGGAGACATGTTCTACAGCATCTTGGAAGAAAACCAGTTTCATCTCTTTAGAATTTGTCATATTATAGTCATCCATGTATTCCCGTAGAACAGATTTTACTTTCACATAATTATTAAGATCTTCATACAGCCGGTCCGATTTGTCTGCTCCAATCTGAAAAGAATTAGTTGTGAATTTTATTCATAATATCACGTTCACTAGAAGGCTCCTCTCTGGAATGTTAACTTGATTTAACCAAATGCATAAAAATAGAATGTGAGCAATGAAGACAAACTTTTTGAAAAAGCATATAAGAAATAATACACACTTGGAGTAAGGTTGTGGAGAACAATAATACTTACATTAATAAATAAACTGGATAAAATGGACGAGTCAATGTCAAGAACCTAACATCTCCTCCTTAATGCTAACATTCCTAGAATGTCACCATTCCTGTCCCTGGATTTTCCTTTGACCATGTCTTTCTCCTTTATGAATGTAGATGAGATAATCCATTTCAGACTTGGCCTGAAGTCTTTGGCTCCTCACACAACATTTTGCACAGCTGAGTGACAACAGAGTAGAACCAGAGACTCAGGTGTAATCCTGATTTCTGGAGCTGTCCATGTGGAGCTTACACAGTTTTCCATTGACTGAAACAGGACCGTCCAGGTACTCCGGCTTTCTTTCACAAAGGTATGTGGGTTAACAACTGTAAAATAATCTCTAACATGTAACTGAGTGGTAGAATATGAGGGATTTGATGACAATGTCCGAGTTCAATTTCAGTTTATTTTCATTCAACTGAACACATACATACTGCCAAATGAAATAACGTTCTCTGGGCCAAGGTGCAAAACACAGTACATATAGCTTACACACACAAAAGATAAAGTAATTTTATCACAAATAAAGTAACAAATAATAAGGTGCACTTACAACACAAGTTAAAAAGTAAACAGCATAATTTAACTAACATTTCATACATGATAGGACCTGGGTGGTGGCAGGAAGTTTAATAGTCTTAAGGCCTGGGGAAAGAAGCTGTTACCCATCCAAACAGTTCTTGTCCTAATGCTATGGCACCTCCTGCCTAATGGTAGGGCAGTCAAAGACATTGTGGGACAGATGGGAAGGAACATTGACAATGCTAAGAGCCCTATGTACGCAGCACTTGATAAAGATCTCTGAGGGTGGAAAAGAAGTCCTGATGATCCTCTCAGCACTCCGCGCAATCCTTTGTAGGGACTCGCAGTCAAATACTTTGCAATTTCTCATATACAGACAGTGATGCAGCTGGCCGGACATTCTCGATGGTGCTTCGGTAAAAATGATAGAATGGTGATGGGGGTGGGGAGAGGGTGAAGCCTCGATCATCTCAATCTCCTCAGGAAATGGATATGCTGCTGTGTTTTCTTGACCAAAGAGGTGGTGTTGAGGGGGCAGGCGAGATCATTCATTATGTACACTCCTAGCAACCCGGTGCTCCTAACTCTGTCCATGGAGGAGACACTTATATGCAGTGAGGAGTGGTCCTTCCATGCACTTTCCTGAAGTCCAGAATCATCTCTTTGGTCTTGTTCACGTTGAGTCTCAAATTGTTGTGCTCACGCCATCCCTATCAGCTCTCTACCTGCTCTCTGTATGTCATCTTGTCACAGTTGTTGATGAGACCAGCCACTGTTATGTCATCAGCGAACTTGATGATGTGGTTTGAACTGGATCTAGCAACGCAGTCATATGAGAGCAGCATGAGCAGCAGTGGGAAGCGCCGGTGCTTAGCATAATAAACCTAAAGATGTTCTGCCAACAAGGATTCACTGTGGCCTTTCTATCAAGAAGTACAGTTACGGAGAATAGTATTGAGACCTAAAGAGGACAATTTATCTACCAGCCTCTGAGGAATGATCATATTAGACACCAAACAGAAGTCGATGAACAGCATCCTACATATGAGACACCATTTTCCAGGTGGGACAAGAAAGAGTAGAGTGCAGGGATTATGCATTACCAGTGGACTACCTGAGTGATAAGCAAATTGGAAAGGGTCCAATGTAGCAGAAAGAGGGAATTTAATGCAATCCATAACCAGCTGCTCAAAGCATTTCATAATTGTTGAGGTCAGTGCCACCGGTTAATTGTCGTTGAAGCAGGTTCCTGTCACCCACTTGGGGAGTGGGATGATGATGGCTGCCCTGAAGCCTGAAGGGACAGAGAACAGTTCCAGAAAGAATCTGAAGATGAGGAGAATGTGGGGAGAATAAACTGTACCATTGAAGTAGGATTAGTGTAAGTAGGTATTTGATGGTTGGTGTGTATTTATTAGGCCAAAAAAACTTTTTTTTCTGTATGGTATATTTCTAATTAAATATTTTCACAAGCACCTATTTTTAGTTGCTAAGAGTACACATGAAGCACTGCAATGGCATATAGAAAGCTTTTTCCATTAGATATTAATGACCTAGGCTTGCATTAACATTGAATAAATTAAAAGCTTGCTAATGTTATAAACCTCAGAAATGAAGAGGATTGAAACAGGTTTCAGAAAGGTGTCATAAAATGGCAGATGAGATTTGATAAGGGCTATGTAAAGTGAAGTGAATGGAGAAGTGTGAGGAGAGACAATATGAATTAATATATAATTTCAAAGGTAATATCAAACAGGAACACCTGGGATGTCTTTATTCAGATTTTTCATACATTGAGAAAGCCATCAAAAAGCCCATATTGGATATATTTAGTTCCTCCAGCATTTTGTGGGTGTTGCTGCAGTATACTTGCCCTTATTAACAACAAAATAGTTTAAAGAACAGAAAATTGAACTAAAACTTTATAAAATAATGGTCAACCATCAGTTGGGGAGCATTATGATGAATTCCAGTATATTAGCTTTTTCTAAAGATGCTGAAATTTCAGAGAGGGTAGGGAAGAAATTTACTAGAATGGACCAGAGATAAGAGTTTTCAGTTGCCCAAAAAGATGGGGGAAAAAATAAGAATTGTTTATATTGGAAGAAATGACAGAAGGAGAATATTTGTTGGATGCCTTCAAAGATCAGGGATAGTTTTGATAGAGCAAATAGGGAGAAAATCTTTCCAGATGCAGAAGGACAAAGAAACAAGGGGTAAAAATTGAAAGTGTATGTTGACAGACCCAGAAGTGATGAAAATATTTTCTGTATAAGTTAGATGCTATGGCATAGAAAGCAACACATGAGAGGTAGTAGATGCCAAATTGAAAGAGAATTTGATAAATACATAAATGGAAAATGCAGTAGTATGGAGAGGGTAAACAAAAAAAAGGATTGAGTAGAAAGCTTTAGCAATAAACCAGTGCCGGTACAATAACACTGGTAACATCCCACCATCATTTTGTGTCAAGAAATTAATCAGTAAAATACATTTTATAAATATAATGACAAATGTATATTTTACCTTCAAGAAATCTCCAAAAATAATTGGCTTGGAAGTAAAATAATTTGGTTCCAACTGAACTGCAAAGTGTTTGTCTTTAAAAGAAAAAAAATATTATCTTTATAAAAACAAAAATACATTAAAATATAAAATATTTAATATACTATCACAAAATATTTTTACTGATGAAACCATATTTTATCATGTCACAAGTAGTTGTTTGAAAGTTAAAGTTAGAAGCAACTTGGCATAAGATAAAAATAAAAAAGTTAAGATATTGACAAGAGCTTTCAGCTCATCTGATAATTCCTGTACTTTTAATGCAGTATTTCCAATTTTGATAAAATATCATAAATCTGAATCTAACAGTCTTGCACAGTTTATATATGTCTTGCTGAGCACTTCCAACATCTATTACGTGTTGATATTGTATGCCCTGAACACAAATCTAGGGTGTTTGCTTCCTCAATTATTTCCTGCAGTGACATTTGTACATGAGTTTTTGCACACTTAAATATTTCTAGGCCCAAACGTCTCCTTATAAAAATTATTTATTTAGTTAATGCTACTAAGTATCTTTACATTGTATTTTTTTTTCTTCTGCATTGACCTTCCATTAAAATGAAAATCAAAATCAACCTCACTGTGATTCTCTTGGTTTAATTTCTGCAATAAGCAACATAATTTTGATGTAATTGTATAGAATTTATAGCATTGAAACAAGTCAGTCAGACCAGCCGACTTAGGCCAATGTTTATGTTCTGTAAGAGCTTATTTACCTTAAATACTACATTTTACTCATCTAATCATCTCTATTCCATCCAGAGACTGGAATTTACTAATAATTATTTTGGACTCTGTACACAATGACTTTTCATCTACCTCCAAGTTCCTTCAACATTTTAAAACATCTTTTAGATTATCCTTCAACATTCTCTTCTCTAGAGAAGTGTGTCAATATTTCATCAGTTATAGTTATAACTTTTCTGTTCTCCCACTGTTCCTATATTTTTTTCTACTGTACTTTTGGCAATGCCTCTAGATTTCTTATAAAATTAAAATCAGAACTGTGCAGAGTAACCCAACAGCACCTTAATTTACATAACCTCTCTAGTTTCCTATTCTCGACCTCTAGAAGTGCTTTGTTTGCATTTTATGGCATTGTCACCCTTTATTAATGACTCGTAGAATCTCTGAATTTAATACATTAATTCTATAGGATCGTATGGCTTCAATTTTTCTAACCTATGTACAACCTCGAAAATGCCCATATTGAAATTAAGTTGCCATTTATTTGGTTATACTGCAAGTTTGTTAGTATCCCCTTGTAATTAAAGCTTATTTAGAATGCCATGTAACTTATTAAATGTGGTGTGCAGTCTATTTCGTAAAGCTATGTGCTAAGATTTTAAGAAAAACAGTTTCTATTCTCATGAGTACTATTGCAAATTATAAAATGAATTCCAGAATATGGTTAAATCTAATAGCTGTTTCTATAACATAAAATTTGTCACATTCTGAATTTTTGAATATGTTGGAAATCCTTACTAGCCATTTCACACAGCATGTTATTAAAGTAATGTTTGTCTTCACTGTTGATTAGACGGTCATGGAAAACTCGTAGGCATTCATGGCAAAAAAGTCGGAAAATTTGTTCTTCTGTTCTCACTGTACCAGGATTACATTGAAGAATTCCTGAACAATAAAACAAAAAATGAAGCATTTGCAAGAAAATTTAATTACCAGCAATCTGCAGTCAGAGAAGAAAATGCTGGAACTGTATAGAAGGATAAAACTTTGAAAGGGAAAGTCATACTGTAGTTTGGATTGATTGATCATTATACATATATACAGAAAAAGACATACATGAACATTAGATGACTGATAGAATCTTAACCTCGATGACTTTTGAAATGACAAGGATTCTTTTATTCTTGATTGCTAGGCCGTTTGGTCCTAGAATCTTCCACTATTGGAAACATCCTCTTCACCTCCACTTCACTTTATTTAGGTCTTTCAATTTTCGATAGGTTTCAATGAGATCACCCCTTACTTTTCCAAACACCAGTAAGTACAGCCTCAGAACCATCAAATGTTCCTCGTATGTTAACCCTTTCATTTCCAAAATCATTCTTGTGAACCTCTTCTGGACACTCTCCAATGCCAGCATATCCTTTCTTAGATAGAGGCCCAAAACTGTTCACAATACTCCAAGTGTGGCCTGACCAATGCCTTATCAAGCCTCTGGATTATATCCTTGCTTTTATATTCTAGTCCTCTTGAAATGAATGCTAACATTAGAATTGCCTTCCTTACTACCAGCTCAACCTGTAAATTAACCTTTGCTGAATCCTGCATGAGAAATCACAAGTCCTTTTGCACCATTGATTTCTGAATTTCCTCCACTTTTAGAAAATAGCATACATCTTTATTCTTTGGATCAAAGTGCATGACCATACATTTCCCTATATGTATTTCATGTCTTGCTTCTTTGCCAATTATCCTAATTTGTCCAAGTTCTTCAGCAACTCCCTTTTTCCTCAAGACTGCCAACCCTTCACCTATGTTTATATCACTTATACCTCTGGGCAACACTGAAGACAAAAAAATGTGCTAATTAAAAGCTCATTGCCTTGTGTTTACCATCACTCCTTTTCTCTATTGCAACTTCTCTAATATCAGTTTTTCTATTCCGGTGAACCCTTCATAGAATGTTATCTCCTGTTTCAGTTGTCAAATATGTTGCTCATAACTTCATTGTGTTTTAGTTGAGGTTCATCACACGGTTTTCTGCTCTCCCATAAAAAATTTCAGAAGTATATAATCACTTATTTCTTTGGCCATTTTCCCTTCAGTCTTGACTAAGCACTGCAATTGACGTATAAACTATAAAACAAATTTCGACAGAAGACTTTCATTTGGTGAATGTGCAAAATACTAAGTGAGGTAACATAGGGACAGTCCTTGAAATGCTATTTTTTTTATTTACAAAACCAATGCAAAGCTACAAGATGATCATATTTACCAATGGAATGACACAAGTTCATTAGAATGGGAGGAAGTAGCTCTAAAATTGCTGATGAATGGCTCATAATATTTAATACAGATATATGAAAGCACATCAATAGGACTGAAAAAATTAGTAACACAAGCACAAACCAAAGCATCCTACCTTGTATGCATTTAGATAAGTCTCTAAGATTGAAAACATAATGAGACTTGGCAGGTGTAGGCAGTAGGTCAACACTCATTCGTTGGTAGATCTCAACAGCTGCTTCCACAATACTAATGGAGCAGCGTTTCACTGTCTCAGTAAATTCAGCCAGAAATCCATTCAAAATAGCCTATATAAAAATTATTTTAAAAAGTGAATTCATAAACATATTCAGAATATTAGAAATATACAGTAGGTCATTTCCATATAAATTGCATGTAAATTAATATAAATAAATAAATCTCATAAGAATGAGAAACCAATGTCCACCCATTCATGTGGGATCTGGACTCATTGGAAGGCTTTCCTTAATTCCCTGTGAGTTAGTGTTTTTAAAAGCTGGTCCTTCACCCAAAAACGTTCTTGTAGCAGAGCCTCCAAGTCTGAATACTAATACTGACATGTTGTTCACCTGAGTCTGTTTTACAGCTATAAAAATAAGTCCATGTTTTCTCAGTCTCCTTTCTGACAATGAAATCTCAGAATACGTAAAATTTATAAGATTTGTTCACATCTTTCAGAAAAAAATAACTACTCACCTGAAAAATCTGTTTCAGGCTATGCTCAGATGGGTTCGGAAGGCACAGCATACTAAAATGTCTTATAAAACGAGGTGTCACCGGATTTCGTCCACCACCAGGAGGGGCACAGGCAGCAGCTACTGTAACATCCTAATATAAAATAGTGAGTAAATTAAGGAAAGCTTTCATAATGTGATGGAATTTAATGAGGCAAAGAAAATGCTTCCATTTGTGGAGGAGTCCACTACATGCCACGTAAATGTAAGGCAGTCATAAATCAAATAAGGAATTCAAAAGTATCTTCTTTCTCCTGATAGTGGTTATTATGTGGAAATATGTGAATAATCTTGAAAATAAGATTCATTAAAGGGTGGGCTAAATGACAGAAGGAATGAAAGATATATTGATATGATGAAATAAAGTGAATTGAGCAGGGCATATAGAGGGTAAATACTACAAAATTATTGTGCTAAATGGTCCAATTCAGAGCTGTGAAACTCGAATGTAATAGATAACTTATACTCTGCATAAACTACAATTCTATCATTTCTTTCCAATATTCCCAGCTAGAAAGTTCATCTGGTTAGAAACTGACCAAAAAGGTAACTTGATATAGTTCTGATATTGTTCATAGTAGTCAGCCCACCGCCATTCATTTTTAGACCTGTGATGCTTCACTGTGTTTGTCAATTTTGATAGGTCATAATGATGAGTAAAAAATTGACCAACTCAAGAAATAAGACACTGTCAAGCAGCTTCCTCTGAGAAATCTCCACCTGACTACACACACTAGAATACCCTTGCTAGTAACTGGAGATTCTAAGTTACTTAATTTGTGATCCTCCAAATGTAATAAGATTGCCCAAGTCATGTTAGAATAGGTGGCTTCTTCCAAGTTTTTAATACTTCATCAAATACTACATCACTATACAATCAGGAATGACCACAACTTTTAAATAGTTGCTAACACAACTCAAGGCATGTATGCTGTTCCGGTTATCAAGGCAAGGGGAAGAGAAATTACATGCTTTTCAGCATATGAGGTCATGGAAAGCAATTGTGAGTGGATGAAAGGAAAGAAAATGAGAGGAGGAAGAAGAGACAGAACTGTATCTAACGACTGGGAGGGAATAAGTGCAAATGGGGAGTTTAATTAGTAGCTTCAGGATGAAATAAAATTGAAAATCAAATGTGTGAACAGAAACACCAAGTTTAATTAGAGGAGTGGGTGAGAGAAGTGAAAGAGTAGAAACAAATAGGAAAGTACAGGAGCAATAGAATTTTTTCCTCTGGAGAGAGTAGAACATCTAATGGGTAAGATTATTGCTGTGATAGAGAGGACATATTGACAAGCAGAACTGCTAGCGATAGGGTTAGGGGATCACTGAAATTGTGGCTGGGAGGGAATTGGGTGGTACAGTAGCATAGCAGTTAGTGCTATGCTATTACAGCTTGGGGCGTCAGAGCTCGGAATTCAATCGTGATGTCCTCTGTAAGGAGTCCCTGTACATCCTCCCCATGGGATGCATGGGTTTCTCCAGGTCTTCTGGTTTTCTCCCACAGTCCAAAGAACTACCAGGTAGGTTAATTGGTCATTTGTAAATTGTTCAAGGACTTCCGCCTGCAGCTCAATGGAGTAACACACAAATTTTCTGGCTGCCTTTAATTGCTCCTTTTTCTCAGTTTAAACTTTGAATTTTTAACTTTTATTTGTTGGATCTTGGAGGGGAATAGTTGTCATCATGTCACAATCTTTAAGAAGTGGAAAGCAGCTTTCTGAATCCAGCAATGGAAAAGGAAAAACTTCAAAAGAAAAATCAGAAGATATGCCTGTCTGGACTGAGCGTTTAGAACGTGCGTTGATAGCTCTCAACAAGAAAATAGACGATAACACTTCTGAGATGAAGTCGTTCCAACAGAGTTTTCAGTTTGTAGAGGAAAATATTATTTCCTTGAATACTGAGCTTAAGGAGTCAAAGCATCAGATAGCGGATATTTCAACTCGCTTGGAACAGGCTCAACGCAGGATAATCGATTTGGAAGCAAGGTCTCGTCGGAATAATATTCGAATTGTTGGACTGAAGGAAGGATCTGAGAGTGGGAATTTATTAGACTATTTTGCTAACTTGTTCCAATCGCTGTTTCTGGATATTCTACCTCAGCCTCCCGCTATTGAAAGAGCACATAGAGTTTTCACTTCGAAATCTCAAGATTCAACTAAATCACAGGCAATTCTGGTCAGTTTTCTTCATTTTAAAGTTAAAGACCATATCATAAAATGTGCAAGGAAACAGAGATTTTTTAAATTTAACGGCTCCGAGATTCATTTTTATGAAGACTATCCACAAGAAGTTATGGAACAGCTGATAAAATTTGTTCCAGCTATGAAGATAGCCCATGCTAAGGGATCAATCCCATCACTTGGCTATCCAGCCCAGTTAAAGTTATTTCCTAAAGATTCGACTCCGTGTGTTTTTTTGGATCCCCAAGCGGCATTGGACTATATTAATTCTATTTTGGAGGTGGCCGAGATCTGAATGGTATTAGGTGTCTGCTGAATAATTTTCCGAAAGAAAACAGGCTTTGAAGATTTCTGATATGTTGAAGATATCCTTTTGTTTGATGGACTATTTAAAGAAGATGTGAACTTCTTGATTTGACTGATGGATGACTTTTCCAACGTCTGTTCGGTATACTGAGTGAATTAACACAACAAACAGATTGTTAACTGGTTTGATTATCTGTTTTTATTTTTCCTTTTCTTCGTTAATTAAGTGATAGTTTTTATAGTTTATATAGACTTTTTCTTATATATATGTATATAGCGAGGAGTGCTTAGTAAGTAGACAATTAGTTTTAGTTTTTCTGTCAAAAACAGTGCTTCTTCATCAGGCAGTAAGTCAAAGGGATAATGGTGCTGATTTTTTTCGTTAGAGATTATATTGTTTAGGTTTAATTTTATTGCTTTGACGTCTCTGGAGATTGTTTTTGTATTCCCTAGTTTATTTTTAATGATTAAGTATAAACATCTTTTTTCTCTTTGTAGGGCTTTCTTATCTTAGGGCCATGTGTTTTTTTTTGTAAAGGGGAGGGGGGAATTAAGAAAAACTTTTAAAATCACTATTTAAATTGAGCAGCTCATGGAGTTATGTATCTTTTTTTCTTTTTCTATGGGGACACATTCCAGCTTATTTCTTCTTTTTGCCGGATTTTGGGATGGTGGGAGGATTTTGAATTATAGGTCTTATGGTGGATCAATTTTATGTTTTTCAGTTTTTTTCTCTTCTCGTATTTTTTTCCTATTACAGAGTTCTGGAGCATGCGTGTTTTCTTTATGGTTATACTCATCACAGCCATTTTTGATTAGCCCGCGTTGGTATGCGTGTATTTTCGTGTTAAAAAAAATGTTATGGCAGTTAAACAGATAACGTTATTGGTTGGAATGTACGTGGCTGGAATCACCCTATTAAGCGAAACAAGACTTAAAATTATTAATAGATTCCAGCCCGATATAATTTTTGCTCAAGAAATGCACATCAGAATGGGCGATCAAAATAGATTTTTTAAAACATGGAAGGGACTTCAATATCATGCCACTTGTCAAAATAAAACAAAGGGGGTATCTATTCTTATTAAATCTAATATTTTAATTATCAAAGAAGATATCGTGTCGGATATTAATTGTAGATTTTTAATTGTCAAAGGAACAATTTGTAATAGAAAAATTGTCCTGGTTAATCTATATGGACCCAATGTAGATGATCCATCTTTTTTTAAAAATGTATTTGGTTTATTGCCAGATTTAAATGAATATATGTTGTTAATGGGTGGTGATTTTAACTGTTGTTTAAATCCTTTGATTGACAAGAGTTCAACCAATCAGCGACTTCCGAGTTGTTCAGCAATCTTTTTTAATTGATTATGGTTTGATCGAAATCTGGAGAGGTTTACATCCTAATGATAGAGATTATTCTTTTTATTCACATGTTCATAAAAAGTATTCGAGAATTGATTATTTTATAGCTGATTTCCGATTTTTATCCGAAGTCCAGAATTGTGAATATGACACTATTCCTGTTTCGAATCATGCGCTTTTAAGCTTAACTTTTGAATTGAATGATGTCGGTATTGTAAATTTGCCTTGGCGTTTTCCAGAAAATTTTTTACTAAGTTTGGTCTTTGTAATAAATTTATTGAGACTCAGATAAAAGATTTTTTTCTTTTTAATAATATGGGCAATGTGTCAAAATTGATTATATGGGATACACTTAAAGCATATTTGCGAGGTCAGATAATCTCCTATTTGGCTAAGCTTAAGAAACAGATTAAAATAGAGTTAGATAAGATTTCAAAACAAATTAAAGACTTGGATAATATTTATGCAGTCTCTCCTGACATTGATTTATTTAAACAAAGGATTGAAGTTCAATCACAATATAATTTACTATTAGCTTATCCTATTGAAAGAAATTTGCTTAAATTAAAAAGTCAATTTTATATGTTTGGAGATAAAAATAATAAGCTATTAGCATCCCAATTAAAGGCAGCTGGAGCTAAAAGACAAATGTTAAAAATTCGTAAGGGAGACGGTAGTTTAGCTTGTAATTATGAAGAGATTAATAAAATTTTTCAAGACTTTTACAGTGAACTCAATAAGTCTCAGTTTCCAGCTGATCCTTCTAAAATGAATGCCTTTTTACAAAAGATTGATTTTCCTAGAATATCTGTTGAAGATCAACAAACTGTTGTTACTCCTATTACTGAAAAGGAAATTCAGAAATCTATTCTTTCAATGCAGTCTGGTAAAGTTCCTGGATTGGATGGTTTTTCTGTCGGATTTTATAAAAAAAAATTGAAGAATTGCTTTCTCCGTATATGTTTGAAATGCTCAAAGATATTATTTTGTTAGGAGAGTTACCTCCCACATTTTATGAAGCTTCTATTTCTTTAATTCTTAAGAAAGATAAAGACCCTACTGACTGTGCTTCAAATAGACCTATTTCACTATTAAATGTGGATGCTAAAATTCTTTCAAATATAATGGCTAATCGACTGGAGAATATTTTAGCTAAAATTATATCTCAAGACCAAACAGGTTTTATAAAAGGCCGTTATTCCTTCTCTAATACTCGGAGACTATTAAGTGTTATACTGTATACTCATCCTTTTCTAAGACTTCCCAATGTGTTGTTTCTCTTGATGCTGAAAAGGCATTTGATAGAGTTGAATGGAAACGTTTTTGAGAAATTCAACATTGGTATTAATTTTAATAAGTGGATTAGAATGGTATATAAAAGACCTATTGCCACTGTGATTACTAATTATTACAGATCTTTTTTTAGACTTTTGCAGGGTACGAGACAAGGATGTCCGTTAAGTCCCCTGTTACTTAATTTGATGTTGGAACCTTTGGCTATTGCACTTCGTGAAGCTAAAGATATTCAAGGAATTTCCATAAATGAGACTATTTATAAGATCTCCCTTTATGCTGATGATCTCTTAGTTTATGTTTCGAATCCTGAAGAATCCATTCCTAGTTTATTGAAATTATTAAATGAATTTGGAAAGTTTTCGGGATATAAGTTAATCCTTAATAAAAGCGAATTATTTCCTCTAAATGATTCTGCTTCTATATATGATGACATTCCTTTTAAAGTTACTGACTCTTTCAAATATTTAGGTATTATCATCACTAAAAATTATGAAGACCTTTATAGAGCTAATTTGGTTCCCTTAGTGGATTTTATGAAGCAAATATTTTGTAGATGGAATCCACTTACACTTTCATTAGCTGGCCAAATTCATGCAGTTAAAATAATGATTTTACCAAAGTTTTTATATGTATTTCAAAATATTCCTATTTTTTTAACTAAAAAGTTTTTTGATCAGGTTAATTCTATTATTTCATCTTTCATTTGGAATAATAAAAGACCAAGAATTGGAAAATATCATTTACAAAAATCAAAAACCATGGAGGTCTTGCTCTGCCTAATTTAAGAATGTATTATTGGGTGGTTAATATACGTTATGTGTGTTCTTGGTTATACTGGACTGATAAAAATGATAGACCACCTTGGGTTGATTTGGAATTGAAAGCTGTGAAACAATTTTCCTTAACTTTATTATTAGGAGCCTCTTTACCTGTACAAGTAGCCAAAATTTCTGGTCTAAATTTACATCCTATGATTAAGCAGTCATTACGAATTTGGTACCAGTTTCGTAAGTTTTTAATCTTAAAAAATTCAACCTTCTTAATTTAATTTATTGAAACTATTTATTTAAACCTTCACTTAGTGATCCTACCTTTTTACTTTGGAGGAATAAAGGAGTTTATTCCTTCATGGATCTGTTTCAAGAAGGTTGATTGATGTCTTTTGAGAAATTGGTAACTAAATATTCTCTCTCACACTCACATTTCAGGTCAGTATTTTTCTTACAAGAATATTTAAGTAATTTTCCATATATACAAGATTCTCATCTGTTAGACATTATTTTAAAAATGAACCCTTTAGTGAAGGTTTTATTGGGAAAATTTATAATTTACTATTACAACAGCATAATTATTCTTTACTTAAGATTAAGCAAGATTGGGAAAGAAAGCGTAACATAACCTTGATAACAGAGGATTGGTTGTGAATTTTGTTGGTTAATTCTTCTTTGATTTGTGCCAGTCACTCTCTAATTCAATTTAAAATTGTACATTGTTACTATTTGACAAAGGAGAGACTGTCTAAAATATTTCCTAATGTTGATAGCCAGTGTGATAGATGTAAAACTGAGACGGCTAAGTTTACACATATGTTTTGGTTGCATTCTGTATTGAAACAGTTTTGGAAATCTATTTTCTCTATGATTTCTAAAGCTTTAAAAATTAATTTACAACCTAATAAATTGACAGTTTTGTTTAGTATAATTCCTGATTATATTCATGGTATTTCTATATCAGACCAACATGTAATTGCATTTGTCACATTATTGGCCAGAAGGGCTATTTTATTGAAATGGAAGGATGCCTCTGCTCCGACTTTGATACAATGGTTCTCTCAGGTGATGTTATATCTTAGTTTGGAGAAAATTAGAACTTCTGATCCTCGATTTGACTTTGAGAAAAGGTGGGGTTCTTTTGCCCCCTACTATCATTTGATTTGAGTTAATTAAGATGGTCCCCTTCTGATTCTTGTGTAATTGGATTTGGTTGGCAGATTGATGTTTTTCTTTTATGGAAGCTTGTATGGCGTACAGCTCCGGGGTTGTGCTCCCAATGGGTTTTTATTTTCTCCAGTTTTTTTTAGGTTAGTAGGTTTTTTTTTGTTTTAGTTAGTAGGGGTTCTTTTTGCCTTGTTTCTTTTTTCAAAAAAAATAGTTTTAACATTTTGTTTTTTCTTATTATTATTGGTATACTGTTTAGCTTGGTTAATCAGTTATTTGATAGTTTAACTCTTATTGTACATATTGATATGTTGATTTGACTACTTTAATGTATTTTTTTGCTGATTTTCAATAATTAATAAAAAGATTTAAAAATGAAACGTAAATTGTTCAATAGTTAGGGCTAAATCAAGGTTTTGGAGGTTGCTAGTGTTGCAGCTTGAAGGCTGGAAGGGCCTATTCCATGCTGTATCTCTAAATAAAATAAATAAATGTAACATATTTGGGGTGAAAATAGACACAAACCTATTCACTGAAAGGGGCAATGCTAAAAGATAGAGGATAAGGAGACAGGATACTGATGATGAGGGTACATATGGTGAAAACCATTCTGGCTGGAGTGATTCTGAACTACCCATGTAAGTTGAAGTGATATAGAATTAAATTGAGGTATGTGAGACGTATGCTGAGTTACAATGTGCCCACTGATTCCAGAGCCCTTTCTTGATAACATTCAATTTGTTGCTGTCTCCGGAAATGCAGATAAATCCATAATCATGTTTTCCACCAATGCCATTTTTATGGTGACCCGCACACAAATGTGTGGTTGTAAGGTAATGTTCCTTCTTGGTTTTTTAGTTCAAGTAAGTTTGCCAAACACAGTAACCCATTATGTTAGAAACATAATAATTTATATTGTACAAAATATAATTTATTCACTTTAATTGCCTTTTTTCCTGCTCTTCTCTCATTTGCCTTTCTGTATTTAATTTCCATTGGCCAGAAATGATATAAAAAGCCTTAATGTGATGTTAATTAATTAATATTATTTACTAATAAAAATGAATCTAGTATCTTTCTGCAGGAAATCTTGGCTTCTTCACACTAAAATTAACTTTGGGAAAATCAGGTAAGAAGTCAGGAACCACTTTTCATGTTTAAAAGTACGAAATTTGAGAAAAATACTTTTTTTCTTTAATCCATGGTATTAACGGGCACAAAAATATGTCAGGCAAGTGGAATCCCAACCTAATTCACTGGAAAAACAGAATTAGAGGACTGAATAACCTTGAATGACTGTCATGCTTATATTCCAAGGCATCATTATTAACTACCAAAAATAAAAGTGCAATTTTATGCCCATGAAACCTATACTAAGCAAATCAATTATTTTGACATACACAGGAGCCCCTCAGGCAGTGTCGTAAGCCCCCTCCTTTACTCTCTGTATACCCATGACTCTGTCACCACCCACAGCTTCAATCAGGTAATTAAATCTGCTGATGATACTACATTGATTGGCCTTATCTCAAATAATAACAAGGCTGTTTACAGAGAAGTCACTACCCTGACACAGTTGTGTCAAAGAACAACCTCTCCCTCAATGTCGCAAAAACAAAGCAGCTAGTTGTGGACTACAGGAGAAATGGAGACAGGCTAACCCCGTTGACATCAATGGATCTGGAGTTGAAAGGGTGAACAGCTTTAAGTTCCTCGGCATACACATCACCGAAGATCTCATGTGGCCTGTACATACCAGCTGTGCCTCTTTCACCTTAGACATTTGAAGAAGTTTGGCATGAGTCTCCAAATCCTAAGGACTTTCTACAGGGGCACAACTGAGAGCATCCTAACTTGCTGCATCACAGACTGGTATGCAAACTGTACTTCACTCAATTGCAGGACTCTGCAGAGAGTGGGGCAGACAGCCCAGCACATCTGTAGATGTGAACTTTCCACTATTCAGGATATTTTCAGAGACCAAAGGATCACTGGGGACCTGAGTCACCCCAACCACAAACTGTTCCAGCTGCTGCCATCCCGGAAATGGTACTGCAGCATTAAAGTTAGGACCAACAGGCTCTGGGACAGCTCTTCCACCAAACCATCAGACTGATTAATTCACACCGATACAATTGTATTTCTATGCTATATTGACTGTCCTGTTGTACATACTATTTATTACAAATTACTATAAATTGCACATTGCACATTTATTTATGTGAAGGATGTAAAAATAAATTCAATTCAATTCAATTATTGTAATATCGCTTGTCAAAAGTTAAGTTTGTTGTTTGTATCACCTGAATTTCTTTCCAAAAGAGCTTTTCTCTATCATAGAATCCACCAAAGTCTTGGTACTGTCGAAGCAGCTCAATAGGTGGCTGAGATCCATAACGGTCCAATTTGGGCATGTTAAGATCATCCACAAAAATAATGACTCTTTTATTCCCTGGAGCACCTATTTAACAAAGAAAAACAGCCAGTTAGATCTGTTTTTGCAGACCAACAAATACCAGCAAATCTTATTATGAAGCTAAATTGAAAATTTAAGCTTCTATCTGCATCTTTAAGTAAAGAAATTCCATTGTGTAGCAATCTGCCTTTTAAAGTTGTGATACATTTTCAATCTTACCCATAGAAGATTGCTTCACTGGTCATTCTGAGTTCTAACTTTTAACTTATTTCATTGATACACACTTAAATCACCTGATTTTTTCTAGTGTCTGACAGACATCAAATGACACCGTTATTCCTATAAACAATATTTATGTAAATAGAACAGAAAATGTCTATTATGACCAGATTGAAACAATCTCAATATAACAGAAGTGTATTGTGTTATTTTATTGCTTTTCATATTAATTAATTGGAGTCTTAGCTGACACGTGACTACTGACTGGACAACCTTTGGAGTGTGTGAGTGTTGCTCAAACACAAACCAAAGTCAGCTTGCTTAACGAAACTGTGAGTTTTCTCAGGAATTTTGTTGTTGAAGTGTTCATTTCGAGAGGGCATTAGCAGAAATTCTACTGGCCACACTCCATTCTTGGAAGAACTGTTATGATACACCTTCCTACTTGGTGTTGGAAGGAGACATCAAGGCAGAAGGCAGGAGCTTATCCATTCCAAGATGCTGCTTACTGCCACACCAGTAAGGTCACTGGGGCAATGTGTGTTTAAGAAATTGATTTCGGGAAGGAACAAGTGGCATTTTAGGTACTGGAATATGCCTAATTGGTTTGCTTTGCATAAGTGCATGTAGTCATTGTCTATGCTCATGTGCACGTAGGAGTTCTTCTGTATAAACCAGACTTACTCCTTATCAGGGAAGATTACCAGTCCTTTAATGTACAGGCCATTGTATATCATGTTTTCATTGTATATGATGTTTACATGCCGAATGAAATACCTGAGTGAAGTTCCAGGATTTGCAGCGATGAAGGACTGGTGAAATAATTTCCAGTTAAGATGATATGAGACTTGGAGGGGCAGACTGCTCTGTTTCCATGCAATTATTGCCTCCTTGATGATTGAGATCCCAAGTTTGGGAGGTACTGTTAGAGTAGCCTAGGCAAGTACCTGAAATGCCTTTCATTGATGGTGCTCACTGCAGGCACAACAATTGGGTAATGGGGTGAACTGATTCCACGACCTACAATGACTTTCAAGGACTCTTTATAACTCATGTTTGCAGTGCTATTTTTGCTCAGCTTGTCTTCCTTTGCGCATTGATGATTGCCAGTCTTTTTTGTATAGAGCTTTTTTTAAATGCTATGGTATTTCTTTTGTTTTCCTCCAAATACCTGCAAGAAAATGAATCTCATGGTAGCATATGGTAACATACACTCAGTGACCATTTTATTAATAGCCTCCTGTACCTAATAAAGTGGCTACTGAGTGTTTGCTTGTGGTTTTCTCCTGCTGCAGCCCATCTACTTCAAGGTTTGACATGTAGTGCATTCAGAGATGTTCTTCTGCACGCCACTGTTGTAATGCATGTTTTTTTATAAAGTAATTATCACCTTCCTGTTGGTTTGAAACAGTCTGGACATTCTTCTCTGAGCTCTCTCATTAACAAGGTGTTTTCACTGATAGAACTGCCATTCATTGGATTTTTTTTGTGTTTATCGCACCATTCTCTGTAAACTCTAGAGAATGATGCATATGAAAATCCCAGGAGTTCAGCAGTTTATGAGATATTCAAAGCACCCTGTCTTTCCACGGTCAAAATTATTTAGATCACATTTCTTTCCCATTCTGATAGTTGGTCTGAACAACAATTGAAATCCTTAACCATGTTTTCATGCTTTTATACATCGAGTTGCTGCTACATGAATAGCCGATTAGATATCTTCATTGACGAGCAGGTGTGCAGGTGTACCTAATAAAATGGCAACCGAGTATAGAACATTGAATACGAAACATAGAACATGGAAGTACGGCATAGAAAAAGTCCTTTAGTCCACAATATTGTGCTGAATTAATTAACTAGTAATCAAATGTCCAACTAAATTAATCCCTTCTGCCTTATATTGGTCACATCCTACATTCTTCCATTTTCTGAACATTCAGCTGTCTACCTAAGAGACTGTTGAATGCCTCTGCCATACTTGGTTCCACCAACATCCCAGGCAGCACATTCCAAATACCCGCCACTCTGTGTGCAAACTAGCCCTGCACATTTTCTTTGAATACACCCATTCTCACCTTAAATGCCTACCCATTGGTATTAGGCATTTCAGCCCCGAGAAAAGGATAATGGCTCTCTACCTACACCTCTCATAATATTAAAAACCTCTATCCTCGATCTCTGCTCAAACTCTGCTGCTCCAGGTTTGCCCAACTTCTCATTGTAGTACATGCTCTCTAATCCAGGCAGCATCCTGGTAAACCTCTTCTCTACCCTCTCCAAGCCTTCCTTTAATGAGGTGACCGGAACTGAATGCAGAACTCCAGATGCGGTCTAACTGGAGTTTCATAAAGCTGCGTCATAACATTCCTTCTTTCGATCTCAGTTCCTTAATTAATAAAGACAAGCATGCCAAATGCCTTCTTTACTTGTAGTCCGCCCTGTTGGGTGCAGTCTTTCATTGACTCTATTATGGTTACTGGATTTATTGAGTATGCTCACAAGAAAAGTAGTTATTTATTATTATTATTTCTTTTCTTCCCTTCTTTTTGTACTTGCACAGTTTGTTGTCTTTTGCACCCTAGTTGATAACTCCGTGGATGTGGTTTTTCATTGGTTCTATTCTGGTTATTGGATTGATAGACTATGCTTGGAAGAAAACAATTCTCAGAGTTGTATATGGTGACATATATGTACTTTGATAATAAATTTACTTTGAACTTTTACCACTTTATGAACCTGTGTAGCCACTTTCAAGGATCAATGGACTTGGTTCCCAAGATCCCTCTGCACATGAATATTGTTAACAAACTTGCCAGTAGCAGTATATTCTCCCTTTACAAATTATCTCCTAAACTAGCATTTCACATTTGGCCAGGTTCAGCTCTATTTGCTATTTTTCTGCCCATACGTGCAACTGAACTATCCCACTGTATTCTTTGGCAGTCTTCTATTCTATCCTCATTACCACCAATCTTTTATTATCTGCAAAATTACGAACCCTCATACCTATGCTTTCATCCAGGACATTTATCACTACAGCAGAGGTCCCAATATGATCCCACAGATCCTATGCATTTTAATTTTATGGATCAGCCTTCCATGAGTGACATTATCAAATGCAATACTAAAACCCATATAGACAACATCCATAGCGTTACCTTCATTTATCAACTTCATCACCTCCTCGAGAAACTCAATCAATAACGCACAGCTTGTGAAAAAAGACATGCTGACTGTCCCTAATTAGACCATGGTTTTCCAATTGCTCACAAATCCTATCCCTAATGATCCTCTCCAGTGACCACCATACCACAGATACGAGACTCACCAGTGCATGGTTTCCAGGATTAGGCTTATTTCCCTTCTTGAATAATGGAACAACATTGTTGATTGTCCTTTGTACCCAACAAAGACAGGGGACCTGTGCAGGGAAGTTCCACTCTCTTGTCTTGGAAGTCCTGGTCCAGTGTTACAAGTTGCCGTCACAATTGGTTGCAGTAGATGACAATGACTTCTTCTGTGCCTTGTTATAGCCTTCGCTCTCCACAAAGTGATGAAGAACCACCTTCCTGGCTGTTGGATTTTACTGTTCACTGGAGCTGACTATACATGCTAGGACAGGCATGCCCCTATCTCGCCAGGTAATGTGGCCCAACAGCTACCCTTACCTGGTTTAGCCCACCTGTCGAAGTGGTACACCAGAGTATGGCCGCTGTCACATACAAACAGTAACTTGGAGCCACAGATGCGAGCTGAGTGTCCAACAGGGCAAAAAGGTGAGTGAGTTGCCCCAGAATGGACACAACAAGCCCCTTCACCAAAGGTGCTACCCTTCCCAGGACAACCCATACAACCCAGAACAACATTAGGTACTCGCCAATTGGCCGGAAATTTGCCTGTGGCTAGAGAGGACATAGAAGTTGGCCAAGGGCCCAGCAATCTCATCTCCTGCCTGTGTCAAAAATTTCAACTATATCTCATCAGGCCTTGGTACTTATCCTCTTTAATGTTCTTTCAGCAATGCAACATAATGCCCTTCGTTATCTCAAAATGCCCCGGCATGTATGCTGTTTAGTATGCTCTTCATCGTCGCTTCGGTAGCGTAGCAGTTAACATGATGCCATCACAGTTCCGGATGTTGGAGCTTGGAGTTCAGTCCTGGCGCCCTCTGTAAGGAGTCTCTGTATTGTTACGTAACCGGCAACAATGAATATCAATTGAGACAGGTTATATAAAAATAACCAAACATTTATTAAATATGGATAAACGATAAGAAAAAAAAACAAACGAAAACTCTAACCGGAAGTTAACTGGTATGCAGCCGTTCACCAACCCGCCACTTGGCTCTGGTTGTTAAAGCGTTAAATGCGAAAACAATTCTTAAACGATACTGTCAGATATAGTTCTTAAAGCGATAACTTCGAAAGTCCAACAGATTTACACGTTGAATTGGGAGAGACTTCTCTGGAAAAGGATTTCTTCACAGACGCAACTTTCCTGCTGGTTATGTCCACAGGATTCACGATGCCAAAAATAAACAGTTTAAATCAACTGACCTTAAATTCCTTTAGAGAGAGAGAGAGAGCAACTTTTTGCATGAACTCCTTGCTCTTTTTGGCAAGAGTTATCTCCGATGCAGGTAGCTACTCCTCCAATGAAGCCTCAATAAGGTTGATCCTTTATTAAACTGCCAAACGATGCCGACTCCTCTCGATCCCTCGATCCTGTACTTCGATAAATTCTTCACTCTCCCTTCTAATGTTGGAATTGGGTAAATCAACACATCTAGCAAAAATTTCCAGTCCAAATAATAATGGTATCTTGCAACAGAACGCACAACTGTTTTAAAAATGAAACTGCGTCACCAAAAACAAACACACAACAGAAACGGAGATACAACACGTTCTACCTGGAAATCTACAAACTAAAAACCCCCTGCGTCACCTGGGTCGACCCTTATATAGTCATGGGTCACATGTCATCAAATGACCTCACATCAACGGGAAAATCACATCAGGTGACCTCCAAAAGACCATTACATCATTCTCACAAAAAAACACATCTCCTTGAGCATGTAACAGTATGTCCTCCCAATAGAATGTGTGGGTTTTCTCCGGGTCCCCAAGTTTCCTCCCACAGTCCAAAGATATACAGCGTAGTTTAATTGGTCATTGTGAGTTGTCCCATAGTTAGGTTAGGAATGAATCAGGGATGTCAGGGGTTACTGGGTCGTGTGGATCAAAGGGCTGTAAGGGCCTACTCCATGCTGTATAAAAAAAAATATAAAATAAAACATTAGTGTCCCTATTCTCCATGTCTTTTTCATTGGTAAATACAGATGCAATTTAAGACTTCACCAACATCCTCAAATTCCAAGCACATGTTCCCATCTTTATAAGACCATAAGATATAGCAGCAGAAATAGGCCATTTGGGTCTGCTCTGCCATTTCATTTTAGCTGATCTAATTTTCCTCTCAGCCTCAAACTCCTGCCTTCTCCCTATGTACCTTCATGCCCCGACCAATCAAAAATCTAACAACCTCTGCTTTGAAAATCTCTTCCCAACCACTGAGGTCATACTAACTGGCCAGCAGTTTCCTTTCTTCTGCCTTTCTCCCTTCTTGAAGAGTGGAGTGGCATTTGCAATTTTCCAGTCTTCCGGAACCATTCCAGAATCTAGTGATTCTTGAAAGATCATTATTACTGCCTCTCTTTAATGATCTCTTTAGCCACTTTTTTCAGAACTCTGGGTCATAAACCATCTGGTCCAGGTGACTTATCTACCTTCAGGCTTTTCAGTTTCCTAACAACCTTCTCTCTAGTTATGGTAACTTCACACACTTCATGCTTCCCGACACCTGGAACTTCCACCATACTGCTAGAGTCTTCCACAGCGAAGACTGATGCAAAATACTTATTCAGTTCATCCGCCATTTCATTGTCCGCCATTACTACCTCTCCAGCATTGTTTTCTAGTGGTCTGATATCCACTTTTGCCTCTCACTTACACTTTATGTATCTGAAGAAACTTTATCCTCAACAGGTCTTAACCCTAACCTAGTTATCTGCTTGATCTCAAAGACTGTATGAAAGCTCTCGGTTCTCTTTAATCCTACTTCCCAAGGACTTTTCATGGCCTCTCCTGGCTCTCCTAATTTTCTTCTGGAGTTCTGTTCTAGCTTCTTTATAATTCTCAAAGGTTCTGTTTGATTATAGCTTCCTAACCTTACAAACGCTTCCTATTTGTTGTTCCCTAAGTTCACCAACCAGCTTGACATCCAAGGTTTCTGACCATGCTGTCCTTCCTTTCTCCTTACTGGAACATATCTGTCCTGTATTCTGTGCAGTTGGTCTTTAAACACCTTCCACATGCCAGTTTTGCCTCAAAACAGCTGCTCCCAATGAAATCTCCCGTGTTCCTGCCTAATACTGTCATAATTTGCCCTGCTGCAATTAAATACTCCTTCACAAGGCCCATAGTTATACTTATTCATAACTATCTTAAAACTTAAGGAATTGTGAGCACTATTCCCTAACTGTTAACATCAGTCACTTGGCCAGGCTAATCACTCAATATGAGATCCAGTATGACCCCTCTGCTTGTTGAACTATCTACACATTGATTCAAGAAACCTTACTGGTGAACCCAACAAATTTTGCCCCATCTAAATCTCTTGTGTTAAGGAGGACCCAGTCTACATTTGGGAAGTTGTTTTTATACCTTTCTTAAATCTATCTCACACTTACAAACACAAAGATCTACCTAACATTTATAAATACAAGTTTTATGTTGGTGAAGGAAGAAAATCTAGTTTTCTTGCATTACATATGTAACCGGGTGACTGTCGAATCTTATTCATTATCGTTAAGAGTGTACTTAGGCATCCATCCAGGTGATGTTAGAATAGTTGTCTGTGCCTTTAAATGAAGATGGTGATGTCATTACATACGCGCGGGATAGTGGGAAGACCGTTTTTGTTTTCGGCAGAAGAAGCTGGTGGGGCTTTGGGATTAAGTTCCTCCCAGAGATACTGGGCTTGGTGAGGAACGATTTTCACAAGTGAAGGCATTGGCACTGGACAGCGTAGCTTTTGCAAAGTTCCACAGCAGCCAAGTAGAATTGCCACGACCATATTACTTCTGTATTAGTTTTGTGTGGCTTGCTTTATGTATTTTTATACTGTATACGCAATTCGTCGATACACAAGGGCGTGGATCGAAAGTTAAACTAAGATTGTAATGGCAAGAACTGGTTGTAAATTCGTTTGTTTTGTTTTGAGACCCTCTTCTGGCACTAAAACATCTAAAACAGATAAAGGAATTAAAACCCGAAAAAAAAAGTATTTGTCGTCTTGAGTGTGTACTTTTCTCCAGGCTACAAAATTTGGTACCAGGAGTGGGGTTAATTCCAAGCCAGTTTAGAGGGTCTCTGATTATTGTATGCAGTATAATATACAATACCTAATACAATAGCGGTAGTCCTGGACTAGGACCGCTGTTCCCCTCGGGCGGAAGGAAGGAGCGCCTGTTGCCACATGGAGAGCACGGTAGAGCCTCGGGAATGGGCTGGGACGTCAGCGACTGACGTCAGGACGCAGAACGGAGACTTGGATCCAGGGAACTGCGGGCTGTGAAGCCATCGAGTTTGCAGCAAAGGACGGCAGCGACTTCTTTTGCAGGCTTGTTGTGAAAACTTTAAAGACTTAAGTTTTGCTATGTTACACTCAAAGGACACACCAGTTGAACTTGATTTGAATGAACAAATTAGGGAATTGTATACTGTAGTAGATATGATGAAGCCATGGCAACCATAGATAAATTAAGCAGAAGGTCCTATGTATATGTCCGAAGGGAAAGACACATTGTTCCATTTATGGGGAATGTTGAGAAAGATGTGAGGTCTGTTGATAACTTTATTGAAGAAGTACAACGTGCACTTCATACGAGAAATCAGTCTGACCAGGATCGGTATGACTTTCTTATGTCCCTGCTCAGGGGTACAGCCTTAGAGGAAGCACATATGCGCAGTGATGCTGAGGAAGACCGGGCTGATGACTTGTTCACCTATCTCAGGGAAGCTTTTTAGAGACAAGCGTAGTGCACCCCAGCTGTGGCACAGCTTCCACAGTCGCAAGCAGCATGAGAGTGAAGATGTAAGAGAGTTTTCACATGCTCAAGCTTTTAACTTGCTACTGAAGCACTCCCCTGATGCCGTGACCAATAAGAGGGTAGTGCTAAGAGGTCAATTTATAGGGGGAATCAGGGATCCTCCCCTCAGAAGGGAGCTCCACAGATTCATGCGGGACCACCCTGAGTCCTCGATGATAGAAGTTGGAGAAGAGGCTCTTCTGTGGCTTGTAGAAGATCCCCTGGGAAATACAAAGTCTGGAAAGTCAAAGTGTAGCAGTAGCCAGGCCCAATGTTCGATTCTTAAAGCTCGGGAATCTGAGTCTGTCACATTAGATGACGTCCTTAAAGTAGCCGCAGAGCAGGGCAAAGCCCTTTGTGAATTGACTCAAGCAGTAAAAGATCTCACTGTGCAGAGGGATTTTACATGCGCTACTAGCAGTAGGCATAAGTTACAGCCTAGGTTCACAGAAGATGGGCAACCAATATGCTTCAACTGTCAGGTGGGAGGGCATTTGACCAAGGATTGCCCACGGACGCAGGGGGCAAGGGAAGTGGAGTCTGCGTCCTCCTGCCCTCAAGAGGTTAGGAGTCGGGCAATTCAGCCGAACCTCATAGATATAGATAATGTACAGCTATCCCGTGACCAGTTCCTGCAATGTGCCATAGGAACATGTCTAGTTGTTGAGCTTGAAATTTCAGGTGTCGCTGTCCGTTGTCTGTTGGACACAGGTAGTCAAGTAAGCACCCTGACCGAGCAGTTCTTTCAAGAACACTTGAATGGAGAGGAAAAGGATATGTTGTCCACTGCTGGCTGGCTTAGGCTAATAGCTGCAAATACTGGGCATGGTGAGGAATGATTTTCACGAATGAAGGCATCAGCGCTGGAAAGCGTGGCTTGTGCAAAGTTCCTTACCAGCCAAGTAGAATTGCCAGTACCATATTAGTTCTGTATTAGTTCTGCATTAGTTTTGTGCAGTTTGCTTTATGTATTTTTACACTGCATACGCAATTCATCAATATACAAGGGTGTGGATCGAAAGTTAAACTGAGATTGTAACGGCAAGAACTGGTTGTAAATTCGTTCATTTTGTTTTGAGACCCTCTTCCGGCACTTAAACATCTAAAACAGATAAAGGAATTAAAACCCGAAAAAAAAGTATTTGTCGTCCCGAGTGTATACTTTTCCCCAGGCTACAAAACATAATATCTAGAAAATTTTATTCATACATATGCATTTTTGAATATTCCAGCCCACTTGCTACATTCTAGCAGTATGGTACAATGCAATGTTAACATTTGCAACAAGAAAGCTATGAGAAGAGCAGCAGGATTACATGCGTTCCTCCCAAACAAAAAAAATCCCAAATCCTTCCAAACACAAAAATCCACTGTTCTAACATCAGTACTCCATGGCCACTTCTCCTTAAGCAAATTACCTGCATCCTCCTCCACTGTCCTGAAAACCTCAGTTACTAATTGCTCCCCCTAGCAATGGCGACTTTCTTACCTTCCAGACTTAATCGAGGGCTGCTATGACTCCAGCAATGGCTCTATTCCTAATTAGGCTGTAACAATAGCATTTGTCAGCTGCTTAGCTCAAAAAAATCAGGCCTACTTGTCAATACTGAGGATACATTGAAAGAAAGTATGATCTACGGAAACACAGAGGGTAACAGTACGATTTTTTTCACCATATACAGCAGGCAAAATATATAACAATAAAAATTGTATTTTGTTATTAAGTCTATCCATTGTACATTAAAATAATGGAATAACATTTTGAGACCTTGACTATACTTAAAATTTTATTTTGTTAAGTTCACCATCATTATATATATAGATTATGATTATTTTTGTAACCATGTCCTACCAATTATGTTCTTTCGTTTCTTTTCTAATTTTGATTCAATTATCTCTTGTGTCCTTGATGATGATGTCTGAGCAGAGAAGTTAATATAAACTGGAACATAACCCGCCTCATCTTGTATTTGAGTCAACAAACTTCGTGCAACCACAGACTAGAAGAAGAATATAAAATCATTAGAAAATATACATCAAGTCTTTTAATAACAAAACGGTATTTATTTTACCTCTGAAGCATATAACATGAAAGATACATACATTTTTAACCAGCTGTGCAGAACCACCCTTAGAAATGCACATAGAAGGACTCGAGTTTTTTGCTCAAATTATAATGCTTACGTTCAAATTTACTGGATTAAATATGATTAGCGCTCCTTAAATAAGTGGTGGATTCATTAATTAGGACCAATTGGACCTAATTGTTTCTTTCAGTGTTATAACAGTTAACGAAGTGAGTAGACTGCACACTGTACCATACACATTGTGGTTTACAGACCAAAGGACTGGAGCCTACAAGATGGTAAGGCTAAACTAATCCTCTTTGAGTCACTTAACTTAATTTTGTCCATGGAGAACCACTAAGGAGATACGAGAAAAGTAATGAGCTACCAAAAGTGATTAACAATTAATTTTACATGTTTTTCTAATCCCTTATTCACTGGAGCTCAGCAGTACACCATCATACTGCATAATCTTAACATTAAAGAAAAACAGCACCGGGTGGTGACCTAACTTGCAAAGAAGGTCAAGAAAAATGCATACATGTTATTATTAAATGAGGCTACTCATAATTGTTGCTACAAGAAATATGAAAAAACAGTTCAAAACTTGACTGGTCACAACTATCCTGTAACATCAGGTTCTCCAAGGAGATTTTGGTCAAAAGCTACAGAGCACTGATGACAACTAATAAACCCAAGCTGGGATTCTCTATTAGTGAGTCACAGAGCAGTGCTGTACAGAGATGGACCATGTGATCCATGCTGACATGTTGGAAATATGGACTCATTGCATTTCCTTACATTCGTGTGACTATCTAAATGCCTCTTGCATTCCAGATCTTAACCACTCACAACGTAATTCTCTTCTCCACTCAGATCAATTTAAAACTTCCGTTAAGCCTAAACTTAAGTTCTCCTAAAGAGCAACACCTTCCACTTGTCTGCATCACTTCCATCTGCCTTTTTTTTGGCCCATCTTCTTAGCTGGCAAGTTTTGAAGTCCATCCTCGCTGTCCACTACACCCCAAACTTGATGTCATCCACAGATTTGCTGATCCAGATTACCACATTATCATCTAAATTATTAAAATTCGAAGTAAATTTATCTTCAAAATACATATATGTCATTGTGTACGAAGGGTGATTGATAAATTCGTGGCCTAGGTAGAAGGAGTCAATTTTAGAAAACCTAGCACATTTATTTTTCAACATAGTCCCCTCCTACATTTACACACTTAGTCCAGCGGTCTATCCTTTTGATCTTAATATACAGTAGGTATAAAATCACTTGGGATTCTCTTTCACCTTGTATGCCAGAGCAACCACGTGTCCTCTTTTAGCCCACCTGTTTTCTCTCTAGTGTGCTCTTGCATTTCTTATACTCCTCAAGCACCATACTTGATCCCATTTGTCCATACCTGATACGTGCTTCCTTCTTTTTCTTCACCAGGGCCTCAATATCCTTTGATATCCAAAATTTCGTAAACCTGTTAGCTTTGCCTTTTATTCTAGCAGGAACATGGAGATCCTATACTCTCAATATTTTACTTTTGAAAGCTTCCCACTTACCAACTATCACTTTACCAGAAGGCAACTATCCTGATGCCTTCAAGATCCCTTCTAGTGGCATCAAAATTGGCTTCATTCCAATTTAGAATCCCAAAATGAGGACAAGTCCTATTCTTCTCCATAATTACCTTGAAACTAATGGAATTATCATTACTAGATACAAAGTGTTCGTTGATACACACATCTGTCATCTGCCATGTCTCATTCCCTGAATGGAGATCCAGTATTGTGTTTTCTCTAGTTGGGATCTCTACATATTGATTAAAGAAACTTTCCTGAACACATTTGACAAACTCTTTCCCATCCATTCCCTTTACAATATGGGAGTCCCAGACAACACGTGGAAAGTTAAATTCACTTGTTATAACCTTATATTTCTTGTAACTGTCTGCTCTCTCTCGCTCTCTCTCAACAAATGTGTTCCTCTAAATCACACTGACTATTGGGGGTTGTACAATGTATTCCTTTTTTTTAGGTCATCCTTTTAATTCCTCGTTTCCACCCATATCGCCACAGTAGACAAGCCTTCCAAGTATGTCCTCTCTGAACACTGCCATGACATTTTTACTGATGTGTAATGCCACCCCTCCCCCTTTAGGAACTGCATCTCTATCATATCTAAAACATCAAAGACCCAAAAAGCAGAGCTGCCAGTCCTACCCTTCCTGCAACCAAATCTCACTAATGTCCTAATTCTACCCGAATTCCACATGTTGATCCATGTTCTAAGCTATTATACAGTACCTACAAATATCTCCCACATTGAAATAGATGCATCTCAGAACATTAACCCCACCTTGCCCATTACACAGTCGAGTTATATCTTTGCCTGTAGGCTTAACATCTACTTTTTCCACAACCACTCCATTTGCTGTCCTAGCAGTCTGGTTCCCACCCCACTGCAATTCTAGTTTAAAGTCCCAGGGCAGCACTAGCAAACTATCCCCAAGGATTCTGATCCCCTCCATTTTGAGTGCAAACCATCCCATTTGTACAGGTCACCACCCTGGGGTTATGTCTTTTAACTTGGTACCTAACTTCCACAGCCTCCTCTACTGTAAAGATGAAGCCACACTCAGGTTGGAGGAACACACCTTATATTCCGTCTGGGTAGCCTCCAACCTGATGGCATGAACATCGACTTCTCTAACTTCCGCTAATGCCCCACCTCCCCCTCGTACTCCATCTGTTACTTATTTTTATACACACATACTTTCTCTCACTCTCCTTTTTCTCCCTCTGTCCCTCTGAATATACCCCTTGCCCATCCTCTGGGTCCTCCCCCCCCCTTGTCTTTCTTCCTGGACCTCCTGTCCCATGATCCTCTCGTATCCCTTTTGCCTATCTCCTGTCCAGCTCTTGGCTCTATCCCTCCCCCTCCTGTCTTCTCCAATCACTTTGGATCTCCCCCTCCCCCTCCAACTTTCAAATCCCTTACTCACTCTTCCTTCAGTTAGTTCTGACGAAGGGTCTCGGCCTGAAACGTCGACTGCACCTCTTCCTAGAGACACTGCCTGGCCTGCTGCGTTCACCAGCAACTTTTATGTGTGTTGCTTGAATTTCCAGCATCTGCAGAATTCCTGTTGTTTACCTAACTTCCTGAGCTCTCTTTCAAGGATCATGTCATCCTTCCGTATATCATTGGTACTGATGTGGACCATGATTTCTGACTGTTCACCCTTCCACCTTAAGAAAGCTTTGGACTCAATCCAAGAAGTTCTGACCCTGGCACCATCCAGGAATCTTGTTCTTGTTGACAGAATCTCCTGCTTGTTCCATTAATCAATTAATTCCCTATCACCATTACATTCCTGTTTTCCCCACAGCTTTACAATAAGAAAATGGTCAGCTCCCAGAACACACTGCCAGTGGAAGTCCTAGAAGCAGATATAATAGCAACATTTAAGAGACAGTTAGACATACACACAAGCGTAGTGAATGGAGGGATATAGACCATCTGTATGCAAATGAAATCAGTTTAAATTGGCATCATGGTTAGCACAGACAACATGAGTCGCAGGGCCTATTCTTATGCTGTAATATTCTATGTACTATATCCATCTATACTATTCCCATTTAGTCTTGGTCCATAGTCTTCTATACTTTGGCAATTCAAATGTTCATCTAGTTGTTTTGTCATATGCTGTAGAAGTCTAGGTCTTCACCACCTTCTTAGACAAAACATTCCAATCTCCAACCACTCCCAAACTAAAAAATCCTATCCCTTCTAAATCTGAACCATCAACAATTCTTTTCTCCCCACAGATGGCACCTGACCCACTGAGTTCCTCCTATGAATTGTTTGCCATCCAGACTTATTATCCCTTACCTTCTGATTACAGATACCTATGGTAGAACACAAAGTTTACCATTGTCTACCCTATCTATGTTCCTCACAGTTCTGTACTCCATCAGGACCCCCTCAGTTTTCTCTGCTCCAAGAAAAAGAAAGCCGGCCTATTCAGTCCAGCCATGATGAATAGTCATGATTAAGAGTCTCAACCTGAAAAATGGACTGCCCACAGATATTGCTTAACCTGCCTAAGGAGACAGGCTGCCAAATTCCTAGTGTTGTGAGAAGTACAGTCCAACAGGAAAACAATTGAAATAACAATCAAGTTGAAGTCAAATGGGTAACAGGTAAACTCATCCAAGGCATTCTGTGTGAAAATGAGATGTAACGTAACAACTGCAATTGCACCAGAAAAGCACAACCACTTGAGAAGCATTCTTGCATGCAATGCAATCAAAAACATCGAAGGATACAATTTTTTTCTTCCCATGTTTCCCTTCAAATTCAGAGATAGGTGGCAACTAGAAATTATTTCAAGTAAATGCTGTGATAATCCATCTCTTTACAAACAATAATCATGTGACATACATACTGAGATAAAGAATTTCATTTTATTTATCACAGGTGTTAATTATATATACAAAAAAAATCTTTCTGATTCTATTTTTAATATAATTCACATAGAAAAATGACTAGAACTGTATTTTACCTTGCCCACTCCGGTTATCCCAGTGAAAAGAACAGAGTGATGAACATCAAGAAGCTTTTCCAACAGATACCCAAATCGTACAGTGTCTGTTGTGGGAACAAGCATCTCAAAAAATGGTATTTGACTGTTGTACTTAAAACTGGGAATAATTCTGTCCCATGGATCTAGTCGGTTGTTATCAAAGTCCATGTAATAGTTCCACAGGTCACCAGAGGTTGGTAACTAAAGAAAGATAAGAAAAGCTTTTAATATATACAGTATATATATTTCAAAATCTTTAAAATTTTGGAGAAGTGATACAGAAATTAGGCTAATCTATTCCTATTCTATTCTTATTATTGATCACTCCTGTAACAATTGTGTTTTACTCACAATGCAGCAAAGTTGAACCACATTCAGGTAAGTTGTTGTCCCTCTCTATGCCTTGGTGGCACATCAGGTGGCAATTGCCATTTCTCTAGTAGTTGTCTGATTTTTAAAAGGCCAAGTTGCGAGCTTGACACTCAACCCAGCTCAGATGAAAAGAGCGCAAGCAGCCAGCTGAATTTGAACCCAGGACCACTACAGCACTGGCCGGCTATTACGCTAACTAGGTTTCGGCTCGAAACGTTGACTTTGATCTTTTTCTAGATGCTGCCTGGCCTGCTGAGCTCCTCCAGCATGTGTTGCTCAGGTTTCAATGAAATTACCTCTCATTCATTTAAAGTATGCAAGCAATCTGGAAGTATGCAAAAAGTAAGGAGATATATTGTTGAAAGATCATGGAATTAAGTATTTTTTATTTATTTAGAGATACGGAGAGGAACAGGTAATCTGACTCAATGAGCCACATTGGCCAGCAACCCACCTAATCACAGGACAATTGACAATAACCAATTACCGTAACCTACTAAGCAATATGTCTTTGGAATGTGGGAGAAAACTGCAGCACCCAGAGGGAATCCACATGCCCATGGGAAGTACATACAAAGTTCTTGCAGACAGCTTCAGAATTGAACTCCGAACTCCAACGCCGTAAGCTGTATTAGCGTTGTGCTAACTGCTACACTAGCATGGCAAGCTTATGTGGTACAGGCACAGGACCTGATTAGAATTCTGGGTTAGATCAGCCATGATCATGTTGAATGGTAAGATCTGGCTTGAGGGACCAGATTTTCCATTCCTGTTCCTATAATTTATGATCTTGAGTAATTGTGCACAAAAACACTTCAGAGATTCCCAGAAAGAAATTTGACAACACCACATATTATTTAGAGACAAAAGAAACTGCACATGTTGGAACCTAGAGAAAAATCACAAGCTGTGACTGTGAGCGGAGAGAGAATTTTGCCAGTATAAAGAGATGAGAGGGAGAGGTGAGGAAGGAGCTCAGAGGTCATAAGGAGAACAAGGTGAACTTGCAGAGGACAGGTAGATAGACCCAGCTGAGGGAAGGAGAGAGGGTAATTTTGAAGTAAATGTTGTTGGATGATAGGTAGAAACAGATAAGGGAAAATGGGCAGATGGAGCTGGGTGGGATATGGGGGAGAGAAAGGTAGGAAAGAAGCTGGAGGGTGATGTGGAACCAGATAATGAAGAATACTAGGCAAATGGAAACAGATTGCAGGGGAGGAAGGAAAAGTAGATCAGGGGAGAAGAAACCCTGATGTATAGTTGTGTAGGCAGTGGACAGAAGGAAATGGGAAAGATGAACAAAAGAAAAAGAAAGCTGGGTGGACAGGGAGAAACGGGAAAGGAATAGTAAATAAATGGGTAACATAAAATAGAAAAAAAAAATCAATGCTTCTACCATAGGGTCATGGACTACTGAAGTGGAATAAGAGTTTTTTTTTTAATCTAGACAGCCTTTGGCTTCATTATTGCAAGGACAGACAGGTTGATGTGGGAATGAGAAGGGAGATAAAGTGACATGCAACTGGAAGTTCAAAATGGCCATTACATATCATTTTAGTTCCCAGGATCCCACCAATAGTCATCTTCCTCCTTCCCCCTTTCTGTTTTTTTGTAAACACCACTCTATCTGTGTCTCCCTGGTCTGCTCAACCCTCTCCACCCTTCCCCATCTCCTGACTATTTTTCTGTGGTAGTAGGAGGTACAAGAAATTATCCCTACACCTTCAGCCAGGGACCAAAACAGCTCTTCCAACTGAGTTAGAGATTTGCATTGACCTCTTCCAACCAAATTTATACCAATCACACACATAAATATCCACCTGGGTTTCTTCTGCACTGGCCTACCTTGCCTATCTCCTCCATCTTTTACCTGCTCCTCTTCGTTTCCTTATCTGATTCCACTTACCATCTTCCAACCTTGTCTCTACCTTCCGATTCACCCACTCCCAATGGGCTCCAATTGTCTATGTCCTGATAGTTGTATTGATGAAGGGTCTCAGCCCGAAACGTTGACTATTTACTCTTTTTCATAGATGCGGCCTGGCCAGTTTAGTTCCTCCAGAATTTTGTGTGTATTGCTTCGGATTTCCAGCATCTGCAGATTTTCTTGCATTTGTTTTTTTAATTGTCTATTTTCTCTTTACATGATTCCACCTATCACCCACCAGCCTCTGTCTTTAAACATATCCCCACCCTTCCCCCTCCTAGCTCTATCTGTTCATCATGCCCCACTTCACTCCATTCCATCTATTACCTACCAATTCCTGTCTTATCCATCTCTTTCAACTCTTTATACTGGCTATCTTCCCTTTACATTCTCAGTTCTGGTGCAGAGTCATGGCTTGAAATGTTGACCATCCTTTTGACTTCTCAGACGCTGCTTGACCATATGAGTAGCTGCACCAGTTGGCTTTTTACTTCATACCATTCATCAGAGATATATTGGTTATGAAAGGCAATGTATTTGTTTATTTACTTTATAGATACCTTAGCCTCAGGATGATCTTCAAACTGATGACGCACAAATGTATCAAAGTTGTCCCAGTGGTCCTCAGTTAAATTTCCTCCAATAGACCAAATGTAGCAGAAAACAAATGTCTGAGTAATAACACCATTTAATTGAGAAGCATCCTTTAAAACAGTAAGAAATTATTATTATTAATAATTTTCATTCAAATTCATTGTGCAAGTTATGCATTTGCACTTCCTGATAACAAAGCTGGGCAGCATCGCTGACAAAGCGCATCCCTTCCCGATAAGCTTATGCATTCTATGTATGTTTCGAACAGAAGGAGATTGAAATGTCACTACCAGTACCTATACCCTCAATGCACATGAACCTACAGTCACTGTTGCTGATGTCAGGTCAGTTTTCCAGAGAGAGAGACTACAGAAAGCAACTGATCTGATGTCCCCAACCATATCATTAGATCCTGTGCAGATCAGCTTGCAGGGGTATTTCCAAATATCTTTAATGTTTCCCTATTGGTTCCCATCTGTTCAGTAGCTCTGACATCACCATTATGTTGTGCTTTGAGAGGCTGGTCATGGTACGAATCAGCTCCAGCCTGCCACAACCTCAACCTACTGCAATTTGCCTACCATATGGCAGATACTATCTCCTTGAACTTACTGTCATCTCTGGAGAGTAGAGATACCTACGTTGCACAATTGTTTATTGACTACATCTTCAATACCTCATCTCCAAATTCCTAGATCTGGGACTCAACACGTCTCTTTACAAATGGATCCTTGACTTCCTAACCAATAGGCCATAATCAAAGAAGATGGGCAACAATACCTCTGCCGTTATTATTCTGAACACTAGTGCCCCACAAGGCAGTATCTTCAGCTCCCTACTGTACTCCCTATGCATTCATGACTATATCACCAGTTTCTTATCTAATTCCACCTACCAGACTGCAGATGATAAACCACAATGGGCCAAACCTCCAACAACACTGAGTCAATATGGAAAAAAACCCAGTGCAATGGTGTCATGACAACAACCTTCCCCTCAATGTCAGCAAAACTGAAGAACTGGTCATTGACTTCAAGGACGGGGGGGGGCGGTGGGGGGGTGGGTGTCGATGAAATGGTCCTGTTTACATCAATGTATTTGAGGTCAAGGAAGTTGAAAGCTTCAAATTCTTAAGATTAAACATACCTAGTCCAACCACTCAGATAGGACAGCCAAAAAAGCTTGCCAGTACGTCTACTTCGTCAATGAGGCTAAATAAATTTGGTATGCCATTTCTGAACATCAATAATTTTTTATCAATGCACCATAGATAGCATCCCATTGAATGCATCACAGCTTGGATGGCATCTGCTCTACCCATGACCACAAGAAATTGCAGAGAGATGTACACACAACTCAGCATACCAGCCTCTGCTCTGTAGACTCTGTCTACACATATTGCTGCACTTTGTAACTGCAACACTTTACTCTGCATTCTATTATTGCTTTCAATTGTACTACCTCAATGCATTGATGTGCTGAAATGATCTATATGGATGGCATGCAAAAAAAGTCTTTCACTGCACCTCAATACATGACAATAGAATTTATCAATTTACTTATTCTTAGTTTATTTTGTATAGTTGGCTAAATATCATAATTAACATATAATATACCCCCTATATGAAGTAATTTACTCAACTCAAAAATATTATTCATTCACCAAATTGTAACCTTTTTTATAATTTTGAACAATTCATATCTCCTCAGAGTCTGCACTCTCTAAATTGACATAACCCCAGTACTCTGCTCATGGAAGTATCTATGAATTAGCTATCCATTAGTGATTCTTCTCTAAATTTTTCCAAGGGTTTTATTATCTTTAGATTGGAAAATAAAACTGAATATGGTATTCTAAATAAATTTTAACAAAATACTCTATAAAGATGAAGAGAAACTTGGATTGTCATCAATATTTTTAAATGAGATGCATCACTGCTTTCCTGCTTAATTAAAGTCAATTGATAGTGTGGGCACATGGCCAAGTGGTTAAGGCATTGGACTAGCGACCTGAAGGTCGTGAGTTCGAGCCCCAGCCGAGGCAACATGTTGTGTCCTTGAGCAAGGCACTTAATCACATATTGCTCTGCAACGACACTGGTGCGAAGCTGTATGGGTCCTAATGCCCTTCCCTTGGACAACATTGCAGCATGGGCAACTGCTGGTCTTCCATACAACCTTGCCCAGGCCTGCGCCCTGGAGAGTGAAGACTTTCCAGGTGCAGATCCATGGTCTCACAAGACTAACAGATGCCTTAAAGTCAATTGGTGTGATGATAAACACAACCCATAGCTTTAACTCCAGTGTTCAAAGTGACACTTCATACATCCATGTAGAAGTGGCATGGGGGAACCATGGAATTATGGATACAGTTAATACAGGCAAAATGTACTTCCAGTTTCAAATTCTTCCTTAAAAATATCACAAATGTCACAAGAGAAGCAAGAGTTTGGAGATAATCAAGGGATGATGACTTCAGCTATGAGAAAATGTGATTAAAAGTTATCAAAGTGGTCATTAGAGGTGTACTATACCATACTTCTAGATTCAATGCAGAGATAATCTAATATTCTAAAGAAAAGTGAGCACTGAGCTACATTCACCTGTATTTTTAATGTGCACATCATTATAGTCTCATGCTCAGCATGCCTGAATATCAGAAGTAGACATTACAATTTTAATGGTGTGAAAATGAAATATTAATCAATCACATGGTAAAGGTTCACAAACACGAGCGCATAAATCTCTGTAACTTCCGCCATCTCCAACAGGATCCCACCAACAAGCACATCTTTCCCTCCCCCCCCCACTTTCTGCAAACTGCAGAGATCACTCCCTATGTGATTCCCTCCTCGATTCATCCCTCCCCACTGATCTCCTTCCTGGTACTTATCCTTGCAAGTGGAACAAGTGCCACACCTGCCCCTACACCTCCTCCCTCACTACCATTCAGGGCCCCAAACAGCCCTTCTAGGTGAGGCGACACTTCACCTGTGAGTCTCTTGGGGTTATCTACTGTATCCAGTGCTCCCGATGTAGCCTCCTGTATATCGGACAGACCTATGCGCCATCCAACAGAAAAAGCAGGATTGGCACAACATTGTGGGCTGAAGGGCCTGTAATGTGCTGCAGATTTTATATGTTTCTATCTCCCAGTGGCCACCCATTTCATTTTTATTTCCCATATCCATTCCAACATGTCAGTCCATGGCCTCCTCTACTGCCACATGAGCCTACTCTCAGGTTGGTGGAGCAACACCTTATATTCCATCTGGGTAGTCTCCAACCTGATGGCACAATTATTTATTTATCAAACTCCAGTAACTGCCCCCCTCCCATTATCTCCTTAACTGCCCATTTCTTCCCTCTGGTGCTCCTCCCCCTTCCCTTTCTTCCCTGGTCTTCCATCCTCTCCTATCAGATTGTCCCTTCTCCATGCCTTTACCTTTTTCACCAATCAACTCTCCAGCTCTTTACTTCACTCCTCTCCCTCTCCCAGTTTCACCTATCACCTGCCACTTCTTCCTCCCCTCCCACCAATTTCTAACACTGACTTCTCACCGTTTTTTTCGAGTCCTCAGCCTGAAATGTTGACTACTTACTTTTTTGCATAGGTGCTGCCTGGCCTGCTGAGATTCTCCAGCGGTATAGGTTAGTTATTTTGAATTAATGTCAACAGACATTGAAATATGGCCATGTGCCCAATACTCATTCCTATGAATGATCTCTGATCTGGAAATGTTAACTTTATTTTCTTTTAACAGATGCTGCCTGATGCACTTTTACAGAATGTTCAGTTATGATTTGGCAAAAAGATTATTAATTGGCTAAATTCTATATTATGTGCTGCAGGCTGAAAGAATGAAATGCCTCTGGGTCATCTAGATACAAAAAGTTGAGGTGGAGGAACAAATGACCAAAGTATGCATTATGCCATTTAGGTATTGAAAGAATGCAAATATGTATACCATATGCAACTTCGAGATTCATCTTCTTACAGGCACCCACAAAATAAAGAAAGATAATAGTATTTGCAAATAACCACGCACTACAAAGACCAACAAACATCCAAAGTGCAAAAACTAATAGAGATTTATCCAAAAAGACTACTGGCTTTAATAGCTGTGAGAGGTGGTTCAACTAACTACTGAGCAAAGGGGGATGAATACTTTTGAACTGCTGACATATCAGTTTTTGAATTTGTAGTTTTTCATGCTTTACTATTTTTATTTTTTGGCCCCCACTGTGGAAAAAGGAGCATTCGATTCACAAATAAAATTTCTTAGTTAAATTGATGAAAATCCATGGTTGTAATATTAATTTAAGTGAACAAGGGATGGGGGTTGAATATTTTTTTAAGGCACTGTGCATCCTTGCTTTTATATTCTAGTTTTCTTGAAATGAATGCTAGCATTGCATTTGTCTTCCTTACCGCTGACTCAACCTGCAAGTTCACATTTAGGGAACTCTGCTCGAGAAACCCCACATCTCTTTGCACCACTGATTTTTTTTATTTCTGCCCCATTTAGAAAATGGTCTATGCATTCATTCTTTCTTACAAAGTACACGAAAATACACTTCCCAACACTATATTCCATCTGCCACTTCTTTGCCCATTCACCCAATCTATCCAAGTCCTTCTACAGATTTCCTGCTTCTTTAACACTACATGCTCCTCTACCTATCTTTGTTTAGTCTGCAAACTCGGCCAAAAAGCTATCAATTCCATCATCCAAATCATTGACATATAATGAGAAAAGAAGCAGTCCCAACATCAACCCTTTGGAATACTACCAATCACTGGCAGCCAACCAGAAAAGGCCCCTTTTATTCCCACTCTCTGCCTCCTGCCAGCCAGTCCATCTTCTATCCATGCTAGCATTTTTCCTGTAATACTATATGTCCTTTTCTTGTTAAGCAGTATGACGTGCAACACTTTGTCAAAAGCCTTCTAAAAATCTAAGTATACAGCATCCGCTGACTCTGCTCTGTCTATCCTGATTGTTACTTCCTCAAAGAATTCCTACAGGTTTGTCAGGCAAGATTTCCCCTTAAGGAAACCATGTTGATTTTGGTCTATTTTATCTTCTCATCTTTAATAAAGGACTCCAACATCTTCCCAACCTCTGAAGTTAGCCTATTTGGCCTATAATTTGCTTTCTTCTACCTCCCTCCTTTCTTAAAGAGTGGAGTGACATTTGCAAATTTCCAGTCCTCCAGAACCATTGCAGATTCTAGTAATTCTTAAATTATCATTACTAATGCCTTCACAATCTTTTCAAACACTTCTTTCAGAATCCTGGGTATCTAGCAGTTTTCTGGGCTGCCTGAAAAACATCACTGTAGGTTGACAGTACCATCATATGTACCCTGCCATGCTCCTTTAATTACCATTGTTTACTTTCTTTTACTTATTTTGCTTTCATTGGGAAGTTCAAAGAAAGTTAGGAACTATAGTGAGCAAATACTTGAGTGTAAAGTTCATAAATATCATTCATATAGAATGATTAACGAATTTCAATTGACAACCAGTAACTCCCAGCTGACACAGGCAAGCAGTAAAACACAATGATATCAAACACAGAATTTGGGATATTCTACTCATGCTACGTTACAGTGTAAGTTTATTTTTGCCATAATAAGACCTCAAATCTAGCTTGATCTACTAGGCAATAATAATTCCCACCCTTTTGTATTCTTCTGAGTGATAGACGATTGCTACAAGCTTTTCAGAGCATGGGAGAAGAGCCCAGGATCTAAAATCTCTGCAAAGTCTTCCCTATCCACTGGCAGGAGTAGTGAACCTAATCAGAGTCAGCTGCCAGTCCAACAACCCTGTATCAAGGCTCTAATTATACTCAACTATCTATGATGCCAACAATACCCTCTTCCATGCCTGATACTAGCTACTCTACTCTGAACATTGTCATGGTAAGGGATTACAAGAAAAATAAAATAAATTTTCAAGGATGTTCTCAAATTCTCTAAGAAAAATATGACAATCTCACTAAATCAAGAAAGTCCTTGACCTAAATAAAATAGAGAAAGAACATCAAGAAAAGCTCTGAAAGCATTAAATCTCTTCTTCAGAAGCATCAGAATCCTTATGCAATCAATGGGCAATGTGCTAACTTCCAACACCACCCATCCTCATGTCTTATAAAGAACTTTCAACCTCACATGTAGTAATGTCTATGACCCAACATTTGTCTAATCAGCCATCTCAGAAACCTAGAACTGGAGTGAAGTTAGTCAAGAATGAACCTGTGGCATGGCCTAAGAAGACATAGAAAAAAGCTTGATTGCCTTACTGATGCACAGATACTCACTGGTTTACTTTCCCTTTCAGGGAAATAAATCATGGATTGTATTCTCATTATGCTTTGAATTTTATATCTCTAAGAATGACCCATTGACTTAACAAGTAATCACCATCAATGTAAAGCTGTTCCCTAACTGTAAGAATCTTTGGGATCTACACTCAGTAGTGACCTTATTAGGTATGCTCTGTACCTAATAAAGTGGCTAATGAACATATGCTCATAGTCTTCTGCTGTTATAGTCCATTACTTCAAGGTTTGATGTGCTTTGTGTTCAGAAATGCTCTTCTAGACACCACTGTTGTACACATGGATAGTTGAGTCACTGTTGCCTCCTTGTCAGCTTGAAGCAGTCTGGCCATTCTCCTCTGACCTCTCTCACTAACAAGCCAATTTTGCCCACAAAACTGCCTCTCACTGGATATTGTTTTGTGCTTGCAGCTTTATCTGTTAACTCAGGAGACTGTTTTGTGTGAAAATTCCAGGATATCAGCAGTTTCTGATCAAGATGGCACCAGCGAACAATGCTATCTCGGGCGACATCTCCAGATAGTCCACAAAACTGTTTCTTTCACTTCTTTTATGCTTTCTTTTTATTTTAAATGTGCTTTCAGGTACTGCGAGAGCCAATGATTTACAGTTTGAAGATTGATTGAGCGATCTGGCACTTAGCTGATTTTGCACAATTTGCTTTTTTGTTGCACGCAGGGGCATTGCTGTTTTTTGAACAGCTACCATGGTTTTCTTTGTTTTGTGGCTGTCTAGAGATGAATCTGAGATGTATACTGCATACATACTTTGATAATAAATGTACTTTGAACCTTGAGATAATCAAACTGCCCTGTTTGGCAGCAACAATCATTCCACAGTAAAAGTGATTTTGATCACATTTCTTCCCCAATCTGATATTTGGTCTGAACAACAAATGAACCTCATGCTTTTAAATATTGGGTTACTGCCATGTGGTTAGCTGATTAAATATTTGCATTAATAAGCAGGTGTACAGGTCTACCTAATAAAGTTGCCACTGAGTATATATGTCTGTTTTTTTTCAAGTCTCCTGCTGTACATTACAAATAAAAATAAAGGTTACACCATGGGTTTAATATAATGTACATGCTAGCACATGTACAATATATTATAATTTCCCATTCTACTATAATTACATACCAATTGGCTTGAAATGATAGATTAACTAAAACCTCCATGAGTTGATACTTCGTAATATAAAGATTATATCTCTTACTAATAACAAAACACAAAAATAGTTCATTTTCAATCTACCTGTATATTTGTAAAAGTTACAACAAATTAGTGATAATGGTTTATACACATATATTTGCTTACATCAAGTAAATCTTTACACCAATGATAAGACATATTTCACTTACCATGCTGAGATCCGGACCATATTTTCCCAGAAGCAGAGATTCAAGAAGGCAGCAGAGAGTAGTGACCTTGCTAATGTCAACCTGTGGGATTCCCTGTGTGCATTTCTTGGTGACAAAGTGCAACCCATTTTCAACACAACTTTCAAAAAGTCCCATTAGGTGCTGCTTTGATTCAAATGTTAGCTGAATAAAAGTAAATTTTTTCTTCAGTTCATAGATATTAACATTCAGCAAAATAACCAAAGTCCCCAATACCTTAAGTATCCCGAATTAACTACTACACCAAACACTTCAATATGAATTAACTAAGGAAAACGGATATCGTAAATATAGTTACAGAAGATTAAGTTATTTCAAAAAGTAGCCAAAGAACAATAACCGATAACTATACCTCCAGCTTGCCTAGGCATGCCGCTGAACGTTACCAATATCATACACTTGCAAAATATGTAACAAAAAACTAACTATCCAAAAAGTAATTTTACTGAAAAAACTACTGCACAGTGCCATCATCGTGCACTATGTCACGGAGAACCTGAAGACCAAGAGCAATCCTCAATCATGAAGCTCATCTGAAATTTTTTGATTATAAAATACCCCAGATTTGCTATTTTTTAAGGCCATAGCTTTGCCTCAGACAACAATGGAAGGAAATTGTAGCCCAGAGCATTGATAACCAGCAAACCTGTCGTATCAGAAGATCTGTCCTATTGTACAAGGTAACATACTTAATAAATCAACTTCATTCCATAACATCTAAACCACAATTTATGAATATTATAGCTTACATTATCTGAAATCCGATTCATCCATGTGTTCACATATGGCATCCATTTGAGTTCCTCTGCATCAATATATACCATTCCACACCTGCTAACAGTGGCAGGTGAGGCCACCTTTAAGTCTTGTACCTGGAAAGCAACAAAAATATTTTGCCATAGATTAGCTAAATTCAATCCTACTAATCAATATCAATACACCAACAATAACTGGGTTCTGCAATTTGTGAATACTTCCAAATATTTATACTGCATACTTGCATCATATTTTGTGTGACACACTTTACACAAATGAAAAGGACTGTACTAACCATTTAAAAACTACAGGTAGACTATTTCAATATAAAATGAAAGTAGTGGCTGGTAGAGTTCATCACAGAGCCACCTAGGCTATTTGCACAAAGCATGCATAATTTTTCCTTGACCACATTAGATTCTTTTCTTACTTCCCATGGCCCAAGGTGTGCTTAAAGGTTTAACTCTCTGTTCTAAATTAGCCTTGATATAGGTTAGTGATGAAAGACAGGAAAGTTGATGGGCAGCTCAGAGAGGAAAGTTGTAGGGTATAAAGAAATAAAGAAAGGGGAAACGGGATTAATTGTATTGTTCTGCTGGGGTGTCACAATACTTAATAGACTAAATGTCTGCTTCATGAGTCACATTATTGTTTCAATGCCAAAGAGAATTTTCACCATGCATTTTTTCACTATCTCATCAGGGGTCCTGATGATGGATGCTGTATTCCTGCAACAGCCCTCCTTTCCCACATGACCATTAGAAATTACATGTTTATAAAGCATAAACTTTATAGATCAACTTAGATTTGATAATTAAATATTTCATAAAGTTTAAAATACAATTACCAATTCACTTCAATACGTTTGAAACTAAAGCAGCAGACATTTTTATGATCAACTTCTGAACAATTGTTAAAGATAGCAGGTAAGAAATTTTGTTGTTGAAATTCTGGAAGGCCCAATATGCATAATTAATTCAAAATGCCATAGTAGCATAGCGGTTAACAAGGGGGGTGGGGAGGGTAATGTTCTGAGTTCAGAGTCCAGTTCTGATACCGTATGTAAGGAGCTTGTATATCCTCCCCATGCACACATGGGCTTCCTCCTGGTGCTCCAGGTTCAACCCACATTCCAAAGACACACTGGTTAGTAGATTAATTGTTCATTGTAAATTGTTGTGATTAGTCTTGGGTTAAATAGGTGGGTTACGGAGCACTGTGGATCATTGGGCCAACGGGCCAGTTCAGTGCTGTATCTCTAAATAAAATAATTAACCATTTTAGAATTACCTACCTCAAACATCATATGAATATAAGGAGTGAGTTTAATCCGTTCACTGTTTGCGAGACACAGCATTTTGTTATCATCAAGTACTGTATTCATATTCTCAATCCACAGTGCATCAACTGGCCCATCACAGATAATCCATTTGTGTTCCTGAGTGTCATCATTTACTGCTGCACGAACACTGAGTGCCATAAGGCCATCTTTCCATTCCATTGTAGTGTTGTTTACCTCTCCATACAATTCTCCCATTGTGATTGATTTGGGATTGAGTATATATGTTTTTACAGGCTGATAGTTTGGGTTTGTCTCACCAGCTTTATGCAGGGTTCCTAGAGTATCAGCCAGAATCTGATAAACCGTTGTTTTGCCACTTCCAGTAGGCCCAACCAGCATAACGCCATGCCGTACAATCATGGTCTCATATAATTGTATCACCTTTACAATCATTGCTGGGACAGCCTGCAGGCCCCGATTAAGCATTACATCAACAGTTGTTTGTTGGAATGAACCGTAATCATGATCTGGAATAACAACTCCTGGAAATAAGTCTGAAAGGATTCCACTGAAGGAAAAGAAGAAAAAAATATCATTATAATCCATTCCAATCTGATCATATGAAGGTATTTTATTCAATAAACCTAAGATGCATTTGTGTGGAAACTGGATCTCAATCTGCAGCTTTTTGTTATACACCAGTAATGAAGATAGGAGCAGAAGAAACACCTGAGTGTAAGTTGATGTTTTCCCCAGTGTGCTATTTATCAGAAAATATATAGATCAATGCTCTCAAGCCTTTGATGGTACTTAGTCAGGGTAGTCCTCAACTAGGGATGTTTCTCCTAACCACAAACATAGTCATAGTCCCCAATTCATACAAACTGATTTTATCTGTATTAGAAACCTTCTTAATACATTTTAGCCAATAATCAGCTGAGCGTCCAGAAAATTTGTAAGTCTTAATATCTTGAAAAACAATCTGCAGAATATATAATACTTCAGTGAGTGATTTCCTGAACTTGTAGCATGAATATGGGTTGAAATCAACTATGTCTATTTCCTAATGAAGGGTACGATGTTTAACAAATTGCAATTTTGGCAGAAAGTACATTTTGCTCAGCTCTGACGGTGAGGGGTCCTCTTGGAATACCATTTATCAATACTGGCTAGACTAGAACACCACAAGACCAGAAGAAATAGGAGCAGAATCAGGTCATTCGGCCCATTGAGTCTGCTCCACCATTTCATCATGGCTGATCTATATTCCTTCTCAACCCAATTCTCCTGCCTTCTCCCTGCAAACCTTTCAACACTGACTAACAAAGAGCCTATCACCAGGCCTCCACAGCCACTTGTGGCAATGAGTTCCACAACTCACCACCCACAGGCTTAAGAAATTTCTACTCATCTCAGTTCTAAATGGATGTCCCTCTATTCCGAGGCTGTGCCCTGTGGTCCTAGGTTCCCCACCACAGGAAACATCCTCTCCACATCTACTCTATCAAGGCCTTTCAACATTCAATAGCTTTTAATAAGATTCTCCCCTCATTCTTCAAAATTACATCAAGTACAGGCCCAAAGCCATCAAATGCTCCTCATACAATAACTCTTTCATTCCTGGAATCATTATCATGAACCTTCACTGACCCTCACCAATGCCAATAGATCCCTTCTTAAATAAGGGGCCCAAAACTGCGCACAATACTTCAAGTGAGGCCTCACTAGTGGCTCAGCATTACATCCTTGCTTTCATATTCTAGTTCTCTCAAAATGAATACTAACATTACATTTGCCTTTCTTATCACTGTCTCAACCTGTAAGTTAACCTTAATGGGAATCCTGCATGAGGACTCCCAAGTCACTTTGCACCTTGGATTTTTGAATTTTCTGCCTATTTAGAAAATAGTCTCTGCTTTTGTTCCTTCAACCAAAGTGCATGACAATACACTTCCCAACATAGTATTCTACTGTCATTACTTTACTCATTCTCCTAATATGTCTAATTTCTTCTGCAGCCTCCCTGCTTCTTCAACACTACCTGTCCCTCCACCTATCTTCGTATTGTCCACAAAATTAGTCATAAAGCCAACAATTCTGCTATCCAAATCATTGGCATATAACATAAAAAGAAGCATTCCCAACACTGACCCCCTTGCTAAACACTACTGGTCAGCAGCAGCCAACCAGAAAAGTCTCCTTTTATTTCCACTCTTTGCCTCCTGCCAATCAGCCAATCCGTTATCCATATTAATATCTTTCCTGTATTAACAATAGACAATAGGTGTAGGAGTAGGCCATTCAGCCCTTCGAGCCAGGACCACCATTCACTGTGATCATGGCTGATCATCCACTATCAGTACCCTTTTCCTGCCTTCTCCCCATATCCCTTCACTCCGTTATCTTCAAGAGCTCTATCTAACTCTTTCTTGAAAGAATCCAGAGAATTGGCCTCCACTGCCTTCTGAGGCAGAGCATTCCACAGAACCACATCCCTCTGTGTGAAAAAGTTTTTCCTCAACTCCGTTCTAAATTGCCTACACCTTATTCTTAAACTGTGTCCTCTGGTTCTGGACTCCCCCAACATCGGGAACATGTTTCCTGCCTCTAGCGTGTTCAATCCCTTAATAATCTTATATGTTTCAATCAGATCCCTTCTCATCCTTCTAAATTCCAGTGTATACAACCCCAGTCACTCCAATCTTTCAGCATGTGACAGTCCCGCCATCCCAGGAATTAACCTCGTGAACCTACGCTGCACTCCCTCAATAGCTAGAATGTCCTTCCTCGAATTTGGAGACCAAAACTGTGCACAATATTCCAGGTGTGGTCTCACCAGGGCCCTGTACAACTGCAGAAAGACCTCTCTGCTCCTATACTAAACATAGGTTCTTTTTTAGTTAAGCAGCCTCACGTGCAGCACCTTGTCAAAGGCCTTCTGAAAATCCACGTACACAACATCTACCAACTCTCCTTTGTCTATCCTGCTTATTATTTCCTCAAAGAATTCCAAGAGATTTCTTAGGTAAGATTTCTCTTCAGGAAACCATGTAGTCTTTGGTCTATTTTATCATGTGCCTCCAAGTACCCTGAGACCTCATCCTTAGACATTATTGAGGGATTGGCAAATAAGAGTAATGCACATTCAATAGCTAGCGAGATACTTGAGGGACCAATACTTCAAGCTAGTAAAGTACACAAGCATCTTTGAGAAATTCCTCCTTAAACCCCAACTGAGGTTGACACTAAACCATTGAACCAACTGAGGATTTCAAAGACTTAGGACATGTCTGTTGAACTGTGATGTAAAAATGATCCCATGTGCAGAAAAGTGGAACACAGCAGTGTGATCTGATCAAGTGGAACTGCTGTGTGCCACTTTTCTACAATGTGCAATGCTGTGTTCCACTTTCTGCACATGGGATCATTTTTACATTGGTTCTTTCACATAATATCGCTCATTTCTTAATGGAGCATCCTAGATAAGTTATATTTATTAAATTTCTCTGCCGCTCATAGGAGTCCTTTCCTCGAAGATAGCCACAATGCTGTTGCACAAGCATATAGTTGGGGATAACATTCATAGGTTAGTAATCAACTTCTCTTTAGGCAAAGAGAGAGGGTCAGATGCAATCAATGCTGCAACAAATTGGCTGCTCAATACAAGTATGAATATTATAGAATTATTCAATTCACTAGGGATAAGTGGAAAGTTTCATGTACTGTATTAAAACAATCAATAAGTAGTTTAAACATATTAACATGAAATTCATGTTATTAGCAATCTTTTTAGGTGAGCCATGACTATGTGTGCAGCAATGACAGCAGCTGCACAACAGTGTGATTTATTACTGTGATATTAAGTATATAATTTGTACTAAATGAAAATAAATTTTAATGGTGGTGTGTCTTGAAAATACATTAAAATAAATGAAAGAAAGACAAGTACTGTGTAAAAGTCTGAGGCACATATATATAGTGAATGTACTCAGACCATTGCACAGTTCTGTAGCAGTTTCATGTATTGCATGTCCTGCTGCTGCAACGAAAACATATTTCATGACATATGTGAGTGATGATTAACTTGATTCTGATATAGGTCTCTATTATGGACTGAGAATGGGAAGTGAGCAGGGAGAGGGGAAGGAACAGGAGGCACCAGAGAGACATTCTGTAATGATCAATAAACCAATTTTTTGGGATCAGGTTACCTTGCCAGGAGTCTGCACCTAAGTCACCCCTGCCCCTGGCACTCCTTCTCTGCCACCTGACCCACACCTCTCCCTCACCATTCCTATCATCCTTTGCTCCCGCCAGATTTACAAACTTGCTCTCTGCTCCACGTTGACAAACTGTGCATGCAAAAATTTTAGGCACCCTAGCTATATATGTGTGCCTAAGACTTTTGCAGAGTACTGTATATACAATCAAATCATTACAAATAATGGTTAAAGAAAACATTCTTATGCTTTTCAAGTTTAATTGCTTCTTTTGTGAATCAGCATGTCCTAGAGGAATTATCCCTTTGTGGCTATAGTCCAACTGCTAAAATAGTGCTTTCTTTCCTTCAGAGTAACACAAATACACGTAATAACATATGGGAAGGTTCACCCCTTCATGGCTTCAAACTGCTGCATAAGGCAAATTGAAGATGAAGTCAAGAACTCAAAGATTGCCAGATCTATGGGGCATAGGTGAGCATACTTCTGAAAGGCCATGGTGAAAGGTGATGCTGAAATCATGATTGGCTGCAGACTGTAAACAAGGTAATTCAGGAGACTGGATGGAAAATGGTTCAAAACTCAAATTCTTACTCTCCGCAGCGATCCTCAAAAACAGAAGAAAAACCCCAAGAAATAGATGACAGTAAAGACGTAAGAGCCCCAAATACCCTCTTCTGTGTGGGTTGTGGGGAGTGGTGAGGTGGCTTATTCTGCCTGTCGAAAGTTGCTTTGTTGTGAATAGTTAGTTTAGAAACTGCAGCTGCTTTTCCTATTGGTTAGCAATAGGTGTCCAGTTTCAAATATCCCGGGTATAAAATAATACGTGGAAAAGGTCTTGCTCTCTCTTCCTTTGTTTAAGGCCAGCAGTACACATAACCATTGCAAAGGCATGCTCTGCAGGGACTTTTAGCGAAGTATATTTGTTGAATATTCAGCTTTGTTGTTTCTGTAACTTGGGGAAAATGAATGATTCGTCGAATTTTTACTGTTGTAAATAAATGATTAACATATTTTTTTAGCAGTCAGTGTTTTCTGTCTCACTCGCCAGCCTCATGAACCTAATACAATGTTACATTTTGTGCTGCGAGCAGGGCCTTGTTATTTGAGCAGAAATACATTTCTTTAAAAGGTTAATTAAAAGAGAGGAACCCTCATATGAGAGATGCAAAGTACCAAGATGGACAGATAATAAGACTTTGGAAGTCTTGCTAATCTCCTATGGGTTATGGAATGCCAGTAAATTGGTCAGACCAGTTAGATTTCACAAGGGTTGAAATGCGACACCACATTGTTTCCATACTTAAATCGTTGGGTTTTCTCAAGAGAAAGGACAGCCGATGGGATGGTTTCTGGCTGTTTGCAGTGATTGTAAGATATCAGCATAAACCTACAGCGAGTCATAAGAATGAATTGGAAAATCTGTTAGTGCTGTATTATTCTGAAAGAATAATTATTGATGGCCCAGACTCGAGCTGCAAAGTTAGAGGATGAGAATATAGAGATAGCTTGTCAACTAATAAAGCTACAGCACTTAGATGCTGTGCACCAAGCAGGTTGGCAGCCCAACCCTGTTAAGGTACAAGCCATGATAAGGTGGGGTGATGATCCTACAGTGGGGTTGGTTAATGGAGATGTCAGGCTGGATGATAAAATTGATGAAGAGAGGGTAGTATGGGCCCCTCAGTTTAATCCTCAAAATGATCACCCTCTCCAATGTACCTCAAACAGTATGGGCCAGGCTAGTGATCATGCGTTCCTACACACAACATGAGTGGCATTGGCCTGCAATTTCTTCCTCTCAGGAGAGGGAGGAGGATCAGGAATATGTAGGGGATGGTGTAATGGACCTCTTCAAGACAACAGAGATCAGAGAATTTTCCACTAAGGAATTAGCAAGTTTAGGGGATAGGAACAGACAAAAGGCTGGGAAGCCTTTTGGTTATTGAGGTTATGGGATGAGGAGGGTACAGGAGTGATCCTATCTAACAAAATTATGGGTTCTTTAGGGAGCCTATCCTCTCAATATGTGATCAATAATGCCCTGAGAATGATGCATGCTTCCCCAGAGCATAATGTATCACTCTAGGTTCAGTAATGACTACAATTAAATTTCGGTATCCCACTGTTTCTGAATGGCACTTAAAACACCAAACAGAATGGAGCACTGTAGAGGAGGGTACTAAAGTTCTATGCCAGTTGGACCTTATCACAGAATTATACAGCGAGTGTTAACCTGCCTGAGGATATTGAATTAACTTCTGGAATGATAGGACATATGGTTACAGTCCTTCAGTTAGTCCTGACGAAGGGTCTTGGCCTGAAACGTCGACTGCACCTCTTCCTAGAGATGCTGCCTGGCCTGTTGCGTTCACCAGCAATTTTTATGTGTGTTGCTTGAATTTCCAGCATCTGCAGAATTCCTTTTGTTAATGTTCAGCAGCAGTTGGTATCGGGGAGTGGTTAGCACATTTGCACCTCATCCTCACAGGGAGGGGTCATTTGACCTGCATACTCTTCCCTGCAAATAGAGTGTGTATAACTTGAATGCGGAGAAATGTGAAGTGTAACCACACGTCAGTTTGCTTTTGTGTGTGCGAGGACTTTGCCTTAAGAGACTCTGTGAATGTGTTGAGCCCTGCCCAGTTGCATTATCCTTTTAATTTGTTTTCTAATAAGTGTGCTATTTCTCTGTGAGAAATTAATGTCTGTTAATGCAGTTTTTCCAGTTCCATATGAAATTTTAAGGAAGAGGCGCACAGCCTGGATTTTACTTATTAAGGTTTTTTTGGTCAGTTGCTTGATTTCTTGTTTTCTTAATCTGTTACGTGTTTACTATGTCTTAATCTGTTACTTTGAGTCTTGTTTCCCAAGTAATTGGCTTTAGGGATGACTCCAATTTCATACTGACCATATGAATTTGAGTTGATAGGGTAGAAATCTGGGCAACTTTATTCCAGATATGAGATGCCCACATTTCAGAAAGAATTGAGTTTCTGGGGGAATTTTGGTAGTTCTGTTGTTTTTTGTGTTTTCTAAATACCCAGTGACTAATCAGAAGCAAGTGCATTTGCGTCTCTCTGAGTTACAGAATGGTAATATGGTGGATGCTGATTTGTGGTAGGAGATCCTGTGATACATTCCTGGGGATACATAAGAAATAGGAGCAGGAGTAGGCATTCTGGCCCATCATGCCTGCCCCACCATTCAATAAGAACATGGCTGATCTGTCCGTAAACTCAGCTCCATCTACCTGCTTTTTCCCCATAACCTTTAATTCCCTAACTATGTAAAAATCCATCTAACTGTATGTTAAATATATTTAGTAAAGAAGCCTCAACTGCTTCCCTGGGCAGAAAATTCCACAGATTCACCACCCTCTGGGAAAAACGGTTTCTCCTCATCTCCATCCTAAATCTTCTCCCATGAATCTTGAGGCAATGTCCCCTAGTTCTCGTCTCACCTACCAATGGAAACAACTTTTCTATTTCTATCTTATCTATCCCTTTCAAAATTTTGTATGTTTCTATAAAATCCCCTCTCATTCTTCTGAGTTCCAGAGAATATAGTCCCAGGAGACTCAATCTCTCCTCATAGGTTAACCCCTTCAGCTCTGGAATCAACCTGGTGAACCTCCTCTGCACTGCCTCCAAAGCCAGTATATCCTTCCTCAAGTATGGAGACCAGAACTGCACACAGTACTCCAGGTGCGGCCTCACCAGTACCCTGTGTAATTGTAGCATGACCTCCCTGCTCTTGAATTCAATCCCTCTAGCAATGAAGGCCAACATTCCGTTTGCCTTCTTAATAACCTGTTGTACCTGCAAGCCAACTTATTGTGATTCATGAACAAGCACTCCCAAGTCCCTCTGCACAACAGCATGCTGCAATCTTTCACCATTTAAATAATAATCTGCTCTTCTATTATTCCTTCCAAAGTGGATGACGTCGCATTTGCCAATGTTGTATTCCATCTGCCAGACCTTGGCCAACTCACTTAACCTATCTATATCCCTCTGCAGACTCTCCACATCCTCTGTACAATTTGCTTTTCCACTCAGTTTAGTGTCATCAGCAAATTTTGCTACGCTACACCCAGTCCCCTCTTCCAAATCATCAATGTAAATGGTAAACAGCTGCGGGCCCAGCACCGATCCCCGCGGCACCCCACTCACCACCAACTGTCAACTGGAGAAACACCTATTTATACCAACTCTCTGCCTTCTGTTGGTTAAGCAATCCACTATCCATGCCAATACACTTCCTCTGACTCCATGCATCCGTATCTTATTGATAAGTCTCTTGTGCGGCACCTTATCGAACACCTTCTGGAAATCCAAGTATACGACATCCACCTGTTCCCCTCTATCCACTGCACTCATTATGTCCTCAAAGAACTCCAGTAAGATTGTCAAACAGGACCTGGTCTTTCTGAATCCATGCTGTGTCTGTCTAATGGAACTACTCCTTTCTAAATGTTTCACTATTTCTTCCTTAATGACAACTTCAAGCATTTTCTCGACTACAGATGCTAAGCTAACTGGCCTATAGTTGCCCGACTTTTGCTTACATCCTTTTTTAAAAAGTGGCATGACAATTGCTGTCTTCCAGTCCGCCGGGACCTGCCCAGAGTCTGGAGAATTTTGGTAAATGATTAACAACGTGTCTACTATGACCTCTGCCAATTCCCTCAGCACCCTGGGATGGATCCCATCAGGACTAGGGAACTTATCTGCCTTCAGGCCCTCTAGTTTGCTCATCACTATCTCTTTAGTGACAGTGATTTTATCGAGGTCCTCACCTCCCATTTCATCCATAACATCATTCTTTGGCATACTAGACGTGTCCTCACTGTGAAGAATGACACAGAATAGTCATTCAGTGCCTCAGCCATTTCCTTATCACCCAATATCAATTTCCCCTTCTCTTCTTCCAAGCGACCTACGTTGATTTTAGCCACCCTCTTCCGCTTTATATACCTGTATTTATAAAAACTTTTGCTATCTGTTTTTATATTTTGTGTTACTTTACTTTCATACTCTATCTTCCCTTTCCTTATTTCTTGTTTAGTTGTCCTTTATTGCTTTTTAAAGTTTTCCCAATCCTCCAGTCTCCCACTACTCTTTGTGACTTTGTACACGAGCTTTTAATTTGATACTATCTTTTATTTCCTAAGTTATCCAAGGCTGGCTCTCTCCACACTTACTGACCTTACTTTTGACTTTGCGTTTGAATTTCCACACTGGACCAACGAATCAGGTTGCTGAATTTGTATGAGGACTCCTTACTACATCATGAAAGTAATGCCACTGATATTGATTGCTTTGACAAAGAAAAAGACCGATAGGGGAATTTATCTGGCTTCTTGGGTTTTGGCATTCTGTTTTGGAGTAGCTGGGAGGGTAGAGTCTATTCCAGCTATTCCCATGTGGAGTAAGTGCTTTAATGTTGATATTTCCCTATGTACCATTTGTTTAATAGGAAAGTCCTGACTCTTAATGATTTCCCCACCTGACAGAGTGTAGGTGTAGGTGATATGTTGAGTACAAGTACAAGGTGCAAGGTGCAAGCGTGAGCAGGAATAGTACTCTGAGACAGCTGTGTCTATGCCAAACAGTGTTGTGAAGCTGGGCACTTGCTGGATGCTGAATGACACTTCCTGGATATGCAGTCCCTAGGCCTACCCTGGTACCCACAAGGTGATGTAGTTGATATGTGGTGCCATACGTATACTACTCCAGTGCCCTGGATAGACAGCTTGTCCATGCTGGTCAATAAGAGGGCTACTACAAAGGATGGAAGGTTTGGAATGACAGTCTTTCTCAGCATGGTGTGGCCAGACTGTCCTGGGAACCTTAGACTACCTCCTCACGAAGGAAGGTGGCATGTATTGTTATTGGTCAAGAATGTTGTACCTACATTCCTGATGGATCAGGTTAACATCACTCACCTCATTGATCATATTTGAGAATCAGTGTATAAGATCAAGTGGGGCACCAGTTCATTAGCTATTACATATTGGGGAAGAGCTGGTGGCTTTTTGGGGCACAGGGAGGCTGGTGGACTCTATACTTGCCATGTTTCTGGTCCTATAGGTGAGTGATTTGATTACATGTAACATTTCCCTAATATTGAACGATGCTGATGTGCGTTATCATTCTGTTCATGCAGAACAGAAAGTAGATGAAGTCTATTATTCCTTTACATCTGGAGAACTGTGAACTATCCACGGGTAGAAATCTTACTCACAAGTGCATCATCCCACTCATGAGGGCACAAGCAGCTTGAGGTGGTACCTTCTCAGCTCTTTTAGACCTGCTGCCATGTAGTGGAAAGCACTAAATAATTCAGCACTTTCTAAACAAAGGAACAAAGATCTTATATGACTTCAGTCAGTGTCTCCACAGTATTCTACATCAGGACGTGCCTTGTGATGAGAATATTAATGAGGATGGCAGCTGTGGTATCCTGACTCTGTTTAGGTATCAAGGGCAATGCCAAAAATGAATAAGATCTAATTTTTAGGCACTTATTAATGTAACTCTACAAGCAAAACACAAAGAATACACTGAATTAGTACTGCTAAATGTTAATGACATTGTGTCACATTCCAAAAAAAGTCATTTAAGAGGACAGTAAATAATATATTTAAAGATCTAATAATTACGCAAAAAGTAGTGCATCATCTGTCAGAAACTTTGGTAGATTAGAGTCTCTTAATGCTCTGATCAGCACAACATCCTCATTCAAATCTGGATTCTCTCTCTTCAATGACCTAAATAGAAAATAATGTAGTTAGAACATTAAATTATCATATGTCTTCAAGTGTTGTATAAACAAAAGCAGCATTTTGTGCAAATCATTATTTATTCTAATAAAATATTAACATATATACAGTTAAATATTACTGTTCAGGTCATTATAGGGAACATCTTTCCATATCAACTAAACGAAGACAAAGATTTCATTTATTGTGCTGACTTCAAATAGTTCCAATCATGAGCATGTGTGTGATTTGAGACTAAACTCAGGAAAACATGACAATTAAATTCTGTTAATTAACATATTTTGAATGAATGAATGAATGAATGAAATTTATTTCGGTCAGTACAAACATAACAAAAGTATCATTTACAACGATGATTTCATAGGACAAAATTACAACAAAAAAATAGATATTCTTTAAAACAGACTGAAAGGGTTTAGGCTGAAGCTACACCTTATTACGCCTACCCTTCTTACTTATACAACAACACATTAGGCGTCAATCATCACATCAAAACAAAAAAAATTCATAATCTTTTAACCCAAAATCCAATTCCAAGTACCATTTATTTATATTACTCCCATTCATATTAAATCATGTATTTTATATTTGTTCATTAAATATTTTGCTGTGTAATCTTTATCCATAGTTATTTTGCATCCATTATCAGCTTGCTGTGTTTTGAACTTATTCTTTACTCCATCATCTCATCTATCCACTACCAAGGTATCTTTTATTTTTGGGCTGGATTTCCATAACAATATAACTATTATTTAACTATGTTCCTTGCCTTCTTTTTCACCAGGAATATTGAACTATTCTAGATAATGATAGCATCAACCTTCCCTGTTGCCTGCAATTGAATACGTAAATTAGTGAGATTCAGCCAGACAGCCAAGAAACATTTTCTATGGGAAGGCATCTCTGCAAAATTTGGTGACGTGGGAAGTCCAAGCCATTGAATCCTATCATGTAGACCTTACTGGAATGCACTGAAGAAAGAAGTCTGAATCCTGAACCAAGAAAGAGAGGGTGAAAGTTAAAGACATAGAGAGGCCCAACAAGGGGAAGGCTCTCATGATATTAGTCATAAGTACTGGGGACAATGATTGAATAAGATTATTTAGGGTAGGGTTAGGATCATCTGGTAGAGTTCAGTAAAATAGATTGTACAAAAGGTTGAAAAGAAGATCAAAGTAGAAGGTTCGTTAGAAGGATTTGGAGGTGGGCATTAGGAGAGATGAGAGTGGGGGTTTCTGTAACAGTAAAGCCATAATAAGTATGTGTAAATTAAAACACCACTATGACAATTTCCTAGCATCAGATCTAGCTGCTCTTATTGAATTTGGAATTATTATTGATCTCTAGAATGGTGATGTCACTGACTCTCAAGAGGACAGGCGACTCCTTTGTTGCAGATTATCTGCCATATGTGGTACAAATGTTACTTGCCATTTGTCAAATTTGACTGTCAGTTGTCTTGGTTAGAACTTACTGCAAATAGAAGTGAAATCTCTTCAGTCACAAGAGTTCATCCATAACTCTGACGTGCTGGAGGGAAGGTAATTAATTAAGTGGCTAATAAGGTAATTAAGTCAAGTCACTTTTTATTGTCACTTCGACTATAACTGCTGGTACAGTACACAGCAAAAACGAGACAACGTGTTTCAGGACCATGGTGCTACATGAACAATACAAAAACTACACAGAACTGCATAAAACAACACAAAACTACGCTAGACTACAGACCTACCCAGGACTGCATAAAATGCACCAAACAGTGCAGGCATTACAATAAATAATAAACAGGACAATAGGCACAGTAGAGGGCAGTAGGTTGGTGTCAGTCCAGGCTCTGGGTATTGAGGAGTCTGATGGCTTGGGGGAAAAAACTGTTTCATAGTCTGGTTGTGAGAGCCCGAGTACTTCGGTGCCTTTTGCCAGATGGCAGGAGGGAGAAGCGTTTCTGTGAGGGGTGCATGGTATCCTTCATAATACTGTTTACTTTACGGATGCAGCATGTGGTGTAAATGTCTGTAATGGCGAGAAGAGAGACCCCAATGATCTTCTCAGCTGACCTCACTATCCACTGCAGGGTCTTGCGATCTGAGATGGTGCAATTTCTGAACCAGGCAAAGATACAGCTGCTCAGGATGCTCTCAATACAACCTCTGTAGAATGTGGTGAGGAAGTGGGGGTGGGAGATTTACTTTTCTCAGCCTTCACAGAAAGTAGAGATGCTGCTGGGCTTTCTTTGCTATGGAGCTGGTGTTGAGGGACCAGGTGAGATTCTCCGCCTGGTGAACACCAAGAAATCTGGTGCTCTTAAGGATCTATACGGAGGAGTCGTCAATGTTCAGGGGAGAGTGGTCGTTCCATGTCCGTAATAAAGTGGTGGTTAGACTTAGAATACAGTCCTGAGGAATAATGGTAGTCCTTTGTGCTAGATATAATCCAATCTCTGGTGACTTTATAGACCTATCACAACTCTCCCCTATTCACTAACTCTCACAAATTCCCACTAACTCCATAGCTGCAAAACAAACAGAATATATTGAAAGCACTCAGCAGGTCAGCCTGCATCTATGAAAGGGGAAACAATTGCCCAAAATGGGAAAGAAGTTGTACAAGAGGTGGGGAGAAGTGTAAAGAATACCTTGACAGGGTGAAGCCATGGTTGCAGGTGTAGTGGTCAATGGTTAATATAGAAGGTAGAAAATGAGAACAAAGACAAAGAATTGTAAAATGTTGCAAAACACTGGGAAACCAGAATGCCAGAATGGAGACTTACAGTGACAGACAGTTCTTCATTTTTAACTCTCCAACCCACTCTCTATCTAACCTACTTGTCTGTGGCCTTCTGTGTTATCACAGGGCATTGGCTCAGTTTTTCTTTCTTCCTTTCTCCATGAATAAAGCAATACCCACTAGGTATATCTTATATCCCTTCATCTAAGGAGGAGTTGAGGCCAAATTCAGATCAGCTATAATTTTATGGAATAGAGAAACAGAATTGAAAGTCACCCTGCTCCATTCATGATAACAAATAGGTTAGGAGGTGTTATAGTATTAGTATTGATTCAACCTACTAAACCTTTCATCATAAGTCAATCCTTTCCTTCCTGGTGTTAATCTAGTGAATCTCTTCTGAACTACTGTCATTGCTGATATGAAGCTGATCAAGAGTAGTATCTCTTTGCCCAATGAGAATTTCAAGCAGCGCACTGTGGTATTACAGCATTCATGAAGATGATAAGCCTGCTCCCCTGCAGCAGAGACCAAAGTTCTGATTGAATTTATGTGAGATTACCCAGTAACAATAAGACACTTAGTGGTCCATCAGCTGAAGTTCTTGAACTAACTCCTCACCCTGAAGCTGAGGCTATAGCATGGTGGGATTGTTACCCCTTGTATCCTTCCCATAAATTAATTTAGATGATAATTCTCAGGGCAAACATAAATGTACACTTTTTCTGATAAGGCTCCAAATTATATATTCAAAGTCTCACATCTTACTGCAGCTCACGAGTGCCAGGTATCTACCCTGATACACAAGCCCCTCCAACCCATCTTGTTCATCATTTGTAATGCTAAGGAGATCGTGCTATTGAATGCCAGACACAAACATATTTTGTGCTTGTCTTTTACATCATCTTCCTTGGCAATTTACTCCTGATTTTTCTACTCATTTTTCATCTCAGATGGCTCTGGTACTTGGGGGTAAAAGGATGAAACATGAAGCAAAACCTGAGAGGAATGCAAACAAAACCTGTGATCAAGACACCTTTGTGGCAAAGGAACAGCACACTGTCGATAAATGTGTTTAAAAGTAATCAGTACCAAGGGGAAGGATTAATAATCAGGATTCATTTTTGATTTATGTACGAGAAAAATTTTGTCCAGTCTTTGCTCTAGTCTGTGATTGGGCATCTCCTCCTCCTGGTAAGGTGCTGATTACAGAGGACCATGCCCTCCCAGCTAGATGGCCTCCATGTGCAAAAGTGTGGATGAAAATATGAGTGTCTCACCGCAGTAATATAAATGAGTGTGACTTAATGAAATTGATAGATTATGTATTCCAGTCAAGATGATGTCAGCGTACCACGCTCCCTCAGTCAACGTCTTCCAGACACCACACGAAAAGGCCTTTTTTCACTTCTTTTATGTCTGATTATCTCCTAAAATATGTTTCTGGGACCGCTAGAGCCTGCGATTTATAGTTTGCAGATCGATTGAGTAATCTGGTGCTTTGCTGTCTCCAAGAAGATTCTAGAAAGCAAGCGCATACTCAGACGGCTTCGAGACGAAGAACCTTTGAAACAGAGCACAAGCCGAACTTCGACTTCATTTCATGATCAACGCATCCATTAAGCGCGAATTAAAGCATCAAAGAAGATTGAGACATTGAGGCGGATACAAAAGGTGAGCAAGAGATTAGTGCCAACTGCTTTCTTCTTGACCGCAGCCAAGAAGGAGTCTATGAACAGCTTATTGCTGTGTGGGTCGTTGTGGCAGGTGGGAAGGGCTCTCTGCCTTACGTGACGTCCCTTTATTTCGATGAATGTTGGTGATATCAGAGGATGATATTGTGGTTCTGCATTTATCGATTGGACTATTGTACTTACTTACTGTGGCCTTTTTCGGACTTACGGTTTTTATATTCTGTATGTTTTATATCCCATTCCTATTCTGTTTTGTTGTGCAAGCTGAGGGTGTTTGGGAGTTGATGTTCTATTGAGTTCTGTTCGACTTTTTATGCAGAGGAGGGTTTATTTTGGGGGGGGGTCAATGTTTCTGTTCAGTTTGTGCAGGGGGAGGGGGTTTCGGGATGCCACGCTATATCTACACTCTATCAGGTACATACTGCCGCAAATGTTTGTTGATGATGGAGGGACTGGATGCTCGTGGAAGGGGTACCAATCAAGTGGGCTGCCTTGAACTGGATGGTGTCCAGCTTCTTGAGTGTTGCTGGAGCTACACTCATCTAGGCGAATGGCAAGTATTCCATTACATTCCCGACCTGAGGCTTGTAGATAGTGGACAGGATTTGGGGAGTCAGGAGGTGAGTTACATGTCACAGGATTCCTAGCCTTTGACCTGTTCTGATAGCCATGGCGTTTATATGACTAGACCAGTTCAGTTTACTGTCAATGGTAACCCCCAGGATGTTGATAGTAGGGGATTCAGTGATGGTGATGCCACTGAATGTCAAGGGGCAATGGTTAAAGCCTCTCTTGTTGGAGATGGTCATTGCCTGGCATTTGTGTGGCTCGAATATTATTTGCTACTTGTCAGCCCAAGCCTGGATATTGTTAAGGTCCTGCTGCATTTGGGTATGAACTGCGTCACTATCTGAAGAGTCACAAATAATGCAGAACACTGTGCAGTCATCTGCGAACATCCCCACTTCTGATCTTTTGACGGAAGGAAGATCTTGATGAAGCAGCTGAAGATGGTTGGTCCTAGGACACTTCCCTGAGGAGCTCCTGCAGTGATGTCCTAAGGATGAGATGATTGATCTCCAACCACCACAACCATCTTCCTTTGTGTCAGGTATGATTCCAACCAGTGGAGGGATTCCCCCTGAATTCCCATTGACTCCATTTTAGCTAGATGCCCTAGCACATAAATTTTGACAGTATGATTATTTACTTTTACCCCTGAACTCTGTTTAATATTCAGTTTTATACCTATTCTACCTTTCATTTTGGGATTCTCTGGGTTCTGGACCAAGTCCAAACATGATATTTTATATCATATCTAGCTATCTTTTCTTTGAAATATTCACAGATTTAAATTAGGTTAAACCTCTCTTTTTAAATCCATGTTGACTAATCTGTACATTACAATTTTAAATGTTCTAGATTACAACCTCGTGTAAAGATTCAGTTCCTGCGCTATCATCCTGCTTAAATATAGAGATCACATTGGCATTACCTACTCATCCAGTATCAATACTTGCTTTAATGATTTTTTAATTGTAAACTAAAGTGGCTCTGTTATCTTTTCTCTAACTTAACATTAATTATCCTGTTCAATTTTAAGATTAGTATCATACCATTGCTCTTTAATTTTTGTGAACAAATTAAGGATTATTCTGAAATGCCCTGAGTTAAAAATTCAACTACAATCATCAAATTGTGCGAAGTACACTTTATGGAAACTTACTGATTTTTTGGCAGTTAGTTTATCAGCAAGCTGATTGAAAATTCCTAGTTTACAGGTACAGGTTGAAAATCTTTCTTCTTAAGTACACAGAGGACACATATGAACTTGCTTCCTTACCCAGCCATGACAAGAACGGATTTGACTGCCCTCATGCCAAAATCATAATGATCCTGCTGGGAGAGCTGCTCACTACATAGTTTGTACATCTGGGTCATCTTTCTGGCCAAAATTTTGCTGGATTCAAAACCTTCTGAGTACAAAATAACCTAAAATGAACAAAAACAATTTTAAAAAAAATAAAAAGGCAAGGATTTGCCTAGTGATTTGCATTCATAATTTTAATTTATCAAATCAAGGGTTAGCTAGATGAGAATCCAAATTTACTCAAGATTTTAAGCAATGTAGCAGAGTAAATAGCATAGAAATGAGCACACATTGCAAATGGAATCTACGTTTTACTGTTCCCTTGAATACATAACAATATCACCCATCCATAGACTTATTCTTTATATATGCAAGTCAGATATGATGGCATGGAAACAGCACTGGCAGGAACAACTGAATGAAAGAATATCTATTACTTACATAATTCTAAAGAGTCTATTTTTAGGTTAGAAAAAAACTACTACTGAAACAAACAAGCTCTGACAGAAATAGACAAATACCTAAGACATAAGGATTTCTTATTTAGCAACATTATTTAATTCTGGGAAGAGTTTTGTCCAACTAGTATACGTATGAATCTGTTTGTTTGAGAATAATTAAATAGCAGCACATCATAATTTTGTCCAGAAAGTCAATAGGATCAGAGAGACAATTTTTGTGTTTGCTTTCTTGAAAGTAAACACAAAAAAAAACTTATGGAACTAGTGGAGAATAAGTCTGATGAACTGTCAGAAATCAGCAATAATGAGAAAAAGGATTGGAAAAAATAAAGGGACTGAATGCTGATAAATCTCAGAACCTGATAAATTGCATCCTAAAGTTTTGAAAAAAGTGGATATGGGGAAAGTGGATGAACTGATTGTCATCTCACCATATTCCATAGATTCTACAATAGTTCCCACAGTTTTATTCCCACTATTTACAAGGGGTGATTGATAAGTTCATGGCCTAAGGTAGAAAGAGTCAATTATAGAAAACCTAGTACATTTATTTTTCAACATAGTCCCCTCCTACATTTACACACTTAAGCCTGATTTATACTTCTGCATCAACACCTCGCCGTAAGTACTGCGTCGCCGCAAACCCTACGCAAAGCCGACGCGGAACCCTACAAGAGAACCTGCGTTGCTGCGACGCGCACCTCTCCCAAAATGTAACTGCGCGTCATGACAACGCAGACCGCAACAGCTGCGATTGGTCCGCTTGGTAGCATCGCATTTCCTCCTACGCTGCAATAGCTTCCCATTGGCCGACTGAAGGGCAGGGAAGGAACTCTGGCTGCAATGCTTTCCGTGAAGCTTTACAGACCTCTGAAAATATGGAGGACACATTTCGCTTTTATGAAAAAAGACGCTCGCTTCTTGTTTATCCCGAGAAAGACTACCATGACCATGAAGCCTTGCGCAGGCAAGTGTGTGTACGCATGCACAATGTGCACAAATAGCAGAGTGATGCAGACACACCAACGCACAAGTATAAGTGCTCACAATGCGCATAAGTCACTTGCGTAGGTTACGGTGTCCAGTTAACGCAGAAGTATAAATCAGGCTTAAGTCCAGCAGTCGTGGAGCATACGGATCTTGGACCTCCAGAAAGTGCCCACAACAGGGGTAATTGATAACTTCATGGCCTAAGGTAGAAGGAGATGAGTTATACAGCTCTCGTTACATGCACATGCAGTTCAACTCTTTGAGTGATTATGCAGAAAGTTTGAGGTTAATAACTCATCAGTTAATAACTCATCAGGGGTCATTTATAGGTTCGTGGCCTAAGGTAGAATAAGATGAATTATTAACTTCAAACTTTCTGTATAATCACTCAAAGAGTTGAACTGCATCCGCATGTATCAAGAGCTGTATAACTCATCTCCTTCTACCTTAGGCCACGAAGTTGTCAATCACCCCTGCTGTGGGCACTTTCTGGAGGTCCAAGATCTGTATGCTCCACGACAACCGGACTAAGTGTGTAAATGTAGGAGGGGACTATGTTGAAAAATAAATGTGCTGGGTTTTCTAAAATTGACTCCTTCTACCTTGGGCCATGAACTTATCAATCACCCCTCGTAGAACAAGATGGAGAGAGAACCACACAGCACTTAGTTTGACAGCAGTGGTAGGAAAAGTTCTACAATTGGTTAGTTATTAAACACACAAGATTGCAGTTGATATACTGATATAGATTGTGACTGGTCTACATTCAAAAACACAGTAGGAACCAACAGGTAACTTTCAGATTTAGAATCTGTGAAACAGGGATCTATGCAAGGGCCTCAGTTATTCAATTTATAGCAATAATTTGCCTGACCAGCTGAATGCAATCTATCGATGTTTTCTGATAATACAAATCTGCTGTTAGCATAACATTGTTATAGTGCCAGCAATCACCAGTTGGGGCTTAATTCTCGCCACTGTCCATCAGAAGTTTGTATGTTCTCCCCATGAACCCATAGATTTTCTTCAAATGCTCCACTTTCTTCCCACATTGCATGGTTAGAGTTAGTGAGTTGTAGGCATGCTATGTTGGCACGGAAGCATGGCAACACATGGGGGCTTTCCAGGACAATCTGCACTAATTTGATTTGACGCCAACAACACATTTCACTTTATATTTTTTATGCACATATGAAAAAGTTAAGATAATCTCTATATCTGTTTCGTTATGTGAGTTCTAAGGAGGATATAGAAGCGCTTTGGGGTATTTGGATGGGCTAAGTTAGTGGGAAGTTTATGCCTTTTCATCACTGAGTCCCATGACCAATAGCAGCTCCGTGAGAGGGCTGCACTTGAAATTAATTTGATGGTTTAAAACTAATATCTGTGTCAAAATGGTAGCTGTCATTTACTGCTTGGTCTGCAACATGAGATTATCATATTGGTCGAATCACAGACAAGAGAAAATCTGCAGATGCTCTAAGTCCAAACAAATCGCATAAAATGCTGGAGGAATTCAACAAACCAGGCAGCACCATCTCAGCTGAAACATCAACTGTGCTCTTTTTCTTCAATGCTGCCTGGCCTTTTGAGCTCCTCCAGCATTTTGTGAGTGTTGTTTATCATATTGGTCATGTGTTTACTGTATATAAGTAGGGAGTGTATCTGAGTCAGTAATCAGTCAGTTTCTTGAGCTCTCACCCACTTTATTGGGGATCTTAGAGCTGCAAGAGCACTTTCAGATCTATACAATAAATACTATCAATAAATACAGACCCTATCCCATTTTCTTACACAGTGCCAATTCTTACCACCTTCCTGATCTCTCTGCTTTTGTTGCCACAGGGTTGAGTAATATGATTTCAAAACTAATTGCATGCCAATCATCAAATCACCAGCTTTTGGTCTTACTTCTAGCTTCTTTTGGGAAACTATGAATGCTTTTTAATTTGGACATGATCTAATCTATTAGTTCCATTTTCAGTTTAAGGAACTATCTAAAGAATGAAGAGCTCTGAAAATAGTGCAAGTTTCTCTCCTTCTCTCTCCAACTGTTACACACTGTTCACTTGTCTTAGAGCAAAGATTTTGAAATATATCCTCTTGCTTTATTTTAAATTATTAAACAAAGAATTGAACAAAACTGTTCAAAGTTTTATTAATTTTTTATTTCAGTTAGACATATACCATGGAATAGGCCCCTCTGGTCCTTTGAACCGCATTGGTACAGCAACCTCTGACAACCACGAATTTAACCTTAACCTAATCACAGGACAATTTACTATGACCTAATAACCAACTAACTGGTATGTCTTTGGCCTGTAGGAGAAAATCCATGCATACCACAGGGAGGATGTAGAGAATCCTTACAGAGGAACCCAAAATTGAACTCCAAGCTCCGCCGCCTCGAGCTGTAATAGCATCATTTTAACTGCTACTTTATAATGCTGTAGTGCGACACTATTAAAAATGTTCATTAGTTTGACTAATGGTATTAATCCTATCTTTAGCAAAATAAACCAACAAAATTATTGTAAGAGACATGAACAAAAGCTCAATGATTTGATTACCTCAGCAATCAGGGCATAGTTTGGAACCATCATTGCAATTGGTCTAAAAAGAGCCTTCAGATTGTCTGGAAGTTCTGTTCTTCCAGCATAACCAGGGTTCATAGTGATGAATGCGGCACAAGACATGACCAGCTTGATTTCTCTGCCTTCAAACATGAAACGAGAGAGCTACAGAAAAGAGGCAAAAATTATTACGTTTCCTGATTTATTTTTCTTTTGAAGGTTCAGCACATTCATTGGCATTTGTCCAAAATTTTAACAATTTAGATCAATAAAGAAAGGAAAACATATAAAGTAAAGCTCTCAATTGTTTAATTATTTCACCAATAAATGTATAGTTCTGAAAAGTTCCATTCTTCATTTAAATGACAACTTATGTGTAGTTAAATTGCCTCACTAGCATGTTAATCATTCTACATTACTGAAGCTTGATAAATATTATTAATAGGCTGATGTAATATTGTGTAGATCACTATCAAGGGCAATTACTTCCTCAGTCTATGTTCAGAAATGAAACACACAAGCCTTATCCCACCTCACTTCATTTCAGAAAATCTTAGGGAAGTAATAAGACAAGTAGACTTGCTCAGACCTCATCTGCTCTTCTGTTCTAGTTCCCAAAAACACTAAACTCCCTGATCTTTAAAAAAAATGTATCCACCTTCTCTTAAATGTCCCATTAGGCATGATCTAGCCTCCAGAACTTCCTAGGATAGAGAATTCCAGAGATATATTGCTTTCTGCAAAACATGGTAACCTCAGTATTAAATAAACATCCTAATCATATACCCATGTCCCCTCATCTGAGATTCTCCCTCTGGTATAAGCGTCTCAACATCATCACTGCCAAGCCATCTAAGGATTGTATATGTTTCAATGAGATCATCTACCATTCTTCTTAACTCAGACTTGTTTAAGATCCAAGATTGTTTAATATCATTTCCAGTACACAAGTGAAATAATTGTTACTCCAGATCCGATGCAGCACAAAAAAAGACATTGAGAGAAAGAACTGTCACGTACCCCGTGACGGGGATAAAGAACCAGCAGAAATAGAAACCACTTTGGAGTCTCATTTTGCTAACAACTAATAATATTTGTTAGTAACTATGCAATACAGTAATATAAATGTAAATAAATCAAACAGGTTAGCAATGATTATATATAAAAGTAAGTGTGGAATATATATGTATGAAAAACCAAGCTTCTTTACGTCTAGGGGTAAAAAGGTACAGTCTTACGATGTTGAGTAAAGTTCAGTACAGTTTGTGGTATCTAGTTGAGCAGTGATGGGCGGGGGGGGGAGAGAGAGAGAGAGAGAGAGAGAGATGGATAGATAGATAGATATGAGTCTTCAGTTGAGCTGATGCCGTCGATTTTCTCGTTGTCCTCCGAAATCCTTTACAAGTCACCAACTGTGACTTTAACCAGGGGGACCGGTCTTCTGTGGTGGAGCTATCACCCAGGTGAGGGTGGACACATAGACAACTCCCCACCAGTCAACCCCTTCTTCACTGATGGAATAGCAATTTAGATCGATCCGCCTGATCGATCCTCCAAAACCCACTTTCTCTGCGGGGACAACAATGCTCATTCAGTGTCCAGATCATGTGTCCATTAAATAACACCACCTTCGGTCACCATAGCAACCCTCGAGCTGCTCGGTGCTGTCTCCAACTCTAAACTCAGTAAAAATCCAAAGTTACTTCCAATGCCTTAGTGACAGTCCAACCGTTAATCTTCGTCTCTCTCTCTCTTTTCAAAAGCAACATATCGGTGGTAAGTATCTCTGTCTCTCTCTCCTTTCCAAACAAACCTTCAATGATAAATGTCTCTCTCTGTCTCTCTTCAATCAGTTAATAGGGGCACTCCAGGATCCCCTACCAGAACACAATAAAAAAACACAATAACTACTGTATAAATATATAAAAGAGCTTATATACAGAGATTGATTGTATGTCCGTAAAGTTACACTAGGCACATGAGTGCCTGTACGAAAGGTGACTCTGGCAGGAAATTATAAAGTAGTGGTGGTGGGATGGAGATATTTATTAGCCTTTCTGATTGGAGAAAGTCACTGTTTTCATGACCGGTGGTGCTGGTGTGGATGCTACATGGCCTCCTCCCTGTTAGGAGTGGGACAAACAGTCTATGGGCTGGATGGGTGGGATCCTTCATGATATTGCTGGCCTTCTTCTGGTACCTTTCTGTATATATGTCCTTGATGGCAGGTAGACTGGTACTGGTGATGCGTTGGACCATTTTGGCTACCCGTTTTAGAGCCTTCCTGTCTGCTGCCTTGCAGTTTCCAAACCATGCAGTAAAGCAGTATGTTAGGATGCTTTCTACTGCACATTTGTAGAAGGTTGTGAGTATTGATGTGCAATACTCTCTTCAGCCTCCTCAGAAAGTAGAAGCATTGGTGAGCTTTCTTGATATTGTATCATGTTTTTGGAGCATGAGAGGATGTACTTAATGTGCAGTCCTTGGAGTTTGAAACTGCTCGCAATTTCCACTGTTGTGCCACCCACATAAATGGAGCTGTGAGTGGTACAAGATCTCCTGAAGTCAACAACCATTTCCTTTGACTTGCTGACATTGAGGAAGAGGTTATTTGCCTGCCACCAGACCTTGAGCTCTTCCACCTCCTCTCTGTAGGCCATCTGCTATTGGTAATGAGTCCTGCCACTGTCATGTCATCAGCGAACTTGACAATGTGATTACTCGGGTGTCTAGTGTGTGAGCAGAGAGTACAGCTATGGGCTCAGCATAAAGCCCTGAAGGACACCCATAATGAGGATGATGGGGAGGAAGGAGTGCTTATGCATCCTGACTATCTAAGGTCTGTTGGTTAGGAAATCCAACACCCAGTTGCACTGGTGTATTTAAACCAAGGAGTAAGAGTTTCTTCACCAGGGTCTATGGGGTAATAGTTTGAATGCCGAACTGAAATCCAGAAACAGCATTTTGACACAAGTGTCCTTGTTTTCTAGGTGTGTCAGAACCAGGTGCATGACAGATGCTATGGCGTCTATTGTAGAGCAGTTCAGTCAGTAAGCATATTGGTGATTGTTCAGTATGGTGGGAATGGAGTCTTTGATGAGTGTCATTATCAGCCATTTGCACCAAACAATACTGATCTAAATTATTTTATTGCTCTTAATAGGGCACTCTTTCATTCCAGGAATTAGCCTAATTTTATAGATAAAGGGAATAAAATTCAACTTTGACAGGTCACTGAAAGTGATAGGTACTGGTCAATCAGCTTTTATTTTTATAGTGACCCTACCTTTGGGATGCAATAATACAGTGGTTAGGCAGTCAAAGTTCTGGACAATTAGTCCAATGACATGAGTTCAAATCCGGCACTACAGCTGGGAAACTTAAATACCGGTAACAAACTAATACTGGAGTACTAACAGGAAATCTAGTAATAGAAACCATAAAGTTTCTGGATTGTTATTAAAGGCAATCTGGTTCACTGAAGAAATCATTTTTGCCTTAATTATCAGTTCAAGTGAGCTGGACAAAGATAAAGATTGGGTAAAGTCTCCATGATTTGAGGACTTTGAAAGGCTATTTCCCTTCCAATAGATTCTTAAATATCCTTAGTCAAGACAGCATATGCAATTAATAGAGGGCAAAGCTCTCTAGCATTGACAAAATATCAACTCAAACTCACAAGACCAGCTTTTGCTACACTGATAGAGAATATTTACATAAAGAATCAGAAATCATAATGGACAACGTGTAATCCATTGCAGCAGTGTTAATCTTAGCAGTAAATTACAATCAAGTTACATTTGTACTTGAAGCTTTATTTGAAGTTTCTCTGTCCCTGTAAAATGCTAAATATGATCATTTACAATAATTCATTTTCCAAATACTACTATTTTCTTAGGGAAAAAATCCGACGTTTTCCATTTTGTTTTAATACTTCATGATTTACCATATAGATTACTTCCAGAACATTTTGCACTTCTCTTCAATTTACTTAGCTCCAGAGAATACAGTGTTCAAATTTCTGATCATTGTGTTCACCTTTTTATAATCCTAATAAACCTTAGTGCACTTTTTCATAATCTTCACTGTATTGTGCTTCCTCAAACTGAAGATTCCACTTTAAACGTGATCTAAATGTCATGGTCATCTTGCACATCAATTTTCTAGTTGTGGATAAAAAATCCTTCATAATAAAGCTAAATAAAAATGGTCATTTTTCCAGCCTATCTGAAAAGTTAATTGGAGATGCATATATAATATGTCTATAGATATAGATATATGTATGGTAGATACAGTGTATTTAATTCAAAAGATGATTTTGTTTTTAACCTCTTTCCTCTGCTGTAACGTAGTTAAAATCAGATTATCAACTTATTTTCTTATAACCCCAGAGAAGGAAGCCAGTCAATTCATTGGATCTATGTTGGACCTCTTTTGTCCCATTTCATGTGTCCTTACCACCCTGTATTCCTGCAACTTATTCTATTTTAGGTATTTTTTAAGTAACACAGTGCAGATTTGGCCCTTCGAGTCGTGCCACCCCAGTAACCCTCAATAATCCTAATTAATGCTGACCAAATCACAGGACAATTTACAATGACCAGTTTATCTACCCGGTATGTCTTTGGACTGTGGGAGGAAACCAGAGCACCTGGAGTAAACCCACACATCCCACAGGGAGAACATAAAGAAACTCATTACAGAATGGTCCAGAATTAAACTCTAAATTCCAGAATGCCCTGAGCTGTAATGTATTCAATTCCTCTTTGATTGTTTATTTTCATTAAAATACACTAAGGGGTAATTACAGTGGGTAATTAAGCTATGGGCCTATTTTTTGCAATGTGTGAGGAACTAGAGTACCCTAAGGAAACTTAGGTGGTCATGCAGAAAATGTACTGATTTCAGGCAAACAACATCCAAGATCAGGGTCCCTGGAACTGTGATGAAGTACTACCAAGCACAAAACCTTAGATCCTTTTTATTATACAAAAAGATATTCAACCATTATAAACCCATTTAATATCATTTACATGCTGAATATTAGTCCATAAGACCATAAGATATAGGAGCAGAATTAGGCCATTCGGCCTATCAAGTCTGCTCCACCATTCCATCATGGCTGATTTATTATCTCTCTCAAACCTATTCTCCTGCCTTCTCCCCGCATCCCTTTGAGCCCTGACTAATCATGAATCTATCAAGCTCTGCTTTAAATATACTCAGTAACATAGCCTCTACAGCCATCTGTGGCTATAAATTCCACAGATTCATCACCCACTGTCTAAAGAAATTCCTCCTCATCTCTGTTCTGAAAGACATCCCTTTATTTTGAGGCAGTGCTGGTTAGTCCTAGACCACCCCATTGTAGGAAACATCCCCTTCACTCTATCTCGGTGTTTTAATATTTGATAGACATCAATGAGATCCTCCCTCATTCTTCTAAACTCCAATGATTACAGGCCAAGAAACATCAAACGCTCCTCATATCTGGAATCTTTCATTTCTGGAACTCCTTTGGATCCTCTCCAATGCCAGCACATCTTTTCTTAGATAATAAGGAGCCCATATTTGTTCACAATTCTCCTAAGTGCAGTCAGAGCTAGCTCTATAAAGCCTCAGCATTACATCTTTGCTTTTATATTCTAGTCCTCTTGAAATGAATGTTAACTTTGCATTTGCTTCCTTATCACGAACTGAACCTTCATGGTAACACTTAGGGAATCTTGCATGAACACCCCCAAGTTCCTTTGCACTAAGAGTGGTCCACAAGTCTTCCAGGTCCCTTTGCACCTCTGATTTTTGAATTTTTTCTGTGTTAAGAAAATAATCCACACCTTTATCCATCTACCAAAATGTATGACTATACATTTCCTTACACTATATTCCATCTGCCCCTTCCTTGTCCATTCTCCTAATCCATCTAAGTCTTTCTACATTCTCCCTGCTTCTTCAACGCCTATCTTTCTGTCATCTACAAATTATTATGGAATGTATTTTCATGTTGTTCAGTTATAATACTATTGTGAGATACAAATCCATGCTGAAAATACTGTTGTACTGCTTCTTTGAAGTCTCCATGTTTCCTCTGTAAAATAACAATTCATTAAGAGACAAACACCAATAGAAATTCACTCCTACTTTCTTAGACAAAATAGTCATTTGATAATTAAGTTACATTGTATCAAAACAATGACGCTACCTTTGCCGCTTTAGCAGTTCGGATCGTGATAAGCTGCTGTGCAATCACAGAGAGTACTTCAATATCAATCCGATTGAACTCATCAAAGCAACACCAGGCTCCGGACTGGGCTAAACCACTGAAGAATCGTCCCATCATCTAAAGAACAATATAAACTTAATTTTCATACATATAGTTTAAAACAGAAATGCCATAGTTAATGTCATCAATTGTCTCTGAATTTCAATGCATGCGGATTTTTCCAGCTCAAAGCAAGGGAAAGCAATAAAAACAAGTGTGAGTTTAATAGCTTGCAGCTAGCTCTGCTACAAAATACCCCAAAAATGTGAGAGACCTTCACTATGTAAGCATTTAGACTGTATTAATTGTATCAACGGTGTACTCAACTAAGTGCTTAGAAAACTATTAAAATAACTTTGTGCACTATATATTCCTCAGGGACAATGGAAAATATTTGGAATATTGAAATAATTTAAGTTTTGTTGAGAAGGTATATGTATTTCATCTTCTATTTTAATCATATGATAATAAACCTTCATTTATTATTTTGTAGAAGATTTTAGAAGTTAACTAATAAAATAATGTTTCTTGGATAATCAGGACAGCTAGTACATAGGAAGCCATGTCTCACAAATATAATTATTTTCTTGAAGGGGTGCCAAAGAGGATTGATGACAGCAGAGCTTTGAATGCTGTCTACATGGACTTTAGCAAGGCCTTTGAAGCTAGGTCCACTATTGTTTGTCCTCCACATTATTAGTTTGGATGAGAGTAGTGTTGCATGGTTAGTAAACTTGCAGATTCCACCAAAATTGAATAAAGTTATTTAAGATTACAACACAATCTAAATCAGTTGAGAAAGTGCACTAGAGAATGGCAGGTGGAATTTAGTTCAAATAACAGTGAGGTATGCATTTATGCAAGTAAAGCTAGGGTGGATTGACATAGTGAATGGTAAGGCCCTGAAAAGTGTTGCGGAAAGAAAAAACCCTGGGGTTAACTTGCATAGCTCCCTGAAAATGCAGACATGGGTCCACAGGCTGGTTAAGCAGACATTTGGTATGCTTGCATTCATTGGCCAGGGATTGTGTACAGGAGTTTGGACATTGTCTTACAACTATTTGGTGAGAGCACATTTAGGGTATTTTGTGCAATACTGGTCACCCAGCTACAGAAAGGATGTCATTAACCTGGAATGATGTAGAAAAGATTCATGAGTATGTTACTGGGACTGGAGGTCCTGAGTTAGAAAGTAAAGTTCAATGAACTGGGACTTGTTTTCTCTGGTGTGTAGGACGCTGAAGGATGACCTTATAGAATATAAAATAATGAAGGATCTTTTTAAAGGGGTAAAGAAGTCTAAAACTCGAACGCATAGATTTCAGGTGAGAGCAGAAAGATTTAAAAGGGATCTAAGGGACATCTTTTTTTCACACAGAGGTATATGGAATTATCTGCCAGAAGAAGCTGTAGATGCAAGTGCATTTATAATGTTTAAAAGACATTTAGACAGGTATATAGATATAGGAATAGTTTTGAGGTAAGTGTGCCAAATGCAGGCAAATGAGACTAGCTAAGGTAGACAGACAACTTGGTCAGCATGGATGAGTTGAGCCAAATGGCCTGTTTCCATGCTGTATAACACAATGATTCTATGACTAGCTCACAGGTACTGGGTACATTAAAGTATTTTAACAGTGTCACTGCAGAGATTTCTGGATATATGTAATGGTCTTTTTCTCAAGGTCCGCAATAAATACCACTGCTTGACTGCAGATCACAAATTCTGGGCTGAGGAAATTTCCACTGCTGAATATAGAGAAAAGAAATCCTTTTTTAAAATGGAGAATCTGTCTTCTTATTCAATAAAATAAGTGACATAATTGAACTTTGACGAACATTAATTCACCTTATAATCTAATCCTTCAGAACAATTGAAGACCACACATTGGATGGCCAGAGCCTTAGCAAGGTCTTTGGTTGTTTCTGTTTTACCAGTACCAGCGGGACCCGCTGGAGCTCCTCCTAGATCTAACTGCAGAGCTCCCATGAGGCACAGATAACAACGATCCTAGGATACCAAAGACAATACGTTCAGTTACATTTATGAATACATTATACATATTACAAAATATAGAATGAGTGTGTTAAGTGTGTTGTGTAAAATCAGGTTCATGGGTTCAGTGACTGGGGGTAGAAGACACTCACTAATGGTAAGTTAACTGGGACAAGAGACTGCTGCTGAGCACTTTGTAGCTAGTATCAATTGCATGTATTTGTGTGGCCATTAGATGCTACACCTTGCTTACTGCAAACAGCGTTTAAATGCCATCAAGTGCATGCGTTTGTCTTCAAAAAGCAGTAATTTTTGTCACTGATAGTTGGAGAGAAATAATTCAAAACTGTTTTACTCACTGTGGTTTTAAACATTCAGGCTTGGAGATGCCAGAAATGGCCAGGAATGAAATTGAAACAATTTCACTACTTCAACAAGTTAGGACTATGAAGAATTTAAAGGCATTGACAAATGTTGACCAAAGTGCTGATCTGTACAGCACTTTGGTCAACGTGGGTTGTTTTTAAACGTGCTATATAAATAAATTTGACTTGACTTGACATATTGAATGTTACAATCAAAATGAAGATTTAAAGGATGCAGTCGTCAAAAGCATTGTATGAAGGCAGTTCATCATCTGCACTAGGTATCTGTGCTGATTTTGTTCATATTCAGTCATACAAAAGAACACAGCAGCAAACACTGGATGAATGCTTGTGTCGATAACAACAGTATTAGGAACTAATACACAGTTTGAAAGTACAGTAGTAAAAGTACAGTAGTATAAGTAGTGTTATAATTTGTTCTTTACTTTATCTAAATACATAATTTGTTACTCAGTGAAATAATAATTTGTCTTGTTTATACCTTTTTAACTATTTCCATGAAACTTCAAACAATTGAGGCAGCTGCTTAACTGGGCAAAAATGTACTGCTCCCAATATGTCTCAATTAACCAGTATCCACTGTAGTTACCTAACATATGTGCTCAGGTCCTCTCTCACTACAGCACACTTTCACTGTTCCCACTGTACCGGTCGCAACTCCAGTCCATTGGTGAGCCCAGCAAAGTAAAAAAAAAGACAGCTACTCCCAGTGCACCAGATTTATACTCTACTAGTGTTGTGATGTCATCAGCACAAAATGGCAGCTGCAATGCTCCTTAAATAGCAAAGACGGAGATCAGCTTTCTATGAACAGGTAAGAATGACACTTACTGCAACAGAGGATTTTTTGAAAAATACTTGGACAATCATTCACCTGAATGAGTTGTAGTAAGGATAAACAAATACTTCACACAGTTTTCTAATTTTCCCCTTCTACTAGTAATTTTCTTATTCAAAGATGTAATTAACTTGAGACAACATTTCCCAATCAGTGCAAAGAAAATGGACAAAGTAAATCATCTACCAAATCACACCAAGGAATGTCAAACTTGGTAATTAAACTGTTGACCCACTGAATGAAATTGCAGCATAAAGCAAGAGAAGACCTTTTTATATTTTCCAGAATGCTAGGTCTACAGAAAAAAATGACATAAGTTCCATATGAAAGTTTTTATCAAATGATAGATTCAATGTTTTGCTCCATAATTGGTCGCAGGACAGATAAGGTGACAAAAATGTGATATGTCTATCAATGATAGTGATTTTTCATTCCAGCAGAGATATCCATTCATTAATATTTCTATTGCTTACTTTCTATTTTAAATACCATGTAACTATCTTCTTATCCAAATATACCTACAGTAAGTGGCGTAATCACCAGCCGAGGAGATGCTCCAAGGTACTCATAGCCATATGTGTAGTTAGATAAAGCCATCATAGCTACACAGTTGTCTGCATCAAGATCCCAGTAATAGCGCAACTGTCTCTGCCACTCAAAGTTATTTACATTATCCACCTGTACACATGAAACAACAAACATTATTAATAGAACCACCCAAACCGCTCAAACAAACTATATGAAAAATCTTATACAAATATACACTGCCATTTCTAACTGTTTTAGTTGCACATTTCAAATGACGTTTACGTAAAACTAGTTCATAGCAGTTATTTTAATAGGTTACCAGACCATAATAATTGATTTTGATTAGCTTTAAATTCATTGGTGGAATTTAGTAAAATAATGCCTACCAAATATTTGCCCAGATTTAACAGTGCAGATTTCATCGGGTGCGTACACATCAGAAGTGATGTACTTCATTATTTCCTCCACCCACCATATTTTTCAGAGTAACACACATAAAAAATGCTGGTGAACGCAGCAGGCCAGGCAGCATCTATAAGAAGAGGTACAGTCGACGTTATGGGCCGAGACCCTTCGTCAGGATTGTCCCGACGAAGGGTCTCGGCCCGTAACGTCAACTGTACCTCCTCCTATAGATGCTGCCTGGCCTGCAGTGTGCACCAGCATTTTTTATGTGTGTTGCTTGAATTTCCAGCATCTGCAGATTTCCTCGTGTTTGGATATTTTTCAGAGTATTTATTTTATATTTCCTCTTCTAAACCTGTTTTAGGGGTAACCCTCCACCCATAAAATCTTCCAACCTTTTTTCTTTATTTGCCACTGTCGGAAAGGTGATTGTATGTTCTCCTATGACTACTTGAGTTTCCTCTGTGGGTTCTGGTTTCCTCCCAGGTTCAAAAGACATAGGGGTTAGGGTTTGTAAACTGTGGACATGCTATGCTGGCGCTGCAAGCATGCTGATACTTGTGTGCTGCCCCCAAAATGTCCATGGATGTGCTGACCATTGACGCAAAGTGACACAGTTCAATAAACATGACAAACAACGCTAATTTTTCATCTTGAAATGTGTTTGATATTTTATAATTCTGTAATTCCTACTGCCAATTCAGTTTGATCTGAAACATTTTTCCAATAAATTTAATTTGATTAAATGCATTTTCATTTGACCAAAATAGCAAATATGTAATCCAACACTCTTATTTTGGACTGCTTTTTTATTTTCAAATATGATCTGTATTTTATTCTGCTCACTAATTTTCTAATCTAAGTTAGAGGACTTGGCTTGAGCATTTTTATTGTTTTTTAATCTTATTGATTTGTTGAGATACAGTGTGGAATAGGCCTTTCCAACGTGATCCAGGCACGACTGCGCAGGCATGTGGACGTCAGTGAGTTAGACTGGCAGGAAGGATTTAAAAGAAGACAGCTTTATAGAGCAGGCATCAGATTAGAGGGAGACAGAGTAGGAGGGCTTTGGTGCAATGGGGCTTAGGCAAAAACAGGTTGAGGTGAGGTAAGCTACTTGTGAGAATTAGGAAGTATGTCTGTGAGGCCAGTGTTCTGTACTGGGTGTCAGATGTGGGATGTCCGGGAGACTCCCAGCCTCCCAAATGGCCACATCTGCACCTGGTGCGTCGAGCTGCAGCTCCTTAGGGACTGGGTTAGGGAACTGGAGATGTAGCTCAATGACCTTTGTCTGGTCAGGGGAAGTGAGGAGGTGAAGAGAGGAGCTATAGGCGAGTAGTCACACCGGGGCCTCGGGAGACAGATAAGTGGGTAACAGTCAGGAGAGGGAAGGGGAAGAGTCAGGTACTAGAGAGTACGCCTATGGCTGTCCCCCTTAACAATAAGCACTCTTGTTTGAGTACTGTTGGGGGGGATGGCCTACCTGGGGGAAGCAACAGTGCCACATCTCTGGCACAGAGTCCGGCCCCATGGCTCAGAAGAGTAGGGAAAGGAAGAGGATGGCAGCAGTGATAGGGGACTCTATAGTTAGGGGGGTCAGACAGGCAATTCTGTGGACGCAGGAAAGAAACACGGATGGTATTTTTCCTCCCAGGTGCCAGGGTCCGGGATGTTTCTGATCATGTCCACGATATCCTGAAGTGGGAAGGTGAACAGCCAGAGGTCGTGGTACATATTGGTACCAACGACATAGGTAGGAAAAGGGAGGAGGTCCTGAAAACAGGCTACAGGTAGTTAGGAAGGAAGTTGAGAAGCAGGACCTCAAAAGTAGTAATCTTGGGATTACTGCCTGTGCCACATGACAGTGAGTACAGGAATAGAGTGAGATGGAGGATAAATGCGTGGCTGAGGGATTGGAGTAGGGGGCAGGGATTCAGATTTCCAGATTATTGGGATCTCTTTTGGGGCAGGTGTGACCTGTACAAAAAGGACAGGTTGCACTTGAATCCGAGGGGAACCAATATCCTGACAGGGAGGTTTGCTAAGGCTACTGGGGAGAGTTTAAAGTAGAATTGCTGAAGGGTGGGAACCGAACTGAAGAGATGGAGGAAGGGGCGATTGGCTCACAAATAGAAAAAACTTGTAGGTAGTGCGAGAGGGAGGATAGGCAGGTAATAGAGAAGGGATGTGCTCAGACTGATGGCTTGTGATGTGTCTATATTAATGCAAGAAGCATCATGAACAAATCAGATGAGCTGATGTGGATCAGTACTTGGAGCTATGATGTTGTGGCAATTACAGAGACTTGAATGACTCAAGGGCAGGAATAGATATTTAGAGTGCCAGGCTTCAGATGTTTCAGAAAGGACAGGGAGGGGGGCAAAAGAGTTGGGGGTGTGGCACTGCTGATCAGACATAGTGACACGGCTGCAGAAAAGGAGGAAGTCATGGACGGATTGTCAACTGAGTCTCTGCGAGTGTAAGTCAGAAACAGGAAGGGGCCAATAACTCTACTGGGTGTTTTTTATAGACCACCCAATAGTAACAGGGATATCGAGGAGCAGATAGGGAGACAGATTCTGGAAAAGTGTAATAATAACAGGGTCGTCGCAGTGGGAGATTTTAATTTCCCCAATATTGATTGGTATCTTCCGAGAGCCAGGGATTTAGATGAGGTGGAGTTTGTTAGGTTTGTTCAGGAAGGTTTCCTGACACAATATGTAGATAAGCCTATACACAATATGTATAGGAGAGGCTGTACTTGATCTAGTATTGGGAAATGAACCTGGTCAGATGTCAGATCTCTCAGTGGGAGAGCATTTTGGAGATAGTGATCATAATTCTATCTCCTTTACCATAGCATTGAAGAGGAATAGGAACAGACAAGTTAGGAAAGCGTTTAATTGGAGTAAGGGGAAATATGAAGCTATCAGGCAGGAACTTGGAAGCATAAATTGGGAATAGATGTTCTCAGGGAAATGTACGGTAGAAATGTGACAAATGTTCAGGGGATATTTGTGTGACATTCTGCATAGGTACGTTCCAATGAGACAGGGAAAGGATGGTAGGGTACAGGAACCGTGGTTTTCAAAGGCAATTGAAAATCTAGTCAAGAAAAAAACAAAAGCTTACGAAAGGTTCAAGAAACAAGGTAATGATAGAGATCTAGAAAATTACAAGGCTAGCAGGAAGGAGCTTAAAAATGAAATTAAGAGAGCCAGAAAAGACCATGAGAAGGCCTTAGCTAGCAGGATTAAGGAAAACCCCAAGGCATTCTACAAGTATATGAAGAGCAAGATGATAAGACGCGAGAGAAAAGGACCAATCAAGTGAGTCAGTGGAAAAGTGTGTATGGAACTGGAGGAGGTAGCAGAGATAATTAATGAATACTTTGCTTCAGTATTCACTACGGAAAAGGACCTTGGCAATTGTAGGGATGACTTACAATGGACTGAAAAGCTTGAGTATATAGAGATTAACAAAGAGGATGTGCTGGATCTTTTGGAGAGCATCAAGTTGGATAAGTCACTGCGACTGGACGAAAGTACCCCAGGCTACCGTGGGAGGCAAAGGAGGAGAATGTTGATCCTCTGGCAATGATCTTTGCATCATCAATGGCGATGGGAGAGGTTTCTAGAGGATTGGAGTGTTGCAGATGTTGTTCCCTTATTCAAGAAAGGAAGTAGAGATAGCCCGGGAAATTACAGAACAGTGACTCTTAATTCAGTGGTTGGAAAGTTGATGGAGAAGATCCTGAGAGGCAGGATTTATGAACACTGGAGGCATAATATGATCAGGAATAGTCAGAATGGCTTTGTCAAAGGCAGGTCATGCCTTATGAGCCTGATTGAATTTTTTGAGGATGTGACTAAAAACATTGATGAAGGTAGAGCAGTAGATGTAGTGTATATAGATTTCAGCAAGGAATTTGATAAGGTACCCCAAGCAAAGCTTATTGAGAAAGTAAGGAGGCATGGGATCCAAGGGACCTTGCTTTGTGGATCCAGAATTGGCTTGCCCACTGAAGGCAAAGAGTGGTTGTAGACGGGTCATATTCTGCATGGAGGTTGGTGACCAGTGGTGTGCCTCAGGGATCTGTTCTGGGACACCTACTCTTCGTGATTTTTATAATTGACCTGGATGAGGAAGTGGAGGGATGGGTTAGTAAATTTGCTGATGACATGAAGGTTGGGGTGTTGTGGATAGTGTGGAGGGCTGTCAGAGGTTAGAACAGGACATTGATAGGATGCAAAACTGGGCTGAGAAGTGGCAGATGGAGTTCAACCCAGATAAGTGTGAGGTGGTTCATTTTGGTAGGTCAAATATGATGGCAGAATATAATATTAATGGTCAGACTTTTGGCAGTGTGGAGAATCAGAGGGGTCTTGGAGTCCAAGTCCATAGGACACTCAAATCTGCTGCGCAGGTTGACGCTGTGGTTAAGAAGGCATACGGTGCATTGGCCTTCATCAATCGTGAGATTGAGTTTAAAAGCCGAAAGGTAACGTTGCAGCTTTCTAGGACCCTGGTCAGACCCCACTTGGAGTACTGTGCTCAGTTCTGGTCACCTCAATACAGGAAGGATGTGGAAGCTGTAGAAAGCATACAGAGGAGATTTACAAGGATGTTGCCTGGATTCGAGAGAATGCCCTATGAAAACAGGTTGAGTAAACTCGACCTTTTCTCCTTGGACCGACGGAGAATGAGAGGTGACCTGATAGAGGTGTATAAGATGATGAGAGGCATTGATCGTGTGGATAGTCAGAGGCTTTTTTCCAGGGCTGAAATGGCTAAAACAAGAAGGCACAGTTTTAAGGTGCTTGGAAGTAGGTACAGAGGAGATATCAGAGGTAAGTTTTTTACGCAGAGAGTGGTGAGTGCATGGAATGGGCTGCTGGTGGCGGTGCTGGAGGCAGATACGATAGAGTCTTTTAAGACACTCCTGGATAGGTACGTAGAAAATAGAGGCCTATGGGTAACCATAGGTAATTTCTAAAGTAAGTACATGTTCGGCACAGCATCATGGGTTGAAGGGCCTGTATCGTGCTGTAGGTTTTCTATGTTTCTAACCCTTCGAGCCGTGCCACCCCACAATCCCTCAATTTAATCCTAGTTTAATTTACAATTTACAATGATCAATTAACCTTCCAATTGGTACATCTTTGGATTGTGGGAGGAAACTGGAGAACCCCAAGGAATCCCACATGGTCACAGGGAGC